>NC_057347.1:15686417-17046917 GCF_016509475.1 Prionailurus bengalensis | reverse complement strand
CACCACGTACAGAATGTTTAATAAATGTGATCGGAAAATGATAACAGGGATGATGCTGAAGACTCAAGCATACTTCGGAGGATAATAAAGGAGGAAAATCACTGTGTGAAACCTCTTCTCTGCTGTTCATGTAGGAAGTGCCTAAGCCCATATGTCTGCAACACAGACCACAGGGAAAAGCTGCCTTACTTGTTCTTGTTTGCAGCCTTCCATCATGCCTGATGTGAGTGGGGAACTTCTACTCAACAAAAGAACTTTCAACTTACTTGCAAAGTTCTTACAAAGTTCTATGTAACGTTCTGTCTTGAACTTCCCTTTTCTGAGAAGTTGGGTGGGTTGTATGGGTTACTGTCCTACATTTGCCTTCTGGGCAAGTTGACTGCAAAAGATTTTAGACACCTCTTGTTCAGGCACAGGAGCTTCTTCTAGGTCCTATAAAAGCTCCACTTACTGTTAACATGACAATGTCGCTAATAATCTGTAGGTTTATACAAATTTGTTAGGATAAAGCTACCCAAACTGCTAATATAATCTCACTATATTGTGAAAGAGTGGTGGCAGGTCTGCAGTAAAGATGGGGAGTGGTAAGCTGGGCACAGATCTGAAAGGTCTTATACAACTTGCCAAAGGATTTGGATTTCACTCTGATAACACAGATCCAAAGTTAGCATTTCCAGAAAGATTTCTCCAACTACAAATGCAGAATGGATTGGAAGGGGTTAAAACTTAGAAAAAAAGGAAGATAGATGTTATGTTAGTATTCCAGGCAAGAAAGAAGGGCGGTCTGATCTGAGCTGAGGGGAATGAAGAGGACATGGATATCTTGGGGATATTTGTCTGGTTTACTTTTTGGTAAGATGGAAAATTTGTCCATAAATAAATTCAAATTGTAAGAAAAATCCGAGAGAAAAGCTTTGATATGTGCAAATTTCTTGCACTCACTCAAAGAACGTCTTTTTCTGTGTACCTTCTGACTTTCCAGACTGATCATCTTTTCCCTTTAATAAATTCCAATTGTGACTCTCACCCAGGAGGGTCAAAGAAAGAAGCATATTTACATGGCTAACAGCCTTCATACCACCTGCTTTGTCCAAACTTTTCTCAAAATAGGTTTCTTTCTCTTAAGTTATACTTTGTTAATCCTCAGATTTCGACGTAAAATCTGTTTTACTCTATCTGCCAGCTGACAGTCAATCATCCTGGACAAGTCAGGGAACCTTACAGGCAATTTTTGTTCATGTCACTTTGTTATCACACATGTCTATATCATTTCCTGCCAGGCACCAAACTTCCAGCATCAAGGAAGAACAGCAGAGGAGAATGCTTTTACACAAAGGATTTCCCTCCTTCCTTATCCCCTATTCAACGGATATGACAATATACTGAATGATACAGTGAGGGCTCAAATGAAATGAAAGATAATGCAGCTAAGTTCTGAAATGACCATTTTAAAGCACTCAAAGACAGAAAACTTAGTTGTCTGAAAGTAATAGCAAGCAAGATGAATCAAAACCTGAAGGTACTTCCATCAAAGGAAAGCAAATGAATTTTATAAATTCATTTGTATTACATTAGAATAGGACATGTAGGGAAGAACTGCTAGGCAGGTAGTACCAAATCTCTTTGGCTCTCCATTTTTAATAACAGATATTTTAATTTAGCTATCTATTAGAAGACAGTTCTCATAGATAATTTCTCCGTCTCTAAAATCAGTAGTTGTGCAAAATGCAGCTGTTTGAGAATTTTAAAAGAATTTATTTTACAGATGAACCACAGGCTATCCAGATGAAAGGACTGGAGCAAGTCTGGGGAATAAGATTTGATTCAATACACATCTATGATTTTGTTTTGTAAAGTAGACTTCATGCCCTATGTAGAGCCCAATGAGGGGCTTGAACTCATGACCCTGAGATCAAGACTTGAGCTGAGATCAAGAGTCGGACGCTTAACCAACTTAGCCACCCAGGTGCCCCTCAGTATATATCTAAATTACAGTACAGTTGCCATGATATAATAGGCAACTATCTTTGCTTCTTCTCTTCTACAAATGAGATCATAACACTAAACAAGATGTTTGAGTGAAACAGGATGAGAAGTATAAAGTGGCTACATCAAACCTTTCCACAAATAGACTTCCAGTTCTCAGATCACGTTTTCCCTGACTTAGGGGAAGCAGTAAACAGTAGGTGCACATTTGGCTAGGATTCACCTGACCCGTGTTTTCTAATCTCACTTTACCTATGGCTGGATGCTTCTGAGTCAGTTTTAACATGTAGGCAGATTCTCTACTTACAAAAGAGAAGGTTAGTATCTCACTTCTTGCAGGGAAACACAAAGGTAGGGAGAAAAGCATGGAACTGACAGGTGACCTGGAATTCTTGTCTGTCACTAATGAATCATATAAAATGAGGTGAGACAATTAGATCTCAATTTTCTGATAGAACATTATAAACTGTCCAAGTTTATGATTTTTAGAAGATTACCACTAGGAACCTTAAAAGCACTCCACTAATTCAAGATGAAATCATCACCATATTTTAAGAGTATTAAAAAACAATGAAAAAAATACAACCAGGTTTCTCACAGAAGAGACGAACTCTCAACGCTCCCAAAAGTTATGCCACAATGGGATGGACTATTCTGTAAATATGACTTCAATCCTATAGGTTTCTGTTCAGTTAATTTGTTTACTAGATTCCGGCTTCCACTGGAAAGTTTTTCTACAAGTGGAATCTCATCCCTCCCCAACCCCAGTGTTGGTTAATTAGGAAAAAAAGGGATGGGAAGATCATATGGGTAGTTTTACACTCAAAAAAGAGGGTAATAGATGGCTGTTTAAGCTAAAGGGTAGTATATTGGAATTACCTAAACTGGCCATATTACTGATTCATTTAGCCCTCTAGAAAATCATTATATCTTGCTTTATCTGAATTTCTTCATCTGTAAAACAGGAGATCAGATTGATCTACCCTGTCTCGCATGCTTAGGGATAAAATATCCTTTTTTCTTGGTAGACAAAAGCTGGTGTAAGCTTTCTAAAATGCAGCAAGTATTGGGACTATATAAATGCAAGTTATTACTCTAAAGTACATAAAGCTTAGGCTTTACCATTTACATCTTGAATAACCGTTTTTTTTAATTAAAAAAATTTTTTTACATTTATTTATTTTTGAGAGACAAAGCACAAGTGGGCGAGGGGCAGAGAGTGAATGAGACAGAATCTGAAGCAGGCTCCAGGCTCTGAGCTGTTAGCACAGAGCCCGATGTGGGGCTCGAAATCATAAACCATAAGATCATGACCTGAGCCAAAGTTGGACACTTAACTGACTGAGCCACCCAGGCGCCCCCTGAATAAATGTTAAGTTTAGGTCAATTAAATGGAAAAAGAAATCACCCTCTAGGCATGTTTTCATATGGAATGAACTCTGGCTTCCTTCTGAAGGGACTCATGTTAGCTTTTAAAACAATTTATTGGTTTGGTGCAGAAAGCTTTTTACCTAAGGAAGCTGAGCAGTTGGAAAGAACATCTAAGCCTATAAGCAAAACTAGAACACTGTCCCTATTTCTTTAAATTTAGTTGTTAACACTAGTAATGAAGACCACCCAAGGTCATTCTTCTGTCTCTTACCATATCAGCCAAGTCCACACCTTGCTATATTTAGATAAGTTATGCCTATCCCATTAAAGACAGGAGATTCAGATCTACGCATAGGATCACAGCAGTGGGGTTTTACCTCAGCTTAGGGGGGAAAGACGCTAACAAAAAAGCTGTATAATGATGTATTCCTTGGCAACCAAGAGAACAACCAATGCTCAATTTTATTTCATTCTTAACAGACATAATCTCTAGGATGCATACAGCAATCTCTACCACAAACTCTGGATAGTCATGACTAAAGCAGAACCGTGAATATCTTTTGGGTAACTCTCTTGCCATGACTGCCTGTCATGTCTTAGCCAGAGACAAGGAACTGCCCAGGTTAACAGGGTAAAACATTTCAACAGTCTGGTCTCCTGGGAATTGGAACAAACAGGTTTACAACTCAGGAATCACCATTATTTTAAAACATCAGGGTCTGGCTGGGTACAGCCCTGTAGCAGTGTCCAGCTGACAGCCAATAGGACCCAGCATTCAAAAAAGGAAGAACCGGGGCACCTGGGTGGCTCGGTCGGTTAAGCGTCCGACTTCGGCTCAGGTCATGATCTCACGGTCTGTGAGCTCGAGCCCCGCGTTGGGCTCTGTGCTGACTGCTCAGAGCCTGGAGCCTGTTTCAGATTCTGTGTCTCCCTCTCTCTCTGCCCCTCCCCTGTTCATGCTCTGTCTCTGTCTCAAAAATAAATAAACGTTTAAAAAAAAAAAAAAAAGGAAGAACCAAATGTAGACAAAGCTGACTTATGTATTTATAAAAAAAAAAAAGTTATGGAACATGGATTTTATAGTAAAGGATGTGATGAAGTGAGTCAGAGACATGGTAGTGCAGGTAATGGGGAACCTGCTTGGATGAACATATTTCCTTAAGTGGCCTCTAAATCTGGAATCAAAAGAATGTATCTTAGGAAAATTTCTGAGGAAAATATCTTAAAGAAAAATAAAATTGCCCTCAAGAGAAAGCTAAGAAAACTCCAGTAACAATCAGATGTTTTGGTACCTCCCCAACTGTCGGGGTGGGGGGGGGGGATTAAATACATTTAAAGAATGTAGTAAACATACTTCTGAAACATAAGTATAACAAACAGAAATCCGTTTATCTTTATTCAAAGGAAACTGCACATTGCAGTTATGAACATTTCCACTGTAGGTAAGATAAGCAGATGTTGGATGTTTTCCCAAAGTTTCTCTAGTGTCACTGAAGAGGTTTATGAAATCTGCTTTACATTTTTTCAGTTAACAGTTAATGCTAAAAAGGCAACATTCTGAATGTTGTTTTTCTCTTCATATTTTATCATTTCTACAGTGACCAAACAATAGTTACCAAAAAGAAAACAAAACATATAGTTAGACATTATACTTGTATCTTCATTTTCCAATATTTACTTCTAAACTAAAAGTTACATAAATAGTTCAACATTTCAAATAGAGTGAATTATTAAAATCCCCATTTTCTGCTTCCTCTGCCTCAAACCCCACTTAAAGAAAAATACCTAGTCTAAGTATTCTCAATTGACACTGAAAACTGAAGTAATCCTCTTAGGGGAAAAAGTCCTAAGACAGAAAAATAAAGTTTTTTTTTTTTTTTAATTTTAGTTTTTTTTTTCTTTATAAGGTGTTTAATTTCTAAGAGAGCTAAACTGGTCTGAGTTTTCTCAAGTCTTTATATGCAAAACCCAGATTTTTTTGCCACAGTAAATAGGTATTGGATTAATGCCTAAATAAATAATGTGAGATGGCAAGAAAGCAAAAATGGCACCTAAAACTTGACTGGTCACACTTCTGAAAATTTATAACTATATGTGGTAGGCTGTAGAAATTGGTCTTAACAGCAAAGAATGGTTTAATAGCTTAGAGAATCCTTGACCTTCAGTGCACAACTGAGTTCGATAGCACATTCATTCCACTAAATGTCTAAGCCCCGGGCAGTGTCTCCCAAACCTCCCAACAAGCCCTTTATAATTAATTTACTAAGTATCTGGATTAAATGAAATTAGAAATTCTAATTCCTCTCATAACTTTTTCTTCAAAGTGACAACTTTAAGTCATTTTTGCCTTCTAGGATATAGTTCAAAGCACCAGAAATACTTTACCCAATATTGCTTCTCTTTACACTCTTCACATAGGTTGTGACTATTCGTTGAAGAACACACAATATTCAGCCTTTACAGTAATATTCCTAGTTTTTCTTAAGCAAATTCCATTTCTGGAATATCTACTCCAAGATTATTATGAGAGTGAGAGAGATGGGGGGGGGAGAGAGAGAGAGAGAATGAGAATTCAAGAGGCTGCACAATCCTTCTCAATAGTGAGAAAATGTTAGCTCAGGATCTTTCAGAGTTGGGAAATCATGAGTGATTGTTTAAAAATGGATAAATGAATCTCACTGGTAAGGTCAAAAAGCTTAAAAAGAGTTCTGACTTGGGGTGCCTGGGTGGCTCCGTTGGTTAAGCGTCCGACTTCGGCTCAGGTCATGATCTCTCAATTCATGAGTTTGAGCCCTGCATCCGGGCTCTGTGCTGACAGCTCAGAGCCTGGAGCCTGCTTTGGATTCTGTCTTTCCCTCTTTCTGTCCCTCTCCCACTCCCACTTGGTCTCTCTCAAAAATAAACATAAAAAAAATTTTTTTTTAATTAAGAAAAAAAGAGTTTTGACTTAATTTCTAAGTCAAATGCCTGAGACAGTCTATTCCAGGTTCTTAATTTGGGGCATGAGAAGGGATTCGGAGGGAATGTCACTAGATTCCTTTGACAGTTTGATGAAAGCTATGGCCTCTCCTGCAGAAAAATAAATGTATTAATCATATACAGACCCACTTTTGCATGTGATTTCAAAGTATCCATGAATTTCTTAGTCTAAAACTCTGGATTAAAGGAACCTGGTAATTGCTTTAAAAAAACTATGGGCAGCTGAGAATTAACAGCCTCCCCACTATTACCCCTCATCTTTTAGCAGCTAACAACTCCACTTTAACAAGAGGCAAACATTGATGATCAATGCTTGGATTTAACTTTGAAACCAAAGGAAACACACATCAATAGATAAAGTTTGGGACTTTCTAAGGGTCTTTTTTTATTAATACTTTGGACTCTTTCAATTCTAAAGCACACAACAGGCAAATCGAATGAAAAGATCCTCTATCTCTCCCCACTATGCTGCCCCCATTTCTCCCCATTTCTGAAAAATCCGTCTCCGACAAACACATTTAAATTACAAAGATCCCCAAGCATTAGGTGAAACTTCACTCACTGAACCTCTGAAGTACTAGATATAACAGAATTTCAGTACAATAAAAAATTCTGGACAAGATTTTGAAATTCATTAAAGTTGAATCAGACCAGCAAATGAGACTTTACATTTCTTAAACCTGATGGATGCTCCAGAAATTTTAACAGCTACCCAGAGCATGCCATTCCATGTACCATGCTGCTACAGTACTTATTTTCGAGGAGTGTGAGAAATCTAGTATCACTAATACATTAAACATTGCTTTATTTTGGTAAGTGATTCATCATGAAGGAAATGACTAGGTTTCGAACTTTATTGATCTTATGATTTTATAATCCATGTTACACGGGAAAGGAGATTAAATGCAAAGTGTAACTGTTACTATAAAGGTTAATGTTTATCACAGTTAACAATCGTCCTCTATTGCCATTATGTTCATAAATGCAGTGGCCTCATATTGTTTAGGTGATTTTTTTATACCTAGAAATTGATTTATACAATACACCAAATATTTACACTTCAGTCTGTGGCTCAAACAATGATTTATCGGGTTGCTGACCATTTTTTCTAAAATAGGATCGCCTACTCCCAGCTTACTTTTCATCTCTTTGTACTGCTTTTTCTTTACAGCTAATTTATTATTTTTTAAATTTAATTCCAAGTTAGTTATCATATAGTGTAATAATGATTTCAGGAATACAATTTAGTGATTCATCACTTACATATAATGCCTAGTGCTCATCCCAACAAGTGTCCTCCTTAATGCCCACAGCCCATTTAGTCCATCCCCCCCACCCAAAACCCCTCCAGCAACCCTCAGTTTGTTCTTTCTATTTAAGAGTATCTAATGGTTTGTCTCCCTGTTTTTATCTTATTTTTGCTTCGCTTCCCTATGTTCATCTGTTTTATTTCTTAAATTCCATACATGAGTGAATCATTTTGTCTTTCCCTGACTTCTTCTGCCTTGCATAACACACTCTAGTTTCATCTACGTTGTTGCAAATGGCAAGATTTCATTCTTTTTGATCGCTGAGAAATAGTCCATTGCGTGCGCACGCGCGCACACACACACCCCACATCTTTATCCATTCATCAGTGGATAGACATTTGGACTCTTTCCATAATTTGGCTATTGTTGATAGTTATAGCTAATTATTAATAATAATTTATTTACATGAAGGAATGTAAGCTGTAAGAGCTGAGACTTGAGTCTTTTTGGATCACTGATGCATTCCCAGTGCCTAAAACATTATAGGTCATCAATAAATGAATGAAAAGATATTTACTAAGTACAGATTTGAAACAGAGGCAACCATGGCACAGCACAAAAGCATGGGATATGAAGTTACAAGATTTGGATTTCAGTCACTGCTATTGCACTTATTGTTTATAGAACCTTGAACAAGTCACTTATCTCTTTGAATCTCAATCTCTTTCCTTTAAGATGATGCTAAAATATTACTGCACAGGGTTACTGCAAGTATTACAGAAAATAACAGAAGTAAAAATGTGTTGCAAATATTCGTGATTGTATCTAAGAAGTTATTCTTGGAAAACTGGCAGAAAATTCTGTAAAACAGATCTCGAGAAAGCAAGTTATCTCAGGTCACCTTATCCTTGGTCTTGCAGAACTGTAGAGGGAGAATGAAGTAGTGAGAAAGCCCTGAGTTAGAAAAGATGGGCTTGAACTTCACTTACCAGCTGGCTGACCTTGAGAAAATCTCTTAACCTAAGGCTTAATTTTCTAATCTATAAAATGAGGGAAAAATACTGCCTCAAAAGTGTAATTGTTTTATTCAAATGTTCCATTATGAAAGCACTTTTAGAATATAATGCAGAATATGTGTTTTTATTAAAATCAATTAACTGGCATTCCTTAAAGAAAATCCTAATCTTATTTGTTCCACCAGTCAAATAGAAGGTTGTGTTATTCAAGAATGTGATCACATAGACTACAGGCAGAAGTATACCTACTTCCAATTCTTGCTGTGGGCTCTCCAACTTTGGTGAGAGGATGGAACACAAAAGATAATGATAGAATAGGAAGATAGAGAATGGGAAGAGAAAACAGAGATTCAGAAAGACGTGAATAAGTAGCAAAGCTCTGATCAACTACAGGTCTATTTAATTTCACATCCCACAGGCAGGGCCAACTTCAGGGATGTGTGATCTGTGCAGCTGCACAGGGTAGGAGCTCGCAGGGGCCCTGTACTTGGTTTAATGCTGTTGTCGCTGTCTTGAAATTCTCAGTTCTTTTTGAACAAGTGGTACCACATTTTCATTCTGCACTAGGCCCTGCAAATTATGTGGCTGGTCCTGCCCATAATCTTTCCACTAGAGGACAAGAATAATAGCTTAGTCTCAATGACTCTGTATACAGGAATCACTGCTAACTTAAAGGGCATTCACTAAAAAGGAGACCTTAAAACATGTTGGTGATCACGCATTTATAATACTTGAAGTATTTTGAAGTGAGCAAAATACTTCTTAGAAGCCAATTTAATTAAAAAGCATTAGCCCCAATTAGAAATACAAACGCCATATGCCTTTCCTATTTTTGTGCTCCATCACATCCTAATAATGAGCCAAAATGTGATGAGTAAATGGAATACCTGAATCTAATCAAATTGACTTTCCATTCTGAAATCCAACAAAAGACCCTATAATGTGGATTGTCTTTGGTTTTGATTTGATATCTGCTATCTCACAGTAAGCCAAGTAACATTACCACAGAAATCATCTCTGGAATGATATCCTTAACACAACCCAATTCAATGAAATCACACCCTTTAAATAATGTTTTGTTTATTTCTGCTCCTGCTGACTACAGACAGTTGGTGACTGTTTTTCCTTGACTGAAACGGAAAGGCTGAAGCTGATGAACTGAACATTTCCCAGGCTGCAATTCAGTTTTTGATGTCTGCAGGCCAAAAACATGCCTTTTCCTCTGAAATCCAGACTGAGCCTACACTAGTCCATTTTGACCTTTAGATTCCTTATCAGTCACCTTTGGTCTCTGACAGTGGTTGGACAGGCCAATCAACAGAGGTCCACTCTCCATGAACAAAGGCTGGTTATGTAAAAGAGGTGAGCTGTGGGCAGAGATACGATCTGAAGAGAAGGTGCTGAACTCATCCTCTGTGTTCCAGCAGCATGTCCAGGACTGCTGTCACTACAAAAAGTGAAACTTCACCCAAAAACATTTTCTCTGCTGGTGATTTAAACCCACACCTTCATTAAGGAAGCAGCTGGATTTCAGAGAGAGGCAGGCAACCACCAATACTGAAACCAGCATGCAACTGTGGTCTGTACTCTTAACATTCCTTTCTCTTTCCTTTTTTTTTTTTTCCCCCCTTAAGTCTGCCAGAGGACCCCTTGGTTACTATATATATACACATATAGATATGCCGGTGACATTTCAAGGTTAAGATTCTTTTTTTTTTTAAGTTTATTCATTTATTTTGAGAGAGAGAGAGAAGGCACAAATTGGGGAGGGGTGGAGGGGGAGACAGGGGGAGAGAGAGAGGGAGAGAGGGAGAGAGGGAGAGAGGGAGAGGGAGGGAGGGAGGGAGGGAGGGAGAGAGAGAGAGAGAGAGAGAGAGAGAATATGAATCACAAGCAGGCTTCACACCATCAGCACTGAGTTCAACGTGGGACCGGCACTCATGGACCCTGAGATCATGACCTGAGCTGAAGCCGGATGCTTCATTGACTGAAACACCCAGGCGCCCCATCAAGGTAAGATGCTTTAAAAGCTTTAGGAAATACACCTTTCTCCTTTCTCCATTACTCAATACTCATAGAGACTCTAAGATGAAAACTTTTATTCCAAGAATTTAGCAGTTTGTTCCCTAAAAACGTTAACCTCCTCAACTCTGAGAAATACATCCACTGCTTCCTATAGATAGAATCTGGAAATTCTAACTTCATCAGTTAGAACTGTTTACAAACTAATGTGTTTGATCATCTTTTTAAATTTCACTATCTTTAGAGTAAAATGGTACTACTGGAAATCTCAATGCTGTTTAACATTTCCTAAACAGAAAACAACGAAATGTTGCTCAAGGTCTGAATTAATTTGCTGCAGGATTCTAGGTAAGCTGGATTTCAGAGAAATCCATTTCTGGATTTCTCTGAAATCCAGCTGCTTCCTGTAAGTTTATCTTTGGGGTCTAAAATTCTCTAAGTCAAAAATGGTGATGATTTTAGAATAAAATGAAAAAGTGGGGAGCCAACTAAAATTCGCAAGCGCTACATATATACTCAACAACAGCTCAGGATAATTAGTTTATTTTGACCTCTGACCAACAATAATGTATTGATAATACATTATTATTTCATCTTCCTATTAGTTCTACTCAAATAGTTCACAAATTAAAGCATTTCCCCTTAGTGTTTAGGTATGAAATAGCTTCCTGATAGAAAAAGGCAAATGAAGATCAGTTTTTCTAGGTCTCTAAGTAGTTCAGATGAATTAATGAATAAAATTCTATTTATCTCAATTTCACTTATCATTTCAGGAGTGCTATGAAAATGAATTACCAAAACTGCTGGTGGCAGTGAGACTGGTATATTTCTGCTAAGCAAACTAGCAATCTATGAAAAGTCCTAGAAATAGGTATACACTTTGGTCTAGCGACCCCACAATTGACCTTTAGGATAGTTCTTTTATGCAAAGATTGCATAAGACACGTGCAAAGATTTAGGCACAAGGATATTCATTCAGTGAGGCTTTGTTTATAACTGAAAAAAACTGGACATAATCAAAATGTGCAACAATAGGACAGAATTTGAATCAGTTCTATGGAAAACAAACAACTCTGAACAAGGATATGAGAGAAATGAGTTTAAGGACAATGGCAGGATGTTCGCAATATGCTAAGTGAAAAAATCAGATTACAAAGCAGTAGATAGAGGACAATCCCATTTTTAAAAGTATATACATATATAGAAAAAGCCTGGATGATGTTAATAGTAAGATCTTTAGGAGATAAGAATGAGTGTAATGCTTTTTGTGGGGGAAAAGGAGTGCTTTAGTATTTTCTGTTTTTTATATAATAAATGTACATTATCTGCAAATATTAAAAAAAAAAAATAACTGGGGCACCTGGTGGGTATTTGACTTAGAAACTAAGGAGCTGACCATTGCTTATAGAACACTAAATAAGTTGAGCCATTAGTAGGCAACCAGGCCATTAAACTGGTAACCAAGCCAATAAGAACAAGGGCAAATAGTTATCAGCACACTCCACCCCTTATAGCTCACTCTACTGTAAATATTACAAGCGCTCTGTGCCATGGGAACCACCTTGCCTACCACATGATGCTGATGTAATAATATCCAAAGCTAAGCACCTGGAGGAAGCAGAGAAAGGTTTTGCTTTGAATTACTTGAATGCATTTTTCTTTTTCTTTTCTCTTCTCTCTCTCCCCCCTTTTTAAACCATAAAGCTTCCACTAGCAGATAGTGTAATGATTTCTATTCTTATGCTGCCTGTGGGGATTTCACATTATGCTCCCAGCCACCGGTACTGATTCATTAACAGCCTTGTAAAATTGGCAGCCTTCCTAAATAAGCTATGTAAAGTCTGCAAATGTTACTGAGCTGTGTACTCAGTGGGTACTCAATAAAACTTGATAAATTCTGCCCATGATAGATCCAAAATATGCTCATAGCAATATCCCAAAGAAAATCATCAGTCTATACAAAAGCCTTTCTGGATTCTTCTGCTAACCACAAATCATTAACAGCAGTCCTTCACTGAAAAGTAACTATTGTAATATGGTGACAACATCCACCACATTCATCTTCCTTTTCTCTCACCACTCAAGTATCCTTTACCTCTGTTTATACAAATCAAGACATTTAAGACAGCAAGAAATAAAGGTCAGAGCCCCAGCTCAAATCCTACTGTAATGCCTTTGCTAACTGGCTCATTTACGATACCTTTCTGTCCTCTGAATACTTAACATTTGTACCATTCATCTGACACTTAGCACCTGTTAAATTGTTTTCTTAGTTATCCTTTTATTGACCAGTTCCTATATCTTCAACAGACTGAGCATCCTGATTGCAGAAGAACCATGTCTTGTGTTTCTTTGTATCTCCCACCCTTTGCCCAGAATAGGTGCAATTATTACAATGATGCAAATGATAGGATTTTACCATCAGGCAGGCTCACCACTCTGTATTCTAATTCTTACTCTTATATTTCAGCTTATGTCAAAAGAGCAAAAATATTAGCTACCATTTACTGAGTGCTTACTATTAGTAGTACTTCACACATATCACATTTAATCCAAATAGGTATTACAAGCTCCATTTTATTAATAAGGAAAATAAGGCTTACAGTGGTTATATAATACATTCAAGGTCACACAGCTCATAGGTGATGAAACTCTGAATGGGACTCTTACTATTAGCAACAAGAACAAATGGCAAGTAAAATCCTGAACATGTGACCAAGAGACCTTTTGAGACTTTTTAAAGAGAATATTTAAGGAATGGGATACTTTAAGAATTGACTGTGAGGGATGCCTGGGGTGGTTCAGTTGGTTAAGTGTCCAACTGAGGCTCAGGTCATGATCTCGCAGTTCGTGGGCTTGAGCCCTGCATCAGGCTCTGTGCTGACAGCTGGAGCCTGCTTCAGATTCTGTGTCTCCCTCACTCTCTGCCCTTCCCCTGCTCACGCTCTTGTCTCTCTTTCTCAAAAATAAACATTAAAAAAAAAAGAATGAAATTTTATTGGGGATGGATAAACATCACAGAGGTGGGATGTCAAAGAAGTTCAGTTTCACATACTGTTTGTCCTATTCCATTCATCTCCTAGGAACAGAAATATACACTGAGAATTTATATTCTCCACAGATGCTGCAACTTTTCAAACTAAAGCGCTCCACAATAGAAAATAAAAAATTAATAATAATAGAAATTAAAATATTTTTGGTGTTGTGGGAAGTTGGTATATCAACCTTAGGAGACACATTGTACAGGTGACCAGTGTGAACAGTATGGGTCTGAACTGCCTAAGTCCACTTATGTGCAGATTTTTTCCGCAAATATATTGGAAGGTATTTCAGAAAGCTGCAGCAACTTGAAAAAATTCACAGATGAACCATGCAGCACAGGAAAAGTCAGAAGTTATTATAAGAATATAGTATATAATACATATGACATACAAAATATATATTAATTGGCTGTTTATTTTATTAGTAAGGTTTCTAGTCAACAGCAGACTGTTAGTAGTTAAATTCCGGGGGAGTTAAGTTATACACAGATTTTTCTATGAACAAGAGGGTCAATGCCCCAAACTCCTGCTTCAAAAAGGTCAACTGTAATTCTAAGTCTTCTACATTTAAAAACTAAACTGTTATAACAAAACAAAACAAACAAACAAACAAAACCAAAAAACAACCCTAACACTCTAAAATACACTAACCCAGAGGTTTCTCTTAATTTGAAAGTAATTCGAGCCACTGGATTCTGTTGCTTTAACAGACATAACTAATGCCCAATCCCTCAGGTTACTAAAATAAGGATCACAATCCTCTAGAAACAGATTAATGCAGAAAACAAGAGTTGCTCAATTTGCACAAACCTGCAAAAAATGAAGTGGGCCCATATTTGCCCTTTGGTGTGTAACACTAGCAATCTATTTATAAATAATTTGCTACATCCTTTCCAAATCACAGGAACACCCAGAAGTCCTTGATGTTCTTAGCACATTTCTTCAGGTTAAACCTAATTACATTACTGGCAGCAACATCCTGCACCATTCAACAAAGCAAAGTTAATTTTAACCCTGTCTTAAAGTAGTTAGGATACCAATTTTTTTTTCTTTCACCTTAGAAATTCAGAAACATTATGGGATAGCATCTACACCACTACTCTTTAGCACCAAGGCAGAGGACTCACAGTTACTGGAAAGACCCAAGAAGAGATGTGAGCAACATGATACATAGAAGTTTGGACCCTTCTATTACTCTGAGGTCCAACAGCTCTTGGAAACAGAGAATGACAACATCCTTAATTATTTAGCTTTGGGCAGTGGTTTCTCAGTGTTAGTCAAAAGGAATTGCTCAATTTCAGGAGTGATTACACATAAGCACACAAACAAAAAGCAGTAATTTAGGGGAAAAAATCCACTCTAGATTTATCAAAAAGAAATTTTGACTTGAATGTATTACAACCTCACCATTCCTGTTCATCTTCATTGTGCAGATTTACTCTTTAGTTAACCTGCTTAAGTAAGCGTGGTTCCAGTAAAACCAAAGTTGAGAGCTCTCTTTGTTTTTTTTCCTCCTTGGTTCCTAGCCAATTACTGCTCTGACTTCAAACACACACAAGTGTGGATAAAGTCACATAAAATTATCACCACCAACGAAAACATAAATGTACCTTTATACTGTGACAGCAGATCATTAACCTTTCCTTCATATTTGAAGGCCAGAACACCTAGAAGATTCACTAGATGTAAATTTACTTGATCATCTTTTAAAGGCATTACACTTTTTAAAAATTTTTATTTTTTGTTTGTTTTTATATTAGAGAGTGAGTGGGGGACAGGGTACAGAGAGTGAGAGAAGGAGAATCCTAAGCAGGCTCCACGCTCAGCAAAGAGCCTGATGTTGGGCTTGATCCCACAACCCTGGGATCATGAACTGAGCCAAAATCAAGAGCCAGACGCTCAACTGACTTGAGCTACACAGATGCCCCAAACAATCCGCTTTTTGAGGCTATCTTCTCTGCATAAGAATCTGATAACTACAAAAAACAGTCGGTAGTAATTTAAAATCAAAGAAAAAGAAACATCCTATGCTTCTTTTAACTATATTAGTTTCTTTACCCACCAAAGAGAGAAAAAAAAGACCTTAAATTGCAAATAAATGCCTGGTTTCAATCCATTATCAATAATCAATTATTCTAATTATGTTTGTCCATTTCTGTAAAATACATGATTTAGATTTAAAAAATATCACGGAGGAGCACCTGGATGGCTCAGTCGGTTTAACATAATTGGCCAACTGTAAGTTGCCAACTTTAAGTGGCCAACTTTAGCTCAGGTTGTGATCTCATGGTTTGTGAGTTTGAGCCCCACATTGGGCTGTCTGCTCTCTGCACAAAGCCCACCTTGGACCCTCTGTCCCCCCATCTCTCTGCCCATCCCCACTCATGTTCTCTCTCAAAAATAAATAAAACATTACAAAAAAATAAAATAATAAAAAACATCATGGATGAGGGGTGCCTGGATGGCTCAGTCTGTTAAGCGACTGACTCTTGATTTCGGCTCAGGTCATGATCTCAGGGTTTGTGAGTTCGAGCCCTGCATTGGGCTCTGCTTTGACAGTGTGGAGCCTGCGAAGGATTCATTCATTCATTCATTCTCTCTCTCTCTCTCAAAATAAATAAACTTAAAAAAATATCATGGATGATAACTATACTTATGCAATGAGAACAAAGAAATTTAAAAACTTGAAAGGCAAAAAAAAAATTCATAAAATTATAACAGAGAGTAGGACTTCTTGGTTCCAGGCTTGTCAAATACAGGTAATTTTTGCTAAAGAACGGTTTCAGAGCTAGAAAAAGATGGAAGGTTACACCTAAATTATTCTACAAATCAGACATAAGATGGACAAAGACTGTATCAAAGATTCAACAAATACTCAAAAGCAAAAATCGTAAACAATAGTAAACCAAATCCAGCAATCTCTTAATAATGCAAATAGCATGTAAGGATGATTTAACTTAGTAACTCAATATAAGTTGCTGCACTACTGGCAAATGGGGGGAAATATTATCATTCCAATAGATGTCCAAAAATCACTTAAAAAAATTCAATAACTATACCTAAAAATCTTTGATTGGATATACAGCTGACCCTTGAACAATGTGGGGGTCAGGAGAACTGAGCCCCCATGCATTTGAAAATCTGCAAATAACTTCTGGCTCTCTGAAAACTTAATGTCTACTGTTGACTAGAAGCCTTACCAGTAGCATAAATAATCAATAATACATATTTTGTATACATATTCGATAGTGTGTTCTTACAATAAAGTAATCTAGACAAAAGAATGTATTAAGAAAATCATAAGAAAATATATTTATAGTACTGATTATAAAAAAATCCATGTATAAGTGGACGTACAAAGATAAAATCCATAAAGTTCAATCCTCAACTTGAGAAATGGCCTATGCCAGAACCTACAGCACACAATACATCTGCTAACAAAACATAAGAAACATTCCTTTCACAGTGGAAAACAAGATAAAACCATTAGCACTGCTATTATTTAACATTCCACTAAAGCCCTAGCCAAAGCAATGTTTCAAATAAAACTCATTTACAGATGATATAATGATGCATGGAGAAAAGGAAAGAAAATCAACTTAAAAATCTATTGGATATTAGGACCAAGCAAGAGTTCAGCAAGGTGGTCTGATATAAAAGCAAATATAGAAATTTTTACTACCCAGTTACAGTGACTAATTAGAAAATGTCATGGGAGAGAGCTCAAGAAATACATTAAAACAAGAGCAACAAAAACTTTAAGAAACACCCATGAATATACCTAATAAGAAATGTGTAACTACTATATGAGGAAAAGTAAAATTTAAATGAAAAGCATTTAAAATATAGTAAACACACACACCACATTACTCACTGGAAAGGCTCATTTCATAAAGCTGTTAATTCTCTCCAAAACCAGTTCAGTGCAATTTCAGTCAAAATCCAAATAGGATTTTTTGTTTATTTATTTGGGGGAGAGAGAAAGAGTCCCCCCAGTGTATGCAAATGAGCAGGGGAGAGGGAGAGAGAGACTCCCAAGTAGGCTCCAATAGGGGAGAGCCCCATGCAAGGCTTCATCTCAGTAACTGTGAGATCATGACCTGAGCTGAAATCATCAAGATACTTAACCAACTGAGCCACCCAGGAGCCCCCTTAACAGGATTTTTTTTTTTAAAATTTTTTTTTCAACGTTTATTTATTTTTGGGACAGAGAGAGACAGAGCATGAACGGGGGAGGGGCAGAGAGAGAGGGAGACACAGAATCGGAAACAGGCTCCAGGCTCCGAGCCATCCACCCAGAGCCTGACGCCGGGCTCGAACTCACGGACCGCGAGATCGTGACCTGGCTGAAGTCGGACGCTTAACCGACTGCGCCACCCAGGCGCCCCAACAGGATTTTTTTTTAAGTGGAAATTGACAAGGTGTTTCTAAGCCATTTGGAAATAAAATAAGAATAGCTGATACATTAAAACATAATAACGAGGCAAGCCTTGCCATACAAGATATCAAAATACCCACTAAATTCCTATAGTAAGTACACAATGTGGTATTGGTGTATGAATAGAAAAACTATCAACAGGACTTAATTGTACAGAATCAACTCCAAATATCTATTAGAATTTAATATACAATAACTGTAGTGTTTCAAATCAGCAAAGTGAGAATGGACTAAATAAATGATACTGGGATAAATGACTATCCATTTGAAAAAAAGGTAAAGCCAACACCCCTATCTCACATTATAAATTCCAGATATTTTAAAGAGTGAAATACTTAAAAAGTATGGACTTATTAGAAAAAACATAAAAGAATACTTTTATAATCCTGAAAGTGGGTGGGAAGGGTTTTTTAAACAAGATACAAAACTCTGAAATCCTAAGAGAAAATATCAGATTTTATTAAATAAATATTAAAAACTTTTAGGAGCACTTGGCTGGCTCTTTTAGAGCATGCAGCTCTTTTTTTAATTGTATTTTTGAGAGAGAGGGAGAGAGAAGAGAGAGAGGGAGAGAGAGGGAGGGAGAGAACGAACGAACAAGCCAGGGGAGGGGCAGAGAGAAAGAGATGGAATCTGAAGCAGGCTCTAGGTTATGAGCTGCCAACGCAGAGCCCCGTGCCTTGCTCGAAATCACAACCCATGAGATCTTGACCTGAGCAGAAGTCAGATGCTTAACTGACTAAGCCACCCAGGTTCCCCTGAGCATGCAACTCTTGATCTCAGGGTCACAAGTTCAAGCCCCCACTTGGGTGTGGAGATTACTTAAAAATAAAATCTTAAGAAAAAAAATCAAAAACTTTCATTTTTTAAGTTTTTAATGTTTTTATTTTATTTTTGAGAGAGAGACAAGAGTGCAAACAGGGGAGGGGCAGAGAGAGAGGGAGACACAGAATCCGAAGCAGGCTCCAGGCTCTGAGCTGTCGGATCAGAGCCTGACATGGGGTTAGAACCCACAGACCGTGAAATCATGACCTGAGCCAAAGTTGGACGCTTAACCGACTGAGCCACCCAGGCGCCCCTAAAAACTTTTATAACAAGATGAAAAATTAAAAGACACATAATAAACTGGTAGAAAGGGTTTTGGGTTCTTTTTTTTTTTTTTTTGGCTACATATTAAGATCATGTAGAGTACATCAAAAAGAAACAAATACCAAAAGAAAAATAGTCATAAGTACAAACATGCCAATTACAGAAGAAAAGTGAAAAAGACCAATAAAAAAATATAAAAGGATACTTAAACCTCTATAGTAATAAAGGAATTGCGAATAGAGAAATATTTAAGAGCAGGCCCTGGAGTCTGAATGCCTATGTTTGCACCCTGGCTATATAATATTATACAAGTAACTCAACATCTCTGTGCCTCTCATCTGTAACTGAGGAGAATATCTAACTCATAAGAAAAAAGAAAGATAATATGAATAGTATTCAAAATAATGCCTAGTACATAGTAAGCGTTCAATAACGTGCTATTTAATGTTATTATTAGTATTACCAGGATTGGTGAAGGTCTATTCCTACAGCTGGTAAAAGCAAATTAGCAAAGCCTTTTTTGAAGGCAATTTGGCAGTATGTATCACATTTTTAACATATACATACCATTAGACCCAGAAATTCCACTGCTACAGATTTATCTGAAGAAATGTTTCCATATGTATACAAAGATAGCAGTCCAGTACAGCAGTGTAGGAGCTCTGTGTTTTGAGACAGGAAATGCTGGTTCTAGTTTCAGTTCTGCCAATAACAAATCATGTAACTGCTATGCAAAAATCACTGCACCATTTCAATTTTTTTTTTTAGTTTATTACTTCATAAAATGTGGATGAGGACTTGCTCAATCTGCCTCAGAGGAATAACCTTAAGGATGTTGTTGCCAAGTGCAGCCCCTGGACCAGCATCATCTAGGAACTTGTTAGAGATACAAAACACCTTTCAGTTTCACAAAAAGTTACATTTTGGATAATTATCTGGATATGCTCTCCTGTTGTTAAATTTGAGCTTTAGAAAGCATCCATGTATAGCTTCGAAATCAAACTCATATATGAAATCAAATACTAAATACAAGTATTTTAGGTCAAGGATAAAAAGCTCAAGGTAACCCATTTCACAATCAAGCAATGTTTCAAGCACTTAAGTTCCAAGATTTCTGATCAGAGGTTTTCATAATGGGAATACTGTTTTAATGGTAGCCTCTGTCAGCATTTTGTCTAATAATTCTTGATCTTTTTCTGATCTTTTTTGGTAGGCACAAAAATAGCCACCTATTTGATACATTGTTTGGCATATACCAATAATGCTAGAAGACCCCTTGCTTAGTGGCCACCTCTCAGGGATTGAATGTTGGCTCTCGAAACATAACATAGGCTCCCATATTTTTCAGAAATTCTAATTTCTCTTTTATTAAAAAAGTATGTATAGACTCTTAAAGGGCATGTAACTTCTCATGATTATTTGAGAAGTCTGATTTAAGACTCCTGAAATTTGATCCTATGATGCTCTGGGTTGCTCACATATTTTTTTCTAGTAGGATTAAAGCTTATGGCAGGGACTATTCTTAGTTTCTGGAGTGAATTTAATCACTTCTTAATGTTCTTCATTGATACTTCAAAATTAACCCCCTATTTGGTGAGTTTTATGCAATGACAAAGGGAGACCATAATCTAATAATGATGATATAATTTCCAGTAAAATACAGTAATACCCTAGTTATTCTCTAATTTCATCTATATATAACAGTTGAAACTCAAGAAATTAGTATGAACCTGTGAAATCACCAAAAAGGTATCTAAACACCATACTCCAAAGGTCATGAACTTTCTCCATTGGAGAGCCCCAAGGATCTCAGTCTGTTATGCTAGCCTTTTTCCTCTGACACAATTCTCATAGCATTTGTTACTTGGTTTCTAAACCCACAGCAAATCCCAGGCAGCAAATAAGAACAGAATAAAAATTCATGAGTGGGTTCTCAGCAGTGACAAGAGAATTATCTGGCTAAGAGTACACTTGTGTCAAGGTATCCCCTTCCCCAAACATACACTTCAAATTTTTTTTTGAGTCAGTCTCCACTTATGATCCTAAATCTTAATCTTTTAGTTACTCCCACTAGTCGCTATTTATATATCTGGCACCACCAGGGAAATGCTCACACCAATTCAGCTTTACATTATCAAGCCTTAGAAATAATACTTCCCTTTAGGAAAGAGATTAACTTTTTATAAGATCACATTAGAGAATCTAATTTTAAAAATATATTTATCTACACAACATTTTCATATGACCTTAAGGAGTTCACTTTTTTTAAGTCTATTTATTTATTTTGAGAGAGACAGCACAAGTGGGGAGGAGAGAGGGAGGGAGGGAGGGAGAGAGAGGGGGAGAGAGAGGGGGAGAGGGGGAGGGAGGGAAGGAGGGGGAGAGAGAAAGAGAGAGAAAGAGAGAGAAAGAGAGAAAGAGAGAGAGAGAGAGAGAGAGAGAGAGAGAATATCCCAAGCAGGCTTCGTGCCACCAGCGCAGAGCCCTACGCAGGACTCAAACTCACCAAACCATGAGATAATGACCTGAGCAGAAACCAAGATCCAGACACTCAACCAACTGAGCCACCCAGGTGGCCCTAGGAGTTCAGTGACCTTCTAAAGCCAATCCATAAAACTCTAGGTGACCATGGATCCCAAATTAAGACCTTCTACATTACATGCCAAAAATGTGTGTTTCAACAGAATTTTTGGTATTATTTTTATCAGAATGACCTCTAAAGATTCTTAAATAATGATGAACTGGGGAACACTATAAATCCAAAATAAAAATGATGGCTGGTGTAATTCTAATGAATATACTTTAGATGAAGTGAATTTGGATATTACATCTCTTATAAGAAAAAAGGGTAGCAAAAGACAAAAATCAAAGAGATATTCTGCAAATTCTTTAAAAGACTGTCTACGTTAGCAGCAAATCTTAGTGTAGCAAATACATTTTTTTACTGCTAAGTTGAAGATGTCAGCAGTTAAAGACAATTCGTAAGATTAAGTCTCAAAAGTGACCTTGCAACTCCTCAGAATATAATTTTTATAGTGGTTGAAAGCACCAGTCTAGGAAACGGCTCTGGATTCTAATGACAGTTTTATCATTTACTAGCTACATGGCCTTGAGCAATTAACATCTCTGAGTCTCAGTTTCATTGTCTGTAAATAGAACAAATTGGTTCATAGAGTTGCTGTTATGATTATATGAGACAATACACGTTAAACTGTTAGCACGGTGACAAGAGGTCAACAAATGGCAGGCATTAGTTATTAATTTCAATTAACTCATTTTTAATGTAGGTATTTATGGTTTGCAAAGTGTTACTGGCACATATGATCTCTTTTGATCCAACCTGGGGGTAGGAGCCTCATTTTACAGTGGAAGAAACTGAAGTCAAATGATCTACTCAAAGGCAATAATAAGTAGGAAAAGAAATCTGGGCTTAATTTGATTATACTAGGAACTAAAATGCAAAAGCTGAGAAGCTCTGCCTTTTAATGTTTTTTAAAAGTGTAGTTCAATATACGTAAAATTTGCCATTTCAACCATGTTCAGTGGCATTAAATACATTCACATTGTTGCGTAATCATCATTCATCCCTAGAACTTTTTCTTCTTTAAAAAAAATTTTTTTTAATGTTTATTTATTTATGAGACAGAGAGAGACAGAGCATGAGTGGGGGAGGGTCAGAGAGAGAGGGAGACACAGAATCTAAGCAGGTTCCAGGCTCTCTGAGCGGTCAGCACAGAGCCCAACGCGGGGCTCGAACTCACAGACCGTGAGATCATGACCTGAGCCGAAGTCGGATGCTCCACCGACTGAGCCACCCTAGTGCCCCTTTTTCTTCTTTTTAAATGAAATTCTATCAAACACAAACTCTCCATTCCCCCTCCCCCAAACTCCTGGGGATTTCTTTAGGTGCCTCAAGTGGAATCATGTGGTATTTGTCCTTTGTCATTGGCTTATTTCATTTAGAATAATGTCTTCAAAATTCATTCTTGTTGCAGCATTTGTCAGAATTTCCTTCTTTTTTAAGGTTGAATAATACTCAGTTGTACTGCATGCCACATTTTGTTTTATCCATTTATCTACTGACGGACATGTGGGTTGCTCCCCATGTTGTTTTGTTTTTTCAAAATATTGTCAACACTATTGATATTGGTTATCCAGTTTCTGATTATTCCCTCCTTTCCTTCTCTTTTATTCCATTTCTTTTTTTTAAGAAAAAAAATGCAAGTAAGTGGCTTATTTAATTCTGTAGAGTTGATATACACACCACTAAAACCACTTTATTTTGTGGCTATTTTTTGTAGGAGCTCCACCATGAATCAACACAAAGAAAAAACCTGAAACTCAAATGAGCTTAATTTGATTTGGTAGGAGAGCAAACCATCAATTAAAAAATAAATTATGTGTAACATTATAAATCACTTCACATGCTATTTTAGGACTGTTAATAAGAGATAGTGGAAAGTTTCTGTTGTTGGACATTAAAAAAAGTTTTTCAGGGTTGACCTGGGAGGGAGAAAGAAACATTCCCTAAGTATCCAAAAGTCTGGAAAAACCTCAGTAGCTGACTCTCCTGAAGCCACTCCGGAGTGAGTGCTAACACACTACGAAGACCAAACTGCTGCTACACAAAGTAACCCTCGCCTTAACTGTGAGGCGAGATTAACCACAAGCTTCGGCACACAGTTCTCAGAAATAGCTCAACCACAATGGAAGGGAAGGACGACAACTCTAGAGACTTCAAAAAAAACAGCGACGATTTAAGATGCGTTGAATCCTGTACTTTCGTGAATGAAGGTGTGCATGCAGGCTTGGATTTTGAGTACGTACTGGTACAAGGGGGAGATTAAAGGAAAAACAGCCAAATTACCGAAATCCAATTTTCTTAAATAATTCCAGACTACATACAGCCAGCGGGAGCGAAGAATGGACAGCCTTCTTTTGTGTGAACGGCTTTCGAAAAGAAACCTATAGTCACACGCAAATTTATTTGAAACAGCAACCCCAAAACAACAAACACGGGAGCTTGATCTCCAGCAGGACCCGCGAGGGAGTGCAAGCGTTTCCGGGCGACGGTTCAGAAGCTACAGACCGCCCTTCACCCAGAGCCTCCCGGCTCGGCTGTCACTCGGTCACCATAGACAGCTTCCAAGGGAGGACTGCACTTTCAGCTTCCCTCAAAGTTTACCAGAAATTCTCGCAAAGGGTTCTTTAATCCGCCCAACCCCCAGGGACACTTTCTGCCTCCAAGAACTGCTCCACAGCTTCACCCCACTATATCCCCGGACACTTCGAGACCTCCAAGCACGCAGGGCGCGATTTCGCCCTCGCTTGCTTGCTCCCCAGGATGCTGGGGAAAGCGGCTCCGGAAAAGCAAACTTTCCGAGCTTTCGCGGAGGGCGGGAGGGCGCGCCGCGAACTCACAGCTGGTTGATGGCGTTCTGAGAGATGACCGCGTTGGCGGAGAAGTAAGGGATCATGTCGGGGCTACCGAGGTTGCAGGTGCAGGCGGGAGACGCCTTCCTCTCGCGGGCCAACGTGCTCAGGGTCATGAGGCCAGCTCAAGGCGCACAGCTCCGCATCCTGGCCCCTCCCGGCTCGGGCACGAGGCGATCGCGTAGGGCTCCGCGGGGCCAGAGGCGCGGGCAGCTCGGGATCCCCGCGTCCAAACTGGGCCCGCCGGGTCGCGCGGAGGCAGTCGCCGCAGCCCTAGGGCTCGGCTGTGGAGTCCCGGCGGCCGGGCGCCACCAACATCCCACCCCAACCCGCGTCCGGGGCGGGGCGCTGCGGCGGGGCGGGCCGAGCCGAGCGGGCGGGGAGAGTCCTAAGAGCAGAGAGGGTCGGCCCTTTCGGGCGCTCCGCCCCTGAGCTCGTGGCACCCACCGGATCACGCTGCGTGCCTCTCGGCGGGCGAGCGAGCGAGGGTCGGCACGAAGACGTCGCGGCTCGTGTGAAGGAGTGAAGCGAGCCTGGGGTGAGCAAGAAAGGCTCGCGTTTCTTGGGAATGTTTCCACAGAAAGGTCCTGCTTATCTTGAACGGCTCTATACATTGAACCTCAAATCCCATTTTTCAAATGATCTTAAAACTTTAATAAAAGGTCGTACATTAACAAATGTAACGAATACTTACCAGCGGTTTTCTAGGTGTTAAGGGCTAGGGAAATTCGGTAATAAACTAAATTTTTTTTTAAAGCAAAACATCTGAAGTTATAATGGGGAAAAAACCTATTTACATTGTCGATTACATCTGCTAACCCTTGTAAATAAATTTATAAAAGGCTTTCCTAACCATCCTCCAAACCAAGGACTCATAGCGTTAGCTGCACATACGAATCACCTGTGGGGATTTTAAACACTCCAATCCCTGGCTACACCACAGACCAATCAAATCAGAGTCTCCTGAAGTTGGGATCCTAAACATCAATATTTTTTCAAAGCTCCCCGGGTGATTCCAATACGCAGCTGTGGTAGATAGCTATTGTGCCAGATGATCTAGGAGAGGGAGACAGGCTAGAGAATATAACCTTACTTTACAGATGTGGAAATAAATATAAAGGGTCTAGCCAGATAACCTCATTTGTAAGTGACATCACTTAGATAGGAACCCTAGTTTTATGACTTCTGATCTAGGTTGGGCTTTTCCCACCAACCCTATATACCCTGATGCCTTCATGAGTTTAATCCTTTATCAATGTTGCTAACAACTCACTGAGCAATGCCTTTCACCTGACCAGGAACCAACTCGCTGAAAATCTCTTTTCTCTCCTGCATGCTATATAGTGGTTTACAAAAGGGGCTGACCTGGTGTGGGCACTCAGTAAAGTTAGCTCCCTCACCTCTTCCCCTTCCAGTCTCATCAGAACAAATATTTTCAGGTATGAGCATTTTATGCTTTTTGAATACTTGACTAAACTATATATCAATGGAACTGTCAGGAGTTCTAGAGCTGGAAATTAATAATTTTAAAAAATGATTTCACTATTCTATTGCCAGACAAAAGAGACAAATGAGGAAGAAGTCACTTTAAAGACTCAACATATGCTAGAATCAAGAAGAAATATGTCTTTAATTTTTATTTTTTAATGTTTATTTTAGAGAGAGAGACAGAGCAAGCAGGGAGGGCAGAGAGAGGGAGACAGAATCAGAAGCAGGCTCCAGGCTCTGAGCTGTCAGGACAGAGCCCAACTTGGAGCTCGAATCCATGAACCAAGAGATCATGACCTGAGCTGATGTTGGTCACTTAACCTGAGCCACTCAGGTGCCCCTTAATTTTTTTTTAATGTTTACTTATTTTTGAGAGAGAGAGAGAGAGAGAGAGAGAACGAGCGGTGGAGGGGCAGAGAGAGATGGAAACACAGAATCCAAAGCAGGCTCTAGGCTCTAAGCTGTCAGCACAGAGAGCAACGTGGGGCTGGAACTCAAGAACTGTGAGGCACCCCAAAATGTGTCTTTGTTTTATATATACAATTTTTCAGATCTCTTTTTCTATTGGGAGGTTTGGCAATTTTCTAAATACTAGTAATTAAATAATCTAAATTATACATTCTATGCCTAAAACCAGAAACTCTTTTGTTAGTTTATCCTTCCATAAAACTTAAAAGTTGGTGGGGTGCCTGAGTAGCTCAGATGGTTAAGTGTCCAACTCTTGATTCCGGCTCAGGTCATGATCTCATGGTTGGTGGGATCAAGTTCCTAGTCAGGCTCTGAGCTGACAGCGCAAAGCCTGCTTGGGATTCTCTGTCTCTTTCTCTTTCTCTGCTGGTCCCCAGCTTGTGCCAATGTGGGCGCGCATGCTTGCACTCTTTCTCAAAATAAATAAATAAAGATTTTTTAAAAAAACCTTAAAGTTGTTGCCCAGGGATTTGAAATATTGCAAACTCATACTGGAAATAGGATCTAAGTTTCCTATGGATCTGATAATAGGAAAGAACCAGTTGGCAAGTGAAGAGTTAATGAAAGGTCTTCATCCATCTCTAGTAAGGAAAATGTTTGAAAGATTTATTCAGGCTGTGTCAGCAGGCACCCAAATGGCAGTGTAAGAAAAAAAAAATCTGCTGATACACCCCAAAATAAATTGCTTTAAATATCTGGCAAAGTTGCCAGTTTGAAACTTCTTCCAGGCTGTAATTTATTATAGCCTCCTGGCAGTGATCAAAAAAAAAAAAAAAAAAAAAAACGCAGCAGGCTCTTTAGAAGAGCACTGTTAAGGTGAGTCCAGTTCCTTTCATGACAGCAGAGATGGGATTTTATGGAAGTCAATACTAACTGATGCTGCTTATGGAAGACGATGGAATGTCATCTGTATCTGTCTGAAAAAGAAGTCAGCAGGAAATGTATCTTACTCAATTCACACTTAATATCTCTGGCATTTAAAAAACGCTAAAGATAAGGATTTCATAAATATGTATATCTGTCTTTTATAGATAGGTTCCTATAGTGACACTCCAGAAGTGCATAGTCCTTTGTTTCCCCTCAAAAGACCTCTGCCAGTGCCTTTTCAGCGAAGTCTATTTTAACACCCCCATCTAGGCCTTTTCAAAAGCTTTCAAAGTTAAATTCTTGCTTTGAACTGTAATATAGGAAATTGGGAAAGTGCTACAACGTGCCTCATAGGTTTTTAAGAAAAAAATGGAATCATCTTTGCAAAGTGAGGTACCTTTAAGGGAATAGATCTTTCTGCTACTGTTTTTAAAAGTTTAACAAATTCCTTTTCTTTTCACAATCTGCAGAGTGTCAAAATGTCAATCAATTTAGTTTCAGCTCAATTTAATCCTTTACTCTACACTGTCAGAAAACAAGGCTCTAGGGAGCAAGCTCTCTGTACCCAAGCTTCTAGGAATTCAAAAATGATTCTAAATTAGACTGAGCGATGTGAAATAAATGAAGCTAGTTTTCTACTCCACATGAAGTCCAAAGGGGCTTTTAAAAATGTGCACAAAGGCCCCGAAGAAAAATTGTTGCATTTCTTCACACTCTTGTTTGAGTTAGAAGATTTAAAATAAATTTTGTCATGTCATTTGGTGACCGTTTCAAGGCTCAGAAATATGAATATTCTATAATGTTAATCTGGCTCTTGATAGCATCAGCTATGACCAGATTAAATTTTTATAGAATTATATGTTAAAAGCATTAACAAAATTTTAAAGTAATAGATGTCTCTTGTATCCATCGGTACTTCCATTACTATGCCTTCATGTGTCTCTCCATAAGATACAAACGCTGTAAAACTGTAAAACCAGAGACTTACTTGTTGATCAATCGGTATTCCAGGACAGATATGAAAGTGCACTTAAGTGTGAGTGAAGGATGTAGGCATGTTTTTGCTGCTGTAACAAAATTTCATCCTGGGTGGATCACTTGAAGGGAAGGTAGCTAATGAACTAAAAAGTGACAGTGTAAAGTGCCAAAAGCAGTAGGCCAGAAACCAGAGAGGACCTAAGTTCTAGTTCTAACATAGCCACTTAATAAACTAAGATTTTGGCTAAGCCACTTATTTTCATCTGTAAAATGGGATAATAAAACCCTAAGGAAAGGTCCCCAAATCTGTTTTTGTGAGAGTTAGGAACCTTAGGAAAGGAATATCATTCAGCTTAGAAGTCCTGAAAAATACATTTAATCCACTTAAGATAAACAGTCATCTAGATGAAAGCAGTAGAGCCCAGCAGTTAAAAATCTCAATCTTGGTTTTATATATAAAATGGAATATTAATCATAAAAAAGAATGAAATCTTGCCATGTGCCAACATAGATAGAGCTAGAGGGAGTAAGACTGAGAAACAAGTCAGAGAGAGACAAATATCATGGTTTCACTCATGTGAATTTAATTTATGTGGAATTTAAGAAACAAAACAAATGAACAAAGAAAAAAGAGACAAAAAACTAGACTCTTAAATACAGAGAACTGGTGGTTGCCAGAAGGCAGGTGGGTGGGGGAGGATGGGTGAAATAAAGGGGATTAACAATACACTTATCTTGATGAACCTTGAGAAATTTAAAGAATTGTTGAATCATTATATTGTACACCTGAAACTAATATAAAACTATGTTAATTATACTTGGAAAAAAATCCTAGCCTTGGAATTAATTGGATGGGTTTGAATCCTAGTGTCACCATTAGCTGTGTATTTTGGATAGTTATTTAATCTATGGCTCAGTATTAGTCCCTAATTTATGAAGTTACTGCGAGGATTAATTTACTCGCAGTATTAACATGTAAAGTGTAAAAGAGTGGCACAAAAATCTACTCTTTGGACTTAAGGGCTCTATAAACTTAAGAGAGCTAAGAGAAAGGTTAAGGAGGAGATTGCCCTTCAGGAATAAAATCAGAGAGTTGGAATCTCCAAAGAACAATCTTAGAGTGCATGGCTGTAATAAATCTTTTTATTTTATTTTTTAAAGATTTTATTTTTTTTAATTTTTTTTTTTAACGTTTACTTATTTTTGAGACAGAGAGAGACAGAGCATGAACGGGGAGGGTCAGAGAGAGAGGGAGACACAGAATCTGAAACAGGCTCCAGGCTCTGAGCTGTCAGCACAGAGCCCTACGCGGGGCTTGAACTCACGGACCGTGAGATCATGACCTGAGCCGAAGTCGGACGCTCAACTGACTGAGCCACCCAAGCGCCCCTAAAGATTTTATTTTTAAAGTAATCTCTACACCCAATGTGGGGCTTGAACTCACAACCCCAAGATCAAAGGCACATGTTGTACCAACTGAGCCAGGCAGGCACCCCTAAATCTTTTTTAAGTTTCTTTGCTTCTCTAACTCCTCCATTTATCTGATCTTTTGGTTGTTTCTCTGAGGTAAAAATTCTTAATAGGGAAAAGACCTATGTGCCTTTCTTCAGGTCATTAAGAAAGCTGTGTGTTGTGTGTGGTGTGTGTGTGTGTGTGTGTGTGTGTGTGTGTGTGTGTGTGTTGGGAGTGGGGAGGGGGACTCTGAAGTCTGTCTGGCAGCCTTGAGGTAAAGTTGACTGTACATTTTAATTTATGCACCGACGAAATTAAGATGTTGACCAGAAATAATCTTCTATGCTCTTTTCCACCAATCTGAAAAATAGCTAAAGCGGGGCGGGCAGCATTAAAATGTCAGTGAGTCTGATGTCAGAGTTATAGATTCTAGTGACTTTATCCAATGGGCTAACAGAAAGCTCGTTGTATTTGTTTGTATTTGGGATGAGAAGTTGAAGAATGAATGAAAATTAACATACATACAGATTTCGCCAGTGTACCACACCATTTCTTCCAGGAGTCTTCACTATTATTGTTTGCTAGGTAGCTAATTACATTAACTTAATATTGCATTCTGTAGCAATGTGAGATCTGCAGTGTTCACTACATTTTTGTATTTATAACCTTTGAAATAATAGTATTACCTTATATAACTTTATTTAAAAAATACCTAGTCATAAGAAATATGATTATACCTGTCAGAAGACCTATTTGTATTTTTATGTTTTCTCTAAGGGAGTATCTACAGAAATAAATAGTAAATTAATCCCCTGAGTGTCAAAAGGGAGAAAACCAACACTTTAAAGAGTTACAAAACAAAAAGCCTGTTACCTGGAGTAGCACAACATTCTGTCTCCTGTTAATCTGTAAAACGCTAGGATAAAACTCTCAAGATAATACACACAAGTTCCAAACTTGTTGCCCAGACAGCACCAAGAGGTATCTCACTACACTTAGTCAAAGGCACTCTTCATACAATACAATAAACTAAACTCTGTAAACAAAGGCTCTTAAAAGCAATCATTTTGCAATCACCATGTGGCTAATAGTTTTATTTAAAAGAGTATCTGACAATAGTTTTAAACACTGGATAGAGCAATGTCACTGAACCCTTCTAGTCCTTTCCATGGAACTTTCCACCATAAGAGCAATGGGAATACTGAAAAGATCTGCATATCAACTCCATGAGAGGCAATCTCTAAGGCATTCACCCCCATGGTCTTAACCACCATATGCTCCAGTAGGAAAAGATGCTGAAATGCTGCTTTCTTCAGGTTACAAAAGCCCCACATGCTATTGTTTAGTAAAAATAATAGGCATTTATAGATCACTTTTCACATCCAACACACCTTACAAAACATTTAACCATTTCATCCCCATTCTATCTCTTCAAACAGTTTGTTTTTTAAAAACTAGTTAAAAAAAGTAAAAGTAATACATGCTGAATTATTAAAACTTTTTTTCAGTATTCGGAAAGGTAAAATAAAAGTCACTCTTTCATTCCCATCGTCCTACTCCCAGGGATTGCTGTTAATATTTCCAGAAATTTTCTTGCATATGCAAACGTTAATATATTGAAGCTGCTGTTTTAGAAACACACATGCACACAAGCATAGAATTATATATATTATACATATTATTCTGCTTCTTGCTCCCCCCCCCAAACTTATCACTATATCTTAGATGTTTTTCTATGTTTATATAGATTTGCCTCACTCTTTTAAAGGAGTTCATAGTGTTTTATTTTATAATTGTATATAATTTATTTAAACAGTCCACTACTGATGGACATTTAGGTTGTTTACAATTTTTACTATTACATACAATATCACCATGAACATGTCTTTATGCATACATGTGAATATATTTCTTGGATTTACATCTAGAGGTGGAATTGGCAGTTAAAATATTTTAAACATCTTAGGAATTGGTAGATATGATCAAATTGCCCTCCTAAAAGGTTTAGTTTTTTATTTTCCCATAGAACCTTAGCGCCTTCTCTCCTGTGAGCTATTAAATTAACTCAGGGTCCAAGATCCTCTTCTATGTCCCATCTTTTATATACTACATTAAGAAAAACCATGTATATATATATATATATGACACATGCTTAAAGAGAGAAAGTAGAAAAAAAGAGTAAATTATAAAGAAAAATATGTTAATTTTAAAAATTTACATAAATTTAATAATTTAAAAAATGTTAAAGAAAAATATAAAAAAAAACTATGTTAAGGATCATTGATTTCAAACAATTACTTAGACTATAATAAATATAGGTAATACTTAAACTATTTTGAAGATAATATAATTTTAAATTCAGAAGATATTTAAGGATCTTGTTGATGCTAATGCTGTAGAACATACTGTAGGCAAATGAGCCAAATGTGGCCTTCAGTGTCCTGGAATGGGGTGAAACAAGAGATAGAAAAATAGAAAGTGAATCGGGGAATAAAAAATGGAGGCTAGACGAGTTGAGGAGGTCTTGAAAATAAAAACATTAATTGACATTTGTTGAGCTAACATTCACTGTGTACCAGATCCTCTATTAAGAGTTTACATGCAGTATCTTACTTAATTCTCTCAAACAACTCTATGATTCTATTCTTATCTTTATGAGGCTCAGAGAGATTGAATAATTTGCTTACTGTTAGATAGCAGTATTTTGACCCCAGCCAGTTATTCTGGTTCCAAAACCTGTTTCCTTAAACCAGTATTCTACACTGTCTCCATGATGATGGAGGTTCACTACAGAACAGGTTAAGTCTGAAAAGTTCTACTGCCAACAGGAAGGACTCCTGGAGACCTTACTTACCTGACTGCACTTGGTATTTTCTCCTCTATTTGATCCTAGCTATGTCTAGCAGGTCCTGACAATAATAGGAACCTAACCTAATATTAAATATAGTACATCTTTTGGCTGTTGTATACCATCCTCTTGCTACCAAATTCCTCAGAATTCTGAATTTCAAACTAATATTCATCACAAGACTCTCTAAGGCATTGATATCTACATTTTGTTTCCCTCGTTTCTTTACTTGGAATCCTACGTGAAGGAGGCATTTAATGTATTTGTGGACAATAATGGCATCGTCATCTTATTTGATGTTTGAAATAAACCTACTAGCTAGGCAGGTATTATCATTCGTTGTGACAGTTAAAGAAAAACATGAACCAGACTAATATCTAGGTGATAAGAAGCTTAGACTCTAGGTGCAAATGTGTCTAATTCATCCTATATGTTGTTGATAGACTGACTGAATTCAGTTGGACTAATCCTGAATAGCTGTATGTCAGGCACTTTCTAAGATACTATCAAAATGACTTAAGAGTTAAGTACTTTTATAATAGTTCCTTACTCAGAATCCCCAAATAGTTCCTTATTCCCTTTCAGAACAAGTCCAAACTCTTCCTTCGGGCCTCCAGATCCTCCTTAATTTAAATCCTACCATAATTCAGTCATTATGGCATGTTACCCACAATTCCATTCCTTCTCAGACACAATCAGTGTAACTATTTTTACCCATTCTCCCAAAATAAGTCTTTGCTATTATTAGGTGGTTTCTATCCTGTCCTCCTGTATCTGAGTCTCATTCTCTTCTCTGTTCAAGTTGTCCCTCTCTGAGACCACTTTCATCTATCTTTCAAATTATCCATATAAAACCTATTTCTCAAGATCTAGTTTCAATTCTCAGCTTTTCCAGTAATTAGAAACTCTACAGGGTTTTCACATTTATCCTCACTTGATTCTCATTACAATCCTGTGTATAGGTAAGCAGAGCTAGCTGGGATTATCAGCTTCATTTTACAGATGAGGAAACTGATGCTCAGAAATTAGGCCACCCGCCCAAGTTTACATAGCACGTGTCAGAGCTTGGATTTGAACTTAGCTCTTCTAGGGGCACCTGGGTGGCTCAGTCAGGTAAGTGTCCAACTCGATTTCGGCTCAGGTCATGATCTCATGGTTCGAGAGATCAAGCCCCACGTTGGACACTCTGCTGACAGCACACAGCCTGTTTGGGATTCTTTCTCCCTCTCTCTGCCTTTCCCCTGCCCCTTGCATGTGCGTGCTCTCTCTCTACAAACAAACAAACAAACATTTAAAAAAATGAACTTAGGTCTTCTGGTTAAGTCCAATGATCAATTCCTAGTTTATAGTATGCTATGACACTTTTCTAGTTTCTTTGGAATTTATAATCTATATCATTAGTCAAGGTTTTTACTCTCTCTTTTATGCCATATAGCTTATCTTTTGTGGGAGCAAATCAGACACAGTAACTCTCTCTGGTGGTCTTCATAGAGCCTAGTACAGTGCTAGGTTGGTTGGTTGATCCAACCTTATACCACACCCTGCTGTAGTTTTCTTAGGGCTCTAGATAAACATTTCCTGAAGGAATCAATACATTAGTGATCTCCCTCACAGCTGGTATAGGTATAAGCTGGTATAAGACTCCTTTTCACTGCCTCATTTTTCTCCTGCTGTCCTTCTTTTCTGATAGGTAGATGCTTCCTTCATCGGAGAATCCAGTAGAGGGCCTGGAACACAACCCAGTTAGGTAAGGGCTTTATTTTTATTTTCAGGCTTGTCCTAGACTTTCAGGAGCCAAAAGTTCAAATCGCAGCAGGATTGATTCAGCCCTTTCACAAGCAATTTAGTACTATGCAGTTTGTTTAGACTGGTCAAGTTTCTAGGCCCTGGCTGAGCAGCATCATTATCTTTTCAAGCTTTCATGTATCAGCTTCCCTGGCTATATTTCACTTTCCATGTCTTTCTTTTCTAAAATCAGGTGAACATGCAAAATCACATACTGATACAATTATACGCTTTTCAAAAACCATGTCAAATATCTTCAAGGAATTTAAATACAATACAGGAAGTTTTTTTTTTTCTTTCTCTTTGGGTTAGTCAAAACCAAGAAGTATGCAAAAGTTATACTCCTTAATCCTTAGTAGAAAGGGGGTACGTTGTATCATTCTTTAGCTAGTGCATCAACTGAGAAAAGATATGGGGTTGTCAGATTCTATTCAATCCACCTCAGCTGGAAGGCCAACTGGACAATGGATCTTAAGTGAAGTGAAAAATACTTTGCCAGGGGAAAACAAAACTAAGTAGCAAATCTTTTAATTTTTAATTGTGAAATATTTCAAACATACAGCAAAGAACGGAGAGGATAACAAGCAGCCAGATACTCAATAGACAGTACTATCACATTCTAACATTTTACTCTTCAGAATTTAAGAAATAAAACATCACAACTGCAGCCCCCTGTAAACTTCTCAATGAGCCCTTTCCCCTTTCTCTGTTTATATAGCTCCTCTTCCTGAATTTGGTGTTCATCTTTCCATTCATGTTTTTATATTATGCATATGGCATATTTTTAAATGTAAAATTAATTCAGAAAAGTGTAGCTTGTAAAGTCTTGAACTTTAAAAAAATTTCTTATATATTGCTACATAAAACACATATAAAAGAATAAATAAAACATTTTTCCTGTTTAAAACTTCTAGTCCAGGGTGGATAGGTGAGTAGAAACATGATAAAGCCAATAGAGCAAAGTGCTAATTGTGAAGCCAGGAGGGGTGTATATTTCAGTGTTTACCGTTCTTTCAATTTGTCTGCACATTTACTTTCTTAAATAATAAAATGTGCAAAAATGAAACAAAAATCTCTAGTTCATATTTTGTGTAAAAATCTCAGTGAAGAGGAGCCTGGATGGCTCAGTTGGTTGAGCGTCCAGTCCAATTCTTGATTTTGGCCCAGATCATGATCCTAGGGTCACGGGATTGAGCCCTGCGTCAGGCTCCAAGCTGAGCGTGGAGCCTGCTTAAGACTTTCTCTCTCTCTCTCTCTCTCTCTCTCTCTCTCTCTCTCACTCTCACCCACCCTCTCCCCCAGCCCCCACTCATGTGCTCTTTCTCACATAAAAAAAAGTCTCAGTGAAGAATAATATCAACTGGTTTCAGGTACTTAAGAATCTAGTATAGTTATAGAAAACAGTAATTAGGCTTGCTAGTCTAATTACTGTTTAAGCTCTTGCTTTATGGTATCTAACAAAAAAAAAAAAAAAAAAAAAAAAAGAAAAGACCAGTCCCGCTAAGATTTATCTTCACATAGCAACTTCTCGTAAAGCAGTTATTTCAGCTTTGGCTTTTCCATCCTTTACTGGGGAGTTCATGAAATGATCTGAAATGATTTTATAATCCCTTTCTCACCATGATTTAAGCCCAGAGCTGGAAAACTACTTATGATTGATAAGCATCCCTAATAAAATGAGTATATTAATAATTAGACGAGAAATACTTTTAAAAGTTTTTAAAAGATTTTTGTAGTCCCCCTTTATAAACCTTCTAAATGAACTCTTACTTTAGGAAAATGCTCTGTTACAAACTGACCACAGGAAGAACTATAACAAATGATTCATTAATGATAAAAATACCACTGTGATAGAACATGCAAGTGCTTTGCCTGTTTGACGTATTTTCATATTTGTATATTACTTATGCCCCATAATAAGCATGCTAATTTTTTTTAAGGAAGAAGAAATTAAGTCTCAAGGAATGAATCTAAGGTCATGCAACCAATACAAACACATCTCCTAACTCCAATACCAGTGTCATTCTAAAATGCCAGAAATTGCATTATTTATTATTTGTTTGTGGGGTACTTCACTTTAAGTGGGCTAATTTTAATAGTAATTGCTCCTTGAGGCTAATGTTTTCATAATTTTATAGGTAAAGTAATAGATTCAAAGAAAACTAAGCTTGAATGTGGACTGTTTCAATTGTAGAATACTACCTTTTAAAAGGAAGGTCTTTAAGGAAAAGGATTGTGTTGAGTTAAAAATAGAAATTCAGTTTTGGGAAATGAGAGATATTACTGCCTTAACCCAAACTCTAACAAAACACTTTTTTAATGTTTTATTTATTTTTGAGAGAGAGTACAAGCAGGGGAGGAGCAGAGGCAGGGGGTGGGGGGACAGAGGATCCAAAGCAGGCTCCATGCTGACCGCAGAGAGCCTGATGTAGGCTCGAACTCACAAACCAGGAGATCATGACCTGAGCCGAAGTTGAACGCTTAACTGACTGAGCCACCCAGGCGTTCCTCTAACTACAACAACAAAAATTTTTAAATTACTTCTTGCAATTAATCATTTAGGTTAAAATTAAATTTAAAAATATGTCCAAGCTGATTTTTTAAATTGAGCAAATAGGAAGATATAATAAGTGGCTGTTAAAAATAAAGTCCTTAGTGTAATTTATTGATTGCTGAAAACCACTTATAATTATAGTCCCTTTAATGTCATAGAAAATAAATTTGGGGCTTTGAGTGAGAGTGTGGTGACGGATTTAGCTAACACTGAATGAATTACAATTAAGGAAAGATTTTTTTTTCTTATATTATTACCATGAGTAATTTATTCTAGATATTACTGGAACAGAGGTGGATGATTAAACAGTCAGTTAAATTATAACAAAAACATAGCTCCCAAACTCTTCACTTGAAACTCTTCATAGTTGAATGGAATCCAAAGTGGCACCTAAATACACATTTAAAACTTAATTCCTCTAAGAAGAAATCCCATCACTAAAAAAAGAACAAAAGCACACAAATACCCACCTTTGTGGGCAGTTAAATTTCATCTTTGTCTAATGCAATCCCTGCTTACAGGCATTTTAGTTCCACAGAGCCACCCCATCTCCAAAGGGCCATACTGATGATATTGGACTATTTTGGGTGATACTGCTTGAATGATGGATGTGTTCAACCAAACATTAAGTTCACATTTTTCAAAGAGTTCAAATTTTGTTCTGCATCCCAAAAAACATAAGAGGTAGCCATTGTTTGCTCCGAGGACCTTTTCTTAAAAAATCTCACAAGTGGGGTGCCTGGGTGGCTCAGTCCACCCTTGATCTTGGCTTAGGTCATGATCTCACAGGTTTGTGAGATCAAGCCCTGCGTTGAGCCCTGAGTCAAGTTCTGCGCTGACAGTGTGGAGCCTGCTTAGGATTCTCTCTCCATCTCTCTCTCTGTCCCTCCCCTGCTGTCTCTCTTTCAAAATAGATAAGCATTGACAAAATAGTTTAAAAAATGTCACAAGAAAGAGGCATGAGTCAGTCAAACTAAAGCGTTCTCTACAGAAGAACTGCTGCTTACACTTTTACATGGGCATACTAGTAAGTAGTGAAATGGTAAGTGCTAATACTTTAGAGAAAAACTCTATAATAATAAAAACAGAACAATGGGAGACAGAATATTAAATTTCTTATACTGAATCTTCACAACAGGGCTTTCAAAGTCCTTTCAAATAGTAATTCATGTTTGAACATATACTATAATTACTGCTCATATTTTACAGATGGATAAACAGAGGCATACCAAAATATGAAAACCAACTCTGCCAGGCACCGTTAATGCTAAGCATTCAAAAAAAAAAATGAGGATATATAATTATATACCAAACAGTTCACAGTAAAAAAGCAGGGGAGACAGATGAGATACATGAAAAATTGGCCCTCAGCTCACCAAACTACTCAATGTTCTCCCTGAATGCTGTTCTCGTTACTGGTCTGCATTTGCAGATGTTGTCCACCCAAATTGAAAAGCCTATTCCTCCCCTCCACTCATCACCACCCAATGCTGTCTGGTTAGTACTTTACTTAAGACCCCTTCTATAAAGGTTATAATGGGTCTTAGTAATAGTAAATAACATTTATTGAACATTTACTATGTTCAATTAAGCATTATGCCAAACTATGTAAATGGATTCTGTCACATTTCATCATCACAGCAATCTGTGAGAATTGCTAACCAGCTTTTTTTTTCCTTAAAAACATTTTTTTTCTTAATGTTTATTTATTTTTGAGAGAAAGAGAGAGAGCGCAAGCAGGGGAGGGGCAGAGAGAGGGGGAGACACAGAATCCGAAGCAGGCTCCAGGCTCTGAGCTGTCAGCACAGAGCCCAAAGCAGGGCTCAAACCCACGAACTTCAAGATCATGACCTGAGCTGAAGTTGGAAGCTTAACTGACTGAGCTGCCCAGGCACCCCCAAACAGCTTCTACTTTTAAAGGACTTGCTGGACTGACAGTCTCCATTCTCTCTATAAAGCACACTGTCATAGTAGCAGAGATGCTCCTGCTTAGCAGGCTACTCCTCTCTAGTGATGCCCATTCACTTCTACTTTTACCAGTTAAGCTACATGCTTATCAAGTATCTGCGTGTTTGTTTTAAAAACGGTTGTATCCATTGCATTTCTTATCATAATTGTATAATTTAATTATTATGTAAACTAACTACATACGTGTACAGAAATAAAAAGTTGTTATTTCTAAGAATATGAACTCGAATGTTTTTGACAAGCCTAATCAATAAAGGAGACTTACTTTAACAACTGCTGTTTAATTAGGTGTGGCTAAGGGGGCTGTAAGAGACTGAAAGAAAATGCTAAATTTCTAGTAGAATTCTGTACTTAACTCTTGCCACAATTATCTATAAGTTCTCTAAAGAAACCAAAACAGGAAACTAAAAAACAATGCTTGCGTTATGGGTTGGGTTATACAAGAAAAACTACAAATCACACGATCAGAAAACCAGGACAATCCACATCTCATCTAATTCTAAAATCCAGGTTCTTAACCAACACTCAAAAAGTGCTCAGTAAAAGTTCACAAGATAAATGAATGAAAAGAGAAAACTCTCCATGGGAGGTGATATGAGATATAGACTTTAACGGATGAATGGAATGTTACTAGACATTAAAAGGATGGGAAAAGGCATTCCAGAAGAGAGTAGGAAAGGCATTAATTAGTTAGAGTGAAGATATACTGAGTTTGAATTGGAGTTTGGTACTGTATGATTTGAGCAAGTAACTAATCTCTTTGGGTTTCCTCTTTCTCACCTGAAGAATAGACAATAATAACTCCCTGGGATTGACAGCAGTACTGAATGAGATAATAAATACAAAGCATTAATTTGGTGCTTGAAGGCATATACTAGTTAGCTTTGAGAGGACAAAAGGCATGTTTAGGGAAGAGTACCTAATTCTTTAAGGCCTGAATAAAGGGTGTAAGGTTGAATGGCAATAGGTAAAGCTGGAAAGTTGAACGGGGGTCAGTTTTTAAAGTTTTTTAAATATCATAAACAAAGTCTAGACCATTCTATAGGCAATGGGGAATAATGGGAGACTTTAAGTTGGAAAGAGACATGAATAAATCTGAATCATGCCTTAGGGTGGGTGAAGGATGTATCAGCATGAGGATCAGTTAGATGCAAAGAGATGATGTTAGAAGGCAATAATTCAAGCAAGAAAAGGCCTAGACTATAGTGAAGGCAGAGGTTGTAAACAGAAAAGTCTGATATAAAAACACATATATGTACTTTATGTAACCCCTTCTGCCTTTAATGATTCTATAAATACAGAGTTAAAGTCCTTTATAAAGCTAATAACATAGGGTGCCTGGGTGGCTCAGTAAGTTAAGCATCCTGATTTTAGCTCAGATCATGATCTCAGGGTTGTGAGATTGAGCCCTGGGTTGGGCTCTGTAGCAGGCATGGAGCCTGTTTAAGATTCTCTCTCTTTCTCCCCCTAGCCCTCTGCTCTCGTGCACTTTCTCTAAAAACAAATTTTTTTTAAAAAAAGGATTTTTTTTTTATTTATTTTATTTTTTTTATTTTATTTTTTTTTTAATTTTTTTTTTTTCAACGTTTATTTATTTTTGGGACAGAGAGAGACAGAGCATGAACGGGGGAGGGGCAGAGAGAGAGGGAGACACAGAATCGGAAACTGGCTCCAGGCTCTGAGCCATCAGCCCAGAGCCTGACGCGGGGCTCGAACTCCCAGACTGCGAGATCGTGACCTGGCTGAAGTCGGACGCTTAACCGACTGCGCCACCCAGGCGCCCCTAAAAAAGGATTTTTTTATTAACATAAATCCTGCCAGTAAAATAAACTCTATATTGTTATGTAAGCTTTTAAAATTTGATTAAAATAGATTTTGCCAAATGGTAATGAATACCCAGATAATAAAGCTTATAGCATCACCACAGAATAAAAAGATTGGTCTGTCCAAATCCACCTTAAACCTGTGCTTACTATTCTTACCTGGATATTTGTTCAAGAAGTTATTTTTGCGGTGATTGGGGAAATGGGTAAAATAGATAAAGGGGATTAAAAGTACACTCACCATGATGAACACTGAATAATGTATAGAATTGTTGACTTACTATATTGTACACCTGTAACTAATACAACACTGTACATTAATGATACTGGAATTAAAAAAAAGGAATTATTTTCACTAATTTAAAATGATTCTGTCTGTACGAATTCTTTATTTCAGTCTATAACCTTTTCATATTTGTGCTTTCATCAGTAAACAGGAGGTAGAAGTAACAGACACAGGGATTTATTGAATATGGGGGGTAGGGAAGAGTCAGGGATAAATATGAAGTTTCTTAGACTAATAAGTGGATGGTGGGGTCCTTAATAAGAAGAGAAAGAAACTTTGTACGAGAAATAGATTTCGTAAATACAGTAAGGACAATCAGAAGATATATGAGAGATTGTAGGCAGTTAGAAATAAGGGTTTAAAGCACCAAAAAGAGATCTGAGGTGAATACAGAGATGTGAAAGTTCTTGGCATATGGGCATGAATAATAGGGTGGATAAGGTCACCAAAGGACAACATACAGAGCAGAGAATGGGATACCATCAGCACTCTTGAAACTGTATGCAAAATTAAGTTGTAGGCACACATTTTTCTTTTGAAAAGATTTAGCTTTTTTTTTTTTTAAAGCTTATTTATTTTGAGAGACAGAAGAAAGTGTGAGCAGGGAGAGAGAGAGAGAGAGAGAGAGAGAGAGAGAGAGAGAGAGAGAGAGAGAATGAATCCCAAGCAGGCTCCACACTGTCAGCATGGAATCCAATGTGGGGCTTGAACTCACAAACCATGAGATCATGACCTGAGCCGAAACCAAGAGTTGGTCACTCAACCAACTGAGCCACCCAGGTGCCTCAGGTCTAGTGTTTTAACTAGCTTTTCAAATGATTCCATGTTTTCCAAAAGGTTGAAAATGTCACTCTATACTATAAAATAAAAGAGGTAAGGATGATTTCTGGGGAAAAATTAACTTTTAAGAGATGAGCAGGGGCAGACTTGCTGGTGAAACCAATTGGGAAGCTATGTGCAGAGGATATAAGGGGAACCAGCAATGAATGATGATAAAAAGCCAAAGGAGGTGAGAACCTGCAGAGAAGAAAGGTCAATAGTGCCATTTAAAATGGGAATCAAAAAGTATTCACTAGTGTTTTTTGGGTTGTTGTTTTTTTTTTGAGAGTGAGCAAGTATACATGTGAGCAGGGGAGGGGGAGATGGAGAGGGAGAGAGAGAATCTCAAGCAGGCTCATGATTGTGAGTTCATGACCTGAGACGAAATCAAGAGTCTGATGCTTAACCAACTTGAGCCACCCAGGTGCCCCTTCACTGGTGATCTTAACAAGAGCAGCAGTTTGAGTCGGTAGAGGGGATAGAAGCTAGATTTCATGAATTGAAGAGTGAATGGGAGTAGACAAAGGAGGTAATAAATACAGATGGTCCTTTCAAGAAATCAAAATTGTAGTTTGAAGTGAAAGCAAAGTTATGGAATGGTACTTTATTTTTTTTAATTTCAACTTGTTTTATTTTTTATTTTTTAATTTACATCCAAATTAGTTAGCATATAGTGAAACAATGATTTCAGGAGTAGATTCCTTAGTGCCCCTTACCCATTTAGTCCATCCCCCCTCCCACACTCCCCCCAGTAATCCTCTGTTTGTTCTCCATATTTATGAGTCTCTTATGCTTTGTATCCCTCCCCATTTTTATATTATTTTTGTTTTCCTTTCCTTATGTTCATCTGTTTTGTCTCTTAAAGTCCTCATATGAGTGAAGTCATATGATTTTTCCTTGATTGACTAATTTCACTTAGCATAATACCCTCCAGTTCCATCCACGTAGTTGCAAATGGCGAGATTTCATTCTTCTTGAGTGCCGAGTAATACTCTATTATAGATATATACACCACATCTTCTTTATCCATTCATCCATTGATGGACATTTGGGCTTTTTCCATACTTTGGCTATTGTTGATAGTGCTGCTATAAACATGGGGGGGGGCATGTGTCCCTTCGAAACAGCACACCTGTATCCCTTGGATAAATGCCTAGTAGTGCAATTGCTGGGTCGTAGGGTAGTTCTATTTTTAGTTTTTTGAGGAACCTCCATACTGTTTTCCAGAGTGGCTGCACCAGCTTGGATTCCCATGGAATGGTATTTTAAAATTATATTTTGATTTCTTTTAGTCCGATAGAGACCTGACCACATTGATGTCCGATAAAGACCTGACCACATTGATAAAATGAGGGAAACAAGCCAGTAAAGATAAAATATATACTTAATCCAATGACAAAGTAGAACATTATCAGAATAATTGATCTTGATATGCAAACATTTTTTTTTTATTTTTGGGACAGAGAGAGACAGAGCATGAATGGGGGAGGGGCAGAGAGAGAGGGAGACACAGAATCGGAAACAGGCTCCAGGCTCTGAGCCATCAGCCCAGAGCCCGACGCGGGGCTCAAACTCACGGACCGCGAGATCGTGACCTGGCTGAAGTCGGACGTTTAACCGACTGCGCCACCCAGGCGCCCCAGATATGCAAACATTTTTAACTTAAAGGATATAATATTTATAGAGTCTAAACTCCAAGAAACCATTAGAATGTTTTTAAGGCTATTAGAATATTTTGCAGATTCAAACTTTTCAAAATGTATTCACACACTTGAACCTCAAAGATCCACATCATGTTGGCTTGTCAGCCATTTTCCAGAAATTTCTAGAGTGACAGAAAAAATGTAATCATGTGTGTTTTAAGGATAATTTAAGTTTTCATTCTTGACATATGCTTCACATATAAAGATATCTGTATAGGCTCATTTTCTGCCCCTCCCCCCTTTTGCCTAAGAGCAGATACACAATCAGTGGTAACTGTATTAAAATAATGGCTAACCGTCTTCCTGGGCAATCTCAACTAATCTTTTAGTTTCCATTATTATTGCAATGCTGCTGAGTAATCCTGACCTTCTCAATTCCAGGCCAGTTCCTAAACTCCATAGGACAATCCTACCTGCATACTACATGGCATTGAGAGTTCAATACACCCCCAAATAAACTACAGTATATATAAAAAAACAAAACAGTATGTGTGGGGCAGACAGAATTCAGTTAATAAGCTCTGCATGATAGAACCTGGTACTCTATAAAAATTGAGCTCTTGCATAGATACCTCAGTTAAGGAACTTGGAGTTTCATAACTTCTAGCCAATAGGTTATTTAAAACAACAACGACTGTTTCCTTTTCTCAGTCACAGATAAAATCTCCAACTTAAAAATAGTAACACACATGAACTTCCTATTGGGATAATATTTTTACATGTAAGTATTTGCAATCTTCCCAAATATGCCATTCTTATCTTCTATATGGCCTATATTTTCCTGTTCCAGAGGATATAAATGTTTCATGTGGCTAAAGATGCAGCAGCAGTGTATGTATAAGTATAATGTGTGTGTGTAATGTATATATGTTATAAAGCATCTTTTAAACAGAAAGCCCAAAGTTTGGTTTTCTTAAAACTAAGTCATTTGCTATTCTATAAGATTCATATACCAACCTATCTAAGACAATCATTACTTAACTCAGTTGAATATTAAAAGTGATTTCATGGGGCGCCTGGGTGGCTCAGTCAGTTGAGTGTCCGACTGCAGCTCAGGTCATGATCTCACAGTCCATGGGTTCGACCCCGTGTCGGGCTCTGTGCTGACAGCTCAGAACCTGAAGCCTGCTTCAGGCTCCCTCTTCTCTCCCTCTCTCTCTGCCCCTCCCCCACTCACGCTCTATCTCTGCCTCTCAAAAATGAATAAACATTAAAAACAATTTTTAAGAAAGTGATTTCATGGATTATATGTTCCAGTTGTTATGAGGAGGGACAGTTAAGCAAAACAGAACAGAACAGGGGCGCCTGGGTGGCGCAGTCGGTTAAGCGTCCGACTTCGGCCAGGTCACGATCTCGCGGTCTGTGAGTTCGAGCCCCGCGTCGGGCTCTGGACTGATGGCTCGGAGCCTGGAGCCTGTTTCCGATTCTGTGTCTCCCTCTCTCTCTGCCCCTCCCCCGTTCATGCTGTGTCTCTCTCTGTCCCAAAAATAAATAAAAATGTTGGAAAAAAAAATTAAAAAAAAAAAAAACAAACCAGAACAGAACAAAACAACTTCGGCCTGCCAGGTATATTTTAACTTATTTGAAAACAACTTTAACCTTAAAATCAACTGCTTTCTCCCTGCTTTGAGGAACTAGGCTGTAGTGATTTTGAAGGTTTCTGAAATATGTATTGTGAAGATTATTTATTATGGACAAAAAATTATGATCCTAGTTTTAGAAGAACTTAGTTTATAATGATAAAAAGGAAAAATAGTAAAAATAATAATAGTCACTACTTCTTGAGGTCCTATTACTGTGATAGGCACTTTTATATTTTATAAAAATCCTTAAGAAAAACTGTAAAATATTCTTATTTTTATTACAGAATTGAGGAAATGGGCTCAAAGAAGCTAAATATCTTTTCCCAAAGCATGAAAATAGATGAAAAGTATGGGTTTTTATTTATTCCGTCTACAGAAAGTAACTGATACCTTCTATGTGCCAGAATTCAAGGATACAATCAGAACCTTGCTGTCCTCACTTAGTTTTAAGTGGCAAGAACAGACAATAAATAATGTGTAACACCAGTGTTGGAAGTGTTGTATAAGGAAAGCAGGGCATGGAAAGCAGGAAAGGTTAGAGCATGAAGTGAGAATTTTTCTACTGAAGAGTACGGATTTTTGTAAGCAAAGATGGCTCATAACCAATCATGTGTTTTAAACAGTTTCTAAATTTCCCGACCTTTTGTTTGGTGTTTCAGCAGAATAGCTGTTTTAGGGCGGGGCTAGGTAATCAATAACAGGTCCTTTCTTCTCTCTCCAAATGACTGCTTGGCTTGGGGAAATTCCCAGTGAATAATTAACACCACGATAGTCTGCCAGTTATGTTTATTAATATATTCTTTCTGCCCCAGGACAGTGGAATAGTAGTGAGTCAGAGAAGCAAGTAGATGAGTCTTTGCTTAATATTCATTGAATGAATAAAACAAGATGATCAGTACCTTTAAACAGGAATTTCCAAATAGCATCCAATGGCTTTAACTTTAGGTTATCATCCAGACTGAATCAGATGTGAACTACTGACCTAGACATGGGAAGCTCCCGCTTCTAATTCAATAGTAAATTTGTACTAAATAAGAATTATATTGGTATCTAAAAAGTCTATCAACTTCTCTTGTTATTTTTTCTCAGTAAATAATCTTAATACTACATAATATAAAAAGGTGTCAGCCAAAACAAAATTTGATAAATTAGGCCTGTGAGTTTGTGAAATTAATATGGGAAAGAATTTTTTTATTTCTTTATTTTATTTATTTTATTATTTATTTATTTATTTTTAAAGTTTATGTATTTATTTTTAAGAGAGAGGGAGTGGGGTGGGGGAGAGAGGGAGAGAGACAGAATCCCAAGCAGGCTCTGCACTGTCAGCTTAGAGCCCCCAAGTGGGGCTGGAACTCCCAAACCCTGAGATCATGACCTGAGCTAAAATCAAGAGTCAGATGCTTAACCAACTAAGTCACCCAGGCACCCCAAGATGGAAAAGAATTTAGATAAGTACTAGTGAAAGTACCACCAGTTTACATTTTGCTATAACATAGAATGCTTAACATTAAGGTTTTCCTATAGGCTATTTTGCTTTTTCAACAAACCTATAGGATAGATGGGTGGATGTTATCCTCTTTTTACAGATGAGGAAACTGAGGCTTAGCACAGAAATGGTGAGACAGAATTAAAATTAGGTCTTCTTAGTCTTACTTCACACTCTTTCCCTCTATTACACTGCTGGATATCCACACTACCCTTGATGACCCCTTTGTATATATAAAAAGAAAATCAAATCAGCTGTAGACTTAGAATCTTAGCTAATGAGACAGGAAGGCTAAAACAAACTTTTATAGAAATACTACAGTTAAGATTGAAAAAATAATAATGTCCAATTCCCTGCTATTAAATAGGTGTGATAGAAATTGTAGGCCCATAATTTATCTACATTTCTGCTTTAATTTAATTTGAAGAACAGATGCTGCTCTGGAATAAATTTTTACTTTTACCTGGAAAATTTTTTGTTTTTCAGAAATCTTAATCTCTAAGATGAAAATATGGGAAACATTTTAAACTACCTTTTCAGAAGACTAATGTTCTATACATAAAACTAATATTCATATTAGTCCTAGTAAGTGCTCTTTATTTTTATTTATTTATTTTTTTGAAAAAGAGGGAGAGAGGGTAAACAAGCAGGGGAGGGGCAAGGAGAGTGGGAGAGAGAGGGGAGACTATCTCTCTCTCTTTTTTTTTTAATTTAAATTTTAGTTAGTTAACATACAGTGCAATATTGGTCTCAGGAGTAGAATTCAGTGATCCATCATTTACACACAGCACCTAGTAGTCATCATAACAAATGCTCTCCCTAATACCTATCACCCATCTAGCCCATCTCCCATTCACCCCCTTCCATCAACCCTCGGTTTTCTCTGTCATTGAGAGTTTCTTGTGGTTTGTTTCTCTCTCTCCTCTATTCAGATGGACCCCATATGTTCATGTTTTGTTTCTTAAATTCCACATATGAGTGAAATCATATGGTATTTGTCTTTCTCTGATTAACTTATCTTGCTTAGCATAATACACTCTAGCTCCATCCATGTCATTGCAAATGGTAAGATTTCATTCTTTTTTTGAAGGCTGAGTAATAATATTCCATTGTATATTTATACCACATCTTTTTTTATCCATTTATCAGTGGACATTTGGGCTCTCTCCATAGTTTGGCTATTGTTGATAATGCTGCTATAAACATTGGGGTGCATGTGCCCCTTCGAATCTGTACTTTTGTATCCTTTGGGTAAATACCTAATGGTGTAATTGATGGATCGTAGGGTAATTCTATTTTCAGGTTTTTGAGGAAACTCCATACTGTTCTCCAGCATGGATGCACCACTTTGCATTCCCACCAACAGTGCCCAAGGGTTCCCCTTTCTCCACATCCTTGCCAACACCTGTTGTGTTGTTAATTTTAGCCATTCTGACAGGTATGAGGTGGTATCTTACTGTGGTTTTGATTTGTATTTCCCTGATGATGAGTGATGTTGAGCATCTTTTCATGTGTCTGAGCCATCTGGATGTCTTCTTTGGAAAAGTGTCTATTCATGTCTTCCACCCATTTCTTAACTGGGTTGTTTTTTAGGTGTTGAGTTTGATAAGTTCTTTACAGACTTTGGATATTAACCCTTTATTAAATATTCATTTGCAAATATCTTCTCCCATTCCATAGGCTGACTTTAGTTTTGTTGATTGTTTCCTTCACTGTGCAGAAGCTTTTTATCTTGATGAAATCCCAAGAGTTCATGTTTGCTTTTGTGTCCCTCACCTTTGGTAATGCATCTAGTAAGAAGTTACTGTGGCCGAGGTCAAAGAGGTTGCTGCTTGTGTTCTTCTCTAGGATTTTGATAGTTTCCTGTCTCACATTTAGGTCACGTGTCCATTTGAATTTATTTTTGTATATGGTGTAAGAAAGTGGTCCAGTTTCATTCTTCTGCATGTCGCCATCCAGTTTTCCCAAAAGCATTTGTTGAAGAGACTGTCTCTTCTCCATTGGATACTCTTTCCTGCTTTGTCAAAGATTAGTTGACCATATAGTTGTTGGACCATTTCTGGGTTTTCTATTCTGGGTCCATCTATCAGTTCCACTGATCTATGTGTCTGCTTTTGTGCCAGTATCATACTGTCTTGATGACTACAGCTTTGTAATACATCTTGAAATCTGGAACCGTGATGTCTCCATTTTTGTCTTCCTTTCTCAGGATTGCTTTAGCTATTCAGGGTCTTTTGTGGTTCCACTCAAATTTTAGGATTCTTTGTTCTAGCTCTGTGAAAAATGCTTCTGATATTTTGACAGGGATTGCATTAAATGTGTAGATTGCTTTGGGTAGTATAGACATTTTAACAATGTTTGTTCTTCCAATCCATGAGCATGGAATACTTTTCCATTTCTTTGTGTCCTCTTTAATTTCTTTTATAAGTGTTCTATTGTTTTCAGAGTATAGATCTTTCACCTATTTAGTTTCGTTTATTCCTAGGTATCTTATTGTTTTTGGTGCAATTGAAAATGGGATTGGGGGCACCTGGGTGGCTCAGTCGGTTAAGCATCTGACTTTGGCTCAGGTCATGATCTCATGATTCGTGGGTTCAAGCCTGGCATCAGGCTCTGTGCTGACAGCTCGGAGCCTGGAGCCTGCTTTGGATTCTGTGTCTCCCTCTCTCTCTGTTCCTCCCCTGCTCCCACTCTGTCTCTCTCTCTCTCAAAAATAAAGATTAAAAAAAAAAAAGAAAATGGGATTGATTCTTTGATTTCTTTTTCTGCTGCACTCTCCCCGTTACTATTTAACATAGAACTGGAAGTCTTATTCTCAGCAATCAGACAACAAAAAGAAAAAAAGGCATCCCAATTGGCAAGGAGTAAGTCATACTTTTCCCTACTTGCAGACAACATGCTATTCTATGTAGAAAACCCAAAAGACTTCACCAAAAAATTACTAGAATACATAAATTTAGCAAAGTCGCAGGAGATAAAATCAATGTGCAGAAATCTGTTGCGTTTCTATACACCAATAAGGAGAAAGAGAAACTTAAGCAGGCTCCATGCCCAGTGTGGAGCTCAACACAGGGGGTCAATCTCATGACAGTGAGAGCATGACCTTGGCCAAAATCAAGAGTCAGATACTTAACTGACTGAGACACCCAGGCACTTCAGTAAATGCTCCTTAATTTCAATTTCACTCGTAAAAATTCTCCATCAAAGGGTTTACTCCTCTTTTGAAATAATTAATATGAATATTGAAGTAATATGGAATTTGATGGTGATGGCAATTTGAGAGTTCATTTTGGTTATAACAGGAAATCTTTCTGTAGTATCCATTTCCCCTAAAATATATTTAAAACATAAACATACACACAGGTGATATATATATTACATATATACACATATACATATATATGTATATATATATATATAATTTTTCTTACCCTGAAATATATACGTGTGTGTAGATATGTGTGTGTGTAAACACACACACACGCATATATGTATACTTGTTTCAGGGTAAGAAAAATCATGTATATGAGGAGTTCCTACATTTATACTGTTTAAATCCAGAAGCACGAGAGTATCAGAAGAAGAAAAAGCTTGACCTTATACTGAACTCAGCAGTTCTGAATTAAGTATTCAAAATAAACCTTTCCTAATAGCGTCTTATCCTTTCAACCAAAACAACTTGTAGTGAACAAGAAGGAAAGTATATCAACTTTATTAATTTTTTTAAAGTTTCCCTGAATATTTCCTGGAAGAAGATGAGATTCTAATTTGGGGGGTTGGACTAGGAGGGTAGGGAAGTGGGGAAGAAGGATGGGCAAATCTTTGGTTCTTATTTGTAAGCTTTTTTTTTTTTTTTTTTTTAATGAAGTCAATTACACTTTTTTTTTTTTTTCTTTCAACGTTTATTTATTTTTGGGACAGAGAGAGACAGAGCATGAATGGGGGAGGGGCAGAGAGAGAGGGAGACACAGAATCGGAAACAGGCTCCAGGCTCTGAGCCATCAGCCCAGAGCCTGATGCGGGGCTCGAACTCCCGGACCGCGAGATCGTGACCTGGCTGAAGTCGGACGCTTAGCCGACTGCGCCACCCAGGCGCCCCTACACTTTTCATTCAATTGGGAAAATCATTTTGGGAGAAGGTAATAGCACTATAAAAAGTTAATCATCCAGTCATGAATTACTTTTAAAGCTACAAGATACTTGTTGCCATACAAGCTTCCCTAGGTTCAATTCATACATTTATTATTAATTTACTTAGTAATTGAACAATTAGGTAATGTATGCCTATTAGTTGCTAGGGGTTAGCATGGACCTTGGGAATGCAAAAACGAGGAATGCATGTGAGCTGAGTACCTAAAGGGGAGACAAATAACAGCATGGAACCTGAAGTCCTTTTCTACAGAGAGATCTGTGAATTATGATGAACTTCCATTGCTAAGTTTATTCATCAAATTAATACAGAAGAGACCAGCAAAATTCAACAGTTTTAAAAACAGGACTAACACCAAATTCACTAAAATTGTTTCATGAGTGAGTAGAACTATCCTGTGAATATGTCTTTAAAAATATATATAGTTGTCTTTTATTTGTATGTTCTGATTTGTTGTTGTTGTTGATGATGATGGGAAGAAAAGGAAGTCCTTAATATAGTGACTCTCCTGTCCTGGATTTATGCCTTCAAACTCATTTCCTGAGTTTCCCTGGCCATACTGTTTTGTTTGTAGCATAGGGCCTTATCCCGAGACCATTTCACTTGATGGTCTTGCTAAATTGGTAAAGCCAATGCCAACACAAGTTATCAATACTCTGTCTCTGCCCTTTAATTCTTTACAACATGGCTTTAGTTTTAATTTTAAACATAATCTGGAATAGCTCTTCATATGCCTCAAAAACTATGGTAAAGGAAGACAGCAAGTCTAGCAGGACTGTGGATCATGAGCAGCTTCTCAACTCAGGCTCTGGTTAGTAGAATCCACACATTTGCCCCTGCAGATTCCTTCCAGCAACAGCTTGGCAGAGTTTCTGCTGAGATGCCCTGGAAATCAGCTGCCCCTTGACCCTGAGGGTAGAGGGCCAGGTCAGCAATGGGGAAGTTTCCATCGGTGGTCTTAGCAAAGAACAATAGCCCAAAGCTAGAAACTTCCCAAGGCTGGCCCCTTTCCTGTGGTCTGTGTAAAGTACAAAGTTGTTGAAGGTGCTCCTTTAGAGTGCCACAACTTAGTCATCTAAAGCGGTAACACTTATGGATTACACTATTCCTCTGACACTTGATTTACCTAGGATCTGAGAGATGAATAGGTCTCAAGACCTTCTTTATAGCAGATGAGAAAAACACTTCTAGGAGTCATGCCTCAGTGCACAGTCCTCAAACTCAAAAGATTCACTATCAATTTCAAACTGTTTCTGTAGAGGGCTGTTGTCATAAAGAGCCAAGCAAAAAAGGCTTTCCAGGTAATAGCCACTATTGTGACAGACACTCCAGTTGTGTTCTATAGACCCACCACAGAAAGGCATACATAGCCGATAATAAAAGATCACTCTAATTCGGCTCATTTCCAATTTGAGAATCAATAATTGTTTTTGTCTACCATTATGACACTGACTTCAAAATCTCTGGGCCTGGGTTGTGGTCTTTGGCCTGGATCTTTTGGACCTTGATGGAATGGACAGACACTGACACAAAAGTTGTAGCCCACACAGCTGAAGAAGCACATCTGGATTGTCATGTGGGTGCCATGGAGGTACTGTACCCACATATAGAGCACTGGAGATAATAATAGTGGCTGTGGCTTCAACTCTCTCTTACAGCTCCCTGAAAATGCCTTTTTTAAAAGGATTAACTTTAAAAGAATATTTGTATAAAACTATGCTATTACTGAAAGAAGACTTTTAATTCAAAAAATACAGAAACCTCATACTGGATAGTGGCTGAAATTAAAAATTCATTGCTATTATCATTAAATATTTAATTATTTTATAAATTAAGATAGTTATTTATTCATTAGATATTATAACTTACAGCATCTATCCAGCTCTGATAGGGAGATGCCCCTTGGTTCTAGTAGTTAGCACATATATATACTTGATAGTTATTGAAAATTACTTATTTTGCTAGAGGCATAATCATACATTTTTAGCCACTGGACCTTCTGCTTAAGGACTCAAACTTTACCTATAAAATGTAATTCTATGTTTGTCAATTATTTCTCAATAAAACTAAAAAAAGAGTATTACTCAAGGACAATCTAATAAGGCAACATATAGTATGCTGCCATACTGTAAAAGCACAATCCCCTGGCACCTATGTTCATTTTACAAAGGGTAAGAATGGAAAGGGAATCTTCCAATCACTAACCTTTGTCTTTAGAAAATTTGAATTATGAACAATTCTTTCTATTGCTACTGGTTGATCTGGAACGTCTCTATGCCAGAGGCCACATGGCCATACCTTTCTCTGACTTGTAATCTGTCCAGCTTGCCAGGGAGAGGAGACAACAAGTAGGAACAGTATCCTCTCAACTGCTCAAGAGTTCTTGACTATCAGCTCTTTCCTCTACTCCTGAAAGGGACTCTTTCCTCTTCTGATGTGATTGTACTGTTGTTCTTCCCCATTTGCCCTCTCCCCAGCAGAAAAAAAAAAAAACACTGAATTGACTAAGAGATTATTTATTCTAACACTTTTCAGTGCTTTGATGAGAACTGAATTATGGAATGTATAATGCTTTGAATGGTGGGAAAAAGGTAGAGGCCACATTCCCAGAGCTGCCTAGCTCTTATTTCCCTTCTAGTGGAGGAATTTTACCTCAGACCTTTTCAGTCTAGAATATAGAATTTCTGCTAAATATTGGCCCTGGTAATAAGAGAAATAGTCCAGCCAAAAAGAAAATATCAAATTCACTCATTTCCAGGATATAGTCCACAGGAATCTATAGTCACAAGTCATGTAGCTAAAAATATTTTGTTACTACTAAATAATCAGCACTGATAGGTATTTTTTTTTGTCTTTTCGTAATTGTGGTAAAATACACATAACATTTATGATCTTACCTATTTTTTAGGTATACAGTTCAGTGGTATGAAATACATGTAACCATTACCACCATCCATCCTCATAACTCCTTTTTTTATAAAACTGAAACTCTATACCCATTAAACAATAACTCCTTTTTTCCCCTCTCTAGCAAACACCATTATACTTTCTGTCTTTATGATTTTGACTATTCTAAATATCTCATATAAGTGGAATCATATAGTATTTGTCTTTTTTGTGACTGGTTTATTTTACTTAGCATACTGTCCTCATGGTTTATCTGTGTTATAGCATATTGCATAATTTCCTTCCTTTGTAAGGCTGAATAATATTCCACTGTATGTATGTATACCTACACACACACACACACACACACACACTCACACACATATATATGTATGCATATACACACACAATAAAATATATATGACAAATATATATTTATGATCTTACAGTTTGTGAGTTCAAGCCCTGCATCAGGCTCTGTGCTGACAACTCAGATCCCAGAGCCTGCTTTGGTTTCTGTGTCTCCCTCTCTCTCTGTCCCTCCCCCACTCATGCTGTATCTCTCTCTGTCTCTCAAAAATAAATGTTAAAAATTTTTTAAAGTTTTAAATGTTTATTTATTCTGAGAGAGGGAGAGCGTGCGTGCATGCTAGTGGGGGAGGGGCAAAGAGAGAGAGGGAGGGAGAAAGAATCCCAAGCAGGCTCCTCCCCTAACCGACTGAGCCACCCAGGTGCGCCAATTTATAGTTTTCTTTGTGCAAAGCCTTTCATCTCTTTGGTTAAATTAATTCCAAAGTATTTATCCTTTTTGATGCTATTATAAATGGAATTGTTTTTATAATTTTCTCTTTAGGTTGTTCATTGTTTGTGTACAGAAATGTAACTGACTTGTGTGTTGACTTAGTATGTTGCTACTTTACTAAATTCATTTATTAGTTCTAGCAGGTGTACGTGTGTATAATCTTCAGAGTTTTCTCTATATATTGTATCACCTGCAAGCACAAAAATTTTACTTCTTCTTTTCCAATTTGGATATTCTTTTATTTCTTTTTCTTCCCTAATTGCTGTGGCTAGAACTTCCACTCCTATGTTGAACAGAAGTAGTGAAAGTAGGTATCCTTGTCTTGTTCTTGATCTTAGAGGAAAAGCTTTCAGTCTTTCACCTTTCACATCAAAGAGTACTGAATTATGCTAAATGTGCTTTCTGCATCAAATGACGTGATCATGTGTTTTTTCCCTTTATTCTGTTAATGGGGCATATTACATTGATTGATTTTCATATGTAAACCATCCTTGCATTCAAGGAATAAATCCCACTTGGTTATAGTGTATAGTCCTTTTAATATGCTTGTGAATTCTGTTTGCTAATAATTTGTTAGAAATTTCTGCATCAATATTTATAAGAAATATTGTTTTTTTTTTTTATAGTGTCTTTGTCTGGCTTTGGTTTAAGGTTAATACTGGCCTCATAGAATGAATTAGAAGATGTTTTGTCCTCTTCAATTTTTTTGAAGTTTGAAAAGGATTGGTATTAGTTCTTTAAATGTTTGGTAGCAAAGGGGCGCCTGAGTGGCTCAGTTGGGTTAAGCGTCCAACTTCAGCTCAGGTCATGATCTCATGGTTTGTGAGTTCAAGTCCCGCATCAGGCTCTGTGCTGACAGCTCAGAGTCTGGAGCCTGCTTTGGATTCTGTGTCTCCCTCTCTCTCTGCCCCTCCCCCATTCACACTCTGTCTCTCTCTCTCAAAAATAAATGTTTTTATTTTATTTTATTTTTTAAAATTTACATCCAAATTAGTTAGCATATAGTGAAACAATGATTTCAGGAGTAGATTTGTTAATGCCCCTTACCCATTTAGCCCGTCCCCCCTCCCACAACCCCTCCAGTAACCCTCAGTTTGTTCTCCATGAGTCTCTTCTGTTTTGTCTCCCTGCCTGTTTGTATATTATTTTTGTTTCCCTTCCCTTATGTTCATCTGTTTTGTCTCTTAAAGTCCTCATATGAGTGAAGTCATATGATTTTTGTCTCTCTCTGACTGACTAATTTCACTTAGCATAATACCCTCCAGTTCCATACACATAGTTGCAAATGGCAAGATTTCATTCTTCTTGATTGCCGAGTAATACTCCATTGTATATATACACCACATCTTCTTTATCCATTCATCCATCGATGGACATTTAGGCTCTTTCCATACTTTGGCTATTGTTGATAGTGCTGCTATAAACATGGGGGTGCATGTGTCCCTTCAAAACAGCACACCTGTATCCCTTGGATAAATGCCTAGTAGTGCAATTGCTGGGTCATAGGGTAGTTCTATTTTTAGTTTTTTGAGGAACCTCCATACTGTTTTCCAGAGTAGCTGCACCAGCTTGCATTCCCAAAAAATGAATAAATTTTTTAAATTATTTTTTAACACTTATTCATTTTTGAGAGTGAGAGAGACAGAGCATGAACAGGGGAGGGGCAGGGAGAGAGGGAGACACAGAATCCGAAGCAGGCTCCAGGCTCTAAGCTGTCAGCACAGGGCCCGATGCAGGGCTCGAACTCACGGACTGTGAGATCATGATCTGAGCTGAAGTCAGACACTTAACCGACTGAGCTACTCAGGCGCCCCAATGAATAAATGTTAAAAAAAAAACAAACTTAAATGTTTGGTAGCACTAACCACTGAAGCCACTGGGTTCAAGCTTTTCTTTGTTGAGAGATTTCTTTTTTTTTTAATGTTTATTTATTCAGTTTTTGAGACACAGAGCGTGCACACAAGCAGGGGAGGGGCAGAAAGAGAGAGAGAGAGAGAGACAGAGAGAGAGAGACAGAGAGAGAGAATCTGAAGCAGGCTCTAGGCTCTGAGCTGTTGAACCCACAAACTGTGAGATCATGACCTAAGCCGAAGTTGGACACCCAACTGACTGAGCCACCCAGGAGCCCCTGTTGGGAGATTTCTGATCACTGATTCAATCTTCTTAATAGTTATAGGTCTATTCAGATTTTCTATTTCTTTGTGACTTAGTCTTGGAAGATTTTGTTTTCCTGGAAATTAAAAAAAAATTTTTTTTAATGTTTATTTATTTTTGAGACAGAGAGAGACAGAACATGAACAGGGAAGGTTAGAGAAAGGGAGACACAGAATCTGAAGCAGGCTCCAGGCTCTGAGCTGTCAGCACAGAGCCCGACGCGGGGCTCGAACTCACGGACTGTGAGATCATGACCTGAGCCGAAGTCAGACGCTTAACCGACTGAGCCACCCAGGCGCCCCTGTTTTTCTGGAAATTTATCCATGTCATCTACGTTATCCAATTTGTTCATAGTACTCTCTTATAATCTTTCATTTCTGTAGAATCAGTAATGTCTCCACTTTCTAGTTTTAGTAGTTTGAGTCTCTTTTCTTTTTTTCTTAGTTTATCTAACTAAAGGTTTGTCATCAGCTTTATCAATCTTTTTAAAGAACCAAATTTTTGTTTCACTGATTTTCTCTATTGTTTTTTAGTCTCTATTTCACTAATCTCTGCTCTAATTTTTATTATTCCCTCCCCTCTGGTAGTTACGGATTTGGTTTGGTCTTTTGAGTTGTAAAGTGGGCTGCTAGTTTGAGATGTTGGGTATTTTTTTTTTAACTTTTTAAAATAAGATTTTATTTATTTATTTATTTATTTATTATTATTATTATTTTTTTAAAAATTTATTTTTCAACGTTTTTATTTATTTTTGGGACAGAGAGAGACAGAGCATGAATGGGGGAGGGGCAGAGAGAGAGGGAGACACAGAATCAGAAATAGGCTTCAGGCTCTGAGCCATCAGCCCAGAGCCCGACGCGGGGCTCGAACTCACGGACCGCGAGATCGTGACCTGGCTGAAGTCGGACGCTTAACCGACTGCGCCACCCAGGCGCCCCAAGATTTTATTTTTAAGTAATCTCTACACCCAGTGTGGGACACGAACTCACAACCCTGAGGTCAAGAGTCACATGCTCTAACGACTGAGCCAGCCAGGTGCCCCGAGATCTCGTTTTTTTAATGTAAGCATTTATAGCTATAAAATTTTCCCCTTAGCACTGCTTTTGCTGCATCCCATAAGATTTGGTATGCTGTGTTTTGTTTCCATTTGTCTCTAAGTATTTTCTAATTTCTCTTGTGGTTTCTTCTTTGATGCATTGGTTGTATAAAAGTATGCTCTTTAATTTCCACTATTTTGTGAGTTTTCCAGTTTTCCTTTTCTTACTACTGTCTTCACTCCATTGTGGTCAGAGAAGATATCTTGTATGAGATCTACCTTTCAAAATCTATTGAAACTTAATTTGTTGCCTAACATATGGTCTGTCCTATAAAGTGTCTCATGTGTACTTGAGAGGGATATATATTCTGGTGTTGTTGGATGATGTTCTGCATATGTCTGTTAAATCTAGTTAGTTTAAGTCTTCTAATTTTTTACTTATCTTTTGTCTGGTTGTTCTATCCATTATTGTGAGTGTAATACTGAAGTCTCTAACTATTATACAAATATCTATTTCTCCCTTCAATTATGTTAGTTTTTGCTTCATACATTTAAAAATGTTTTTAAAGCTTATTTATTTTGAAAGGGAGAGAGAGAGAGAAGGGGAGAGAGAGAGAAAGCGAGGGAGAGAGTCTGTGTGCTTGAATGGGGTAGGGCAGAGAGAGAGAAGAGGAGAGAGTGAATCCCAAGTAGGCTCCACACTGTCAGCACAGAGCCCAAGACAGGGCTCAAACTCACGAATGAGATCATGACCTGAGCCAAAATCAAGAGTCAGACACTTAACCAACTGAGCCACCCAGGTGCCCCTCATACATTTTGATGGTCTGACATTAGGTGCATAAATATATACAATTGTTCTATCTTGCTGTATGCAATCTTCTTCTTCTTTTTTTTTAATTTTAATGTTTATTTATTTTTGAGACAGAGAGAGACAGAGCATGAACGGGAGAGGGTCAGAAAGAGAGGGAGACACAGAATCCAAAACAGGCTCCAGGCTCTGAGTGGTCAGCACAGAGCCTGACGCGGGGCTCGAACTCACGGACCGTGAGATCATGACCTGAGCCGTAGTTGGACGCTTAACCAACGAGCCACCCAGGCGCCCCTGCAATCTTCTTTTAAAATTGAAGTGTAAGGAACATACAGTGTTATATTACTTCCTGTATTAATATAAAAATTCAACAATTCTATGTATTTACCTAAGAAAATAACTTTTCCAAAACATAGTTTAGAAAAGTCAGTAAGTGAGGGGAAATTTACTTTACATTTTTTTTTGTTGTTGTTAATGCCATGAAGAACATCTGGAAAAAAGGTAAAACTATTTACCTACCTTTAAAAGATATGCATAATTTCATCCTGGCTGCAATAATTAGATTTGCTTTTCAAATTAGATTTAAGAAGAATGCCTTTCATAGCTACCAGAAGCAGAACATGCCAGATAAATGCAAAATACCTGTGACTACATTCTTCAGAAACAAAGAATGCTTCAGTGAAATGAAAATTCTCACTCTTGTCAACAAATGCAAAGAGCCTTTAAAAGTGTGCACTTAACAATTTGAAGAGGCAACTCAATACAGTGGCAGAATTCAATAGAATAAGAAGCCAGCTCACTACACCCTGTGTTGGCCAGACCCAAATGTTTATAGACAGTTGATAGTTCTCTGGATTAGAAGAATAACCTGCATGGTGGGAGGCAGAGACTGAGACCTCAGAAGGGCCAACAGCAGAAGATGTATACTTCAATGTGATCAGTTAGAAACAGTTTTTTTTTTTAATTTTTAAGTTTATTTATTTATTTTGAGAGAGAGCATGAGCAGAGGAGGGACAGACAGAGGGAAAGATAGAGAACCCCAAGCAAGCTCTGCACTGTCAGTACGGAGGCCAATGTGGGGCTCAAACCCACAAACTGCGAGATCGTAATCTGAGTTGAAATCGAGAGTCAGATGCTTAACCGACTGAGCCACCCAGGCACCCCTAGAACCAGTTTTTAATTTATGGAAAGCTCTAATTTTGTAAGCAAACAACAGATCACACACACACATACACACTGAACTTACAGCAGTAAGTTCAATAAATATTCAGTTCATCTTTGAAATGTTAATGCCATCATTCTATTTCTTAAAACAGAAAAGCAAGGTGATAGAGCATCTTACTATCACATGGCTGAGGAGAAAAAATGCCTTGTATTTGCAACTTTTGTAAATATAAGATTGTTTCAAAATTTTAAAAGAGATAAAAATTAGGATTAAATCATCAGCTCACATTTACAAATGACTTCTATCTTGTTTCTCGTTTTTTTATTTAATACTCTTATTCTCTAGGACAATATGTTCTTTAACTAGAACGTACACTGAGGTAGAAGTGTATGTGTCCTTTTTCTTATAGTCAAAAGATGGGCAATGCATAATGACATTTATTGTCATTATGATATTTAAATCCATACTAAAGTTATTTTACCAAATAAATGGAAGACATATCTCGAAAGTACAAATAACAGAATGAATACAAGATGAAACAAAAAAAACCACACAACAACTTGATGAGGTACCAAAGAGGAAAGATTTGGCCACAAATTGAATGAACTCATAATAAAATGCCATTGTGAAACTATATCTCAGACAAAGACATGTCTGATTCTGTTTTCTTCCAACTGTCTTCAAGCAGTCTACTTGATTATCACACTGGTATTTCACATGTTCAAAGGTGAACTCCTCATACAAGTTCTGTTTTTCAACTACATCATTTCTAGTAGAGACATCAACACTCCCCTATTTTCATTTATTCATCCAACAAGCATTAACTGAGTACCAAACACATGCTAATTGCTGTGGATACTGAGATAAAAGATGTAACGCTTGCCCTCACAGGGCTGTCAGATGGAAGAAGATTGCCCACCTCTAGCCACTTGCCTGAAACAGCTTCCTGGATAGTTTTCTTGCCTCTTCTCATACTGCTTAACACTGCCATATTCTTTTCTGGCAATCATGTCATTCTTCTAGACAAAGATCTATCAAATAGAAACTCTGCTTTTAAGATATAGGCAATTATCCTCTTACTATCACTGAAACACATCAACACCTACTTCTAGACTTCTGAGGGTATCTTTCCATTCTCTCCATCCTCCTATATTTGGAATGCTCTTCTGTTCTCCTATCTAAATCCCATTCATTCAAGATCCAGCTCTTCCAAGAGATTTCCCAAGAGTACTTTGGCCCCCACTGCTCTCTTTACCCTATCTGCTGCAAACTTTGTTTTCATTGCTAGGTTTGAGGTATCATGGGGAAAAAACATGTTTTCAATGGTAAAGAACTTTCTCAGTAGATGGTGAGTAATTCTTCATGTCTATGAAAGACTAAAAAGGAAGAAACCAGGCTTAAAACAGGAGAGGTTTTGGGTTGAACATGGAAACTAACTTCACAGAGGCAACTGGCTGGCTCAGTCAGTGGAGCATGCAACTCTTGACTTCAGGGTTGTGAGTTCAAGCCCTACATTGGACATAGAGCTTGCTTTAAAAAATAAATAAATAAATAAAAATTAAAAAGAAAAATAACTTCACACTGAGTAATTTAAAAAGACAAGGTTCAGTACTTCCAGCCCCCATTATTTTGGATTCCTCCAGAGGGTAACAGATTCCTGCTGGTCATATTTTGGATATAACCGGCATCCACTAATAGCTATGTAACCTTAGAAGTCACCTTCTAGAGGTGGGATCAAGATGGTAAAGTAAGAGGATCCTGAGCTCACCTCTTCCCACAGACACACCAAAATCTACAACTATATATAAAACAATTATCTCTGAGAACTGAAGGCAAGCAGAATCGATCATATACAACTAAGGATATAAACAAAAAGCCACATTAAGACATGTAGCACAGGTGGAGACTCAGTTTAGTTAGGACCCACACTCCCACCAGTGGAAGGAATATTGCAACCATAGAGGCTCTTCCTAAGGAAGAAGAAATCTGAGCCACACATCTGGCTCCATAGTCCAGGTGACCTGCACTAGGAAGACACACACCCATAAACTCTGGCTTTCAAAATCAATGGGACTAATGTCTGGGAGAGCTGGAAGGCAGTAGGAAACCGAGGCTCTGCTCTTAAAGGGCAAGTGCACATTCTTGCTCTTAATCCCAACGCAGAAGCAGCAGTTTGAAAGTGCCTGGGTTACACATGAAGGAGATCCATTGACTAGTTTTATGGTGTGTGCTGGAGGGGCAGTGATCTGTTGGAATGTTCTCTGAAGATAGAAACACCGGTGGGCACTTTTAATTTTTTTACTTCCCTTCTTGCCTGGCTTGCCTGGCCATAGCAGGTGCCATTTCTGACGCTCTCCATCTACTGTACTAGTACAGCTAGCCCCATCCAACCTGCCCACCCTGGCCTGGAGTCCCTCCCACGTGGCTCCCTGATCCACCACATCCCACAGTCATACTCAGCACCAGAGCCATTCCCAAGTGCTCCTGCCGTGGCGTGCCAGCCCTGCATTTAGAATGCTTGCAATAGTCATAGCCAACCTGGCAGTCAGCTCTGCCAGAGGCCTGCCCAGCCCACTAGCATGCTTACAGCTGCTGCAGCTGCCCCACAGACCCATGAGATTGCACTGATCATGACCAGACCACAACAGGAAGGTGCATGTAGCCCATACAAGAAATATCTCTGAGGCACCTGAGCCAGGTGCCTCAGGGATGTTCGCACTACTGGGCCCCAGGATGCCTTCTGCATAAAGCCACTCTGCCAAGACTGGTACATGTAACTGATCTAATATATAAAAACAAACAGAGAGTTACATAAAATAAAAAGGCAGGAATATGTTCCAAATGAAAGAATGTGATAAAATCTCAGAAAAAGAACTGAACGAAATGGAAATAATCAGATAAAAAGTTCAAAGTAATAGCCATAAAACAATCTCACTGTACTCAAGTGAAGAATGCATGAACACAGCAAGAACTTCAACAAAGAAACAGAAAATATAAAAAAAAAAAACAATCAGAGCTGAAGAATGCAGTAAGTGAAATGAAAAATATACTAGAGGGAATCAACAGCAGATCAGAATGCAGAAGAATGGATCAGCGATCTGGAAGACAGGGTAGTAGAGATCACCCACTCAGAAGAGAAAAAAGAAAAAAAAATTTTTTTAATGAGGATAGTTTAAGGGACGCTGGGACAACATTAAGCATACTAACATTTCCATTACAGGGCTCCCAAAAGGAGAAAAGAGGGAGAGAAAGGCACAGAAAAACTATTTGAAGAAATAATTGCTGAAAACTTCCCTAACCTGGTGAGGAAACAGACACCCAAGTCCAGGAAGCAAAAAGATTCCCAAATAAGATGCACCCAAAGAGACCCATACCAACACACATTATCACCAAAGTGTCATCAATTTAAAGATAAAGAGATGATCTTAAAAGCAGCAAGAGAAAAAAAAATCTATTTATGTACAAAGGAATTCCCATAAGACTATAATTGATTTTTTCATCAGAAACTTTACAGGCCAGAAGGGAGTAGCACAATATATTCAAAATGCTAAAAGGAAACAACTTTCAACCAAAAATACTCCACCCAGCAAGGTTATCACTCAGAATTGAAGGAGACTTCTGCTTTTCCCAGAAAAGCAAAAGTCAAAGGAGACACCAAAGTGGCCCTATAGTAAATATTAAAGGGATTTCTTTAAGTGGAAAAGTACAAAATTAGAAATAAGAAAAGTATGCCTTTTTAAAAGTTTATTTATTTTGAGAGTGAGTAAGAGCAAGTGAGCATGGGAGGGGAGGGGCAGAGAGAGAGAGAGAGAGGGAGAGAGGGAATCCTAAGCAGGCTCTGTGCTGACAGTAGAGAACCTGATGCAGGGCTTGAACCCAAGAACTGTGAGATCATGACCTGAGCCAAAATCAAGAGTCAGATGCTTAACTGACTGAGTCACTTAGGTGCCCCAAGAAACTTATGAAAGAAACAAATCTCAATGATAAAAGTAAACATAAAGGTGGTGGATCAACCACCTACTTTAACTAGTCTGTAATCAAAATACAAAATTAGTAAAATCATCAGGACCTACAATAGTCAAAGAATATACAAAATAGTAAGATGTAAAACATGACATAAAAACATAAAATGTGGGGAGAGAGGAAGTAACAGTGTAGTGCTTTTAGAATGCATGAATTGAAGCAATCATTGACTTAAAATAGGCTGCTATATACATAAGATGTTATGTATGAACCACATGGTAACTACAAACCAAATACCTATAACTGATACACAAAAAATAAAGAGAAAGGAAAATAAACATAACACTAAGGAAATTCACCAAATCACAAGGGAAAAGAGCAAGAGAAGAAAAAAGGAACACAGAAGAACTACAAAAAACAACCAGAAGGCAACCAACAAAATGGCATAAGTACGTATCTATCAATAATAACTTTAAATGTAAGTGGACTAAATGCCCCAATCAAAAGACATAGGGTGACTTAATGGATAAAAAACAAGACCCATGTGTATGCTGCCTACAAGAGACTCACTTCATATCTAAAGACACATACAGATTGAAAGTAAAGGGATGAGAAAAGATATTCCATGTAAATGGAAATGAAAAGAAAGCTGGGGTAACAATATTTTACATGTGTAAAATATTTATATCAGACAAAATAGACTTTATTATTAGTTTTTAAGTATTTATTTTTAAGTAAGCCCTACACCCAGCGAGGGCCTCAAACTCACAACCCCAAGATCAAGAGTCCTTTGCTCTGCTGAGACAGCCAGGTGCTCCAAGACAAGATAGACTTTAAAGCAAAGACTGTAAGAACAGACAAGGACATTACATAATGATAAAAAGATCAAGAAGAGGATATATTTTTACATGTGTAAATATCTATACACCCAACATAGAAGTGCCTAAATACAGAAAGCAAGTATTATCAGACATAAAAGAAGAAACCGATAGTAATACAATAATAGTAGGGAACTTTAACACTCTACCACTTCCATCAGTGGATAGATCACCCAGACAGAAAATCAATACGGAAACATTGGCCTTAAATCACACATTAGACAAGATGAACTTCATAGATATTTGCAAAACATTCCATCCAAAAACAGAATAGATTTTTTTTCTCAAATACACATGGAATATCTCCAGAATAGATCACATATTAGGTCACAAAACAAGACTCAATAAATTTAGTAAGACTGAAATCATATCACTCATCTTTTCTAACTATAACAGTATGAAACTTGAAATCAATTACAAGAAGAAAATCAGGAAAAACACAAACATGTGGCTGAACAACATGTTATTAAATAACTAATGGGTCAATGAAGAAATCAAAAGGAAATAAAATACTTTGAGACAAACTGAAATAAAAACACAAAATCTATGGGACACAAAGGTAGTTTTAAGACAGAAGTTTACAATAACACAGGCCCACCTCAAGAAACAAGAAAAATCTCAAAACAACAATGTAACCTTACACCTAAAGGAACTAGAGAAAGAACAAAGCCCAAAGTTAGTACAAGGAAGGAAATAATAAAGGTTAAAATGAAAATGATATAGACACTAAAATAAAAAAATAGAAAACATCAATATAACTAGGAGCCAGTTCTTTGAAAAAAGAAATAAAATTGATAAGCCTTTAGTCAGACTCATCAAGAAAAAAAGAGGGAAGGCCCAAATAAATAAAATCAGAAATGAAAGAGAAGTTATAACTGATACCACATAAATACAAAAAATCATAAACAAATAATTATTTGACAATAAATGCGACACCTAGAAAAACAGATAAATTCCTAGAAACATACAATCTTTCAAGACTGAATCAAGAAGAAATAGAAAATCTGACTAGACTGATTACTAGTAATGAAATTGAAGCAGTAATTTAAAAATTCCCAGCAAACAAAAGTCCACAACCAGACAACTTCACAGGTGAATTCTACCAAACATTTATGGAACTGTTAACACCTATCCTTCTCAAACTATTCCAAAAACTAAAGAGGAAGGAATGCTTCCAAAATCATTCTAAAAGGCCAGCACTACCCCAATATAAAAAAAAAAAATCATAGACACCACAAAGAAAGAAAATTACAAGCTAATACCCTGATGAATATAGATGCAGAAATTCTCAACAAAATATTAGCAAATCAAATTCAACAACACATTAAGAAAATCATACACCATGATCAAGTGGGATTTATTTCAAGGATGCAAGGATGGTTCAGTATCTGCAAATCAATCAGTATGATACACCACATTAACAAAAAGAAGGATAAAAATCAGTTGATTATGTCAATAGATGCAGAAAAAGCATCTGATAAAACTCAATATCCATTTATAATAAAAATTCTCAACAAAGTGGGTATAGAGGGCACATACTAGAGGGAATCAACAGCAGATCTTTTTTTATTACCTGGAGCTGCATTAGTTTTAATAATATGCTGCTTACTATTCAATTCTCTACTACAAACCAGAATTGAATCTGCAAACTTGTAAAGATGAGTTCAGGCATGCTCAGTGAAATGATGCTAACTCAATGCTGGTTTATTCTGTGGTAAGTGGTGAAAAATGCCAGAATAATCTGTAGTGGTCAAGCATACAAAAAAAATCAACTTTTTACACACCTCTAGCTATAAGGGGCATTCAAGTGGCACTTAAAAAGTTTCTCTTCTTTGAGTAAGACTAAAGCAATTAGATTTAGAAATAGCCTGGGAAACATACTGAATGTAAGAAATTACAATAAACAAGTAAATTTTTATTTTTAAAAATGGGTGCTACCAGGTTTTTCTTCATTTATTATTTCTATTTCTTATTTCATTCATTTCTTCTTATTATTTGTATTTGTATCATTTCTTTTTTTTAATATATGAAATTTATTGTCAAATTGGTTTCCATACAACACCCAGTGCTCATCCCAAAAGATGCCCTCTTCAATACCCATCACCCACCCTCCCTTCCCTCCCACCCCCCAACAACTCTCAGTTTGTTCTCAGTTTTTAAGAGTCTCTTATGCTTTGGCTCTCTCCCACTCTAACCTCTTTTTTTTTTCCTTCCCCTCCCCCATGGGTTTCTGTTAAGTTTCTCAGGATCCACCTAAGAGTGAAAACATATGGACTCTGTCTTTCTCGGTATGGCTTCTTTTACTTAGCATAACACTCTCCAGTTCCATCCATGTTGCTACAAAGGGCCATATTTCATTCTTTCTCCTTGCCACGTAGTACTCCATTGTGTATATAAACCACAATTTCTTTATCCATTCATCAGTTGATGGACATTTAGACTCTTTCCATAATTTGGCTATTGTTGAGAGTGCTGCTATAAACATTGGGGTACAAGGGCCCCTATGCATCAGTACTCCTGTATCCTTTGGGTAAATTTCTAGCAGTGTTACTGCTGGGTCATAGCGTAGGTCTATTTTTAATTTTTTGAGGAACCTCCACACTGTTTTTTGTATCATTTCTTAAATGATCTTTTTTCTTATTAATAGAAGTCTACAAAAACCCTCTGCTAGTCATATTAATGATTTATTGCCAACAACTTTAAAAACAGTGGTCTATATGGTTCCTAATGGCTTGACAATTCAGTGTTGTGAATGAGAATAAACTTGCATCGCCTCATCATTATGTAATTTTTGGAACAACAATTATCCCCGTAGATGCCAAGTCGATACGTAAAGCTGAAAATTAACCCAAAGATCTTTACATTTGGCCTACTAGAAAATTTCAGAATCTTTTGGAATCTTTTTTTAACTCTAATGGGAATAAGCTTATGATGCCTCTGTAGTGCCTCTGGTAATTTCAGCTAAAATTTTTTCTGGGTTTGTATCCCTTAGCCCTATGCAAAAGAGTGACACATCACTGTCAGATTTTCCCTAAGAGAAAGTAAGAAATTAAGCTTCAAGCCAATTTTTTTATGCTAACCAAGACAGAAAAATATTGTCAATAAACCTCAGTTACTGATGAAAAGAAACTTTTTATACAAAGTTATAGTTTACAAGAGTGGTAAACATCAACAAACCCCTGATAATTCATCATTAAGGAAGCATTCCCTTTAGCCAGTTTCTCCACATTGAGCATGCTTATTGTATCCATTCTCTGTATTGTGCAGAATGGTTCATGTGATTGAGTTCAGAGGATACAAGTTTGGTAACATTTATTTTTTTTTATTTTTATTTTTCATTTTAATTTTTTTAATGTTTTATTTTATTTTTGAGAGAGAGAGAGAGAGAGCGTGTGTGCACGTGAGTGAGCAGGGGAGGGGCAGAGAGAGAGGGAGACGCAGATCTGAAGCAGGCTCCAGGCTCTGAGCTGTCAGCACCGAGCCCAATGTGGGGCTCAAACCCACAAACTGCGAGATTGTGACTGGAGCTGAAGTTGGAAACCTAACCAATTGAGTCACCCAGGTGCCCCAAGTTTGATAAACATTTAGAACTTACCAGGACTATTTCTTGTGGAAAAAAGTTGTTTTATAAAACCATTTAAAGGAGATAACAATCTCTCATAATTTTTTTCTTTTAATGGCAGTAGGTATTGGTACCTTTTTAACCACATGCCCGCTACTCCGTGAGTATTCATTATATTCATTGTATTTAAACTTTGTATTTAGGAAGTGAAATATTGACCAATCTATAAGAATTCAAATTACCTATCAAAATGAATGACAAACCTAAGTACAAAACTGAAGGCTGAAATGTTCAGTTGATAGTGTCCTAAAAGGCAATAAAAACGTACTTTTTTATTACTCAAGATAGTTCTGGAGACTTGAGTCAAAACTGGGCTAATATTGGCATATCTGCACTTTCTTAAAGCAATCTACCATTGTATGTATGTACGTATCATTGACATACAACATTCTATCAGATTCATGTATACAACATAATACAATCTGCCATTTTATTTTATTTTATTTTTTTAACGTTTATTTATTTTTGAGACAGAGAGAGACAGAGCATGAACGGGGGAGGGTCAGAGAGAGAGGGAGACACAGAATCTGAAACAGGCTCCAGGCTCTGAGCGGTCAGCCCAGAGCCCGACGTGGGGCTGGAACTCACTGACCGCGAGATCATGACCTGAGCCGAAGTCGGCCGCTTAACCGACTGAGCCACCCAGGCGCCCCACAATCTGCCATTTTAAATCTTTGAGTCGGTAACTGGATTTAATTAAGTAGAGAATTAATTTAATTAAGTACAGAAATGCTACAGAATATAATAAACAAACATACCTCCTGGGCTGTGACCGGCATTCCTCCTCCCCACTGTCTGCCTCCTGCATATCAGGAAAAATGATAAAAAAATTATTTAAAACCTGAGGTCTCATATCATAATATCAACAATGCAATTTTACTAAGCTTTGTATGTAGGAGCATCTCATTCACCTTGTGCACTTGAACGAATTCTCTCCATAAATAGCAACTTCAACCACCCCAGAAGGTTGATATGAATCAGAATTTATTTCTGGAGGAAACTTCAACAATAGTTTTACAAACAAATTTCATTGATAACAAAATACTAACAATTAAAAGAACTATACCTCTGAAAACCAACTAAAGATGTTATGCTATTGTTATGTTACTTCAAATTCAAAGTAAGTGGGCATTCTGATTACTATCAGCAAATCTCATCAAGATGACCTATTAATAATTCTGATCCCCAAAGAACAACCTAAACAATGAGCACCACTTCACAAAATGCTCATGATCAAATCACCAACAGTATCACCATCAACACAATGGCTACTACTTATTGAGTATTTATTATGTGCCAGGCACCTTGCTCAACACTTTAAGTATATTGTCTTATTTATAAGTTCTAGAAGGCTGATGGTACTATATTTCTCATGAATTCTACAACACACACACACACACACACACACACAGCTTAGGATAAGTATCTTCAATCAATAAAAACGTACTGAATCATTGTTTAATTACAATGTTTAGTTTTCGTAGTAGCACATAAAATAATTGAGGGTGTTATAATATTGCAATTAGACTCAATGAAATACGGATTTTACAGATGAAGAAAATGAAATCCAGAAAGTAGAAATAAATAAGTTGTTTAAGGAAATTCACATGGTGAAGTAGAATTAAAACTAATAAAAATACTGCCTCCCAACACATTGTAAAAGCTTACCCCTCCCTGGCCTAGGTCAGGACTTACAAGTTATTATACAGATTTTCACGGACACAAGAATATTGACATAAAGGAAAAGTGAGAAAAGATGTAAGAAATAATAATACTAAGGCGCTAAATGTTTCTTTAAATTTGCTCCCTGACATTTTACATTTGTTTTTTGGTCACTTTTGCTCTATTTGGCAAACATAAAAAAAAATTCACTTTTGCTGAATTTCAAGCAGTATGTGTACTGTCTGCCAATGAGCCACCTACTTTTTTGAGTTTATGGAACTATCTCCATTCACCTCTGCTATCATTCTGTCTCCATTCCTGAGCAGCTACTATAATTTAAAACTCTACAATTTTTATTCCCATTTTATTTTCATTATTGATTTCAGGCATGCCTATTATTTTCCACAAAGGGAAGAACACAGCAAAGAGGGAAGACAGATTAAATGTCATGGTGCGCTCAACTATTTGCTGTAGGGGAGGTTTTAGGTTCAGTAGTATTCCCTTTAGGGATTGAAAAGAAAGGTGTCACAGGAAAAGAACTGATTATCTCTAGAGTCAATAGTCAGAACCCAGAAGTTTGCAAGAAACCAAGTGAAAAGATTCAGATAAGCAAATGTAAATGTTAGATTTTGACTCCCAAAGGAACTATAATCAATAGAAATGATTTCCTGTAATCTTTTTTCAAATAGTGCTTCATTATTATTACTGGTTAATAGAGCTCAACTTCTGATATATTGTCATATTTTTAATTATATGAACAATTATACAAAGGTTATATTTAAGATAAATGTAAGTTATGAGGTGCAATAAGATAATGAATACCTGTGAATACCATTCCACTTAAGAGCTAAAACAGTATCAATCCCTTTGCATCTCTGTGCTTATTAGCTATCTCCCATTCCTATCCTCTCCCGATGTGACTACTATCTTGAATTTTAATTATCATTTTCTTGCTCTCACTCTACTATAAAAAAATTCAAACATACAGAAAGGTTGAAAGTCCTTGTAGTGAATCTGTATATTCATCATATATATATATATTCTACCATTAATATTTTATATACTTGCTTTATTACATATTATTTTTCTGCCCATCCATCAATCCATCTTCAAAGCAGGATACAGACATCAGTATATTTGTCCTTAAATGTGTATAATTAATTAGAATTCAGTATTATAGTTTTTTTTTCTTTTACGGTAAAATTTATACACAATGAAATGCACAAATCTTAAGTGCATCATTCAATGAGTTTTGAAAATTTATGTATCTGTGTAACCCAAACTTCTATCAAGAAATGAAACATTTTTATCACTTCAGAAATTTTTCTTGGGCCTCTTCTCAGTCAACACCTGGTACCACCTACTCCTAGAGGCAACTACTCTTCTGATTTTTCTACCAACTTTTCCCCCAAAATTAGTACATAGCATATGAGTCCATTTATATGATTCCACTGTTCATATAAATAAAATCATATAGTATGTACTGTCTTGTGTGAGGCTTCTTTTATGCAGCATTATGTTTTAAGATTCATCCATGTTGCATTTAACAGGAGTTCATTTCTTTTTACTCCTGAGGATTCCATGAATTCACCAGTTTGTTTATTCATCTCCTATTGATATATATGCTTCGGGTGTTTGAATTTTTGTCCATTATGAATAAAGCTACTATATGCATTCCTTTGTGGGGTTTTGGTAGAAATATGTTTCTGTTTCTCCTGGGTAATGGGATAGATGCATGCACAGTTTTATAGGAAAGTGCAGGCCTTTTCCCAAAGAGATTCTAACACTTTACACTCATCAACAACGTATGAAAGTAGCAATTACAGTTTAATTAGCAATTTTCTTCTCCAATGGTTATTGTTTTCCATGTCCTTAGAAACTTTTGCTTAGCCTTTAGTCACAAAAATACTCTACCATATTTTTTTTAAGATTAAAAAATTTTTTAAGTCATCTCTCCACCCAACATGGAGCTTGAGCTCATAAACCTGAGATCAAGAGTCATGCGCTCTACTGACTGAGCAATCCAGGTGCCACTCTACCATATTTTTTAAATAAAAGCTTTATGGTTTTATATATAAGGTCTATAACTCATGCTGAAATAAATATTTGTATATGGTGTGAGGTAGAGGTGAGGAGTGAGGTTCATATTTTTCCACATGGATATCCAGTTTTAAGTACCATTTGTTTATGACTTTCCTTTCCCATGGATTACTTGGCTCCTTTGTAAAAAATCAAATGACTGTACAGGTGATCTCTACTTCTGGGTTCTTTATTCTGTTTCATTGATCTATTTGTCAATGTTTATGCCAGGACCACATTATCCTGATTACTGTACTTTATAGTACATTTTGAAGGAAATATAAATCCTCTAACTTGATTCTTCTTTTTCAAGATGGCTTTATTTTCTATAAGATTTTTTGTCTTGAAAGCTATTTTATCTGATATTAATAGAGCCACTACAGACTTATTTATGCTCATTATGTTGAGCATATTTATGCTCACTTATTTATGCTCTATGTTTGCAAGACATATTTTTCAGTCACTTTATATTTTAATGAATGTCTCATAAAATATAGTTGTATCTTGCTTTATTTTTATTTTATTCATTGTGACAATCTTTGCCTTTTATTTTTTCTTAAAAACTTTTTTTTAATGTTTATTTATTTTTGAGAGACAGAGAGGCAGAGCACAAGTGTGAAAGGGACAGAGAGAGAGGGAGACACAGAATGCAAAGCAGGTTCCATGCTCCAAGCTGTCAGCACAGTGCCTAATGTGGGGCAAAACTCACAAACTATGAGATCATGACCTGAGCCAAAGTGAGACACTTAACCGACTGAGCCACCTGGGTGCCCCTTTGCCTTTTAATTGTAGTGTTTTGTTCATTTACATTTAATATAATTTGATATAGTTAGATTTGGGTCTACAATGTTACTATTTATTTTGTTTGTCATCTACCTTTTTATTCCTTTGTTACTCTTTTTCTGTCTTCTTTTATGTTATTTGAATATTTTTTAGAATTTCATTTTAATTTACTGTATTTTTATTTATTTTAAAAATTTTTTTAATGTTTATTTATTTTTGAGAGAGAGAGAGAGAGAGAGACGAAGCATGAGCGGGGGAGGGGCAGAGAGAGAGGGAGACACAGAATCCGAAACAGGCTCCAGGCTCTGAGCTGTCAGCACAGAGCCTGACGTGGGGCTCGAACTCACAGACCGCGAGATCATGACCTGAGCTGAAGTTGGACGCTCAACCAACTGAGCCACCCAGGCGCCCCTTAATTTACTTTATTGGTTCTACCTCTTTTCATTATTTTTTTATTCCATTGTTTTTTTAAATTACATGTCTGTATTCATTCTTTTTCAAGATTTTTTTATTTTTATTTTCTAATATAATTTATTGTCAAGTTGGCTAACATACAGTGTATACAGTGTGCTCCTGGTTTTGGGGGAAGATTCCCATGATTCATCGCTTACATACAACACCCAGTGCTCATCCCAACAAGTGCCCTCCTTGATGCCCATCACCCATTTTCCCCTCTCCCCTGCCACACCTCCATCAACCCTCAGTTCTCTATATTTAAGAGTCTCTTATGGTTTGCCTCCCTCCCTCTCTGTAACTATTTTTTTCTCCTTCCCTTTCCCCATGGTCTTCTGTTAAGTTTCTCAAGTTCCACATAGGAGTTAAAACATATGATATCTTTCTTCCACTAACTTGTTTCACTTAGCATAATACCCTCCAGTTCCATCCACATTGCTGCAAATGGCAGGATTTCATTCTTTCTCGTTGCCAAGTAGTATTCCATTGTATTCAAGATATTATTTTTAAGTAATCTCTACACCCAACGTGGGGCTTGAACTCACAACCCTGAGATCAAAGTCACATGCTCCAAAGACTGAGCCAGCCAGGTGCCCCATGTCTATATTCTTAAACAATGTATTATTTAGTTTTGACTAAGAGATTTAAAAATTGGCCCCAATGTTTAAATTTAAAAAAAAATTTTTTTTTCAACGTTTATTTATTTTTGGGACAGAGAGAGACAGAGCATGAACGGGAGAGGGGCAGAGAGAGAGGGAGACACAGAATTGGAAACAGGCTCCAGGCTCTGAGCCATCAGCCCAGAGCCTGACGCGGGGCTCGAACTCACGGACCGCGAGATCGTGACCTGGCTGAAGTCGGACGCTTAACCAACTGCGCCACCCAGGCGCCCCCCAATGTTTAAATTTTTAAACTGAGCCTGGGTGGCTCAGTTGGTTAAGCATCTGACTTTTGATTTTGGCTCAGGTCATGATCTCATAGTTAATGTGTTTGAGCCCTGTATCAGGCTCTGCTCTGACAGTGTAGAGCCTGCCTGGGATTCTCTGTCATCCTGTCTCTCTGCCCGTCCCCCTGCTCATGTGCACAAGCACTCTCTCTCAAAATAAATAAATAAATACACATTTAAAAAAGAGACCTTTAAATATTGTATTATATGTATGTGGTCTTCCCAATATGCTTTTTAACACTAAGTATTATGCTAACAAGATTCATTTACTTATTACATATAGCCATAGTTCATTTTTACTGGTGTAAAATACTTAGATAGATTGTTTCCAATTTTTGGTGACATCAACCATGCCGCTATAAACATTCTTGTAAATGTCTTTTGGTCTACATGTATAAGAGTGTACCAGGGATTGGAATTGCAGGGTCACATAGTAAACAAAGGTTAACATTTACAAGATACTGCCAAATTATTTTCCAAGATGGTTGTGCTGATTTATACTCTTACCAGGAGTGTATTACTAGCCTATTGCTAGCTTCACACTCTTATCCTTATACCTAAAATGAGCAGACCAATAGGGAGATAATTCAAATTATTTTCAGTTCTTTGGTGGATTTTTCTAAGGGAATTTTTGTGAAAGTATGTGGAGAAGTAAAAAACAAAAATACCCTTGGTGCTTCTTAGGGGGCACACACAGCCAAAACCAGTTACATTTGCAGAGGAGAACTAGCATTTATTGAGCATCACTATGGCTCAAGTGCTTTATATGTTATTTTATTTAATATGCACCATAGTGGGACTTGTTCAAAGTCACGATGCCAATAAATGGTATAGTTAGGATTTGAACTCACGTCTATCTTTCTGTTACAACCAAGCTTCCTCTAACCTAAGAATCTGACATTAATACCTACATCCAGAGTCAGGGGTTAGGGAGTGAGCCATAAAAGAAAGCATTTCTTTTTTCAGGACTTAAAATAAAATAATATCCTCTGTCATTTTTCTATGACTTCAACACTTTAAAATAGTGCCAGAGGAGTGGAAAATTTCTTTTGGCACACACAAAAAAGCAAGTCAGAGTAGTATTTCTTTTGTTTCGTTTTTTTTTTTTTTAAGTTTAGTTTTGAGTGAGAGAGAGAGAGAGAGAGAGAGAGAGAGGGAGAGGGAGAACACATGAGTGGGGGAGGGGCAGAGAGAGAGAGAGAGAGAGAGAGAGAGAGAGAAGGAGACACAGGATCTGAAGCAGGCTCCAGGTTGCAAGCTGTCAGCACCGAGTTTGACTTGGGGTTTGAACCCACGAACTATGAGATCATGACCCAAGCTGAAGTCAGATGCTCAACCAACTGAGCCACCCAGCTGCCCCCAGAGTAGTGTTTCTAACACAAGATCCTCAACGTTTTTTTCTTTCTTTTTTAGATTAATATTACAATCATCATGGCAGTGAATGATGAGCCAGTTGTTAGATTTTTAGGAATCTTGTGACACTCATACTGGTAGCCTGAAATTAACCATGGTGGGAGTATTTACCAGGAAAATCAGCAAGTGCTGCAAGTCAGCCCCCACCCAGAGAAAAGTTTTTTAAACAATTACCAGTACATCATGAGGTGTGGGACCTAAGAATGTATATATTCTATTTATTTTTTTAATGTTTGGTTGAGAGTGCGGGGGCGCAAGTGGGGAAGGGGCAGAGAGACAGGGACAGAGGATCTGAAGCAGGCTCTGCACTAACAGCAGCGAGCCCGATGTGGGGCTCGAACTCATGGACCATGAGATCATGACCTGAGCCGAAGTCTGATGCTCAACTGACTGAACTACCCAGGTACCCCAGAATCTGTACATTTTAAAAGCTTCATAGATAACTAACAAACAGTTAAGATTGAAAACCTTTGTCTTAAACAATTGGAAAAACATTTTAAAGCCTGGGATACACATAGCTACTACTCCCTCAAGGTAACTGTGCTAGTTACAAGGGAGATCAGTGGTGATGGGCACTTAGCTCTCCAACAGGATCTATCGTCCCCCTTCCTAGACTGAAAGTCTGCAAGGGCAGGACTGTGTTTGCATAGTGGCAGTCATATGCTTAGCAGATATTATATGAATTAATAAATATTGCCCAAGGTATCATAACCACTAAGTGGCAAAATTAGGAATGAGCTTTGGGGCTAACTTCAATATATTATGTGCTTCATCTCCATTAAATTATTGGTCATATCATTGGTTTGTCAATCCAAGATGAGTACTTAAAATTGGGTAGAGATCAAGCAGTATCTGATTTCAAACTATACTACAATGCTATAGTAATCAAAACGGTATGGTACTGGCATAAAAACAGACACATAGATCACTGGAAAAGAACTGATAACCCAGAAATAAACCCACACTTTATGCTCAATGTACTCTTACAACAAAGGAGGCAACATTATACAATGAGGAAAAGACAGTCCCTTCAATAAATGGTATTGGCAAAACTGAACAGCTACATGCAAAATAATGAAACTAGAGCTTTCCTGCACCATACACAAAAATATTTCAAAATGGATTAAAGACTTAAATGTAAGACCTGACCTGAAACCATAAAACTCCTAAAAGAGGCAATAATCTCTAAGACATCAACCTTAGCAATATTTTTCTAGATATGTCATCCAGTGCAAAGAAAATAAACAAAAATAAACAATTGGGACTATATAAAACTAAAAGGCTTTTGCACAGCAAAGGAAATCATCAACAAAATGAAAAGGCAACCTCCTGAATGGAAGAAGATATTTGTAAATAATATAACCAATAAGGGGTTAATATCCAAAATACATAAATAACTCACAGAACTCAACACTCCAAACTAATATGGTTAAAAAATGGGCAGAGGACCTGAATAGACATTTTTCTAAAGACTTATAGATGGCCAACAGATACATGAAAAGATGCTCAACGTCACTTATCATCAGGGAATTGCAAATCACAACCACAATGAGATATCACCTCACGCCAGTCAGAATGGCTAATACCAAAAAGACAAGAAATAAATGTTAGCAAGGATGTGTAGAAAAGGGAACCCTCATGCACTGTTGGTAGGAATGTCAACTGATGCAACCACTGAAAAACAGTATCGAGATTCCTCAAAAAACTACAAATATAAGTACTATATAATCCATTAATCCCACTTTTGGGCATTTATCCAAAAAAATGAAAACACTAATTCAAAAAGATAAATGCAGCCCTATGTGTATTGCAGTGCTATTTATAATAACCAAGAAATGGAAGCAACCTAAGTGTCCAAAAGTAGACAAATAGATAAGATGTGATATAAATGGAAAATGGAGTATTACTCAGCCGCAACAAAGGAGATCTTGCCATTTGCAACAACATGGATGGACCTAGAGGGTATTATGCTAAATAAATCAGGCAGAGAAAGATAAATACCATATGATTTCACTTATATGAGGAATCTAAAAAACAAAACAAAACAAACAAATAAGCAACAACAGCAACAACAAAAAACCAAAAAGAGAAATAGACTCATATAGAAAAAAACCCTAGTGGTTGCCAGAGGGATGGGGGGGGGGGGGTGGGTGATTCATGATAGGTGAAGAGAATTAAGAAGTACAAACTTCTAGTTATAAAATAAATCACAGGGATGTAAAGTACGGCATAGGGAACATAGTCAATAACATTGTAATAACCTTGTATGGTGACAAATGGTAACTACACTTATCTGGTGAGCATTTCATAATGTATATAACTGTGGAATTATTATGTTATATATCTGAAAGTAATAAAATATGCCAACTATACTTCAAAAAAGCAAGCAAGCTAGCAAGCAAGCTGTCCAAAAACACAGGCAGAAGGGTAATGAAGGAACACGGATTACCTGCCAAATATTACTAAACTAACAGCATAATTATTTCAAATTTTCCAAAGTCATTTTCGAACTGAGGAGTTGATAAATACAGTTAATGGCTCTGACCAAAAAGAAATAAGAATTTTTTAAAATATGAAATTTATTGTCAAATTGGTTTCCATACAACACCCAGTGCTAGAAATTGGAATATTTAAGACATTGATGTACTGCTAAGACTAGTTTGATAGGGGAAAATGCATTACTATTTTCTGAGTATTCATATTTAAATCTAGACAATTAGCTATTCAGCCATCAATAGGGGAAGGGATAGAGTGAGGATCTGGGATATCTTCGGGGAAATAAATAATCATATTCACTAAAAGCTGCTGGAGTCCACAGGAGACAAAAGGAAGTGTGAGACAGTACCATAGTCAAGGAGTTTATCTTCCTGAAGAGATAAGACTATTATTATATTTGAAGAGTGGATCCAACAATTACAGTATAAATGCATGGCACAGTGAGTACATTTCACAGAAGTTCAGGAGATATGGTGGTATACTGTTCATAGGAACAAGTGAGCTATGAGTCCAATATTGAAGGAAGCGTAAGATCTGAAGAGGTACAGAGACTGACAGGGCATCTGAGACATGAACAAAAGGAAGGAAAGCAGGAATATGTCTGACACATTGGGGTGCTGGTGAGCTGACCAGCTGAGTTGAAACCCAGGACTTGCCTTGATGTGAGTTGCAAAGTTGCAAAGGGCAGGGATCTAGGCCTGATCCTATGGGGAAGCTGGGGAAGCTAGGGAAGGTATTTATCAGCAACTTAGAAAACGGAACAAAATCCTAAATATGTTGCTTTGGTGGTAATAAAATTCTTTTAAGGAAACAGGCTAAAATTTGGAAAGCCAATTACGAAAAATGAGGTCCTTTTCCTAAAGCCAAAAGACACTGCTCAGTTTAACCACAGATCTCCACTAGAGGGCAGACAAGTCAAAGCTTATTCTGTGGTTAACTGGCAAAATTGCCTCCACAGAAAATACTAAGAGAAAATGTCTTGTGTTGTGTAAAGACCATTTTCAGTGCTTTTAACCTCGAACAGAGCCTTTAGCTAGCATATAAATGTTTCACAGAATAGTTTTCTGTGGTGTGAAATGCTTCTTAATTGCAAATTGGACCAGTGGAAAAGTTCTACCTTGGGAATCTAGCTTAGGTGACAGGCGCATGTGCTCATCATACATTGTAACGTAACTGGAATGCCAACAGCAGGACTCATCACTGACTACCTTACTTCGATCTTCCCCTCCCATCTCAGGCACATCCTAACCACCGCTCAAGCCAATGCCCAACAATGTGTATATTATCTGGACCGTGATTTCAATCTAGGTTCTCTTTTTGGTCAACTGGGGATGTGCTTGGTTTTAGGGACTCATTCCTTTTTTTTTTTTTTTAATTTTTTTTCTTTTCTTTTTTTTCAACGTTTTTATTTACTTTTGGGACAGAGAGAGAGAGACAAAGCATGAACAGGGTAGGGGCAGAGAGAGAGGGAGACACAGAATCGGAAACAGGCTCCAGGCTCCGAGCCATCAGCCCAGAGCCTGACGCGGGGCTGAACTCATGGACCGCGAGATCGTGACCTGGCTGAAGTCGGACGCTTAACCGACTGCGCCACCCAGGCGCCCCAAGGACTCATTCCTTTGAAGTCAGAGTGAGGTGAGGTCACCAGATAGAGGACCTTTTATGTACATTTGACTCAGCAGGCTGAGTAGCTGTTATATAGGGGTGTTAGTGGGAGTCCTCAGGTCTCACTAACATAGCATGAATGTTAACATCTAAATAAAAGGGTTGAGAATTCCATCAAACTTTTTAGATGCTAAGGCTAGATTCTGCAAAGTACATAAACATTTTTTTCTGTTTTTTTTCTATTATTTTTTCAATTTTTTATTTAAATTATAGTTAGTTAACATACAGTACACTATTGATTTCAGGAGTAGAATTCAGTGATTCATCACTTACATACAATACCCAGTGCTCACCACAAATGCCTTCCTTAATACCCATCACCCATCTAGCCCATCCCCCCGCAAACATTTGTCTGGTTCTCCATAACTATGTGTCATACGTATGCATTATCTGATCATTTAAAAAAAAAAAAGGGAAAGATGTTAGTTGAAAGATGCTTTCTTTGTATACACATACCACTTCCATGACAGATGAAGCTAGAGTAGTATTATGCTAAGTGAAATAAGTCAGTCAGAGAAAGACAAATACCACATGATTTCATTCATATGTGGAATTAAGGAACAGAACATATGGAAGGGGGAAAAAAAGGGAAACTTTTTTCTGTTTTGATCTCTTGCAAAATATCTGTCATTAAAGAAACGAGGGCGGTAGTAGGTCGATTTTCTGTTATTAGCTGGAAGTAGTTTTCTTCCACTCTTTTTTTATTATTTTTTTTAAATTTTAACTAGGTTCCACACCCAATGAGGGGCTTGAACTCACAACCCGAAGATCAAGGGTCCATTGACTGAGCCAGACAAGGTGTCCCAATTTTCTTCTACTTTTGATCAATGCTATTATCAGAAATATTTTCTTTCTCCTTGAAAAATGACATTTGGTTTCAGGTATTAGGTATTTCAACTGCAGGTAAATTTTACTATACTCAAATTCTGGTGTTATCTTCAACAAGCCAGGCCATCTTGAAACTCAGACTTTGCTAAACTGTTCCTTTTGCCTATGATATACTTCATTCCCCTCTTTGCTTGCCTACTGCTACTCAAGTATAGTGGAACAGACCCTTCAACCAAGGTGTCCCATTTTCTATAATGTAGATTCAGTCTCCAAACATTATTTACTATTTTAATTTAAATACAAAAGTGTAGTAGTAATTCCTAGCACAAGAATATTCATAGCCATACTTATTGTACATTTTCACATGGCCAATCATTTTAGAGGCTTGCATAACAGAATTCTGATAGAAACAAAGATGAATGGGGGCAATGTTGGCAATAACAGTTAGGAATCAGTGACCTAATCATCACCCTCTTCTTTTAGAAATGCATTCTATTTATTTTATTTTAAATCATCATATCCAACAATCTTTTTCATTATAGATTCTCTAATATTACTTAAATATTTAATGAGTTCCCTAAAAATTTAGCTCATTAATTCAACTATTATTTCTTGTGGTGTATGGTTTAATATATAGCAATATAATTTCATTTTTCCCCAAAATAGTTAATCAGTTATTTCGGTACTATCTGGTTATTGGCCAATTTTCCCCCACTGACTAGAAATCCTATCTTAATTTAAAAAAATTTTTTTAATTGTTTATTTATTTTTGAAAGACAGAGAGATGGGGCATGAGTGGGGGAGGGGCAGAGAGAGAGGGAGACACAGAATCTGAAGCAGGCTCCAGGTTCTGAGCTGTCAGCACAGAGCCCAATGCAGGGCTTGAACTCACAATCCGTGAGATCATGACCTGAGCTGGAGTGGGATGCCCAACCTACTGAGCCACCCAGATGCCCCCCTTAATTATACATTAAATATTTTCATGTACTTGGGTCTATTTATGGGAGTGGTAATACCTACACTACCCTTGCAGAAAATAAAAGTATAGAAAGTACAGAAAGACCCACTAAACTGTGAGCTTTTTGAAGGCAGGGACTATGTTTTACCTTTATATCCAAGTACCTGGCACACAGTATGTGTCTTGGGGTTTTTTTTGGTTAAACATCTTTATTGATACATATGAATTATGTCTCATAAAATTTACCTATTAATTTTTTAGTATCTTCACGTGGTTAAATATGTGTTCCTAAGTATGTGGTCATACATTTTATTTATTATTATTTTTAAAAAAGATTTTAAGTAATTTCTACACCCAACATGGGGCTCAAACTCATGACCTAGAGATCAAGAGTTGCATGCTCTCCTGACTAAGCCAGCCAGGCACCCTTTGTGGTCACACATTTTAAAACCATGCCATATATTCAAATATAAAAAAATCTATGTACAGAGGAAAGTAGTAAATTAAAAAAAGAACAGTCTAATGACAAACTGAAAAATATTTTCACCATATATAAAACAATGGATTAACAGTTTCAATAAACAAAGAATTCTAATGAATCAATAAAAAGACAAAGATAATTCACAAATGAGATACAAAGGGGCTGGAAAGGAAGTTAAAATATGATTAGCTTGAATTTTTTTTTTTTGAGAGTGCAAGAGGGGGAGGGGCAGAGAGAGAGAGAGGGAGAGAGAGAATCTCAAGCAGGCTCCTCACCCAGTGTGGAGCCTGATGAGAAGCTCGATCTCATGACCCTGACACCATGACCAAAGCTGAAATCAAGAGTTGGGTGCTCAACCAACTGAGCCACCCAGAAGCCCAAGGTTAGCATGAAATTACACACACACACACACACACACACACACACACACACACACACACAAATTCAAATAAAGATGCTGTCCCATATTTTCCCTATTAAATTATTTAAGATAAAATAAATAATAATGCACAAAACAGTCAAGAATTCATGAAAATGGGCATTCTTTCTAGCAATCTACATTACCAGCTTTAGAATGGGTCATATTTTTTACCTTATAATTTCATGTCTAGAAATGTATTCTAGTGAAAAAAAACCAGAAATATCCCCAAAGGTTTATTTATATACAAGGAAACCAAATGCAGACTACTCATTTTAACAAACAAGTTGTAAGCCACTTTAATGTACCAAGACAGGAGAAGTTGAGTAAATTAAGAGACTGCTAAACAACAGAATTTTATTAAGCCATTAGTTTATACTATTTAAAATGAGAACATGATCAGAATGTAATGATTACTGAAAAAAAGGCAGGTTTCTTATGGGATGTGGTTATAAGTGGTAACCTTCTTCTTGATGATCATTTATATTCTCTAAAGTTTCTACAATGATCATGTATTATAATCAGAAAAAACTTTTAAAAATGTGGAGTAGAACATGGGAGAAATGTACAGATTCCTATTCTTTTTCGTTTCTTAATTAGATGTCTTCTGATATATTAGGTAGAAGATTACACATATCGTCTAACCACTGTTTTAAAAGAGACATAATTAATAAGTTGGAAGATCATCAGCTAGTAAAAGCCTCTGTTGGCAGGTGGCTACCTGAATAAATGATATGCTCCGTTTCCTTCCTCTTTGAACAGTAGCTTCTAAACTCTTGCTACAGCCATGTGAACTCAACTCAAGTTCACAACTTTTCCTATTCAACGTCCTTTTTCTCTAGAGCCATGCTTTTTAAATGGGAGAGAAGTACCCCAGGGTCATGCCTCAACGTGGTAGGAATTACTGAAATCAAAGGATGAATATAAATCATACTCCCAGAGCATCAGTTTTCCCTGATGGGAAGTAATATTTTTATGGTAACAAAGACATAGATATATAAATGTGAAGTTTGAAGTAGACCATAACAATCCAAATAAATCTCAGGCTTATAAAGACTCCTTTAAACTCTATATACCCAGACAGCTAGGGGTTTCCTATTCACTCCCCTCTGCTGTTAGAGAAACTTCTGGTGGAAAAATTTGAGGAGCACTGCAGAGGACTGCTGTGTGTAACTTTATATATGTATGTATGTATGTATGTATGTATGTATGTATATATGTATGTAATGTATTATTATTATTTTTTTTGTTTTTACATAGGTTCTACACCCAATGTGGGGCTTGAACTCCTGACCCCAAGATCAAGAGTCACGTGCTCTACCAACTGAGCCAGCCAGGCAACGCTTGCTGTGTTTAACTCTAAAATAAAGCTTGTGGGGCACCTGGGTGGCTCAGTCAAGTGCCTGATTCTTGATATGGGTTCAGGTCATGATCCCAGGGTTGTGAGACAGAGCCCTGTGAAGGGCTCTGTGCTGAGTGTGGAGCCTGCTTAAGATTCTCCCTCTCGCTCCCTCTCCCCCACTCATGCTCTCTCTCTCAAAATAAAATAAATCTTTAAAAATAAAATAGGGGTGCCTTGGTGGCTCAGTCAGTTAAGTGGCCGACCTTGGCTCAGGTCATGGTCTCACTGTTCATAAGTTCAAGCCTCGCGTCGGGCCCTGTGCTGATGACTCAGCGACTAGAGCCTGCTTCGAATTCTGTGTCTCCCACTCTCTTGGCCCCTCCCCTGCTGCTGCAACTCTGTCTCTGTCTCTCTCTCTCAAAAATAAATAAACATTAAAAAATAAAATAAGATAAAATAAAATAAAGCTTGTGCCTAATATTGAACAATTAATATATAAGTTAAATTCTGGGTAGTATGGTCAGTTAATAAATATGAAAAGATCAGATCCGATTTCTTGATCTACCTCTAAGACTACAGGCAGGACACTTAACTTTATTTGGTTTCCATAAAAAAGGCTTGAAAAACAAAAGTGGTGGAAAAGTTGATTGAGTACTTTAACCAACAAACCTAAAGCCTCCAAGCTTACTTGAAGTGAAACAGAGATACTGAAATGAAGAAAAAATATGAAGTTATAAATCAGAATGTAATCTAATTCCTAATATAAGTTAGGCCTAGCTAGTGAACCTTGCTAACACAGTGAACATCATAAGGAATCCAATTATTAATAGTCTTCCACAGTTAAAACACTCCTGGCTTTATTTTATTAATGGGAATAAATGACAGAGGAAAAAAAAATTGGCGACTTATTGCAGGAAACTTTTAATTACACTCATAGTCCCCATTAACCTTGACAACATACCAACTCAACTATAACAAGAGTGCCTCCCCCACTAATATAAGTCTAACTAGATAGAACTGCATGATTACAAAACACTGTTTAAGAAAAAGGTAAAATCTTGTGAGAGAGAAGCACTCAGTCACCTGAATTTCCCCACCAATTTGTTAAACATCAGAATCATGTATTGTCAATTTTTAGATTACCTAACCCACCTCAGAAGCTTCTTGGCTACTCACTCTTATGTATCTATTGTTTTTCATTAAATGCTTCCACAATGTCTCCCCATTTTCTCCTCCAGCCTCACTTTTACTTCCCTAAGGCTCCTAGCCACCTTTCCCTTCCATTTTGCACAAATCTCAAAAAGTTTTCTCCTTGGTCTTTTTTATACCTTGAGATAACTTTAGAAAATGTTTAGACTCTAAAGTTTGGGGAAATACTGATGCATCTCTCCCACCACTCACTCACTAGTTAACAGTCTAGGACAGAAGAAACTATTAAAACTAACTTTTCAATGCAATCCTTTTCTTCTTCCATCTGCAGGGAGTTCAAAATGTACCTCATTAGTGATGCTTTGGATCGTCAGAATTCTGAAAATCAAGACAAGTAACCACAGGAAGCCTCTGATGATAGTTTGCTAATTATCCTATGTTATCTATTAGTAACTTATTCTTTGATCTAGATTTTGCCCCCAAACTGAATAGAGCTGGGGAGGAAAAGGGAGAAAAAAAAGGTAAACATTAAAAGGCAAGATGGGTATACCTGATAGGAAGCCCCTTTCCCTATTTACAGATTCTAGTACAAATAAGTTTAACTGAAAGCATTTATCTCTCAATGTCATTAGTTAGATATTTCTTCTTGAGAAACTAGCACAGTCCCAATAGAGATTTTTGGTATAGGCAAAAATCCAAAGGACAAAATAAAAGCACCAGCAATTCCATAAGAACAATTCCTGGAAGCAAAAATAGTTTTAAAAAGACATTTGCCAGCAGTATCTTGGTCAGTAAACACTTTGAAGCAACTACCAAGAAATATTTATTGCTTTCCTAATTTCTTGAAAACATAAATTTCCTGATAAGCAATGCCTTAAATATCCTATGAAAAGAGTACTGAAGGCTACGAACTAAGTGTTGGTAAAATGAAACATTACACACTACTATCATACAACTTAGAGTCAACTGAAACTATGGAATAAAATAGTAGCTATAAAGTATTCTGTAGATTAAAAAAAAAAAAAAAACCCTCGGGGCGCCTGGGTGACTCAGTCGGTTAAGCGTCCGACTTTGACTCAGGTCATGATCTCGCAGTTTGTGAGTTTGAGCCCCGCGTAGGGCTCTGTGCTGACAGTTCGGAGCCTGGAGCCTTCTTCGGATTTGGTGTCTCCTCCTCGCTCTGCCCCTCCCATGCTCATGCTCATTATATTATTATATAATAATAAATAAATAAACGTTAAAAAAAAAAAAAAAACCCCTCCAGGGGCACCTGGGTGGCTCAAGTCAGTTAAGCATCTGACTCTTGATTTCAGCTCAGGTCACAATCTTATTATGGTTCGTGGGTTCAGGCCCTGTGTCAGGCTCTACACTGACAGTGGGGAACCTGCTTCGGATTCTCTCTCTCTCTTTCTTTCTATCTCTCTTCTGCTTGCTTGCTCTCTCTCTCAAAATAAACTTAAAAAAAAAAAAACTCTCAAACTATCAAAGTAAATTGAGATGGCAGACAAAATGCTTTCATGCTGTATTTCCTGAAAGATCTAAGAGACCAACAATAAGAAAACCTGGGCCTTGAAGAAAATCAATAGTGGCTTACAGTTGTATCTCTGTGTATGATGTGAACACATGTACACAGGCATCATCAGTCTTAAGTGCTTCCACAGACTGCACCATCGAACTGAATTTTATAAATTTTTATAAATTTCCAATTTTAATAGCTTTGTGGAATCACATAACTGAATACTCAGTATGCACAATCCAATAGCAAGTAAGCAGTCATTAATAGTTACCTGTGACAATTATGAAAGCTATGTAATATACTCAGATCTGATCCTCAGCCTTTAGAGCAACTACACTGCATAGATAATTTAACAACAATGCTGGGTTCACAAATACTTATTTCTTGACCTGTATAAGTCAAGGGTTTAAAACAACATCACATAAGTAAAATATTAAAAATATTTCTCTAGTGAAGTAAAACAAATCCACTTTTTAAACATTCTATTTTATATGAACTAGTCCCATGACATTTTCATACTGGGGTGCTGGGCAAACTAATTCAAAAGTCATGGTTCTTCCCCTTATATTGGTTAAAATAAAGGCCAATGCCAACAATAGTTATGGTAATAATATAAAGGGCAAAATAAATGTAAACTAAAGGGTATACCACAGGCTGTGCATATTCAACTTTTGTTCTAGACTTGACTTCAAAAAGCTTATGTGAGAAAAGCAAATATAGGATTTTTTACATTCTTAGATTCAAAATGAATCCACCACAGAAATATGGGACATGATCCTTCAGACCTACATGCCCATGTATTCAGAAAATGTCTCATAAGTCACTCCAGTCTCCAAGTACTGTGCTAGGTGTTGGAGGTAAGACAGATATAGTCCCTGCTTCAGTCTGATAAAGGAAGCAATAAAATAATCATAAGCAAATAAGCAAAAATAAATTGTTAACTACAAACAGTTGGGAAATAAAATAGTATTACTGGTCTTTATCACACATACATACTATGCACCCCAGGTCCCAGTTTTTATGCTGTCTACAGTAAAAATCCTAACTCCCTTCTAGAAGTTATTCCTCACGATTTCTTTTCATTCTTCATCATTCATTTACAAAATAAAACAAATTTAAATAAACCATTTCTATTGAATTTCTGACCCGAGTGCTGCCATGGAGACTACCTCACAGGCTATTAATGTAGGCTTTGGATTTTAAATCATAAAGGAGCCTACTAGAAAACTAGCTAGAAAAATTTTTAAAGTTACAATAGATATGAAATTCAGTTTAGATTGAATTCAGCCCGTTGCCTCCTCTCTCTTGCCCCTGGTCCTTGGACTGTGCAGCAATTTCTGACTCTGCTATTTGGGGGCACCGTCAGCCATGAGAACTCCAGGCACTTTCATTTCTCTCTTCTCCTATACCGCCTACAAGCATCAGAAAGATGTCCATTCAGAATTCAGACCACTGCAAGTTATTCTTAGCACCACATCCCAGAGAAATGCTTCAGTCAAAAACATATTTTACTTTGACCTTCCTTCATCAAGGACTTGGCTCCTGCTTTTTAGGAAGAAAACTCATGCAAATTTCTAAAGTCTCTGATCTCCCCAGATTGGGTATGAGCCCCGCTTTCCTAAAGTCCTATTCTTTCTTCTTGCATTTATGTACTTTTTAAAATTATATTACATGTAATCATGACTTATCCTTATTTATTAAAAAAATTTTGTTTAACATTTATTTATTTTTGAGAGAGAGAGAGAGAAAGAGAGTGCGTGAGCCGAGAAGGGGCAGAGAGAGAGGGAGACACAGAATCTGAAGCAGTCTCTAGGCTCTGAGCTGTCAGCACAGAGCCCGACATGGGGCTCGAACCCATGAATCATGAGATCACGACCTGAGCGGAAGTCCAGCACTTAACCAACGGAGTCACCCAGGCGCCCTGACTTATCAAGAGCAAAGCACCTAATAAGTGCTCTTTAAATATTTACTGAATGAGTGAGTCATTGGAGCAAATTATGAAAAAAAAGTTTCTAAGTCAGGGAAAGGCAAATGAGTAAAACAGACTTCATAATAATAGAAAAAACCATGGACGTTATGAAAAAACCACGGAGGGGGTACATTCTGGTCTACTACATAGCAATAAGGACTTAAGTTATCAGTCAACCAAGGCAATAAGTAAAGAATATCTAATGTGTTATACCTAATAAAACTTGGAATTCATGGTAATAAGAGACTGGAAAAGAAACTAAATAACAACCTGGGTCAAATTTGTAGCTAAGTTAGGGCAAAGGCTGCACTTTATATGATCACAGTTAGAACCAGAATCACCAACGCAATCTCATTCAATGCATCCTGTCCTCTGAATTCATCGACGCTGCTACCTCCATATATGCCGACTTACCCCTTTAGCATTTCCAGTGATGGGTAACCTACCAGCTCAGTTATCTGAGACTGACAATTAGTTAATAAGTATTGCACTTCCTCAATCTCATGAAACTAAGCAAATTTTAAGTGGTATATATTTCTAGCTATGAAAAGATTTTGCTAAAATGATGTACAAAAACTGAAGAAATACTTCTTATGAGCCAGGTACTTGTTTTTCCTTCCCTTTATTCTGGCCCTAGTTTTCCCCAATCCTCATTTCCATAAAGCACCTTTAATAGACAGTTAATAGCTCTTGGTTTTAGGAAAATTAACCTAGTTGTAGTTCTTCCTGAAGATCACAGTGGGACCTACGTTGGCCATATTTACCACTAATAAAATGAGGCTAATCTTGACTACCTGATCACATTTGTAAAAGAATCGCAACCATGTTGTGCTGTTGTGTTGGTAACAAGGGTGAGCTGAAGTTTTTGCTTATAAAAATCAAAGAGCTTGGAACATCAGTAAGGTTAATTTTTTTTCCTCAAAAGACAATTTCTATCAGGTTTCCTTTGAAACTTTTTAGAAGTGCCAAAGTACAATTGTGAAAAAGTTAGTTTTACTCCACTGAAAACTAAAATGAAAAATATTTTCTATGTAGATGAGATGCAGATTATAATTAATGAAATTTATGCATTATAGAAAATAAGCTGATTTGCTGGGAAGGTGAAGACACTTAAATAGAAGGGCTTCAAGGAATTTCATGTGATATATTAAAATAAACAATAGTTTCATATTTTGAAAAGGGGCATTGGAAAAGTTAATTTTGTGATGTTTTCATTAAAAAAATGAAAATTAAAAAATGAAACGAGGTGCATTTGAGGCACAGATGATTACAAAATTACAGTAAAGTTTCCAAAACAGTGTAAGCAGATATCTTTCTCATCCCACTCAGGATTGGCCCTTGCATTGGGCCAATGTCCCTCTGTATAGAAGCCTTCTTCATGTTCCTCAGGCTCTAACACCCCCTGTATTAGGACATACAATCCTTGCTTCCCACAGAGACTCCCTCCTCACCCTATTCAGGTTCCAGCAATCCACTTCAGGGTTGCAATATCCCACTCACACGGGCCCTTGGTGCCTGAAGACACCTAGCATGCTTAGTCTCATCTAATGGCTTTTGTACTAAATTGTTAGAAGAAAAGTCTTTTATTCTTTTAGTGCTTTTTCCATAAACACAAATAAATACAACCACATTCCTCTAAAAAGTATTTACTGTGTTTCAACTATGTGCAAGGCATATACTAGGTCCGATGGAACTATGTAGTTCTCCAAGAACTTCTTTTCTGAGGAGCCCACAATATCTCTACTTATTACTCAGGATGTTTTTCAGTCTCAAGTAATTAAAAAAGCCACCCCAAAATGGCCTAAACAATAAAGAAAAGTTTCATCTTAATTCTGTAGCTGAACTTTATCAACAATGCAGTTTTTCCCATCTTTTGGCTCTGCCATCCTGATTGTAGCAGTATTTCTCTCAGGCTAATATGGTCCCAAGATAACTGCCACATTCAAGGTCCATCACATATATATCCAGCAACAGTCAGCTGAAGAAAACAGCTCTTTTCCTGTGTCTCTTCAGTACAAGGAAAATTGTCCCAGAAGCCTCCCTGCAACCCTACCTCCTCCAGCTTCCCCTCTCATCTCACTGCTTTGACCTGGATCACATGGTTAAGCCAACCATTAGCAAAGGGATGGCACCCTCAGACTGGCTGCTAATGAAACAACAAATAATTTTATTTTCAACAATAAATAGCCTTTATTTGCCTACTTAAACCAGTTTTCTATTACTCTAAACCAAGAATCCTGACAAATACATTATGTACCACATTTTCCCATGTGCACAATCAAGGAGAAGAATGGGAAAATTTGTTTCTTTCCATTTTACAGGTAGAATCACCCCATGTGCTCTGCCCATGAGAATATGCTGCCCTTCACACAAACTGGACAATCCAACACAGATACTGAAGATTACAATAAATAAATAAAAAGAATAGGTGTGTGTCAGTGTCTGTGTGTGTATGATTTTTTCTTACAATAAAATATTCCCCAAAATTTTGGTGAAAAATTTTATACATCTGCCTTTAAAGTCTAGCACTGGGGGCATGTTTTGTGTGGCATGAACAAATGACACTGCCTCAAAGAGGCGTGGCTCAAAGAGGATGTTCATGCCCACAGAGCTCATTGCTGCCTATATTACACACACACTCACTCTGCAACGACAGCAGCTTCCTTGATGGTTATCTGCCAAGGGTTCTGTTAATTCCAAGGCTTCCCGACTGATACTACATGACTGCAAATCACGCTTTTGTTCAATCTGTCCTTAAACCATTCCCTCCTACCTGTCTGGTTTCTCTATTTTCAGAGAGCAAGGCCTAGTTAAGGAGATACCCCACTGTCCAGGCCACATAAGAGAAGCTGTCATGGGCAAGGCCAGAATGCTTACATAGTGTCTGAGTTTTAAACACCTGTCATTATAGACTTTGTCCTGCCACATAATATGAAACAAGGCAACTGTAATTTGGTCAGGGGTCACAGTCCTAAAAGCAGGTTTAATTCCTGTATAGTAGACAAGGAAACACTGCTGTTTACTTCTAGTCTGTACATTAATATGGAACTAAGATAACTATTTATACTAAATATTTTAAGAATCTCATTCTGAGGACACTGGTATTTTGAGATGTTATATACCAAAATATTTCTTCACCTGAAATATTTAGAGAATTTTAATATAGAAAAATGTATTCCATATGAATATCAAATCAGATCAGCTAGAAAAACATATAGCATCAAAGTCTTAGTGGCTTAAAATAATAACAGTTTCTCATTTATGCTATATGTCAATCTTAGATTAGTGGAGATTCTACTCCATGTTACCCTCACTCACCAAGGACATGACTGGTCACTATGGCAGGGAGAATGGAATATAACAAATCATTCATCAGCTCTTAAGACTTAAAGACTTCCACCTAGAAGTGACAAAAGTCACAAATTTCATTTGCCAAAGTATTTCACGTCACCGTGGCTGTATAATTCCACCGTTATCTGGAATAAGGAGAACCGGAAATACTAGCAAACACAAATGACTACCCCAGTAACAGATCAGGATACTGTATTATACAAGATGCTTTTGGTTACAGGCAATCTGACTTAAAAACAAAAAACAAAAAAGTAGTAGTTAGGCAGTGGTTCGCATAACTGGTAAATGTAAGGGGGATTCAGAAATGCAATGATGTTACTAGATCTCCATCTTCCCCTCTCTCCCTTTGGACTCTTTCTTCTTATTCTTAGGCAGACTCCATGTGGTAGTAAGATGACCATAAACCACACCAAGCATGTATCACTCTCTTAATCAGAAAGTCCAGAAAAAAAGAACTAAACCTTTTTTACCACCAGCATCTGTATCTGTCTCTTAACATACTCTGATGGGCCCAGCTTGGGTCATATGCTACTCTGAACCAACCATGGAATCTAGGGAAAATGGGTACTTTGACCAGCTTGACGTGGGTCTACAGACATATGGCTGTCCTAATGGTAGCAAAGTAGGGCCAAGGGATTGTCAGCCCCCCCAGAATCACACAGAATAGAACAGACAAGCTACTAAAAGGAAAGCAGACCATACCAAAAAAGCAGCAGCTATCTAACTAGAGCACTCTGTTATTTCATTTCCTTCATCATTTCCTGCAACTGTGATGACATATGTGAGATTAATTCTATAAACATAAACTCGTGGTCTTGGCTTTCATATTACAAATTGTTGCTGATGTTAAGCCAGATCCGTTGTAAAAACATGGGAGGGAACATACACAGGTAAATCCGAGGACAAAATTTCTTTAAGTTATTTTGTATAAGGCTCCTCTGAGTATAAATCCAAGCAGTTAACAAGGAAATTTCCTCTTACACAACCAACACCAACACAATGGACGTTTTTTGAAATAACTGGATAAATAATATGACAACACGATTATTACGCTTACAAGTAAGAGGAGCAAAGATGGGAAGCAGCCTCCCAAGGTCACAGACAACATGCAGTCATACTAGGATTTGAAGTCAGCACTTCTCTTGGCAGAGGCAGAACGTGAAATGGTAACAGGCATCAGACTATAAGCTTTATAGGGCAGAGCTTTTGGTTTGGTTCACAGATGTCTCTAGAGCAAGTAGAACAGTGTGTGGCACACACTAAGTGGTTGATAACAAAGCGTAAGGATTAAGTTCCTTTTCTTATTTTAAGAAACAGTCAACAGCAATAAGATAAACTTGGTTTTCTCACATTGTTATTCTTCTAAAATTTGAGTAAACAAATTTCTACAGAAATAAAATGTCCAGCTCCCAGGAAGTTCCAGGTAACACAAACTGTGACTTGGTACTTTCCTCAGTGTTGCTTCTTGAAGCTGAGCAGGACAAACACAAAACAATGAAAAAGAAAAAGAAAACAGAATGAAAGAGAACATTAAAAAAATCAACATGGTTATAACATCTGTATATGAACATTTTTCTAGATCAACGTAAGTCCACACTACTTTAGGTTTTAGTAGTAATGCTATATAACGCGTTACTTAATAATTTTAAAGAAGGTAGTTACACATGGTAAAACCTCCGTTTATCTTCTTGCAACAGCTGGTAAAGCCCTGTTTTTGGCCAATTCTTTCTCACTCAACACCCTTTCCACTGCCAGAACAATTTAGCTGATTCTTTTGGGTATTCCCTTAGAGCACAGAGCGACAGAAAAAACAGCTATACAGGTGGAGCCATCATGTTGGACAAGAGAAGGAACAAGACACAAAGCTCACTTTCATTTTTAAAATGGAATTATTCACCATCTGTGAACCATTTCACCACAGGAAGTCTCTGACAAATTCAGTAAGTAAACGTGATTGCAGTGAACTCTCATTGACTACATGAGAAATGTTAAATTTTTTCTTTTGTAGCACTTGGCAGCAAAACTCCCTTCAAAATCTTGCCCTCTTATGTTCTCAAGCTAGAAGACAATTTTTAAAAACAAAACAAAGGATTTCTGGGCAGGGTCTGAATCCACTGCAAACTTTCAGAATAGATTCCCACCTACCCAAAGCCCCCAGGACCCTCATGAAAGATGACATACTTCAGCCACTCTCTCCAGTTCCACAAAATGGATCAAAGGATAAATGTATAATTTTAGAGAACAGGCTAAAGATAGCAAAAGTCAGGCGGTGAGAATTTCTGTAGGCATGTGATATGGCAAACTTTAAAGTGAAAGAGAAAACACATTTTCTGTGTATTAATTTCTCAGAAAATATTAAATTGAAAGATCCCAGTTTTCAGGCCTAGAATTATATCTCACTGAATGAAGAAATCAATGGCATTTAATCTTTTGTGGAGCTGGAACAATCTATTTTGGAAAGGCAGCTTTTGGGGGAGACATTATTAACATTTCAAATACTGTCAACAATTAACCTCTATCAACCTGAAGCTTTGCTCAGCAGTATAATTACACACATTAGTTACCTAGTATTGTGGGAAACAAAGAAATACAGATGTTTCCAAGCAACTAACTACATTCTGTTGGGCTTCCTGTGTCAGACCTTCACATTGGTGTTTAAAAAATCAGCTTTAAAATTTTTTTTAATGTTTATTTTTGAGAGAGAGGGAGAGAGAGAGAGCGAGCGTGAGCAGGGGAGGAGCAGAGAAAGGGGGGCAGAGGATCTGAACCAGGCTCCAGGCTCTGAGCTGACAGCAGAGAGCCTGACAGGGTTCAAACTCACGAGCCAAGAGATCATGACCTGAGCCAAAGTCGGTCACTTAACCGACTGAACCACCTAGTCACCCCTGTAAAAAGCCAGCTTTAAAGCAAAACCATAGCTAGGGTTCAAGGGAACAACCATTCCTCAGCTTCTATTTCCATCTTCAAATGACATTTGTAAAAGTAAACCAAAAACATGATGTTTCCTTATCAGTTGACGACACTAGATTCCTACAGTCCAGTGGTGGTAGCTAGGCAAATCCACACATGACCTCCAGATGGAAAGCTACTCCATCGACCACCAAAAATGGGTGGTTCTCAGAGGAACAGATGAACCCTTTGTGAGACTGTTAGATTATAACAGTGGCTAACATTTATTATAGGCTTATAATAAACCAGGCCTTAATCTAAGTGTTTGCAGGCATTATTTCATTTAATCTTCACAATAATCCCATAAGGCAAGTATGTTATTTATTATTTCCATTCTTTGGATGAGCAAATTAAGACTTATAGATGGAAAGTAACTTATCCAGGGTCATACACTTTTCACCACCACACCATACTGACTTTTTGGTCAATTTCCCTCTTATTAAGCATGCCATCCTCCAACAAATTAGTTAATCAAATCAAATCACAAAAAAGCAAAAAGCCATAGACATTTGGGGCTTTGTTTTTCTGCACATTCTCCAGAGTAAAACCAGGTAGATCTTTTTAAAATGTTAACTGGTTCACTCCCCAGCTCTTCAATGGCTTCTTATTGTTTAAGGAATAAAGACCAAGATCCTTAATTTAGTTTACAAGAGTCTTCACCATCTGGCCTTTGCGGACCTCACTAGCATCATCTTGCATTATTTCCTCCCTTATTTTCTATTTTCCAACCTCACTGGCCTCCTTTTGGTTCCTTGAATATGCCATAGGTTTCCTGACCTGTATTTCCTTCCCCACTCTCTCCACCCAGTTTTCTAGTTGACTTTGACTCATCTTTCAGTGTACCACTCAAAACACTAGTTCTCCAAGGAAGCTCTCTTTTTGACCACTAACCCTTAAGGAAGTCAGGTTCAGCTTGCTATAATCTCATAGTATGGTGTACTTTCCCCTTTTCAGAATCCATCACGATTATAATTCAAATATTCAATGTAGAATTAGTTGCTTAATGCCACTTTTTCTACTAGAATATAAGTTTCAAAGGGAGGAACCATGTTTGCCATAAGCATCATTATATCCCAGCAACCAGAACAGTGTCCAGCACATAGGAGGTACTCTGCATATTTACTGGCTGAAAGAATAATGAGTGAAAGGTAACCATATACACAAGAAATAGAAACTAAGGTCATGCCCTTAAGGCACAGGGGTCAGGCGAAGAAGTGTGACTATAGTCAATGAAGGAAGTACCAAGGCCAGTTCTGCTCCACTTTTGGTATTGTGCCTAGTGCTGCTCCCTGTTGAGCCGGTTTAAATAGTTCAAGATACAGCCATAGAACCAGACCGGTGGAAACCATGAATGGAGAAGGAAATGAAATGGTAGGGCTTTAAAATATAACTTAGGGGCGCCTGGGTGGTTGAGTCAGTTAAGCGTCCGACTTCAGCTCAGGTCATGATCTCGTAGTTCGTGGGTTCAAGCCCCACGTCAGGCTCTGTGCTGACAGCTCAGAGCCTGGAGTTTGTTTTGGATCCTGTGTCTCCTTCTCTCTCTGCCTCCCCTCTGCTTGTGCTCTGTTTCTCTCTGTCTTTCAAAAATGAATAAACATTATAAAAAAATTAAAAATATATATATATATAACTTAATGAGAGATAGAGCTGATCATAAGACCCGGAACTAACTCATATGGTAGAATTTAAATTATTATGACACAACATCACAGTGGGTTTTAATTGGTGTTTACTTGTTATATGTAGCTCATAACAGGAAGGCCATAAATTCTGAGTGTCAGAATTGTTCAATATAGTCCTGGCTGTTCTGTAGCTCACTTTTAAGACATCTAAAAATGGCCCTGGTAAAGGTCTGCTAGTGTTAAAGAAGCTCTTTGAGAAGGGAAAAAAACTGTTATATACCAAAAATTGAAAAGACACCCCACCTCCCATGAAGATCACTGAGCACTTCTACAGATATAACTTGTACACTAATTAGTTCCAAGGCTCTTCACAGAACCTGGAGAGATTCAGGCTTAAATTGTGTAGGTAAAAGTAAAGAGTTATGTGTGATAAGGAGACTGTTTATTCCATATATTAACTTAGGGCAAACACAGTACTTCTTACCCTCTCATCTTTAAGACTATGAGTAGAGGACTCTAGGGACTCTGGCTTAGCAGAGTCCTGATTACTTGATTTTTAAAAAATGTTTATTTATTTATTTTTGAGACAGAACATGTGGGAGAGAGGCAGAAATAGGGGGAGACAGAGGATCAGAAGCAGGCTCTGCACTGTTTGATGTGGGGCCCAATCATGAACTGTGAGATCATGACCTGAGCCGAAGTCAGATGCTTAACCAACTGAGCCACCCAGGCGCCCCTGGATAACTTGATTTTTAAAAATCTAAATTAAAAAAAAAAAAAAAGCACTGTCTTTAAAATATGAATAAGACAACTCTGATATTCCAAAAGCCCTTCACATCCTCACCATTTGAATGAAACTTCTTATATTTAAGGCTTCTTCTGTGTTTCCTCTTTTTGTTATTTATTTATATAGTTTTAATGTAGTTATAATCAGAGTATACATGTAAATTTTGTTCATTTGTATTTCTTTTAATATAAATTTTATTTAAAAAATGTTTATTGAGAGGGAGAGAGAGAGAGTGAGAGAGAGAGAGCAAGCATGCAAGTGGGGGAGATGCAGAGAGAAAGGGAGAGAGAGAATCCCAAGCAGGATCCTGACACGGGGCTCAATCTCACTAAGATCACTACCTGAGCTGAAGTCAAGAATCAGATACTTAACTGACTGAGCCACCCAAAGCCCCAAGATTTTTTTTATTTTTTATTTTTAAGTTATCCCTACACCCAGTGTGGGGCTCAAACTTACAACCCTGAGATCAAGAGTTGTATGCTCTACTGACTAAGCCAGCCAGGCATCCCAAATTTTGTTCATTAAAAAAAATTTTTTTTTAACATTTATGTATTTTTGAGAGAGAGACAGAGTGTGAGTGGGGAGGGGCAGAGAGAGAGAGGGAGAATCTAGAGCTGACCCTAGGATCTGAGCTGTTAGCACACAGCCCAAGCAAGGGCTTGAACTCACAAACTACAAGATCATGACCTGAGAGCCGAAGTCAGACACTTAACTGACTGAGCCACCCAGGCGCCCCCAAATTTTGTTCATTTGTAAACTTGACATATCAAGTAAGTAATGAATTACTCTCTTCTTGTGCCACATTGTACTTAGTATACACATCTACTCCATTATTGTACTTACCATACTATATTTTAATAATCTTATTTAGGTATCTCTTTTTCTAGGCTGTGGGTATTTAAGGAAAAGAGATGTCTTCTTATTTCTTTTAAAATAATATTTGTAAGGGGTGCCTGGGTGGCTCAGTTGAGCATCTGACTTCAGCTCAGGTCATGATCTCATGGTTTGTGAATTCAAGTCCCGCATTGGGTTCTGTGCTGACAGCTCAGAGCCTGGAGCCTGCTTCAGATTCTGTCTCCTTCTTCTGCCCCTTCTCTGCTCACGCTGTCTTTCTTTCAAAAATAAACATTAAAAAAAATTTTAAGAAAATAAATAAAATAATATTTGTGGGATGAGTGAATGAATGAATGGCGGCTATGAAATTCTGTTCTACTCCTCTTTTTCAATTATTTTAGCATTTTTTAAAATGCTTATTTTTGAGAGAGACAGAGCACCAAGTGGGGGAGGGGCAGAGAGAGGGAGACACAGAATCCAAAGCAGGCTCCAGGTTCTGAGCTGTCAGCATAAAGTCTGATGCAGGGCTCAAACCCATGAGCCTCGAGATCTTGACCTGAACCAAAGTTGGACACTTAACCAACTAAGCCACCCAGGTGTCCCTTATTTTAGTATTTTTTAAAAGTAGGTATCATTTGCACATGGTACACAATTAAAAAAAACAGCAACATGATGAACATTAAATAGGTCTCCATCTCACGTCCATTCCTTGAGCCAACAGGTTCTTCTCCCTAAACACAATTGCCGTTTTTTAAAATTATTTTTAAAGTTATTTTTACTTATTTTGAGAGAGAGATAGAGAGCAAGCAGGGGAGGGGCAGAGAGAGAGGGAGACAGAATCCCAGGCAGGCTTGAAGGCGATGTTCTCAATGCGGGGCTCAAACTCATGAACGCGAGATCATGACCTGAGCTGAAGTTGAGTCAGATCCTTAATAGACTGAGCCACAGGCACCCCACTGTTTTAAATTTTTATATATATTACCAGATACAATCTATGCATATTTAAGGATCTAAATATATTCTTTTTCCTCTAATTGTTTTTCACACAAATGAAACACACACACTACTTTGCATTTTGGTATTTCAACAACAGAAGATTGTGTGAGGTATGTACCATGCTGGTATTTCAACAACAGAAGACAATTCCATATTAGCTGATATGGAAACACCTTGATAGGCATCTAGGATATTTCAAATTTTTTGTCATTACAAATAGCAAATTTATATTCAAATTTGTCAAATTCATTTACATTGCAATGAATATCCTTCAATATATGAAATTTCACATATATAGGAATATTTCTGGAGGATAAATTCCTAATGAAATTTCTAGAGTAAATGCTATTGGCATACAGAATTTTAATAAATATTTCCAAAATGTCCTCTTATTCTAATTTAGAGCCCACCAACAATATACAGCATTGCTGTTTCCCCTAAGTCCCTGCCAACACAATGCAATATCATACTTATATGACCTTTGCTGATCTGATTGGTAAATAATTGGTTATGAGGACTACTGAATGTTTTCTCATATGGTGAAGAGCCATTTATATATCTTTCTGTGAAACTCTGTTAATTTCTTTTGCACATGTTCTATTGTGTGTCTGATCTTAAAAAAATTATATATAACACATTACATATTATAGAAATTAGCTCTTTTGTCATATGTGTTGAAAATCTTTTTCCAACGTGTTGTCTTGTGATTTTATTTATAGGATCTTCTAATGTAGAATTTTTGGCTTTATGTATTTGAATTTATCAATGTTTTCTTTTATGGTCCCTGGGTTTTGTGTCTAATATTAACCACAGTTTACTTAACCATTCCCTTTCTCCTGTTATTAAATATGGTCACTAAAATTTTAGTACTACACTATTTAAATAATTTCTTCAGAGGAAGTTTTCAAGAATTAGATTTCAGGGTCATAGAGTTTCAACGTAATTATAACTTTTGACTGAACTGTCAGATTGCCAGGATTTACAATCTTTACCAGTATAATCATCAAGTTAAGATATAGACATGAATATCATGCACAGACCTTTTCCAAACATAAATTTATACTAAGCACTATTCAAATCTACAGTTAGGTTCATAATCCAGGGTTTAAAAACTTGTATTACACTTCTACAGAATCTAAACAGCTTAAGAACTACTGTTATTTCCTGGGAGGAAAAAGATTAAGTGGACAAATTCTTCTGGAGCAAAGGGGGAGTTCAGAGGACTCTGCTGGAAAATCCTAAGAAAGTAACTTGGCAAATTAAGCATTGCAGTAAAGTCAAAAGAAGACCGCAGCATTTAAATGCAAGGCTGTATTTCACTGTTCACTTTGTTCTTTCCCTTCCCAAGAGCAGTTTCCCTTCCTTCAACATTCTTTCCAAGTATCCTGAGGTTCTAGCCACCACGTAACACTCCTCAGTCAGCTTCTTCCATTAGACGTCTTCTGCTTGGCTCCTGGATCAGCACCTTCAAGTTCAAGTTCAAGTAAGGCCAGGAAATAAGATGTTGATCCAAAGTGGAACACCCAGTCCCAGCCCATGCATGCCAAGAGAGCACTTCCTCATGCAAATGTACCTGGTGCAATTATAGCAGAGATTTCCAGCTTCTCTGGAGCTATGTCTATCATTTGCTGAAATCCATATACAGCTTGCAATATTTTTTGCTATCCCTTCTCCTTGCTGCCTCCTAGGGCTCTCTTTAAAGAAGTATTTTAGGAAGCAGATTTCTTTGGAAAGAAACATTATTATAATTTCTTATTTATAAATTTTATGATGCCCTTCTGGAAATTTGGTACGGTGTCATGATAGGAATGCTTGTCAGACCAGATAGGAGAGTCTGGCAGATTCCAAGCACATGTCTGACAGGCAGTATAGCTTAGTGAGCATAGCCTTGGAAATCAGACTTGAACTTTATCACTTCCTAAATGTGTGACACTAAGCAAATCCCTGAACAATTCTGAACTAAAATATCACCATGTTAGGGAGGCCCTTCTTGACCACCCTTTATCTAACTGGCTATTCTGCTTTGTTATTCTTTATTATTATTTTCCCATTTGTATTTTTCATTGCACTATCAAATTTTATAATTGAATATTTATTTGTTTTTTATTATGTGTCTTCCCCTATAAGTTCCATTAGGGAAAGGGTTTGGTTTGTTCACCACTGGATACTCATTGCCTAGCATGGTACCTGCCACAGAGGAGACTCAAATAACTGTAGAATAAATGAGCTCAGTTTTATTATCCCTAAAACATTGTCCACATCAGAGATGCAATATGAGATAATACATGTAAAAACATTCCTACAGAGCCAGGAACATGGTTAGTGTTCAACAAATGTTAGCCATTATTTTAGTTATAGTTCTCAGCAAGTCCTGGCCTTTGTAACTCAAGCTTCCTAATTGTACAGTGAAAGGAAAAATTACTAACCCTTCCCTATTGCCAAAGTATACTGTGAGATTACAAAAAATAAACAGAAGGTATTAGGAGGGACTCAGAAGACAGGATCCATTAAGATTAAGAATCTGTTAAATTTACATTCTCCCATCACATTTGTCTTAATCACTGCCATCCACTGCTCTCTTCAGAGTTAGCAGTTCTTGCCTAATAGTCTGAAATTGCAAATTCACTAGAACTTCACCCCAACCACTGGGTAAAACGTTATCTGGGAGAGCAAAGGTTGAGAAGGACTGTGCTTAAGTACAATAGTGGCAGCACTCTAGAGATTCACAGAAAGAATGGAGAATTAATCTGGCTATAACATAACCTGGTGATATATCCAATTTCTGATGACACGTACTATTCTACCTCTTGAAACATGAAACTTTATTACTATTAAGCTACCTCTTTTTCCCCTATACTTCTATCAATGGTGTGTCTTTACAATATCCCAAATTCAGTCTTCAGATGCCCCCAGATCTGTAATCTTATAATTCCTCCCTATGGAATTTCTAAGAACCATGATTCTTAACATTGGCTGTGTGAAGTAACCACCTACGTACCTTGTAAAGAATACAGATGTCCAAGACCCAGTGAATGAGAAAGTCGTTAAGGTAAGATTTGAGTCTCTATTTTGTAGAAGTTCCATAGATTACTCTGGTGCAAAAACAGAGCTGAGAACCACTATTCCATTTGCCCCAACCCCCTAGCACTAGAATAACAATATTCCATTCAAAGGCAAAGGTAATCCAGCATAAGATGAAAAGCTCAAATAAGTGTCAGGCAGACCTGGCTGTCACTACCAGCATGGTACATACCTCACACAAGCCTCTTTTTCTTTAGCTTTAAATGAGAAATACTAGAAGTCCTTAACCTCAAAAATTTGGATTCAACACTAATGTGTATGAAAATCACTTAGCATGTCTGGCAAATAGTAATTGCTAAATAGATTGCTTACCTTCCAAAGGGTAACTCATTTCCAAACTGTAATCTAAAAAAAACCCTGTATAATTTTATTAATGAAAAATCCTACAAGTCATGCCATCTTCTGCTTTTCTTGCTTTCCTAAACCAAAATAAGGAACAAGTACACCCGAACAGGCCCTGCCTCAGATTATGGAAGCAGGATAACTCAGCTAGTTGGAGCTTTTATTTGGTTGATTTTATAAATCAGGTCAAGCTCTTGGTGTCTGCCTACAATTATTTCACTGCTACATTCTATATCCTTGTGCCAGATGTCGCCAAAATATGTCTCTGGTCAAAAGAAGGGCCAGAAGTCAGACCAATATAAAACCAGTACAAGGGAAAGCCTGGTGTGCCTGAAGCATCATTTTGAGATTCCATTACCCAAGGCATTCCATATATGTATGCAACTTGCAAATCACTATGGTAGGCACTGTGGCAAATATAAAGAAGAATAAAAGAAAGCTTCTGGCCCTTCAATAATCATTTTACAAATTTAAATAATATATTTTAGAAACTGCCACAAGTTATTTGGACCACAAGCCAAATCAAGGGTGGTGAAGAAAAATAAAAATGGTCAAGATGTCCACTTTTTCCTCTTCCCTCACAGCACTGGATGGACTACAAACTTAAATTGTGCTCACAGACAACAGTGGCACTGTCCTGACTCTGTGGAAGACATGGTGACATCAGGGAATCCTACATCTGTCCTTGCTCTCTACTTAGCACAGAAAATGTGCCAGACCCTCTAAGTACCTTACATAAATCTTATTTAATTCTAACAACACTCTGAGACAGGTACTATTATTAATCCCATTTTACAGATGGGAGAAAGGAGGCTTAGAGAAGTGACATCATGAGCCAGGAGGCAGAGTTGCGACTCTGACCCAGGTTGTCTGAATCTTGAGCTGTAATAAAACTCACATCTCTTTGGCAACAAATTTTCTTATTTTTATCCTTTTTATATTTGTGTATGTTGTCTAGTGAAATGGTATCTCTGTAAATCAGCCTGCAAAAATGGAAAAAAATACAATACCGAGAGCTAAAAGAAAAAAGGTAAATACAAACCATCAGAAATAACTAGGTGCACATACTATCAGCCTACACCATCACCACCTTCCAGCCAACTACTTTGGTTATCATTGTATCTCTGAGTTTATCTATGATCTACTGTTTAGTGTGTCTGCTCACAATATCTAGAGTCTTACAAAAGTAGATTTAATGACAATAGCAGTTCTCCCCCCTTTTCAAAAAAATTTTTTTAACGTTATTTATTTATTTTGAGAGAGACAGAGACAGCGCAAATGGGGTGGGGCAGAGAGAGAGGGAGAGAGAAACCCAAGCAGGCTCCACACTGTCAGCGCAGAGCCTGATGTGGGGCTTGAACTCACGAACCTTGAGATCATGACCTGAGCCAAAACTGAGTCAGGCGCTTAACCGACTGAGCCATCCAGGTGCCCCAATTTTCCCCCCTTAAATATAGTTTTACTTTCTAAGCTGACAAATAATTCATTGTTTTGATCATCCCATATACCACATTCTAAAACTTAAAACATACAAGAAAAACAAGATGCTTCAGAAGAATCCTAAAGATTAAAGTGCCTTCTGTTCTCAACCCATAGGCTGACTACTCTATAGCAAGCCTTGAATTAGGGCTTGCTTATCTTAATGCTAATAACTTTTTACAATTCTTAAATTTATCTTAAACATAGGTTAAACATTCTCTCTCTCCAAAGCCATTTCTCCCACAAAATGACTACACATGAAAACCTCCATAGAAGTTGCCATCTAGAAGGATATTGCTATATTCTGAGACACCTGGTCTGCCCTAGAAAAGAATGCAAATCTACAGTTTAAAAATGTAAAGTATGCTACACCAAATAATTCTTACATTTTAGATTTCCCTTTTTGTCTGCCTTTTCCACATTTGATTCAAGGGTAACATTTTCTTTTTTTCTCTCTTTAATAACAGAAGGCTAACACTTCTTCCTTTCACTGGGCTAATCAAACAAAATGCTGTTTTGATTGTAGGGAAGGGAAATGCATTCCCTACAAAGATATAATATCCAAGCATAGGAATGAAACAGACCATAAAAATAGTATGACCACCCATGTGTCCCTCCTGCTGTTTGGTAGAGTGGGAGTGGGGTCAGAAGACCAGGGGAAGGAGAGAAAGAAAGAAATTGTATCCTGAGGAAAAAAACTAACATAACAAGCATTTTCCTGACCTCCAGGCTGGGGAAGATATAACCCTGCAATAGTAATGAATCTGCTTGGTTCTAGCCGAACCCCAACAAACATGGTAATTGGAATTCCAGCTTACACAGAGCTTTTTCTCCTTTAAGGCAGGAAAGCAAGGCATGGGGATGAGGAATAGAGAGGACTCTCAGGAATCTCAGTGGCTACTGTGGCTAACAGTACCCCAACCTGCTTTAGTCACTGCCTACATTCTTTCCTATCTGAAGCCAAAGTGAAACTCCTGCAGCTAAGGCCAGTATCTTCTCCTCTGCTACCTTTTCCAGGCACACTGTCAAGCCTGCTCTGGGGGCAGGCAGTCCCTCTTCCCATTATGGAGACCTCCAACAACCCTGTACACAGCAAAGGGAACAAGAAGCTGCTTCTACCCTTTATCTGCTTCCCCAGAGGCTGAATAGGACCAGAGAAGAGGGAGAAGCTTTTCTACACTCCTCCCTTCTCTTCTAAGAAAGCCCCAAGAGATCTAAGGCAGCCATCCCCTCTTTGCCTCCAGCCAAGTTTCTTTCCACTCATCCACATATTTCTTTTCTTCTCCCCATGTACTGCATATGAATGATTTTCTCCTCTCCTTTTCATGGCTTTTCATAATTCATGGATTTCCATAAAAATCCATAAAACTAAGCTGTTGAAGCATAGTTATACATTCTCCTAGGGTAGATTTTTTAAAATTCAGTTTTATTAAGGTAAAATTGACAAATAAAACTGTAAGATTCTAAGGTATACATCATGGTGCTTTGATATACATATACATTGTGAAAAGATCCCCCCCCCACCTTCAGATATTTATCTTCTCTGTGAGAACATTTAAGTTATGCTTTTTTAGCCATGTCAAATTATCAAATGCAATGTTATCAACTATAGTCACCATGTTTTACATTAGATCTTCAGAACTTATTCATCTTATAGCTGAAAGTTTGCTCTTAGGGTAGATTCTATATTTTATGCCTAACTTCCATGGCCCTGGGCCCAGTGATTAGTACAACACAGTCAATCAGTGCTTGGAGATGAATGAATGCATGCATGCATGAATGAATATAGATAACGAAAGTTCATAATTCTGTTATCCCGAGATTGAAGAGAAAGTTCTTCAGTGATTGACTTTATGTGCTGCTCTTCTATACAATAGTTAACTTCTATTTCAAATAGTTATCAAGATCCCATGCAATTTCCTTTGAAGAAAATTCAAAGTGGAGATTTCAATCAGTTTGTTCTCCAAACAATTTTGTTTTCAAGTTTAAGGCATCAAACTGGGAAGGAGATCTTCAACCTCCTTTGACATGAGGGTGGGAATGGGAGCTGAGGACAGGGGGAAAACATATAGGAAATACTTCCTAAGCAACCAAATAGGAGGATAATTCAATACTTTTTAAGAGCCAGCCAAATACATGTAACCACTTTTGCCTTATAAAGAGGAAAAGATAACAAACCTGACTTAAATGAATGAAATCTGGCAATAAAATAAAGCGATCCAGAATAATCTGCAAATATACATACCCAATTAATTGTTTCTCAGAGAACCATTAAAACTAGAGTCATCTGGGGCGCCTGGGTGGCGCAGTCGGTTAAGCGTCCGACTTCAGCCAGGTCACAATCTCGCGGTCCGTGAGTTCGAGCCCCGCGTCAGGCTCTGGGCTGATGGCTCAGAGCCTGGAGCCTGTTTCCGATTCTGTGTCTCCCTCTCTCTCTGCCCCTCCCCCGTTCATGCTCTGTCTCTCTCTGTCCCAAAAATAAATAAACATTGAAAAAAAAATTAAAAAAAAAACTAGAGTCATCTTTTCCCCACATGTGCACAACTTCATAAAAATTTTCTTCATATAGATTGCCATGCATTGGTCTCTTTAAGACAAAGTCAGCCAAAAAATAAGGCAGTCTAATCCAGAAGATGCCACTGCAGACTGAGCAAAGTAAATCTTGAGGAAACTATATAAACAGCCTTGGTACATATTCCATCAATGATGCTGCTGCCTGCTGATAATGAGATCACTGATGACAGCACTGATGGGTGCTGAGATCTGACATCAGCGCTGCCCCTGCTTATCACACAACACTGGGCAAAGAATACAACCTTTCTACCCTCAGTTTGTCATCTGCAAAATGTTGATAATAAATGAGTGTTCGTGTGAATTCATCAATGTTTTCAAGCACTAGGGAATGAGCACAGCTCCAGCTATTAGTGAGTCACAATAACTAACTTAATGCCATTTCAGACTCATCATCAACGCTGAAGGAAGTGCAACTGGGTCAGTCAATATAATAGTTGGATGAAGTCCTGAAATAGCGATCACCTTCTCTGTGAAGTGAAGGTGAAGTAAAGAAGACAGTTTAAGAGCAGGCTAGGCTGTACTATGGTGATACACTTAAGAAGCCCTACTTACTTCGAGAATTTCAATTGGTGAAACTTTAACATTTATAGAGTGCCTACTATATACAATAAACACCCTAAAATAGACAGGATCCAGATTTTATCATCAAGGTTTGTAGAACCTAGCATTAGCCATGGCTAGCAAAGGCAGTTATCCTGTTACAAGAGATATTTAAATTTTTTAAAAGTCAATTTAAGTCCTTCTCTAACTAACTTCAGCCTGATTCAGCCTGGGCAATTTGTGGTAATTAAGCAACTATTTTGGGGGTCCAGTGAGATAACTAAATTTATAACATCTCATGAAATGTATTTAGTTAGATAGCATGATCCAGTAATTAAAACATTATTTGGCTTAACATTCTCAACAGCCAGGATGTGTTAGGTTTACGTCTATGGGGCATAAAGGTCCAGTGGAGCACCAATACCAAGCAGTTGCCACAGGGAAAAGGAAACTACTGACCATTAAAAAATGTAAGGGGGCGCGTGGGTGGCTTACTCGGCTGAGCGTCTGACTTCAGCTCATGTCATGATCTTATGGTTCATGAGTTCAAGCTTCACATTGGGCTCAATGCTGTCAGCGTAGAGCCCACTTTGGATTTTCTGTCCCCCTCTCTCTGCCTCACCCCTGCTTGTGCTCTCTCTCTCAAAAATAAAATAAACATTAAAAAAAATTTTTTTAATGTAAAAAGCCCACTAAAACAATCATCTTTACTGAGGGAGAACTCACTCAAAGTTTCAGGTTACAACATTTTTCTACTTTGGTAAATACACCTTGAATGGAGATTATTATGCATACAAATATACTCATATTTATATTTATAAATATAATGTTTATATTTATATATATATGCTCATTCCAAGTCCCTTATTTGCTTTCACAGACTATGTATTTTGCTGAGTGAGGCCAAACAGATGAAACAATAGGTACTGTATCTCAGTTGCATTTGAAAGCCAAGTTCACCCAAAAAGCTTTCACTTGGAATTACCAAAGGCTGTATAAAAACATATACCTACGTACATTGGAACCACTAAAGATATCTGATTCTTCACATTCACAGGAAAGTAACACTGCTGATTCACTGTCTTCCAAATGAGAACTCTGTAATACAAACAAGATCATTTCACAGATCCAGATGAATGGGGCCATAAGCCTGAGGGAAAAGCCAGCAGACATCACCGAGTCATGTTAGCTCATACGTGAGAAGCTGAAATTCTGATTAGTGATGGCTATTTTGGAGAGAATAAAGCCAACAAGTTGATTGGTTAGGTGACCAGAAAATTGACTGAGGCATGTTTGATTAGCTGAAGCATTTTCTATGGTTTCCAATTTGGGCAATGGGGTGTCCCTTTTCTGTAAAGATGGTATTACTAACTGTTTATAGTATGTACTCTGGACTATTCCCAGAGGGTAGGTTTGTGTTCATTTATCCTCATATCCAAAGGTACATATTTAATATGACTGTTTAGAGTCAGGCTTCAGAATATAACATAGGACATGACTGGAGGTATCTAACTACTAGCCTCATCAGCCATCTTCTAACAAGTGTTTATAAGAACAGCCAAAAGATATGCCCTACCCAAGTCCACCTGACGGATGCCAGAAAACAATTTAAAACCTTTCTTCCACTGTCCAATCTCTTTTTCAAAATCTGTCTAGAAGACAGATAAGGAAAACGAGACAAAAGAGTGAAATAATTAGCTGGTAACACAAGAATATTCTTCCCTTATGACTAACAACACCACAAAAAAGAGAAGAAGAAAAAAAGCTCCAACTCTCACCCATTAAGTTCCACCCAAATGTTTGCTGTTTGAGTAAAAGCTACTGGAAACTGAGCTATCCCTACATAAAGATGTAAATGCTTATGTCATCAAAACTTCTCACTATTGTATTATCAAGCAATTCCACTTCTGGGTATAAATCCAAAAGAGCTGAAATCAGGATCTGGAAGAGGTGTCTGCACTACCATGTTCATGGCAGTACTATACACAATAGCCAAGATGATGGAATCAATCCAAATGTCCAACAACAGACAAATGGTTAAAGAAAAAGTGATATATACATACAATGGAATATTATTCAGCCTGAAAAAAAGGAAATCCTAAGTGAAATAAGCCAGTAACAGAAAGACAAATATTACACGATTCCACTTATTTGAGGTATCCAAAATAATCAAATTCACAGTAGCACAAAGCAGAATGGTGGTTTCCAGGGCCTAAGGGGGAAGGAGTATTGAGAGTTCTTCTTTAAAGAGTACAAAGTTTCGGTTTAGTGAGCTAAAAAAGTTATAGAGGTCTACTATATGACATAATGCCTACTGTTAACAATATTCCATTGTGTATTTAAATTTTTGGTAGGAGGGCATACCTCATGCTTAAATGTTCTTACCACAAAACAAATAAACAACAACAAAAAATGCAAAGAGGCATGAGGAAACTTTGGGAGGTGACAGATAGGTTTAGAGATGGTTATAGTGATGGGTTTCACAGGTGTATGCATGTGTCCAAACTCATCAAATTGTACACATTAACAATGTCTGTCTTTTGTATATCAGTTATATCTCAATAAAGCTCTCAAGTGACAAAAAAAAAAAAAAAAAAAAACCCACCTTGCTACCAGTGGCTGAAACTTAATCTTATATTAACTACTCTGTGGCTACCCTAGTTGACTCTTACTTTGACTTTTCAAAGCTGAAACTACATTTAAACCTACTTAATACCTGTAGAGATTGAGTTTTGGAGTGCAAATAAACTGAAAAAAAAAAAAAAAAAGTGAAGCTCAGAGCTATTATTTCTGGTAAGTGCCTTCTCCTGGTTTATCTTCTTTTTCCCTACCCTGATCTTTTGCCTACTTTAGTTTTCCCTCTTACAACCAAGTCTCATCTTCCACTTTCCCTCTCTCTTCCTCTTTTAGAAAATAAACAGAAACAACCAAACATTTAAAATCACTTTTTAAATCCTACAAATGCAAAATCTCTTTATTCCTCACTCCCTTGAATTTTGGAGGGGGGAATAATAAGAACATTTACTTTCCACTTGTCTTTAAAAAAAAAAATCAGACTACAAAATACTTGAAGACTTCTAAAAGTCATATTAGAAAAGCTAAAGGCATAATTAAAAAAACTAAAATATTTGAAGAAATTAATAAGGTAGAGATCAAAACTGCTTTCAATTCTCCCAAATTCTCGGATCACAACAGATGACAACATAAGTAATATTAAGCATATCAATAGTGGCTTGTCACTGCCACAGTGTACAATTAATCCAAATTACACTAGTTAAGATTTTCAAAATTTTCATTCTTAAAAATATTTCAGCATGTTTACATGATTTCTTTTAAAATATCTTCCAAGAAGGTGGTTCTGTGATGACTTACACTCCTAAAGTTATTTTAAGACTTTACTGCATACGTATTAATTGTAATTTAATTCATTAAGTTACAAGGTATCAATTTAAGTGTGTTGGCAGCATTAAAAATAATCGGTTCACAGAACAAGTATTTACTAGCAAACAACATATTTAGTTCCAAATTAAAATCTAATCCTAAAGGAAGACAAAGGATATTTCAAGTTCTTTCCTCTGCTTTCTGGGGTACTTGGTAATTCCAGTTCCTGAGTTGTTCCTGGGTTCTGCAGAGTGAACTGTCTTGCTTATAACTATAAAGGACTTATTCCAAGAATGAATGAATATTTAGGAATTCTATTAATAATTTAGCATATTAGGTCAAATGAGGAAAACTATAAGATTTATCTAAATAGATGCTAAAAAGTACTTGATAAAATTAACATTAGTAAACTGGGAATAAAAGATGCTACCTTGATCCACTCCCAGGTGGACTTTTATATATACATAGTACTTCTCAAGTTGGCAGGCTCTTCCCTAACCTGGCCTTGCCTGAATTTCATATTGAACAACATCCTCCAGCATGAGGATAGTGATCATGCCCAGTTTGTAGTGCAGATGTCAATACTCTTTTCTTTTCCTTCTTTCTCCTCCTTCCCTTCTTAAATGTCCCTTTGGCCAATTGAAGTGGATAATGTCAAATTCATATTTTTGCATTAGAAGTGCCAAGTCCAAATCTTAACTAAACTAAATTGAGTTCATACCCTGGTTCTGACACCTACTAGCCATGGGATGGTGAACACATTACTTAATTACTCTGAGCTCAATTTCCCAATCCATAAATATAGGCACGAAAATAGCATTTATCTAACAGGGGCATTGGAAATATTGCATGAGAGATAATACAGGAAAAGCACGCAGCATGACTTAGTTACTGATGTCACTACTGTTGCTCCTGCTGTTGCTGCTGCTGTTAATGATGATAATAATAATAGAGTAATAATCTCCCTATTAGATGTAAAAGGCTTATAAATTTGCATTAAATTCCCTTTCAAAGAAACTTTTACTATATAGGGGAATTTTATTTCTATAAAATTATAGGTGTTGGGGTGCCTGGGTGGCTCAGTAGGTTGAATGACCAACTCTTGGTTTCGATTCAGGTCATGATTTTGTGGTTCGTGGGTTTGAGCCCTGCGTTGGGCTCTGCGCTAACAGCGCGGAAGCTGCTTGGTATCCTCGTGCCCCTCTTTTTTTCCTGCCCCTCCCCACTCACTCTCTCTCTCAAAATAAATAAATAAACTTTAAAAATATATAGGAGTTCCACTTCTAAATACAGACAACTTTGTATACCCTATATAACCCTGAAGTTTTGAGTTCACAATGAGTCATTCATTACCATTTATTGTACCCCTACTATGTACTAAGCAATTTTCTGGGTGCTATATTAGCTACAGGAAAATTCTAAACAAAAAGGGAAAGATAACTGAACAGGCTCCAGAATTAGTTTTTTGTTTTTTATGAAGATGAAAAACTACAAAAAGAAGTATATGGCTCTATGGAAATATGCTTTGGCTAAGCATTGGAGAAAAACAAGGGCCAAGATTGTTGGTAAGGAAAACACATCCATATATAACAAGAAGTTTCAATCCAGAATAGCTTCTAAGCAACAATTATAGTAATAAAATGTTGCAATCTTTATATGGAATGCATGATGCAAGGACTCATGTACTAAGAAGGATGTTTTGAAGAATGTTAAAATCTAACTTGTCCAGTTACCTAACAATTTGTAAGCAGAAGTCTTAAGAAATAATCCCACAAGAGTCAAAACCTGTTTCTACTGTTAAGTGTCTTTTATTCTATTCTTGTTGTACACAGGTTATGTGATTTTTAAGAAGCAGAAAATATTGGCTATTATATTTCTTTTGTCTTTTCTATTTTCATTTATATTTTCTCCCCCAACTTTTTTCGGAGGTTCTAAGTGAACACACTGCACTTATTCTTAAAGAAACTAGAGATTTTAAAAATATACTATTAGATACCAAACCATAACATACATGTGTACCTTAAAGCCTAATGACCACTTTGAAACTAAGTTTTTAACTCTTTAAAGGCCAAAGCAAGAAGGTCTTATTTATCCTGACACTTAGACATAGCTGGATTGACAAAGCGATTTCACAGTCTAAACATAACCCAAGTGAGAAAACCCTCTCTGCAGTCCCTAACCCCAAGTTACAGATTTAAAAACTTTATGACTTCCTCTCTCCCTTCCTCCGTCCATTTCCTTCTCCCTTCCTTTCTTCCTTCCTCTCTCTCTTTCTCACTCTCTTTCTTTCATTATATTTCCATTACTTATTTTATAACTAGAAGTTTGTGCCTTTTGACTGCCTTTATCCATTTTGCCCAGTCTTTCCCCAACCTCTGGCAGTCACCAATCTGTTCTCTGTGTCTCTGGTTCTCTGTGTCTATGAGCTCAAAATTATTGTAAATTACGGTAAAAAATCATGACTTCAATATGTAATATATGTATGTGGCCAATAAAATTCAGAAGCTGTCAAGGAGTATGTAAGTTTTCCTCCCATCCCTGTCCTCCCACTTCCTAATTCTCTACAATCCCATTCTCATAAGTAATCACTATGTGAGTTTCTTGGGATTTTTTCAGAGATATTGTGTGTGTGTGTGTGTGTGTGTGTGTGTATACTTTCTCTAAAAATACACAATGAAAGCACACTACACCTATTTTTCTGTCATTGCCTTTTAAACTTGTCTTTGGTTTCACTATTTTTAAAACTTCGAATTGTGGTAAAATAATATAACATAAAATTTACCATCTTGACCATTTTCAAGTAAAGAGTTCATTAGTATTAGGTATATTCACATTGTTGTTCAACCAATCTCTAGAACTTTTTCATCCTGCAAAACAAAAATTCTATATCCATTAAAAAACGAATTTCCCCTTCCCATAGCCCCTGGCAACCACTATTCTGTTTTTTATTTTTATGAGTTTGATTTCTCTGAATACCACAGATAAGTGATATTATACAGTATTTCTCTTTTTGTGACTGGCTTATTTCACTTAGCATGTGTCAGAATTCCTTTCCTTTTAAGGCTGAATAATATTCCATTGTATATATATCACATTTTTAAATCTATTTATTGGTCAGTGGATATTTATTTCAGTATTTTTTTATCACTGCTATTTCATTGTATAGATATTCCAAAATTCATTTAATCAGTCTCCTATTAATGGACTCAGATTACCTGTAACTGTATTCATTTTTCTAATTTGCTGTAACAAAATACCACAAACTTAACAGTTTAAACAACACAAAATTTATTACCTTTATAGCTCTAGAGGTCAGTAGTCCTAAAATCAAAGTGGTGGCAGACCCATGTTCCTTCTGGAGGCTCTAGGGGAGTATTATAGGCTGAATTGTGCTCTCTCCACCCCGCCCCCATTTATATGTTGAACTCCTAATCCCTAGGACCTCATAATGTGACTCTATCTGGAGATATGGTCTTTAGAGAGGTAATTAAATTAAAATAAGGTTTATTAGGGTGGGTCCTAATACAATATGACTGGCGGCCTTGTAAGAGGAGGAGATCAGGACACAGACACTGAGAGGAAAGACAATGTGAAGACAGAGACAAGACAGACATCTACCAGCCAAGGAGAGAGATATTAGGGGGAAAAAAAATCAACCCTACCAACACCTTGAATTCTGACTTCTAGCTTCCAGAACTGTGAGAAAATTAATGTTGTTTAAACCACTAGTCTATGGTACTTGTTTGGCAGCCCTAACAAACTAATACAGGCAGAATCTGTTTCCCTGCCTTTTCCAGTAACTAGAGGCCACCTACACTCCTTGGCTTGTGGCTCCCTTCCTGCATCTTTAAAGTCAGCAAAGGTAGGGTGAGTTTTTCTTATATTTCATCAATACAACCTCTTCTCTGTCTCCATCTTTCACTCTCAAAGGCCCTTATAATTATATTTCCCCTTATTCCAATAATCCAGGATACTCTGCCTATTTTAAAGTCATCTAATTAGCAATCAATTCCATCTGCAACCTTAATCCGCCCCCTGCCCCAACCATGTAACATGATATATTTGCAGGTTCACAGGGGATTAAGATGAGGAGACTCTTTGGGTGGGAGGAGGACATGTTCTCCCTACCACAGAATCTTCTTTTCTGCAAGTTTTACTGGGGAAAATAATTGTTTTATAGAACCCAGTATTCATACCTAGTATAGCAGGAACCACAAAATTAAGTAAATAAATAACACTACAGCCATATACTTTGTACATAAAAAGGATCCTAAACACCTAACAGCAGCAGTAGAATGTTTGAAATTGCTTTTTCTGGATGATGATTTGGATTTGATTCAACCACAGTATTTCACATAGGCCTCTTTGTAATCAATGGTACAGATCTGTAAGACAACTGGCTAGTATTAAGGATGGTGCAGCCATTGTGGAAAACAGTATAGAGGTTCCTCAAAAAGTTAAAAATAGAACTAACCTGTGATCCAGCAATTATACTACTAAGCATTTACCTAAAGGATACAAAAATACAGACTTGAAGGGGTACATGCACCCTGATGTTTATAGCAGCATTATCAATAATAGCCAAACTATGGAAAGAGCACAAATGTCCATCGATGAATGAATGGATAAAGAAGATGTGGTATATATACACAATGGAGTTATTACTCAGCAATCAAAAAGAATGAAATCTTGCCATTTTCAACTACGTGGATGGAACTGGAAGGTATTATGCTAAGTGAAATTAGTTAGAGAAAGACAAATATCATATAACTTCATTCATATGAGGACTTTAAGAGACAAAACAGATGAACATAAGGGAAGAGACACAAAAATAATATAAAAACAGGGAGGGGGACAAAACAGAAGAGACTCATAAATATGGAGAACAAACTGAGGGTTACTGGAGGGGTTGTGGGAGGGGGGATGGGCTAAATGGGTAAGGGGCACTAAGGAATCTACTCCTGAAATCATTGTTGCACTATAGGCTAATTTAGATGTAAATTTTAAAAAAAAAATGAAAAATAAAATAAAAAATAAATAAAAGCCTTTCTAGACTTGGAAAAAAAAAAAGAAGATGTGGTATATATACACGATGGAATATTACTTAGCCACCAAAAAGGATGAAATCTTGCCATTTGTAACCATGTAGATGAAACTAGAATGTATTATTTTAAGCAAAATAAGTCAGTCACAGAAAGACAAATACCATGATTTCACTCATATGTGAAATTTAAGAAACAAAACAGATGAACATATGGGAAGGGGGACAAAAGAGAGAGGGAAACAAACCATAAGAAACTCTTAACCATAGAGAACAAACTGAGGGTTGACGGAAGGATTGGGTGGGGGATGGGCTAGATGGGTGATGGGTATTAAGGAGGGCACTTGTTATGATGAGCACTGGGTGTTACATGTGATGAATCACTAAATTCTGCTCCTGAAACCAATGTTACATTATATGTTAACTAATTGAATTTAAATAAAAATTAAAAAAAAAAGAAAAAAAAGGATATAATCTGTGTTCACTGAAGGACAGCAATAATTAGACTGAATCACCTAGAGTTTAAATCAGGATTAACTAACTGATGGTTCCTTCTTCTAGGCATTTACAGTTCCTTGTACATATATTTTCTAATCCTTATTTCATTCTACTATAAGTATCTCTCTATATATTATTTCCCTCCCTCTAGACTATAAGTTTTCAACTTATATCTTTAGGGCCTGGCATACACTCAGCATTCAATAAATGTTCAGTGAATGAGTGACTTAGCATTAGTTGATGCAATTCTTCCTTGTTGTCAACAACAACAGTACAAATTGAAGATGAGTTATGATCTTTGTGTATAGCTATGGTTAAGACACCAAGAATCTTCTCCAAACACAAGATGTTTGTCCTTTAATTAGTCATAGTAGCAACAGCTCCTACTGAAGAGCCAACTGTTACATGAGACACTGCCTTCCTTGGGCTCCAAGTCAACATGGAGGCTTTAAGCCAAAAGAGCATCTTTATTTCTCAGAGATACTTAGAAGGTTGGCTTGTCAGTGGCTGAGGCAGTCCAGGTATTCAGCACTCCCTAACTTTCATGTGCAATTTAGCCCATTTCACCTGCAGAGGTATTGCTGCTTTTCACTCTTTGCAGGTAACATGTAGCTATTTTATGGTAAGCATCATAGGCATGTTTCCCCATCCACTGCTCCCTTCAGAAGTTACAGAATCTCTCTATGTAAATCTTACCCATCCTTCAAAGACCACTCAAATCTCAGAATTTCAGGGAGTTTCAAAATGATGACTTCAGCCTCAGTCATCTCCCTCTCCTCTGAGCCTTCATAACCTTGGCAGGGTTGGCAAACTATAGCCTATTTTCATATGGCCAGCAAACTAAGAATGTTTTTCACATTTTTAAAGGGTTGTGGGGTTTTTTTTTTTGTTTTTTAAAGAAGAAGAAGAAGAAGAAGAAGAAGAAGAAGAAGAAGAAGCAGCAGCAGCAGCAGCAGCAGCAGCAGCAGCAAGGAAGAAGATGCAAGAGACCATTTGTGGCCAGCAAAACCTAAAATATTTACTATCAGGCTTTTAACATGAAAAGGTTGCCAACCCCTACCCTAGAGCATACAATTTTGCCTAATGAGAAAGTGCCTAGAATTGTCATCTTTACAGATCACAGTCTTAGCTCCCCTTAGTAGACTCTCCCTGTTGTCTACCAACAGTCATCTCTCAACTCTGTCATCTATTAGTCCTACCATCTGTCATTTTAGCCTTCCTGCAGGCTAGCACACAGTATCCTAATCCCGGTCAACAAAAGCTAAGGCAAGTCTGCTTGAGGGAAAGATTTTCCACCCTGATAAAGGAGAACTGAGAAAAACAACAATAAAAACCCTGCCCTTTTTCTGCCTTTGGATGCAGTGGTGCAAAGATATGAGGTCTACAGCTGTGACAAGTCATTTTGTGACCTGGAAAGGGGAGGCTCAGGAACAGAAGGCAACATGCTAAGGATGACAGAGCACAAAAGATGAAAAGAATCCAGAACCTTGATAACTGCATTGAGCCACTGCCTTACCTCTGACCTTTTTATGTTTAAAAGGTCACAGTTTATCCCATTTTTCATATAGTAGTTTGGTACTTTTTGTTTGTTTAAGTTTATTTATTTGAGAGACAGAGAGCACAAGCAGGGGAGGGGCAGAGAGAGACAGAATCCAAAGCAGGTTCCACACTGTCAGCATGGAGCCCCATGCAGGCCTCAAACTCACAAACCATGAGAATATGACCTGAGCCAAAACCAAGAGTTGGATGTTCACTGACTGAGGCACACAGACACCTCAGTAGTTTGGTAGTTTCAATGGAAAGGATCCTAACTCTCTAAGCAGATTTTACGTAGTTCGCGAGAACAGGGTCCTTATCTTCTGTGTCTGCATTTCTATAGCATCCACAGGGCTGCAAATGTTGGGATCCAATTATAAGTAATGACTTTGGATAAAACTTATCACACAGAGTTTGAAAAGATTCCTTGAGTATACAAAAGCAACAGAGGAGGCCAGCTTCTATGAAAATAACCGATGGACAACGATAAGCAGAACATTTCATATTTGTTACCTTATTTAATACTAAACAACCTAGTAAAGTTACACACTCCTAAATCATTCATTAAATGTAAGTGGCAGAACAAGGATTTTAACTGATGTCTCCTAGATACCAACATTCCTACTCTTTCATTATACCTCCTCTCCCCAAGTCTTTTATCACAAATAACAGTGATAAGAAGTCCCCCCCCATTTTATTGAGATAAAATTGATATATAACATGTATTATTAGTTTAAGGTCTACAACATGATAACTTGATATATGAATATTTTGTAGATTTGGAGATTCCACTTTTTAATTCTTTGAATGTTCACTTAGGATACTATTTCAGATCGTATACAAACGCCACATTACTTGTAATAGCAAATTCACATCTTCACACGGAGATCATTTGAATATATATATTTTAAAGCCCACCAAACTCTGTCATCTTCTTGAGGTTTGGGCTTTTTTTTTCCTTCTCTTTTTTTGATATAACCATCTGTCCTACGAGGCCATGTTTCTGAAATAGGAGAAAAATCCCTAAGCAGTGATTCTTTTTGTTTTTTTTTTTTTTTAAGATTTTATTTTTGGGGATGCCTGGAGGGCTCAGTTGGTTGAACATATGACTTTTGGTTTCAGCTCAGGTCATGATCCTAGGGTCATGGGACTGAGCCTTGTGTTGGGCTCCATGCTGAACCTGGAGCCTGCTTAAGATATTCTCTCTTTCTCTCATTCTCATTCTCTCTCTCTCTCTCTCTCTCTCTCTCTCTCTCTCTCTCTCTGTCCCCTCTCCCTAGCTCACAAACAAAACAAAACAAAAACAACCCAGCATGGGGCTTAAACTCACAACCCTGAGATCAAGAGTCACACACTCTACTGACTGAGCCAGCCAGGCACACCCTGCCTGCCCCAAGCAGTGATTTCTTAAAAGTGTGGTCCCCAGGTCAACAGAAACAGCATCACCTGGGAACTTGTTAGAAATGCAAATTCTTAGGCTCTGCCCTGGATCTAACAAATCAGAAAATCTGGGGGTAGGGCCCAGAAATGTGTTTTTAACAAGCCCTCCAGGTGATTCTGATAAACATTGAGGTTTGAAATACACTGGTCTAAAGTATTTGCATCTACAGAGAACACTTAAGTCACTGCTTTAGAATCAGAATGGTGCAATCATATCAGTCCTGAACTAGTTCTCCATAGCAAAACCAACAAAAGGAAAGTGGTGAATCACCAGTGAGATATAAAAGCAGCCATTCATATACAGACTATTCAATTTACAAAAAGGGGCACTACCCGTATTTATTGAATGCCTACACAGGTAACTAGGGTACCATGGTGGATTTTGAAAAGCAATCATCCACAGAAGAACAAATTAATAAGCAAGTAACAAGTAAGCTCATAAATACGTGAAAAAGCAAAGAAGCCAGTGGTAGATGTTCAACCTTCACTGAAATCTCATAAAAAAAAAAAAAAAAAAGAATAAAATAGCAGCAGTAACTCAGAACTTCTAGATCTGTAATCTCAAAATAAAAAAGAAAATTTTTGGATTTATGTCTCTAGTTGCTAATTAAGTGGCTCAAAATTGATATATAATCCATAGAGAGATAGATTTGTTTTAATTTAGGCAAACCAAATAATCTATTATTTTCCATTTTGGGTTAGGCTTCTGCTATTAACAAGTTAGCTGATTACTTCCCTCCTGTTCTGTGTAGGAGTTTGGGGGGGGGGGGGAAACTGTTCTGTCAACTTCATGAGCTGACAGCAGGCTAGCAAAACAAGGAGATACAGAAAGTTTAACTCCCAACATGTGCTGAAAGCATACAATTCTTGTTGTCCCCTTTTTATTTAGTAAATCATCTTATATACTGTTTTTATGGTCTTTAAAACCTGAGACTTCTAATTCTTTATTTCCCTCTTCAGACCAACGCATGAGAGCTACCTGTGGTTTAAACACAGCCATCGACTCGTGCCCCACAAACACCTTAATATTTTTTTGTGTGTAGCTTGATTTGGAACCTGGGCTATGAAAGTGAGTTGGGTTTTAGAGATGCTAACGCATATACCATGTAACATGACCACCGTATGCTTCTGTAGAATGTGCAAAGAAGCAAAGCTCTGTTATTCCTCTGGGGAATGCAGGTTTGAAGAGCAAAGAGAAGGCTATTTTAGAGAAACTGGGAGAATTCAGAAAACAAGAAGAATTTGAAGACAAGAAGACACTGAGTACGAAAGAAGAGAAAAGCCTCCCTTGGACAAAGGTCTGGGTATGTGTGCCAGGAAAGAAAGACAAGTGCAGAAAGATTGCTCTTACTGAGACAGAGTCCCAAGACATTATCAAGTCAGGTTTCAGATGATTGTGAAAAGAGCAGTTTTTACTTAGGACCAAGGATTAGGCCTATTTCTCAGTAAAGAGCTTGATTCTCTCTTCAATTAAGTAAGAGAACTGAAAGACTGAACTCTAGTACCAGAGAAGGATCCAGGCTGATTAGCAAGGAAGGCTAGAGATACTTAAAATTAAGGACTAACAAGCTGAACTGGGAATAAAGTGAGTGATGATTTTGTACTTGTAATTAATTTCCTACTATTTTAATGTGTATTTATTTTTGAGAGAGACAGACACAGAGCACGAGTGGAGGAGGGGCAGAGAGAGAGGGAGACAGAGAATCTGAAGCAGGCTCCAGGCTCTGAGCTATCAGCACAGAGCCCAACGTGGGGCTCGAACTCACAAACTGTGAGATCATGACCTGAGCCAAAGTCTGACACTTAACCGACTGAGCCACACAGGCGTCTCTTAATTTCCTATTTTGACCACAAGATCTCTTCATACTGCAGAAAGGTCATTTTTATATTCTAATTAATTAACTGAACCTGACGAAAGAAGCTGCCCAGAAGGAGCTGTAAGGTTGTAAAGTTCAGATAAAATCTTTCTAGAAAATTCACTCCCTATTCTTTGGAGAAAGAGTTATACCAACCATTAAAACTATCTGAGGTGAACATCACCTGAATACCTCTCCAGAGCTCTCCTTCCCCGATTTGACTCTCAACATGTACTAAAAATCACATTCGGTTTTGGGTCTGGTAGAGATAGGGCTTACTACTCAAGATCCTTGAATTCATAAAACTGTTAATGGTGAGAGAAGCCAAATTACAAAATCTGCCCAAGTCTGCCTTTTTTTTTTCCTGCAGTCACCCACAATTTAGCAGGTGACACCATGGTGAGATTGCTAAACTCCTGGGGAAACTCTCATGCTGGTAGGAGACAACGTGACCACATAAAATTCAGTTTTCGCCAGAGAATTCTGAGAAAGGTCCCTCAAACATCGGTCATGGGTCTGAGGAGTTCTTCCCGATACCCTCAAGAGGAGAAAAACAGACTTTTCAGCCTGTCTCATCCAGCATTATAGAAAATAACCTGGAAAAGCGGGTCTTTGTTGAGGGCTAACAGCAGCCCAGAGCTGACTACAAGTTGAGCAATGTCAGGAAATGAGCCCAGGATGAGAGGGGAAGTGTCTCAAGAGATCCCAGACATAAAACAGCAACACCCCACAGCCAGAGAACAGAGGAGCAAGAGACTAGAGAAAATAACCCACGAAAGAAGGGGAGCATTTCTCTAAGTTTAGTTCCACTTTAGAGAAAGGATTTGGGAGATGAATTCAGAAATTACTTCAAGGGCCAGAGATTCCAGGTGGATAGTCAATACCAAGGAGTCTTACCTCCTAAACCACAACTCGGAGACATCATAAGAGCCACTGTGGTGAGAAAAATCCCCAAAACTAGTCTAGGGGTTCCAGTGATAAAGGAGTCCCTCCTGCAATCAAGAATATTGGTTGTGGGTGCCTGGGTGGCTCAGTTGGTTGAGCATCCGACTTCGGCTCAGGTCATGATCTCGCAGTTTGTGAGTTCAAGCCCTGCGTCAGGCTCTGTGCTGACAGCTCGGAGCCTGGAGCCTGCTTTGGATTCTGTGTCTCCCTCTCTCTGCCCCTTCCCCGCTCATGCTCTCTGTCTCTTAAAAATGAGTAAACATGAAAAAAAAATTTTTTTTTAAGAATATTAGTTGCCCCAAATCCAAGCTAATAATGCCTCAAAGAGAAGCTTGCTGGTGAGTCAAAGCTCAAATTTGAGATAAGGCTCCAGTGCCAACCATAGGTCTGTCCCCATGCAGTGCTCCTTGACTCCGGTTGGCTTCTAAGGTCTCCTAGTTCCATCTCCTGAATGTTTCCACTGGGGCCAGGGCAGCTTTCCAGGTGCTGTGTGTCCTTATGGAGGCCAAAGGGAAACACCTTGGGGCCCTAAGCTTCAGGCCAAAAAAAAAAAAAAAAAAAAAAAAAAAAAAGAGCCAGACAAGGATGCATCCCCAACTGATAACAGCAAGGATAGTAGAGACCCCAAAGAAGAGAGCATCAAGGAGGATGCAGAATCAGGGAGCTCACAAGGGAAGAGTCACTCTGCTCAGACCAGGGGTCAGCAGAAACCTTTGTGAACAAGGCCCCCTGATTACTGCCACAGAAAGGAGTTCCTTTGAAAAGAAACTTGCGTAAAAAGATGAACTGCTTTTGACAGTGGCTTCTTCTCAAGAGCAGAGGCAAAATGCAGGAAGGTCCTCTGCAGAAATCAAAACCCATGTCAGTAGAAATCAGAGCTCTTTTCATGAGAAGCAGAGAAAGACACTAAAGCACAGGAGTTTATGGTTGCTACTGTCTTGATCCTAGAAAAAACTTGGGGCTTACACATGGATTTCTTGCATTGGACATTAGTCAGCACAAGGATGAACTCCAAGCCCAGGCAATGCCCCTGAGGAAGCAGTGATAAGTGCCAAGTCCTACAGACATCAGTCAGGTTTTGAAAGGCAGAGCTGTCTGAGCATGGGCAGGATTGTCAGAAACCGGGATATTCCAGCAAAAAATCCCCTCCTGGGAGGATAATTTCTCTGAAAGAAAATGTTCATTCCATGTAGAGAAAAATCTTAGTTCTTTCTCATGTTAACATATCCTCTGAAAAGGATGGTCTCTGTTTCTCATAACCAAGAAAATTCTTTCCAAATATACTCGTTTCTTCTAACTGGGGAAAAAGAAGAAAGCAAAACAAAATATGAGAAGCCATTGACTTGGGAGTTGTCCTAGCTCATTTTGTTATTCTCACTATTCCAGTGTCTAGATGGAGAACAAATATTGGCATGAGAACAACACTGGTATTCTTAGTTGGTAGTTAAGCCATGTCCATCTTAGAAAATTATTGTCTAAAATACAGTAATTTACTATCATCCCTTTGCCACAATAAAATAATTTCATTAGGAATTGTAATATAATTTCCATCAGGAAATGCATGGAAATACATTTCCATCAGGAAATGTAATGAAACCCTACACCCTCCAGAAACTTTAAATCTGGAACATATTTTCTGTAAGTTCAGATCATTGTCATTGGCTCATGTGGATTTATCAAAGGAAGGTGGTTATTAGAAAAATCAAAGTAAAAATCACTCTACTATAATAGTTATGCTCCCATTGGGGTAGAAAACAAAAACCTCCACTACCAAAATGCCAAGTTTTGGATCCAATTTGGGTAGAAATCAGACCATACAGTGCCACAGAATAAAACTTCCTCAGATTAAAAGTTCTAATTTCAAATTTCTGAAGCAATATCCTTTTTTCTCTAATCTTCAAATAACTGCAAACTGAGATGAATGGATAGACCCCTCTTGTGTTTCTAAGCTCTGAACTGTCTTCTGTAAAGGATAAGAAACAGTTCCATATTTTGACAAAAAGATCACTTGTGAGGTTAGGGATCATAAAAGTCCTCTCTGCAAGCATTGTTCATAGTTTACTTCCAGTCAAGTAATACTACTAAGTATACCCAGTTTCCTCAATTCCAAATAATCAAATGAAGAAAGATACTTTCTAAACTTCTTACTGAAAGTTTTCAGGTTTTCTGTGTATGTTTTGGCATTAGCCTTGGATAAATTTCCTTAGCTAGTTATTTCCCACTTATTCCTAAATCTAAACAGCTCTGATCATTTTGAGAATAAGAAGCATTGTCCTTTCCAGACCTATAGAATCTTATGAAGTTAGCACTGCCTTTGAAATTTTGAAAGTTTTGGTGTATTTGGGAGGAATATGTAGTTATATTCTCTGTCCCATCTGAGCAATGGGCAGCTGGGAATCTCAAAAGGCAGACACCATATTCATGCTCTCCTAGCAAGCCCCTTGGCAACAAACCATGTGTTTGAAAATCTCCCCCCAAAGCAGTAATCAACCAGCTTCTACTCATCAAACTGCAGTAATCAAACTTCAGACTGAGACTCATTAATAGCTTGTGAAATCAATTTAGTGGTTTGCAGCAACATAGCTTTAAAAAAAAAAATAGAAAATATCAGAGCACCCTGCATAAAAAGGAAGAACTGTTTCATGAAACTTCTGTTTTAGATATGTATGTGTAAGAGCAGTATACAAGTGTAACAAGTCATAATGTAAAATGTATTTCTTACTGTGGATCTCCATCATAAGAATGGAGATCTTCCATTCTTAAGAATGAAAGCTACTCCTCTAGACTACAAGTTTCAAGAGGAAGAAGATCAAGTGTACCTGATTCACTCATTACTGTTTAGCCAGCAATTACACACAGTGCCTGCCACTTATAATAGGCACTCAAATACTTTTTGGCTGATTATTCAATATGCATTCTTAAATCATTAATACTGTGGTCCATAAATAAAAATTTGGATTGAATCCAAGTAATTAGAAAATATCTTCTATGAAGGCACTAAAAAATAACATTTGATTACTAAATTTAATTTAATTCCTCTTTCACTTGCCATCTAATTGATGTGCTAAATAAATGGTAGATCCCAGGTGCCTGGGTGGCTCAGTCTGTTGAGCGTCCGACTTCAGCTCAGGTCATGATCTCACGGTTCATGGGTTCTAGCCCCGCATTGGGCTCTGTGCTGACAGCTCAGAGTCTGGAGCTTGCTTGACATTCTGTGTCTCCTTCTCTCTCTGCCCCTCCCCTGCTTGCACTCTATCTCTCTTTCTCTCTCTCTCTCGAAAATAAATAAATTATTATTTAAAAAAAATAAGTGGTAGATCCCAGCAGGAAATAAGAGAAGGCAAGAACTTGGGAAATGACAAACTAAATGATCATTCCCAGGATATATTAGATCTACATGGGCCTATGATCTTACTATATATGTATATATTCTGGCATAATATGCACAGTGGGAAAAGCACTTTGGAATCAGAACACACAGTGACAACTCACAGCTCAATGACCTTTGACAAATTGTTTCAACCTCACTGAGCCTAGTTTCCTCAACTGTGAAGACTAGTTGTGAGAACTATAAATGGTTACCAAAAAAATAGGTGTAACTTCCAGAATACAGGAACAAATCTTTGTGGCAATGGGTTAGGCAAAGATTTCTTAATGGCACCAAAAGCACGAACCATAAAAGAAAAAATTTATAAGATAGATTTTTAACAAAATTAAAAACTTGCTCTCAAGAGACACACTTAAGAAAATAAAAAAGTAAGCTACAGACTAGGAGAAATATCTGCAAAATATGTCTGATAAAGTATTTGTATACAGAATATATAAAGAATTCTTACAACTAAATAAGACCAGAATAAAAGACAAAAGATTTGAACAGATCCTTCACCAAGAAAAGATACAGACAGCAAATAAGCACATGAAAAGATGTAGCCAGGTGTACCATTTATTGAAGGAAAAATAAAGAAACAAATTATAGACCATGATATAGCATTAAAAAAATGAAAAGCATCCTTTCTGAATTTTTGCCCAGATTGTGAACTACTAATTTGGTCAACTTTTTGAGGGCAAGGACAATGTCTTCATGGAATAAGAACTTAATAAATGTTTAAACCTGCTGCAATGTGAATGAGTTTAAAATCATGATGCTATTTAAAATACCAAACATTAATGTTTTAAAAAGTGCACAGCAGTATTTAGGACAGTAGCAAGTTGAATAAATGAGCTCCTTAGAATTATGTAATTGTCTTGAAATACCCATGGCAAAATATTTTAAAACGCTGAATTAAAGTTATTGGTCATCACTGAATCATTACTAGAAAGTAATCATTTGGGGCACTTGGGTGGCTCAGTGGGTTAAGGGTCCGACTTCAGCACAGGTCATGATCTCACTATTCATGGGTTCGAGCCCTGCCTCAGGCTCTGTGCTGACAGCTCAGAGCCTGGAGCCTGCTTCCGATTCTGTCTCCCTCTCTCTTTGCCCTTCCCCCGCTCATGCTTTGTATCTCTCACTCTCAAAAATAAATAAACATTTAAAAAAAGAAATCATTTAGCATTTTCACTGCCATTTTTACTTAAAAAGAAAAATATTTTAAAATCATCTTATTAAATGACACAAATCAGAATCCCTGGTCAGCTAACTATGACCTCTATTTCTTTTCAGGTTTGGTTTTTAAGGGTGAACCCTTGGGTCTCATCCTAGCTTTATGTCTACTTAAAATAAAACTGTATTTTCTCTTTGGCCCAGCAACTCTGTTTCTAGAAATTTATTGTAATTATGTGAGATGACATTTTTCTAATGTTATTTATTGCAGCATTTATTCTAATAACAAAAGCCTGGACACCAGTTAATTAGTCACTGAACACCTATGCAATGAAATCCCATCCAGGAATAATAAAAACAAGGGAGCTTTTTATGTATTAATATGGAATATTTCTAAGTTAGACTACGTGAAAAAAAGCAAAGATATTATGTATAGTGTGGTACCACTAGTGTGAAAGTGGGGAAAGGCATACACACACATGCACGTGCACACACACACACGCACAGCTTGTATATGCATAGAGTATGTCTAGAAGGAGTCACAGAAAACTAGTAGCATTAGTTAAGTAGTTGTATGTTAAGAGTAGAATTGGATGGTTGGGAAACAGAAAGAGAAAGAACTTTTTGAATTTTGAATCTTATGAATGTTTAAGAAATGCATCCACTTTAAGAAATTAAATTTTAAAAACTTAAACAACAATGAAAATATTTACTTATTAGCCTTTCAGCATAAGCAAACTCCAGAAAAAAACCAGATTTGATTAAACTCTGACGCATGAGTGAAGATACTGACAAATGTCACAAAGCACCTATCTGTGCCTGTGTGAACTCCTTTACAACCTGGAATATTGGTATCATAAACCCCAAATCTGTATGTGCCATCATTCAGGCGATGATTAGCAAATTCCTACTAGAATTACCATGTCTTCATTGCCCATTTGATAAACAAAAATAATAGTTTTCTCTTAAAGTTTCTCTTCATTCCCTGTAAATTTTACCTCAATACGAAATGAAGAAATAGGCTTTCTTATGATGGATATAATATAAATGAAGTCTGGGTATATCATTCCATGGGTAAACCCTAATTATATACAGGCTTCTAGATATGACAACATCGTAGGGGGCCAATTAAAGCAGTATCAAGACCTTCTGAAATTGTGAAATTCCCTTCAGCTTTCTAAATCTTCTCACATGAGAAAGAAGGGAAGCAAAATATGGAATTTTAGGAATGAAACTCTGGCTAACAGGGTTATGGGGCATCTGAGAAGTCACGGGATAGGTCTGACTTTCTCAGAGGGGAGCTGCTTTTTTTTTTTTTTTAATATTTCCAACATCTGCTATTAAAATTAGTTCTGCACAAATGTTTGCAGATGCAGAGCAGCTGGCAGTCTTGCTTGCATTTTGCCCATTGGTGGATCATAAGCAAGTCACTGAAGTAGGGCTCTTGAATTTTCCATTTGTGTTCTACTGTTTTCAGAGAACTGGCAAATTTGTGTTCTGGAATACTGGATTCAGAATGTTAATATTCTGCATACTGGTTATAGCCTGAGATATGCTAGCAGAATTGAAAGTTTACATCTATTCTCTCAAGATAACAAGATTTGAAAATATACTCTCTTGCAGCCATTTGTAAGCAAATTTTTTTCACGCCAGTGTGGAATAAAGATACACTATTCTATTTACACTAGTGCTTTCTGATTCATTTGATTTTTTTCAGAGAAATCTGAAAATAAACATGTCCTACTCCATTAGTAATCAAAAATGCAACACAGAAAAGGATATAATTTTTATCCTTCAGACTGGCAAAGATAAGAGACTATAAATGTTTCCAAAGCTATTGAAGAAAAAGAGGAACTTGCCCAACAATGGCTGGGAGTATAAACTGGTAGAGTTTTTCTGAAAAGTGATATGACATTGTATCAAAATCTTGAAAATGTTCATTGTCTTGAACTCAGTAAATTCCAGAATTAATTTTAAAGAGACAATCAGAGATGTATATAAAGATTTATGTACAAAATAATCCCTACAGAATTATATATAATGAAACCCAAATATCCAACAGGTAAATAGCTAAATTATAGCATGTTGAAATGACTATCTTAGTAAAACACAGGGAGACCCTTATTTCAAATCCTTTAATAAGCCTGAATTATTTTTTAAAAACAGAAAAAACAGTGACTAAAGTGATAGCCTACCGGACATGCTTGCTTTTGGCTTTTAAAGTTATGGAAGGGTAAAATTATTTCTTTTGAATTATGTAATGTTGGCTTTAGACTAATTCCAGCTTTGATTCTTGAAAACTGAGAGTTTACAGCTTTACATTTGTTTTAGCATCTCACAAATGTAATTGGTGACTATTAGTACTCACTGGACATAACCACACAGTACAACATTAGCATGAAGTATTGGCTCCCCTCCAATAAACAACACAATAGCAACAATAAAAATCAGTGTGTATTCCTATGCCGAGATCCTACAAGGAAAAAGAAAGGCCAAATCTCTCTCTCACCCAAAAAAGCTTAATGATATTTACATAAGGTTAGGTGGGTACAGGAACAACTAAAGGGGGAGGGGGGGACTAGTGTTCTTATAACATGATGATACTGAGCTCAGAAGGGCTTACAATGGCAACGAAAACCAACGAAAATTCTTGGTAGCCTAAAAGGTATTTCTTTGGCACAGTAAGGTGCAAGTAACAAGGCTCTGAAATGTTTAATGCTTGAAAGAAGAATTTGAATAATTCTGGCGAGCTTCAGAGCTACAGGGTTAATAAAACAAGGAAGCAAGTCCATATGCAAGCAAAACAAAATATCCATACTTACTAATGGGTTACCTAAAAAACCCCAAGAGAAATGAAAGTGAGTAGGATAGCTTTTAACATAATTTTTTAAATGAATAGGCTTTAGAATGTATAACTGGCTCAAAAACCTCTGAAGAAACATTTGGAACAAATAGAGACAAGAAATATATTTAAAGAAAGAAAAGAAAAACCAAGGCTACATACCCAGAAGAAAAGCTAGGCTTTTTCATCATTACCTACTGAGGCAAACAGTATAAGACATGTAATCTGAATGGAACAAATTTATTATTTTAACTGGAAATTTCAAGAGAAGGTTCTCTCCACCCCATCCCCTTTGTGTTCTAGTTTTATAAGAACACAAATGGACTGGCTGATTTATAAACAAGCTAGGAAAACTTCAGAGATTTGATATTTGGCCCACTTTCCAAATCTATACTCCCTCTAAAGAGAAGTGTTGAAAATAATGGCTGCTTTCCAGAAAAGTTTATGAATATACTAAAGAAAGATATTTAATTAAAAGGAGTTTTCAGATTAACACTTTTAAAAAAATTTCACAGTTGGGTTTATATTAATTGGCTTTATGAGTTGTGAAAGAGAACACAGAGATACAGAATTCTCATAGTCAGATAACATGTAACTGGGCCAGAAAATGAAGCTAACTAGAATGTTGCAGACTCTCAAAAGATAAAGGACTTGGTCTTTTAAAAAAAAAAATGTTTTTAATGTTTTTATTTTTGAGGGTGGGGGCAGAGAGAGAGGGAGACAGAATCCGAAGCAGGCTCTGGGCTCTGAGTGGAAGGATTTGGTCTTGAGCTTTCTTTTCTTTCTCTATAACTCTCCCCCCGCCAAGTGATTTCATTAGTCACAGGATTTTAAATATCAACTATTCACTAATGATTCCCAAATATATATTCTTAGCACCAAACCTTTCCTCTATGGTCTAGACTTACATATTTAATTATTTGTCACCTCTACTGGGGGTCTCACAGTCATGTGTAAACTCCCAATTCAATTCCCACTCCCTCCCCGAAATCTGCCCTGGCCTAGAAATCCTTATCTTGGAAACTGGTACAAATATACACCTCACCTGCAATAATCAGAAAGCTGGAGTCATGTCTTACTTATTCCTTTGCCTCAATCCTCTATCTAACTTATCACGAAGCTCTACAGGTTCTACCTCATATCTATGCACTTCTTGTCTCCCCCCCCCATGGCCTCCCTACTGGCCAGCCTGTTTCTACCCTATCTCCTACAATCTATTCTCTACATAGGAACTAAAGCCATCTTTTGAAAGCAGAAATATGGCCACACCCTGTTGAAAACCTTTCAGTGGTTCTCCTGTATCTCTTGGGCGAAGTGTGGGGGGGGGGGGGGGGGGGAGGAAACAAACTTCTATGTTCTATAAAGCCTTACGTAATCTGGCCTTTGCATACTTCACTAGTTTCCTCATTCTGCCTCAGTCACTGCCAGCACACTGGCCTTCCTCCAGATTCTAACATGCCAAACTCTCTACACCTCAGGACCTTTGAATATGTCATTTTCTGTTTAGACTACTCTCTTCCTTGTTTTCCTACAGGTGGCTCCTATGCATTCTTCAAACGTAAGTTTGACTTCTTCAGGCAGGCCTTTCCTAACCTCCAATCTAAGCACTGATCTCTACTTGTTTCAGTTATAGAAGTGTCAGTTTGTAATTATGAATTTGTGTACATGCTTAATTTTATCTTCACTACTATACAGAATAAGCTTCATGAGAGAAGGAACTATGTCTGCCTTATTCATCAATACATATTTATTGGCCTAGCACAGTATGTAACATCTAGTAGACGCTCCACACATATTTTTAGAATTAACAAACAAGTGAAGATTTTTTATAAAGCAGCTGGAGAAATATATGGAAACAATGAGAATATCAAAAAAATCAGGACTGCAATATATCACACATCAGCATTCATATTTCTTCCAGATTTCTACTATAGTAGATATTACATATTAAATGAATTACTAGTCATAAGTATCAGAGAAGGCATATGCAAAAAATATATGAGATAAAATCTAGCCACATCCTACGAAGTATATTGCATGGTTATAACTAGTTATCTACTATGATTATAACTAGTAAACTTATATTAATAATGCAGATACTTAGGATCTCAACTTATTAATTATCTGAGCTACATAAATTATGAAATAGGTAGAAAAATAAGCTCAAAGTAGCAAGTAAACAACTGAAAAGGTCTGGTTCAAGATTGGTTGATTTTCTGATATCAATCATAGGCAATCCTAAGTACAGCATTTGGTGTTATTTTTCATAATTACACAAATTGTACAAATTGGTGGCTAAGGTACATGAATGTCCCTTAAACCTCATGTCTATACATTTTAGTTTTTAAAATGTGTCCAGGAGTATCTAGTTTTTTTTTAATTTTTTTTTCTAGGAGTGTCTAGTTTTAAAATTCCATGGTGAAAAAGTCTAAGAACTAAAATATAATGACCATGCTTTCCAAACACAAAGAAATCAGAATGTATTTTGATGAATATTTAAAACTAGAGAGTATGAAAATCCATAATTATTATCATTTTCATATTACAAATAAGGGTACAGAACTCAAATAATTTACTCATGATGAGTACAAGAGTTAAAATTAATATCCAAAATAGGCTTTTCTTAATCAGAGGTGCAAGCTGTTTCCAATCTGTTACAATGCTTTTCAACTGTTCATTTTTTCATTTATGCCGATATTAATTGAGTATCTACTAGATGCTTCTGTGATTTAATGGATATTAGGAAATTATAACTTTTCCTTAAAGCTAACAACTACTTCCAGAATTAAACTAAACCTAATGAGAAAGAGAGAGAGAGGGGCTATTTGAAACAAAGAGGATCAACTGTCTGTCGTTTTCTTTGTTAGATCTGCTCCAACAGCATGTGACATCCATTTGAGGCCTCTGGTCCATCAGAAAGTTATCAAAACAAGATGCATTGTTTCCAAGTCCCAACCAAGGTCATGAAATTAAGCTGGTGAAAGCAATGCCATAAATATAATGTTGGATATTCTAAATTTTGACACCTAAACATGTTAGAGAATAGAATACTAGAAAAATGAAGGGTGTTATCAATGTTTTTTAAATTTATTTTTGAGAGAGACAGAGACAGAATGCGAGTGGGTTAGGGGCAGAGAGAGAGGGGGAGACACAGAATCCCAAGCAGGCTCCAGGCTCTGAGCTATCAGCACAGAGCCCGATGCGGGCGGGGCTCGAACTCATGAGCTGTGAGATCATGACCTGAGCTGAAGTCGGCTGCTCAACCGACTGAGCCACTCAGGCGCCCCACAAAGGGTGTTTTTAAAAACTTAATGTTACAAAATAATTTGTTCTTGAGAATCAAATAAAAAAATAAAATGCAAACCAAGTGGAAAGCCACAATTAATACACTTATGCACATGTTGCTAGGATAAAAAGCCCACTAGCCATCCATCCATCCATCCATTTATCTTTCTAATATCCACCTGACTAGCTGGCCATCAAACATCACTGAGTGCCTGCTACAAAGGACACTCCGCCCCACAGTATATAAGGATGAATTAAATATGGAGTCCATTCCTAAGTAGCCTTCAGTTTAGTACTTAAAGGAAAAAATAATTCCAAGATAAAAAGGAGAGGTTACTTTCGTCTCAAGGATTAGGGAGGGATTTGTGGAGAAAAGGTGTTTAAACCAGGCCTGCACACACAAAGATGTGGATAGATGGAAATGTGAGGAGAGTACATTTGTGCATACTGTCTAGGTACGGATGGTAGGCTGACTACTGTAGAGAGGCTAAATGGAATCCAGGCTACGCCCTGGAGTCCATAATTCTACTATTAACTCAGCCCATTTAACTCATAAATGTTGAGATACTTCCCACTTCTTCCTGTAAAATGAAGCTAGCATCACCTTCCTCCTTGACTGGGATTTTGTGAGAAGTAATTAATATGTACAAAGGAGTAATATTCTCAAAGGAAGTTTCTTTTCCTGGATTTTAAAAGGTAGAAAATAATTTTACACATTACATTTTCTTTCCTAGCTTCTCCTTAATAAGTCTTTTTATAAGCCAAAGTTACTCTAGCCAATCTAATGAATAAAACTAAGATAATTCCATAAAGTATCAGAGAATCCTTTTTTCTCCTCCAGTCTATGTCCTAACCTTACTAAACTAACAACAGAGGTTAAGACACAGCACCTGCTTGGGAGGTGAAATAGTGGGACAGAAAATACACTCAGATGAATTAGTTTGCTGCCACCAGAATATAAGCTTCTTAACATAAAAGAAAGTAATTCTCAGGCACTGTAAGGGTCATTACACATGGATTTAGTTCAACTTACAGATGAGGGAATGGAGGCTGAGAGAGTTCTAATGACCTACTCAAGACTTCCCATTTAGTCAATGGCAGACCCAGGACTTTTCATATCTGGTTCAGCATTCTTTCCTTTACACCAGAGGCTCTCAGAAAGAATCCTGCCTGAAAAACTGCTTGGCATAGCCCTCACAGTATTTTCTTTGTTAATCTGAATTTTTAAAGCAATAGGTAATAAAGACTGACTCCAAATATCACAGATTTCAAATATTTCCTGTCTTATACAGTCCTAATTCAGATATTCATGCTACCTGCCTGGTCTGGCAGAATGAGTTCTGTGTTGCTGTTTTACTCTGTGCTGCCTTCTCTAATAGAACATACTGAATTTATTTAATTTTTAATTTTTTTAATGTTTATTTATTTTTGAGAGAGAGAGAGAGACAGAGAGACAGAGTGTGAGCAGGGGAGGGGCAGAGACAGAGACACATACACAGAATCTGAAGGAGGCTCCAGGCTCTGAGCTGTCAGCACAGAGTCGGATGTGGGACTTGAACCCACAAACCGCAAGATCATGACCTGAGCCGAAGTCAGACGCTCAACCGACTGAGCCACCCAGGTGCCCCAGGACATACTGAATTTAATCAAGTTATTTCTCTACCATCCCAAATCTTAAATGCCAAAGTTTTTTCTTCTCCCTAATAATATTACCTCATATTTGAGTAATATTAATTATATTCTTTCTGTAAGACATTTTATAAAAATACAGAGATAAGTCATATGTTCGAGGTTACAAAGCTAATTAGTGACAGAGCCAGGGCTAGATCCCAGGATTCCTGGCTCAGTTCAGGGGTCTTTTTACTAAGCCTTGAGCCCATAGGACCAGACACCATATGCCAAAACAATTCATCTATAGCTCAATTATTTCCTTCCAGAAAAACATTTATATCAAACTAAAAGTGAACCTACTGCACTCTAAATAATATATTTCACTAGGTATAGGGAATCTAAAAGATACAGAGTAGTATCTGTATGCCCATTATATATTCCAAACCATGCTAATGTCTACAAATACAAATATATAACCAATGATCGCAAATGGAATGTAAGATGAACAAAGTGTTAAATAGCTAAGCATTTTTTTAAAGAACTAAAGACGGAAACTATAATTTAATAATAAACTGCCAAAATGTACACATATGCAAAGTGCTAACGATTTCCCAAGCCTTAGTTATAGTAGCTACAAAATACATTTATTATCACTCAGCTACCAAAGAGTAGTAGGATGGTTTTAAAATGAAAAAGAGAGGGGTGCCTGGGTGGCTCAGTCAGTTGAGCATCCGACTTCGGCTCAGGTCATGATCTCACGGTCTGTGGGTTCGAGCCCTGCGTCGGGCTCTGTGCTGACAGCTCAGAGCCTGGAGCCTGCTTCCAATCCTGTGTCTCCCTCTCTCTCTGCCCCTCCCCCGCTCTCACTTTGTCTCACTCTGTCTCTCAAAAAATAAATAAAAATGTAAAAAAATAAAAATAAAAAATAAAATGAAAAAGAGAAATAAAATCCTTATATTAAATGGAATTAGGGAATCATAAACCATCTATAGCCCCTATTTTCCCAATTTCTTTGTTAATAACAAAATAATTATGAAAAGTACACCAGGGAGATGAAATTAGAACCTGAAATTCCCTAAGAACTGAAAAAGGAACTCCAACTTTTAAAGGCTTCAATGAAGAAAAAATATTAAATATCTCCACTGAAAAACAAATTACATAATTGGCTTCTCAAGATGTGTACAATGTGGTTTGGTTATGGAACTCAATAGCTGGGAGCTTCCAGAACATCCATAGCTTGGTACATAGCTATCAACTCTGCCTGCCACCTGAATAGCTATACAATGTCAATTTTCTCAACTTTTCCTAAAATGAGAATATAATTTTTAATTTTTGGAAAATCATGTTTGGGGCATACTCACTGTCATTGCTGTTGGAAATGTAAACAATACTTTTCTAGAAAGCAATTTGGCACACTTGCCAGAATTCTTTAAAAAGTTCACTGCCTGGGGCGCCTGGGTGGTGCAGTCGGTTAAGCGTCCGACTTCAGCCAGGTCACGATCTCGCGGTCCGTGAGTTCGAGCCCTGCGTCAGGCTCTGGGCTGATGGCTCAGAGCCTGGAGCCTGTTTCCGATTCTGTGTCTCCCTCTCTCTCTGCCCCTCGCCCGTTCATGCTCTGTCTCTCTCTGTCCCAAAAATAAACAAACGTTGAAAAAAAAAATTTTTTTTTAAAGTTCACTGCCTGTTTTCTAGTAAATCCATTTTGTTATGCCATGTTTCTTTCTCCTACTATTATTACCACCAAATGAAGATAACAAATTTGAAATCATCAAGGATTTACAACTGGCCTTAAGGATCTAGAGAAAGAACAAGTCTTTTTTTCTTCTTCATTGTATACTCAATGTATCTGAGTATACATTGGAGTAAATGTATTGGAGTAAAACATACGGATTTATCCCATTCTTCTTAAGCACTGCATGGTGTTCCAAAGTTTATGTAAGCATTCCCCTATTGATGGATATTTAGGGTTTTTGGTTTTATTTTGTCTTGTTTTGCTATTACAAACAACACTACAATGATCATTCTTGTGGCACATGCTTGCATTACACGGAAGGAAGTTTTTCTAGGGTAAATACCAAGAAAGGGAACTGCTGAATCATGAGGTACAGGTATTTTTAAGTTTTAAGAGATATTGCCAAATTGCCCTCCAAAGCACCTGTATCAATTTATATGTCCACAGTTTATGAAGATATGTCTTTCCCTATTTCCTCATCATACTGGATATTTTCTCATTAAATATTTTTCTTAACCCAGTGAGTGAAAATTTTATCTTATTTTTAAATTTCTCTAATTATTAATGAAGTTGAACATATTTTCTTATTGGTCATTTTTACTCTTTCTTCTATGAATTTATTTTTCCTATTAGGTAGTTTTAAATTATTTGTAGGAATTCTTCATATATCATGAACACAAAGCATTTGCTATACATATTACAAATATTTCTCAATTATTGCTTGTCTTCTAGTGTAATTACACTATCTTGTATTACATTAAAATTTACATTTTGATATAGTCAAATTTATTAATCTTTTTTAGGGTTTTTGCATTTTGTGACTTAAGAATATCTTTTCTTGGGGCACCTGGGTAGCTCAGTCAGTTAAGCATCTGACTCTGGATTTCAGTTCAGGTCATGACCTCAGGGTCTTGAGATCAAGCCCCACATTGATCTCTGTGCTGGGTGTGGAGCCTGCTTAAGATTCTCTCTCTCCCTTGGGGCACCTGGGTGGCTCAGTCGGTTAAGCATCTGAATTCAATTCAGGTCATGATCTCACAGTTCATGAGTTCCAGACCCGCATCGGACTCTGTGCTGATAGCTCAGAGCCTGGAGCCTGCTTCGGATTCTGTGTCCCTCTCTCTTTCTCTACCTCTCCCCCACTTGTGCTCTGTCTCTCTCTCTCTCAAAGATAAATAAACATTAAAAAAATTAAGAAAAAAAAAAAAAAGATTCTCTCTCTCCCTCTTCCTCTGTCCCCCCCTCAAAAAAAACTTTCCTGGGGCGCCTGGGTGGCGCAGTCGGTTAAGCGTCCGACTTCAGCCAGGTCACGATCTCGCAGTCCGTGAGTTCGAGCCCCGCGTCGGGCTCTGGGCTGATGGCTCAGAGCCTGGAGCCTGTTTCCGATTCTGTGTCTCCCTCTCTCTCTGCCCCTCCCCCGTTCATGCTCTCTCTCTGTCCCAAAAATAAATAAACGTTGAAAAAAAAAAAATTAAAAAAACAAACAAACAAACAAAAAAAAACTTTCCTTTCTCAACATCATAAACATACTTTCCTACATTTTTCTAATAACTTTATATACTTAAAAACTGTCAGGCCTATAATCCATCTGGGATTATTTTTGAGATTGAGATAATGCGGGGCTCTACTTTTTTACTTATCAAGAGCTTATTACCAACTCCAGTTGTAGTGTTTCCTATCCCCACTGACTTGAAACATCATTTCTATCATGTAGTAAATCTCCAGATATATTCATGGATCTGTATGTATTCCATTAATTGATATTGCTTTAGTAATGGCTAATAATACATTTTGATATCTGCTAAAGTACGTCTTCTCTCACTCTCTTATTTAAAAATATTTTGGGGCGCCTGGGTGGCGCAGTCGGTTAAGCCTCCGACTTCAGCCAGGTCACGATCTCGCGGTCCGTGAGTTCGAGCCCCGCGTCGGGCTCTGGGCTGATGGCTCAGAGCCTGGAGCCTGTTTCCGATTCTGTGTCTCCCTCTCTCTCTGCCCCTCCCCCGTTCATGGTGTCTCTCTCTGTCCCAAAAATAAATAAAAAACGTTGAAATAAAAATAAAAATATTTTGCTATTCTTGAGCATTTTCTCTTCCACATGAATTTTAGAATCAGCTTATCGAGTTCCAAGAGAAAGTCTTTTGGGATACTGACTGGAACTTCACTGGATATAAATTAGGGGTAGTGGGCTGGCCCAGTAGGTAGAACATGCAATTCTTTATCTCAGCGTCGTGAGTTCAAGCCCCATGTTAGATGTAGAACGTACTTGAAGAAATTAATAAATAAAATTATATTTTTAAAAAGATATACATTAATTTGGGTAGAAACAACATCTTTGCAATATTAAGTCTTCTTTTTAAGGAACATGCATAAATATCTACTCAGGTTTTCTTTTATATCCTTCAATAGGTTTCATATATGTCTTACAGATTTCTTGTCAATGCTGTCACACACAGTAGGAACTCTGTAAGTGGTAGTTACTATTAAAGGCTTATTGGCTACAGTATATTGAAAAATAAACAAGGAAGCATATTCTAGAAACCACTGTCAGTTTCCCAGGCCAAAACTAAATCTGGATCCTATTCTTTATCTCATATCTCCCTTCCTATTCCTACACCTCTACCAAAAGATACATTTTCAAAAATTATTTAAAAAAATTTTTTTAACGTTTATTTATTTTTGAGACAGAGAGAGACAGAGCATGAACGGGGGAGGGTCAGAGAGAGGGAGACACAGAATCTGAAACAGGCTCCAGGCTCTGAGCTGTCAGCACAGAGCCCGACGCGGCTCGAACTCACAGACCGCGAGATCATGACCTGAGCCAAAGTCGGCCGCTTAACCGACTGAGCCACCCAGGCGCCCCTTAAAAATTATTTTGGAGTCAAGTTTTAAAAACTCTTAGTTACTAATGTATCAACTCATTAGAGAATATATTGGAGCCTTTTAACAGTCTTTGGGCAGATCCTTTTTTTTTTTTTTTTAATGTTTATTTATTTTTGAGAGAGAGAGAGAGAATGGGAGGGGCAGAGAGAGAGGGAGACAGAATCTGAAGCAGGTTCCAGGCTCTGAGCTGTCAGCACAGAGCCTGACATGGTGCTCAAGCTCACAAACTGTGGCATCATTACCTGAGCTGAAGTCAGACACTTAACCAACTGAGCCACCCAGGTGTCCCTGGGCAGATCCTTAATAAAACACTAGGAGCATCTAGGGGCACCTGGATGGCTCAGTTGGTTAAACATCCGACTCTGGATTTCGACTCAGATCATGATCTCACAATTTGGGGGTCTGAATGCCATATCTGGCTCTGCAATGTCAGTGCAGAGCCTGCTTGGTATTCTCTCACTGCCCCTCCCCCACTCACACTCTCTCTCAAAACACTAGGAACATCTAAAAATACACTTCTAAGACATAGTATATAAATCACATTTCCTGTGCAGGGACAGGGGTTTTTACTCCATGGATCCAGAGGTCAACTAAGAGAATTATCTCTCGGTCTATTCTGCATGCCCACCAATAATTACCTTAAAATCCAAGGAATAAAACCCAATTATGGTACTCTTTCAACTTCTCTTCCATGCGCCTGAAGGCACTTTACCAAGAGTATGTAGTATCTCTGAATGCTAAAACTAAACAGGACCTTAGAGATTCATTCAACTTTTATTTCTCACGTGAGAAAACTATGGCCAGACAGATGAAGAGACTAGCCAGGGCCATAGAGTTAAATGGCAGCAAAGCCAGATGAATGGCTCTCCTATCAGGCCAATGTTACTTCTTCTAAATTGTGCAGTTTATGTTACTTTGAGGCTACCTGTTTACTTGGTAACATCCCTATGGATGATATTTCAGTAACAACTTAATATAATACCCAGGAGCAGTAATTAATTAATATTACAAAAGCTATAAGTAATTAATTAATTATATTACTATAAGCTATAATTAATTAATTAATTAATTAATATTACAAAAGCTATGTTCATACATAGACTATGATGTTCATCATCATAGACTTGTTTAATGAGGATTAATGGAGAAAAAGCTTCAGCTTTAGTAGAAAAACAAACAAAAGGCACTTCTGGTGTATTTCCTAGATCCTCTTTCCTAGACCCATCAAAAATGACATGAAATTCGGGGCGCCTGGGTGGCGCAGTCGGTTAAGCGTCCGACTTCAGCCAGGTCACGATCTCGCGGTCCGGGAGTTCGAGCCCCGCGTCAGGCTCTGGGCTGATGGCTCGGAGCCTGGAGCCTGTTTCCGATTCTGTGTCTCCCTCTCTCTCTGCCCCTCCCCCGTTCATGCTCTGTCTCTCTGTCCCCAAAATAAATAAACGGTGAAAAAAAAAATTAAAAAAAAAAAAAAAGACATGAAATTCAAGACTGGAGTTTAAGACAAGAAAGATAAGGTAGGCCAATCCTTGGCATGAGCTGTTAAGGTTCTGAAGTCAGACTGCCTGAATTCTGACCCTGTTCTATCCCTTATTGGTGCCTCAATCTCTTCATTTGTAAAATAGGGTGATTAATAGTACCTATCCCCAGAAGGTTGTTGTGAGGACAACACACTTATAAAGAGCTCAGTGCCTGGAAGAGAGTAAGTGTTCAGTAAATGTTCATCATTCTTACTTCTTTCTCTTTGGAGAGAAGAAACTTTATGGTCATCATAGCACAGGGAATAAGACCTATTTTTAAATGGTCATCTATACTGGAGGCCATAGGATTCTATTACTAAATAGGAATTTTAGGAAAGAAAGAAAGAATTTGTGATTTAATGTGAAGAAAACATTTCCTCCCTCATCTTTTATAAAAATTAGGATGATCTTACAAAAGGTATAATAGCTTTATAGGCTAGTATATGTGAATTTAATAAAGGAAGCTGATTAGAGATTGCACTTGATCCCACCATAGAGATGGGTAGATACCAGCAAGAAAAAGCCTACTTCCGCGAAGCTCAAGAGTGGGAAGTCTTCATGGTCCCATGGAATGACTAGAAAGGCCTTTGAAGAGAATCAGACTTTAAGCATATTCCTTTCCTTCCAAAATCCAAGAAAACAAGAGTTGGAACTTTATACATGAGATTCGGTTGCATGGCAGAGACAAGTTGAAAATTAGGCAACACTCTGGGTTGGGATCTATACAAATGCAAAATAAAAATTGAGTAATTTTTACAAACCAAATATTTTAATGGTTTATATTTCTATAGTCTTAACTGCAACCTTAACGACATAAATAGAAAAAGTCACTATAAAGAGGGGTGCCTGGGTGGCTCAGTCAGTTAAGCATCCAACTTTGGCTCAGGTCATGATCTTGAGGTTTGTGAGTTCTAGCCCCACATCTGTGCTGACAGCTGGGAGCCTGGAGCCTGCTTCAGATTCTGTGTCTCCCTCTCTCTCTGCCCCTCCCCCACTCACACTGTCTCTCTCTCTCTCTCTCCTTCAAAAATAAGTAAGCATTAAAAAAAAAGTCACTCTAAAGAAAGAAAATTGATATAATTCATATATATTCTTTCATAGGTAACTTCTATCCTTCTAATTTAAAATAATGAAAAGCATTTTATATAAAAATCAAGTCTAGTTTTTTAAAAAGAATGAACAAATGGTACTGAGACAAATGGATAGCTACATGCAAATGAAGGAAGCTGGATCCTTACCTCACGCCATATACAAAAATTAACTCAAAATGGATCAAAGAACTAAAAGTAAAAGAAAAACTCTTAGAAAAAAACATAGGAGTAAATCTTCATGACATAGGGTTTGGCAAAGGATTCTTAGAAGTGACATTAAAAGCTGAGCAACGAAAGAAAAAATAGAGAAATTACACACCATCAAAATAAAAATATTAGTTTCAAAGGATACCCTAAAGAAAGTGAAAAGGCAACCCACAGAATGGGAGAAAATATCTGCAAATCATATATCTGACAAGGTATTTGTATCTACAATATATAAAGAACTCTTACAACTCAAAAATAAAAAGACAACCCAAAAATAGTGAATAGACATTTCTCCAAAGAAGATACAAAAATGGCCAAGAAGCACATGAAAAGATGTTCAGTATCATTAGCCATCAGAGAAATGCAAACTAAACCCAGCATGAGATAGCACTTCATACTTAAAAAGATTGCTAGACTCAGAGTCAGATAACAAGTGTTAACGTGGATATGGAGTAATCAGAACCCTCTACACTTAAGTTCCTTTACAGGGAACGTAAGATGGTGCAGCTGCTTTGGGAAACTTGTCCAGCAGTTCCTCAGTTAAACAGAGTTACCTAGCAATTCTGCTCCTTATGTAAATACCTAAGAGAAATGAAAATATATCTCCAAAACATAAATGATTATAGCAACCTTATTCATAATAGTCAAAAGATGGAAACAACTTAAATGTCCATCAGTGGAAGAAAGGATAAATAAAATGTGCTACATCCATATAATGAAATATTATTCTATAAAAAGGAATGAAGTACTGATACATGATACAATATGGACAAACCTTGAAACTATTATGCTAAGTGAAAGAAGCCAGCCACAGAAAACAAAATAGTGTATGATTACATACATATGAAAGTCCATAACAGGGAAATCTATAGAGACAGAAAGTAGATTAATGGTTGCTTGGGTGATGAAAGGGAAAGAGAGGGTGGTGATAATTAAAGGGGAGAAGGTTTCTTTCTGAGCTGTTGAAATTGTTCAAAAATTGACTGTGGTGATAGGTGCGCTTATCTACAAATATACCAAAAAACAGTGAATACTTCCAATGTGTTAACTATAGAGTATGAATTGTATTTCAGTAAAGCTGTTTAAAAATAACAAGTCTCAACAAAATTTAAAAAGATCATCCTATGAAAAACACCTGGTCATGTACTCATTTGATTCAGGTCCTGACCATGGACACTTTTGTCACATTCAATGGAAGAATCAGGCTGGGTCAGACTTAATCACAGGCTAGATCCCTGGTACCAGTAGTTTTTCATACTTTAGTGCCTACCAGAATCACCCAAGAGCAGTTTAACAACTCACAGTCCTAAACCTCATTAAAAGAGATTTGGTGGGACAGAGATGAAGCCTACGAATCTATGTTGCTACGTTCCCATGTATTTAATGCAGATGGTTAGTGACTACATTTAATTACAAACACTTCCCTGCACTATGTCATCTGGATGAAACCCACCAGATTGAATACATTTCTAAATAAATTCTAAAATGTCAAACAGGTACCCTAGTCATAGAAAAAAAAAATAGCCTCCAAACTTATGACTTGTGAAAAGCATTCCGAAGGTTAACTACAGATTTTCCAGACTTCTCATTTGAATGAAAGGGATGTCCAGCTGCAGACAAAAGAACCATATATAGCTATAAAAGCACAGAACAGGACTGCATTGTTATATGGTGACCCACTTAAATCAAAAGTCCTCAGTATAGACCACACCACAAATACTTGGTAGTATTAACTGAAAAATATTTACTCTTGCACGTTTTTTTTAGAGAAGGCTTCATGCCCAGTGTGGAGCCCAATGCAGGGCTGGAACTCACAACCCTGAGATCAAGACCTGAGCTGAGATCAAGAGTTGGAGGCTTAACCGACTGAGCCACCTGGGCGCTCCTACTCTTGCATATTTTAATGGTTATTATTCAATACTTTTTGTCCTGTTTGTCCCATTACTTTTCTAGATTCTAGTTTAAAAATATCCTTAAACTGAAGAGATTTTATATGAACAACATATAGCTTAAGATATCTACCATCAAGAAGCTTTTCAAAATGAGAAAAATGGCTTTTAGAATTTTAAAAAGTAGAGAAATAAAGAGATAGTAGACATGTATATATAAACTTCTAGTAGTTCCTTATCTGGTATTTCTATCTGGAAAACATAGAAATTCGAAAGCAACTCCAATCTAACACCTCCCCTAAAGAAAAGGGGATTCTAAATACAGAAAAGACATATCCCAAAGCTTATAAACTCCATCTCTTGGGGCTTTAGGGTTGCATGCCTTTTAAACCTTCAGTTTATTTATTCTTACTTCCTATTCAACTCTGCAAAGCTTGGTTGCCTTGTTTTCTAGTTGGAAGTGGACATAAAGCAACAAATGTTTTTTTTTGTTTGGTTTTATTTTGTAAAGCAGCAAATTAGTAGAAGTAAAGAGCTACTAGAGAAAGACACAATGACAGCAGGAAGTAACAGCTGACACTATGACAGTAAGGAAGAAGATTCAGTAAAGCTATAAAAAGTAGCCACAAACACAAACACCAAGAGCACAATCCTACTTGGAAAAGATGCCCCTAAGGGCATTACTGTATTAGCGCTCAGTTTAATACTTCCACCCCTCCAAAGCTAATCTCTCCATCTGTCCTCTGGAACCTCTCTCCTCCCATTTCCTCTGGAATGTTATTCCATGAATCATCTGTTCTTCCCTACTACATCTTCACCCCTTTTCTTGCCTAAGGACTCCTTCCTCTCAGCAGAGAAATATTCTCAAATCTCTCCCAAATAACACACACACAAAAGCCCTTCTTTTACCTGAAACTCTCCTCTAGTTACTTTTTTCTCCTTTCCTTCAGAGACAACGTTTTGGAAAGGGCAATCTCTGCTTGCTTCCTCCCCTTCCTCACCATTCATTTATCTTTTAACCTGCTGCAACAGAATGGTCTTCTGACCACCAACTGCACCATAGCTGCTCTCTTATAGGTCACTAGCGCCCTAACTACCAGGGTCAACTGACTGCCTACTCTTTCTACTCTGTTGACCTCTCCAAGATATATGATCCAACAGTGACCACTTCCTTCCTGAAACTCCCTTTTTGCTTAGAGTCTGTGATGCCATACTCACTTGAATTCTTCAGTTCTGGGATGTCAATGAAATGTACGCCAAAAAAAAAAAAAAAAAAAAAGGTGGTGGGGGAGGAGACTCATGATGAAACAGGTTTGGGAAATGTGGTATTAAGTTAAACAAGTTTCCTTACTACAGGATTTCTCAGATTTCTCATATCAATACCTGAGTTCATTGTGACTGTACAAGATGGGGTTTTGCAGTGTCTCCCAAACTTACTTGACTCTAGAACCCTTCTCTCCCTTTTAAAGAACCATCTTGTATGACAAATTAATTGAAGAACATAATTTGAGTAACATTGCTCTTGATGTTCTTTTCAGTCTTATCTGTAAGATCTTCTTCCTCCACTAGCCTCTCAAATGTCCAAGTTCCTCAAAAGTCCACTTTTAGTGCTTCACTCATTCCATACCTTAGTCACCTCTCAGTCTTCCACTTGTCTCCACCGTATATATTCATCCTAATCACTCAGTCATATTCTCATGCTTTTAACCTGCCTTAGAGTCAATAAGTGACTGCCACTTACTAACTGTGTAACCTTGGATCTTGGTTTCCTAATCTATAAAATGAGAATAACGATGCCTATGCATAAGGATTAAATGACATAATATATATAATGTATTTACCACAGATATTTACACATCTACAAAATATATACACATTTAAGAAATATTTTCTCTGTCCCCAGCCTAGATCTTCTTGATGAGCAGCAAATATATCTATCCAACTTAGGAATTTCCCTTGGTTGTCTCATATATACCTCCAATTCAAGATGCTCACCTCTCATCTTATCATCTAAATGGCTCCTGTACTCTCCAGCTGGGTGAATAGCACTACTCTCTACCCAGCTGCCCAAACCTGAAACACTGAAGCAATACTCATTCACATTCATACACATTCTTCTCTCTGCCCACCAATTTAGTTACTAAATATATCTGACTTCCTTCCAATACATTTTCAGATAGCTATCTTTCTAAAGTGCAAAATCTGATCACATCACCCCTCTGTTTAAAATTCCTCAATATTTCCTCAAGGTATTCAGGATAAAGTTCAACCTCCTAACATATCATGTAAGGCTCCTAATGATCTGGCCTCTTATGTCTCATCTCCCTCTATGTCCAATCGTAACATATACTCTCCACTCCTGTCAACTCAAATCACGTGTATTTCTACAAATGGTCATTACTGTCCTGTCTTTGCACATCGTATTCTTCTGTTCATAAAGTCAATTCAACCACACTCCTACCCACTTTACTGCTGGTTAATTCCAAATGGTCTTTTTCATGAATTTAATTATATGTTATTTCATTCCCAGCCTTTAAATTTTCTCTATAACAGCCTATAAATGTAAATATTCACTCTCAACCTATTTAATACTATAAAATACAAGCAGTACATTCAACCTGGTTAGGTAAAATTATCAGCCCCAGAACCATCTTATTTTAGTGATTAGGAAGCCTATAATTAAGATTAACGTTCCTTCGCTGACATATGTTTACTACATATTTTTAATATTCCAGATACTAAGGAGGTCACAAAAATGAACGAGAAAATCTCTTGACCTCAGTCTAATGAGGGAGGCTGACCCTTAACCAAATAACCCCAATATAATTCTATAAAGATGTATATGTGTATAAAATGTTTAAGAGAAAACAAAGAAATGACTAACTCGGGTGCTGTGATTTCAAAATAATATAATAAGAACATATTCCAAATAAATGTTCTCCCCCTCTGTGAAAACTCACCCAATAAATACGAAGATAAATTCTAGCTTTATCACTAGGGTCACCATGTGTCCCCATTTGTATATCTTCATTAACAGCTATTGCACAGTGAAATAATTACTAGCATCCCTTTCATTCTCATTATTTGATAATAAATTATAAGTTTGGACAATAAATTGTAAGTTCACCTTATTTACCATCCACTTCCTGTTCCCCTAAAAACAACTTCAATAATTTGTTCTTTTCACTCTGAAGGCTATCTATCATTTAACATCTTTAGGAGGGGAAAGTATCTAATTTTAACTACCCTGTCTCTGAGATAGATCAGCTCAAAATATTTTTCAATTTTACTACCTCTTTCTCCTTCCCTCCCCTTCATATTTGCTGGGAAAGACTGTCTTTTTTAGCCTAGAAAAAAAAAAAAGTAAGTGGTAGAGGGATCTAGGAGAGGCAGGAAACAATAGACAAAATCTATGTTAATTTACAGGGCAAATACTTAAAAAGTATATATGTATATATATATTTAATATACATTTATTTTAAATATACATTTAAAATACATTTATACATTACTTTTAAATATACATTTATTTATTTATTTTGAAGGACAGTATACCAGCAGGCTTGAGCAGAGGAGGGGCAGAGAGACAGAATCCCAAGCAGGCTCCATGTCAGTGCAGAGCCCAACTCAGGGCACAATCCCACAACCCTGGGATCATGACCTGACCTGAACGGAAATCAAGAGTTGGACTTTTTTAACTTACTAAGCCACCCAGGCGCCCCATACATGATGATACTTTTTGAGAATGTCTCGCAAGGTAAAAATATTCAATTTAAACATATGAAATAATAAACTAATGAAAGTTTCTTTTTTTAACCAACAAAACAGAAGGTATATTTTTAAATGAATATTCTCTTCAAATAGTCATCTTGAGAGGTTCTATGATTTCTCACTACTTGAAACATTTTGGGAATATCTGCTTGAAAACTGTGTTTAAGCCAGTTCTGGATTCACAGAAATTTATCTTGTACACAAGGCTTTTTTTTTTTTTTTTTTTAACTCTAAACTCACAACCCTGAGATCAAGACCTGAGCTGAGATCAAGAATCTGACGCTTAACTGACTGAGCCATCCAGGTGCCCCTATTTTCATTTCCTTTACTTCTTTTACTGAAATTATTAATTTTGTGAATTAGGTTCTATGACTTAGGGCCCCTTCCCTGTTCTTATCTCTCTTCCAAAACCCTTAGACAAGTGTTTAGATGTGGTTTCTCCCCCAAGATTATGCACCATCCACATCCACCAAAGTCCCACAGCTTTGAAAGCAGGGACAAATTATTTCAGACATTCTTGTACCCATAGGGCCTGAAATATAAAAGACACTCAATTAAGAAGTTTTGGTTTGGTTAATTACTAATCATCAGACATGGATGCAAATTTTTCTGGCTATTGCGAATAATCAAATTTACCTTCAAAGGAAGGTTTGCTTCCTTGGAGATATTTAGAAGAGCTAAGGGCAAAGCCAAGAACAGGAGCTCCAAAGATGCTAAGCAAATGTTGCATCTTTTGCACAAGTATGTTATCTAGTTTCTTTAGGGACTAGACAACAGTGTTTCAAATATACAAGCTCTGTTATGTCTGTCAAAAGAACTAGTCTTACTATCCTATATCCTAGAACTCCTTAACTAATTGAAATAAAGAAAAAACTAAGGTCCAAAACCAAATTGGCTATTTTTCATCAACATCTGGCCTTAAACACTTTGTTACTTTTAAAAACTCTCTGATTATCTCCAAGACCGCCAATCAATCAAGAGTCAAAATGCATCAATCCTGCCAAAATCTTAATCATGTTTCAATCCTTTTCCAAAGGTTTTCATTGAGTTTCTCTAAGCCTCTCTTAGTTATAGAAGATTATTAAAAACTATATTCTTCATTACTGTAAAAATGGCTTAAGTTTCAATACAATTTCTCTTACAGGAAATCATAAAAATCTCTTAAATCTCTGTAACTAGGAAAATAAATGTCTATGTATATTTCCAGTTATCCATACCTGTCCCCTTTTTACTAGCAAACAGTATTTCCAGGTATCATGGCAATATCTGTATAGCTATAAAGATATCAAAATCAAGTTTCCATTAGGCCTAGTTCCATAACCACAGTAAGATAAAAAAAAAAAAAAAAACATAAAATAAGACTCAGAAGCTGAATTTAATTAACTGTAAATGGATAAATCACCCAATCATAAATGAATGAGTCTCAAAGGACAGCAGGAAAAAAATAATCACAGATAAGAGAGACTGAGAGATATTTAAAGTTTTAGAAGTATAAGCTAATTATAGCTCATATATTATAAACGTCACACCATAAATTCCCATGGTCACATAGCAGTCATACTTAACCATTCTTACTATTAAGACTTTCTGGAACCCGGTCCCTGTACACTCAGATTCCTAAGAATTCCCAAATATGAATTAAATTCTATGGGAAAGTTGCCAGTGTCTGTTATTACTAATGCTCATACTGAGCAAAGAAACACCACCCTGTTACTAATGTACTACATCACTATATGAGTCACCTTAAAACAAGATTTTCCTCCTTTGTTTAAAAACAAGACAACCCTATACCAAGCAACAAGTGATAAGGTACAAGTTTAGGCAACTTTACATTCAGTAGAAAACACTTGGATAACACTTGAAAAAAAGCACACTACTGCTCTTAAGAGTTTTACTATCACTCTTAACCTTATTTTAAAATTTTGGATCTTCAAGAAAAACATTCAGAGGCTCCACCCCTGCCCATTGTAACCTGCAAAGTAAATACTTCTCAGAAAAGGGGGTGTCCTATTTGTCTTCCTATATGGCAATTTCTTAAGCTATATTTATACCTTAACCTATATATGATTCATTATATTTGAGCACTCCAATATGACCCAAGCAACTTAAGTCCTAAGTATTTTAAGCTACAAATGTAAGTACAAAAAAGTACTTTTTGTCAGTGGTACAAGATCTTGTTGGACATATGTGTCAACACTGTGAAACAGATCACCAGTAGCTATTTATGGCTCAGTATAGCTTTAGTTGAAAATGGTTAACATCCTTGATGAATGAGTCCCAGATGAATTTTATCATTAGGGTTTCCTAACCCTAACATCTTGGACTCCACTTAATATCACTTTGTCCTTTGAAAACCTTTACATCATAAATTTGAAAGGAAGCAAAAAAAAAAAATTTGCATTAAAATCAAAATATTCTTTAAAAATATTCTTCTGTATAGGGGTGCCTGCGTGGCTCAGTCGGTCAAGCATCTGACTTCGGCTCAGGTCATGATCTCTTGGTTTGTGAGTTTGAGCCCCGTGTCAGGCTTTGTGCTGACAGCTCAGAGCCTGGAGCCTGCTTCAGATTCCGTGTCTCCCCCTCTCTCTGCCCCTCCCCTGCTCATGCTCTGTTTCTCTCTGTCTCTCAATAATAAATAAAATGTTAAAAAATAATAATAAAATAAAAATATTCTTCTGTATAAATGATACACTTAAAAATTTAAACAATAAAAATATAGGGGCGCCTGGGTGGCTCAGTCGGTTAAGCATCCGACTTCGGCTCAGGTTGTGATCTCGCGGTCCGTGAGTTCGAGCCCTGCGTCGGGCTCTGTGCTGACAGCTCAGAGCCTGGAGCCTGTTTCAGATTCTGTGTCTCCCTCTCTCTGACCCTCCCCCGTTCATGCTCTGTCTCTCTCTGTCTCAAAAATAAATAAACATTAAAAAAAATAAATTTAAAAAACATATATATATAAAAGAAAATTAGCATATTTTCTTCAGATCATATTAACTTTGGCCTATATATTTGGAGGCAGTTATGTTAGAATTTTCCCTTGATATACAATTGATAATCTTTGTCCTAATCCCTCAACAGTGACATTATCACTTTGTCTAAGTTTTGGCTAGTGTGACAGAAAAAAACCCATCTTTGGTCCATATTGCACATCAGGAGTCTAGATGAGCCCTAGACAACTTAAATTTCATCATCCTCACACATCATGTGCTATACCTATGGTAAAAATAACAGCTACCATTATGGGAGACTTTAAAGGCCCAGGTTCTATGACAAGTACCTCATAATAACTCTGGACTTGCAACAATTGTGCATTTCATTTATGCTAATTTGATTACATGTGCTTGGAAGAGAGTAATTACGAATGAAAATATAAGTTATCCTACAGTGCACATGATTTTACCTGCAATTACATTCAACAAGTGCAGGTAACGAAGTGAGCATGAGATGAAAGAAACCACATCCCCTCAGACAGTCTCAGTTACAAAGTTTTATGCCCAAAACTATATATATTGTTCTTTATGGGTGGTTTAAGAGATATTTTTCAGGGATAATTTTGACTATAATTTGATTTTTGCCTTATATGTTAACTTTAGAACTCTGGAGGACAGGACTTCCTCTGTGTCTGTGATAGGACTTCACTGTGTGTCTCATGGGTTTTCATAAAGACTCTGTGAGGTAGGTACAACTATTAACCCTGTTTTACAAAAGAATTAACAGGCAGAGAGATCGTGCAACTTGCTTGGCAGAGGTAAGATTCCAACTTGGGTTTTTCTGATTCCAAAGCCTCTGCATTCAACTACTATGCTCTACTGCAATATGCCCATTTTCCAGATGGGAAATGAGAAGTTCAGAAAGATTAAGCAAACTTGTCCAGTATTACTCTGCCAGTAAGTCTTTATACCAGTACTTAAACTCAAGTTTTCTCATTTCAAGTTCAACACTCTTTCCACATTACAAAAAGATGCTTCTTTTCCACCAAGTTATCCTAGAAACCTGATAAAATAACTAACTGATGTAAGTCAGGAGTGAGTAGTAAATGGGGAAAAAAAAATACTGTTATAAAGTATTCACAAACTGGTGGCCCACAAGATAAATCTGGGGCCACAGATAAGCTCTCTTTAGCCCTCAGGATACATTCCTTTAAATCTTCATTAGTTGTGGGGCGCCTGGGTGGCTCAGTCAGTAAAGCGTCTGACTTCGGCCCAGGTCATGATCTCACGGTTCGTGAGTTTGAACTCCACTTTGGGCTCTGTGCTGACAGCTCAGAGCCTGGAGCTTGCTTTGAATTCTGTGTCTCACTGTCTCTCTCTGCCCCTCCCCCACCTACACTCTATCTATCTCTGTCTCAAAAATAATCATTAAAAAAAATTAAATCTTCATTAGTTGTTATGATAGACAAAGTCTGAAACAGCTGTTGCAAATATCCTTCTCCCTTCCTGCCACTCAATGATTAATAAACTGGAAAGTCACATACTTGCCTTCCCAGGCTCTCTTGCACCTAGGTAATCATGTAACCTAGTTTTGGCCAGAGACTAAAAGAGAAGTCGGCTAGGAATGGGGGGTTTGTTTGAGAGAAAATTTATACTTTCCTAATCAATCAATCAATCAATCAATCAGTGAAATGCTGGCAGTGTACCGTTTTACCTCTTCTTGCATCAAACATGGATGTACTGCCTGGGCTGCCTGGAGCTACAACAGATACTTTTTTAATGTGCATTAAAATGGGAATCAGTATACTATTAATGGCAGAACATAAAGTTATAAAGGACTTGGATCCTTATGACATTGTTCAGCTGCTGAGTAGTCCTGGACTATCTATCTTGGACTTTCTGTCACATAAACCAAAAATATTCTTATGATTTAAACTTGGTCTTTTGTTACTTGCAGCCAAAATCATTTCCAGCCAATTCAGTTGCTAACATTTAAAAATCAGGAGATTTCACATAACAATCTGCACTACTAGTATTTCTTGAACTAGAAGACTTTTTTGGAAACACTGTATCTACACTCTCACTTCGTTACAACTGCCAGCCCCTGATAATAGAACTCTTAGTCTCCAAATTATCACAGGCCCCATTTGGCCAGCTTCACTAATTTTGTTCATCTGCCTAATCCCACTGCCATATTTAAATGTGACCTTCTATATTACATTTCAATGTATGTCTAGCCTAGAACCCAGGTGGCCACTTGAATGCCTAGCATTCTAGAAAACCTCCAATCAATTCCTACCTAAGACAAAGTGTAGGGTTTTTAGTATAGCAAAAACTCTCCTAAAACTGCTCAAGAAAGGAGTTATTCTAACTTTATTCCTGAGGCCAAACTCTGGAAACTAACAGTAAAAGAGTCAGAGTAGTCAATTTTCCAGTTCTGAAATTCTGTGAAACCCTAGGAGGCAATATTTATAAATAAACACTAAGATTTTGACAGTAATCAAAGGTTTCAAGAAACTTCCTGCATTTCCCTCATAGAAGTAGCAAAGAAATATAAAAATTATTGTATCCAAGATCCCCAAAACAAGAAATTTGGGTTGTGATTTTGTAGTCTTAGCAAGGTAAGCTTACACCACTACTGCACATTACTGGTAAAAGGTTTGGGGTTCTGATAGCCAAAACTATTAAAGCCAGAATTTCACAAAAATCTCATTAGTCACAGGTGGGGGATGATGTTGTGGGCTCTTTCAAGATGGCTGCCATTTAGAATTGCTAAATAATGTAGACTTTCACTAGAAGCAGTCCCAAGAAATGACACACATCTCAACTACCAGAAGACTATTTCTCGTGAATTCCTTGGAAAATAATATAAACGAAGGGCTGAATTATCTTAAATATCACCCATTTGTGCCCACTGAACATTATATTTGGACATACACTCAGTGCAAAAGTTCACCCTATCTTTATCTGAAAAGAATTTTAATAGCTCTAATGGTAGTTGTAGGTAACCACAAACTACAGTTCTCACCATCTTCAAATATACTTCAATTACACATTACTTCATTACCATTACAAAGATGGCTGTGTCCATTTTAATCCAGGGTATACAACTTCTCATAAAGTAACACATCTGAGAATACAACATACTGGACACAATTCAGTAAAGACCCAAATATATAACCTAAAATAAATATGCTTTGGTAGCCAAGCTATCATAATCTCTTAAAATTAAGTATGTATGTAATACTGTGCAAAAAGCAAAGAATTAAATCTACTTAACGACAGTAATCACGAGCAGTTACTGAACACTCATTATGCTATAATGCTAAACACTGTGCTAAGCAGTCATTCAGTTATTTCATGAAAGCCAACAGTAATTCTATAAGATAAGGAAGCGAAGCTTAGAAAGGTGATTTGCCCAAAGTCAGTACTTAGTAAGTGGGAGAGCCGGGATTTTAACTTCAGAATCTGAGTCCAGAACCTAAAGCCAATCTAATCACTATACTATAATGCAGCCTACTTCCTTGAGAACAAGTTCTTAAGACATAAAATCATTATTAAATTAGCCAGAGAGGGAAACTGTCCTTTTGGATCCGGATGTGGCAGGGAGAAAAGTATACTGAATGAGGGCCAGTGTATAAAATACTTTTTCTTCAGAGGAATATAATCAAGAAAGGTTTAGCAGCATTAAAACAAAACAAACTCATTATTTCAATATCACTGTCACATTACCTAATAATCTTAAAAAAAAATTCTGCTCTCAACTTCCAAAATTATATTTCAGAAAGTCAGTAACAAATCAAGTACAGTAGGTAAAAAGCAAAATGAGGAAAGAGAACTTTCTAACTTTAGGGAGGGGTTAAGAAATAACTATCTCATAAGGCATTTTCTCTACTATTGACCCATACATTTTCCAAGAACATTTGTGTGTGTTCAAATATTTTCCAAAGGCAACTGTCCGTTTCAATAATTTTTCCTTCCTCTTTGAATGCAGGACCATATATGATCTAATTCTATATAAGGTTTCACTTTGGAGTCCACACAACTATTGCAGAAAAGAGAATCACTAATTAGAGAATTTCTAATTAGAGAATCACTATCATGGTTACTTCCGAAATGTGAGCCACAAATACAGAATAAAAAAGTACAAAATGAAATGGGACATTTCAGTACATCAGCAGAATGAAGAGAATAAAACACAGAATCTCAATCATCTATTTTTCTAGATCACATACTTAAGATAAGGCAAGTTGTTTTTGTTTTTTTTTTTTAATTTTTTTTTTTTAACGTTTATTTAGTTTTTGAGACAGAGAGAGACAGAACATGAACAGGGGAGGGGCAGAGAGAGAGGGAGACACAGAATCTGAAACAGGCTCCAGGCTCTGAGCTGTCAGCACAGAGCCCGACGCGGGGCTTGAACTCATGGACCGTGAGATCATGGCCTGGGCTGAAGTCGGACGCATAACCGACCAAGCCACCCAGGCGCCCCAAGGCAAGTTGTTTTAAAAAGGGTAGACTACTAGTAGCTTAAATGACACAAAGTCTTGTGCACAGTACACTTAAATGTTTTGCAAATGAGTGCAATCCAATAAAGTGAAAAAAAAATCTATGAGAAAAAGAAAGAAAAAGGCTGGGACCTGTAAAACACAGTCTTCCTCTGAGTGCCTTGAATCACCTGAAAGGACAGCTGGAAGCAAAGGAAAGACTAATTTGGTGAGCGATATCTCTATTTCTAACTTTTGGCAGACTGGCATTCTAAACAAGCTCACCCAGTACAGAGGTTCAAATCATCCTTGTGCCTTTAATGATTTTCATTTTGTGCCATAACTACAGTCTTCTATAAGACATTTTTCAGAAACAAAATAAGACTTTATGGTTTAATTAATAAAACTCTCTTAATTTTTAAAATCTTTTGGATTAAAGCTCCATAAAACAGTGCTTAAATGGAAATCTCCTAAGAATATCTTCTTTCTCCTAAAAGCCCTATATTTAATTTTCAAGATTCTATACCCTGCAAAAATGTTTTGTAAGCAAGTGGAGGAGTTCCTGGATTTTTCGGCCACATCTTGCCTAACCAGACTTCCTTTACAGTCAGTATAGTTTCCTTTGAAGTTTAATTGAAAACCACAGAATCAGCATAAAAAATGCTCACAGTTGAAAAGTTGCAGCTTATATAAGATAGATCAAGAAGAAGAATCAAAATATTGTGCTCATAGAAAACTTAGTGCAATTTTTTAAAGTACTCTCTCAAAGAAGAAATAGGTTGTCTTATTTTCTAACAGGGTTCAATAATAAAAACTATAATCAAAATGCAGCCAAAGCCTGAACCAAAGACCTCTTGTTATATCACCATTCAGTTGCTTTAGAAATAATACATCTTCTAAAAGCTGCATTCAATTTCAACTCCCAACTGTTTGGTATAGCTGAATTAGACAGATCATTCTTCTCACCTATTGTTTCTTTGTACAAAGATATATTTAAACCCATGAATACATTCAGTGTCCTCAGATTCTGCATATTTAAAAAATATCTGTAAATTTCTGTTCTACTTTGCCACATGATTTATAGCCTCAATCATTAAAAACACTAACACAGCCTATTATTTGACTATCCAAACTAAGATGACCACTTCCAATGATCCATCCTACCATATAGCAGAACATCTAATAAATTCATATGCTGCTAAGCATGGCCTAGTAAATTGATAAGCTCTCAAGGGAAGGAGAGTTTTAAAGATTACAGTTGCATTAATGATTCTGTATGGTGCTCCAGGGTCATTACTAAATCACACACAACATACTCTGCCGGGAGACTGGCAACTAGAGCAGAGACTCCCTGATTTAAAAAATAAAGCTATTGCTAAGTAAAAAATAATTAAACAGAAAGAAAAAAGATATAGAGAAACTAACCCCTGAAACGGGCTATTTGTTTGAATTCTATTGTCATAAAGAAAGTCTCTTCTCCACTAAATGTGTACTCTAATGAAAGATTGCTTAATAAACAAATAGCCATCCTAAATCACCATCATTGTAAAAACAACTAATACTCCATGAATGTATGCTTATTTGGTGCCAGACATGGTACTAAGGCATTCTCTCATTTAATGCTTATTTCTATGAAAGAAGTACTATTATTACTCCTATTTTACAGATGGGCAAACTGAAGCATAGAACACTGAAGTGACTTATTTATTAAGTCTAGTAAATTGTAAAGTCAGGATTCAGATTCAGGCAGATATTTTCCAGACCCTACACTATTAACCACTACAGTGGACTGCTTCATGTTGCTATAGGTATTTTTGAAGCTTAAGAAGAGAGAAATGAAAATACTATTAGGGCTTCCCCATCACATGGTATATATTAGAATCATAGATACTATTTTTATTCTAAACCACAATCTCTTTCTCAAACCCCAAAGAATCAATGAACTTCCTTAACAGATTAAGATGCGTCATGAGATGCTAACATGTGGTTTACTTTAATTTTGCTTGAGACATGCTAAGTATCATAACTGTGAAAAAAAAAAAGGGCTCTCCCAAGTTGTTGCTGTTTCTATAAAAATGTCTGAAGTAATAATTGGAAAATCATTGCTCCAATGAGCAAGTTGCACAAAGACGTCTTTCCTTAAACTTCAATAAATATAATTTCATATATCCCCCCATCTGTCTGAAGCAGTGAAAAAGAAGTTGTTAGATTTTTCTTTCACTAGGGGAAGGTATGGAGTTGGGAGAGGAAGAGTAGGTAAGAGGCAAGGTAACACTCAGAAATACACATTTTCCAAAGATAGAAGCTTGATTATCAGGCTACCATGCCGTAGACAGCAATATCTCACAATAACCACCCTGTAAGAAAATAAAAAAACAAAAACAAAAAAACTTGCTTCTCATTATGAATGGAACTGGAAGGGATTAATATTTAGAAGTAAATAGCATATCTTTCATTTTCTTAGTCGCAAAGATCTTTTGTTCCTCCATCTTTTCCAATTACTGTTTCACATTCCCTATCCATTATTCCTTTTGGAACTGGTATCTTCTTCCTTGTACACACTTGGTTTTGCCTCTCCCATTGCCCTCACTATACTACTTTTTTTGGTTATGCTGCCTTCCCCCACTAGACCTGAAAATTCTAAGACAAAGATAATGCTTTATATCATTCCACAGTGCCTGAGAAGGCTCTCAAATGAGTTTATCAACTACCAAGGAAGGCATAAGCAGGAAAATGACACAAGTCACAGTGATTCAAACTAACACAGGGCAAACATGAAACAAAATGAGTTTAAAAAAAGGGAGGGGGGAAGAAATCAAACAGCACCTGGGAAGAGAGACTAACGCTAATATCCAGAAGATAACTTAGTCTAGTAGTTTGTTTCTGAGTATGATAAGCAAAGTTTAAATCCCAGCTCTGCCACTCCATGCTGGGGGAATGTAGACATCTCTCTGAAAATCAGTTCATCTGTAAAATAGAAACGATAATGGCACTCCTTCAAATGGTTGTTGTGATGCCTGTTTAGCACTGAACCTAGTTTCTACAGCACAGCAGACGCTTGAAACATGGTAGCTATTAGGACAGTTATACTTGCCCCTAATCACAAATTTTAACAAACTCGCTTTACAGGAAAGTCAAGAGAACAGACATACTATATGAAAGGTAAAAGTAACAGCACAGATGCTATAGTTCAGAAGAAATTATGTTTACTTCTCCAGCCCTATTTTCTGCACTTTGCAAGACATCAGCACTGTACTGCTTGTGGTTCCCAGCGTACATCTGCCATTTCTACCCTTGTGCTTTAAGTTCATGCTTGAGAATGCTTCCCTCCCTCCTGCTACTCACCCCTAACCCTCTGTCTGCTAAGCCAACTCCCACTCACTATTGAAGCCTCAACTAAGAAACCCTTGGTGGCCTTCTTTCTCTTCCTCAAGGCTTATATCATCTATGATTACTACACTATTTACTTAATACCAATCTCTCTACTTATACTCTAAAAGCTTCCTGAAGCCAGGGACTAACGGGTTGCTGGATCCTTGACACTGGCATGAATGAGTAAATAGATAACTCTAGAACTGAGTATAGCCCAGGGTACAAAAAGGTACTAAATTACCTTTTAAAAAAAAATTAAATTAAACAGTTTCATGAAAACTAGGCTGGAACACAGTATGCTACTTCTCCCCCATTTGTTTCTAAGCATATCCTCTCTCATTCAGCAAGTGAAATATTTCCCGTCTTTCAGGAAATCTAGGGAACCATGGGACCTCTCACTACATTTCAGAGCCAAGATCACCTCACAGGACTTTCTCTCGACAAACAGGAAAATGAAGGGCACTGTGAACAGCAGCTGTGCTGCTCAGCTGGACAAGAAAATGGAGGGCAGTTTGTAAAAGAATCTGAAAAGGACTCAGCGCTAAGAACCAGAGGAAGAGAATGGATGGGGTTACTTGAACAAAATAGCACTCATTAAATATTTGCTGATTAACAAGCTTCCTTAGGTCTCTCCCATGTATACTTGAGCTCTGGCATATTTCAGATTGGATAAAGGGTCTTATCAATAATCACACTATTATTATTATTATTATTATTATTAGAAATAGTTCCTTTACTATAGCTAAGATTTTTGAATGAATGAGCAAATAGGTGAAAAAAAATGGACACGTGAATGCCTACGATGGGCCAGGCAATGTGTAGCCAGCAAAACAGCAGGCATTTAATGGAAAAACAGTAAAGCTGTTTTTCCAAGCTGCTGGTACTAGGAATGATATTTAATGGTGCTATATAGGAAGCAGTATGGGCTCTGCATGGTACCTTTTTCAGACTGCACATAATTTAGAATCTGTTCCCTCTCACTTAAAGCCAGATAGAAAGGACAAGAAACCTGAAGATACCTTTTGATTACCAAAGGCATGCTCTTACTCTGGACTTCACAAGGCACCTGAGTCAAAATTTTTAAATCTAAGCTAGTTTAAGTTTATTGTCTGTCCATCCAACTCTTAATGAATACTAAGTAGTATGTGCTAAACTAAACTCCTGTGGGAATAGCAATGGAACACATTCTAGCTTATACTCCAATTTAGTATTTCCCATAGGTAGAATTATACACCATTAGAAAAAGAAGTGATTGGGGAACATCTGAGTGGCTCAGTTGGTTAAGTGTCCGACTCTTGATTTTGGCTCAGTTCATGATCTCACAGTTCGTGAGGGGCTCTGCGCTGTCAACACTTGGGATTCTCTCTCTCTCCCTTGCTCTCTGCCCCCTGCCCTGCTCGTGCTCTCTCTCAAAATAAATAAACATTAAAAAAAAAAAGAAAAGAAAAAAAGGTGATTGTTTCATAAAATGCACTGAGACAAGTTGTTATCTATTTGGGACAAAATAAGTTTAATATTTACCTCATACCATGTAGTAAAATTAATTTCAGGTGATAAAAGTTAAACATAAAAATAAACTATTAAAAAACTTAAGAAATACAGGTGAATATTTCTCTAATGATGGAAAATTGAACTAAGCAGAAAAACAATGGAAAAACATATACACATAGACTTTAGATTGATGGCATTAAAATTTTTTAAATGTCTACACATCGAAATGAATAAAACAAAGTGGCAAATGAAAAACCAAGGCAAATGTCCACCATAACAGAAAAAGGTTAATATTCTTAGTGTATAAAAAATATTTACAAATCAGGAGAGCTCCGCTGGCTCAGTCGGTACAGCATGCAACTCTTGATCTTGGTGTCATGAGTTCAAGCCCTACATTGAGTGTAGAGATTACTTTAAAATTCTTTACAAATCAATATGGCAAAAATAACTATCCATGGAGAAAGCTGGGCTAATCGCGTGAGTGACTTACCAAACAGGGAATATAAAACATATAATAGCAAATATTTGAAAAAAAAAATGTTTAACCTCTGAAAAAAATGTAAGCAATAAAACAGCAGAGGTTAAGAGGAAAATGTCTGGGGTCAGACATCAGGCCTATCACTCATTTTACTTGGGCAACTCATTTTACTTCTCTGAGCATCAATTTTCCTTGTAAAATAGGGATAATAATAATAATATCTAAACCACAGGAGTGATGTAAAAATTAAGTAACAATGCATGTAAAGTACTCAGCATAGTGCCTGGTACAGAGTAAGTGTTCAATAAACAACAGCACTTATTATAATAAAGAAAATGGATGATGATGATGATGATACTCAGGGCTAACGAGGGAACAGCAGAGACAACATTTTATGCACCTGACCTCTGGCATATTTCACAGTTTGTCTACAAAGTTTGATTCAGCCTTTCTAGAGGACAATTTAGCAATATGTACCCAAAGTCTTAAAAGGCTTCTGGAAACAGAAATGCTTAAAAACAATGGAAGAACTCAAAATGGAAAAGACTGCTGAATAATACTATATCCATCGAGTCATCCATCCACTGATCCACATGTCCAATATTTTTGACCCTAATGATACAAAATTATGAAAACAGACCTAGTCCCTGGCTTAAAGGTTAGTTGGGGAGATAAGTAGTCAAACAATCAAGTATGTTAAGGAGATAAGAGCCACGATGGGTAAGTATAAGGTACTACGGTGCGCATAGAAGGAGCACCTACCATAGTCTGGGAGTGGAGCCAGGGAAGCTTCCCAGAAGAAGTGACATTTAAGCTGGGACCTGAAGGATGAGTAGGAATTAGTCAGGTAAAGAGATGAAGAAAGTGTTCCAGGTAAAGGAAACAGCATGTGCAAAAGCCTAGAGATCAAAGGGAGCATGGCATGTCAGCTTGACTGAGCAGTGTGCAAGGCAGGAACTTGGGAAGATACAGGGCTGAAGAGGTAAAAGCAAGGTTAGCTCATTAGAAGTCTTGCTAGCAAAACTCTGGAGTGTAGACTTTATTCTAAGGGGAATACAAACAATTCCAAGCAAATAGTGCCAATAAATGAAGAGTTAATATTCATAATATATCAAGAGGGTACACAGGTTGAAAAGAATGACCAAATAGCTCATATAATGGAAATAAGGGATTATAGTGAAGGTTGTACAACTCTGTAACTTTACTAAAAATCAATGAATTATAAAATTATTAAAACGGGTCTATTTTAGGCTTTGGAGACGATACCTCAATAAAACTATCTTTTAAAAAAGTTAACAGAAACGCCTAATAAAGATTTGAAAAATACTCAACCTGTCTAGTAATAAGATATACATAAAACCAACGAGCTACTATTCTTTATCTTTGAAAATTACTAATGATTAATGTGAAATGAGAATATCCAGTGTTAATAAGGTTAGGATAAATGAGTATTCTTACACTATGCTGGTCTGTGTTCCAGTAATTCTATTTCTTGAAATTTTAGTAAGGTCCAAAATGCTGTCAAATATTTATGCCCAATGATGTTCACTGCAATGTGATTTAAAATAGCAATAAAAAAAATTTGGAAAAAATCAGATGTTTACTAATAATGGAATGGTTAGAATGAGTTATAATATAACTGCTCAATGCAGCCATTTAAGTGATATGGTACTACATCTATGATTTATTTCAAACTTAAAAAAATATATATATATATATATGAAGTTACATTCACAGCAGCATTTCAGCTATGTTACATATATACAGATATAACATATAAATAGGTAGATAGAACACATATATTTTATTATCTTTTCTGTGCTTTTCTATATTTTCTAAAATTTCCTACACTGCCCATGTATTATTTCTACAGTGTAAGAAAGTTTCTAAAGCTTTTAAAAATTTAAAGGCATCACTTTTAAGTATTTATACTTCAGATAAATCAATTTCATATTTGCTATGGTTTTATTTTCTCTGGGGAAAGATGCAGTCATATTCGAATATATATAAAAATAAGTAATTCAATAGTATCTTATTTATCAAGTATCATATATGTAAATAAATTTCCTGATCAATTAAAATGTACATTATAAACATCAAAACTTCAGTGAGAATTGGATGGATGTCTATCTAAAAGTACAATTCACTCAATCCTGACTGCTTAAATGAAGAGAAAATAAGATGAAGCTTTATTATGATTATTCAGGGTCATCTTAGAGAGGGATTTGTCCTCACATTAAGTAGTTCATAACTGCCAAATTTTTTCTTATGCCAGTTATTTAGAAATCATCTTCTTCCTCCCTTGCTATAAAACCATCAGCTATCATTTCCCAGAACTATTAGCAGCCTGTCTTTAGCAGCACTTGCCACACTTTCCATTCCTTTTTTGCTGTTGATAATCTTCTAAGAATAAGAAAACTAAATATCCAAGTTTTAGGAATTATGTATAAACTAAGAGATAATAGGCTTCAAATAAGGGTATCACCTAAAAATGATTTGCACAGACCTAGATGATTCTGTTCTAGTTAAGCTTACAATATAAATGAACTGCAAAGAGAAGTTCTTGATTGTATCTTAAGTCTTGATTTCTTTACTATACTGGCAGTCAAGTTCTCAGGATCAGAAACTCATATGCTGTTTCATACCATGGAAAGAAATGTGGACTAGGAGCCAAGGAACTTAGTTCTAGTGCAGGTTCTTACACCAACCAGTTTTGTAACCTTCAGTAAGTCTTTTAACCTTGGTACCTGTCCTGCATAACTTATAAGGCCGCTCTAGACTTAAAGTAGATCACAAACACAAAAACACTCTGAAAAGTATAAAGCACTACACAAAAGTAAAATATTTTTATAGTATTTCATTGTGTTTATATGACCCTGGATCAACATAGGTATCCACTCATAAAATTCATACCAGAAAGAAGGAAAGAGATAATTCTTAAATTGCCTCCTATTAATTAGGAAACATCTATTATCTTAGAAGAACAATACATTCCAAGAGTTGGCATCTCTGATTCCTCCTCCCCTATATCCAGTCAGTTCCCAGGCCCTTTGTGTTTTCTCCATAATCCCTCACATCTGTCCCTTTCTTTCCACTACCAGTTCACATCCCCAGTTTAGGCCTTTTTATCTTACACCTGAGCTACCACAATAGCCTCTAACTGGTTCCACTCATGGCCTTCCTTTGCCTCTCTCAAATCCCTCTGGCCAACAGCTGCCAGATCAATTTTCTTAAAACACCACTGTGATTATATCTGTTCAAAACCTCTGAAGACTCTCCATTACCTTCCCCATCAAGTTCAACCTCCTAAGCTCAGGAGTCTATGCAGTCCCAGCTTCCTCTTCACCTTTATCTCTTACTACTCTTCCAAAGAAATCCTTCTTCAAACTGGTCTAGTTAAGTCCTTCAGATATGCCTTGTACTTTTCTGCCTGTAAGTGTTGGGAATATAGCTTCTCTCCACCTGGAATACTCTCTACTTCCCAGCTTCTATCCCAGCCTATACATATTCTACCCATCCTTAAAGGCCTAGTTTGAGATCCACCTACTATGTGTACTTTTCTTTGATTACCAGATGGAAAATTCTAAAGTTAGACAAATCTTCAACAGCTAAGTGACACTGGGCACATTCCTTAATGGCTCTTTGCTTCAGTTTCTTCATCTGTAAGATAGGGATAATAGCAATTTCCTTTGGACATATTGTGAGGAGTAAATGAGTTAATCCACGTAAAGCACTTGGCATGATGCCTGGCACAGACAAAAACCCAAGAGATGTGAGATACTGTTACTTCTACTATTGCCAGTAGTGAATTTATCTTAATCTGAATTCAGACAATACTGGCCATTACAAACCAGCTATTCATATACATGCGGTATCATTTCCCTCGCTCTCCTTTTCTACCCTCTCATCTCACATTTGTTCTTTCTGCCCCCTCCAAGATTACATGATCCTGATAGACAGGGTCAATGTCTTATGCATGTTAGTATCTATAACAGCCACACATACCCAGTAGATGATCATTAGATTTTTTTAATCCCCAAAATGAATATTGAAAAGCTGACAGTATTAAAATGTCCTACACCTCCCACAGTGAAAAAGTAAAATGAAATGCTTAAAATTATTAATTAAAAAATCTAAATCTCCAGTCTCACAAAATTAAATCTCTACTTTCATGGTTCTCTAGATTCTTTTTGCTCTCTTTTACTTTTAAAACAAACAACTTAACCTATTCATGCAGCAAGAGATGCAAGAGCAAATATATGCAGGTCAGACAGCAGCCAAATATTGGAACACAAGAACCACAAGACAACTCTGCTGAACACAGCGCTGGATGAAGTGAAATAGGAAGACAATTTAAAGGGAAAGGTAACTGGCTTATCAGTCATACAAACACTATTGAGTGTTACACACACACACGTCCCAGGATTCCGAGGGCCATGCATACACAACTGAAATAACCAAGTTACCATGGTAAGTAGACATAGAAGTATCAGTTCAACAACTGAGCTTACCACATGATCAATTTAATTACCTATCTCAAAAGTGACTATTACTATACCTCAATATTCTAATAACTAAGTTTTGGCTAATTAAGTCATATCAAGTAGATATGGCCTTACTGTATACTAATCATTCACCTCAAGGAACTTAGTATGATAACTTGACATATGTATGTATGTTATTATTATAGCATAAACTGTTTTAAACAATGCCCAGGGGAAATGATGTTACTATAATACTGGTTTATAGTGTATTTATTTGCATGACTCTACTAACTTTCAGTTGCTTTCTCAGCCAAAATCACACCTGGTGACCACTATTCTCAAAGGGTTTACTAGTAAAGAGAAGTAAAATGGTCTGATGGAATGTTAACTTTCCAAAATCTAGCATAAAGTACTACATATAAATAAATTTTACTAAATTTCTATCCTATGATACTTGTCTTCAGAGGACCTTAAAAATGTTTTAGCACCTTTGAAGTGCAACTATTCTCAAATCACAAAATCTTAAGAGTTGGAAAAGGCCTTAGAAGTCCCTCACTGCAGGAATTCTTTATACTAACTTCCAGGCAAAAGGTCCTCCAGCTTTTCTTTTAATACTTTAAGCAACGGACATTCACTATTTTTGCAAGGCAGTCCACTCCACTGTTACAAGATTCTTCTTCCTTACAATCATTGAAAATCTGCCTCCCTGAACTTCTACCCAAGGATCCTAGTTCTGCTCTCTGCAACAATACAAGTTAACTCCCGAAATATAATCACTTCTAGAATTAGGATATAATTGTCAATTTGGCCACACAAAATTCACAAGAAAGCTCAGGGGAAAAAAAAAAAAGAAACCACCACTATACTGAATTTTGAAATTCAGGAAACTATGTTGAAATCACAAGTCACTGTATTTTCAAGATATCAAAGCCCACGGCTCAGTGAACATATAAATATAAAGAATAACCTGATGTTTTACAGTGAAGGGTGGTACAGTGTTTAGTGAATACCTTTTGGCAACTTGAAACTACTAAATCCACCAACACAGTTTTAAAAATTACAATTCTGTAGGAAGTTCAAGATGGCTTTTCCAGTTGCTCATTATTTTCATTCTATTTCCTTCTGCAACATTTGCATTTTTTAAAGATCCCATTTCGCCCCACTGATGCAATATTTTATTTTTGAAATAAGGATTTTCAAGAATAAAGCCTAAAAGAGTGGGGTGTAAAGGGATGGAGGTGGGGCTAGGAGCCAAGTCAAAGAAGGGCCCAGCAGGAAAAGGCTGGTTATTGGGTATTTTCCTTCTGGAAGCATGCTTCACTGGCATACGCATCTGAAGCATACAAACACGACCCAAGAACAAGAATGATCATGAGCAATGAGTGCAAGGCATTAATACCTGTAAGATGTAAATGAATTGGCCCTGGTTATCAAACAGCGCCAGATGCTTCAGGACTACTTAGAGAAAAGGTAAGAGGTCCAAGAAAGAGACCTCTCTGCTGGAGAGGAGGGAAGAAACCAAGGAGTAACTACCAGCTCAGCAATCCAATGAAGCCCAAACAGTACCAGAGCCCAAGAAAGACAGCAAGTGACTAGAGGGAAGGCACATACCCCGGAGAGCCTGAAGAAGGGGTTGCAGGGTGGGAATACTGAACGAGTCCATGAAATGGGTGTGGGTATAGGGATGTGGTGTGTGTTAGGGGCAACGCAGGAGTCCCATGGTCCTCTCCCTGCAGCAGAGCAACAGAGGGTACAAGGAAGGGGGAGGGTGAAAAGCAAGAATGACTCATTCGCGAAAGGAAGTGTTCAAGCCGTAGGAAAGCATGCCACGGGGGTGGGGGGGGGGGGGTGGTTCGGGGCGAGGACTGTGAGAGCCAGGTGTTCAGAGTGATGGGGGCAAAAACCAACGTCCCGTGGGTCCCGCAGCCCGTCTTAAAGATGGGGGGTGTGGGGGGTTCGCGGCAGCCGAGTGCCAAGGCCTGGGAAGAGGCGCGGCGCGTGCGCAGTGGCGCTCGGCGGGACCCGCTGAGGCAAAGCGGAGCCGCAGTGACAGAAGCGAGCGGAGCGGCCGCCGGGTGGGACTCACCGAGGCGCAGGGGCTGGAGGTGGTGCTGGGGGTAGGCGACCGCTGGACCGTGACCAAAGCCATCTAGGCGCTGCTAGGTTGTTCCGGGCAGGGCATTCTTGTCCTGAGTATGGGGGGCAGGAGGGTGACGGAGCCGGGATGGGGAAAGGGGTGTGGGAGGGGGGTGAGGGGAACGGGGAGGAGGAAGAGGCCGAGGGAACGGCCACAGGCTCCGCACCCACCACCGGACTCTCGCCGACTGACGCGCCGAACGGGCGGCGGGCGGGCGGGCGGGCGGGCGGGCGGTTCGGCAGCAGCGGGGCACAATGAGCGCTCCCAGTGCGCAGGCGCCACCTGTCAGCAACCGCCTCTCCCCTCGGCGCGCGCCGCCGCCTCGCCGTAACCCTTGAGTTGCCGGAAGCCGGCCGGTTGTTTGCGCCTCTGACCGCCGCCCCTTCCTGGGTATCCTCCTTTGCTCTGGAATCGCGCGGTTTGCCCGCGTCCGGAGGCTGTGAACTGGGATGGGGGGAGGGGCCCCGGTTCTGGGAGCCTTTGGAGTCCCCATTCCTGAGAGACGATCATTTCATGAGGTGGGGGCGCACAGCTTAACCGATCTTAGAGAAAGGAAACTGAGGTGAAAATCCTGAGGCAAACACGTTGTCTGGTGGGAAAGGGCTCCGCGGGGCTTCAAAGGCTTTCGCTAGGCGGGAGTGAGACTTACTGGACTAGAGACCCTCGTGGCGCGACCAGGAGACGAGTTTATCCCCCTTTGACCCGGCTCTCGGGGGCTTTTTCTAAGCTGTACCACCCTCTATCTCAGAGTCCATGTTTTATGATGCGACTTCATGAAAGAAAGAAAGCTTTTTCATATTATACCCTGAGAAGCTTCATGGTAGGTACCCTCACACTTCCTCTATTACCCTGGCCCCTAAGGACTCACTCATTCATTATTCCTAAGGTGAGAGAGACTGTATGAGCCCGGGAGGCCGAGAAAGCAGGGCTCACAGAGTTATAAGGGTCCAACCTGCTATTTACCTCCCACTTGCTTCCCGATGGGAAGAAATTCTCTTAAATAGCATTTGCTCTTTGAGATTTTTTTTTTTTCTCCTTCGGCTCTAGATTTCATTATTTCATAGACAAATGTGAAATGTAGGTTATTAAATATTTTAAAGGAACAATCTAAAAGATAAACCGTCAGCATGGGGCGCATGGGTGGCTTAGTCGGTCAAGCATCGGACTTGGGCTTGGGTCATGATCTCACAGTTCATGAGTTTCAGCCCCACATAGGGCTCTGTGCTGACAGCTCAGAGCCTGGAGCCTGCTTGGGATTCTGTGTCTCCCTTTCTCTCTGCCCCTCCCCTGCTCTCGCTCTCTCAAAAATGAATAAACGTTAAAAAATTAAAAAAAAAAAAAGATAAACCATTAGCAGACCATAAGCGAAGAAAGTAATTAAAAATCAAGATTTAAAAAGGGAGGAAATCTCACTATGCAAATATCATTGATTGTTTACACAGAGAAAGAGAGTTGACAAAGCTATTTCTCAATTTGAGTGGACGCTCTGGAATATACCACCATATGTATCAAAACTGAGGAAACACACACATTAAGGAGTTTGCAGTTATTAAAGCCACCTCCTCCTGTTTGTCACTCAAACTCTCTTGGATTTCATTGCTTCCTTTTAAACTGACAGGACTGTCATGTGCTCCTTCTGGCTGCTGTATGGTTAAGTGCCACTAGAGCCCTCTGTGCTGAGCCTTTGTTCTCTCCCTGGGGCCCTGCGGTTGAAATAATTAGCAGGGAGGTTCCATCAAGAATCAGACACTGAGGGTCCCTGTACTGTACAGTCCTGTGTAGAATGAATTGCTGAGAAGCCAGCTGGTAGGCTTTTGCCCCCTGGTGGTGGTCAAGAGTGCCTGCGAGACAAAAATTAAACAAAGATGTATGGTTCACAGATTAAACAATCTGTGTTTTTCCCAGAGCTGCGAAGTAAACAGGAAAAGACAAGACAAAGTTCAGAAGTAAGAACTTTGAACCAATGCTTAGGAGACCACACAGGAAGCTGTATGCATAGGTAAGAAATATACATAGCTGAAAGCTGAATGAACTCAAATGAAACACGTGGTTTATAAGCCAAAGTATTGTTCTAGAAAAAATATTATACAGATCAATAGGTCTTAATGTACTTCTATGTTGATTTTCTTACTGACTCAGGATAGCAACACTGCCTATCTAGTTTTGTGTCAACATAATATTAAGAAATTCTTTTGGCAGATGAGAGAATTCCATTAATCTCCCAGTGGGAAAGATCACTACTGTAGGAGTCAGAAGACCTGGCTTCTAGTTCCAATTTGTAAAACCTTATGCAAATGCTTAAACGTTTTAAGCATTGGTTTCTACGGTGGAGCTCTAACTCACAGGATTCTTGTGATCAAATGAGATAATGCATGGTAAAGTCCTATATAATCTGTAAAGCCTTGTATGTAATTAAGATAACTTTATTATTCTTTGAAGTTTGTTCCAAGTTCAGTCAGCTTTTGCTGAGTGTACCCTATGTGTAGAAAATAGCCTCAAGCAAAAAGGGACTAAAAAGGGCTAAAAAGACGTATGATTCATGCCTTTCTCAACAGTGAGAGAAGTAGATCAGTGGTCAAGAGATGTGTCATCTGTAGGAAGATATAGAACATCTCTATTAAACATATCTGAGAAGATAAAATCCTGGTCAAAATTGGGATTATAAAAAAGTTGGGATTATAAAGTACCCAGATTCACATTAAGTTTATTTGTATCAGGAAATTAATTTATTAATTTACAGAGGAAGTATCTCTTCCTGGCATATAACCTTTTAAGGAAACTAAGATTTGGAAATTAATGGTGCGTGTTCATTAATTTATTTGTCATTAATTGAGAAAATACTGAGTGTATATTTTATACTAGAGACTGTTTTAAAAACAAAATAAAAGTCTATCTCTCAGGGGCTCAAAACCTGTTAGGGAAAAACACACCAAATAATGACAGTATGGCAGAGTGGCACTGTGGATTTTGTCACCTTTGCTAGGCCCCCAAGGGAGACACATATATAGGAGAAGTCTAGTTATGTGCAAAGTGCTTTAGAAACACAGAGGAAGAGGTCTGGGCAAATATACATTTTACAATATTGCCTTTCAGGCTTTGGCTGCAGGGCTAGATCAAATGTGAGCATTTGAAATCTATACTGTCTTCCCTGGATTCCACCCTGGTTTGTACTTTCTGGTGATCTGAGGAAGTATTTACTTCTAACAGAGAAAAGACCCTAGAATCCTCTTAATATGTTAGTTGAATTTAAGAAGAGAGAGGCCAGGAGCAGGAGTCCCAAAAGAGGGAGCCAGAGACAGAAGTCCTCCTAGTTCTATTTATAGCACCTTTATTCTTCCCACCTGTGATAGTGGAGGCCTGGTTGTGCTATTGGAATTCCTTTAACCCTTAATTTGTAACATCACTTCTTTGGGGATGAAATTATAGGGGAACTTTTGAAATTCTTGAGTCACTTGGTTCTTAAGCTTTGAGAACTTATGAAAAGTATTAACTATCTCTCAAGAAAGATATATGTGCACATTTCACACGCCCACTGAAATCCATTGAGAGGCCCCAGGTAAAGAGTCCTATATAAAGCTAAAGCAGTGCTTCTGAACCTTTTTTCATATCATGACATGCATAGAAATAATAGTTGTATAGCACACTGGGATAGATTTAAAGGAGATTTGGAGGCAACTATAATGGGGCATGGTGAAAATACTTGTATTTATATAATATAATGAGGAAAAGAAAACATATTCAGGATATTAAATATTGAATTTGTATAAACTTCCAAATAAAGTTTCTCAAAAATTTAATGAAAAACTTGAGATTGCTTCTATAAGCATAATGTTTTTTATGTAGGGTTTTTAAAAACATTATTACAATATGATTGATTATACTCTCTATGCTATACTCTCTATGCTATATTTTTCATCTCCATGACTTAAGAAACTGGAAGTTTCTTAATCCCTTTCACCCATTTCACCTGAACCCCTATTTCCCTCCCTTTTGGCAACCATCACTTTGTTTTCCATATTTATGAATCTATTTCTGCTTTTTGTTTATTTGTTCTGTTTTTTGGATTCCACATATAAGTGAAATCATGTGGTGTTTGTCTTTCTCTGTCTGACTTATTTCACTTAACATAATACTCTTCAGGTCCATCCATGTTGTTGTAAGTGGCAAGATTCCATTCTTTTTTTATGGCTGAATAATAAATATGTATATGTATATGTATATGTGTATATATATATATATATATCACATCTTTTTTATTCATCTATCTATAGATGGATACTTGGATTGCTTCCATATCTTAGGTATTGTAAATACTGCAGTAAACATAGGGGTGCTTATATCTTTTCAAATTGGTGTCTTCACTTTTTTTAGGTAAATGCCCACTAGTAGAATTACTGGATCATATGGTAGTTCTATTTTTAATTCTTTGAGGAATCTCTGTAATATTTTCCATAGTGGTTGCACCAATTTACGTTCCCACCAACAGTGCACAAGGGTTCCCTTTTCTCCACGTCCTCACCAACACTTGTTATTTCTTGTCTTTTGATACTATCCATTAAGACTGGTGTGAGACAATATCTCACTGTAGTTTTGATTTGTCTTCACCTGATGATTAGTGATGATGAGCATCTTTTCATGTGTCTGTTGGCTATCTGTATGTCTTTGGAAAAATGTCTAGTCAGGTCCTCTGCCTATTTTTTTTTTAATTTTTTAATGTTTGTTTATTTTGAGAGAGAGAGTGCAAGTGGGGGAGGGGCAGAGAGAGAGGGAGACACAGAATCTGAAGCAGGCTCCAGGCTCTGAGCTGTCAGCACAGAGCCTGATGTGGGGCTTGAACTCAAGAACCATGAGATCATGACCTGAGCTGAAGTTGGACACTTAACTGAGTCACCCAGGTGCCCCTACCTATTTTTTAATCAGAGTATAATTTTGTTAGCGTTGGCTTATATACGTTCTTTGTATAATTTAGATATTAACTCTTTATTGGTTATATTGTTTGCAAATATCTTCTCCCATTCAGTGGGTTGCCTCTCTGGTTTGTTGATGGCTTCCTTTGCTGTGCAAAAGGTTTTTATTTTGTTGTAGACCCAATAGTTTACTTTTGCTTTTGATTCCCTTGTTTGAAGAGACATATCCATAAATATGTTGCTAAGGCCAATGTCTAAGAGTCTATTACTTATGTTTTCTTTTAGGAATTTATGGTGTCAGGTCTCACATTTAGGTCTTTAATCCATTTTGAGTTTATTTTTGTGAATGGGATAAGAAAGTGATCCAGTTTCTTTCTTTTGCAAGTAGCTGTCCAGTTTCCCCAGCACCGTATATCGAAGAGACTGTCTTCATTGCATATTCTTGCCTCCTTTGTCAAAAATTAATTGACCATATAAGTGTGGGTCTGTTTCTGGGTTCTCTATTTTGTTCTGTTGATCTCTATGTATGTTTTTGTGCCAGTACTATACTGTTTTGATTATTATAGTTTTGTAATATATCCTGTAATCTGGGATTGTGATACCTGCAGCCTTTGCTGTTCTTTCTCAGGATAGCTTTGGCTTTTCAGGGTCTTTTGTGGTTCCATACAAATTCTAGGATTATTTGTTCAAATTCTGTGAAAAATGGCGTTGGTATTTTGATAAGGATTATGTTGAATTTGTAGATTGCTTCTTCCAATCCATGCATATGGTATATCTTTCCATTTGTTTGTGTTATCTTCAGTTTATTTCAACAGTGTCTTATATTTTCAGAGTATAGGTCTTTCACCTTCTTGGTTAAATTTATTCTTAGGTATTTTATTCTTTTTGCTGCAATTATGAATGGGAGTATTTTTTTTATTTGTCTTTCTGCTACTTTCTTATTAGTTTATAGAAATGCAACAGGTTTCTGTATATTAATTATGTACCCTACAACTTTACTGAATTCATTTATTACTTCTAATGGTTTTTTGGTCGAGTCTTTAGGGTTTTCTATATAAAGTATCATGTCATCTGAAAATAGGGATAGTTTTACTTCCTTACCAATTTGGATGCGTTTTATTTCTTTTGTCTGATTGTTGTGGCCAGGACTTCCAGTATTATGTTGAATAAAAGTAGTGAGAATGGACATCCTTATTCCTGATCTTACAGGGAAAGCTTTCAGTTTCACCATTAAATATAATGTCAGCTGTGAGTTTTTCATTTATGACCTTTATTATGTTGAGATGTGTTCTCTCTAAATCTACTTTGTTGAGAGTTTTTATCATGAACAGATATTGTATTTTATCAAATGCTTTTCTGCATCTATTGAAATGATCACATGGTTTTTATCCTTCCTCTTGTTAATGTAATATATCACATTGATTGGTTTGTGAATATTGAACCATCCTGGAATAAATCCAACTCGACTGTGGTGAATAATCCTTTCAATGTATTGTTGAATTTGGTTTTGGTTTGCTAGTATTTTGTTGAGGATTTTTGCATCTATGTTCATTGGGGATATTGGCCTGTAGTTTTTTTACAGTGTCTTTAAAAAAATTTTTTTTCAATGTTTATTTATTTTGGGGAGAGAGAGATAGAACGTGCAAGTGTGATCAGGGTAGGGGCAGAGAGAGACAGAGACAGAGGATCTGAAGAAGGCTGTGCTGTGTCAGTACAAATCCTGATACAGGGCTTGAACTCACAAGCTCTGAGATCATGACCTGAGCAAAAGTCAGACACTTAACCAACTGAGCCACCCAGGCACAGTGTCTTTTTGTGATTTTGATATCAGGGTACTTCTGTCCACATAGAATGTATTTGGAAGTTTTCTTCCCTGTTCATTTTTTGGAATAGTTTTAGTAGAATGGGTATTAACTCTTGTTTAAATATTATATAATATTAATATTATGTATAATAATTATAAATTATATTATTTATAATATATAATAAATATATAAAATATAATGTATTTAATATATAATATAACAACATTAAATATTTTATATATTATATAAGATATACATATATATTTACTATCTATCTATCTATTTTGAGAGAAAGAGTGAGCAGGGGAGGGACAGAGAGAGAGAGGGAGAGAGAGAATCCCAAGCCAGCTGTGCGCTGTCAGAACCGTGAGATCATGGTCTGAGCCTAATCAAGAGTCTGACGCTTAACCAACTGAGCCGCCTGAGGGCCCCAGTATTAACTCTTCTTTAAATGTTTAGTAGAATTCAGCTGTGGAGCCATCAGGTCCTGGACTTGTGTTTGTTGGGAGTTTTTTGATGACCTATTCAATTTCATTACTAGAAATTGGTCTGTTCAAATTTTCTATTTCTTCCTGATTCCATTTGGAAGATTGTGTGTTTCTAGGAATTTATCCATTTCTTCTAGGTTGTCCAATTTGTTGGCATATTATTTTTCATAGTTTTATTTTATAATCCTTTGTATTTCTGTAGTGTTGGTTGTTATTTCTCCTCTTTCATTTCTGATCTTATTTGAATCCTCTCTTTTTTTCTTTCTTAATGGATTTGTATAAGTTTATCCAATTCTATTTATCTCTTCAAAGAACCAGCCATTGGTTTCACTGATCTCTTCTATTGATTTTTTTCATTTCTCTTTCATTTATTTTCACTTTAGTCTTTATAATTTTCTTTCTTCTACTAGCTTCGGGCTTTGCTTGTTCTTTTCCTAGTTCCTTTACTTGTAAGTTTATATCATTGTTTTGAGCTTTTTCCTGTGTCTCAAGGTAGACTATAAACTTTCTTCTTAGAACTGCTTTTGCTGTGTCCCAAAGATTTTGGACCATTGTGTTTCCATTTTCATTTGCCTCCATGTACTTTAGTTGTTGTTGTTGTTGTTGTTTAGTTTTTATTTCATAATCATAAGCTTAACTCTGCAATCCAGCTAGACTTGGAAGGGAGTAAGGAAAATATGGAACCCATAGAACTACAGTGAGAGCACAGATTATAGGATATTTCAAGCAGATAGGGGTGAAGGGATGTACTCTTGAGCTATAAAAGGAATGGTTTGGTAGTTAAAATAAAACACAAGTCAAATTTATTAGATTTGTCCAGTCAGCATTGGTGATCTTCTTGCTGATCTTGCCATTCCTATACCCAAGGTGCTCCATGGCTTCCACAATATTCATGCCCTCTTTCACCTTGCCAAAGACCACATCCTTGCCATCGAACCACTGAGATGAAAAACTGGGAACCATTTGTGTTGCATCCAGCACTTGCCATGGATAAGATGCCAGGACCTATGTGTGTCAGAATGAAATTCTCATCAAATTTCTCCCCATAGATAGACTTGGATCCAGTGCCATTATGGCATGTAAAGTCACCACCCTGGCACATAAAACTTGGAATAATCCTATCAAAGCAGGAAACTTTATAACCAAATCCTCTGTCCCCAGTGCTCAGAGCATGAAAGTTTTCTGCTGTTTTTGGAATTTGTCTGCAAACAACTCAAAGGAAACACGGCCCAAGGGCTCATCATCCACAGCAATGTCAAAGGACACAGTGGGGTTGACCATGACTGGGTGGCATGGGCAACTCTGGGATGGTGGCACCTGCAAGTCTGTCTCCATGTATTTTTTGATTTCCTCTTTGATTTCTTTGTTAACCGTTGGTTGTTTAGTAGCATGTAGTTTAGCTTCAATGTGTTTGTGTTTTTTCCAGTTTGTTTTCCTTGTTTCTAGTTTCATATTGTTGTGGTCAGAAAAGATACTTGATAGGATTTCAATCTTTTTATTGAGACTTGTTTTGTGGACTAATATGTGATGCTGGAGACTGTTCCGTGTGCATATGAAAAGAATGTCTATTTTACTGTTTGGGGATGAGATGCTCTGTACATATCTGTTAATCCATCTGATCTAATGTGTTATTCAAAGCCACTCCTTCCTTATTGATTTTCTGTCTAGATGATATATTCATTGGTGTAAGTGGGGTATTTAAGTCCCCTACTATTATTGTGTTGCTGTCAATTTCTCCCTTTATATCTATTAATATTTGCTTGTATTTAGGTGCTTCCATGTTGGGTGCATAGATATTTACAGTGTCAATCCTGTTTTTACATTGATTCCTTTTTATCATTATGTAATGCCCTTCTTTTTCTCTTGTTACAGTCTTTGTTTTTAAGTCTGTTTTGTCTGATGTAAATATTGCTACCTTTTTTCCACCTTCATTGCATGGAATATCATTATTTTATCCCTTCACTTTCAATTTGTATGTGTCTTTTGGTCTGAAGTATCATAGACAACGTATATGTGCATTTTGGTTTTTTTATCCATTAAGTGACCTGATGTCTTTTGATTGGAGCATTTACATTTAAAGTGATTATTGATAGGTATGTACTTATTGCCATTTGTTGTTTTCTGGTTGTTTTTTAGTTCTTTGTTCCTTTCTTATCCTCTTGTCCTCCTTACTTTTCCTTCTGGTTTCATGACTTACTTTCATGTTATGCTCAGGTTTATTTTTTTATTTTGTGTATAATAAGTTTTTAATTTGTGGTTACATATGGGGTTCATATATAACATGTGTATTAGCGGTCTATATTAAGTTGGTCACTTGAGTTCACATGTATGCTGAAGAATACATTCTAAAGGCACTAAATTTTTACTCCCCCTGCATGTTTTATGTATGTGATATCATATCTTACATCTTTATTTTGTGTATCCCTTGACTACTTTTTTGTAGATATAATTGATTTTATTATTTTTGTGTTTTAGCCTCCTTACTGACTTTATAAGTGATTAATCTGTTACCTTTATTATATGTTTGCTTTTACTAGTGAAGTTTTTTCTTAATTTTCTTCCATTTATGTTCTTTTCATTTAAATAATTCCCTTTATTTTATTTTTTCAATTAAATATTTATTGAACAAATGCAGAATAAATTAAGTGGGGTGTGGGGAGATAACCTGAAGATACAATGAACATCTCCAAATATTCAGAGGGCATCACACAAAAACTGAAAGACTTATTCACTATTTTTCCAAAAGGCAGAACTTGAACCAAAGGATAAATATAAGCAACCAGTAGGCTGCAGGCCAGTTGGGCAAAGTGTATCACTTATCTTAATAACTTTGCCAATATAATGCTTTCCACCCTACATTTCCCTGCTCCTAAAAGGAATATTACATCTAATATGTCTCCTGAGGGTCTTAAATAGTCACATTTTCATGACAAACCCTCCACTGCCAGTACACTGGATGTACTAACACTACCAGGAAAAGATGTGAAGTTAACACACTGCTTTACTGAGGAAATGGTCTTTTGTTCCTCATCTACATTTCAGCATTCTGTGTGTGATATTCAGGAGGTGAGGAGAAAGGAGAGCACATTCTGTGAAGAGGGTGGATAGGAATCCTCAGCAGCTCAGATACTGCCTCTGGGGACAGTCTTTCTCAAATCCCACATGAATCACTGTAACTCTTAACCATCGGTGCAGACTGGGGGGTGTGCTGTGCCGCGGCAGGAACAAACAATTGACAACCACTGTCCCACATGAAGCAGGAAATCTGTGTTTTATAGTCACTAGGAAATATAAACTGCATAATACTGACGGGTTCCATCCAAATTGTCAAATATTACAAAACAAAAATTGTTTCAACAACTATTCAGCATAATGTTTAAGGACAAAATACATATAATATACTATATATATGTATTTTATCACATACTCAGTAGGGAATGCTGGGGTGCTAATCCATCCAATAAATTGAAAATAAAAATTTTACATTTCTATATTTGTCAGTATACAGGATTCTGAAGGTGGATCTTGAATTCAGAATGATATATCAGCTTTTGATGAAAGCCACATAATTGGTCAGTCTGGCTAACTGCTGCTTGTTGGGATTGGTGGAATTGGGGCAGGTTCTGATGAGGGAATGATCCAGTTGAAGGAAACATCCAGGGCCCCTGCAACTGGTTTTTTGGGCATAACATTCTTGTGGTGAAGTGGGCTTGTCATCCTTGTTCTAATGTACCTTTCACAGCCTCTTCCACAGGAGCCTGACAACGGCTGCAAAGTCGTTGGCTCTTTATGGAGGTGTAGGCTTGAGAGACTAGGGTGAAGGCTCTTCTCTTTGTGGCATCTCTAAGTGCTTCTATGATTGGCCAGACCATCTCAGACCACTGGTGTGCGTTTAAGGTCATGTAGATTCCAGGAAAATCTCTCTCCAGATTCTTTGTCCTACTGACCAAATTCCCCCAAGTTCAGAATTTACAGATTCTATAGTATCCTTTTCCAAAGATATCTTCCATTATTCATGTCATTATAAAGCCTAACAGCTGACCATACACTGAGGGTGTAGCAATTCCTCCAGGAGCCTTGAGTTCCTGGTTCCCACACTGATCCAGCAACTTACTGAAATTAAGGCACTTTCTGTCATAAAACCATCACTGGCATCTTCCCAGCCAGTCCCACCTCAGCACCTTCCCAAAAGTAGACCCCAGACAGCCCCTTGGCCATCGCACCCACAGTGAAGTACTAAAAAATTCCCTGTAAACAAAAACCAAAAACAAATAGAAAGAGGAATTCCATTTAACATTTCAGGTCATCATTCAGAATTTAAGAAGAGATAAAGATTTTCCCAGATAAACAAAAGTTAAAGGAGTTGCTCACCACTAAACTAGTCTCACAAGAAATGTAGAGTCTTATGATTGAAATGACTGCACATAATTCCTGAACAAGACAATTCAACAATGATCACTTGTTAGTCATTATTGATGAGAATATAATTCATGCAACTAAGTGATAAATTTAAAATAATTTTCACAACAATTAAAAAGTTACAAGTATAAATTATATTTGACTCTAATCACTCTTACTTTTTTCCTACTGGCAAATGTAAGGTGGCAATATCTTATGATAACATGACTGGTTTCATTATCCACTTTTTCATATCAATTATATATTACAAAATAATGGTCAAACTCTAATTTGCAGAGTATGACTATGTTATTAAAATGAAAATCCTGCAGCTAATTTGTATGTAACTGAAAGGGCATATCAGCCATGAAGAAAAGGAAGAATTCAATATATAGGAACAGAGATATTGGGGGTTGAGTCCATAAGGAGTATCTGGCAGGCCTCCCTGTGTTTCCTGGCCACACCTTAGGCTGTGAGTCCTGCCCCTTGGGTACCTGGAACATGCACTCTTCCAGCAGCTCTAAGGCTCAGTGTTTATGACAAGCAGCAATACTCACTGCAACTGGCTTTGGAAGGTGATGCCCTGGTAGTAGAATACTCTTTGGCTTTGCTTTTTTATTAAAGGATACTTGCTTTAATAAAGCAAATTCTTAATTATGCTTGCTTCCTATGGGACCATGGGGGACACTAGAGTGGATCATCAGTCTCTGATTATTTTGGGCTACTCTCTGAGAATCCTTTGAACAAATTGCTTTTGGCCAGGGGTGAATTATGTAGAGGCACCAATGACTCCAGTCCTTTCAGGCCCTCATAGGGCTGGATAGGTAACTATCTTGCGGTACACCTGTAACTCATTTATTATGTACTAAATGAAGTGTGTCACTTAAAAGACTATGGTTTATATAGCTAAGCTGGTTAAAACGGGGAAAAAGAAATCATACTTTCTGTTTTTAATAATTCAATTCCTTACATTTGAAGTGATTATATTACAAAGTAACATGACTATAAATTAATTAGTACAGGTGGAATATATAATAGCTAGAGTATGATGTATTGCCTTCACCTGGTTGTAATTTTTCTTAAACTTTAATAATTTGTTACTAACTTCGATAGTGTCCATATAGTAAATGGAAATCATACCAGTTATTTGAATAGATAATTTTTTAATTTTATTTTTTTAATTTACATCTAAATTAGTTAGCATATAGTGCAACAATGATTTCAGGAGTAGATTCCTTAATGCTTCTTACCAATTCCTCCTACTACCCCTCCAATAACCCTCTGTTTGTTCCTCATATTTAAGAGTCTCTTATGTTTTGTCCCCCTCCCTGTTTTTATATTATTTTTGCTTCCCTTCCCTTATGTTCATCTGTTCTGTGTCTTAAAGTCCTCATATGAGTGAAGTCGTATGATTGTCTTTCTCTAATTTCACTTAGCATAATACCCTCTAGTTCCATCCACATAGTTGCAAATGGCAAGATTCCATTCTTTTTGATTGCTGAGTAATACTCTATTGTATATATATACCACATCTTCTTTATCCATTCATCCACTGATGGACATTTGGGCTCTTTCCATACTTTGGCTATTGTTGATAGTGCTGCTATAAACATGGGGGTGCATGTGTCCCTTTGAAACAGCACACCTGTATCCCTTGGATAAATGCCTAATAGTGCAATTGCTGGGTCATAGGATAGTTCTATTTTTAGTTTTTTGAGGCACCTCCATACTGTTTTCCAGAGTGGCTGCACCAGCTTGCATTGCCACCAACAATGCAAAAGAGATCCTCTTTCTCCGCATCCTCGCCAACATCTGTTGTTGCCTGAGTTGTTAATGTTAGCCATTCTGACAGTTGTTAATGTTAGCCATTCTGAAGGGGGTATCTCATTGTGGTTTTGATTTGGATTTCCCTGATGATGAGTGATGTTGAGCATGTTTTCATGTGTTGGTTGGCCATCTGGATGTCTTCTTTGGAGAAGTGTCTATTCATGTCTTTTGCCCATTTCTTCACTGGATTATTTGTTTTTTGGGTGTTGAATTTGATAAGTTCTTTATAGATTCTGGATACTAACCCTTTATCTGATATGTCATTTGCAAATATCTTCTCCCATTCTGTCGGTTGCCTTTTAGTTCTGCTGATTGTTTCTTCTCTGTGCAGAAGCTTTTTGTTTTGATGAGCTCCCACTAGTTCATTTTTGCTTTTGTTTCCCTCGCCTCTGGAGGCGTGTTGAATAAGAAGCTGCTGCGGCCAAGATCAAAGAGGTTTTTGCCTGCATTCTCCTTGAGGATTTTGATGGCTTCCTATCTTACATTTAGGTCTTTCATCCATTTTGAGTTTATTTTTGTGTATGGTGTAAGAAAGTGATCTGAGTTCATTCTTCTGCATGTTGCTGTCCAGTTTTCCCTGCACCACTTGCTGAAGAGACTGTCTTTATTCCATTGGATGTTCTTTCCTACTTTGTCAGAGATTAGTTGGGCCATATGTTTGTGGGTCCATTTCTGTGTTCTCTATTCTGTTCCATTGATCTGAGTGTCTGTTTTTGTGCCATGAATACATAATTTAACAAGAATTGTTACCCAGATATAAAGTGAAGGAAGTGACTACAAAGCTAAAAAGAGAAATCCAAGGTATTATAGAGGGAGCAAATGTTACCACATCTAGAGCTGGGGGAAAAAAATGAAGCAAAGGAAGAAACTTACAAACAGAGGAGTGACCCCTCAGTTGAAACTCAGATGTATGAGAAGATGCTGCTCAGTTGGTGTCAGTGTCCCTGAGCTTAGAGGAGGGATTCTGTGGGACCCAGACCTCTAAGGCAGGAACAATGGCTGGCTGGTGTTGATGTCTTTGAGTCGATGAAATGTACAAAACTGTAGAAAAACTACAAACTGGATTCAGTTGTTGCTGCAGAAAGGGCCTGCTGCTACCAGGATGAAGAACCATTGCTAGCATAAAGCACACAGAAACCAAAAGGCTATAGGAGGCAGTCTTGAGGTAGACAGGAAGGAACAATTCTCTTGCCCTCCCACAGTCTCGGGTTCTCCCTCTGGTGCCACCAGTTAACAGACCTTAACAGGACCACCTGGCAAGGCAAAGAAATGTGGTTTTCAGAGTCCCAGCTCCAGCATCAAAGAATAATACAAAAGGGTGAGTTGAGAGCTGAGATAATGATGTAGTAACTGGCATTTGACTGATGTGAAAACTGGTACCAGAAATGGGGTTTATCTTTCATCCTCTGGTTTGCATATATCTCATAAAGATAGTTAAAGACCTTGCTTCTTCCTGCGCCTCATATCCAATGAGTATAATGTCATCAATGTAGTGGACCAAGTCAATGCTGATTGGAAGGTCAAGATGCTCAAAATCTCTGTGGACTACATCATGGTAGAGAGAAGGAGAACTGCCATAGCCCTGGGGCAAGACAGTGAAGTTACATTGTTGGCTTTGCCTAGTAAAAGCCAATAGCTTCTGGTGTTCTCTACCAATTTGTATGGAGAAATAAGCATTTGCTAGGTCAATAGCTGCATACCAGGTAGCAGGGGGTACGTTGATTTGCTCCAGTAAAGATACTACATGCAGAAAGCAGCTGCAATTGCAGGCAGATATCACCTGATTAAATTTATAATAATCTACATTCTCCAAAATCCATCCACCTTCTTCACAGACCGGACGGGCAAGTTAAGTTGGCATGAGATAGGTTTCATCACTCCCTGCTGCTTTCAAATCTTTATTGGTGTTACTAACCTCTGTAAATCCCCATTCTGTCATCCCAGGAAAACAATATTTTTTGTTTACTCTCCTGGTATATGTATATGTGGGGGAGGGAAATTTCCAAGGGCTACAACTTGACCCTTCATACTATAAGCCTCCTTATTTCACGATCAGAAATCCTGATCTGGAATTCTAAACTGAAAATTCTGCCAGTTACCATGTATCTATTCTAATTATACACACAGGAACTTATGAAATCACTATAGAGTGGTTCTGTGGATTTACTTAATCCACTGAGTCAAACTTGAGTTAAGACTCAATTTCTCGGGGGGATTGTGGGGTGGGGAATGGGTTAAATAGGTGATAGGGATTAAGGAATGCACTTGTCGTGATGAGTACTGGGTGATGTATGGAATTGTTGATTCATTTTATTGTACACCTGAAACTAAAATCACACTGTGAACTAACTGGAATTAAAAACTTTTAAAAAATAAAAGGATGGTGCAAGGACTAAGCTCTGGGAGAACTCCAGTATTAGAACTCTAAGAAAAGAAGAGTAACCAACAGGAGAGACATAAAAAATGACTAGGGAAGTGAAAGAAAAACTCAAATATTGTTATCTTGGAAGCCAAGTGAAGAAAGTACAGGTTTTCCCCACTGTCTGAAAGTATGACATTCCTGTGAAACCTTCTGCAAGCCAGAATGACATAAAGCAAAGAAGCAATTACCATTTATTTATATGGCAAAAAATTTTGAACATTCCTAGACCCCAAAAAATCAACTCTTTTAGGCTTTTCTGTTTCCTCAGGACACATCTTGTTAATTGATGCACAATATATGTCGAGATAAAGCACAGATGCTTCAGACACAGTTCAAAGCTACGGTTGCTGAATGCTGAGCTGCTGAGTGTGGCTCCTGGGAAGGAGCTTAGGATGCATGCTGCCTCTATAATGACTTGCCTCAAAACAAATGCTGAATGCTATTTTTACTTTCTGCCTTTTTTTGTAAAGGCAAAAATCCCTTTGGATTTCTTTCCCTTAGGGAAACCAGGTGGTGGTCAATGCATCATCAAGATTAATACTCAGCTACGACCTCAAAGACCTAACTCACCAATTGACCCCAATTCAACTGTGTTCAAACTCCTCATCACCACTGGGAGAAATCGTGCTAATCTTAAAGGACCCCAAGTCAGGCCATGGGCATTGCAGCAATACTTCTTCCTGAGACCCTCATGTTGGGCCATGTGCAGTTCAGTATTACTTTGCTAGACATCCCAGCAAGCAAAGTCTTCCATGTCCATGCAGATGTCAGAATGGAGAAAGATCAGTGTGAAGATTCAGGTGTCCTCCAGAAGTTTCTGGGTTCTCACCAGACCATCCTCTTTACCCTCTTTGTGGTGCTATTGTAACCTTTTTTTTTTTTTTTTTTTTTTTTGTCTTCTAGCATACAATGCCTTCTTAAACAAGATACAGGCAATTACAGTTGTTTATGTAGCAACTCTAGGAATACCACAGCCATGTTCTTAGACCCCCACATATTCCTCCCCACTCTTTCATGACTCTACAACCCCCACCAGCCCAGAGTCAGCTACAACATTGGCTGTGGAGTATGAGGCACTAACCTCCACTTGGACAAGTCCCCTTAACTGTAGAGGACTGGAGATTTCTAGCAACCAGGAACTAGCTGCAACCTCTATACTCATAAGCCCCTAAACAAGGGTTCTGAGAACTGTAATTAAATGATCCTAAGCTGTTCCATAAAGAGAGAGAGAGACTCAGTTTCTCACCTGTGCACCACAAAGCCCACACTTAAACTGGTGGGCTGCAGTGGCATTTAGAGTCCCCAGGAATTAACATCAATTTAGTGCCAATGTTTAGAAATCCCTGAAAAACCTGAATATTTCTTTTTCCCTGGTACACAGTCATTTTAGGAGATGGCCACAGCTCCTTGTAAAGAAGACTTGGAGGAAGATTTTCAGTATATACTAATGGCAGTGCTACAGTAGCCTCCTTTAAGAGGATGCAACCTTGCCTTCAGTTATGGGGCTTAGGCCTGGTAACTGGTAAGAGGTCAGAACTCTCTACTGTGGTGACTAAAGTCATATTTTTGGCCACCATATATGGATTTTTTTATACTAAATGTTGGTGACCAACATTTCAGTAGGCTGGTCATCTATTTTATTCCTACAACCATCATAATCATTTAGCCACAAAGATCGGTGAGGGTCAAAAAAGCATCTGATTACCACTATATTTCTACTTCTCTCTTTTAAAAAATGTTTACTTAGTTTTGAGAGAGAGAGAGAGAGATAGAGAGAGAGAGACAACATGAGCAGGGGAGGGGCAGGGAGAGGGAGACACAGAATCTGAAGCAGGCTCCAGGCTCTGAGCTGTTAACACAGAGCCCGATGCAGAACTCGAACTTATGTACTGTCAGATCATGACCTGAACTGAATCAGATGCCCAACTGACTGAGCCACACAGGTGCCCCTATATTTCTACTTCTCTTTATAGTAAATGTGCCTGCTTTGTCTTTGGTGGTTAAACAGTAATGTTTAACTTCTGCTACTCGGAAATGGGTCATCCCACATGCCTAACCTACAGAAGAAAGCCACTATAGAGCTTTTCAAGGATGTAAATACTCCCACTCACTAATATAATTTTCAGTGCGTTGGTAAGGGGATGTTCCCAGAATCCTCTCAGAGGATATCCTTGGAGGGAGTGGATGTGCAAGCCAATATGTGATAAATATACTCCAACATTCCTGTCTTCCTAAGTCTTTGGATTTCTTCCTACACGATGCCAGGGATCTTCCAGTATCTCAATTTAAAACACAGGCCACTGTGGAGTCCAAGTTTCAGTGAGTTTACCAAATAAATGGTTAGCATCACTTACAGCTGTAGATGCTAGAACATTAAATCCTTAATGTCTGATAAGTGTACCCATATTAATAAATTCTAACCAACTCAACATTATATTCTGTGCTCCTTGCTTTAACTCCCTTATAGTATACTCTCACATATTCCCTGGATTTTTGTCACTATATATGCAAATCCTGAGAGTCTTTTGCTGTAAAAGCTATTTCCTCCTGGTCAGACTTTGTATTTGCCCTGCTGGGGCATTTGAACATCTGACTGTAGTTATGAGTCTACTAGAAGTAAGAGGTGGTTGTGGTGAATCTTCAGGAAAATGGGAGTCCCTACCAAGGCAGTTGCCTCAGATGAGATTTTTACAAGATTTTCAATTTAGTGAAGGCTAGTCTCCACAAATACAGGAGGACAAACTGCCTACATTTGCAAGAGAGGCTAGAGTGACTCAGGAGTTTGAGATTATTAGTCTCCTAGTTCCACTAAATCTTGGAAATTTGGAATGAGGTCCTTCTTCCCAATCAGTGCCCCAATTTTCACATGAGTAACTTGGCTGGGATGTGAATTCAGTTAACACTGAAACCCATAATTCTTGATGAATTGACCCCTTTATCATTCTATTATGACTTTCTTTGTTTCTTGTTGCAGCTTCTGGCTTAAAGTCTATTTTGTCTGATGTAAATATAGCTACCTCTCCTCTATTTTGGTTTCACTTGCATGTGATATCTTTTTCTATCCCTTCACTTTGAGCCTATGTGTGTCCTTAAAGCTGATGTGAGTCTCTTGTTTAGGGGGCACATAGTTGGGTCTTGTTTTTCATCCATCCAGCCACTCTGCATTTTGATGGAAAATTTAATCCATATGAATTTAGAGTAATTATCGATAGGGAAGAACTTAATCATGTCATCTTGTTAATTGTTTTCTGGCTGTTTCATAGTTCTTTGTTGCCTTCTTCCTCTCTTACCACCTTCCTTTGTGAGCTGATGATTTTCCATAGTGGTATGCTTTGATTGCATTCTTTTTATCTTTTGTGCATCTACTGTGGATTTTTGCTTTGTGGTTACCATGGGGCTTACATAAAACAGCTTATAGACACAACAGTGTATGTTAAGTAGATAACAATTTAATTTCAGTTACAGACAAAGAGTCTACCCTTTTACCCTCCCATTTAAAAAAATTTATTTATTTGGGCAGGGGGGCAGAGAGAGACAGAGAGAGATAATCCCAAGCAGGCTCCATGCTGTCAGCACAGAGCCCGATGTGGGGCTTGATTTCATGAACCATGAGATCATGACCTGAGCCAAAATCAAGAGTCTGACATTTAACTGAGTGAGCCACCCAGGCACCCCTCCCATTTTGTTTTTGAGGCCACATCTTCTTATATTATATATCCATTAGCAAATATTGTAGCCATAGTTATTTATAATACTTGTGTCCTTTAACCTTTATACTAGAATTAACTGATTAACACACTACCAGATTACAGTATTGGAATATTCTGAATTTGACTATATAATTAAATTTATCAATATGTTTTATATTTTCATGTTTCCATGTTACTAATTAGTGTCTCTTCATGCCTGCTTGAAGAACTCCTTTCATCATTTCTTATAAGGCAGTTCTAATGGTGGTGAACTAACCTCAGCTTTTGTTTGACTGGGAAAGACTTTGTCTCTCCTTCATTTCTGAAAACTTTACCAGATAGAGTATTCTTGATTACTTAAAGTATATCACCCCACTCTCTCCTGGCCTTTAAGGCTTCTGCTAAGAAATCCACTGATAGTCTTATGGAGTTCCTTTATAAGTAGCACACTTCTTTTTATTGCTGCTTTCAAGATTTATCTTTGTCTTTGATTTTTGAAAGTTTTATTATAATGTGTCCTGGGGAAGATCTCTTTGGGTTGAATTTGTTTGCAACTTCATGAACTTGAATGTGCAAATATGCCCCCAGATTTGGGAAGTTCTCAGGCATATTTTTTTAAAATAAGCTTTCTGCCCCTTTCTCTCTATCCTTAGATTCTCATAATACATAGGTTGTTTCTCTTAATGGTGTCCCATCAATCCCATAGGATTTCTTCATTCCCCTTCATTTTTTTCCCCTTCATTTTTGCTTTTCTCTGACTGGATCATTTCAAATGATCTGTGTTCCTACTGAGTATTTACACAAAGAAAATGAAAACACTAATTCAAGGAGAAGTATGCACCCCTATGTTTATTGCAGCATTATATACAAAAGCCAAGGTGTGAAAGCAACCCAAGCACCCATTGACAGATGAATGGACAAAGATGTCATACACACACACACACACACACACGAATATCATTCAGCCATAAAAAAGAATGAGGTCTTGCCATATGTGACAACATGGATGGACCTAGAGGATATTACACTAAATGAAGTAAGTCAGAGAAAGACAGATACCATATGATTTTACTTATACGTGGAATCTAAAAAACAAACAAAGAAACAAAAAACCCCAAACAAACAAGAAGCAGAAACAACTAATAAATATAGAGAACAAAGAGATGGTTTTCAGGGGGAGGATATTGAGGGATGGGCAAAATAGGTGAAGGGAGTGGGAAATACAGGCTTCCGGTTATGGAATGAATAAGTCACAGGAATTAAAGGTACAACATAGAGAATATAGTCAGTGGTATTGTGATAGCATTTTATGGTAACAGATGATAGCTATACCTGTGGTGAGCATAGCATAATGTACAGACTTGTCAAATTACTATGTTGTACACTTGAAACTAATGTCACATTGTGTGTCAACTATACTTCAATAAAATAATCTGTATTCAGATTTACTAACTTTCTTCTGCTTGGTCTCATCTGCTATTGAAGCTCTTTTTTGAATTCTTCATTTCAGTCCTTGTATTCTCCAGCTCTGAAATTTCTGGTGTTCTTTTTTATATTTTCTCTTTGTGGAATTTATCATTTCATTCATCTATTGTTTTTCTTATTTCATCAAATTGTTTATCTGTGTTCTCTGTTAGCACTCTGAGCATCTTTTTTTTTTCAACATTTATTTATTTTTTTTGGGACAGAGAGAGACAGAGCATGAATGGGGGAGGGGCAAAGAGAGAGGGAGACACAAAATCGGAAACAGGCTCCAGGCTCTGAGCCATCAGCCCAGAGCCCGATGCGGGGCTCGAACTCACAGACCTTGAGATCGTGACCTGGCTGAAGTCGGACGCCTAACCGACTGCGCTACCCAGGCGCCCCTCTGAGCATCTTTAATACAATTATTTTGAATTCTTTGTTAGGTAGTTTATGAATCTTTACTTCTTTGGGGTCCATTACTAGAAGTTTACTACATTCCTTTAGTGGTGTCATGTTTCCCTGATTCTTTGTGATCCCTGTCACCTTCATAGGTGTTTGTGCATTTGAAAAAGCAGTTGTCTCTTCCAGATTTTATGGAATGAGTTTGGTGAGGAAAGACTTTCACCTGTGGTTGGGGGCATTTTGGCACATGCTGTGACCCATGGTCTAGTACTGCAGGATACCAAGTGTGAGGGCATGTAGCATCTGTAGATGGGGATGGGTGGAGGTGGCATGGTGTCTCATTGGCTCCAAAAGCTGTGGTCCATAACGTCAGTTACATGATCCTTTGTGAGAGCTGTAGGCAGTCCACAATGTCTGCAAGGACTGTTGGATTCTTTAATGGCATCTCCAGTCTAGTGGCTAGGGACATGCCAGACAGTGATGGTGACCATAGCCAGTGGTGTGCACCCTCCTAGCTATGGGGCTAGTTGAGGGGGGTGGCTGCAGGGGCCAGTTGCAGGCAGATGTGCAGTGGTGAAGGCTAGGTCCTTCAGCAGAGGCTGGGGCCAACTGCAGGCACACAGGCACCTGCAGGGTCCCCGGTTGTCAGTGTGTACATGTGTAACCATTGGGGCCAGCTGTAGGCATGCATTTGTCAGGGGAGGCCAGTGATGGGAGTTGAGGCTGGTGTCTTGCAGATGTACAACCATAGGGTTAACTGCAAGTGAGAGGGGCTGTTCAGACCAATGACAGGGGTTAGGGTTCAGTTCAGACCCATCAACAGCTATACAGATGTTGGCTGTTGGCATATACCTGTGGGACTGCAGGAGCTTGCCATGGCATATGCCCAGCAGTAGAGGCTGGTAATGAGAGTCAAGCCCGCAGCATGCAGGTCAATAGCTGCAGGAGTCTCCTGCCATTCTCAGCAGTTATCTCTATCTTACACTAGCTTTTCTTTCTTAGCCTTACCTTTAAGTGTTCATCAGCAAGGGTTTATCCTTAGCTTTTTTTTTTTTCATCTCCTAGAAGATACTCGTATTGGGTGAGCTCCACTAGCATCTTCCTGCAAATGCATCTTTCTGTCAGTACCCAGGGATTTAAGACTCATGAAATCCAGCTATATGATACTGCTTATCTTCTATTAGTCTGACAAATCAGAATTGTGTATGATTACTTTCTTATACTGAGAAACCTCTTCCCCAAGGATAACTAGCTACCCTTTCATCTATGACTGACAGTCTTGCCAATCAAGATGTCAAATGCTGCAATTCACCAATTTATAAATCTATTGGGAGTGCATGTGAAAGGCCCTTACCAGATTCACAAAAACCCAGCCTCAGAGCTGACAATCTAAGTAGGATGACTCTGGAATCTCATGAGTGGGGTGTGTGAGGTGTGAATAATGCTGTGTACTGTGGGTAACTAAAATGCAAATTAATACTTCAGACTGGACAGTGCTTCTATCATTATCCAATGGACTTGATTCTGCATAACGTCCTACAATATATTTCAGTCACAATATATTTCAGTGGCATTAAGATTCTTACTGCCTGCAAACCTCTATCAGACTATTGAGCAGGTATCTTAAATGTGTTAACACCTACAAACTCAAACTCTTATCATTCCTCTAACCTGTTTTCCTCTCCTTTCCATATTTCATTTAATGGCATCATGATCCATTCAGCCTTATAAATATGAAAAAACACTCAGTGAACCTTAACTATTTCTCTTTTTCTCTTTAGATCCAACTTTGCCCCGAATCCTGATGATCATATCTGTTTTAGTTTAGGTTCCTTCAGAACAGACCTTGATCCAAGGAGTTAAATGTAAGTTCATTTGGGAGGTGGTTCCAGGAAACAATGGCAAGGGAGTAGGGAAGTAATACAGGAAAGTGAGGGAAGCCTGTACTATTAGGCAGGTTTCACTGAGGCAACTGAGGCTCTATCCCATTGGGGAACTCTGGGAGACAGAAATGTTCCACCCATGGGACTCTATGCAGCTTCCTATTCATCACTGGCTGAGGGCTTCTCCTAGAAGATATCAACTCTCAGGCACTTCTTGCCATCCCACATTTGGACTGGCACAAGCCCTCAGACAGAATTGCAGGTGCTTGCAGTCAGAGACCATTCATATGTACTGAAAAGTGAAGCTGAAGGGATGTAGTTAGGGTATTGGCAATGTCTAGCAGAAAGTAGATTAGAGTGAGGGGCATTGAAACGTGCAACATTTACGGGTGCAAAATTTACCTTCATTCTGTGCACCCTCCCCCCATCCTTCATAATTCTAGTCATTGCTGGCAGAGTTAACTTTTTAAAAACACCAATTTGATCACATCTGTCCTGTGCTTTAAAAGCACAGAGTAAAGTCCATCCTCCTTGATTTCACATGAATAAACATTATAGACTGAAAAGTTACCTTGACAATTTTTTTAAAAACATTTATTGAGAGACAGAGTGTGCGTGGGGGAGGGGCAGAGAGAGCGGGAGATACAGAATCTGAAGCAGGCTCCAGGCTCTGAGCTGTCAGCACAGAGCTCAAAGCAGGGCTCGAACTCATGCACCATGAGATCTTGACCTGAGCTGAAGTTGAATGCTTAACCAACTGAGCCATCCAGGTGCCCCAAAAGTTACCTCTTTAGCCTCATCTTCTGCTATTTTCTTTTATATAACTAAGCTCTGTACATGAATGCTTCACTTCCTGAACTTTTATACCCTAGTGTGTATTGTTCCTTCTGCCTCAAATACCCTTCCCCACTCCTTTACACAAAAATTTCTTACTAGTCCTTTAAAATCCAGTTTAGAAATATTTCTATGAAAACTTCCCTGAACTCCCTGGGAAAATTAATTGCTTACTCCTATGTGTTCCTTAACACCTCTGCTTTTGCACTGTGCAGATTGAACTGCACCTGTAAATCCTTTTTTTCATCACTAAACTAGGAACTCTTCAAAGGAAGTTTTCCTGTCTCCCTGAGCACAGGTCTCATTTATCTTTTTTAACCCCAATGCTTGCATATAGAAGGCACCCAATAAAGGTTTATCGCATTGAATTTATCTGGGTGCATCAAAAAAAAAACCTGATTTTAAAAGAAATGGAAGGGAGCTTCTAGTAATTTCAGGAGATGGACACCATAAGCAAAGAAAGCAGGCTGTGAGAATGTACAATTGGGACCTACCAAAGAAATCTATTTTATATTACTTATTTATGAACTGCTTCAAAAAGGCTTTGAGGCAACTATTCTTAAGTGCTGGAATCTGTTGTCTCCAAAGGCAGTACTTCTGGTTTATTCTGCTAGAACATGTGTTGATAAAAAGACATGCAAATACTCTAGCATAGTTTAAAGAAACCATTTTAAATTAAATAGTCCCTAGATTGTAACTGTCCTAGAGGCAAAGGCCGTGTATATAAAATTTACTTTTTACATAGCACCTAGCCTAAATATACACAAATTCTTAAATGATTTTTGGCACAGCAGTAATTTTGATTACTGTAGTCATTTGCAATGAAGTAAGCATCAGATAATTATCCATTTTAATTCCTTAATATGAATAAATAAGCAAGATAAATCACATTCCTCTCAGAACTCCCCACTCAGAAAAATGCTTTGTAGTGAGATTATTATTCTAATATCTGTATGCCTTTCATACATGATGAATTGGGTAGCCATCAGAGTTTCACTTCACCTAATCTTGTTATTTCAAAAATTATTAAGGATGATAATATTTAAAAATTTTTTTTTAATTTTTGTGTTTATTTTTTTTTTTTTGAGAGAGAGGAAGACAGAATGTGAGCAGGCGAGGGACAGAGAAAGAGGGAGATACAGAATCTGAAACAGGCTACAGGCTCTGAATGTCAGCACAGAGCTGAACATGGGGCTCGATCTCACAAGCCGTGAGATCGTGACCTGAGCCGAAGTCGGGACGCTTAACCGACTGACCCACCCAGGTGCCCCATGATGATAATAATGTTTTTAAAACTTCACTTGCATTACTGTTGCTGCTGCTGCTGCTGCTGCTGCTGCTGTGTGTGTGTGTGTGTGTGTGTGTGTGTGTGTGTGTGTGTTTCTTTCTTAAAATGATAATGGTGGTGATTGTTATGGTTAAGCTTTCCTGTCTCCCTGGGCACTAGCCTAGCATTAATCTAGGTTTGGGCAGTAACAACAGCAGTAACAGTAGTACAGTTTGAAAAGTTTAGCAGTTGAGAACTTAGTACCATTCAATAGAATGGTGGGATGCAGTGGGGGTTGGGAGTGACTTTGGTCTCCCACAGTACTTTTTGTTGTTTAATATTTTCTTTCTGTTATTAATATTGGTCTGATAATAGTGTTCCCTACTATTTGATGATACCTTTTAGTGGTCCAGATGAGTGAGCCAGCATCTCAAGAGGGATCCAAACCTGTTCAGGTACTTGGCTTACATAGATTTCTAGCCATTTAATTATAAGAGGATTTGAGATTTAACATTCTTGAGAAAATTGAGATGCAAGATCATATTTTGTCATTTACTTACTTCTATTTTTAGTTGAAGTATTCTGCCTCAGGTCATGACAAAAGTGCTGGAAAAAGAGGTTCAAATAATAGTTGGGTTACAGTAACCTTCTAGTTGGTTGGCATTTATAACATGTCTGTTATTGTTTGAAATTTTTTTTAAAATTTTTAGCGTTTTATTTATTTTTGAGACAGGGAGAGACAGAGCATGAACAGGGGAGGGTCAGAGAGAGGGAGACACAGAATCTGAAACAGGCTTCAGGCTCTGAGCTGTCAGCACAGAGCCCGACGTGGGGCTCGAACTCATGGACCGCGAGATCGTGACCTGAGCCAAAGTCGGCCGTTTAACCGACTGAGCCACCCAGGCGCCCCTTGTTTGAATTTTTAATATGGCTACTTTGTGTGATTTTATTTGGTATGATGTTTGCCCATTATGTAAATTTTTTTACATAAAAAGTTTGCTATACTAGAGTATAAGATGTTAGTTTTATCTTTAGCTTCTTTTGGATCCCACTTACTAATACTGTTTCCATTTCAGGAAAATGGAGAAGAAGAGAAAGAAAGGAAACAGGAAGCAACTGAAGTGAAAGTCCCTACTGAGGTAGAGTTTTCATAAATAATCAGATGTTAATGCTGGAGAATACACTGGTCAAATTAATTTTCTTATGAAAAAGGAAAAGAGGGGTGCCTGGGTGCCTCAGTCAGTTAAGCATCAGACTCTATTTCACCTCAGGTCATGATCTCATGTTGAGAGACAGAGCTCTGCATCAGGCTCCACACTTGCATGAAGCCTCCTTAAGATTCTCTTGCCCTCTTCCTCTGCCACTCCCCCACTCATCCTCTTGCTCTCTCAAAAAAATTTTTTTTTACAAAAGGAAGGAAAAGATGTGGATGTCCAAAAGGATAAATAAAATGCCAAATGGAAATGAGCAAATTCATGTTAACCATTAAGCTGACTCATCTGAGACAGTTGCAGGAAGTGTCTGTGGACAGATAAATTATTTGTGAAAAGCTATTACAAGTTATAGATAAATAAAGGTTGCATTCTAAGGTCAGAACCATTACCCCAAGTACAAAACCCACCAGTTTTTAGGATAACTTCATTATTCATTCTGAAAATATAATTTCCATATTAATAATTTAAGTAACTTTGTGTTTATTTGACTACAAGACTTCAATGAGGAAGAATATTCTATAGAAAAAGGGATGCGATCGAAAACAGTTATATGGGGCTCCTGGGTGACTCAGTTGGTTAAGCCTCTGACTCTTGATTTCGGCTCAGGTCGTGACTTCATGGTTCATGAGTTGGAGCCCTGCATCTGACTGCGCTGACTGCAGATTCTGCTTGGGATTCTCTCTCTCCTCTCTGCCCCTTCCTCTCTCTCTCTCTCTCTCTCTCTCTCTCTCTCTCTCTCTGTCTCAAAAATAAATAAACTTTAAAAAATCTTAAAAAAAAAAAGAAAAGAGTTATATAGATTCACCATTAAGTTCAATAATATGAGTCTTAAAAATATTATTATTGTTCTTTTAACACTACATCAACATGAGTACAAAAAATGATTTTTCCACCATTTATTCATAAAACTAACCTTTAATTTCAATTAAGATGAAATATTTTTCTTTCTACCACAAACATAGAAGATGATTCTAATAGTAGAAGAAAGCAGTAGCATTTTCAAAAGTCCACTTTCATCTTGCAGTGGTCTCAAATATTGTTTCTAGAAAGTATTGTATAATTTGAAGATTAATGTACATCTGAAATAATATTCTTTGCATATCACTTTGTTAGCCATAGAAAGATGGGATGACATGTTGAACCAATGTATTTTATCTTATCAATGCAGTAAGCAGTCTTTGCTTCTAATACACAGCATTAAATCCTAGAAAAATCAAACATATGTCTGGTAACTCCTATAAGTCATTTATCTGCATTCTTTAATTGGGAGGGTTGATGCAACTTTGAAGAAAAGTAACTCATTTTACAATTGGGATTTCTTTTCTCTTTTCAGAGTTCACAGAGCGTACCAAGCAGCTCTGCATTAGACACCAGCAGCAATGTGCCAGAAACAGCAACAGATGAAATCAAATCCCAAGGTATAGAACTAGCCTTTCCCCTACACAATGGAATTTAAAACAATTGTGTTTTCACTGGGGATGCATTCCTTAAGATTTTGCCTTAAAAAAAATATAGTCTCAGGGGTATTTTAAACACAATTTGGGAAATAGTTTAAAATGTATTCCCTTCATCATCTATTAATATTTTTGAAGCAACTTTATGACTATTCATCCTGTGCTTAAAGAGAAAATTTAGCTGAGATCTGACTGATACATAGCAGGCAACCCATTAATGAAAACATTAAATGAAGAACACAAATGATTTGGCCTGCTTATTGTTTTTTGTTTGTTTGTTTGTTTCTCCTTTTTACCTCTGTACTTGACCACACATTTATTGTGTTTGATTTCTAGCCCCATCCTTAACCCATATCCCACATGATTATGCATCTTGGAAGTGTATCAGATCAAAGACAAAACACAAGTGGGAAAGACAGTCATCCCTTTCATTGCAGTTCTTCAAACTTTAGATACTTAGTGAAATCCTGTACCAAAAAAATTCTCTACAATATTTGAAATTTAACAATTTTAATTAATTGAAATGTGCTTCTGTTCGGTTTCAAGTATTAAGTGTTGAGTATGTGCTAGGCAGTGCGAGGCCAAGTTACCATAATAATTACTTAAAGCATTTTCTAAAGTATAAATTGTTATATGGGTGCTACTTACCGCTTTTAGGTACTTAACTTTTCTCCAAAGGGTTTTCTGTCTCTTAAACCAATTAAAAGCAGTTATTTACTATTTCTTCTTATCAACACACATTATAATACATACACATTAAGAACCAAATTTTCCAACACTTACTCTGTTTTTATTATAAACTTGTACTATTTTCATAGCTTCACTAACTTTTAAAAAGTTTCTCAGAAAGTCCCTCTCCATCTGCCTCTCCACCACCCCAATTTCTTGATTTTACTTCTTCCTCACTCCCACCCTCCATCACCATTGCTGCATACATATACTTTGCCTTTACCTTAATCATTTCAGCCATGTTTTTTTTAAGTTTATTTATTTATTTTTAGTAATCTCTAACACTCAAGGTGGGGCTCAAATTTACAACCCCAAGATCAAGAGTCACATACTCTTCTGACTGAGCCAGCCAGGTGCTCCTCAGCCAGGTTTTTAAATGAACTCTTTTATTTTAAATATGCCAAACAGAATTGGGATCTTGGTAATTTGTTATAAATTTAATTAGATGTTCACTTTAATCCGTTTGTGGCCAAATTTGCACATGCAACACTCACGCATGCATTCCATCATGTAATTTATTACCTCTCTAGAAAACGTATCAATCAAGAGTTTGTGTTATTTCTTGTTCCTGTATTTTCAATTTCTGTTATAGCTTTTCAGTTTGTGCTATAGGGAAGTGTGTTTTGTTTAAATCTGTGCATCCCAGTATGTGTTATATACTGAAAACATTGCAGTTGCTTATTACAATATCAGTTGCAAGGCAATGTACTTATTTATTTGGTGACCAGGCACTATTAAGTCTAATATTCTAAATCTCCCTTTGTAAATGTGTGTGTGTGTGTGTGTGTGTGTGTGTGTGTGTGTGTGTGAAGTGGGAAGAGGAACTGTTAATGCAATTTCAATATATCAAAGGAAGTGTCTTTATTCTTGTTATATATTTTCAAAATTAAAATGATGTTATCTTGTCAGGCAGCTCTCAGAACACACTCAAGTATGTATCTTTGCAAAGAAAATATTGTGTTTAAATGTACCATGAAAATTCCTCATTTCTTTACCCTAGTCATCATACATTTCAGGGTATGAACTTAACATGCATTTTGAGAAATCTTTTTTTGAAAATGTGTTTGCTCGGGGCACCTGGCTGGCTCAGTCAGTGGAACATGTGACTCTTGATCTTGCAGTTATGAGTTTAAGCACCATGTCGGGTGTAGAGGTTACTTAAAAATAAAATAGTAAAAGAAAATAAAGAAAGTATATTTTCTCAACTCTGTTCTTATTTCACAGCCCTAAGATTAACAATTTTGTAGGAAAATACATTTTCCTATAGTTATTGAATCCTAATTCCAATAGTATTTAATAGTGGTTCTTTTCCTCCTTGTTTCTTTATAATCATTCTACCTTATGTACAAATGTTAAGAATCAAGCCAGGTGGAAAAAAAGTCAAGCCAGCTGAGTTTCAGACAGGACCTATATTTAAGGAGAACATCACACATGTAGTTGAGTAGCCCTGCTGGGTCAATTTGCACCAGTTTAATCAGCTGACAGTCCTACTAATGTTATAAGCCCTCTTGTGAAGAAAGAGTCTGCTAAAGCTTATAATGTGGATTATAATTCATTCCTATATATGTCCTTAAATAGGGTGGTACTGAGGCCATGCCCAGCAGGGGGCCATGAACTAAGTGCTGGAAATGGTAAAAGTCACTTTGAAGGCTGGGCATTTCAAAATATGAACAAGGAATTCTTTTATGTCCCTACTTATTTAGTTGAAAGCATTTATGCCCAAAGTACCTGAATAAGTCTTTGCATGTTAGAAGGTAGATTAATACAGGGTTGAAGGTATACATGTCGAGGAAGAATGTGAAAGGCTCTTAATGCTATGAAGAGTTTAGGAAGATAATCCTGAAAAAGAATTCCAGGGCTTAGCATAGTTCCTGGCACAAAGTGAGACATCTATAAATATTTATTAGAGTGAATGTATAAACGAATCAGTCAGTCTGTGAAAGGGTTAGGAATGTCCACGCATAGACCTGCTAAAAAACCCTATACCTGTTTGAAACTATATTCAACTGAACCTCAGAATTAATTTGCCCTTGGGGCAGTTGGGGCTGTTATTTATGAACCTTGAATTCAGAGGTCGCTCAATCAAAAAGGAACTGCAGTTAGGCTTGCTTAGAATCCTGATTTATTAACCCTGCTATTGCTGTGCCTCCTCTTTTCTTGGTTTTATGGCTCTAAGAGAGAAGCGTTTGACTAGAGTTGTAACCAAACACACATCTTCTATTCTACATATCAGTGCAAACACTAGGATTATTGCTTAGCAACCTATAATAGCCAAGCACACTAGAGAAGCACTAGCAGTCTGCAGCAAGATGCAGAATGTCCTAATTCATGTGTGAGTGTACAAATGAGCCATGGCAGATGGGTAGATATCAAGTTGCTGTACATCTGTAGCAGTATCTTTAAAACAGGAGAGGATCCTCTTTGGGTTATGTCCGAGAGAGAAAAAACAAAGAGAGTAACATTAGAATCCGCAGGCTTTAAAAGTTTTTTAAAATTATTTTTTCAATTTACTTCAATTTTATTTCAATTAGTTTATTTATTTATTTATTTATTTATTTATTTTGAGAGAGAGAGACAGAGAGAATGAGAGAGGGAGGGGCAGAGAGAGAAGGAGAGAGAGAATCCCAAGCAGGCTCCGCACTGTCAGCTTGAAGCCTGATGTGGGCTCAAACTCATGAACCATGAGATCATGACCTGAGCCAAAACCAAGAATTGGATGCTTAACTGAGTAGCCCAGGCATCCCTAAAAATTTGTTTAAATATTTATTTATTTTTGACAGAGACAGAGTGTGAGCGGGGGAGGGGCTGAGAGGGAGAGAGATACAGAATCTGAACCAGGCTCCATGCTGTTTGCTGTCAGCACAGAACCTGACATGGGGCTTGAACCCACAAACGATGAGATCATGACCTGAGCCAAAGTCGGACCCTTAACTGACTGAGCCACCCAGGTGCCCCAGAACCTATAGACTTTAAAGAATTGCTCTCTTTCACCCTTAGTAAGCGTTGTACCCAACCAGAGTGTAAACATCCCTTCACACTCAAAAAAGTGGTTAATTTGTTTGCAAATCCAACTGAGAGATTAGGGAGAGCATTATACTGCCCTCCTCACTTCCCCCATATTGGATAAAAGAATTAGCCAAAGAGCAAATCAAAAATTGGGAGGAGGTTCATAAATACTATTTACTATTGGACATAAGACATTCTTCAGATGAAATGTTGGCTTTTCAAGAGTTTCTTTATAGACTACTTATTTTTTTCCTGGGAAGAAAGATGGATACTATCTAGCTAGGTAGGATTTAAAAGTATTCTTCAGAGTATTCTCAATTAAGCTAGGGGAAATTTTAAATAAATTAATTAAACGAATTTGAAATATTTGTGGATAGCTCCCCACCGAAAATGAGAATGAATAAATACATTGCAATACAGTCATATAATGAAATACTATGAAGCAGTGAAAAATGAATGAAGTTCATTATAAGTGTACCAAAAAACAAACAAACAACAACAACAACAACAACAACAACAACAACAAAAACCTAGGAATAAACCTAACCAAAGAGGTGTAAGACCTGTACTCTGAAAACTTTAAAACGCTGATGAAAGAAATTGAAGATGATACAAAGAAATAGAAAGACATTCCATGCTCATGGAGTGGAAGAACAAATATTGTTAAAATGTCTATATTACCCAGAGCAATCTACACATTCAATACAATCACTACCAAAATACCAATAGCATTTTTCACAGAAGTGGAACAAACAATCCTAAAATTTGTATGGAACCACAAAGGACTCCAAATAGCCAAAGAAATCTTGAAAAAGAAAAGCAAAGCTAGAGGCATCACAATTCTAGACTTCAAGTTATATTACAAAATTGTGGCAATCAAAACAAAAATGGATACATAGATCAATGGAACAGAATAGAATATCCAGAAATAAACAATTAAATGGTAAATTAATCTCCAATAAAGCAGGAAAGAATATCCAATGGGAAAAAGTCTCCAGCAAATGGTGTTGGGAAAACTGGACACCAATATGCAAAAGAATGAAGCTGGACCATGTTTTTACACCATACACAAAAATAAACTCAAAATGGATTAAAGACCTAAATGTGGGACCAGAAACCATAAAAATCCTAGAAGAGAGCGCAGGCAGTAATTTCTCTGACATTGGCTGTAGCAACTTTTTTCTAGATAGATGCCCTGAGGCAAAGGAAACAAAAGCAAAAATAAACTATTAGGACTATAAAAAAATAAAAAGCTTCTGCATTGTGAAGGAAATTATCCATAAAACTAAAAGGCAACCTATGGAATGGGAGATGATATTTGCAAATGACATACCCAATAAAGGGTTCATATCCAAAATATAAGAAGAACTTATAAAACTCAACACCCCAAAACTAAATAATCCAATTAAAAAATGGTCAGAAGACATGAACAGACATCTCTCCAAAGAAGACATCCAGATGGCCAACAGACACATGAAAAGATGCTCAACATCACTCATCATCAGGGAAATGCAAATTAAAACTACAATAAGATACCACCTCACACCTGTCAGAATGGCTAAAATTAACAACACAGAAAACAACATGTATTGGCGAGGATATGGAGAAAAGGGAACCTGTGTGCACTGTTGGTGGGAATGCAAACTGGTGCAACCACTGTAGAAAGCAGCATGGAGGTTCCTCAAAAAGTTAAAGAAGAATTACCCTATGATTTAGCAATAGCAGTGCTGGGTATTTACCCTGAATAAAAAACAATGATTCAAAGGGATACATGAACGTGTGCATCATTATTTACAGCAGCCAAACTATGGAAGCAGCCTAAGTGTCCATCGACAGGTGAATGGATAGAGAAGATGTGTTATCAGTATACAATGAAATATTCTTCAGTGGTAAAAAATAATGAAATCTTTCCATTTGCAACAACATGGATGGAACTAGAGTGTATTATTATCATACTTATTAATATAAGGGGATATAATAAGTGAATACTGTATTTCACTTATTAGTGACAGAAGCCAGAGAAAGATAAATACATATGATTTCACTCATGAGGAATTTAAGAAACAAAACAGATGAGGAAAGGGTGGGATGATGGGGTTAAACAGGTGATGGAGATTAAGGAGTGCACTTGCCATGATGAGCACCAGGTGATGTATGGAATAGTTGAATCACTATATTGTACACCTAAAACTAATGTAACACTGTATGTTAACTAACTGGAATTAAAATAAAACCTTAAAAAAATCAATGAACTAGAGTTGCACTGAATGATGAATTTCCAGATGAATTTACAAACATAATATTAAGTATTAAAAAGTTGCAGAAAACACATGGTATGAAATAATTTTTATAAGGTTTAAAAACAAGAAGAACAATATTATATTGTTTAGATACAATATAAACAATTGCAGAGAAATGATAAACATGAAATTCAGAATAGAGTTTCTATCAAAGTAGGGGGATATGGGAGGCTTTAATATTTAGGTAATTTTTTTCTTTTTCTTTTTTTAGGTAATTTTTTTCTTAAGCTAAGAGTAGATATATGTCTACTTATTATATCATTATACTTATAGGTCTTAAATATTTAATATTAAGATAAAAAAAACACTGCTCTATGTTATGGAGGTTCTGGTCTCTTGCCCTTTTATTGCACTACTAATATTTATTGAGAGTTATTAATGATTGAGGCATGAATCAGTAACTACTTTCTGATTATCTTAAAAATAATGAGTATAAAAATAATTTTCATATTTATTTCTTCTTTTGTCCTGCATCAAAAACAAAAGACTTTAACCATAAATGGCCCTGATCCTATTGTGGTTCAGCTGGGCACTAATATTCTTTTCCAGCACACAGAAGCAAACTGACTAGTGGATAATGTTTGAAAAGGCCTGAAATAACTTCATCTCCATGACCATGTCAGAAAAAAACTTAAGATTCCCATTAACTTTTTCATTCCAGTCACCTCGGCATCCATAAACAAAACAAAACAAAACAAAACAAAACAAAACAAAGCAAAACAAAGCAAAGCAAAACAAAACAAAAACCAAACAAACCATCTGATAGCTTATTGTTCAGAGCCTGAGCTAGCTAGGTCCTGGGAACCCAGAGCCCAGCTAGCCAGTTAATGCTAGGAAAAAGTCATACAATTCTATGTCCTGACACCAATAAAGATATAGTCTTCCATCTCAGATGGACATTCTGTATTACTTGGAAATCCATTTAGGTGTTTGTTTTCTGCTCCTTTCCACTTCCACAAAAATTATTTCAAACTTTTATCATGCACAAACCTATGATCCCACCATTTGTTGGTTTTAGCAATATTTATTTTATTCCACAAAAAATAGAGGCTATTAGAGGGAATGTCCTCAGTATAGTGTAGGAAACACCTCATCCAAATTTACTCTATATTCTTGACCTCAATCTCTCTTATCTCCTCAGACCCTAAGGACCATTATCTAATCTTCCGTCTGTAGCTTCTGTTTTCCTTTCTACGTTGGCTCCTTTCTTTCACTCTCTCTATATAGTCAAGACTATCCCACCTTTAAAGAAAATCCTTCTCTTCACAGTCCGATTCCTTGAAATAATTGTCCACTTTTTTAGTCTACACTTCACCCCCAAGTCCCTCCTCAACCCACTGAAGTCCTGGTTCCATTCTTATCACAGAAATTGCCCTCTCTAAGGTCAGTGAAGAACAACCTGATGCTAAATCCAATGTATACTTTCTACTTCTTTTCTTTAAATGTTTATTTATCTGTCTTGAGAGAGAGAGAAAGAGAGAGCAGGGGTGAAGCAGCAGAAAGAGAGGAGAGAGAGAATCCCAAGCAGGCTCTGCGATGTCAGTGCAGAGCCCGATGGAGGGCTCGAACTCACCAACTGCGAGAGCATGACCTGAGCCTAAATCAAGAGTTGGTCGCTCAACCAACTGAGCCACCCAGGCACCCCAGTATATTTTCTACTTCTTATATCATTTGATTTTTCTGCAGTATTTGACACTGTTGGCCACTTCCTCTGCAGTGATAATTTTTTTTGTCTGTCCAATGTCTCTTTGGGAAACTATCATCCTGTCCTTCTTTGGCTTAGATGGGGCTGACTCCACCCCTTTATTTCCAGGGATGGGTGGTAATCCAAACCTGATCAATCAGAATACTTACTACCCCTTCAATGCTGTGGATGGTTCAGAAATAGGCATATAAGTTATACCAAGTAAAACTTTTCCCAGATTTTTAGCACTGGAATTTTAATGGCAGATTTTTTAAGTCAATGATTATAAAGATTATGCAAATCTAAAGCTGCTGTTGATCATTTTTAACAACATGTGAGGACAACCTGCCTAAAAATTAATTCAGTAGAGCAAATTAGAAATTAGAAGTAGATTTCAGCTATGCCTGAGAACAGTCATATTCCTGGATTTTCCAGCTATAGAAGCTAATACATTCCATTTTTAATTTAAGTTATGTAAGATGGATTTCTATTGCTTGAAATTGAAAGGGTCTTTAATAATACATCCTTTTGGGGGCACCTGGGTGGCTCAATCAGTTGAGTCCAACTCTTGATCTCAGCTCAGGTCTAGGATAGAGGGAGGATGGCAGCATAGGAGGACTCCGGGCTCGCCGTGCGTCCTGTTGATCTCAGCTCAGGTCTTGATCTCAGCGTCATTAGTTCAAGCCCCACATTGGTCTCCATGCTGGGCATGAAGCCTACTTAAATTAAAAACAAAACAATATTTAGTAATACATCCTTCTTGAAACTCTTCTTATGGCTTCTGTGATTTTAACCTATCCTATTTTTCTCCCACTCTCAGACTTTCAGACTCCTGTATAAGTGTTCCTTTTCCACCTTAAAAATGTTGCATAAGATACCTTTCTTGGTCCTCTTCTCACTCTAGACATTCTCTCTGTGTGAGCTCATCCAATAATAATAATAATAATAATAATAATAATAATAATAAGTATAGATTTTTTTAGTATATATACTTTCATATATGTACATAATTTTCTCGTTGTGACTATCCTGCAAAGTATACTTGTTTCCATTTCACAGAAGTAGAAACTGAGTCTAAATTGAATAATTTGTTCTAAATCACAGGGCTAGGAAATGTTAGAGGTAGAATTTGAAACTGGTATCTCTGATTCAAATGCCCATAATATTTTTTAACACATTTATTCATTTATCAAGTATTTGAGTTCTTAGTATGTTTCTGACACTGTTCTAACCACTAGGAGATCAGTAGTAACTAACACAGAGTCCTTGCATTAATATGTTTTAATTTCTAAAGTGTGTTAGAAACAGATTATTTTCCTAAAAAATCCATGGTTTTAGCTAGTGCAATAAGGCAAATAAAGGAAGTAAAAGTTATAAAGATTGTAAAGAATAAAGTGGAAATATCTCTTTTTTTGCAGATGACATAATTCAATAAGGCAATTTATATAAATTTAGCAAGGTTTCTACATACAAAGTCAATACACAACACACACAAAAAACAATTATGAATGTTTTGCTTATCTTGATTCTTAGTTTATTGGGGATGGTAACTGGGACCCATTGTCTGCTCCTGTTGCCATCACCTTCTACTGATAGCCACCATGCATGAGTGCATCTCCATCCACATTGACCAGACTGGTGTCCAGATTGGCAATGCCTGCTGGGAGCTGTATCGCCTGAAACATGGCATTCAGCCCGATGGCCAGATGCCAAGTGACAAGACCATTGGGGGAGAAGATGACTCCTTCATCACCTTCTTCAGTGAGACAGGTGCTGGCAAGCATGTGCCCAGGACAATGTTTGTAGACTGGAACCCACAGTCATTGATGAAGTTCACACTGGCACCTACTGCCAGCTCTTCCACCCTGAGCAACTCATCACAGGCAAGGAAGATGCTGCCAATAACTATGCCTGAGGGCACTACACCACTGGCAAACAGATCATTGGCCTTGCCTTGGACCAAATTCAGAAACTGGCTGGCCAGTGCACACAGGTCTTCAAGGCTTCTTGGTTTTCCACAGCTTTGGAGGTGGTACTTGTCTAGGTTCACCTCCATACTGATGGAATGTCTCTCTGTCGATTATGACAAGAATTCTAAGCTGGAGTTCTCCATTTACCCAGTCCCCCCAGGTTTTCACAGATGCAATTGAGCCCTACAACTGTATCCTTACTACCCGTACCACCCTGGAGCATTATGACTGTGCATTCATGGTAGACATCAAGGACATCTATGACATCTGTCACCCAACCTACACTAACCTTAACCACCGTATTAGCCAGATTGGTCTTCCATCACTGCTTCCCTCAGATTTGTTTTGTTTTTTTTTTTAATTTTTTTAAATTTTTTTTCAACGTTTTTTTATTTATTTTTGGGACAGAGAGAGACAGAGCATGAACGGGGGAGGGGCAGAGAGAGAGGGAGACACAAAATCGGAAACAGGCTCCAGGCTCCGAGCCATCATCCCAGAGCCTGACGCGGGGCTCGAACTCATGGACCGCGAGATCGTGACCTGGCTGAAGTCGGATGCTTAACCGACTGCGCCACCCAGGCGCCCCTGCTTCCCTCAGATTTGATGGAGCCCTGAATGCTAATCTAACAGAATTCCAGACCAACCTGGTGCCCTATCTCTGTACCCACTTCCCTCTGGCCACATATGCCCCTGTCATCTCTGCTGAGATATCCTACCATGAACAGCTTTCTGTAGCAGAGATCACCAAGGCATGCTCTGAGCCAGCCAACCAGATGGTGAAATGTGACCCTCCCCATGGCAAATATATGGCTTCCTGCCTATGATTGCCCAAGATGTCAATGCTGCCATTGCCACCATCAAGACTAAGTGTAGCATCCATCTTGTGGATTGGTGCGCCACTGGCTTCAAAGTTGGTATTCATTACCAGCCTCCCACTATGGTACCTGGTGGAGACCTGGCCAAAGTACAGTGACCTGTATGCATGCTGAACACCACAGCCATTGCTAAAACCTGGGCTCACCTGAACCACAAGTTTGACCTAATGTATGTCAAGAATGCCTTGTTTACTGATATGTGGGTGAGGGTTTGGAGGAAGGAGAGTTTTCTGAGGCCCATGAAGACATGGGTGCACTCTTGAGAAAGATTATGAGAAAGTTGGTGTGGATTCTTCTTTTTTTTTTTTTTTAAAGTAAGCTTCATGCCTAGCACAGAGCCCAATATGGGGCTTGAATTCACGGCCTTAAGATCAAGACTTGAGCTGAGATCAAGAGTCAGATGTTTAATAATCTGAACCATCCAGGTGCCCTGGTTGGTGTGGATTTTTTTGTAGGAGAGGGTAAAGAAGAAGGAGAGGAAAGCTAATTACCATTCCTTTCAGTCCCATAACATGTCACACTCAGAACTTTAGATTCAACATTCACTGACAAGCATTAAAGGTTTCTGGTTAGATTGTCTTCACTTTTCACTGTGATCATGTCTTACTTTTCTATGTGTACCTGTGAGATTTTTCCATCATGTCTCAAAGTAAAGGCTTTAAGAAAGAAAACAAAGGGGTTCCTGGGTGGCCCAGGTGGTTAAGTATCCAACTCTGGATTTTGGCTCAGGTCATGATTTCACAGTCATGAGATCAAGCCTCGTGTTGGGCTTCATGCAGGGCATGGAGCCTGCTTAAGATTGTCTCTCTCCCTCTCTCTCTGCCCCTCCCCCACCTGCACACATGCACACGCTTGCTCTCTCTCAAAAAAAAACCCAAGTATATTTCTATATATATTAGCAACAAATAATTAGAAAATAAAAACTTTTAAATACCATTTTAATAGCATCAGAAACATTAACTATCTAGAAATAAATCTAACCAAAAATGAGCAAAACCTCTATACTGAAACTATTAAGCTTTGCCAAAAGAAATTAACTATGTTCAAATAAATGAATGTACACACCTTACTCATGAATTACAAGATTTAATACACATTGTTAAGATAGTAGTTATCCCTCAATTGACCTCTAAATTCAATGTGATTCTAATCAAAATTTCTGCAGGGCTCTCTGTATATGTCTGTGTGTGTATAAATTGACAAGTTGATTCTAAAATGTATGTGGAAATGCATAAGATCCAGAAAAGCCAAGGAAATCTTGAAGAACAAAGTGGAAGGATTTATAACAGCAAATATCAAGATTTGTAAGAGAATTACAAAAATTAGGATGGCATGATAATGGCACAAGGATGGACAAGCCAGTAGAACAGAATAGTCCAATTGAAAGTCCTGTATTGAAAACAGGAGGTGTTCTCAATAACGATGCCAAATGGAAAACATGTATTTTGAGTCCTACCTTACCTGACACACAAAAATAAATTATACATGTATTTTAGATCTAAATGTGAATGATAAAACAATAAATCATTTTAGAAAAATACATTGGAGAATATTCTCATGATTTGGGAGTAGGCAAAGATTTCTTAAGCAAAATGCAAAAAATACCAATGATAAAAAAAATTCAGAAGTAGACATTAAAATTAAGAACTCCTGTTCATCAGAAAACACCATTGAGAGAGTGAAAAGGCAAGCAAGGTATGAGAAAAGTTATTTACAATACCTTTGTTCATCAAAGGTTTTCATCTGACTGTATAGAAAACTCCTACAAATCAATAAGACAGACAACCCAACAGAAAAGTGGACAATAGATATAAACAGATACTTCATTTAAGAGAACATTCAAATAGCCTATAGATAGAGGAAAATGTGTTCCAGTTTATGACTTACCAGGAAAATGCAGATTAAAATCACAAGATAAAATTGTGTGTTCAGCAGAATAACTTAAAAAACAGACAATGCCAAATGTTGGCAAAGATATGGAATACAGGAATTTTCGTACATTGCTGTTGGGAATCTAAACTGGTACAATTTCAGAAAACTGTTTGGCACTATTTATAAAGCTGAATGTACCCCATGATCAGCATTTATACTCCTAGAGAAGTGAATCTATATGTCTACCAAATGACATGTAGAGAATGATTATGGCAACTTTTTGTTCTAGTCAAATATGGAAACTATTAAAATGTCCATCATTAGTAGAATGAATTTAAAAATTATGGTATATTCATACAGTAAAATACATGCATCAACGAATAACAACTACTGCCATGCAATATGGATAAAAGTGGTTAAAGGGCACTTTATTTTTTTTCAATATATGAAATTTATTGTCAAATTGGTTTCCATACAACACCCAGTGCTCATCCCAAAAGGTGCCCTCCTCAATACCCATCACCCACCCTCCCCTCCCTCCCTCCCACCCCCCATCAACCCTCAGTTTGTTCTCAGTTTTTAAGAGTCTCTTATGCTTTGGCTCTCTCCCACTCTAACCTCTTTTTTTTTTTTCCTTCCCCTCCCCCATGGGTTTCTTTAAGTTTCTCAGGATCCACATAAGAGTGAAAACATATGATATCTGTCTTTCTCTGTATGGCTTATTTCACTTAGCATCACACTCTCCAGTTCCATCCACATTGCTACAAAGGGCCATATTTCGTTCTTTCTCATTGCCATGTAGTACTCCACTTTGTATATAAACCACAATTTCTTTATCCATTCATCAGTTGATGGACATTTCAGCTCTTTCCATAATTTGGCTATTGTTGAGAGTGCTGCTATAAACATTGGGGTACAAGTGCCCCTATGCATCAGTACTCCTGTATCCCTTGGGTAAATTCCTAGCAGTGCTATTGCTGGGTCATAGGGTAGGTCTATTTTTAATTTTCTGAGGAACCTCCACACTGTTTTCCAGAGTGGCTGCACCAATTTGTATTCTCACCAACAGTGCAAGAGGGTTCCCGTTTCTCCACATCCTCTCCAGCATCTATAGTCTCCTGATTTGTTCATTTTGGCCACTCTGACTGGCGTGAGGTGATATCTGAGTGTGGTTTTGATTTGTATTTCCCTGATGAGGAGCGATGTTGAGCATCTTTTCATGTGCCTGTTGGCCATCCGGATGTCTTCTTTAGAGAAGTGTCTATTCATGTTTTCTGCCCATTTCTTCACTGGGTTATTTGTTTTTCGGGTGTGGAGTTTGGTGAGCTCTTTATAGATTTTGGATACTAGCCCTTTGTCCGATATGTCATTTGCAAATATTAAAGGGCACTTTAAAAGTGGTTATTGGGCAAAGGAGAGGAGTTAAGATGACAGAGCAGCATGGAGACCCTGAGCTTGTCTTATCCCTGAAGTGCAGCTAGATCAGCACCAAACCATTTTGAACACCTAGGAAATTGATCTGAGGATTAACACAACAATATACATAACTTGAGCCACAGAACTCAGCAGGTATGCGGTGAGGAGAGGTAAACTGGGGGAGACAAAAGCCGAGGAAGGTAAGGAGCTGTTTTTGCGGAGAGGACAGAGGAAGAGAAAGGGGGAGAGTGCACCTGTAGGGATAGCACAAGAAAAGCACTTCCCTGAAAGTAGCTGGAGAGAAAGAGTGAAAACACTCACAGGGGACTGAACAGGAAATCTGTCTGCAAAACCATTGCTGGGAAGAAAGGAGAGGGTTTCAATACCACCTGGATTCTATAAACAGTGGAGCACAGAGTCTGAAGGTTCAGAGCTCAGTGCCTGGTGGTGCTCTGGTGAGGAACTAGGGCAAATTCCCAGGAGCAGGCAGTGTGGTCTGAGGGGTCCACATGCCACATGGAGAGAAGTGGTCCCCCTGCTTGGAGTACATTTGGTAGAGGCCACACGGCCTCCCCACAGGCAAAGGTCCAGCAGACCCTGGAGAACAGCCACATTTGCTGGTATTGGGACAAAGATGGCAGAAGTGTGGTGAAGCCTGGCACTGGCCGTGTGCTGTTATCTGCCATAATCTCTGAAACTCTGCTACTGTGTGATTACATGAAAGTTTTCTGGGGGCAAACCCAGGCATTACTCAGTGATACACTCCCCCCAAAGAGTTGGCTCATGTCCAAGCCACAGGGGTCTCTGAAGTGTGGGGTTTTGAAACACTCCCCCATCTGAAATAAAACTCTGGAGGGAGGTGTCACCTGGAAGGTGGACAGCTTGGACATGGACAAAGTAGAGGTGGGGAATGGATGGGGGCCTGAGAGAAGGAGGGGTGCACCGGTTGGTGAGAGCGAGAAGTTCCTGCTCCAAAACTAGAGGGCAGGGTGAAGCCATTTCCACCTCTACTGCAGGCACACTCATGCACACCACACTGATCCACCCAGGTAAGCTAAGCAGCGCCACCTAGGGGAGAATGGAGCCATTACACCAAGCCCCTCTCAACTGCACCCTCTAAGCACACTCCCCACAAGACCAACACAAGTCACTTCACCTCCTTAGTGTATGGAATATAGAGGGCTTCATAGTTTCCGTTCTAGGCAAAACTGGGTGTAACTTTATTTGGGTTTCATTAGTTTGCTGGTTCAGTTATTTGTTCGTTTTCTTTGCTTCTGTTTTTGCTTAAATTATTTTTTTTCTTTCTTTCTCTTTCTTATATACATGAAGAGAAAATTTTATTTTTATTTTTTACTTTATTTAAAAAATTTTAAAATTCCATTTCATTTTCTTTATTTCATTTATTCTATTTCATTATATAATTTTTTTAATTTGTAAATTTTTTCTTACTTTTATTTTTTCTTTTCCTTCCTTTTTTTCTCTATTCTATCAAGCATCTTTCAACAAGCAGACCAAAATACACCTAGGATCTAGCTTCCTTTATTTGATTTTTTGTTTTGTTTTTTATTTTTTAATTTTAATTTTTAATTTTAATTTTTTTCTTCCTCCAAAATGACAAAATGAAGGAATTCACCCCACAGACAGAACAAGAAGAAATGACAGCCAGGGGCTTAATCAACACAAATATAAGCAAGATGTCTGAACTAGAATTGAGAACCACTAGCTGGGGTTGAAAAAAGCATAGAATCCCTTTCTGTGGAGATAAAAGAAATAAACCATAGTCAGAATGAAATTAAAAATGCCATAATTGGGATGCAATCTCAAATGGATGCCATGATAGCAAGGATGAAGCAGAGCAGCAAATCAGCGATATAGAAGATAAAATTATGAAGAATAATGAAGCAGAAAAAAGAGGGAAACAAAGGCGAAAGATCACTATACAAAACTTAGAGAACTCAGTACTTATTAAAAAGGAATAACATCTGAATCATAGGAGTCCCAGAACATGAAAAGAGAGAAAAAGGGGCAGAAGGTTTATGTGAGCAAATTATAGCAGAAAACTTTCCTAATCTGGGGAAGGACACAGACATCAAAATCCAAGAAGCATAGAGAACTCCCATTAGATTCAACAAAAATCAACCATCACAAGGCACATCACAGTCAAATTCACAAAATACACAGACAAGGAAAGAATTATGAAAGCAGCAAGGGGAAAAAAGTCCTTAACCTATAAAGGAAGACAGATCAGGTTCACAGCAGACCTATCCACAGAAACTTGGCAGGCCAGAAGAGTGACAGAATATATTTGACATGCTGAATCAGAAAAATATGCAGCCAAGAATTCTTTATCCAGCAAGACTGTCATTCAGAATAGGAGAGATAAAGAGTTTCCTAGACAAAAACTAAAGGAGTTCGTGACCACTAAACCAGCCCTGCAAGAAATTTTAAGGGGGACTCTTTGAGTGGAGAAAAGACAAAACAAACCAAAACAGACCAAAAGCAACAAAGACTAGAAAGGACCAGAGAACATCAACAGAAACACTAACTCTACAGGCAACAAAATGGCACTAAATTCATATCTTTCACTATTCACTCTAAATGGACTAAACCCTCCAATCAAAAGACATAGGGTATCAGAATGGATAAGAAACCAAGATCCATCTATATGCTGCTTACAAGAGACTCATTTTATACCTAACGATGGCTTCAGATTGAAAGCAAGGGGATGGAGAACCATCTATCATGCTAAAGGACATCAAAAGAAAGCCAAAGTAGCCATTCTTATATCAGACACACTAGATATTAAAATAAAGACTAACCATAGATGAAAAGACATTATATCATAATTAAGGGGTCTATCCACCAAGAAGATCTAACAACTATAAATATTTATGCCCCCAACTTGAGGTCCCCAAATATATAAATCAATTAATCACAAATATGAAGAAACTCATCAATAATAATACCATAATAATAGCGGACTTCAACACCCCACTTACATCAATGGACAGGTCATCTAAGCACAAAAGCAGCAAGGAAACAATGGCTTTGAATGACACACTGTACTGGATGGACTTAACAGATATATTCAGAACATTTCAGACACTTTTTGGGCAAGATGGCGGCTTAGGAGGACGCTGGGCTCACCGCACGTCCTGCTGATCACTTAGATTCCATCTACACCTGCCTAAATAACCCAGAAAACCGCCAGAGGATTAGCAGAACAGAGTCGCCGGAGCCAAACGCAGACGAGAGGCCCACGGAAGAGGGTAGGAAGGGCGGCGAGGCGGTGCACGCTCCACGGACTGGCGGGAGGGAGCCAGGGCGGAGGGGCGGCTCGCCGGCCAAGCAGAGCCCCCGAGTCGGGCCTGCAAAAGCGGAGGGGCCGGGCGGACTGTGTTCCGACAGCAAGCGCGACTTAGCGTCTGGGAGGTCAGAAATTAACAGCTCTGCTCGGAAAGCGGGAAGGCTGGAGGACAAAGGGAGGGAGAGCTGCTGAGCCCCCGGACAACAGAGCTCAGTTTGGTGGGGAACAAAGGCGCTCGCCAGCGCCATTTCCCCCGCCCATCCCCCAGCCGAAATCCCAAAGGGAACCGGTTCCTGCCAGGGAACTTGCTCGCTCCGCGCAAACACCCAACTCTGCGCTTCTGCGGAGCCAAACCTCCGGCAGCGGATCTGACTCCCTCCCGCTGCCACAGGGCCCCTCCTGAAGTGGATCACCTAAGGAGAAGCGATCTAAGCCTGCCCCTCCTGCCCCCAGCACCTTGCCTACCCACCCCAGCTAATACGCCAGATCCCCAGCATCACAAGCCTGGCAGGGTGCAAGTAGCCCAGACGAGCCACACCACCCCACAGTGAATCCCGCCCCTAGGAGAGGGGAAGAGAAGGCACACACCAGTCTGACTGTGGCCCCAGCGGTGGGCTGGGGGCAGACATCAGGTCTGACTGCGGCCCCGCCCACCAACTCCAGGTATACACCACAGCACAGGGGAAGTGCCCTGCAGGTCCTCACCACTCCAGGAACTATCCAAAATGACCAAGTGGAAGAATTCCCCTCAGAAGAATCTCCAGGAAATAACAACAGCTAATGAGCTGATCAAAAAGGATTTAAATAATATAACAGAACATTTCATCCTAAAGCAGCAGAATACACATTCTTCCTGAGTGCACAGGTAAAATTCTCCAGAAAAGATCACATACTGGGTCACAAATCAGCCTCAACAAGTACAAAAAGATTGAGATCAGGGGCGCGTGGGTGGCACAGTCGGTTAAGCGTCCGACTTCAGCCAGGTCACGATCTCGCGGTCCGTGAGTTCGAACCCCGCGTCAGGCTCTGGGCTGATGGCTCAGAGCCTGGAGCCTGTTTCCGATTCTGTGTCTCCCTCTCTCTCTGCCCCTCCCCCGTTCATGCTCTGTCTCTCTCTGTCCCAAAAATAAATAAACGTTGAAAAAAAAAAACCAACAAAAAGATTGAGATCATACCATGCATATTTTCAGACCACAACCCTATGAAATTCAAAATTAACCACAAGAAAAAAAACTGGAAAGACCATGAATACTTGGAGATTACAGAACATCCTACTGAAGAATGAATAGGTTAACCAAAAAATTAAAGAGAAAATGAAAATAGGACAGCCCAAAACCTCTGGGATGCAGCAAAGGTGGTCATAAGAGGGAAGTGTATAGCAATCTAGGCCTTCCTAAAGAAGGAAGAAAGGTCTCAGAAACTCAACCTAATGTTACACCTTAAGGAGATGGAAAAAGAACAGAAAATAAAGCCCAAAACCAGCAGAAGGAGGGAAATAATAAAAATTAGGGCAGAAGTCAATGATTTGGAAATTAAAACAACAAAACAACAAAACAACAACAACAACAACAGTAGAACAGATCAGTGAAACCAGGAGCTGGTTCTTTGAAATAATTAACAAAATTGATAAACTCCTAGCCATATTGATCAAAAAGAAAAACAAGAGGACCCAAATAAATAAAATCACAAATGAAAAAGGAGAGATCACAACCAACACTACAGAAATACAAACAATAATAAGAGAATATTATGCCCAATTATATGCCAACAAATTGGGCAATCTGGAAGAAATGGACATATTCCTAGCAACATATCAACTACCAAAACTGTAACAAGAAGATATGGAACATATGAACAGACCCATAACCAGTAAAGAAAATGAATCAGTAATCAAAAATCTCCCAAAACATAAGAGTCCAGGGCCAGATGGCTTTCTAGGGGAATTCTACCAGACATTAAAGAAGAGTTGACACCTATTCTTTTGAAACTGTTCCAAAAAGTAGAAATGGAAGGAAAACTTTGAAACTCATTCTTTTTTTTTTTATTTTAATTTTATTTTTTTAAATTTACATCCAAATTAGCATATAGTGCAACAATGATTTCAGGAGTAGATTCCTTAATGCCCCTTACCCATTTAGCCCATACCCCCTCCCACACCCCCTTCAGTAAATATGGCTCTCCATATTTATGAGTCTCTTCTGTTTTGTCCCCCCTCCCTGTTTTTATATTATTTTTTGTGTACCTTCCCTTATGTTCATCGGTTTTGTCTCTTAAAGTTCTCATATGAATAAAGTCATATGCTTTTTGTCTTTTTCTGACTAATTTCACTTAGCATAATACCCTCCAGTTCCATCCACGTAGTTGCAAATGGCAAGATTTCATTCTTTTTGATTGTTGAGTAATACTCCATTGTATAGATACACCACATCTTCTTTATCCATTCATCCATCGATGGACATTTGAGCTCTTTCCATACTTTGGCTATTGTTGATACTGCTGCTATAAACATGGGGGTTCATGTGTCCCTTTGAAACAGCACACCTGTATCCCTTGGGTAAATACCTAGTAGTGCAATTGCTGGGTTGTAGGGTAGTTCTATTTTTAGTTTTTTAAGGAACCTCCATACTGTTTCCCAGACTGACTGCAGCAGCTTGCATTCCCATTCAAAACTCATTCTATGAGGTCCACATTACCTTGATTCCAAAACCAGACAAAGACTAAAACGGAGAACTACGGACCACTAAAAAGGAGAACTATGGATCAATTTCCCTGATGAACATTGATGCAAAAATTCTCAACAAGATACTAGCAAACTGGATCCAACAATACATTAAAAGAATTATTCACCACACACACAAAAAAGGACAAGACTCACATGATCCTCTCAGTAGCTGCAGAAAAAGCATTTGACAAAATACAGTATCATTTCTTGATAAAAACCCTTAAGAAAGTAGGAATGGAAGGACCATACCTCAAGATCATAAAGGCCATATATGAAAGACCCACTGCTAATATCACCCTCAATGGAGAAAACCTGAGAGCTTTCCCCCTAAGGTCAGAAACACAAGGATGTCCACTTTCACCACTGCTATACAACATAGTGTTGGAAGTCCTTAGCCTCAGCAATCAGACCATTCAAAGAAATAAAAGGTATCCACATCAGCAAGGAGGAAGTCAAACTTTAACTTTATGCAGATGACATGAACTGTACGTGGAAAACCCAAAAGACTCTGCCAAAAAACTGCTAGAACTGATAGATGAACTCAGCAAACTTACGGGATATAAAGTCAATGTACAGAAATCATTTGCATTTCTATATACCAATAATGAAGCAGCAGAAAGAGAAATCAAGGAATGATTTGTAAATGATCCCATTTATAATTTCACCAAAAACCATAAAATACATAGGAAGATACTTAGCCAAAGAAGTGAAAAATCTATATACTGAAAACTATAGAAAGTTCATGAAAGAAATTGAAGAAGACACACAAAAAATGGAAAAATATTCCATGCTTACAGATTGGAAGAATAAATATTGTTAAAATGTCAATGCTACCCAAAGCAATATACATATTCAATATAATTTCTATCAAAATAACACCAGCATTCTTCACAGAGGTAGAATAAACAATCTTAAAATTTGTATGGAACCAGAAAAGACCCAGAATAGCCAAAGCAATCCTGAAAAAGAAAACCAAAGCTGGAGGCATCACAATTCTTGACTTCAAGCTGTACTACAGAGCTATAATCATCAAGATAGTATGGTACTGGCACAAAATCAGACACTCAGATCAATGGAACAGAATAGAGACCCAGAAATGGACCCACAAATGTTATGGCCAACTAATCTTTGACAAAGGAGGAAAGAATATCCAATGGAAAAAAAAGACAGTCTCTTCAGCAAATGGTGTTGGACAGCGATATGCAGAAGAATGAATCTGTACCACTTTCATACACCATACACAAAAATAAATTCAAAATGGATGAAAGACCTAAACATAAGACAGGAAACCGTCAAAATCCTAGAGGAGAAAACAGGCAAAAGCTTCTTTGACCTGGGCCACAGCAACTGCTTACTTGACATGTCTCCAGAGGCAAGAGAAACAAAAGCAAAAATGAACTATTGGGACCTCATCAAGATAAAAAACTTCTGCACAGAGACGGAAACAATTAGCAAAACTAAAAGGCAACCGATGGAATGGGAGAAGATATTTGCAAGTGACATATCAGATAAAGGGTTAGTATCCAAAATCTATAAAGAACTTATCAAACTCAACACCCAAAAAGCAAATAATCTAGTGAAGAAATGGGTAGAAGACATGAATAGACACTTTTCCAAAGAAGACATCCAGATGGCTAACAGACTCATGAAAACATGCTCAACATCACTCATCATCAGGGTAATACAAATGAAAACCACAATGAGATAACCACCTCACACCTGTCAGAATGGCTAACATTAACAACTTAGGCAACAACAGATTTTGGCAAAGATGCAGAGAAAGAGGAACTTTCTTATTGTATCTTTTGATGGGTAAAAGTTACTAATTTTGATGAAGTTCAGCTTATCTATTTTTTCTTTTGTTTAGTATGCTTTTGATGTCCTATCCATGAAGTCATTGTCAAATCCATTGTAATAAAGATTTTCTGCAAGTTTTCATCTGACAGTTTTATAGTTTCAGCTCCTAAGTTTAAATCTTTAATTAAATTTGTGTTCATTTTTGTATATGGTGTAAAGGTCCAGCTTTCCACCTCCTTTGCATGGGATATCCAGTTATCCTAGCATCATTTGTTGAAAAACTGTTCTTCCCTCATTGAATGGGCTTAGAACCTATTGAATATATATACATATACATATTTACTTACATATATAAATATATATATGTAGATTTATTTCTGGGCTGCCTATTCAATTCAGCCGGTCTAGGTCTGTCCTTATGCCTCTACCATACTGTTTTATTTTTTATTTAAAAAATTTTTTTTAACGTTTATTTATTTTTGAGACAGAGAGAGACAGAGCATGAACGGGGAAGGGTCAGAGAGAGAGAGGGAGACACAGAATCTGAAACGGGCTCCAGGCTCTGAGCTGTCAGCACAGAGCCTGACACGGGGCTTTAACTCACGAACTGCGAGATCATGACCTGAGCCAAAGTTGGACACTTAACCTACTGAGCCACCAGGTGCCCCTCTACCATACTGTTTTAACTACTTTAGCTTTGTAGTATGTTTCAAAATTGAGTAATGTGAATCTTCCAAGTTTATTCTTTTTAAAGACTCTTTTGGCTATTCAGAGTCATTTGCAACTCCATAAGAATACAAGGACCAACTTATCCATTTCTTTGAAAGAGACAATTGGAATTTTGATAAAATTGCATTGAATCTATAGATCCCTTTGAGTAGTATTTATATCTTTACATGTTAAGTCTTCCTATCCATGAACACAGGATTCTTTTCATTTCTGTATGTCTATAATTTTTTCCAGCAATGGTTTGTAGTTTTCAGCATTCAAGTCTTCCATCTCTTGGTTAGATTTATTCCTAAGTCTATAATTCTTTTAGATGCTACTGAAAAAGGAGTTGCTTTCCTAAACACAGAAACACAGAAACACAACTGACTTTGTGTGTTGGTATTGTATCTTGCAAACTTGCCAAATTCATGTTATTAGCTCTAGTAGCTTTTTTTTTCAAGATATTCTATATATAGGGTCATCTCATCTGTAAATATAGGGGTTTTTTTTCTTTCTGACTTGGATGCCTTTTAATTTATTTTTCTTTTAATATCTCTCTAATATATCTGTCTAGAACTTCCAGGACAATGTTGAATAGCAGCCGTGAAAGTGGGTATCCTTGTCTTTTTCCTGATCTTAATTAAGTCTTCCACCACTGAGTATGATGTTAACTGTGGGTTTTTAAATAAATATCATTTATTATTTTGAGGAATTTCCCGTCTGTTCCTAGTTTTCTGAGAAGTTTATTTTATTTTATTTTATTTTATTTTATTTTATTTTATTTTATTTTATTTTATTATCTTATTTTTAAATCATGAAATGGTATTGGGTTCTGTCAAATACCTTTTCTACATCAATTGAGATGATTATGTGTTTTTTCTTCCCCCTTCATTCTATTTACTTTTCTTGTGATGTCTTTATCTGCTTTTGGTATCAGAATAATGCTGGCCTCATGGAATGAGTTAGAAATTATTCTGTCCCCTTCAATTCTTTGGGAAGATCTTGGTAAGGATTGATTTTAATTCTTTAAATGTTTGATTGCACTGGCGAAGCAATATGGTCCAGACCTTTTCTTTGTTGGCAGAGTTTTGATTCCTAATTCAATCTCTTTACTTGCTAAAGTATGTTGAGATTTTCTATTTCTTTTTGAGTCAGTTTAGATAACTTTTGCGTTTCAAGGAATTTGTCCATTTATTCTAGGTTATTCTTTTTATCTCTGTGAGATTGGTGATAATGTTTCCATTTTCATTTCTTAATTAATTATTTTATTGAAGAGAGAGCACCCATGAGTTGGGGAGAGGGACAGAGGGGCAGAGGGAGAGGGAGAGAGAGAATCTTAAGCAGGCTCCAAGCTCAGCACAGAGTCTGACACGGGGCTTGATCCTACAATCCTGGGATCATGACCTGAGCCCAAATCAAGAATTGGACACTCACCTGACTGAGCCACCCAGGCACCAATTTCATTTTTTGTTTTAGTTATTTGTGTCTCTTTTATTCTTTGCCAGTCTAGCTAAAGGTTTGTCAATTATGTTGATCTTTCCAAAGAACTAACTTCTGATTTTATTGATTTTCTCTACTGTTTCTCTATTCTCTATTTTGTTTATCTCCACTCTAATCTTTATTATAATTTCTTTCCTTCTGCTTCAGTTCTGAGTTTATTTTGCTCTTCTTTTTTCAGTCCCATAAGATATAAAGTTAGGTTATTGATTTTGATGTTGTTTTTTTTTAATGTAGTCACTTACACCTATAAATTTCCCTTTGAGCATTGCATTCACTGCATCCTATAAGTTTTGGTATGTTGTGTTTTCATTTTCATTCATCTCTAAGAATTCTCTATTTCCCTTCTGATTTCTTCTTTGGCTCATTTGTGTTTAAGAGTGTATGTTTTAATTACCACAGATTTGTGATTTTTCCAGGTTTTCTTTTGTTATTGATTTCTAACTTCATCCTGCTTTGGTCAAAGAAGATGCTTTATGTGATATCTGTGTTTTTAAGTTTATTGAGATTTGCTTTATGGCCTAACATATGGTCTATCTGAAGGATATCCCATGTGCATTTGAGGAGAATGTGAATTCTGCTTTGTTGGGTAAAATGTTCTCTATATGTCTGTTAGGGATAGCTAGTTAATTTTTGTATATGATATGAGGTAGAGGTCCAACTTAATTTTTTCCCCATGTGGATGGCTAGTTGTTATAGGCATCATTTGCTGAAGAGAAAAAATTTTCCGTATTGAATGACCTTGGCACCTCTGTCGAAAATTAGTTGGTCATGGACATATGGGTTTAGTTCTGGACTTGTAATTCTTTAAAAAAATTTTTTTTAATGTTTATTTTTGAGAGAGAGACAGAGCATGAGTGGGGGAGGGGCAGAGAGAGAGGGAGACACAGAATCCAAAGCAGACTCCAGGCTCTGAGCTGTCAGGACAGAGCCCGATGTGGGGCTCGAACCCACAAACTCTGAGATCATGACCTGAATCAAAGTTGGACACTCAACCGACTGAGCCACCCAGGCGCCCCTGGACTTTTAATTCTATTACATTTACTTATGCCTATCCTTATTCCAGTGCCAAAATTTTTATAGTTTTCTTCATATTGGCCTTAACACATTTTTTGTTAGGTTTATCTCTAGATATTTTCAAGTTTTGTTGCTATTATAAGAAGAAATTTTGAAAATTATATTTTTAATCAGTTATTGCTAGTACCCAGGATATCTCTATCCCTATCATCTATCTATCTATCTATCTATCTATCTAACAAATGATAAACAATTTCTTAAAAATGTTGATTTAAGCATATGCAAAGGTGACTTCAACCTCAACTGGCTCAATACTGATGGAACTAATTTGTTTAATGATATCAGAAGGCCTGTGCAAATCAATGAGTTGCTTATGGATCCTCATCTGAAAATGATCCCAAGTCTTAGAACCTTCGTCACAAAGAGTTTTTCTTACAGTGATTCTCAAAGTTTTGGTAGGCATCTGAACTGGTCCTTTCACTTTGCAATTCTTTACTTTTGCTCTTCTGATCAAGTAAGCCAGCACATACCTTCTCCAAAGATTTTACACTGTGGTTTGTTAGAGTATTCTAATTTGGTGAATTGCCACCTCTGGTTCCATGGGTGTCTTCCCAGCATCTTTAAAAGCCATGGCTGCAGTGGATTTCCTGATCAACTTGTTCCTCTGAGACAGTCAACAGCAGTGAGTCAGGAGCAGGAGCCAGATGTCCAGAGCTTTACTATAGTGCTGACTGCATCTTCCTCAAAAGACTTTTGTATTTTAATCATGTATCTTGCATTGATTATTTGGTACTTTAAAAAAATTGTGATAAAATGCACATAATATAAAATTTACCATTTAAACTATGTTGGGGTGTACAGTTCAGTGTCGTTAAGTAAATTCACATGTTGTACAATCATCACCACTATCTAGTTCCAGCAATTTTTCATCATTCCAAACAGAAATTCCATTTGGTAAGCCTTTTAAAGTGCAAGATTTGTTTCTTTCTTCAGTGTTACAAGATTTTCTTGCATTATCTCTTTGAATATTTCCTTGTCTCTATACTCTTGACTCACTCCATTTAACACTTGTATAAGATGAATATTAAAAGTTCTGAATCGGGGCGCCTGGGTGGCGCAGTCGGTTAAGCGTCCGACTTCAGCCAGGTCACGATCTCGCGGTCCGTGAGTTCGAGCCCCGCGTCAGGCTCTGGGCTGATGGCTCAGAGCCTGGAGCCTGTTTCCGATTCTGTGTCTCCCTCTCTGCCCCTCCCCCGTTCATGCTCTGTCTCTCTCTGTCCCAAAAATAAATAAAACGTTGAAAAAAAAATTTAAAAAAAAAGTTCTGAATCTATCCTCCTTTCTCTTTGCCTTTTTTATCTGCTTTGGCTTAGCATTCCAGTTTGCTCGTTAGTTGTTCAGTATTTTCTGATCTTCAAGTCAATGTATTGATGGTTTTGTTGGCAACAGTAATTCTCTTTCATTCCCAAGTGATTTCTCTTTTTTTTTGGTTCATTTAGTTTCTTTTTTAAAGATCATGACCTGAGCCTAAGTCAGATGCTTAATGGACTGAGCCACCCAGACACCCCTAGTTTCTTTTTTAAAATAAACTATTATTGTTTATTTTTAAATAGTGAAGTCTGTCAGCAATTCATTTTGTCTCTATGTAGAGGCATTATCCTGCCTCTCTAGCCCAAACCCACTTGTCCCAATACAGGGGTGAACACCTCTGATGCCTGATGGTTAGCTCAAATGGGGATGAAGGTACACAAATGGTCAGTGATTCCCCTGCTACCCATATCCACATCCTTTAAACTTGGGGTGCCTCAAAGTTGCCCCCCAATTTCACAGTGATTTTCTCTTGTTTTTTTTTTAATCCTATAGTTTTATCAATCAATCTGATTCTCCCTATCTTACATTTTTCAGAAAAGTTCAAAAGTTCTGACTACTGAAGACCCCCTTCATAATTGCCATGATTGACAGTTTTCTCATGTTTATATCACACACACACACACACACACACACACACACACACACACACACACTTTTTAGTCATTTCTAGGTATTTTAGTAGATAAGGAATGTAAGTGCCTGTTCTTACTCTACTCTCTTGGTCTAATATCTCCATATTGCATTTAAAGATTTAAAAAAAATGTTTATTTATTTTTGAGAGAGAGAGCGAGAGAGCAGCAGCAGCAGCAGCAGAGAGAGGGAGCAGCAGAGAGAGAGGGAGACAGAAGATCCAAAGCAGGCTGTCTCCTGTCAGTGCAGAGACGGATGCAGGGCTCAAACTCACGAACCGTGAGATGATGACATGAGCCAAAGTTGGACACTTAACCAACTAAGCCACCCAGGTGCCCCACTCCATATTGCATTAAAATTTTTTTAAAAATATTTATTTATTTTTGGGAGACAGAGAGACAGAGTGCAAGCAGGGGAGGGGCAGAGAGAGAGGGAGACACAGAATCTGAAGCAGGCTCCAGGCTCCAAGTTGTCAGCATAGAGCCTGACGCTGGGCCTGAATCCTCGAAGTGCGGGATCATGACCTGGGCCAAAGTCGGACGCTTAACCGACTGAGCCACCCAGGCACCCATATTGCGTTTTTAAAATGAAAATCTGGAAGAGGCTTGAAATAACAAGCCTCTCTTCAAGAGAGAGTAGACTCTCTTCACTGCCTACTCGGCAGAAATTTACTCGCCTTTTTGCCTGACAACTAAACCTCAATTCTGTAGCAGGTGGAAATCACTTGATACCATAGAACTTGTTCTTTTTTTTAATTAATTAATTTATTTTGAAAGAGAGAGAAGAGAGAGAGAGAGAGAGAGGGAGAGAGAGAGAGAGAGAGAGAGAGAGAGAGAGAGAGAGAATCCCAAGCAGGCTCTGCACAGTGCAGAGCCCAAATTCACGCACACGGTAAGATCATGACCTGAGCTGAAACCAAGAGTCAGGCGCTTAACCAACTGAACCACCCAGGTGCCCCCAGAGAACTTGTTCTAACCCCTAACATGAAGGAATAACTTATGATTAGTCAAAATTATTCATAGTAATTCTCTTTCCCTTTACCAGTTACTGGTCTAGGGGTAGACATGCAACTTAATAAGGCCAATGAAATGTAAAGGAAAATCTTAGAGTAGCAAGTCTGAGGTATTCTATTCTTATATAATAAAACAGAACCATAAGAGGAAAAATCCCCTTTGTTCTCAAATCTCTTCCTTTAAAAGGATTCTGGGAGCTACAATAGCTATCTCGTGAGCCTCAGGTACAAGCACAAAAAATTAATAAAGAACAATTGAAGCAGGCTATGTACTTAATGAAAAACAGTGAGCTGCTGAATGACATCTGATTAAGTCAACAATTAATGTCCTTATGCTTAAAGTCACAGTTACCTGATTTTCTGTTATGTTCAGTTGTGTTTGAATACACCATGTAAATAGATGTAAAAAAAACTTTTTAAAAATAATATTCTAAAGTAGCATAGATTAAAATCTACTTCTAGTATTTCTTACATTTCACTTTTTTTTTCCTCCTCAGAAATACACTTGGAAGAGCAAACAAAAGCCTCAACTGATTTAATAAAGGACTCTGACACAAATGTCTCAAAGAATTTTGTGGTTAGAAAACCTGCCAAAGTGATTTTCAACTTAGATCCAGATGTACTGAATTCAAAGCTAGAACAGCCATGGAAGAAAAATTTTTACGAAAGAGTGGAGGCAAGAGCCCAGGCAATGCAACAGAAAATAATAAATAAGGATAATTTGAAGAAAGAACTAGAAAAAAAGGCTGAAAAAAATTCCCTAGAAATAATTTGGCCAAAGAGTGGTTTAATACTGAAAACATGACACTTAAAACTCGTGCATATTTGCTTGACAAACTTCTACCCACCTTAGTTCCTGGAGTGGAAAAAATGTTAATGCAAGTGGAAAAGAAGAAACTTTGGGCAGAAGCTGATATTACAACCAAGTTTGATCCAATTAATCATTTGGGGGAATATTTAATGAGAAACAATCCTTATTATATCAAAGACTCAGGAATGTCTGGTTATCAGAGGGTGATGAGGGATGTCACGGAAGAACTGAAGATACATGTTCCCAATACTATTGGCAACAGGTACAGTTTTATATATGTAATTTTTTTTTTTTTGAGAGAGAGACAGAGCAAGCATGAGAAGGGAGGGGCAGAGAGAGAGAGAAGGGGACAGAGAAAGCGCAGAGAAAGGCGCTGACAGCAGAAAGCCCAATGTGGGGTTTGAACTTACAAACCATGAGATCATAACCTGAGCTGAAGTCAGTTGCTTAACTGAGCCACCCAGGCTCCCCATAATTTGTTATATTTTCAGTTGATGATCTAGGTCCTTTCATTGAAAGGAAGTAGAATAATAACATAATCATACAAATAGGACTTAAATATTCAAAAAGTATTTATTGAGCTGCTAGTATGTGCTTCACTATTTATGAGGCACTATGAAGATTAATGAAGCATATTAAATAAATTCCTTGAATTTGCGGATTTAGTTATCTTACTATGATCCAAAGTATATATTTATTTGTTTACCATCTGTCTCCCTGCACTGGAAAGTAAGTTACATGAGAGCAGGGACTTCTTAAAAATTTAACTTTTCAGATAGGCAGCATATTCACCTGGTTTAAATTCAAAATGTATTAATAGTTATACAGTGAAAAGTTTCTCATCCATTCTTATCCTCCTTGTACCCAATACTCCACCTCTGCCATAAATAACTAGTGTTCTTCATTTTCAGTGGATTTTTTCCAGTTTCTTTATACATACAGAAGCAAATGCAAATTTGGATTCTAAATTTTCTTCCTTTATATAAGAGCATCTGAGTTACAAATATTTTCTTCTGTTTTTATTTATCTTTTGTCATGCGGAAGATATTATTTCTATGTGGTTGAATTTATTTACTTTCATTTTGTGACTTAGAGTCATTGTTACATTTCAAGATATTAAAAGAATCCTCCCATGTTTTCTTATGGAGTTTTAATATTTTAGTTTCCATTTTAAGTATTGATCCATATGGAATTTATCCTAATATAAGATGTAGATATGAATCCAACTTTTTGCATTTCTACTTTTTGGAACAGTTTCAAAAGAATTAGGTGTTGACTCTTCTTTAAATGTTTGGTAGAATTCCCATGGAAAGCCATCTGGCCCTCGACTTTTGTTTGTTGGGAGATTTTTGATTACTGATTCGATTTCTTTACTGGTTATGAGTCTGTTCAAATGGTCTATTTCTTTCTGTTTCAGTTTTGGTAGTTTATATGTTTCTAGCAATATGTCCATTTCTTCTAGATTTCCCAATTTGTTGGTCTATAATTGCGCATAATATTATCTTTTTATTGTTTGTATTTCTGTGGTGTTTGTTGTGATCTATCCTCTTTTATTTGTGATTTTATTTATTTGGGTTCTTTCCTTTTTCTTTCTGATTAATCTGGCTAGGGAATTATCAATTTTGTTAATTCTTTCAAAGAACCAGCTCCTGGTTTCATTGATCTGTTCTACTGTTTTGTTTTGTTTCATATGATTGATTTCTGCTCTGATCTTTATTATTTCCCTTCTTCTGCTGGTTTTGGGCTTTATTTTCTGTTCTTTTCCCACCTCTTTTAGGTGTAATTTTAGGTGTGCTATACACCACCCTCTTATGACCGCCTTTGCTGCATCCCAGAGGTTTTGGGCTGTCCTGTCTTAATTTTCATTGGCTTCCATGTACTTTTTAATTTCCTCTTTAATTTCTTGTTAACCCATTCATTCTTTAGTAGGATGTTCTATAATCTCCAGGTATTCATGGTCTGTCCAAATTTTTTCTTGTGGTTGATTTCAAGTTTCATAGTGTTGTGTTTGGAAAATATGAATGGTATGATCTTAATCTTTTTGTACTTGTTGAGGGCTGATTTGTGATCCAGTATGTGGTTTATGATGGAGAATGTTCCATGTGCACTCAGGAAGACTGTGTATTCTGCTGCTTTAGGATGAAATGTTCTGAATATATCTGTTAAGTCCATCTGGTCCAGTGTGTCATTCAAAGCCATTGTTTCCTTGTTGATTTTTTGTTTAGATGATCTGTACATTGCTGTAAGTGGGGTGTTGAAATCCCCTACTATTATGATATTATTATTATTGAAGAGTTTCTTCATGTGTGTGCTTAATTGATTTATATATTTGTGGACCTCAAGTTGGGGGCATAAGTATTTACAGTTGTTAGATCTTCTTGGTGGATAGACCCCTTAATTATGATATAACGCCCTTCTTCATTTCATGTTAGTCTTTATTTTAAAATCTAGTCTGTCTGATATAAGTATGGCAACTCTGGCTTTCTTTTGATGTCCATTAGAATGATAGATGGTTCTCTATCCCCTTACTTTGAATCTATAGGTGTATTTAGGTGTAAAATGAGTCTCTTTAAAATTTTTTTAATTTATTTTTAAAAGAGGGAGAGACAGAGCATGAGCAAAGGAGGGCAGAGGGAGAGGGAGACACAGAATCCAAAGCAGGTTCCAGGCTCTGAGGTGTCAGCACAGAGCCTGATGTGGAGCACAAACTCATGAACCATGAGATCATGACCTCAGCCAAAGTCAGATGCTTAACCAAGTGAGCCACCCAGGCATCCCTAAAGTGAGTCTCTTGTAAGCAGCATATAGATGAGTCTTATTTTCTTATCCCTTCTAATATCATATGTCTTTTGATTGATTACATTTAGAGTGAGTACTGAAAGATATGAATATAGTGAAATTGTGTTACCTGTAGAGTTGCTGTTTCTGGTGATGTTCTCAGTCCTTTCTAGTCTTTGTTGCTTTTGGTCTCTTTTGTTTTGTTTTGTCTTTTCTCCACTCAAAGTCTCCCCTTTAAAATTTCTTGCAGGGCTGGTTTAGTGGTCACCACTCCTTTAGTTTTTGCTTGTCTAGGAAACTCTTTATCTCTCCTTCTATTTTGAATGACAATCTTGCTGGGTAAAGAATTCTTGGCTGCATATTTTTCTGATTCAGCATGTTGAATATATCCTGACATTCCTTTCTGGCCTGCCAAGTTTCTGTGGACAGATCTGTTGTGAACAAGATCTGTCTTCCCTTGTAGGTTAAGGACTTTTTTCTCCTTGCTGCTTTCATATTCTTTCATTGCCTGTGTATTTTGTGAATTGACAATGATACACCTTGGTGATGGTCAGTTTTTGTTGAATCTAATGAGCGTTTTCTGTGCTTCTTGGATTTTGATGTCTGTGTCCTCCCCCAGATTAGGAAAGTTTTCTGCTATAATTTGCTCACATAAACTTTCTGCCACTTTTTCTCTCTCTCTTCATGTTCTGGGACTCCTATGATTCTGATGTTATTCCTTAAAAAAAAATTTTTTTTAATGTTTATTCTTGACAGAGAGAGAATGAGAGAGCATGAATAGGGGAGGGGCAGAGTGAGACAGGGACACAGAATCCGAAGCAGGCTCCAGGCTCGGATGCGGGGCTCAAACTAACGAGCTGTGAGATCATGACCTGAGCTGAAGTCAGACGCTTAACTGACTGAGCCACCCAGGCACCCCATGGGTGTTATTCCTTTTTAATAAGTACTGAGTTCTCTAAGTTTTGTATTGTAATCTTTTGCCTTTTTTTCCCTCTTTTTTTTCTGTCTCATTATTCTCCATAATTTTATCTTCTATATCACTGATTCACTGCTCTGCCTCATCCATCCTTGCTTACACGACATCTATTCAAGACTGGTCTTGGTTATTCCATTTTTAATTTTGGCCTCCCTTGATTTTAGTTATTTTATTTCTGTAGAAAGGGATTATATGGTATATTCTATTCTTTTTTCAACCCTAGCTAGTATTCTTATAATTGTGGTTTTAAATTCTAGTTTAGACATCTTACTTATATCTGTGTTCATTACATTTTTTGCCATCATTTCTTCCTATTCTTTCTATTGGGGTGAATTCCTTCTTCTTGTCATTCTGGAGGGCAGAAGAATTAATAAAATAAAAAATTAAAGCTAAAAAACAAAACAAATAAATCAAATAAAGGTAGCTAGACCCTAGGTGTGATTCCATCTGCTTGTTGAAAGAAGCTTGATAGAATAGAGAAAAAAGGGAAAGGTAAGAAAAAAAGTTAAGAAAATTTTTAAAAATTAAAAAAATATATAGAATAAAATGAAATAAAGAAAATAGAATAAAAAATTTTTAAAATAAAATATAAAATAAAATAAATAAAAAATAACATGTTCTTTCTGAATCCAAGAAAGAGAAAGAAAATAAAGAAAAAAAAAACAATTTAAGCAAAAACAGAAGCAAAGAAAACGAACAAATAACTGAACCAGGAAACAGAATGAAACCCAAATGAAGTTATATCTAGTTTCCTCTAGAACTGATATGAAGCCCTCTATAGTCCATACACTAAGCAGGTGGAGTGACTTGTGCTGGTCTTGTGGGGCATGTGCTTGGAGGGCACAGTGGAGTGGTACTTAGTGTAATGGCTCTGTTATCCGCTAGGTGGCGCTGCTTAGCTTACTGGGGTGGATCAGTGCAGTAGGCATGTGCATGCGCAGAAGTAGAAATGGCTTCAGCCAACCCCAAAGTCTCTGGTGCAGGAACTTGACATTCTCACTGACCCAAGATCAAGCACCCCTCCTTTGTCTCAGGCCTCCATCCATTCTGCACCTCTACCCTATCTGTGTCCAAGCTGTCACCAGCCAGGTGACACCTCCCTCCAGAGTTTTATCTCAGATGGGGAAGTGTTTCAAAACCCCACACTTCAGAGACCCCTGTGGCTTGGACATGAGCCAGCTCTTTGACGGAGGGTCTCACTGAGCAATGGCTGGATGCTGGCTTGCCCCAGAAAACGTTCATGTGATCACACAGCAGCAGAGTTTCAGAGAGTATGGTAAATCACAACACACAGCCAGTGCCAGGTTTCACCACACTCTGGCATCTTTCTTCCAATACCAGCAAATGTAGCTGCTCTCTGTTGTCTGCTGGGACCTTTGCCCACAGGGTGGCTGTATCCTCTCTACCAAATTCACTCCAAGCAGGGGAACCACTCCTCCCCGTGTGGCACATGGACCCCCGCAGACCACACTGCCTGCTCCTGGGGATTCACCCTACTTCCTCACCAGAGCACCACCAGGCACTGAGCTCCCAACCTTCAGACTCTGTGCTCCACTGTTTATAGAATCCAGTTAGTATTGAAACCCTCTCTTTTCTCCCCATCAAAGGTTTTGGGGTACAGATTTCTTGTTCAGTCCCCTGTGAGTGTTTTCACTCTTTCTCTCTCTTTCTCTCCAGCTACTTTTGGGCAGAGTGCTTTTCCTGCATGACACTGTTGTGCTGCACTCTCCCCAATTCTCTTTCTCTCTCTGCCCTCTCCACAAAAATGGCTCCCTACACTCCACAGCTTTTCTCTCCCACAATTTACCTCTCTGTACCGTGTACCTGCCAAGTTCTGTGGCTCAAGTTATGCAGATTGTTGTGTTAGTCCTCAGGTCAATATCCTAGGTGTTCAAATGGTTTTGTGCTGACCAGCTGCATTTCAAGGATGAGACAAGCTCAGAGTTTCCATACTGCTCTACCATCTTAACTCCTCCCCCACCCCCAATTTTGTTGACCTTTTCAAAGAACCAGCTCCTGGTTTCATCTGTTATATTGTTTTTAAATTTTAAAAATTCATTTATTTTTTCAAACCAAGGTCTCACATATTTATTACCGAAGCAACCTACTGAAGCATAGTAAGAGAAATTCATTTCCCTGGATAAAATACGTCTGTTGTTTAGGTAGCAGCAATGTTTACAGAGTCCCAAGATACAAGTACATGCCCTTCATGTAGCATAACTATGTGTGCCATCTCATGTGTGATCCCTTATAGTCCCAGCTTGGTTATTCTCCAATGCCTCCTCTTGAAGTTGTACATGATTTTATTACCAGTTTTCATCTGATTCCACTGAAGAATGGGAAGATTCTGCGTTGTTTCTTGGCCAAGAATTGCTTGATCCTGAAAGTCTTGTGAGAAGACATGGAAAGAACACTCAACTGCACACACCATTATGGCAGAGAAAAGAAAAGCTTTTCTTTTTCTTTTTTTAGCTTCTATATTATTTATTTCTGCTCCAATCTTTATTATTTCCTTCCTTTTGCTGGGTTTGTGTTTTGATTGTTCTTCTCTTTCTAACTCCTTTATAGAGTGATTTTTCAAGCTCAAGACTGTTAATTTTGTCAAACACTTTTTCAACACCTGTGAAGATAATCATTTGATTTTCACCCTAGACCTGTTAATGATGAATTTTATTAATAGGTTTCCTAATTTTGAGCCATTGGAATCCCTACAATAAATCACATTTGATTGCTATGTATTTGGTTACATTGAAATATGCTTCCTACTAGTAAGACAAAATTAATGTTTAATTCTTTCCTTTTAATTACAGATTTTCAGAGTATTGTATATTGTATCTCTGTGTATCTATGTGTCTACCTATTGATCTATCAATAGTCACCTGGAGGGGCAAATTTGAAAGATTGTTTTCCCTTTTGGGGGAAAGGTTCCTTTTGAGTATCATAATGGACACATTGATTTTAATATATATTCAATGTATTTTAATCCATTATAGTTAATTTTTTATTTTGTTTTGATGTTTATTTACTTTTGAGATGGAGAGACAGACAGACAGACAGACAGAGAGCAAGTGCAGGAAGGGCAGAGAGAGAGGGAGACACAGAAGCTGAACCAGGCTCCAGGCTCTGAGCTGTCAGCACAGAGCCCCACATGGGGCTTGAACTCATGGACCATGAGATCATGACTTGAGCTGAAGTCAGACACTTTACTGACTTGATCCTCAGCTTGACCCAACTTTGGCCCCTGTGTTCTTCCAACATTACTCCTTTAGTCTTTGGAAGCTTCATGCATTTTTTAAAAGGATTCTTAGTTCCTTTTAATGGGGATCACTCATCTGAGAGCTAGGAATGCTCAAAAATATTGTATCATATTGCTTTAGGCTCTTTTAGGGTGAACAAGTATAATTTTTTTTAAATAATGAGTAAATATTGATCATTTCATATCAAATATAATATTGCAGGGTTGTTTTTTTTGTTTTGTTTTGTTTTGTTTTTGTTTTTTTACCTATCCTTGAGTTTATATTTGTAGCTCTCTTTTTTTTTCTTACTGACAATCTTGGCTCCTAACAACATTGACAGAATTAGTTGTCTTATCCTACAATTTATGTAAAATAACTTAAAAATAACAATGGTAATAATCCTACTAATAATAGAGCTACTAAATGATGTTTAAAAACGTTTTTTAATGTTTATTATTATTTATTTTTGAGAGAGAGAGAGAGAGAGAGAGTGGAGTAAGGGCAGAGAGTGGGGTAAGGGCACAGAGAGAGGGAAATACAGAATCTGACGCAGGCTCCAGGCTCTGAGCCATCAGCACAGAGCCTGACGTGGGGCTCAAACCCACAATCCACAAGATCATGACCTGAGCTGAAGTTGGACACTTAACGGACTGAACCAGCCAGGCGTCCCTACTAAATGATGTTTTAGATTTATTTGCAGCTTTTTTATCCATAGAACATATCCTACTAAGTATATGTATGTATAAAATGAAACCATATAAAAGCTAGAAGAAACCAGGGGTTAAACCCTTTATTACCAGAGAAAAACCTTTTTCACCACGACTCAAAATTGTGAAATTATTTTTTTAATGTTTATTTATTATTGAGAGAAAGAGAGAGAGCATAAGTGGGGGAAGAGCAGAGAGAGAGGGAGACACAGAAGCCGAAGCAGGCTCCAGGCTCCAAGCTGTCACCACAGAGCCTGATGCGGAGCTCGAACCTACGGACTGTGAGATATGACCTGAGCTGAAGTCAGACATTTAACTGACTGAGCCACCCAGACACCCCAAAATTGTGAAATTATTGATAAATTTGATTACATAAAAATTAAAAGCTTTTTGCCTGGAAACTTTAGTCACAACTACTCAATTTTGCTGTTGTAGTATACAAAAGTAGCTATACACAATAGGTAAATGAGTAAGCATGGCTATATTCCAAGAAAACTTTATTTATGAATACCAAATGTGAATTTCATAGATTTTCTACCATTCTACAACACATTATTCTTATTTTGATTTTTAAAAACTATTTTAAAATGTAACAGCCCATCTTAGCTTTTGAGTGATACAATATCAGGCAGCAGACCAGATTTGGGCACTAGGCTTGGTTTGCTGACCCCTGGTCTAGATAACATCTAGCTCTCTTCCAGATCTGAAAAAACAAACTAAGAACAACAACAAACAAATAAGGCACTCTGATTCTCTTCCTAAATCTTCATATTTTCCTCTGAATGTCTTCTGGCATGCCTATACTTAAATATACATAATATACTTAATATACATATATATGTAAAATAATATAATAATATATTTAATATATTTTAATTAATTTTAATTTAATTTAAATATAATTTAATATAATATAATTATAACATATACTAATTATATAATATATAACATATATTACATATATTATATAATAATAAATAATATAAAAACAAAAATAAATATATATTTATTTATATTTTAATAATTTATTTATTTTCACATTTACATCCAAGTTAGTTAGCATATAGTGCAACAATGATTTCAGGAGTAGATTTCTAAATGCCCCTTACCCATTTAGCCTATCGCCCTCCCACAACCCCTCCAGTTACCCTCTGTTTGTTCTCTGTATAAGAGTCTCTTATGTGATGTCCCCCTCCCTGTTTTTATATTATTATTTTTGCTTCCTTTCCCTTATGTTCATCTGTTTTGTATCTTAAATTCCTCATATGAGTGAAGTCATATGATATTTGTCTTTCTCTGATTGACTCATTTCGCTCAGCATAATACGTTCTAGTTCCATCCATGTTGTTGCAAATGGCAAAATTTCATTCTTTTTGATCACTGATACCACATCTTCTTTATGCCTTCATTCGACCATGGACATTTGGGTTCTTTCCATACTTTGGCTATTGTCGATAGCACTGCTGTAAACACTGGGGGGCATGTGCCCCTTCGAAAAAGCACACCTATATCCCTTTGATAGATACCTAGTAGTGCAATTCCTGGGTCGTAGGGTAGTTCTATTTTTAATTTTTTGAGAAACCTCCACACTGGTTTCCAGAATGTCTGCACCAGTTTGCACTCCCACCAACAGTGCAAGAATGTTCCCCTTTCTCCTCATCCTTGCCAACATTTGTTGTTTCCTGAGTTGTTAATTCTAGCCATTCTGACAGGTGTGAGGTGGTATCTCATTGTGGTTTTAATTTATATTTCCCTAATGATGAGTGATGTTGAGCATTTTTTTCATGTGTCGGTTGGCCATCTGGATATTTTCTTTGGCCATCTGGTTATCTATCTTCAATAAACTTTGAAGTGTCTATTCATGTCTTTTGCCCATTTCTTCACTGGATTATTTGTTTTTTGGGTGTTGAGTTTGATAAGTTCTTTATAGATTTTGGATACTAACCTTTATCTGATATGTCATTTGCAAATATCTTCTCCCATTATGTCGGTTGCCTTTTAGGTTTGTTGATTGTTTCCTTCGCTGTACAGAAGCTTTTTTTTTTTTATACGAAATTTATTGTCAAATTGGTTTCCATGCAACACCCAGTGCTCATCCTAACAGGTGCCTCCTCAATATCCATCACCCACTCTCCCCTCCCTCCCACCCCCCATCAACCCTCAGTTTATTCTCAGTTTTTAAGAGTCTTATGGTTTGGCTCCCTCCCTCTCTAACTTTTTTTTTCCTTCCCCTCCCCCATGGGTTTCTGTTAAGTTTCTCAGGATCCACATAAGAGTGAAAACATATGGGATCTGTCTTTCTCTGTATGACTTATTTCACTTAGTATAACACTCTCTAGTTCCATCCACATTGCTACAAAAAGCCATATTTCATTCTTTCTCATTGCCAAGTAGTATTCCATTGTGTATATAAACCACAATTTCTTTAACCATTCATCAGTTGATGGACATTTAGGCTCTTTCCATAATTTGGCTATTGTTGAAAGTGCTGCTATAAACATTGGGGTACAAGTGCCCCTATGCATCAGTACTCCTGTATGCCTTGGGTAAATTCCTAGCAGTGCTATTCCTGGGTCATAGGGTAGATCTATTTTTAATTTTTTGAGCAACCTCCACACTGTTTTCCAGAGAGGCTGCACCAGTTTGCATTCCCACAAACAGTGCAAGAGGGTTCCTGTTCCACCACATCTCCAGCATCTATGGTCTCCAGATTTGTTCATTTTAGCCACTCTGACTGGCATGAGATGGTATCTGAGTGTGGTTTTGATTTGTACTTCCCTGATGAGGAGTGACATTGAGCATCTTTTCATGTGCCTGTTGGCCATCCGGATGTCTTCTTTAGAGAAGTGTCTATTCTTGTTTTCTGCCTATTTCTTCACTGGATTATTTGGGTTTTGGGTGTGGAGTTTGGTGAGTTCTTTATAGATTTTGGATACTAGCCTTTTGTCTGATATGTCATTTGCAAATATCTTTTCCCATTCCGTTGGTTGCCTTTTAGTTTTGTTGATTGTTTCCTTTGCAGTGCAGAAGCTCTTTATCTTCATGAGGTCTCAATAGTTCATTTTTGCTTTTAATTCCCTTTTCTTTGGAGATGTGTCAAGTAAGAAATTGCTGCGGCTGAGGTCAGAGAGGTTTTTTCCTGCTTTCTCCTCTAGGGTTTTGATGGTTTTCTGTCTCACATTCAGGTCCTTTATCTATTTTGAGTTTATGTTTGTGAGTGGTATAAGAAAGTGGTCTAGTTTCATTCTTCTTCATGTTGCTGTCCAGGTCTCCCAGCACCATTTGTTAAAGAGACTGTCTTTTTTCCGTTGGATATTCTTTCCTGCTTTGTCAAAGATTAGTTGGCTATACTTTTGTGGGTCCAATTCTGGAGTCTCCATTCTATTCCATTGGTCTGTGTGTCTGTTTTTGCGCCGATACCATGCTGTCTTGATTATTACAGCTTTGTAATACAGCTTGAAGTCTGGGACTGTGATGTCTCCAGCTTTGGTTTTCTTTTCAAGATTGCTTTGGCTATTCTGGGTCTTTTCTGATTCCATACAAATTTTAGGATTGTTTGTTCTAGCTCTGTGAAGAATGCTAGGGTTATTTTGATAGGGATTGCCTAAAATTTATAAAAGAATCTAAAATTCCTTGTGATTTGTTTTAGTATTCTTCCTATAGGGTAAGGAACTAATCAGAAGCTTTAGAATAACAATTCTTTTGAAATTGGGTACATATATTCCTCTAGAGTAAAGTAAGAGATATGTACAGAACTCTTCTTTTGTTTTATTTTATAGGTGGACATGGCATTTTAAATTTCAGTTCAAACAGTCTTTCTCAGAGTGTTGTTGCCTAAGAATGACATCATGATTACCTGGATGCTTGGTAAAAAAGTGCAGATTCCTAGCTTCTTCCTCACATCTTCTGAACCAGAACCTTTAGGGATGCATTGAAAACAAGTTCCACAGAAGGTCATTCTACACACTGACAAAAGTTTCAAAACCAATTATGTAGAGAAACCAAATTAAGGGAATTTTAGTACTAGTGAAAACTTCCAACAGCAGCAGGGGGCAGTGTCATTAAATTTAATAACTAGCTTAAAGAACATTTCTGTTCACCATCTGTTCTTGCAAAGCAATAAATTAGATTTGTATTTAGATCAATTACCATGAAAAATACTTAAAATCTGAGAGCTGGTGTCAAGGCTGTAAGTCAATACATTGACAAATCCTTCCTCCTGTTAGGGATATGTAAATCTCAATCAGTACATAAAACTAGTCATTTATCAATATCTATAATAAGAATAGTAATGGGCGCACTTGGACACTGGCCTAGGTCTCATTGCCAACAAATGACACAACACAACAGAGTTTATTTCGGTGATGCTTCTTGAATTGAGAGTTTGAATATTTAAGGTCATTTGAAGGTTGATAAGAGCCCTAGTTTCTATTGGAGCAATACTGTAGGAATTTCATGAAAGGGTTAAAGTAATCATAGATGCTTTGTTTGCCTAGATTGTCAGGAGTAGGGCTTTATCTCTTTCTGCAAAAATTCAAGATCTATATGCCAACATATGACAGTGTCAGGCATCTGCAGAATATTCAGAAATCCTTGACATACTTTTACAACAGCACAATATCTATTCATTAAAGCTTGGAAACACAGGAATCTTAGCTAAAACAGTCTTGCTTTTAAATTCTCTAAACTATATCATTGTTTGGGTCATCTTACAGAGTTTTGGAGAAGTCCATTTATTTTAGGAATGAGAGTTTTTCTTCTTATATTCAAGAAAAAAGACAAATAAGATTTTTGTTTGGTTTGTCAAGACTTTATCTTCTGGTGATGATGTTAAAGCATTCATTTGCCTCAACTAGATCCAAAATTTTTTTCATCTCACTACTTCCCTGGGTAAAAAGGGATTCGTCTCTGTTTGGTGCCCAAGAACAATAGATAGAGAAGACGCTCCTTACTGACTTGGAACAATTTTTATAGTGGTAGCCACTTAACTAAAAAATAAAATATCACTGTTGTTTGTAAGTTTTACATATGCAATATACCCTTATTGCTTTTCATCAGGGTTTCTGAACAACAGATAAAGAATTGAAGTGGACTTTAATTCTTGTGGGTAATTTTGCAAAATTGATATGTTAGGTTTCTGTCCTTTTGCTTTCCTTCAGATTTTCTTTTCTTTTAACATCTTTCTTTCAGTATCTTTTCCCTCTGACTCTTGATTCCTCCTGTGCTTGTGAATGCATATTTTATAAGTCACGACTGCCTTATTGTGAACTGATAATGAAAAGCATTTGCTTTTAAAATAGGATTATGAACTTCCAATAGCCTGATTATAGTGGTGGTTACACATTTATGTTTGTGTTTAAATTTATAAAACTATGTACCAAAAAAGGTCAATTTTACTATATCATATTTCTAAAAATAAAAAAATTTAAACAGTAAAGGAATATTACAGAGATGTATATTAACTAACTGGAATTAAAAAAAAACTTTAAAAATTACAGAGAGACTATTAATGCTAGAATTTTACTATTCCAGAGAAGCAGGGCCTATTATACTGTAAATGTCTTCACTTTTCTCTTCCAGTCCTGATATATAGTCCTGAGCGTAGATGAGAATTCAAATGAACTAGGAAGTAGATATAAGAGACCCAAGGCAAAAAGCTGGATCTTTTCCTGTGTGGCAATTATAGTGATGCCTACCAGGTTCTGGCTTGGTAACGATCTTAGATTCCTACATCCTTTGCTTTTTTTTTTTTTTTTTAATTTTTTTTTCAACGTTTATTTATTTTTGGGACAGAGAGAGACAGAGCATGAACGGGCGAGGGGCAGAGAGAGAGGGAGACATAGAATCGGGAACAGGCTCCAGGCTCTGAGCCATCAGCCCAGAGCCTGACGCGGGGCTCGAACTCACAGACCGCGAGATCGTGACCTGGCTGAAGTAGTCGGACGCTTAACCGACTGCGCCACCCAGGCGCCCCCTACATCCTTTGCTTACTGCATAATCAGTGTGGGGTCTGTGCAGCACCTTGAGATACCTTTTGTGCATTTTCCCTTTGACAACTCTTTATTAGCCTTATGAAGTAACAATGGAACATTTAACGCACAAAGAGAAGAATCACGACAAACTATTTCATAGAATTACTTTCTCCACCACAGCTACATAAAGGAGAAAAATAAGTCAGGATAAATGCTCAAGCATTAAGGATACATATAAGCCAAGTAAAAACTAAAAGGAAAAGAGACAGCACTCTTTATTTTACTTAATAATTTAAAAAATGTTTTACTCAGTAATTCCCTGAGAATTAACTCATTGTATAGTGTTCAAAGAACTTATGCAGACCATATGACAGCACCCATTGTGTATGTTTCTATTGGAATTTGGTATCTGCAAAGGTTTGATGGTTTACTTCAAAGTACTTACTTTTTGTGTTTCAAAAAAAACCCCAAAATGTCTAACTCATGCTTACAATACACCAGTCACCAGGACTTGGCAAGACTAAAGGAATGATATGGATCTTCTTTGGTTGCCAGGAGACAGTGACTTCCTAGACAGATGTCTGTCTGCTCATACGCCACACCAGCTGTCACCTCTTTACCCAGCCAAACTCTTATGGTTATATTAAGCTAGGAAATCCCATGGGCGCTTCTCCCACAAGTGATATTATTAATATCAATCATTTTGTCAATTCATACTGAATATCATAGTTTATCAATCCAGTATAACAGATTATGCCAAAAGTGAGTGGATAGATAGGGAAAATGTGTTTTTATAGCATTTGAATGACTATTACAGCCAATGGCGTGTGGTAGGACTTTATCAAGTAGGTTCTATTTTTGTTCAACCCGAAGCATAATAACAATGTTAATATATTACTAGTTTCCTATCCATCTCTAGGCCACACTTTGTTGCATATGTATATATCCCCTTATTAAGTACTTAGAAATTCAAGTTCTTACAGACTGAGAAATCATGGTCTCCTTGAATGTTATCCTAATATCCTTCAAACACACACCCTGAAACTTGATGGTGAATGAGTCTGTGGTCCTACTTCAGTGGCATAGACATTCCTGATGTTAAAAAGACTGAAGTTCCTACGTCAAGTTCACTCCAGCTGGGGCTGGATATCTGTCACAATGCATGACAAGGTGTGGTGGTCCTGGAATAAGACTATCCAGGATATCCAGAAATTCCTAGGATTTGCCAGATAAAGCTATTGATTCATTTAAAAAAAATTTGTAATGTTTATTTTTTTTTTTTTGAAAGAGAGACAGAGTGCAAGTGGGGGAAGGTCAGAGAGAGAGGAAGACACAGAATCCGAAGCAGGCTCTGGCTTCAAGTTCCAAGCTGTCAGCACAGAGCCCGATGTGGGGCTCAAACCCACCAATGGTGAGATCATGACCTGAGCCAAAGTCGGACGCTTAACCCATTGAGCCACCCAGGTGCCCCAACTATTGATTCATTTTAAACTATCCAGTAACTGATATCCTCAGAAGAAAATAGGATTTTTTTTCTATTTATAGTAGAGAACAGATGGAAGACCTTATGTGCTACCACACTGGTTTATATATCCTCTACCCAACCTCAGTCCTACATCATCAAAATAGATGCTTTCCAGGACTCCCATGGGAAATATCCAGTGGGAAATGTCCTCTGCCTTGCTCATATGCTTCCAAGAAGGTGGTTTAGTTGGAGTTCAACCACCTGATTTGGAAATAGAAATCTTGACCACTCTTCAATTACTGTTGCTAAAAAAAGGCGGGGGGGGGGGGGGGGAATAGAAATCTTCACCATCAAGTCCAGCTTAAAACTTGCAGACACTAGATATGAGGTACCCAGCATGTAGTGAGATTGAACTCAGATCATAAAGCCCTGACTTCACTCATCTGGGCTAGATAGGCTACATTCTTTATGCACATCAATTTTATTATCTCTTACATATCAACTAAAGAAAACCACTAGCCAGATGTCCTTTCCTCTAATCCAGAGTGCCAGCTTTCTCCATCTAGAATATCCTTCCCCTCCTTTCTCTTGCTGGACAATTTTTCCTTGTGCTTCAGGAATCAGCCCAAGTATGACTTCCTCTGGATACTTTCTGTCTCACCTTCTCTGGGTTAGGTACTCTTTCTTTATATTCCTGAAGCACCTGTAGGCTCATGTCAGCATTTAGCACATTTTTTAATGTAATTGTTGATTTACCTCCCTATAATCTCTTTGAAGACAAGGACTATTTTCTATCATATCTGTATTTTTAATACTGAACACAGTACTTGACATGAGTTGGGGCTCAATAAATATGTGTTAGATAAATTAATAATTTATTAAGGAGTCTCAGTTAATCAGTATTAAGATAATAAATTATTAATTATTAATCTTATAAATTAAGATTTATTGAGGAGTCTCAGTTAATCAGTATTTATTGCATAACTATCAAGTACTCAATGTTGAGCCATACCTTATAGGGAAAAAATTCAAAATTTGGTTCTTGTTGTGAGGAATTTATACCCTCAAGTTGAAGAAATGTAACTAAAACATAGCTAACTTTATCAAAGCAGTTGTCCATATACATTTTTTCCCACTCCCAACACATTTCTCAACCTGTTATATCTGGCTTTCATTCCAGGCTGTCTTTCATAAATGTCACTTACTGAGATCACAATGTTCTCCATTTTTCCAAGCCTAGTGGAAAGTTTGCAATCCTCATCTTACTTGGCCTCTTAGCAATATTCAATAATGTTGACCATTTCCTCCTTGAGATACTCTTTTCTTACCCTTCCATGATATTATTCTTTACTTTTTTCCTTCTACCTCATTTTAGTTCTTCTCAGTATCCTATGCTGGCTCATTCTCTGCCATCTGATCTTCAAATATTAAGGTTCCTTAAGTTGTGGTTGTCCTGTCACCCAAAATCATTGCTGAGTGCGCTCATTCCAACACATGACTTCAGTTACCATCTGTACCTTCATGACTCTTAGATTTATATCTCTAGCCCAAACATCTTTTTTGAGCTTCAAACCAGGATATGCATGTACTCAATATCTGTACTTGGATGTTTCATAAGCACTTCATCTTCCACAAGTCATTTTCTTATTTCGTTTTGCATCAAGATTTTCAAGCCCAAACCTGAGAGATGCAACTTGACACCTTCTACTTTCTGACTGTGTGCTTTTCATCAATCATTAAGTCCTATTGGTTTTACCTTCTTCTCTCAAATCTGTTCATTTCTGACCTTCCCTGCTGCTGCCACCCTAGTCTAAACTACCATCAGCTCTCACCTGCATTATTACAGCAGGCTCCTGATTGGTATATTTATATCCACTCTTACCCTCTTGCAACCCATTCTTTACTTGTAACAGAAGTTATTATTTTTTAAAAAAGGTTAATCTTATCCCATTTTCCCCCAGTATGGAACCTTTCAATGGTCTCCACTTACTCTTAAGATAAAGACCCAAATCCCTAAATAGGCCTATAAGACTTTCCTTGTATGACCCACTTGGTCCCTCTCTTTGTTTGGCTAGATCCCCCACAAGCTTTAGGTCTCAGCTCAGACATCATTTCATCCCTCTTTTTAATAAAGAAACAAAACCTAGTCTATATTTCCAGGCCATTGAACACGAGACTCCAAATAGAATCCAAATGGGTTAACTGGATCCTGGTAACGTCATCACCATCCAACCAAGCTAGCATAGGACTTACTTTCTAGCCTTCACTGCTGCTTCTCTTCTCACACTCTATACTTACTCCAGGCACACAGGATTACTTTCAGGTCTTCAAACATATTATGCTTCTTTTCACCTCAGGATCTTGTCGTTTGCCATCCCCTCTGTATCATTCTTCTCCTTCCTCTTTATCTTATCCTACCAATCCTTTAGAGTTTAGCTCACATACCACTTCATTGTGAAATTCTTCCCTTATATGATCTCTTATTGCACCCTGTGTTTCTCTTTTACTGCATTTATGACAATTGTAATGGTTGTTTCCCCTGCTATAATGTAAGCAGGAACTGTCTGTAGTATTCATCTTCACATCCCCAGTCTCTAACACTGTGTTGTATAAGTAATGCTCAATAAGTATTTGTTAATGAATTAACTAACTTATTCTAACCCTGCTTTCATTTTCATGATGAAACTTTTCTTGTGTGAGTTTTGGGTTTGTTTGGGGTTTTTTTGTTTTGTTTTGTTTTTTGTGGGTTTTTTTTTTTTTTGCCTTTTTGTTCTTGTTTTTAGGCACATATGATTATTACAAGATATGTCTTAATTTGGGGTAATTATTTAATTTTGTAATCTCAGAATTAATTTTCAGTATTTAATAAGGAAGCTATGATAACTGTTTTTAATCATTTTATAAAATTCTAGATAAGCCTAATTATTCATCTATTCAAATATTTGATTATCCAGTAACTTGGACTTTGCTTCAGTCATTATACCTTTCATAATAAGATATGGGTGAATAAACAAAAATAAGAATTAAGTAAGTATAATAATTAAGTAGACACATGTCATATGTGGATTTTTATAGGAATACTCATCACAGAAATAATATGGACATGCTCCAGGGATGCCAAGAAGTCCAGTTTAGCTTTGTGAAACTAAGACCACCATAGCTTAAAAAGAAACAAGCAAAAACTTAACTTATTAACTTGCCAGGCAATGGAAGATACAGCAGTGAAGAATTCACTAACTACTTCACAGAAGGGGAAAATATAGGAGTTTCAAAAAGTTTGTAATGGTTACAGTTATAACAACTGAAAACTATCACACTCTATGGGACAGAGGGAATCCATAGGTTTGTACAAGATTGATTAAAACAAGTCCCAATGTTCAGCAGTCCAGAGTCTTCAGTTAGGCCCAGCAATGGTCTGGTACACTGCGGTCACTCAAAGTTTATAGCCAGTTCTCAATATAAGCTGATTAGAATTGGTTTTGATGAAATAAAACATTCAATTTTAATATAGGCAAATGATGCTGTAAGAGGAAGATGTTCCTTGCACTGCTTGAATGAATGGATAGAATTTGAGTGGTCACAAAAATTTTGAAGGCCTTATATGAGCATAAAGCAATGACTTAGGTTTCGATTAATTCTTTTGGATTATTAGAGGTATCCAATTTACCAGTCCTAATTGTAAATTCTTTTGTGTTTCCAAATCTATCAGATCAGATTGGAAGACCTTAGTCTTTCTTTTTTAAAACAAGAAGACCTGGCTCAAGCAAATTGTATTTGAAACCAGCAGATATTTTGATTACTTTGAGATATTTTGGTGTTTCAATCCAAACCAGTTTGGGGTTTTAGAGTCCTAATAGGGATGACAAATATGGGAACAATCAAAATCACAATTCTTCTCCCATTCCCAACATGGATAATGTAACTCTCTCTGAATATAAGGATAACTATGATGCTCAGGGACTGTCAAAGTATTTGACTCTAGATGTTTAAAGGAAATTGGCAATATATATTCCTAGACAGAAATCAAAAGTTTGGTCCAAGACATTAGAACTACCTAAGATGCTTATTATAAATGCAGCTTCTATACTTCCACCATAGACCGGAAATCAGAATCTTTCCAGATGATTTCTGTATCCAGAGAAGAGAGAGCCCCACCACTGTAAGGCTTTAGTGCATTCAGCTTTGCTTTTAGGTATATGTGGCAGCCTCTAGGGCTATTTTAGTATTTCTTAAGTATGATATTTTCTTGGGCAAAATAAGGCCCACCTCTATAAAAACTCAAATAATACTAGAAGACAGCCTGTGATCAGTGCCAAATTCAGTAAGTGCTGGGGGGAGAGGGGGTCACCTCAGGCCTAAATCAAGAAGATTTCATGGAGTAAAGACAGGAACAAATTTTAAATGAGGCTCTGAATTCTTGTTTTCTGCCATTTGAACAATCTGAATCAAACCCAACAGTCTTAACTCAACCTGTCTTTTATTTTGACCTCCTTCAGAGTATCCAAGATGAAGGAGAGTATTAAACAGAAACGAGAAGAAAGAGAATACATAAATGAAGTCAAAATCAAGGTGGCCAATACACGGAAACAGGCTCTGCAGGAGCAGTTCAGTGAATGGATTCTAGACCCCAAAGGAATGATTCCTGTGGTAGTGGTAAGAAAGGAGGATATCTGTGAAGGGGAGGTAGAGTGGGTGATAAGAGGATGATTGTTGGAATATTGAGTGGAGTGCCAGAAACCTACCTCTAAATTTTCAGTGTTACTGAGGTAAGCTGATTCTTGACCTGTTTGGTCCATGAGAGCCAATTTCTTCAATTTTCTCTTGAGCATTTTTAAAAAATTCTAGCTAGCTATTTCTAAATTCTAGCTATTTCTAAAATATTGACTCTGGCTGAGGTTCCCAAACTCTTCATTAAGGACAGACATTTTCCAAAGAAGACATCCAGATGGCTAACAGACGCATGGAAAAATGCTCAACATCACTCATCATCAGGGAAATACAAATCAAAACCACAATGAGATACCACCTCACACCTGTCAGAATGGCTAAAATTAACAACTCAGGAAACAAAAAATGCTGGCTAGGATGAGGAGAAAGGAAACATTTTTGCACTGTTGGTGGGAATGCAAATTGTGTAGCCACTCTGGAAAACAGCATGGAGATTCCTCAAAAAATTAAAAATAGAACTAACCTATGACCCAGCAATTGCACTACTCGGTATTTATCCAAAGGATACAGGTGTGTTGTTTCAAAGGGGCACATGCACCCCAATGTTTATAGCAGCACTATCAACAATAGCCAAAGTATATAAAAAGCCCAATGTCCATTGAAATATTATTCGGCAATCAAAAAGAATGAAATTTTGCCATTTGCAACAATGTGGATGGAACTAGAGTGTATCATGCTAAGCAAAATTAGTCAGCCAGAGAAAGACAAATATCATATGACTTCACTCAAATGTGGAATTCAAGATACGAAACAGATGAACATAAGGGAAGGGAAGCAAAAATAATTTAAAAACAGGGAGGGGAGCAAAACATAAAAGACTCTTAAATATATAGAACAAACTGAGGATTGCTGGAGGAGTTGTGGCAGGGGGGATGGTCTAAATGGGCAAGGGGCATTAAGGAAGACATTTGTTGAGCACTGGGTATTATATGTAGGGGATGAATCACTGGATTCATATTCTTGCACCATATGCTAACTAACTTGGATGTAAATTTAAAAAAGAAAGATATAAGCAGAGGGAGACTCTCTATATAAAAACAGGGAGGGGGACAAACTATAAAAGACTCTTAAATACAAAGAACAAACTGAGGGGTTCTAGAGGGGTGTTGTGTAGAGGGATGGGCTAAGTGGGTAATGGGCATTAAGGAGGGCACTTGTTGGGTTCAGCACTGAGTGTTAAATGTAAGTGATGAATCACTAAATTCTACTCCTGAAACCATTACTACACTATATGTTAACTAGCTTGGATTTAAATCTAAAAAAAAAAAGGACAGACATAGTTTTCATTTTTCTCTTTGTTTATTGTATGTGTGTGACTAATTACTTCTGTAGACTAAGAGCCTGTGTCTTTTACCTTTAGAAAACAACTGTACTCTAACAGTTAAACATATTCTTTTAGGTATACATAAGTGTGAGAACATTTCTTGGCTAGATACATGGCCAAGCATATTTTTAATTCAAAGTGAATTATTAAAAATAGACCAAGGAAGGTAGGCCACAGACTGGAAGAAAATATTTCGAAAGAGACATCTGATAACAGACTATTATCCAAAATATACAAAGAACTCTTCTACAATAAGAAAACAAACAACTGACTTAAAGATGGGCAAAAGACCTAAACAGACATTTCACCAAAGACATGTAGATGTCAAATAAGCATATGAAAATATGCTCCACACATGACATCAAGGAAATGCAAAATAAAACAATGAGATACCACTACACACCTATCAGGATAGTTAAAATCTGGAACCTTGACAACATAAAATGCTGCCAAAAGTGTGCAGCAGTTGGTGGGAATTGTTGGTGATAATGCAAAATGGTACAGCCACTTTGGCAGTTTCTTGTAAAACCAGACACAGTCTTATCATATGATCCAGCCATAATGCTTATTGTATTTACCCAAAAGGAGCTGAAAACTTATGTTCCCAGAAAAATCTGCATGTGGATGTTTACAGCAGCTTTTTTCATAATTGCCAAAACTTAGAAACAGCCGAGATTTCCCTCCGTGGTTAAATGGATAAATAAACTGTGGTACACCTAAACAATGTAATATTACTCAGCACTAAAAAGAAATGAGCTATCAAACCACGAAAAGACATGGAAGAACTTTAAATGTGTATTACTAAGTGAAAGGGGCGAATCTGGAAGAATATCTACTGTATGACTCCAATTTTATGATATTCAGGAAAAGGTAAAACTATGGAGAGTAAAAAGATCAGTGGTTTCCAGGAGTGAAGGCAGACGGAGGGATGGATAAGCAGAGCACAGAAGATTTTTAGTGTGATGAAACAATTCTGTATAATGCCAAAATGATGGATACACATCATGATACATTTGCCAAAACTCATAAAATGTACATCAAACAGTGATTCTTAATGTAAACTATGGACTTTGGGTGGTGATGTTTCATGTAGGTTCATCAGTTGTAACAAATGTGTCACTGCGGTGCGGAATGTTGATAGCAGGGGAAGCTGTGTATGTGGTGGCAGGAGGCAGGGAGTATAAGGAAACTCTGCACTTTCTGCTCAATTTTTCTGTGAATGTAAAGTTGACCTAAAAAATCAAGTCTACTTTTTTTTTTTTAAGTAAGCTCTACTCCCAATGTGGGACTTGAACTCAGGACTTGGAGATCAAGAATTGCATGTTATACTGACTGAGCCAACCAGGGGCCCCTCAAGTCTATTTTTTAAAATGGACCAACGCCACCTGGGTGGACCAGTCGGTTAAGCGTCCAGCTTTGGCTCAGGTCATGATCTCACGGTTTTGTGAATTCGAACCCCACGTGGGGCTCTGTGCTCTCAGTTCAGACCCTGGAGCCTGCTTTGGATTCTTTATCTCCCTCTCTCTCTGCCCTTCCCCCCATCATGCTGCCTCTCTCACTCTCTCTTTCAAAAATAAACATTAAAAAAATTTTAATGGACCAAGAAGAACTCTGAAATTTTGTTTTTTAGTAATTGAAGAATGAATTATAGAGGATTCTTTGGATTGCTAAACTGGTTGCCAAAGGTGCCTAGTGTCTGAGGGTTACTAGAAATGTCCTTGGAGGGGATAAAATAGGATCACTCTGGGCATCCTAGTTCTCAACAAAATGTTCTCAATGGGAGTCATTGAGGATATATATGAAAAAGCATTTGATATACCTTGAAGTAGTATATAAACTAAATGTTAATTATTACTGTTTCTGTCCCTGAGTTAGAAAGGTTACCCAAGACTTAAATTGAAAGTTCCTACATGGATTTTAGTCTAAAATACTAAATGTATGATAACTGAAGTAATATATGGTCTACTTTCTTTAATTTGCAGATTCAGAATGTCCTTCATGAATTTTTTCAAAATCCAGATTTCCAACTTGGTAAGCCTGCCTATTCCTGTGGTATTTCTACTTGTCCCTCTTTTGCAGGGGAGCAGTGAGGGGAGGGATGCTGGATTACGATGAAAAGTCAATATTGAGATATATGTTCTTCAAAGCTCTTATAAATGTACTTAAGTTCTTTTGCTCTTTCCAGGTGGAGAATGTAGAAAAACAGAAAAGCAATCAGCAATTTTCAATTCTTTTGAAATGCTGTTTTATTATAAATATTCTGTATTATCTCTTTATCATCCTATCAAGTTCCTAGAAAATATTACTTACATACACAGTATTTTAAAAGAGAGTTATAATGTCTGAACTATAATATAAAATAGAAATACAAGGAAAGACATAAGAAAATTATATGCATTGCATTAAAAGAATTATTCACCATGAACAAGTGGGATTTATTCCTGGGCTGTAGGGCTGGTTCAATATTCACAAATCAATCAACATGATACACCACATTAGTAAAAGAAAGGATAAGAACCATACGATACTTTCAATAGATGCAGAAAAAGCATTTGACAAAGCACAGCATCCTTTCTGGATAAAAACCCTCAAGAATGTAGGGATAGAAGGAACATACCTCAACATCATAAAAGCCAAATATTCAAGGCCCACAGCTAATACCATCCTCAATGGGGAAAAACTGAGAGCTTTCCCCCTAAGATCAGGAACACAACAGGCATGTCTACTCTCACCACTGTTGTTCAACATAGTACTAGAGGTCCTAGTCTCAATAATCAGACAACAAAAAGAAACAAAAGGCATCCAAATAGGCAAGGAAGAAGTCAAACTTTCACTATTTGCAGATGACATGATATTCTACATGGAAAACCTGAAAGATTACACTGGTAATCTAGAACTGATACATGAATTCAGCAAAGTTGCAGGATATAAAATCAATGTACAGAAATTGGTTGTGTTTCTATACACCAATAATGAAGCAGCAGAAAGAGAAATCAAGGAATTGATCCCAGTTACAATTGCACCAAAAAATGTAAGATTCCTAGGAATAAACCTAACAAAATAGGTAAAAGATCTGTGTGCTGAAGACTATAGAAAGCTTGAAAGAAAGTGAAGAAGACAGAAAGAAATGGAAAAACAATCCATGCACATGGATTGGAAGAATAAATATTGTTACAATGTTGATACTACCCAAAGCAATCTACATGTTCAATGAAATCCCCGTCAAAATAACACTAGCATTCTTCACAGAGCTAGAACAAACAATCCTAAAATATGTATGGAACCAGAAAAGACCCAGAATAGCCAAAGAAATCCTGAAAAAGAAAACCAAAGCAGGAAGCATCACAATTCCAGACTTTAGCTGTATTACAAAGCAGTAATCATCAAGACAATATGGTACTGGCACAAAAACAGATACTCAGATCAATGGAACAGAATAGAGAACACAGAAATGGACCCACAAACGTATGGCCAACTGATCTTTGACAAAGCAGGAAAGAATATCCAATGGAATAAAGACAGGCTCTTCAGCAAGTGGTGCGGGGAAACCTGGACAACGACATGAAGAAGAATGAACCTGGACCACTTTCTTACACCATACACAAAAATAAACTCAAAATAAAATAGATGAAAGACATCAATGTAAGACAGGAAGCCATCAAAATCCTCAAGGAGAAAGCTGGCAAAAACCTCTTTGATCGTGGCCGCAGCAACTTCTTACTCAACATGTCTCCAGAGGCAAGGGAAACAAAAGCAAAAATGAACTACTGGGACCTCATCAAAATAAGGAGCTTCTGCACAGCGAAGGAAACAATCAGCAAAACTAAAAGGCAATCGACAGAATGGGAGAAGATATTTGCAAATGACATATCAGATAAAGGGTTAGTATCCAGAATCTATAAAGAACTTATCAAACTCAACACCCAAAACACAGATCATCCAGTGAAGAAATGGGTAGAAGACATGAATAGACACTTCTCCAAAGAAGACATCCAGATGGCCAACCGACACATGAAAACATGCTCCACATCACTCATCATCAGGGAAATCCAAATCAAAACCGCAATGAGATACCCCCTTCACCTGTCAGAACGGCTAACATTAACAACTCAGGCAACAACAGATGTTGGCAAGGATGCGGAGAAAGAGGATCTCTTTTGCATTGTTGGTGGCAATGCAAGCTGGTGCAGCCACTCTGGAGAACAGTATGGAGGTCCCTCAAAAAACTAAAAATAGAACTACCCTACGACCCAGCAATTGCACTACTAGACATTTATCCACGGGATACAGGTGTGCTGTTTCGAAGGGACACATGCATCCTCATGTTTATAGCAGCACTATCAACAACAGCCACAGTATGGAAAGAACCCAAATGTCCATGGATGGATGAATGGATAAAGAAGATGTGGTGTATGTATACAATGCAGTATTACTCAGCAATCAAAAAGAATCAAAAGAAATCTTGCCATTTGCAACTACATGGATGGAACTGGAGGGTATTATGCTAAGTGAAATTAGTCAGAGAAAGACAAAAATCATATGACTTCACTCATATGAGGACTTTAAGAGACAAAACAGATAAACATAAGGGAAGGGACACAAATAATATAAAAATAGGGAGGGGGACAAAACAGAAGAGACTCATAAATATGGAGAACAAACTGAGGGTTACTGGAGGGGATTGTGGGAGGGGGGATGGGCTAAATAGGTAAGGGACACTAAAGAATCTACTCCTGAAATCATTGTTGCACTATATGCTAACTAATTTGGATGTAAATTAAAAAAAAATAAGAAATAAAAAAAAATAGTTTCTAGACTCAAATTTATTCTAAGGAAGTTTTTTACCTACTTGAATATTTGGCTGAATGGAAAAAGTCTTCATTGTGCAGGAATTGCAGGATTTCTGACCTGACTCTAATTCATCATCATTGTGGCAACAAAAACGTAAACTGCGGATTTCCGCCATGGTCACAAGAGGCAGAAAGAGACAGTACTATAACTACAGAAAAACATAGATTTTGATGGTTTTGTTTTCAGAATCGTTTTCTCATATGAGATTAAGCAAAACATTCTGATTTGTAGGCACGCCTGGCTGGCTCAGTCAGAAGAGCATGTGACTCTTGGGGCGCCTGGGTGGCGCAGTCAGTTAAGCGTCCGACTTCAGCCAGGTCACGATCTCGCGGTCCGTGAGTTCGAGCCCCGCGTCAGGCTCTGGGCTGATGGCTCGGAGCCTGGAGCCTGTTTCCAATTCTGTGTCTCCCTCTCTCTCTACCCCTCCCCCGTTCATGCTCTGTCTCTCTCTGTCCCAAAAATAAATAAACACTGAAAAAAAAATTAAAAAAAAAAAAAAAGAAGAGCATGTGACTCTTAATCTTGGGGTTTTGAGTTTGAGTCCTATGTTGGGTGTAGAGATTACTAAAAAAAAAAAAAATTAAAAATAATTCTGACTTGTAGAATAAAGCACTAGAGTTTGGGTCCTGAGATTTACATTATTTATATCAAGTTGCTTTTTTTCAATTGATTTTTGACTGCTATTACATTTATAACAATAGATTGTCTGTAATCTATTCTCATATTTCATTTAAAAAATAAAATATGCTTCCCATCTTCCTGATAACTGGTCCCCAAACATGATTGGGGCCTTGCTGACAACTCTTTCTCCTACCTTTTCACAGCCTATCCAAAATATAGAATTTTCCATGGTTAGAACAACCTCAACTTCTCCTTCAGAAAAATCTGTGAATAACTTCTTTCATTTTTATTTATTTAGTTTTTGATAAGTCTACAGAAGGAATGAGTGAAGAGGGCTCTATTTGAAATTGTGATAAAATTAGATAAATTCCAGACCATTCTAATTGACAGTGATTGTTTTCTCTTCTTACCTCCTATACTATCTAGTATTTTCTGTACCATTCATTCATTCATTCATTCAGTAGTTATTAAGCTCTCAACTAGTTCCAGATACTGCGATTAGGTAGAGGAGGCAGACAGGACTAAGGCATGTTTCCTCTCAAGTTTCTCAAAGTCTAGCCAGGAGACAGACACATACACTTTATAACAGCTATTATCATTAGAAACCAGTCTGGACTGCATAATCATCCAGAGCTTGGGAGGAAGTTTAGGATGAGGCTAACAGCATCTAATGCATAAGCTTATACTAACATTTATACAATCTTCTTATGACAATAACTGATATAATAAATCGTTACAAAAATCAAGAGTATTAAAGAATCTTTTATGTACCAGACTATGATAGGCAGGAGAAGTTGCTGCTAGAAGTAGGAGAGGAAGCCAGTGCTTTCATCATGAACTTCTAAACAGTTTGTGTGTTTGTGTTTTGGTAAGGTCAATAAAGGTTTCATAATTTTATATCAAAAGGAGGTTTAAAAAAATCTTTATTTGAACTAACTGCCACATTTACCATTATTGATCATTCTGTTATTCATGAAACTCTTTTTTTCTTGGCTTTTGTGATATCATTCTATCTTGATTTTTCATCTATCGTTGATCACCTCTTAGCATTTTTGTTTCTCGGTTCTTCTTTTATTTGTACCTCAAATGTGGCTTTCCGAGTTTCCTTTTCGGCTCTATTATCACTTTACATACTATACACCCTCCTTTGATTTTCTTATTTAAACCCATGACTTTAGCTAATGACCCATCCGTATATCTACATTCCCATCCCAAACCTTCTCCCTGAGTTCCAGATCCTGTTTGAAAAGATCTACAAGATGAGTTAAGTGAAAAAAGCAAGTTGCAGATCAATGTAACCATATTTATGTGTCGGAAAACAAAAGGTGTCTAATATATTTAAAAATGCTTAGAGAAGTTGCTTGAAAGGTGGCAACAACTGCTGAAAAACAGTGGTTCCTTCTGGGGCAGAGGGGAATGAGAATGCTAGCAGTGGGGAGAGGGAAAAGGTAGATATTCATGTTTTACTGCTTATGTTTTTGTATTATTTGAATCTTTTACTAAAAGAACATATTCATATATTTTTTATTTAATTTAAGAAACATTAAAGACATAATATTTGAAAAGAAAGTTTGTAGAAGTGTGTTTTAGGACCTGCTTCCTTAAATGCTAGCATAAGCCAACACAGTTGTTTTTGTAATCTTTATGCTATTGACATGCATATTTGTTTTTACTTTATCTCAGGCTGGTCATTAAAAATGTAGGCATGTTTATTTCAGTGTCTGAGTTGCTCAGTTAAATAAAAGCCAGGAAAAATAATCATTTTGTAGGAATTGGAGTGTTACTCAACTATGTATCATTTACTTGTAAAACCTGATGGACATTAATTAAGAAATAATTTTATGTTCTTTTTTTAATGTTCTTTTAAAGAGCTATAAAATGAATATGAAATCTGACTGTATTACAACCAAACTAACTAGCAAATAACATTTTTTTCTATAATTAGAAGCATGTTGCAAACAATTGGATATTGCTGACTCAATGGGACCAAGACTGAACAAAATGGAATTTACAGAAGTAAGAAGTTATATTATTTGTTATTTGAATCAAATTTTTTTGCCAGTTTCTCTTCTGGGGGATGTCACACATACATTAACTTATAATTAAGTTAAATTAAAGCATACTAACTTACTTTGATTCTAAGATGCAATATTATTTTAACTCCTCTGAAGTTAGGGTACATTTTATGATCAAAGACATTTTACAATTTCTTTCAGTTAGTGGTACTCATGATGTGAAAGTGAAAAACTTCCACTCACACCTTCAGTTAGGATCAAGAAAAACCAGCTTCTTTTTTTTTTCAGTGAAATCTAGTTATACAAATAATAATGAAATCTAATAATGGAAAAACATCTCTTATAGGCCAGGCATTGTTCTAAGCTATCCATGTATTAACTCAGCAACCCTCTCCGCAATCTTTATTCCTGCTTTTATAGAGGAAGACACTTAAGGTGCAAAATGGTTAAGTAATTTGCACAAGATCTCAAAATTAGTGAAGCTCTGGAAATTTGTACTTAGGCAGTTTAGTTTCAAAGTCTACATAATATTTCATCTGTGAAAGTATGGGATTACTTTTGTATTGATATTGTATTGGGATAAGCAAAAGAAACAATGTAATAGTATCAGAGTCATGTCTTTTACAGGCTGCCTTTTTATTTGTTCATGTCTTTCCTCTAATTTCCCTTGTTTTTCTCTGAGTCCCAGAGTCAAAGTAACTTTTTCCTTCTCCCGCCTCACCCTTGCTCCATTGTAGATGATGACTATGTACTATATACAATTTCAAGGTTCTATGTCAAGGATTCTTGAATCCTTCTTGAAATCAGGAGATAAGTTGGAAATGTCAGGAAAACTAATATTAATAGTTCAAACCCCCCATTAAAACAAAATTGTATACGTGTACACACACACACACACACACACACACACACACAGGTATTATGTAGAATGCTAATGATTTTGTATCAAGTATTATTGGGTATACATCACCCATACCCATTTCCTCATTTTAAATGTGTAGATATGTATACACACACACACATATATGTGTTTTATATGTGGATATATATGTATTTGTATATGATTTGTGTGTATGAATGCATGTATGTGTGTATATGTATATATTTGTTGAATTAATTAAATGAAGGGAGAAAAACAGTAAGACTGACATCAGACTTCACAACATTCAATTCCAGAAAACAAGCAATGTCTATATTGTTCTGAGGTAAAAAGAAAAGAAAATGTGACCTAATTACACTATAATCCATCCATGGTATAGTTTAGAGGCAATATGCAGACATTTTCAACACAAAAGAACTCAGAAAATATAATACCCATGTGACCTTCCTGAAACAAGAAAACTGCTTTATAATAAATTCAGCCAATTAATTGATGAATCAAAATAAATGTTTCAGGAATAGCGAAGCCATTGTAAAAGAACAGGAAGTGCTTTTTATTGTGGTGTTGTCCCAATAGCTTAATTTTGCTTGAGGAGACATATCTAGAAAAATGTTTTGACAGCCAATGTCAGAGACATCACTGCATGTTTTCTTCTATGTGTTTTATGGTTCAGGTCTCACATTTATTATTTTTTTTTCAATATATGAAGTTTATTGTCAAATTGGTTTCCATACAACACCCAGTGCTCATCCCAAAAGGTGCCCTCCTCAATACCCATCACCCACCCTTCCCTCCCTCCATCAACCCTCAGTTTGTTCTCAGTTTTAAAGAGTCTCTTATGCTTTGGCTCTCTTCCACTCTACAGGTCTCACATTTAGGTCTTTAATCCGTTTAGAGTTTATGTCTGTGTATAGTGTAAGAAAGTGTAGCTGTCTAGTTTTCCGTTTGTTGAAGTACCATTCTAGTACCATTTGTTGAAGAGACTGTCTTTTCCCCATTGTATATTCTTGCCTCATTTGTTGAAGATTAATTGACCATACAGTTGTGGGTTTATTTCTGGACTCTTTATTCTGTTCCATTGATTTAGATCTCTCTTTTTGTGCCAGTACCATATTGTTTTGATTACTACAGCTTTTAGTATATCTTGAAACCTGGAATTTTGATATCTACAGCTTAGTTCTTTCTCAAAATTGTTTAAGCTATTTGGGGTCTTTTGTGGTTCCATACAAATTTTTGGACTATTTGTTTTAGCTTTTACATAACAAAGGAAAGCATCAACAAAACAAGTAGGCAACCTATTAAATAAGAGAAGATATTTGCCAATGATATATCCAATAAGGAGTTAATATCCAAAACATGTAAAGAACTTATATAACTTAATACCAAAAAACAATCCAATTTAAAAATGGGCAGAACACTGAATAGAATAGATATTTTTCTATTTCTAATTTTAATGGGTGTTTTGAGCCATTGATATTAGTTTTCCCGACATTTCCAACTTCAGCCCATATTAAGGTACTTTCATTATAGAGAAGAGCTGTTACATCAACAGAAACCAAGAAAATATTTCTTGTATAGAAATATTTATTGAAAATATTTAATTATCTGATCAATAAATCATTGAACCATTCTGTATAACATATGACATAGAAGTAGTGTTTGGAACAGTGCCTTTTTTTTTGGTGGAGGGGGTGGACACTTGCTTTTAAAGAGATTTGCTTTGGGGTGCCTGGGTGGTTCAGTCAGTTAGGCACCCAGCACCCGACTTGATTTCGGCTCAGGTCGTGATCTCACGGTTGGTGAGTCCGAGCCCCAGGGTGGAGCACTGCATTGAGTGGCGCGTTGACAGTGCAGATCCTGCTTGGGATTCTCTCTCTCCCTCTTTCGCTGCCCCTCCCCCACTTGTGCACTCGCTCATGCTCGCTCTCTCTCAAAAAAATAAACTTTAAAAAAAGATAAAGAGATTTGCTTTCAGGCTATTTTGTCAGCACTCATTTAATGACACTGGAAGACAATAAAATTGTAAATGTTGGGTTTAAAGGCAAGATATTACACACACCTGCCATCCAGTGAAGATACTATGCCATGAAATTACCGCTCTGATCATTTGTAATGAGCCGAGTGATTAGCATTCAGGATGGAGCGTGTTTGGAGAAAGTTGAATCATTGAGTAATAATTAATATAGAGAAAAAGACAAATGGAGAGAATGAAAGGTCACAGATACTTCTATATACATATCATTTTCCTAGGTTTCTGTTTTCTGGTGGATAAATGAACAGGTGACAATATTTTTGTTGAGTGTAACCTCTCTCACTTTCCATCTGTTTTACTCTAGTAAATGAAGATCAAAAGTAACTGTTTTTAGAAGAATATTTTCTATTCTTTATAATATATTATGTAAGAATATTTATGTCTAGTCTCTTAGTTATTAAGTATATACTGAATATTTATTTACTCTCTGGTAGGAGAGATGTCAAAATAGGAAGTTGTATTTCTTACCCTTAAGGACCAAATAATGCCTTGTTGTGTGAGAGTGTGCCTATGAGTATATATGTCATATGCGTGTGTGTGTGCGCACGTGTGTGTGTGTGTGTATGTATGGGCATGCATGCCTACACATGCTGGGTAGAACTGGAGTAGGATCCAGGGAATAGAAGGATCAAAATATAAGCACATTGGGGCACCTGGGTGGCGCAGTCGGTTAAGCGTCCGACTTCAGCCAGGTCACGATCTCGCGGTCCGTGAGTTCGAGCCCCGCATCGGGCTCTGGGCTGATGGTTCGGAGCCTGGAGCCTGTTTCCGATTCTGTGTCTCCCTCTCTCTCTGCCCCTCCCCCGTTCATGCTCTGTCTCTCTCTGTCCCAAAAATAAAATAAAAAAACGTTGAAAAAAATTAAAAAAAATATAAGCACATTAAGGACACACACCACAAGATAATTACAAAGCAACAAACAGGTTCAAACCATTATGATTACTATATTCATCACTGCCAAAGGATTCATTGTAAAAGAAAAATGAGGCTTCAGTGGGGCAGGCTTCATGTAGGAAACTCATCTGGTGGTCATGAGGTTTGAATTTTTTCCACCTGCCCTACCTGTAGCCCCTTACTTTGAAAGGAACCTTAATAACAGTGCTTTAAACATTAATATATTGACAAGAACAATTTAAAATGTAGAATGTGCTGGTTTATCTGGGATTCTTGTTTTGTTTTGTAAGTTGGATATTTAGACACAAAAGAAATATGTTTTTGGAGAGTGTCAGGCTTGTTTTGAATTCTCAGAACACTCTGGTTTCCAAAAGACAACTCATTCCAGGAGACAAAACTTAGCATTTGTATCATTTTAACACTGGTGTTCAGTTGTCCAAGTAGATATTGAATATAAGTTTAAAAAGGAACAGAAGTCTTAACCCTTAGATTTCAATGTGTCCCCATTAGCATAGTAACTGCATTACTGTGTTCAGGCCAGAAGTAAGCAGTTCCTTTTAGGTGTATCCTTCCTGAAATTTCCAGATTTCAATCCTTCAGAGGACAAACCTTTCATTTCACCTTTCATCTGATGAGTTAATTTGTTTATCAGCAGAGGAAAATCACCATTAATGTGATTATAGAGAATTTAGTTAACTTTTTTAGGTAGGAAGTTTCTTTTTTCATTTCCTGGACTCTTTGAGCTCTACAAATTTCATTTGCTTCGATAAAGAATTTTTTACTAATTTGCTTCCAGAGAAGTCTGAGAGTTGGACATGTTTAAATTTTTCTTGGTACATTTCAAAGCAAAATTTACTGTGAGTTGTTAAAGTGCCCATACTTTTCATTTTATTTTTTAAGTGTTTTAATTTTTATTTTTGAGAGAGAGAGACAGAGCATGAGCGGGGAGGGGCAGAGAGAGAGGGAGACACAAATCTGAAGCAGGCTCTGGGCTGTCAGTTGTTAGCACAGAGTCCAACACAGGGTTGAATTCCAGGAGGTCATGACCTGAGCCGAAATCCAACGCTTAACAGACTGAGCCACCCAGGTGCCCCTAAAGTGCCCATAATTTTTAAATGACAGTCCCACAAGTGGCTGTATGCCCTCCCTCCAAAGAAAAAGGTTTCTGTAGGTTGTTTGGAACTTCGAACCCATTTCCTAAATAGAAGCAATATTTTGTGTAGTGGCTGGAGTCTGTGGTTTGAATGTGCCTGAAATGGAGTTCTTAATAAAAGTGACTATTTCTGTGGGGAAAATGCTACCTGAAGAAGGCATCACCATGCACTACCAGGGAAAGGAAATTTGTTATCTCTAAGTCATTAGTGATGGCCACATACAAGACTTTTAGTATGACAAGAGTTCATGGAATAAGGGGTAAGGATGGCCTCAGGTAGAGGAGAATCTTCTAAGATCCCAGAGTGAGGAACTGAGGGAGGCTGACCTCTTATCACTGCAGATCCTCCTTCCCTACCTCTGGGGGCTCCAGAGATTGACATACTTCTGTTTCTACTGATTGTATCAGCTGGCTCTGGCCTGGGTTATATTCCTTCCCTAGTGTAATTTCAAAGTTAGTCCCCTGAACTCTTGCCTTCAAAGTAGTACAAAGTATGGCCTTCTCAAACAAGAGTGAAGTCTTCTAAAGCATTATTCTCTAGGGGAGTGTGACCTGCTTATCAGTTCTGCTCATTCTAAGGCACCAGACTCCTGACTCATATTGTCATTTGTGTTCATCATCCTTCCCAGTTATCCATAACAAATACATATTCTTTATCTTGTGATTACATAAATACAACAAATGGATTGAGAATGGATGAATGCATACCATAGAATAAGAACTCTCTGTACAGCTTGTCCTATGTGTGGTTGTCCAATGGGATGGTAATGGAAAGATGCTTCACACACAGTTAAAGGCTGTAAAATTTCTTTTATAGCAAAGGATTCAGGTATTAACAGAGACGATTTGTTATATAAAGCAGGATACAACACAGTATGCTTCCAAACAGAGGTTCCTCCAGAGTTTCCCACAGGAATTAGACCATTGGCATGGATCAATGTTTAGAGTTTCAAACCATTCTGATTTGCTTGGAAGTGAGGGGTTTCTTAGAACATGGGACTCTCAGTGCTAAAACTAGGGATGTCCCAGGCAAACTGAGGCAGTCAACCACTCTGAGTTTGCTTTGCTTTGATCCTATCTCCTACCTGGTCATTGTGGAAACTCTGGCTGCACCTACCTGCTCACCAGAGGCAAGTGAAAACAATCTAGCATCTTGTTTACTGTGGGACTGGGTAAAGTGAGGGTCAGTTTCCTGGGAGCATCCTTCAGTAGGCCTGGACTTCAAACAGTCTGAGATCTGCACCTGAATTATATAATAGGCTTGAGAAGAATTCTATGCAAAAACTACAAATACTATACAGTGGGATTCAGATATTAACTTCTGATTTTGTGACACTAAGAAACTAGGGAGTTAAAGAGGAGTAAATAAAGGCCACATCTCTGCCTGAATTCTCTTCTCTGGGGCTTAGTCTGTTCTTGCTCCGTAGTGGTCTGCTTTGAGATAGCCACTTTCTTAGGCTCAGTTGTTTTGTACCAATCACACAGCCTTCAAGCTGATGTGACTCAAAGTTTAAATTTTAAAATAGGTTTCATCAAATTACTCAAAGACTGTATCTTTCCTTTAACATATTCTACTAAATCCAGTCTGTGCATTTTCCCCAAAATGGTATGTATCTGAGTGACTCTCTATTCTGTTATTTATAATTTTGCATTTTGTAATTTGTGTTGTTTTGTTCTGTTTATTTTGTGTTTCATATGCTTTGAGTTATGGCAGGGAAGGACAGAAGAAGGAAGAATGATGGCTTTTTTTGTGTTTTTTTTTTTTACCATTTAATTTAATTTATTTTTTAAATTTACATCCAAGTTAATTAGCATATAGTGCAACAATGATTTCAGGAGCATATTTCTTAATTCCCGTTACCCATTTAGCCCATCCCCCCTCCCACAACCCCTCCAGTAACCCTCTTTTTGTTCTCCATATTTTAAGTCTCTTATGTTTTGTGTCCCTCCCTGTTTTTATATTATTTTTGCTTCCCTTCCCTTATGTTCATCTGTTTTGTATCATATGAGTGAAGTCATATGATATTTGTCTTTTTCTGACTGAAGGAATGATGGCTTTGGTGGAGGTAGAGGTAGGAGTAGCAATATCTTGTGAAAACTGCATGAGGGAAATGAGGGAGAAATGAGGGAATTTTAAGCCCAGGAAATGGGACGGTCTATGGTAAACTGTCCTCCCAGGTGTGTGTCTTCCTACGTGGTCTTCAACTGTAAGAAATACATAAATCAAGGAATTTGCTGATCAGTAATTTCTTATTGTTTGTATCAGTTTGCTAGGACTACCATAACAAAGTACTGGGTGACTTAAACATCAGAAATTTAATTTCTCATGGTTCTGAAGGCTGGAAGTCCAAGACAAGGTATTGGCAGGGTTAGTTTCTTTTGAGGGTCTCTCTCCTTGGCTTATAGATAGATGGTCATCTTCTCCCCGTGCCTTCGCATGGTCTTTCCTCTGCACATGTCTGTGTCCAAATTTCCTCTTCTTATTAGGACACTGGTCATATTAGCTTTTGGCCCACCCTAATGACCTCATTTTAATTTAATTACCTCTTTATTTGTTTTTATTATTTTTTTAACGTTTTTTTTTTTAATTTTTGAGACAGAGAGAGAGCATGAATGGAGGAGGGTCAGAGAGAGAGGGAGACACAGAATCGGAAGCAGGCTCCAGGCTCTGAGCCATCAGCCCAGAGCCCGACGCGGGGCTCGAACTCACTGACCGTGAGATCGTGACCTGAGCTGAAGTCGGACGCTTAACCGACTGAGCCACCCAGGCGCCCCTTAATTACCTCTTTAAAGATCCTATCTCAAAATACAGTCACAATCTGGGGTACTAAGGGTTAGGCCTTCAATGTATGAACTTTGGGGGGACACAACCTAACCCATAACATTGCCTAAGCTGCCTTTTACCAATAGGGGGAAAATTGTGTGTTTCAGTCTATTACTTTTATTATTTTTATTTTATTACTTTTGTTATTATTGGATAATTATATATAATATGTATTATATATAATATGTACTATATTATGTATTATTATTATTGGATAATTGAATAAGGCCTTTGTTGAAATTCATTTGTTAAGCAAATGATTCTGATTTTCAAAAATTGGAAAAGTTAAAGTATATTTCTGTTTTGTTGGGCATATTAATTAGCATTAATTATTTTTAAAAATTCCCTCTCTGAGACTGGAAAGCTAATTTTCTGTCCAAATCCTATATGAACACACCACTTCTTCAATGATAGATAGCCAATATAATCTGTGTATTTCAATATTTTATAGTCCTTATCTGCAGGCATTTCTGAAAATGTTATATGCTACCAGGACTTACATATATAGTTTGGAAGTTAATGCCTAAAACAGCTTCCAAATATAGTTTTCTTTCCATCCCTCTTATATTACCCACTTCATCAACTCTCCAGTATGTCTACAATTAAATAAATATGAATCCTAATGGCCCAGAGTTGTAGAATTTAACAGTAGCTATCAGTCTGTTAATTGTGACTTTCACTACATTCTCAACATTTTGGTTTTCAAGTCAGAAAGAAAAAGTCCAGAATTCATCACACTGGGACCCAGCACATGAAGATAACTTGATTAAGTACAATTCAAGTGTTTATCAGCTCACAGAGCTATTAAACTGAAGGATATTAGTAGTTCATTATATTCTTAAATTAAACTAGGCAATCATTTCAGGATTGGCAGGTATTCATTGTTTTATTCCTTGGGAGGCTATGAAAACACAAAGGCCATGTGTTTTTGCTTTCTCTGTTTTTAGAAGAGATACCGGCAAACTTCTGTAATTGTTCTGTTTGGAATTTGTAGTTAGTTGGCAATTGCTAGTCTTTACGTCATATAGCCCACACTTACAGAACACACTCACTCAGAAAACCCATACTCTATAAATCCAGAATGTTGAAGTGTCTCTTGGAGAGGCAGTTAAACTAAGCCGTGGTTTAATAGGATTACCGCATCCAGAAAACTCAAATGTCTTTGAGGTCAATTCCCAAAAGGTTAATTTATATATTAAACAACATTAGGATTCTGGAATAATTAGGACCAGTCACCTGCATGTCATATATTTCAATGGTTCTCAGCCTTTAGTAAACATAAAAGTAGCCCAGAGGGTTTATTTTTATATTTTATTTTATTTTTTTCACTCCAGAGTGGACTTTTTATTTCAAGTTACCATGTGTAAAGTTGGAGGAAAAAGACCCAAGGACCCAGTCTCCTTGATGGGCCCACTTAGATTTCTATACATAGTTTACACAACCACATGCCCCCCACTGGCTAATGTCACAGGATTTCTGAGTGTTGAGATACAAGGAAAGAATAACAGTGGAAAAGTGTTTGGGTCTGTCCGTATTTTAAGAGGGGGAAAGATAGATGATTTCCCTTCTCCAAGAACTCTGGGGGCAGCTAGTCTGGTCATGTGACATTAACTCATATTATTTCTGTTCTGACTCTGCACACTTGTGACAGGAAGGAGCCTGTTTAAGAGCTAGAAGTGTATTTTGCTCCCAGAGGGCTTTTAAAAACACAGATTCTGGATCCCACTCCCCTCTCAGAGTTTCTGATTCAGTAGATCTGGAGTAGGGTCCCCAAATTTACATTTCTTCTTCCTTTTTTTTTTTTTTGGAGAAAAGTGTTTGTTTCTTTAAACGCATTTTGCTTTAATAGCCACCCAAAGGATTGTGTTTCTTTCTTTTTTTTTTTAAAGTTAAGTTTCTTTTTATTTCCAGTTAACATACAGTATCATATTAGTTTCAGGTATACAATATAGTAACAACACTTCCATATATCATCACCCTGTTCTCATCACAAGTGCTCTCTTTAATCCCCATCACCTATTTAACTCATCCTACTCACCTCTTCCCTCTGGTAGCCATCAATTTGTTCTCTATAGTTAAGAGTCAGTTTCTTGATTTGTTTCTCTCTCTTTGTCTTATTTTTTCCCCTTTACTTTTTTGTTTTGTTTCTTAAATTCCACATATGAGTGAAATCATATGATATATGTCTTTCTCCTACTGACTTATTTCACTTAGCATTATACTCCCTAGCTCCATCCCTGTTGTTGAAAATGGCAAGATTTCATTCTTTTTTAATGGCTGAGTAATATTCTATTGTATATATCCCACATCTTATTTTTTCCCCCAATATATGAAATTTATTGTCAAATTGGTTTCCATACAACACCCAGTGCTCATCCCAAAAGATGCCCTCTTCAATACCCATCACCCACCCTCCTCTCCTCCCCACCCCCCATCAACCCTCAGTTTGTTCTCAGTTTTTAAGAGTCTCTTATGCTTTGGGTCTCTCCCACTCTAACCTCTTTTTTTTTTCCTTTCCCTCCCCCATGGGTTTCTGGTAAGTTTCTCAGGATCCACATAAGAGTGAAAACATATGGTATCTGTCTTTCTCTGTATGGCTTATTTCACTTGGCATAACACTCTCCAGTTCCATCCACGTTGCTACAAAGAGCCATATTTCATTCTTTCTCCTTGCCACGTAGTACTCCATTGTGTATATAAACCACAATTTCTTTATCCATTCATCAGTTGATGGACATTTAGGCTCTTTCCATAATTTATATCCAACATCTTCTTTATCCATCAATCGATGGACACTGAGGCTACTTCCATATCTTAGCTATTATAAATAATGCTTCTGTAAAAGAAACACTCATGCACTGTTGGTGGGAGAGCAAACTGGTGCAGCCACTGTGGAAAACAGTATGGAGGTTCCTCAAAAAGTTAAAAATAGAACTACCTTATGATCCAGCAATCACACTACTGGGTATTTACCCAAAGAATACGAGAATACTAATTCAAAGGGATACATGCACCCCTAAGTTTATACCAAATTTTCATTTCTAACAAGCTCTGAGGTGATGCCCTCAGAGGTTCTAACAAGCTCTCAGGAGTTGTAGTCAAGGGGCAACATTTTGAGAATCCCTGATCTCATTGGATTTTTCCTTCTAAATAGATATGTCTACTGAGAAGACTTTTATTCTTTTTCTTGGTCAGTTTTTTTACCTACCTCAAAAGGAAGCAGGAGCAATGGCTACAGAGAACTTATTACATGAAATACTTACACTCTGTACATACACAAGATCCTCTTCATGACTCAGTGAGAAAGCTACTGTGGTACGCATTTTATAAATTAAGAAACTGGGAAGTTCAGTGACTCAGCCAAGGTTACTCAGCCAGTAAATATGGGAACTGGGATTTGAACTCAGATAGGTTCCAAAATGTGGGGGTTTTTTTTTTTTGTCTCCACCTTCTGGAAATGTTTAGAATCTGATGTCTTCTCACCACCTGCACTCTGTTATAAGCCGTCATCATCTCACAACTGCCTTATTTCATTAGCTTTCTGACTGACACCCTTATTTTCACTCTTGCCTTTTTTTTAATATATGAAATTTATTGTCAAATTGGTTTCCATACAACACCCAGTGCTCATCCCAAAAGATGCCCTCTTCAATGCCCATCACCTACCCTACCCTCCCTCCCACCCCTCCATCAACCCTCAGTTTGTTCTCAGTTTTTAAGAGTCTCTTATGCTTTTCACTCTTGCCTTTTAAAATGGAAGGTAGGGGGGGCGCCTGGGTGGCGCAGTCGGTTAAGCGTCCGACTTCAGCCAGGTCACGATCTCGCTATCCGGGAGTTCGAGCCCCGCGTCAGGCTCTGGGCTGATGGCTCAGAGCCTGGAGCCTGTTTCCGATTCTGTGTCTCCCTCTCTCTCTGCCCCTCCCCCATTCATGCTCTGTCTCTCTCTGTCCCAAAAATAAATAAACGTTGAAAAAAAAATTTTTTTTAAAAAAATAAAAAAAATAAAAAATAAAATAAAATGGAAGGTAGGGGTGCCTAGCTCTCAGTTGGAAGAGGATGCAACTCTTGATCTCTGGGTCATGAGTTCCAGCCCCACATTTGGTGCAGAGATTACTGAAAAATAAATAAACTTTTAAAAAAAGAAATATAGGTAAATTAAGCCAGTCTTCTGCTCAAAACCCTCCAAGGGCTTCCCATCTTACTTAAAGTAAAAACCAAAGCCCTTAACATGACCCCAGGGCTTGACCTGGACTGTCTGATGACCCCTGTCTTCACCTCTCTCTCTGTACTCCTCACTCATTCTGCCTCAGTCACATTAGCTACCTTGCCATTACTAGAAACCCCCAAGTATGTTCTCACCTCAGGGCCTTACCACTTTTCTAGGACAGTGCTCTTCACATATTTCCACATGGTTTACTCCCTCTTCTCCTTCTTGACTCAAATGTCACTTTCCCCATGAGGCAGATGCTGAGACGGATCCTGGTACACAGGTTATTTATTAGGGATCAATAGTTGTGAAGGGAGGGAAGCGTAACAGGATTAGGCAGAAGTCAGCTGCAATACAGGCCTGGTAAAGCCTCATCGATTCTGTATATAAGTGAAATCATAAGTATTTGTCTTTCTCTGTCTGGCTTATTTCACTTATCATAGTACCTTCTGGGTCCATCCATGTTGTCGCAAATGGCAATCTCCTTTTGTACGGTGGAGTAACATTCCACTGTATACATATACCACATATTTTTTGTCCATTCTTCTATCGATGACACTTAAATTGTTTTCATATCTTGGCTATTGTAAATAATGCTTCAATGAACATAGGGGTACATGTATCAAATTGGTGTTTTCATTTTATCTAGATCCAGAAGTAGAATTGCATGTAACTGTCCTGTTTTTCCAACACTGTTTATTGAAGAAACTGTCTTTTCCTCATTGTATGTTCTTGCCTCCTTTGTCATAGGTTAGTTGACCATACATGCATAGGTTTATTTCTGGGGTCTCTATTCTATTCCATGGATCTATGTGTCTATGTTTATGCCAGTACCGTGCTGTTTTGCTAACTCTAGTCTTGCAGTATAGCTTGAAATCAGGAAGCGTGATGTCTCCAGCTTGATTCTACTTTCTCAAGGTTCCTTGTGTTATTTGAAGTCTTTTATGGTCCCATACAAATTTTGGGATTCTTTGTTCCATTTCTGTGAAAAATGCCATTGGTATTTTGATGAGGCAAAATGTGAGTTCTTAACCATTACACTATTATGCATCCCAAGGGAACACATAAGAATTTAACTGTACTCATTGATCCATCAGAAATAATGACAATTAGAAGGTTTCGGCTGCCAATGAAACAAAATAGTTAGAAAACCTCTCTTACACTGCTTTAAATTTCCTCTTTTGATCTCTAAGTCAATTGAATATGGTTTATGATTCATTTGCATGGATTCAAGCCTAATGTATCTCTTACATAGTACATTCTAAATTTGCCTAGATGATATTAGTGAGGAAGTGAAATGTCTACTACATTCTTCATTTCAAAAATTATGCCAATGAAATATGCCAATAAAACATTCCATTTTAGGCAAGCTATATTAGTCTCCTTTAATTGTAAGAAACAGAAGCCAACCTGAGTTAATGTAGATGAAAATGAAATGTATGGAGTCCAAGAGCAAGAATATGGTCTGACTTCTGGAAGTCAGGGACTTGGAAAAATCAAGACTCTTCTTTCTGCTTTCTGTTTCATCTGTCTCTATATACTGACTTATCCTGCATCCTCCATTTACCTGGAGGAATCTGGCCACCCAAAACTCTTAAGTTTACATTCACAAGTCCAGCCCCTCTCAGAGGACAACCAACCATTTCCCAGTCCTAATTCCCAATTTCTAGTGGAAAGAATCTGAATGGCTTTGTTTATATCAGGGATCATCCCCTGCTCCAATCATTTATGGCTATGGAAGTAGGGCGATTTGATCCAAATTGGACTCCCAGTACAAATTTGGCTACCACTGTGCTGGGACAGACAAGGAAATCATTTACTTATGAGTTGGGCTAACACTTCAAGAAAGGTTCCCTCAGAAACTCTTCCAGCACTAGATCCATTTGTCCCTTAACATAAGATCTTTATAGTCAAGTATAGATCAAGAATGTTATGTTCCTGACCCATAAAATGAGGGAAAATCCAGAAGACAATACACACTGGTGGTGAGGCTGAGGAGGAATGGTATTCATTAGTATTGGAAGAACAAAAAAGCCCAAGCCTGATGTAAAATCCTACCCAAAAAACAGATGCATTTACCTTCTAAGCTAACAATCCCACTTCCGGGAATCTGTTCAATAGGAACCAAGAGAAATGGCCCATAAGCATAGATGTCTTCAGACTCTATACTTTCAAAAAAAAAAATAGACAAAGGATACCTTATTATAATATCAGAAGATGCAGAAACTTTGCACAATCCCCATTCTTTATACTCCAATAATTAAATGTAGCCAGTCTCAGAAAACACATGGTTTTATATGCCATTCATCAAAAGAAAACTGCATCCAATTTTTAGAACTATTAACTTACAGGCAATGTTTTATAACTGCTGCTATTTCATGCCGGGAGGTAAAAAGTGTGCTCTATATAATGCTGTTGTGGTCTAGAGGGGAGTTGCTCCAAAAATATTTAGTCTCACTGGTGTATGGTTTTGGTGTATGGTTTTGTATTAATTACCTCTGTCTGCAGCACAGCTGAAGAATAGTACTAACATGAAAATGCTTTACTCACGTGACAAGCAAATGATATGGAAAAAAATTGTAGCCAATAATTTCATACGCATCAACTGAATCCCAGGGAAAATCCAAGTAAAGAGCCCTGTTTTAAATCAATCATTTATCTTCTTTTTCTCTGCAGTACATCTCCTCATACATTGCAGACTTTAAAAGTGAAATGTTTGAGAAACTCCTTAAGCACCTCTGTCATTGTGCAGATGAATTCCGGGAGATCATAAAAACGGATATGCGGAGGCAGATGTTTGCTGAACTCTTCCTGTGTTGTGACCGTGGGAAGGTAGGATAAGACCTTAAAGCAATACTTCTCAAACTATTTTTTTGTGAAGGACTGGATTTTAGGTTGTTGTGGATGGTGATGTTTTTAATTGCTAAACCGTTGTGGACTAACACTCAATGAAAACGGATTGCTGGGGGGGAAAATGCACGTACAAAAGACAATCCACATTTTTTATTATTAGATTCAAATATGATTTATCTGTTACTTTCTCAAATTGCTATACAATTTTTTAGATACTATCCTCAATTTCTATACCTTGTCACAGACTGGTACCAGCCTATAGACCATGTCTTCAATGGCGCTGCCATTTTACAATGTACAACTTGTCTCTTTCCATTCTTAAGAATGTATTTTTTTAAGATTGTTTTTGCTTACTCTCTTTGCTGCTGGCTTCCTATAGAAAATAAATTGTTGGGAATAGGAAGCTTACCACATTGTATTATGCTGCTTCTTAAAATAAGAAAAGTTTATATCAAAAAGTATTTCGGGAGACGGGCAGAAGATGGCGGGGGTAGGAGGATGCTGGGCTCACCGCGCATCATGCTGATCACTTAGATTCCACCTACACCTGCCTAAATAACCCAGAAAACCACCAGAAGACTAGCAGAATGGAGTCTCCAGAGCCAAGCGCAGGCGAGAGGCCCACGGAAGAGGGTAGGAAAGGCGGAGAGGCGGTGCATGCTCCACAGACTGGCAGGAGAGAGCCGGGATGGAGTGGCGGCCCGCTGGCCAGGCAGAGCCCGGGAGTCTGGCTTGCAAAAGCAGAGGGGCCGGACGGAGTGTGTTCTGACAGCAAGCGGGACTTGACATCTGGAAGGTTATAAGCTAACAGCTCTGCTCAGAAAGCGGGAAGGCTGGAGGACAAAGGGAGGGAGAGTTGCTGAGCCCCTGGACGACAGAGCTCAGTTTGGCGGGGAACAAAGGCGCTCGCCAGCGCCATCGCCCTCGCCCATCCCCCAGCCAAAATCCCAAAGGGAACCAGTTCCTGCCAGGGAACTTGCTTGCTCCAGGCAAACACCCAACACTGTGCTTCTGCGGAGCCAAACCTCCGGCAGCGGATCTGACTCCCTCCTGCTGCCACAGGGCCCCTCCTGAAGTGGATCACCTAAGGAGAAGTGAGCTAAGCCCGCCCCTCCTGCCCCCGTGCACCTTGCCTACCCACCCCAGCTAATACGCCAGATCCCCAGCATCACAAGCCTGGCAGTGTGCAAGTAGCCCAGACGGGCCACGCCACCCCACAGTGAATCCCGCCCCTAGGAGGGGGGAAGAGAAGGCACACACCAGTCTGACTGTGGCCCCAGCGGTGGGCTGGGGGCAGACATCAGGTCGGACTGCAGCCCCGCCCACCAACTCCAGTTATACACCACAGCACAGGGGAAGTGCCCTGCAGGTCCTCACCACACCAGGGACTATCCAAAATGACCAAGCGCAAGAATTCCCCTCAGAAGAATCTCCAGGAAATAACAACAGCTAATGAGCTGATCAAAAAGGATTTAAATAATATAACAGAAAGTGAATTTAGGATAATAGTCATAAAATTAATCGCTGGGCTTGAAAACAGTATACAGGACAGCAGAGAATCTCTTGCTACAGAGATCAAGGGACTAAGGAACAGTCACGAGGAGCTGAAAAATGCTTTAAATGAAATGCAAAACAAAATGGAAACCACCACGGCTCGGATTGAAGAGGCAGAGGAGAGAATAGGTGAACTAGAAGATAAAGTTATGGAAAAAGAGGAAGCTGAGAAAAAGAGAGATAAAAAAATCCAGGAGTATGAGGGGAAAATTAGAGAACTAAGTGATACACTAAAAAGAAATAATATACGCATAATTGGTATCCCAGAGGAGGAAGAGAGAGGGAAAGGTGCTGAAGGGGTACTTGAAGAAATCATAGCTGAGAACTTCCCTGAACTGGGGAAGGAAAAAGGCATTGAAATCCAAGAGGCACAGAGAACTCCCTTCAGACGTAACTTGAATCGATCTTCTGCACGACATATCATAGTGAAACTGGCAAAATACAAGGATGAAGAGAAAATTCTGAAAGCAGCAAGGGGTAAACGTGCCCTCACATATAAAGGGAGACCTATAAGACTCGTGACTGATCTCTCTTTTGAAACTTGGCAGGCCAGAAAGAATTGGCATGAGATTTTCAGTGTGCTAGATAGAAAAAATATGCAGCCGAGAATCCTTTATCCAGCAAGTCTGTCATTTAGAATAGAAGGAGAGGGGCGCCTGGGTGGCGCAGTCGGTTAAGCGTCCGACTTCAGCCAGGTCACGATCTCGCGGTCCGTGAGTTCGAGCCCCGCGTCGGGCTCTGGGCTGATGGCTCGGAGCCTGGAGCCTGTTTCCGATTCTTTGTCTCCCTCTCTCTCTGCCCCTCCCCCGTTCATGCTCTGTCTCTTTCTGTCCCAAAAATAAATAAACGTTGAAAAAAAAAATTTTTTTTAAAAAGAATAGAAGGAGAGATAAAGGTCTTCCCAAACAAACAAAAACTGAAGGAATTTGTCACCACTGAACCAGCCCTACAAGAGATCCTAAGGGGGATCCTGTGAGACAAAGTACGAGAGACATCACTACAAGCATAAAACATACAGACATCACAATGACTCTAAACCCATATCTTTCTATAATAACACTGAATGTAAATGGATTAAATGCGCCAACCAAAAGACATAGAGTGTCAGAATGGATAAAAAAACAAGACCCATCTATTTGCTGTCTACAAGAGACTCATTTTAGACCTGAGGACACCTTTAGATTGAGAGTGAGGGGATGGAGAACTATTTATCATGCTACTGGAAGCCAAAAAAAAGCTGGAGTAGCCATACTTATATCAGCCAAACTAGACTTTAAATGAAAGGCTGTAACAAGAGATGAAGAAGGGCATTATATAATAATTACAGGGTCTATCCACCAGGAAGAGCTAACAATTATAAATGTCTATGTGCCGAATACCGGAGCCCCCAAATATATAAAACAATTACTCATAAACATAAGCAACTTTATTGATAAGAATGTGGTAATTTCAGGGGACTTTAACACTCCACTTACAGAAATGGATAGATCATCTAGACACATGGTCAATAAAGAAACAAGGGCCCTGAATGATACATTGGATCAGATGGACTTGACAGATATACTTAGAACTGCATCCCAAAGCAACAGAATATACTTTCTTCTCGAGTGCACACAGAACATTCTCCAAGATAGATCATATACTGGGTCACAAAACAGCCCTTCATAAGTATACAAGAATTGAAATTAAACAATGCATATTTTCAGACCACAATGCTATGAAGCTTGAAATCAACCACAGGAAAAAGTCTGGAAAACCTCCAAAGGCATGGAGGTTAAAGAACACCCTACTAAAGAATGAGTGGGTCAACCAGGCCCCTTCTTCTTAGAGAAGAAATTAAAAAAATATATGGAAACAAACGAAAATGAAAATACAACAATCCAAACGCTTTGGGATGCAGCGAAGGCAGTCCTGAGAGGAAAATACATCGCAATCCAGGCCTATCTCAAGAAACAAGAAAAATCCCAAATACAAAATCTAACTGCACACCTAAAGGAAATAGAAGCAGAACAGCAAAGGCAGCCTAAACCCAGCAGAAGAAGAGAAATAATAAAGATCAGAGCAGAAATAAACAATATAGAATCTAAAAAAAACTGTAGAGCAGATCAACGAAACAAAGAGTTGGTTTTTTGAAAAAATAAACAAAATTGACAAACCTCTAGCCAGGCTTCTCAAAAAGAAAAGGGAGATGACCCAAATGGATAAAATCATGAATGAAAATGGAATTATTACAACCAATCCCTCAGAGATACAAACAATTATCAGGGAATACTATGAAAACTTATATGCCAACAAATTGGACAACCTGGAAGAAATGGACAAATTCCTGAACACCCACACTCTTCCAAAACTCAATCAGGAGGAAATAGAAAACTTGAACAGACCCATAACCAGCGAAGAAATTGAATCGGTTATCAAAAATCTCCCAACAAATAAGAGTCCAGGACCAGATGGCTTCCCAGGGGAGTTCTACCAGACGTTTAAAGCAGAGATAATACCTATCGTTCTCAAGCTATTCCAAGAAATAGAAAGGGAAGGAAAACTTCCAGACTCATTCTATGAAGCCAGTATTACTTTGATTCCTAAACCAGACAGAGACCCAGTAAAAAAAGAGAACTACAGGCCAATATCCCTGATGAATATGGATGCAAAAATTCTCAATAAGATACTAGCAAATCGAATTCAACGGCATATAAAAAGAATTATTCACCATGATCAAGTGGGATTCATTCCTGGGATGCAGGGCTGGTTCAACATTCGCAAATCAATCAACGTGATACATCACATTAATAAAAAAAAAAGAGAAGAACCATATGATCCTGTCAATCGATGCAGAAAAGGCCTTTGACAAAATCCAGCACCCTTTCTTAATAAAAACCCTTGAGAAAGTCGGGATAGAAGGGACATACTTAAACATCATAAAAGCCATTTATGAAAAGCCCACAGCTAACATCATCCTCAATGGGGAAAAACTGAGAGCTTTTTCCCTGAGATCAGGAACACGACAGGGATGCCCACTCTCACCGCTGCTGTTTAACATAGTGTTGGAAGTTCTAGCATCAGCGATCAGACAACAAAAGGAAATCAAAGGCATCAAAATTGGCAAAGATGAAGTCAAGCTTTCACTTTTTGCAGATGACATGATACTATACATGGAAAATCTGATAGACTCCACCAAAAGTCTGTTAGAACTGATACATGAATTCAGCAAAGGTGCAGGATACAAAATCAATGTACAGAAGTCAGTTGCATTCTTATACACTAACAATGAAGCAACAGAAAGACAAATAAAGAAACTGATCCCATTCACAATTGCACCAAGAAGCATAAAATACCTAGGAATAAACCTAACCAAAGATGTAACAGAACTGTATGCTGAAAACTATAGAAAGCTTATGAAGGTAATTGAAGAAGATTTAAAGAAATGGAAAGACATTCCCTGCTCATGGATTGGAAGAATAAATATTGTCAAAATGTCAATACTACCCAAAGCTATCTACACATTCAATGCAATCCCAATCAAAATTGCACCAGCATTCTTCTCGAAACTAGAACAAGCAATCCTAAAATTCATATGGAACCACAAAAGGCCCCAAATAGCCAAAGTAATTTTGAAGAAGAAGACCAAAGCAGGAGGCATCACAATCCCAGACGTTAGCCTCTACTACAAAGCTGTCATCATCAAGACAGCATGGTATTGGCACAAAAACAGACACATAGACCAATGGAATAGAATAGAAACCCCAGAACTAGACCCACAAACGTATGGCCAACTCATCTTTGACAAAGCAGGAAAGAACATCCAATGGAAAAAAGACAGTCTCCTTAACAAATGGTGCCGGGAGAACTGGACAGCAACATGCAGAAGGTTGAAACTAGACCACTTTCTCACACCATTCACAAAAATAAACTCAAAATGGATAAAGGACCTGAATGTGAGACAGGAAACCATCAAAACCCTAGAGGAGAAAGCAGGAAAAGACCTCTCTGACCTCAGCCGTAGCAATTTCTTACTCGACACATCCCCAAAGGCAAGGGAATTAAAAGCAAAAATGAATTACTGGGACCTTATGAAGATAAAAAGCTTCTGCACAGCAAAGGAAGCAACCAACAAAACTAAAAGGCAACCAACGGAATGGGAAAAGATATTTGCAAATGACATATCAGACAAAGGGCTAGTATCCAAAATCTATAAAGAGCTCACCAAACTCCACACCCGAAAAACAAATAACCCAGTGAAGAAATGGGCAGAAAACATGAATAGACACTTCTCTAAAGAAGACATCCGGATGGCCAACAGGCACATGAAAAGATGCTCAACGTCGCTCCTTATCAGGGAAATACAAATCAAAACCACACTCAGGTATCACCTCACACCAGTCAGAGTGGCCAAAATGAACAAATCAGGAGACTATAGATGCTGGAGAGGATGTGGAGAAACGGGAACCCTCTTGCACTGTTGGTGGGAATGCAAACTGGTGCAGCCGCTCTGGAAAACAGTGTGGAGGTTCCTCAGAAAATTAAAAATAGACCTACCCTATGACCCAGCAATAGCACTGCTAGGAATTTACCCAAGGGATACAGGAGTACTGATGCATAGGGGCACTTGTACCCCAATGTTTATAGCAGCACTCTCAACAACAGCCAAATTATGGAAAGAGCCTAAATGTCCATCAACTGATGAATGGATAAAGAAATTGTGGTTTATATACACAATGGAGTACTACATGGCAATGAGAAAGAACGAAATATGGCCCTTTGTAGCAACGTGGATGGAACTGGAGAGTGTGATGCTAAGCGAAATAAGCCATACAGAGAAAGACAGATACCATATGTTTTCACTCTTATGTGGATCCTGAGAAACTTAACAGAAACCCATGGGGGAGGGGAAGGAAAAAAAAAAAAAGAGGTTAGAGTGGGAGAGAGCCAAAGCATAAGAGACTCTTAAAAACTGAGAACAAACTGAGGGTTGATGGGGGGTGGGAGGGAGGGGAGGGTGGGTGATGGGTATTGAGGAGGGCACCTGTTGGGATGAGCACTGGGTGTTGTATGGAAACCAATTTGACAATAAATTTCATATATTGAAAAAAAATAAAAATAAATAAAAATTTTAAAAAAAGTATTTCTAAGAATGGCGTTTGGAAGAATACTAGTATGCTAGGATACCAAATGGATTTGCAAAAATTAGGTACAAACTTTATTGAAAGACATTTGTTTATGAACTTTATATTTGTTTGTAACCCCATGTTCCAGAAAGATTTAAGGAAGTTGATGCAAATAGATAAAATGCAACAAAGGAACATAATTGAAAAGTTGGATGAAAGAAGAAATAAATGAGAAGATACTAAATGAAGCTGGAAACAAAGCCTAAATTGCATCCTGTAATGACCTAAATATTTGTTCTGGGTCATCTACAAATTTGAATCTAAGCTTCTGGCAGTGAATGTGAAAAGGGAAACATAACCAAATACTCTATTGATGATGTTTGTAAGATAAATACAAACTGGTGTTAAGAAGAAGTCACAAACATTGAACAACCCTTGCAGCCCAGGAATAAATCCCACTTGAGTGGTGAATGATTCTTTTAAGGTACTTTAGGATTCAATTATTAGTATGTAATTGAGAATTTTTGCATCCATGTTCATTAGGGATATTTAGTTCTCTTTTTTGAGTGGAGTCTTTATCTAGATAGTTTTGGTATCAGGGTAATGCTGGCCTCATAGAATTAATTTGAAGTTTTCCTTCCATTCCTATTTTTTGGAAGAGTTTGAGAAAAATAAGTATTAACTCTTCTTTAAATGTTTGGTAGAATTCCCCTGGGAAGGCCATCTGCCCCTGGACTTTTGTTTGTTGGGAGATTTTTGATCACTGATTTAATTTCTGGGTTTTTTTTATTTTTTTAAAGTTTTTATTTATTTATTTGAGAGAGAGAGAGAGAGAGAGAGAGAGAGAGAGAGAGAGAGAGAGAGAGAATGCGAAGGGGAGGAGCAGAGAGAAAGGGGGACAGAAGATCCAAAGGGTGTTCTGTGCTAACAGCAGAGAGTCCGATGTGGGGCTTGAACCATGAACTGTGAGATCACGACCTGAGCCAAAGTCAGATGCTTAACTGACTGAGACACCCAGTACCTCTCAATTTCTTTACTTGTTATTGGTCTGCTCAAGTTTTCAACTTCTTCATGTTTCAGTTTTGGTAGTTTATATGTTTGTAGGAATTTATTCATTTTTGTCCAAATTGTTGGCATATGTAGTTTTTCATAATATTATCTTATAATTACTTATATTTCTGTGGTTTTGGTTATTAGTTCTCTCTCATTTGTGATTTTATTTATTTGGGTCCTTTCTCTTTTTTGATAAGTCTGGCTAGGGGTTTATCAATTGTATTAATTTTTTAAAAGAGCCAGCTCCTGGTTTCATTGATCTATTTTTTGTTTTTTGTTTTTTGTTTTGTTTTTGTTTTGAGAGAGAGAGAGAGAGAGAGAGAGAGAGAGAGAATGGAAAGTGGGAGAAAGGAGCAGAGGAAGAGAGAGAGAGTCTTTTTTTTTTTTAACACTTATTCATTTGTGAGAGACAGAATGTGAGTGGTAGAGGGGCAGAGAGAGAGGGAAACACAGAATCTGAAGCAGGCTCCAGGCTCTGAGCTGTCAGCGCAGGGCTTGAACTCAAGAACTGTGAGATCATGACCTGAGCCGAAGTCGGATGCTCAACCTACTGAGCCACCCTGGTGCCCTGAGAGAGAGAATCTTAAGCAGGCTTCATGCTCAGCATGAGCCTGATGCAGGGATCAATCCCATGACCCTGAGATCATGACCTGAGCCAAAATCAAGAGTCAGACACTCAATGGACTTAGCCACCCAGGCACCCCTCATTGATCTGTTCCTTTTTTTTTTTTTTTTTTTTTTTGGTTTCTATATAATCTATTTCTGCTCTAATCTTTATTATTTCCCTTCTTCTTCTGGCTTCAGACTTCATCTGCCATTCTTTTTCTAGCTTCTTTAGGTGTAAGGTTAGCTTGTTTATTTGAGATTTTTCTTGCTTCTTGAGGTAGGCCTAATGCAGCCACTCTGGAAAAGACTATGCAGGTTCCTCAAAAAGTCAAAAATAGAACTACCCTATGATCCAGCAATTACACTAGGTATTTACCCAAACAAAAATACTAATTCAAAGGGATGCATGCACCCCGATGTTTATAGCAGTGTTATCAACAATAGTCAAATTATGGAAAGAACCCAAATGTACATCACACAAAATACTCCTTTAAATAAAGACTGTAACAAGAGACAAAGAAGGATCCTATATAATAATAAAGGGACAATCCAACAAGAAGATATAACAACTGAAAATATGTACCCAACATAGAAGCACCCAAATACATAAAGCAGTTAATAACAAACATAAAGAAACTAACTGACAATAATACCATAATAGTAGGGACTTTAAAACCCACTCACATCTATGGACAGATCGTCTAAACAGAAAATCAACAAGGATATAATGGCTTCAAATGACATACTAGAACAGACGGGTTTTGCAGATATATTCAGAATATTCTATCCTAAAAAAGCAGAATACACATTCTTTTCAAGGGCACATGGAACATTCTCCAGAGTAGATTATGTATTAGCTCACAAAACCAGCCTCGACATTTCAAGAATATCAAAGTCATACCATGCATCTTTTCTGACCACAATGCTATGTAACTAAAAGTGAACCACTAGAAAAAATTTGGAAAGTCCACAAATATATGGAAGTTAAATAACACGTTACTGAACAATTAATGGGCCAATGAGGAATTAAAAGAAGAAATCAAAAAGTGTATGGAAAACAAATGAAAATGAGAACACAACAGTCCAAAAACTTTGGGATACAGTAGAAGTGGTTCTAAGAGGAAAGTTTATAGCAATTCAGGCCTTTCTCAAGAAGCAAGAAAAATCTCAAATAAACAACCTAACCTTACACCTAAAAGGGCTAGAAAAAGTGGACTAAACAAAACCTAAAGCTAGCAGAAGGAAGGAAATAATAAAGATTAGAGAAGAAATAAATGATATAGAAACTAAAAAACAAAACACAACACAATGAAGCCGATCAATAACACCAGAAGCTGGTTCTTTGGAAAAAAAAATCAATAAAATTGATAAATTTTCAATTTTACTTTGAGACATTCACCAAAATGATCAAATGATATACCATGAAAGTGGTCTCAATAAACTTAAAATAATTGAAATCATATTGTATATGTTCTTTGGCTACAGCAGAATCAATTAGAAACCAGTAACAGAAAGATACTTGGAAAATGCCCAAATATTTAGAAATTAAAAACACACTTCCAACTAACCAATGGACAAAAAAATATCATCAGAGAAATTAGGAAATAGTTTAAAATATTAAACTAATTAAATAATGATAATTAAAACTAATAATTTAATGATAATTAAACTAATTAAATAGTGATAATTAAAACACAATTCATTATAATTGGAGCAATACAGTGGTGCTTAGAAATTTATAGCTTAGAATGCTTTTTTAAAGAAAATAAGAGAGGTCCAAAATCAGTGATCTAGGCTTCCATCTCAAAAAGCTAGAAAAGTAAAGCAAGACCAAATAAATAACAACTAAGTAGAAAGAAGGGCATGATAAAGAAATGGGCAGAAATTAATGACATAGAAAAAAATACAATAGTAAAAATCAATCAAAATAAAAGCTGGTTCTTTGAAAAGATTAATATAATTGATTAATCTCTAGGTAGACTAATCAAAGAAAAAAAGGGAAGATACAAATTACTGATATCAAGAAAGAAAAAGGGGACATCACTACAGAGCCTGAAAACATTAAAAGAACAATGAGAGAGCATTATGAACAACTTTTTGTCAGTAAATTTGCAAATTAGATTAAATGGACAAGTTTCCTGGAAGACACAAATTACCAAGTCTGACTCAAGAGGAAATAGAAAACCTAGATACTCTTATATGTATAAAGAAATTAATTAATGCCATTAAAACATTTCCACAAACAAAACTCCAGGCCCAGATGGCTTCACTGATTAATTCTATCAAACATTTAAGGAAGAACTAATTCCAAACCCATGCAGTCTTTCAGAATATTGAAGAGGGAATACATCCTACTGGCTTTATGTGACCAGCATTATTCTTAAATCAAAACCAGACAAAACTCTTCCAAGACAAAAAACTATACACTAATATCTCCCCTGAACAAGATACAAAAATCTTTGAGTTAGTTAAGTAATATATTAAAAAAGTAATATATCAGTATCAAATGGAGCTTAATCTAGGGATGCAAGGTTGATTAATGGTAAAAATTCAATCAAGTCAACTCACCACATTAAGAAATTAAAAAAAGAAAAGCTGTATGATCATCTGACAAAATTCAACATCTATTCATCATTTAAAAAACAAAAACAATAAATCTCTTGGCAAATAGAAATAGAATTTCTTCAACCTGATAAAGAGCATCTATAAAAAAACTTACGGTTATACTTAATGGTAAAAATTTTAATGATTTCCTCCTTATATCAGGTGTCCACTTTCACCACTTTTATTTAACATTGTCCTGGAAGTAATAGCCAGTGAAATAAGGCATGAAAAGAAAAAGAAAACTCCTTCAGGAATTACATAATCTTCTATGTATAAAATCCTAAGAAATCTTTGAAATAAAAATTTTTATCTTTGAAATAAAATCTTTGAAATAAAATCTTTGAAATATCCACCAGAACATATACATGATTTTAGTAAGGCTTCAGGACATACAGTCAATACACAAAGATCAATTTATTTCTATATATTAGCAATGAACAATTGGAAGATGAAATTTTAAAATGCCATTTGCCTGGGGTGCCTGAGTGGCTCAGTCAGTTAAGCATCTGACTTTGACTCAGGTCATGATCTCACGAGTCATGGGTTCGAGCCCCACATCAGGCCCTGTGCTGACAGCTCAGAGCCTGGAGCCTGCTTTGGATTTTGTGTCTCCCCCTCTCCCTGCCCCTCCCCTGCTCACTCACTCACTCTCTCTCAAAAATAAATACAACATTAAAATTTTTTTTAAATAGATAAAATAAAATGCCATTTGCATTAATATCACACACACGAAATAGAGATATATTGAACAAAATACTTGCAATGCCTATAGACTAAAAACTAAAAAACACTGTTGAGAGAAATTTTAAAAACCTAAAAAACAGAGCATTTCTCATTTGTCTCAAAGACTATATTCATAAATCAAAAGGCTAAATATTATTCGTTCCCAAACTGACCTATAAATTTAACACAGTTCCAACCGAAATCTCAGTGAACTTATTTGTAGAAATCAACAGGACTAGTTTTACATTTTACATTTTTTTAATGTTTATTTATTGTTGAGAGAGAGAGTGATAGACAGAGTGTGAGTGGAGTGGGGTAGAGAGAGAGGGAGACACAGAATCCAAAGCAGGCTCCAGGCTTTGAGCTGTCTGCACAGAGCCTGACGAGGGGCTCGAACCCACGAACCATGAGATCATGACCTGGGCCAAAGTTGGTGGGCCAAAGTTGGGCACTTAACTGACTGAGCCACCCAGGAGCCCCTGACAGGACTGGTTTTAAAATCTATATGGCATTTCAAAGGATGCAGAATAGCCAAAATAATTTTGAAAAAGAACAAAGTTGGAGGAGTCGCACTACCTGATTTAAGGATTTACTATATATCAACAGAAGTCAAGAACACACAGTATTGGTGTAAGGATAGACAAACAGACTAATGGAACCAGGTAGAGTCAGACATAAAACCACATGTGCACAGGCAATTGCTTTTCAACAAAAAGTGGTGCCTAGGATAATCTTTTGAAATAAAGGTTCTGGAAAAACTGGCTACCAACTCTAGGGGGAAATAAAAGTACCTCAAGCTTTACCTCACACGATACAAAAAAAAAAAAAAAAGCTTGAAATAAACTTTAGACCTAAATGTTTAAGGTAAAAATCAAATTTCCAGAAGAAAACATGAACCTTAAAAGAAAATTTGATAAAAAGCAATTTTAAAATTCCATTTTTGGAAAGACACTATGAAGAAAATGAAAAGGAAGCTATAGACTGGGAGAAAATATTTGCAATACACTTAATGACAAAAAATTTGAGTCCAGAAACCATAAAGAACTCCTATAACTTAATAAAATAATTCAGTTAAAAATGCCATGGACATGTCAGAAGAGAAAATATATGTATGCTCAATACATGGAAATATTTCAGTGTCAGTCATCAGAGAAATGCAAATTAAAACCATGAGCTAAAAATTACACCCACTTAGAATAGCTAGAGTTAAAAAGACTGCCAGTGCCAGTACAGCATCTATTCATGATTAAAAACCTTCAACATGGAAGGTTTAGAGGAAACATACTTAATAAAGGCCATATATGAAAAACCCACAACTAATATCATACCCAATGGTGAAAAACTAAGAATTTTCTTCTAAGACTTGGAGCATAACAAGGATGTCCACTCTCACCACTTTTATTCCACATAGTATTAAAAGTCATAGCCATAGCAATCAGACAACAAAAAGAAATGAAAAGAATCCAAATTGGTAAGGAAGAAGTAAAACTTTCACTATTTGCAGATGACATGATACTCTCTATAGAAAACCCTAAAGACTCCACCAAAAAATGACTAGAACTGATAAATGAATTCAGTAAGGTAGCAGCATACAAAATCAATATGCAGAAACCCATTGCATTTCTGTACACTAATAATGAAGTAGCAGAAGAAGAAATCAAGAAAACAATCCCATTTACAATTGCACCAAAAATAATAAAATACCTAGGAACAAACTTAACCAAGTCGGTAAATAACCTGTACTCTGAAAACTGTAAAACACTGATGAAGGAAAATGAAGACGACAGAAACAAATGGGAAGATATCCCATGCTTATGGACTGGAAGAACCAATATTGTTAAAATGTGCATACTACCCAAAGCAATCTACAGATTTAATGTAATCACTATCAAAAACCAACGTAATTTTTCACAGAACTAGCACAAATAATCTTAAAACTTGCATGGGACCACAGAGACCTTAAAGCCAAAGCAATCTTGAAAAAGAAGAATAAAACTGGAGGTATCACAGTCCCAAATGTCAAGATATTAATACAAAGCTATACTAATCAAAACAGTATGATACTGGCACAAATATAGACACAGAGATTAATGGAATAGAATAGAGACTCAAGAAATAGCCCCTTGTTGATATGGTAAATTAATTTTCAACAAAGGAGGCAAGAATATGTATTGGAGAAAAGATAGTCTCTTCAACAAATGGTATTGGGAAAACTGGACAGCTATAAGCAGAAGAATGACACTGGATCATTTTCTTACACCATGCACAAAAATAAACTCAGAATGGACTAAACACCTAAATGTGAGACCTGAAACCAGAAAAATCCTGTAAGAGAGCATAGGCAGTTATTTCTCTGACATCAGCCATAGCAACATTTTTCTAGATATGTCTTCTGAAGCAAGGGAAACAAAACCAAAAATAAACTATTGGGACTGCATCAAAATAAAATCTTCTGCACAACAAAGGAAACAATTCACAAAACTAAAAGACAACCTACTTGAATGGGAGAAGATATTTGCAAATGACATATCCAATAAAGGGTTAATATCCAAAATGTATTAAGAACTTATAAAACTTAACACCCCCAAGACCAAATAATCCAATTAAAAAATGGGCAGGAGACATGAACAGACATTTCTCCAAAGAAGACATTGAGATGACCAAAATACAAATGAAAAATGCTCAACATCATTCATCATCAGGGAATTGCAAATCAAAACTAAAATGAGATATCACCTCACACCTGTCAGAATGGTTAAAATCAAAAACAAGAAACAAGTGTTAGCAAGGATGTGGAGAAAAAGGAGTGCTCAGACACTGTTGGTGGGAATGCAAACTGGTGGAAAACAGTATGGAGGTTCCTCAAAAAATTAAAAATAGAATTACCATATGATCCAGTAATTCCACTACTGGGTATTTACACAAACAACACAAAAACACTAATTCAAAATGATATATGTACCCCTATGTTTACTGTAGCATTATTTATAATAGCCAAATTATGGAAGCAGCCCAAGTATCCATTGATAGATGAATGGATAAAGAAGAGGTGGTATTTGTATACAATGGAATATTACTCAGCCAAAAAAGGAATGAAATCTTACCATTTGCAACAACATGGATCAATCAGGAGGGTATAATGCTAAGTGAAGTAAGTCAGTCAGAGAAAGACAAATATCATATGGTCTCACTCATCTGTGGAATTTAAGAAACAAAACAAATGAACAAAGAAAAAAAAAGACAAACCAGAAAATAGACTCTTGGCTATAGAGAACAAAGTGATGGTTACCAGAGGAGAGGTGGATGGGGAGATGGGTGATATAGGTGGAAGAAATTAAGAGTCACTTATGATGAGTACTGAGTAACGTATAGAATTGTTCCATCACTCCATTGCATACCCAAAATTAATATAACACTGTAAACTATACTGGAATTAAAAAAAAAAAAACAAGACTGACAATGCCAAATATTGGCAAGGATATGAAGCAACTAGAATTCTCATATATTGCTGATAGGAATGGAACAAACACTTTGGAAAACATTTTGGCAGTCTCTTAAAAAGTTAAACATATAAGGACACCTGGGTGGCTCAGTTTGTTACAGCTGGACTTTGACTCAGGTCATGATCTCACAGTTCGTGGGTTTGAGCCCATGTCCAGCTCTGTGCAGACAGTGAAGAGCCTGCTTGGGATTCTCTCTCTCTCTCTCTCTCTCTCTCTCTCTCTGCCCCTCTGCAACTCTCTCTCTCTCTCTCAAAATAAATAACTTTAAAAAATTTTAATAGAGAAAAAGTAAACATATGTTTACCATATGAGCCAGCAACCAGCAGTTTCACTCCTAGCTATTTACCAAGAAGAAATGAAATAAAATTAGAAAAAATGAAAAATATGAATATTCAAAGACTTGTTCGCCAATGCTTTTAGCAGTGTAATTCACACCTCCAAACTGGAAACAACCCAAGTGTCCATCAACTTGTGGATAAACACATTGTATTATATCCTTACAATGGAATACTACTTTGCAATAAAAGGAGATGAAGTACTGATACACACAATAACATTGATGAATTTCAAAAATATTATACTAAGTGAAAGAAAGAAGACATAAAAAAATGCATACTACATGATTTCGTTTATATGAAAATCTAGAAAAAGGAAAACTAATCTATAGCAGTAGAAAGCAGAATGATAGTTTTCTGGGATCATGAGTACAAAGGGGCACAAGGGAACTTTTTGATTTAATGAAAAAAATCTATATCTTCATTTTGGTGGTAGTCATGTGGGTGTATACATTGTCACAAGTCATTGAACTCTATGCTTAAAATTGGCTTATTTTATTGGATGTAAATTATACTTCTTTGAGGTTGATAAAAAAACAAGAATGCTCATAGTATTATTTATAATAGTAAAAAACTAAAAATAGTACAAATGTTTATCAATAATGGTACAATTAAATAAATCTTTATATATTAATTAATATATATTAATAAATCTATATATATTAAAGATTTTAATAATAAATCTTTATATATATTAGTGGATTATTATGTAGCAATGAAAAAAATTACAGAAAAATTAAACATGAATAAAATTTATGGATATAATATTGAACAAAAAAGATACAAAAGGGTATATACTATATAATTTCATTTATATGAAATACAAAAATAAGCAAACTAATCTATAGTTAAAACATCATAATAATAATTACCTTTGGAGGAATTATTGACTAAGAGATGCCATGAAGGAGCCTTCGGGCAATTATGAAAATGTTCTATATCTTTATCTGAGTGGTACTTATATAGAGTATACAGTATAGTATAGGTAAACATTCGCTGAAATAAACATTTGGTATTTGCACACCTTGTTACGTATTTATTATTCCTCAATGAAAAAATATTTTTAAATTGTCACTGTGGTTGTTTGGGATGAAGTGTCTTTTGAAGGAAGGGCTTTAAGAGACCAAGTGGCTGTTGCATTTAACCATAATTACAGTAAGTGTTGACTACAAGTCAGTGGATGGGCTTCATTTCATTACATTGGAGATATTGTAGAAAGTAAAAGACAAGCTCAGGGCTTTAAATTCTCGCTCAAGTTGCAGTCAGAAAACGATAAAATTTTCATAATGGCTCTGAAGGAATCTCTATTTCTTTTATTTTTAGGGCAGATGTGGATGAAAAATCAGCTCTAAATTTAATGTAACAGGATTAAAATGCAAGTTGAATTCACAGAGTTGTCAAGTCTCTTATAGGAAAGTCAGCATGCTGCTTGGAAAATAGAGGGACCTTGAGACTTGGAATGTTTACGTTTGGATGGAAGCTAAGACTTGAAGTACAAATCTCTCTAAGCCTTTCTTGGCAGCAGAAGCAATCCCTTCTCTCCTGTTTGAGAATATTAGCTTTTCTTTCCTTATAGCCCCTATAATAACTTCACTTAAGGCACTTAGCTTGCAGGGGGATGTCTATTTTCCTTAAGGCCCACCTGTCCAACATTCATTGCCATTAGACCCAAAGTTGGAGTCAGATCTCAGCATGTCCCAACAGGACTAGTCAAATCTGTACTGAGAGGTGATTGTTGGTACTCTAAGGGAATAGTAAGTTTTTACTAATTCATAGCAGCAAAAACCTAGAGAATATGTGTGGGGATTGATTATAAAACTTTTAGACTAGGAAGGATAGATATAAGTTTGGATTGGCTCAAACTTGTCAATATTGTTATACTTAGAAAATTTACTTAGCAATAATATTTTGAGTATCTGTGAATGGTTTTAACAGTTTTCTTGGTAGGTAAATTGAAACCTTGACTCAAATATGGCTTATGTTCAATGAGATTGAGATGCCAGAGTCTTCTTGGAATACTATAGAGGAAGAAATCCAAAAGCTTATAAGGTTGTTAAAGTTGATTTCTCTTATGTAGCCTGCCCATTATGCACCTTTACCATATCCCCCCAGAGGGCACAGATGACACTTTCTTGAGAAGTACATTAATGAGAAGACTAGTATCTCCAAAAAACTCTCTTTGGTAGCTGTCCTCTGTAGGCTGAAGTTGATGGTAGTAGATAGTGCCATTGAAATTATGGGATTCCAGAATGATAGAAGACATGGTATTTAACTGCCAGAGACAAGAGCTACTGGTCAAAGTCAGTGCTCATAGATATCATAGATAAATGGCATTTTAACTCAATGCCCAATGTCAAGGTCCATATTATAATGAATTCATTTTGTCTGGGACTTACACTGTGGTTATTTACCTACTTACTGAATGTATAATTGGAATTACCACAATGAACAATAAGAATTAAGGTAGCCATCTGAAAATTTTGACCGGTTTCCTTAGAGTTACATAGATAGGATGTCTATTAAATTATTACTAAAGTTATTCACAGAAAAGCTCTAACTATGAGGCTAAAAACATGAGTTGAGACACCTCAAGGGAGAATCTTGGCTTCTCATCCACTTTCCAGACTTAAGCCAATTTATACACCCAGAATTCTTTGATTCAACAGGAGTCTGGCTCTCTTGAGAAAGAATCCTACAAGACTGCCTCAAACATATACTGTAGATCTTACTGCAAGCATTCCTCAAAATACCTGTAGCCATTTACTAGGGTGATATACATTGGAAAAAGGAAAATATCCCAGACTTTCAGAGATTACCAGACACTGACTGCAAGTTAATACTAATTCCTAAGATCTCAAAATCCCCCAGTGGACCACTGGTTAAAATTAGAGCTTATAGGTGTCAAGTGATAAATGCTATTTTGGTCCCCCAATTAATCTTTGGATTTAGCTCTGTTTTTTTCTGGTTCCTGAATGTATAATTAGAATAGACATACTCAGTGACTAGCAGCATCCTCACAAATTAGGGACTAAAAGGATGTCATGGTAGGAAGGACCACATAGAAACTCCTGAACTTTCTCAGTCTGCCAGAATGGTAAAAATAAACAAAAATAACAAAAACAAAGTCATTCCGCAGAAATTAGATATAAAAACACATGAATGAAGGTTCAGAAGAAGTAACCCTATCACATTCTTCTCTAATTCTCCTGTTTTGCCTATGCAGAAGATAGATCTTAAAGAATGTTTGTAGACTACTACGACTCCATTTGCAGTTGTTATCCACTGTGTGGAATCTTTATTGAACCAAACTGACACAACCTCCTCATTTACAACTATTGGTTTGTCAAATACTATTCTCTCTAGAGCAGTTTACAAGGACCAACAGAAGTTTGATTTAACCTGTCAGCACTATACTTTTACTGCCTTGCCAGAGCAATAAGCAGCCCTCTTTCTTTCTGTTAAAATCTATTATGCAGACATTTCACAGAATGTCAGATCTACTAACCACGATGATTTCCATCATGGTGATTGGATCTGCTGAGCATGATGCTTTAGATGCTTTGGTACAACCCATATGTGTCAGAGGGTGAGAGATAAAAACCATACAAATTCAGGGTTTACTACCATGGCAATATTTTTAGCATATCCTGAAACATGACAGGATATCTCAAATATGAAGCAAATATGTCGCCTGCCACTAAAAAAGAGGAACAATGCTTATTGGACCTTTTTACATTTTAGGAACAACTTTTACTCTTATATTCTGTTGTTACACATTAAATGAGCTGTTAGCTACTAAAGTCCTAGAGAAAGAAAAGGCTTTGTAGGTTTTGTACTCTACAGTGCAAAAACTCTTCTTTACTTTATACCTTAACACCTAGATTATCCTACAGTATTTGAAGTGTATGGGGCAAATTGGAATGTTATGGCAAGTTGCAATAGAAGAATTACAGTGTAGATTACTTGAGTTTTGGAGCAAAATTATACCCTCTACTAATGTTAACTATTCTCCTTTGAGAAACAGCTCCTGTGTGTGATTATACTGTGATAAAACCATAAGCTTATTATTTGTATACTTTTCTGTTGTACTATAAAAAAAGGTTTACTTTTTAAAAGCTATATGGAAATTAAGGTCCAAATATAGCAAAAACAATTATAAAAAGAAGAGCAAGCTGGGGAGGATTTCCAGGGTTTTTCAAATAAAGCTGTATTTACAGAATACTGGACCTGACATTAGATTTATGAGTATGTGAGAATTTAGCATATGACATAGGTAGCAATAGAAATCAGTAAGAAGAGCCTAATCAATAAATGCTAAGTTGGAACAACTGGGAAAAAGTTAAAATTAGATTTGAGCCTCCATAATGAGGAAAAATAGGTCCTATCTAATCAAAGACCTAGATATGGAAAACAAAATTATAAACATTTTAGAAGCCCATATAAAGTATAGAGCATGCCTTTAAACCTCAGGTAGGTAATATTCTTAAAGAATACCTCTAGTAAGCACAAATCATGAAAGAAATAATCAATATATTTGACTGCCTCAAAATTAAAAACTATGATATGACTAAACTCACCAAAAGTTAAATTAAAAAATAAGAGATAAACTGGGAAAGGGTATTTGCTATATAGATCACAGAATGATCATTGTCAAAAAATTACAAATTAGTAAGAAATAGGCAACTCTTTCTAACTGAAGAAAGGAAAAGGATGTAAAAAAGCCATTCATAGATGAGGGAACGCAAATACATAGTAAACAAATGAAAATATTTAATGTCACTAAGAATCAGGGAAATGCAAATTAAAATAACTAGATACCATTTTTTATCCATCAGATTGAAAAAAATTGTAACCTTTAACAATATCTAGTATTGGCATGGATATGGAGAAATGACATTCTTATTCAGTAATGGTGAGAAGTAAATTGGTATAGGTGTTTTGTTGAACATTTAGCAATAACTACTAATGGTGAAAATGCACATAGTATACAATCCATTAATTACACTTTTAATTATTCCCCTAAGGAAATGTTTACAGGTGTACTCAAGGAGATGTGTATAAGGAAATCCATTGCAGCATTATTTGAGTATCAAAACACTGGAAATGATTGAAATGCCAATCAGTAAAGGGACTTAAAAAAATTACAGTGTTTTCATATTATAGAATAGAAAACAGCAGCTAAAAGGAATAAAGTATATTTCTTTACATACATGAATCGATCCCAATGTTGAGTAAGTAAAAGCAATTTTAAGAAGTACACATGTTTTGGGGCGCCTGGGTGGCGCAGTCGGTTAGGCGTCCGACTTCGGCCAGGTCACGATCTCGCGGTCCGTGAGTTCGAGCCCCGCGTCGGGCTCTGGGCTGATGGCTCGGAGCCTGGAGCCTGTTTCCGGTTCTGTGTCTCCCTCTCTCTCTGCCCCTCCCCCGTTCATGCTCTGTCTCTCTCTGTCCCAAAAATAAATAAACATTGAAAAAAAAATTAAAAAAAAAAAAAGAAGTACACATGTTTTATGATGTCAACAATATATTTTAAAGTACATAAACAAAATGTTGATAATCATCATTTCTGGGTGTTGGGAACACAAGTGTTAGTTTTATCATTTTCTCTATTTTTCTATAATTAAAATGTTTCTCAAAATAAAAACAATGCGAAAAATAGAACAAGTAGGGAGCAGTTAATTGTTTCAAGTGTCATACTCAGATCAAATTAGATAAGAACTGAGCATTGTACATTGGATTTAACAATTAAGTCAGTAACTATTTGTTAAGCATCTATATATTTAAGTGCAAGGTATTTTGACATGTCACAGGATGGGAAAGTAGAATATAAGCCTGAAGACAAGGTATAACTTTCCTGACTTTGACTCCTCAGCTTTTATTTACGTAATGATGGTAGTAGTGGTGATGATAAAAGCTTCAGTAAGCCATATTACATTTACACAAAAATCTCAAATTTTCTGTGACAACTAATTGCAAACTTTCTGCTTAGGTAGGGTTTTTGGGTCGGCAGAGGACATTGGCCTTGCTGGAAACATTCTATGACCAAAGTTCGAAAATGCTCAGAAGTTTGCTGCGAAACCCAAGACAATGTAAGTGCCACTCAAAGGGAGTGTGCTCAAGCTGGAATGATGTAATACACTGGCATAATAAAAGCCACTCTATTCCCATGGAATCCCTTCACATGACATCTCCCTTAGATCATGATAGCTATATCTAACTGTTCATTCCCCACACAATTCACTCATCACAATTAGATGTATTTTTCACTATAGTGCGATACTAAAGTTGTCAAGTTAGAACTCAATTTTCAGTTCATTCAAATGAAGAGGTGCTTGAGTGATAATCTGAATATTTTGGAAATTAAGTTGGTAATGGTAAATTCTAGTTTTAATATCTAACTTAGAATTCTAACATTTCTAGGTTTTCTTCTCCCAAGCATTTTTACTTGTATGCCTTTATTGAAATAATACAGTAAAATATGTTTTTTATGTTACTACCAAAACAAATAGAATAATGGGTTTTATTTTTATTTTTTAAAGAAAAAAGGCTCTAAATTGATGGGTTTTCCAAAGAATGTCAATATTTTAGTTCTATGTAAAACTAGTCGGATACTTAAAAATCTATGGGTGATATAGAGTAACCCTGAAAACTGTGGGAATCACACTTTTATAGCATGGCTACTAAATGTTTTGGGTGAGAAAGGAACAGTTTTGTGTCATGAATCCCACTACAGAGAGTGGTCCTGGACACCAGGTTTGTTTTGTTGTTGTTGTTGTTGGTGGTGGTGGTGGTGGTGGTGGTGTTTAAGTGGAGTTCTGGTGAATGCTATCTAATCTTTCCCTAGATTTATGAAACAGGTGTTCATATAAGTTGAGGAGGAAAGGAATTAAGGAATGAAAAATAAAGAAAGGTGGAGAATAAGGAAGGGGGGAGATTAATATTGGGAAAACATAGTCCAGGAAATGATAGTCATGGATAGAGACTTGCCTTATTTTGATATTGCAGATATTGAAAAGGTATTTGAGGTGGAAGACATGTGTCCTCCCCCTAATCCCTATGCTGTGCTTATTGTGGGAGGACCAAGAGTAGATAAATTCTTTTTTAATTTTTATTAAAATTTAGTTAACAAGCAGTGTAATATTGGTTTCCTCACTTACACCGTGCACTCTTTAACACCCATCACCCATCTAGCCCATCCCCTGCCTTCCATCAACAAACCCTCAGTTTGTTCTCTATAGTTAAGAGTCTCCTGTGATTTGTTTCCCTCTTTTCTTTTCTTTCCCCCTTCCCATGTGTTCATCTGTTTTGTTTCTTAAATTCCCCATATGAATTAAATCATGTAATATTTGTCTTTATCTGGTTGACTTATTTTGCTTAGCATAATACATTCTAGCTCCATCCATGTCATTGCAAATGGCAAGATTTCATCCTTTTTATGGCTGAGTAATATTCCATTGTAAATATACCACATCTTCTTTATCCATTCATCAGTCAATGGACATTTGGGCTCTTTTCATAGTTTGGCTATTGTTGATAATGCTGCTATAAACATTGGTGTGTGTGTACCCCTTCAAATCTGGATAAATTCTATTTTTCTTGGCAGTTTTAAGCAACTCTGCAAGTAGAAAAAGAAGAATCATGTTCATTTCCAAAGCCACACCTTTTAGGAAGGGATGATTTCTAACTTACAGTAGCGAGCATCTTTTATGTTCCTTTGAATATCTTTTTGCCTCTTGTGTTGGAAGGAAAGCTGTTATTTATTTAAAACAATAAGCCTATGTTATAATTACTGTCATCAATGCTGTTTTGCATTAATTTACTGGCTCTGATTCTGCATTATAAGATCAATTGTTTAAGTAAATATTTTGTTTTCTGCATTAGGGCCATTCATTGAATTTGAAGAGATAGACTTGCCTGAGTTCTGGGGAGACATGGATAATCAGAAACATATTTATGAAGACTTTGACAAAGTGCGCTTAGAGATAAATGCATTACATGCTAGCAAAACCCAAAGCAAATTGTTAGAAACTCCAGAAGATCAACATAAACATGATGAACATACAGAATCAACACCACCAGAACAACAGAGAGGGACGACAGCAGAACAAGAACCAAACAGAATTTCAACCAAAGAACAAGAACAAGACAAAGAGTCTACTGGAAAAAAAGAACTATACAGAGAAATAGTAACAAAACAAACCCACACAGGGTCAACTCCAGAACAAGGATCAAGTAGAGAGTTAATAACAGAACAAAGACGACATAGTGATTCAGTAACAGAACAAGGACCACCACAAAGAGTATCATCTTCAAAGCAAGGAGTCCACATGGAATCAACTGCAGAACAAGGACACCACAGAGAATCAATAGCAGCACAAGGACCACACAGAGGGTCAATCTCAGAACAAGAATCACACAGAGAGTCAGTAACAGAACAAGGACCACACAAAGGGTCACGTGCAGAACAAGAACCATCTGGAGAGATAATTCCAGAAAAACAACAGGACATAGATTCAACTTTACAGTCAGGAAGAGGTAGTATCTTCAGAGAAAGTAGAAAATCTAGGGAGTCTGCTTCCTTTGAACATACTGAAATCCTCCCACAGGAAAAGAGGACTCAGGAGCAAATATATGAAGAGGAACTATTTGTGAGTCCTGAACTGCAAGAGGAGGTTCCAATATCAAGAAGAAAATATCATCTTTCAGGTAGTAATGCAGTTTTTCTATGACATTGGCTCCCTGTTTTGTGGAATGATTGTTAAAGTCTTTTCAGAAAATAATCATTTCAATTAACATTTTTTCTGGCATATCAGATCAATCAAACCTTAGACATATTTTGCTACTGAATATGCATCTAGGCCTTGAACAATCAATTAAATGCAAACCAGAATGTTTCTGTTTTCAATTTACCTAGAATTCCTTTTGCACAGGAAGCCCATTCATAAAGAAGTAATCTGGTGATGTTACATATAGAAAGCTTCACTGGACTCCTGAAAAGGCAGTAGAAGCCCTTTAGTTTTAAATGTAGCGTGTAATATTAGAAGCCACTTTTAAAAATGTCTTTTATTTCTTTTTTAAAATTTTTTTCTAGAGAGAAAGTGTGTGTGAGTAGGGGAGAAGGGAAGAAGGAGAGAGAGAATTCCAAGCAGGCTCCATGCTCAGTGCAGAGCTCAACACAGGGCTCCATCCTATGACCCTGGGATCATGACCCGAGCAGAAATCAAGAGAAGAATCAGACACTCAACCAACTGAGCCACCTAGATACCCCTAAAATTTTTTTTTGTTTCGACTATAAAATGGGTCTTGCTTTTTTCAGTTATATAAGATATATGTTCTAGAAACATTTCTGAAGGTTACATTGAAGACAGAAAGCACCCTGCATTTCAAATATTTATTCTGCAAAAGACTTTTCCTCTGAATTACCTATTCCAATGTATGTCTTTTTTTTTTTAATCTAACTTAGAGAGCCAAACTCAATACTGCTTAAGACCTCAGTTAGGCACAAATTTTTTTTTTAATTTTTTTTCAACGTTTATTTATTTTTGGGACAGAGAGAGACAGAGCATGAACGGGGGAGGGGCAGAGAGAGAGGGAGACACAGAATCAGAAACAGGCTCCAGGCTCTGAGCCATCAGCCCAGAGCCCGACGCGGGGCTCGAACTCACAGACCGCGAGATCGTGACCTGGCTGAAGTCGGACGCTTAACCGACTGCGCCACCCAGGCGCCCCGAGGCACAAATATTTTTAAAGTTCTGCTCTTTAATTTTAAAGTCCCACAGTCCCAAAGAAAATCCTTATTTAAAACTCCTAAGAAATGAGTAACCTGTGTTGTAGTTTCTACATTATCATTAACTAATTTGAAATCTCTCATTTTTTCAGCATGATGTTTATTCCTTCACAAAAAGGGCCACTAATTTCTGGCTCTCCTTATGTAGGAGGGATGCAGCTAGAAAAATTGTGAAGTTACTATTCAATTAGATGTTATTGGTGATGACTTGATTTTGGCTATGTGTAGCAGTGATTCAAAATGACAGTGTCTAAAAAAAACAAAAATAAAACAAAATAGCAATGTATAAACAGCATAGAAGTTTCTTTCCTTCTGATATAAAAGTCATGTGACAGCTCAGTCTCATGAAATCAGCAATGGCTCAAGTCCTATCTTGTGTCTCCCCTAACCACATAGTCCAGGATGGCTCACTAACATATCCACATTCTGACCAGAAGGTAAGGAGAAAGAAGAAGGGATAGGCATTACATCACTTGCTTACACATGACACTGGTCAGAATTTAGGCATTTGATGACACCTAGCTGTGACAGAGACTAGGAAATGTAGCCCTCATATTGAGTGGCCAGATTTGGGTACCAGGAATAGCTTTTGTCATAGAGCTGCTCTCAACAACTAGAGTTATTAAGTGATATCATTATGGTTGAGTGTGATATAACATATGTGGGAAATTATCTGATAGAAAGTTTTTAGTGTTCTGTATGCAAAACATTTTTCTCATTTATTAACTTAGGAATTTATCATAGAATATATAATGTCCAATTCAAAGGCCTTTTATTTTTTTTTCCAAGTTTTAATTTAAATTCCAGTTCATTATGGTACTTTCTCTTATACCTTTTAGAAACTACAAAAAAGGAAGTTCAGAAAGATCCATCTTGTGAAAAGTCCCAAAAAATAGAAGGAAAGTCATGGTCAGGTGACTCCTCATTTAATCCTCCTTTCATTTATACTCTAGAACAAAAACATTATGAAAGTGAAATTAAATTGTCCATGTTATGGAATGTATATTTTTTAGGTGAACTTTTGACATGTAACTGGAATATGGATTATATCAAATGCGAAGAAGAAGAACAAGCAAACTTACTCTACGGTAGCTCCAGGTTCACAGGTACATGTCAGCAACCAAATTAGGAAGGATAGATGGCAGTCCAGTTGATGAATTTAATTTACTGTGGTACCACATGAACTTAGCCAAGACACAATGGCAGGATGATCCTTGCATTATTTTGTCACTGAATTGATGGATCTAAATATATACAAGGTGGATGTTTTTGGTGGTAGTGTACATGTAGGCATGTGCTATTGATAAATGCTTTTCTGCCTTAAGTCATATGCATTAGTATATAATTTGTTTTGACCATTACATGGCCCTACAACTTCTTTGAAGCTATGATACAGGTGTGCAAAAGGAATCAGATATTGGCTATTAGAAATCAGTGGAAATCATTCCAGCTATTCCTCTCCCTGGTAGTCCCATAACTCAACATGTCAGACAGGTGAGAATATGTCATGTTTTTGAAGACTTATAAAGAAAGATCTACTCAACAACAGAGAGAGCAAAGAGTAACTTTTAGCTCTCAAATAAACCATGTATTAAACAATGATTATTCCAACCAGTACTCATATTACTACAATGCTATTTTATCATTTTATCTTTCATCAACAAGCAGTATATTTGATTACTAATTATATTAAGATTGTTTTCTTCCTATCAGCAAATTTTTTTTTCTCATTTAAGCCTGGGTCAAATAACAAACTTCCTATCCTCAAAATATTTTGGTAAAAATGCATGGCATTGGTCAAGCTCTTGTGGCCTATACTAGTTCATATTCTTCTTCTGGTCTTACTTCTTTATTTCAGTTTTGCTTTACGACCTACAAAATTGCATTGGTGATTATTTCAAGTCATGTCAATCTCATATGGAAGGCATGAGGGCATGAATGATTGAATCGATGAATAAATCAAACATAAGTCACTGGGCTGATATTTTATGAAATATGCTTCATAACATTGAGCTTGAAGATAAATATATTAGTCAAGACTCTTTGGGGGAGAGGTTGCAATGGTATTTATAGTTTGTTTAACTGTGAAGTCCAGACTACAGCTGGCTGCAGACACAAATGAATCCAAGGGCTCAATAATAGCAGCGAGACACCATCTTTGCTTCTCAGCCCCGTTCCTCTCTGTGTAACTTTCAGTTTTAGGTAGTTTTCTTCATGTTGTGGCAGATATATTTATAAGAGTATTGCTAAGCCTATATCCTACTAGTTCAGGAATCAGAATACAAAAAGAGTGATTCTTCCCCAATAGTTCCCCAAAAAAGTTCTGGGGCTCATTCTCATTGGCATATGTAGTGGATTACATTGCTGTCATATAGAAATCATTGGCCAGACCTATGTCACGTAGTCATTCTTGTCACGAGGGTGGGGGAGGCTGAGTGCCACCTGATTAATCTAAACTGACAGTGGGGAAGAGATGTTTTCCTCATGAAGGGAGCATGGATTCCTAACAGGAAAAAAGTAGCAGATGTTTATTACAATAAGTACTCGTATATTTTCTCTAAGCTTTAAGAAATTGTTCACTTTACTGTTTGTTGTATGTTTCTTGCTTAATAGACCTACATGCAATTATCAGAAATATTCAGTCTTACAAGGAAGTAAAAGGTGGGAGTGCTTTCAATGGAGTTTCCTTCGATCTGCTCCAGTTTGTGCAACTTCTGGAGACATTTGTTGGTGAAGATGCCCCCCTGAGTGTCAGTGAGACCCTCACATCCTTTTTTAAGAGGGGCTATGTTGAAACAAAAGAGGAGAAAATAAGTGGCTTAGAACAGGTGAGTAATATTATTTACCAATAAAACAGATGAGGTCGGAATGACAACAGCCTTGTGAGTTGACTGGACAAACATCCCTGCAGATGAGAAATTAAAGCAGAGTAGAATGGTCAAGGTCACACCCTAAATAAGCAATTAAGGGGGCTCGAACACAGGTCCCACAATCCCTGGGTCAGAGAAGCCTAGGGCTACACACACATAGACAGACCCCAGGCTCTAGCTTCTTCAGGCTGAAGTTGTCTTGACCTCTGATGGAGTCAGTGTCTGCTGCCAATGATCTTAAATGCAGATTTGTCTCTGTGTTAGAGGTGGAAGTCTTGCAGTTGAGTGGGGGAGCTCCTCCTAAGAAATTCAGCAAATTTCACTGAGTGAGCGAATTCTTTCTTGCAACAGGGACTGCTTCATGCATAATGTAATATGGTTCTGGATTTTGGAAATAAAAAGCCCTGTGTAAATCCAGTGTAACAGCACTAATACATTAAGGGTCCCTTTGGAATTGCTCCTCACCCTTCTCTACTCTGATTTAGGCCTTTTATCCTGCACATGGCCTCTTACTGTTTTTCCCACTTAATCCTCCTAGCACTCACTCCCAGCTGGCCTTGACTAAGGAGAGACTGGGTAGGGCAGTGGTTGGGAGTATGGCTTCTGGAGGCAGAGCACCTAGACTCAAACCATGGTTCTGCTGCCTTTTTGCTGTGTGACCTTGTGCCAGAGCCTTAACAGCAATGCTGGCTCAGTTGCCTTATTTTCAAATGAAGATATAATCGTCCTGACCTCACCAGGTTGATAGGAGAATTAAATGTGTTAATTCAAGTACTTAAACAGTGCCTGACCCATAATAAACCTTAACTATTATCATCTTCTTCAATTCTCTTGTCAGAAACCCTAAATAGTTATAGAATTGAGAACAGTGTTTAACCTGAAATAGACTTTCTTGGCCTCTTTTAACCCATGCACTCCAGCTCAGTTTCCCAAACCTGCCCTCCTGACTTGACTCATGCTGACCCAGTACTACCATCAGTTGAAGTCACTGCTGCCCCTCAAAGGCAGGCTCTCTGGTCAGAGAGAGCCTTTGAGCTCCTTTGAGCCATTCTAAGTATCTCAGTATCCAAGTTCCTCTAAAGTTGTAGAGGAGGGGCACCAGGGTGGCTCAGTCAGTTCAGGGTCTGACTCTTGATTTCGGGTCAGGTCGTGATCTCACAGTTCATGAGTTTGAGCCCCACATCAGGCTCTGCACTGACAGTGCAGACCCTGCTTGGGATTCTCTCTCTCTCCTTCACTCTCTTCCCCTGCTGTGTGCTCTCTTCTCTCTCTCTCTCTCTCTCAAAATAAATAAAATAAACTTTAAAAAATTATTTTAAAAAATAATAAAGTTGTAGAGGAAAGCTAAAGTCATCAGACATGAAAAGTATTCTCCAAACAACTGACCATTTAAAAAATTACTTTCCACATAGACATTATTAAACAACAAAAATTCAACTAACTTTAAAGATCAAATTGGTTTGATTCAACAACTCATGAGTTCAGCAACATCTCATCCAGCAATAGAAAGGAGCTCTGAAGGGCTGCAAGGTTTTTTAAAAGGCAGAAATGGGGCTGGGAAGGCAAATTATTACTAAAGAATGCATTTTTCCAGGAAGGTCGCCTTTCTAACAGGAACAGAAGGAGTCTATCAAGTGGATTATCTCACTAGTGCTGACTGGGTATTTCCATGATGACTGGTTGAAGGTTATGCCTGGGGAGCCGAAGGTGCACTTAGGTTAATTATTAAGCCATGATTTACTGACATGGGGCTTAGAACAAGCCTAGTGTCTCTTTTTTAACATCTCCCTACCTAACACCATCCATCCATCATAGCCCATTTCATACTTATGACCGTGGGATGTTGTAAACTTCTGATATTGACAATGCAACAAAATGGTGTCAAAGTAAAATTTAAGTTTTAAAACCTAGAATTTCATAAAGCCATGAAAGTGTTATTGCAAAACTGCTCAAAATGATTGCAGTCATTGGCAAATGAGGATCTGAGAGTCAGGTCCATTAACAAATGAAGAGCTTCATGGAACCAAGTAGGTACTTCATGGGGGTGATTTGAGTATCAATGAGATAATGGATAAAGAGAGGCCTTCAGATGTGGTATATATACACAGTGGAATACTACTCAACAATGAAAAAATAAAGAAATCTTGCCATTTGCAACAGTATGGATGGAACTGGATGGTATTATGCTAAGCAAAGTAAGTCAGTCAGAGAAAGATACCATGATTTCACTCATGTAGAATTTGAGAAACTCAACAGATGAACATAGGGGAAGGGAAGGAAAAATAAGATAAAAACAGGGAGGGAAACCATAAGAGACTGTTAAATTTAAAGAACAAACTGAGGGTTGCTGGACTAGGGGGCCGGGGGTGTGGGTTAAATGGGTGACAAGCGTTAAGGAGGGCACTTTCCGGGATGAGCACTGGGTGTCATATGCAAGAGATGAATCACTGGGTTCTTTCTATTCCTGAAGCCAGACTACACTTCATGTTAACTAACTTAAATGTAAATAACAAAAAGAGAGAGAGAGAGAGAGGCCTTCAGGAAAACTGAGGAAGTCCTTGACTAACTTTTGCAAAAATGACTGATTGCCCTATGGAAATGGTGTCCTATTGGGCAATCATATAATTTTAGGTAGGAAATATACTTAAAATAATTTTGTTCTACGAATTATCCCATAGTTGCAATTACATTTTGTTAAGCGATACTAGGCTTAGTAGTAGTTTTATTTTGCAAGAAGTTCCAATCAAACCTTTTCTACCATTTATTATATGCCACTCTGGTCTCCATTTTAAGTAGGTTGACTCAGAGAAGACTTTTCAGGTCTCAGTTCTTTGGATAATGAGTGCCTTTTAACTTATTTTTATCTGCCCCATGTTCCCTAACAGACAGCACACTCCTAGAGCATACGGTGCTGAGACAGACAGAAATGCCATGTCATCATCTCATGGGACAGTGGGGGCAGATATGCATGAGTCACCGATGAAGCCTGTGCAGACCCATAGCCGTTGTTAAATGAATGAGTTCTGGTGTATTTAGAGCTGTTGGAAGCAAAGACAGTGAGGGTCCCCACCAATGAGAGGTGACTAGATGACCTCAGATACCCAGGCTCTTGTCTTCAGTTCTGTCTGGGCTTTTCAAGCATTGGCAGTGATCTCCAAAAGTCTGGAATGCTTTGCAGGGCAGGGCTGGGTGAAGGACATGAGAGTGGTAAGGGTGATCAGGGATGCCCTTGTAAGGAGAAGCAGAGGCCCCTGCTGCCACTCCTCTGACCACCCCTCCAGTAGCATACAGAAGTTGTGTAAAGTGGCTTTATGTGCTCTGGTTCATTCCTGCCTGTTATGGTTCAGAACTTTTTAAAACTGAGCTTCATAACCAGACTGAATGATGGAGTTTTCCCAGTCCCCTTCCCCGGGAAGGTGCCTGGAAAGAGGAAGTTACCTTCCTACTTGGGAGTAGAGGTGAGAAGGGCCAACTGGCACCAATGATCACCCCAGCTGCAAGCAGTGACTGCTTGGTAAGGGACCACCAAACCTAGCAGAGGACAAAAAACAAGACCAGGTGCTGCAGGCCTTTCTGTTCAGCCCTATTTTTTTTAAGATTTATTTATTTTTGAGAGAGAGAGCACAAGCAGGGAAGGGGCAGAGCTGGGGGGAGGGGGGTGGACAGAAAATCCAAAGTGGGCTCTGCACTGACATCAGTGAACTCGATGCAGAGCTCGAACTCATGAACCATGAGATCATGGCCCAAGCTGAAGTTGGACACCCAACTGACTGAGCCACCCAGGTGCTCCCAGCCCTCCTTTTGCCTGACAAAATTGGGTTAGCCCTCAGGCCCATGAGACAGTCCCTGAGTTAATGCCTCAGAACTGTGTGGGAGCAGGTGGAGGAGGTGTATACATGAGGCACAACCTTGAAAACTGTCTCTAGCAGGAACACCTGATGCTCTAGCAGCTTCCCCAAGCTCCTGGGAAAGATTGCCTTTGTTGCATCCCTGGTAGACTCATAAGGAACTGTTGTTAATAAAATGTCCCCCTTTTAAATACCTTGATTTATAAGTCTCCGAGGAAGCATGCGTGAAAGGAGGGCAGAGAACTGAGCCTCAGGAATACTAATACTTAGGAAGCAGGGAAAGGACTGTCAGACAAAGCCCCTGAGAGCCAATTGTAGAGGTGTAAGAGCCAGCAGGAGGTTTGCCATGCTATGAAGTGCTTTGAGAAGGAATGCTTTGGAACAGGGGCTGGAGTACCTGGCTAGTCCTTGGGGACATCTGAGGACAGCAGGGCAGAAGGAACTTCTAAGACAGCAGCTGGTTTATCAAGTAAGATGAAAGAATCAGACCCCTGAGGTGCCAGGGGACCGAGGTCATGTCCCAAGGGCTGACAGAGACCTCAAGAGTGGATGCCCTCCCAGTAAACAATGTATGCTAGCTAGCTGATACCAGCACCTTCTTGGTGACCTGAAAGAATCTCCAGTTCTAGGGATTGGCCTTCCAAATGGCAAAGTACAGTAGAGGAACCATTTATAACTAACATTCATCTGTTTAAACTTGGGTGACAAAGTCTTAAATATGTTCAGCTACCTTGGGTCCCTTTGGCATTGGAGATGGCAGAGAGGATCATGTGAATGCAAGGTCTTCACTTCCTTTTACAACCTTGGGCTCTAGGATCCTCATGGAGGCTTTCTTACTAGATAGAGCACACAGCCCAGGCCCTGGCCTCTGCCTTAGACATCTATACCAAAGAGGTAAGGGCCACCTGGCCCTGCCTCCCCTGCTCCTCAGCCTGGAGAGCTGGTCTACATTTTACAGTTCAGTCTGTAGTCAGGATCCTCAGCAAAGTGACGTTACATCAGTCTCCACAGGGCTCAGGAGTTCTTTGATGCTGCCTCTACCCCAATAAGCAGTTCTTCTGTTGGCCCCCTTCCCATTGCTTTTATACAACTTTAAAGCATCAATACACCTGATGCATCTGTTTAAAAATTTTTAATTCTTTAGTAATATATATATATATATATATATAAACTTAAAATTTTAACCTGTATCCATTAAAAAATTTTAATTCTTTAATAAAATATATACATGAACTTAAAAAATAAAATAAAACAGGTGAGGTTACTATTATTAGTAAATCTCTAACCTCAGTTACTCCTAATGTGGCTTTTTAAAAATTTACAATCAAACTTACCATCTTATTTCAATGAGCATAGCCATTAAATATTTTATTTTATTGTCAAATGGTCCAAGATCACACTCCAGAGAATTCATTCCCCTAATAATAACATGATTGCTGGTGTCAAGAGATGGTTTATTGTACAGCTTTGTTTTTCCTCCTCTGAAGCTTGCAGAGCAGATTCTGAGGACCACATATGTGTATGTGCAAAAATGTGTGTGTGTGTGTGTGTGTGTGCACTGTTTATCTGCTTTGTGAATGCATTTACAAGTGCACATACCTAGAAGTACAATTATGATTTGAATATATATTTTTATTCATGTGAATCCAGGTATTACATATTTCCTAAAAACTTACTACTTACTTGAGTGATAGATAAATGCATACATGTTAGCTGATATAAACAATTTATGTGCTCTTTTGTGAAATATGTAAATTACATTCTCCAGGCATATCCATCAGCCTCATGAGACTTCTCAACCTAATTCTAGAGTTGATATCTCTTTTGCCTCCTCAATTGCAGTTCCCCCTTTTAAACAAATTCTATATATTCACTTTCTTTCAGTGATTAAATCTAGATAATAATTACTATTTTTTTAAGTTTATTTATTTATGTTGAGAGAGAGCACACAGTTGGGGAGGAGCAGAGAGAGAGAGAGGGACAGAGAGAGAATCCCAAGCAGGCTCTGCACGGTCGAGAGGCTCAAACTCATGAAACATGAGAGATCATGACGTGAGCAGAAGTTGGATGCTTAACAGACTGAGCCACCCAGGCATCCCGATAATATTTACCATCTGACTGATATTATAATTAATCTAGTAAAAAATCTAAAAGATAAATAAAACCAATGTCCAGTTAGGTCAATGTTAAATATAAAAAGTAATTTTTGAACAGGGTTGTTTTTCATTTTTTGAATACTGCCACTCATCCTCCTTAACTACATAGCATATCCCCCTCTCCACCCCGCAAGAAGCCAGGTCAAGCATACCATATGTTTATCACATTCCTGAGCAAACAGCAAGGGAGTGGAAAGGAATGAATCAAAGATTCTTAAGGAGTGTGACCCCCTTTCTAAGTTAATGTGTTTTAGTCCAATGCAGAGAATGCCTGTTTTTGTTTTTGTTTTTGTTTTTGGTCTAGAGGTGAAACAGAGAAATAGTATTTATAGTATTAACATTAAATGCTTCATTTTACCATTAATATCATGCTTAGTCCAAGTTTTTTCAATAAAGCTGTTTTTAGAAATAGTGCTTCACTTTGGGGGGAATAAACCTAGGATGGCAGCTAGCACAATAAATAGTGTGTCTTCTGTGCTTTGTTATTCGGTTTCTATCCTAGATTAGACATAATGCTTCCAGAGTCCGATGGGAACTTCTCCTAGAAGCCCTGTTTCAGAAGTGGGACAGTGATGGCTCAGGCTTCCTGGATCTGAATGAAGTTGATGAACTCTTGTACACATACAAGGAGGGAATGGAAAAAGAATCTATGAGGAAAGGTAAAAAGATAAGAATTTTCTCATTAAAGCTGTGGTAACAACTTGGTTTCAAGTTTTCCAGTACTATGTCATACATAGTTAAAACTCTCATTTTGAAGCCACAAGACACCACTTCACGGCTATTAGAATGGCTATAATTTTTTCAGTTTTATTGAGATAAAATTAACATATAACATTGTGTGAGTTTCAAGTGTACATGTGTTGATCTGATATCTTTATATACTCTGAAATGATTACCACAGCAGCATTAGTTAACACCTCTATCACTTCACATAATTACCATTTCTTTTTTGTGGTGAGACCATGTAAGATCTCTTCTCTTAGCAAACTTAAGTATATAATATTGTTAACTATAATCACCATGCTGTACATTGGATCCACAGAATTTATTCATCTTATAACAAGTGTATACCCTTTGACCAACAATCCCCCATTTCCCCCAACCCCATCCCCTAAGAACCACCATTTTACATTCTCAGTTTGGCTTTTTTAGATTCCACATATAAGTGATATCATACAGTATTTGTCTTTCTTTGTCTGATTTCACTCAGCATAATGCTTTCAAGATCCATCCATGGCAGCACTCTATCTTTTTCATGGATGACTAATACTCCTGTGTGTGTGTGTGTGTGTGTGTGTGCGCACGTGTGTGTGTGAATCACATTTGCTTTATCCATTCACTCACTGATGGTTAGTTTTTTTTCATACCTTGGCTATTGTGAATAATTTTGCAATGAACATGGTGATTCAGGTATCTCTTCGAGATAGTGATTTCATCTCTTTCCATTAGATACACAGAAGTGGAATTGCTGGACAATATGATAACTCTATTTTGTTAATGTTTTTTATTTGTTTGTTTTGAGAGAGAAAGAGAGAGGGCACAAGTGAGGGAGAGGGGCAGAGGGAGAGAGAGAGAATCTTAAGCAGGCTCCATGCTCAGCACTCAGCATGGAACTCAACGCAGGTTCGATCCCACAGCCATGGAATCGCAACCTGAGCCAAAATCAAGAGTCAGATGCTCAACTGACTTGAACCACCCAGACACCTCTATTTTTAATGTTTTGAAACGTCCATACTGTTTTTTATAGTAGTTGTACCAATTTACATTCCCACCGACAGTGCACACTGGGTCCCTTTTCTCCACATCTTTGCCAACACTTGTTATCTCTTGTCTTTTTGATAACAACAACTCTGACAGGTGTGATATGACATCTCATTGTGACTTTGATTTGCATTTCTCTAATTGTTAGTGATGTTGAGCATCTTTTCATGCACTTTTTGGTTATCTGCATGTCTCTGGAAAATTCAGTTTCTTTGCCCATTTTTAAATATTTTTTTCTGTTTAGGTGCATGAGTTCCTTATATATTTTGGATTTTCACCCCTTATCAGATATAGGATTTGCAAAAGTCTTCTATTCTGTAGGTTTCCTTTTCATTTTGTTGATTGCTTCTTTTGCTGTGTAGAATCCTCTTCGTTCAATGTACTTCACTTATTTACTTTTGCTTTTGTTACTTATGTTGTATGGCTATACTTTAAAAATAGAAAAATAGCAAGTGTTGACAAGGATGTAGAGAAGTTGCAACCCTTGTACCTTGTTGGTGGGAAGTGTAGAAAATGTCAGAGCTATCAGGAGTGTATTATGTTGTAGAGTGCTTTGTCCAAGACCTTAACTCTTATCTAGTTAGATTCCTTCCATGTGCCTAGCTACCCTCACTCTTGGGGTTAAAAAAATCCAAAGTATTCCTCAATTCTGCCTATTTTCTCTTCTTGTTTTATCTTTCTGCCTCTACAAGGTCCGATTCACCTCTCAAGTCGGTCTGGCTTGCAAGTTTCTCCTGAATTTACTAACTTAACCACTAAATTCTCCTTAATGACCTTTCTTGTCCTATACTACATCTTTCTCTTCTGATCAAACTTCCCAATAAAAAGTTACTAAAATTCTTATTCTAGTATAATAAGTTTCCTCATCCATTTGATTAGATTCTAGTATAAATGATTTTGCGTTTTACTGGGTTTAAGGATTTATCTGGTGACTCTTGCATATTAGATTTCCAATTCTTAAAGTGTATAGTAAGTGAAAGAAAGAATGATCAGGGTTAGTTAAGTTCTTCAACCTTTTAAAAAATTATTGTATTCGTTTATCTTCAAATGCACCTAAGTTTATCAATTGTCATGTGTTCTTCATTCACTACATCTTCTGCAAACTTGACATTAAACTACACTACTTGTCTTAGACTGCATCCAAAGAATGGAATTTCAAAGGGCACAATGAGATGGTTTCCACTTATAAAGTGGGAAAATTTTATAATATAAAATCATGTTCTATAGAGGAAAAACACCACACAATGGTCAGGAGAGCTGGGTTCCAATACTGGATCTTTCACTTAATGGTCACAGGACCAAAGACAAGTTACTGAACCTCAATAGATTCAGGGGTCCTCATTTGTAAAATGAAGGAGTTAGACGTGATAATTTCTAGAATTTAAGAAACCTGAGGATGACATTATAAGGAAGTTCCAATATATATGAGTGAAGTACAGCAATAGGGATAGGTAGAAAGTATAAAATGTAATGGGTTAAGCCCAGCAAATGAGAATGAGGAAAGTAATGAGGAGGCAGAAAGTGCTGCCAGAAATAAATTTCTGCAAGCAGGAAGAACAAATTATTCTCTGCAAGGGTAGGCTTATACAAAATGACTCTCTCTGAACACATGTTGGTAGCCACCTGGCCTGAGGAGATGATTGCTGAGCTGATGGCCATATGGAAGAAGAAAGGCAGATTTAGCTTCTTTTAAAAAGGGAGAAAATTCTAAATTCAAACATTAGCTAATAACTGATCAGCAAATCTTCAAATAGCTCTTTGTTTCATTTTGTTTTGTTTTGCTCTACCCTTCTTATCTATTTCTGTTTCCAAGATTAAAAATTGGATAAAAATTGGAGAAATAGGATAAAGCCACAGAATTAGAAGTGCCTATAAATGTTTCTGCTGGTATTCTCAAAATGGAAGTTGTCTATATAGAGGGGGCAACTTGAAACTTTTAGCTGGTAATTTCCCTGTTTATTCTTGTCTAATACAGCTCAATCTTTAGAGGAGAAATATTACATATAAAATCTGTAAAACATGTGACCTGTCTACACTGTAGAACTTAATGGAATAGATCACTCTTTCCCCATTACTTCCCATGGAATAGCTTTTAACATTTCTGGATATATATACCCTCTAATTTCCTATTAAATGATAAAATTTACTTTAATATAAAAATTTCTATATAAGTAGGACATTTAACTCTCTTAAAGTTATGAGATTTTGTCCATTCTTCAGTGGATCCTGAGAAACTTAACAGAAGACCATGGGGGAGGGAAAGGGAAAAAAAAAAAAAGGTTAGAGAGGGAGGGAGCCAAAACATAAGAGACTCTTAAAAACTGAGAACAAACTGAGGGTTGATGGGGAGTGGGAGGGTGGGGAGGGTGGGTGATGGGTATGGAGGAGGGCACCTGTTGGATGACCACTGGGTGTTGTATGGAAACCAATCTCACAATAAATTTCATATTTAAAAAAATAATAAAATAAAATAAAATAAAATGTTATGAAATTTTTGTGATGCATTTTGTAACCAAATTCCAGAAATCTTGAACACTTGTGAACCATGTTTATTTAGAAAATCTCATGGAAAAACTCACATAGTGTTTTTTTTAATATTTATTTATTTTTGAGAGAAAGAGCAAGCAGAGGAGGGGCAGAGGGAGAGAAAGAGAATCCCAAGCAGGCTCCACACTGTCAGCGCAGAGCCCAATGAGGGGCTCAAACCCACCAACTGTGAGATCATAACCTGAGCTGAAATCGAGAGTCGGACGCTTAACCGACTGATCCACCCAGGCATCCCACATAGTGTTTTTTAAAGAAACTGAAAACCGGACATATAGTTAGTGTAAAACAACTGCTGTTTCTTTACTCTGCAACAAGGGATCTTTAAGAAACTCTTCAGTCTTTCCTTGATTGTCGTGTCTTTGACAATTTGAAGATTATAGGCTGTTTGTTTATAGTATGTCCTCCTTTTAGGTTGGTCTAATGTTTCCTTATGATTAAATTCAGATTATTCATCTTTACCAGGAATGTCATGTAAGTGATGCTATGTTCTTCTCATTGAATCCTAGCAGAAGTCCCATGATAATAACATGATGTCTGTGGAGTTTCTTCAAAAAATTAAAAATAGGACTACCCTATAATCCAGTAGTCAAACTACTGGGTATTTACCCAAAGAATACAAAAACACTATTTCAAAAAGGTACATGCACCCCTATGTTTATTGCAGCATTATTACAATAGCCAAACTATGGAAGCAGCACAAGTGTCCATGATAGATGAATGGATAAACAAGTGAAATCTTATGGTATTTGTCTTTGACGGGCTTATTTCACTTGGCATTATACTTTCTAGCTCCATCCATGTTGTTGCAAATGGTAAGATTTCATTCTTTTATATAGCTGAATAATTCAGCCATAATTTGTTAAGAAACAAACAAGCAAAGGGGAGAAGAGAGAGACAAGCCGAAAAACAGACTCTTAACTATAGAGAACAAATAGATGGTTGGGGGGGGGGGGGGTGTGTGGCACGGCTAGGTGAAATAGTAGCTGAAGGGCATTAAAGACTAACTTATCTTGATGAGCACTGAGTAACATATGGAATTGTTTAATCACTATGTTGCACCTGAAACCAATGTAACACTGTATGCTAACTATACTGGAATTAAAAAAAAATTTTAAAGATGATATCAGTCCCTTCCATTTAAAAATTACTCTTTCTCCCTTTGTAATTAATAGATTTTTTTTGTGGTTGTACTTTGAAATCATAGAAACATTCCCTTTTTTCTTTTTAAATATTTTATTTTTAAGTAATCTCTACACCCAATGTGGGGTTTGAATTTACAACCCCAAGATTAAGAATCCCACACTCTACTGACTGAGCCAGCCAGGTGCCTCAGAAACATTCTCTTCCTTATCAAACTTTTTATTTATTTGTTATAACAATATGTATTCATGGTTTCCTATTTTATCCAACATGTTGTAATCCAACACTATCATTATTTATTTTAATGTTCCTATTGTCTCAGATTTGACCAATGGGAGTCCTTTCAGTCTGAATTTTATGTCTTCCCCTTCCCTCCAATATTCTATTATGAAAAATTTCAAACATACAGCAAAGCTGAGAGAATTTTATAGTGAACACCTATATATCCATCACCTAGATTCTATCATTAACATTTTATTACACTTTTAAAAATTGTTTATTCATCTCTTTATCCCTCCATTTCTCTTATTTTTTTATACATTTCAAAATAAATTGCTGACCCCAATACACTCCTCCCTAAACACTTCGGCATGTGTATCTTTAATTAGAATTCAATATATGTTAACAGCTTTTTTTCTTTTGAGGTAAAATTAAACAAATGAAACACAAATTTTAAGTGTACATTCACTGAGTTTTGGCAAATACATAGATTGTGTATCCAATACCCCTATTAAGATATAGAACACTAAGTTCCCTCATGCCTCTTTCTCACTCAATCCCCACCACCCAATCCCCAAGACAACCACCCTTCTGGTTGTTTTCCACTACAGATATGTTTTATCTCTCTGAGTTCATATATATGGAATCATTTGTATGTACCCTTTTGTGTAAGGCTTCTTTCACTCAGCATATTTTTTTTTCTTGAGATTCTTACATGTTGTTTTGTGTACCAACAATTTCCTTATTTTGTTTGTTTGTTTGTTTGTTGAGTAGTATTCTGTTGTATGAATAAACTATAGGTTGTTAGTCCATTCTTCAACTGGTAGTCATTTAGACTGATTTCATTTCTTGGCTATTATGAATAAAGATGCTATAAACAATCTTGCACAAATCTTTTGTGCAGATACATGTTTTTATTTCTTTTATAATAAATACCAAGCAGTGTGATTTCTGGGCTATAGGGTAGATATATTTTTAGTTATATTAAGAAACTGACAGAATATTTCCTGTGTCCTTTTAACATGTATCCATCATTCTTTGAGTACTTCCTTGCTTTACACAATGAGATGTTCTAGATTCATCTTATACTTTCCTACTGCCAGCATGGAATCACCCATTTCTCTAAGGAACCTTGGTTTCTTTTAGTGGAGAATCGTATTTAGAGGCCAAGATCTTGGTTCTTTTTTTTTTTTAATGTACAATTTTAATGATTTTAAAAATTTATTTATTTATGTATGTATTTGTTTATTTTTGAGAGAGTGAGTGTGAGTGAGGGGCAGACAGAGGGAGAGAAAGAGAATCCCATGAGGTGCACAGAGAAAGGGAGAGAGAGTGCAGAGCCCAGAGCAGGGCTCCAGCTTACCCAATGTGGGGGCTTGAACTCACAAATCATAAGACCATGATCTGAGCCGAAATTGGATGCTTAACCGACTGAGCCACCCAGACATCCCAAGATCTTGGTTCTATACATGCTCATTGCTTCCAGGTCCCTGCTCCCAAGTTTCTCATAGGGAGTGTGTGTGTGTGTGTGTGTGTGTACACAAAAATTTACATCTGTACATATCTCTGTAAATATCTATTAATATTAAAAGCTGTAAGTTCAAGGCACCTGCCTGGCTCAGTTGGTGGAGCATGTGGCTCTTGATCTCAGGGCTGTAGGTTTGGGGCCCATATTGGGTGTAGAGATTACTTAAAAGTAAAATCTGTAAAGAAAAAAATAACTGTAAGTTCACACTCATACCTCCAAGTCCAAAATAGTAACAGAGTTCATTCTAGTTTTCTCCCTTTTTGTAGCTCTCTTCTTCTCTCTTGCTTGTATTATCCTAAATTTGTTTATTTATCTAATCAGTCCTCTTGTATGGAACTAATCTCCCATCACACTGTCCTCTCCCCCACACTGATGTTCTTTCCTTCTCACTACACTTAAGTCTCAAGACCCTGTATTAACCTCCCTTCCCCCAGTTGCCCTCCTTACTCTGCTCAGGCTCTAACATCCCACAACAGATTCCTCCCCCACATACCTCACGTGGATGCCTCTCATACATCCCCTTAAGTTCTGGCATTCTGTGACAAGGGACCTTTTCATGTAGATGCTCTCCTATATCAAACTTCTGATTCCTCATGCTGAGCTAAGTCCTACCTGGAAGACCTCATTTTGCTTGGGTCCTGATTCCCCATGCTGGGCTGTCCCTATACACAGACACCCTCCTCACTCTGTTTATGTTCTGACTTCCAAAATCAAACTGTCCTTCCATTTGGATGCCCTTCTCACTCTTCTCAGGCCTAATACCCCATGTTGGGCATCTACCCCATGTGGGTATCCTCTTCATCCTGCTTGGGTTCTCACACCCCAAGCCAAACCACCTCTGCAGGGCCACCCTCTTCACTCACATAGGCTGAGATTGCCCTTGCACCTGGGTAACATCCTCACCTGCTCAGGCTCTGACAACCCATGCCTATCACTTCCTGAACAATGCCCTCCTTACCCCACCGGATTTCTGCTACCCTATTCTGGGCCACCGGGCTTACTTTGACCAGGAGCAAATGCTTACCATGCCTTACCTCACCAATGGCTTTAGGACCTAATTGTTCAAGAAGGGAAAGGAATAAAAAGAGGAGGAGAAAGAGGAGGAGGAAGAGGAGGAGGAAGAAATGGAAGAGGAAGAACCCACAAGTTAATTTAATTCAAGACTATATCAGTTAGGACCCTTTGAGTTCAAGTAATAGGAAGCCCAGCCTAGAGTGGTTAAACCAAAAAAAAAACTTTGTTGGTTCATATGATAGAAAAGTCCAGGGCTAGTTCAGAACACAGATTTGGGAGTTCAAATAATGACATGAGGACAAGTGTCTGCTTCTTTCTTTTTCTTTTTCAGTCTGATCTTGCTCTGTTCTATGTTTTGACTCATCTTCATACAGCCTTCCCCCTTGTCGAGTCCAGGTACAATCTCACATCCTCCAGTCCAGTGGGAATAAAAAGGAAAATATCCTCTTGCTAGCAAAGGGTTTGGCATTAGTCTGGACTAAACCAACCACTCTGCCTGAAGGAATAGAATGTCCTGACTGGTTTAGGCCTGAGATGCATGCTACATCTCTAGAACCATGATTGGAATCCTACTCAAACAAACGAAGTGAGATGAGAATGGAGTAGTTTCCCCAAAACAAAATTTGGGATATTAGTAATAGAAAGACAAATGGATGTGATAGAGCAAAAATTAACAAAAGTTCACACTAGAGGGGAGAAGTTAAGATGACGGAGAAGTAGGGGGACCTTGGGCCTTCTTCATTCCTCAAACACAGCTGTATTGAGGTCAGGTCACTTGGAGCACCCAGGAAATCGATCTGTGGACTGGAAGAAGGATCTCCCTGTTTGGAAGGCGATAGTGTGGCAGGTGCGAGGCTCATTTTAACAGACAAATCAAAGCACGCCTAGTTGAATATCCAAACACTCCCAACTGTAAGCAAGGAGGAGCTCTGTAGAGGACTGACAAGTGGGAAAGAGCAGCCAAAATGCAACAGCAGAGGGTAAACAGCATACATCAAAAAAACTTCCTAAAGTGCCAGGCTCTTGACAGTGTATGACCCCTTTTTAATACAGTATTATTCTCAGGTGAAGGAAACATAGCAAGCTTTCAAAACATGCAAAAGACAGAAACTTAGCCAAAATGGCAAGTGGGAGGAATTCTTCTCAAAAGAAAGGTCAAGAAGAAATCACAGCCAGGGACTTGCTCAAAATAGATATAAGCAATATATCTGAAAAATAATTTAGAGCAATAGTCATAAGACTACTAGCTGGGCTTGAAAAAAGCATAGAAGACACCAGAGAAACCCTTCCTGCAGAGCTCAAAGATCTGAAAACTAGTCAGGCTGAAATTAAAAATGCTATAACGGGGTTGCAAAACCAACTGGATATATTCACAGTGAGGATTGAAGAAGCAGAGGAGAGAATAAGTGATATAGAAGATAAATTTATGGAAAATAATTAAGTTGAAAAGAAGAGGGAAAGAAAACTAATAGATTACTAAGGGAAACTTAGGGAACTCAGTGATTCTAGAAAGCAAAAACAATATCCATATCATAGGAGTCCCAGAAGAAGAAGAGTGGGGAAAAGAGGCAGAAGGTTTATTTGAACAAATTTTAGCTGAGAACTTCCCTAATTTGGGGAAGGAGATAGGCATTCAAGTCCAAGAAGCACAGAGAATGCCACTCAAAATCAACAAAAATAGATCAATACCATGGCATATTATAGTGAAATTTGAAAATACAAAGATAAAGAGAGAATTCTGAAAGCAGCTAGGGACAAAAGTTCCTTAACCTACAAGGGTAGACACATAAGGTTAGAGGCAGACCTGTCCACTGAAACTTGGCATGCCAGAAGGGAGTGGGAGGAAATATTCAACGTGCTGAATGGGAAAAATATGCAACCAGGAATTCTTTATCCGGCAAGGCTGACATTCAGAATAGGAGAAATAAAAAGAGTTTCCCAGACAAACAAAAACTAAAGGAGTTCATGACCACTAAACCAGCCCTGCAAGAAATTTTAAGGAGGACTCCACAACTCTACAGGTAAAATAATGGCACTAAATTCATGCCTTTCAAAAATCACTATGAATGTAAATGGACTAAATGCTCCAATCAAAAGACAGAGGGTATCAGCATTGATAAAAACAAGACTCATCTATATGTTTCCTACAAGAGCCTCATTTTAGACCTAAAGACACCTTCAGATTGAAAGTGAGGAGATGGAGAACCATCTATCATGCTAATGGACATCAAAAGAAAGCCAGAGTAGCCATACTTATATCAGAAAAACTGGATTTTAAAACAAAGACAATAACAAGAGACGAATAAGGTCATTATATCATAATTAAGGGGTATATTGATCAAGAAGTACTAACAATTATAGGGGTGTCTAGGTGACTCAGTCGGTTAAGTGTCCAAGTCTTCATTTTGGCTCAGGTCATGATCTCACACTTTGTGAGTTCAAGCCCTGCATCAGGCTCTATGCTGACAGTGTGGAACCTGCTTGGGATTATTGGTCTCCTTCTCTCTCTACCCCTCCCCCAATCTCTCTCTCTCTCTCTCTCTCTCACACACACACACACACACTTTCTCTCTCTCTTTCTCTCAAAATAAATAAATAAACATTTAAAAAAATTTTAAAGACAAAGTACTAACAATTGTAAATATTTCTGCCTCCAACTTGATACACCCAAATATATAAATTAATTAATTAAAAACATAAAGAAACTCATTGATAATAATACTAAGAGACTTTAACACTCTACTTACAGAAATGGGCAGATCATCTGAGCAGAAAATCAACAAGGAAACAATGGCTGTGAATGACATTCTGAACCAGATGGACTTAACAGATATATTCAGAACATTTTATCCAAAAGCAGCAGAATACACATTCTTCTCTAGTGCACATGGGACATTCTCCAGAATAAATCACATACTGGGTCACAAACCAGTCCTCAACAAGCACAAAAAGATTGAGATCATACCGTGCATATTTGCAGATCACAACACTATGAAACTTGAAATCAACCACAAGAAAAAATTTGAAAAGCCCTCAAATACATGGAGGTTAAAGAACATCCTACTAAAGAATTAATGCGTTGACCAGGAAATTAAAGAAGAAATAAAGAAATACATGGATGCCAATGAAAATGAAAACATGACAGTCCAAACCCTTTGGGATGCAGCAAAGGCAGTCCTAAGAAGAAAGTATATTACAATTCAGGCCTATCTCAAGATGCAAGAAAGGTCCCAAATCAACAATATAACCTTGCACCTAATTGCTAGAAAAGGAAGAGCAAATAAAGTCTAAAGCCAGCAGAAGAGAAATAATAAAGATTAGAGCAGAAATAAATGATGTAGAAACAGACAAAAAAGAAAGTAGAACAGATCAACAAAACTAAGAGCTGGTTCTTTGAAAGAATAAACAAAGTTGATAACCCCCTAGCCAGACCTATCAAAAAGAAAAGAGAAAGGACCCAAATAGATAAAATCACAAACGAAAGAGGAGAGATCACAACCAACACCACAGAAATACAATTATAAGAGAATAAAAGAACACTATGAAAAACTATATGCCAACGAACTGGACAATATGGAAGAAATGGATAAATTCCTAGAAATTCACAAACTACCATAACTGAAACAGAAAGAAATACAAAATTTGAACAGACCCATAACCAGCAAAGAAATTGAACCAGTAATCAAAAATGTCCCAACAAACAAGTCCTGGGCTAGATACCTTCCCAGGGGAATCCTATCAGACATTTAAAGAAGAGTTAATACCTATTCTTCTCAAACTGTTCCAAAAAATAGAAATGGGAGAAAAACTTTCCAAATTCATTCTCTGAGGCCAATATTACCCTGATTCCAAAACTAGACAAAGACCCACTAAAAAGGAGAATTACAGGCCAATTTTCCTGATGAACACGAATGCAAAAATTCTCAACAAGATACTAGCAAACTGGATCCAACAATACATTAAAAGACTTATTCACCATGATCAACTGGGATTTATTTCTGTGATGCAGGGCTGGTTCAATATTTGCAAATCAATCAACATGATACATCACACTAATAAAAGAAAGGATAAGAACCACATGATCCTGTCAACAGATGCAGAAAAAGCATTTGACAAAATATACCATCCATGCTTGATAAAAACCCTCAACAAAGTAGGGATAGATGGAACATGGCTCAACATCATCAAAGCCACGTATGAAAGACCCACAGCTAATAAAATCCTCAATGAGAAAAACTTTCCCCTACGGTCAGGAACAAGACAAGGATGTCCACTCTCACCATTACTATTTAACATAGTACTGGGATTCTTAGCCTCAGCAATGAGACAACAAAAAGAAATAAAGAGCATAAAAATTGCAAGGAAGAAATCAGACATTCACTATTTGCAGATAATATGATACTCTGTGTAGAAAACCTGAAAGACTCCACCAAAAATTGCTAGAACTAACAAAGTCGCGGGATATAAAATCAACATGCAGAAATCTGTTGCATTTCTATATGCCAATAATGAAGCAGCAGAAAAAGAAATAGAGGAATCTATTCCATTTGCAATTGCATCAAAAACAATGTTACCTAGGAATAAACCTAACTAAAAGATCTATACTCTGAAAAGTATAAAGAAATTGAAAGGGACACAAAGAAATGGAAAAGAATTCCATGCTCATGGATTGGAAGAACATCGTTAAAATGTCTATACTACCCAAAGCAATATACACTTGTAATGCAACCCCTATCAAAATTACATTATTAGGTATTTACCCAAAGAATAAAAAAATACAGATTTGAAAGGGTGCATACACACCAATGTTTATAGCAGCATTATCAACAATAGCCAAACTATGGAGAGTGCCCAACGTCCACTGACTGATGAATGGAAAAAGAAGATGTGGTGTATATCTATACAATGTAATATTAGTCATCAGAAGGAATGACATCTTGCCATTTGCAAAAATGTGGATGAAGCTAGAATGTATTATGCTAAATGAAATAACTCAATCAGAGAAAGACAAATACCATATGATTGCACTCATTTGTGGAATTTAAGAAACAAAGCAGATGAACATATGGCAAGAGGAGGAAAAAAAGAGAAGAGAGGGGAAACAAAACCACAAAAGACTCTTAATGATAGAGAACAAACTGAAAGTTGATGGAGGGAAGTGAGTGGGAGATTGACTCGATGGGTGATGGGCATTAAGGAGGGAACTTGTTTTGATGAGAGCACTGAGTGTTGTATGTAAGTGATGAATTACTGAATTCCACTCCTGAAACTAAATTGCACTGTATGTTAACTAAAATTTAAATAAATTTATAAATAAATAAATAGTATAAACTCAGGAAAAAATCAACAAAAGTCCAACCACAAAAATGAGAAACCTTCATCAGTAGGAGGACCAAAAGTAATAGGCAGTATTTGTTAATTGTCAAACATATGGTATAGAATAGATGCTTGTCTTCCAAAGGAAGGAGATATCGTGGTGGAAGCCTTCTTCAGGAAGGAGAAATTTTGAAATGTAAACAAGAAGGGTACATACCCTATGACTTATTAATTTATAATGAATGTCAAAGAAACTTCCACATGCATACCGGAAGACATGTATAGCAAAACACTGGAGACAACCTACATGCCCACTGACAGGAGAATAAATCAATGGTGGTATACACACAGAATGACATAGTATACAGTGGTAAAAATGAATGAATCACAGCTACAGGAAAAACATGGATGGATATGGTAGCATGATGTGGAATAAAAAAGTAAGTCCCGGGGCGCCTGGGTGGCTCAGTCGGTTAAGCGTCTGACTTTGGCTCAGGTCATGATCTCGCGATTCATGAGTTCGAGCCCCGCATCAGGCTCTGTGCTGACAGCTCAGAGCCTGGAGCCTGTTTCAGATTCTGTGTCTCCCTCTCTCTCTGCCCCTCCCCTGCTCATGCTCTGTCTCTCTCTGTCTCAAAAATAAATAAAAACATTTAAAAAAAATAAGTCCCATAAAACTATATATATACATACATACACACACGCACGCACACATATATATATGAACACTCAGTGCTCATCAAAACAAGTGCCCTCCTTAATGCCCATCACCCATTGAGCCAATCTCCCACCCACTTCCCTCCATCAACTTTCAGTTTGTTCTCTATCATGAAGAGTCTCTTGTGGTTTTCAAAAATGAACTACTGGGACCTCATCAAAACAAAAAGCTTCTGTACAGCAAAGGAAACAATCAGCAAAACTAAAAGGCAATCGACAGAATGGGAGAAGATATTTGCAAACGACGTGTCAGATAAAGGGTTAGTATCCAGAATCTATAAAGAACTTCTCAAACTCAACACCCAAAACACAAATAATCCAGTGAAGAAATGGGCAAAAGACATGAATAGACACTTCTCCAAAGAAGACATCCAGATGGCCAACTGACACATGAAAACATGCTCAACATCACTCATCATCAGGGAAATCCAAATCAAAACCACAATGAGATACCACCTTACACCTGTCAGAATGGCTCACATTAACAACTCAGGCAACAACAGATGTTGGCGAGGATGCGGAGAAAGAGGATCTCTTTTGCATTGTTGGTGGCAGTGCAAGCTGGTACAGCCACTCTGGAAAACAGTATGGAGGTGCCTCAAAAAACTAAAAATAGAACTACCCTACGACCCAGCAATTGCACTACTAAGCATTTATCCATGGGATACAGGTGTGCTGTTTCGAAGGGACACATGCACGCCCATGTTTATAGCAGCACTATCAACAACAGCCACAGTATGGAAAGAACCCAAATGTCCATGGATGGATGAATGGATAAAGAAGATGTGGTGTATGTATACAATGCAGTATTACTCAGCAATCAAAAAGAATCAAAAGAAATCTTGCCATTTGCAACTACGTGGATGGAACTGGAGGGTATTATGCTAAGTGAAATTAGTCAGTCAGAGAAAGACAAAAATCATATGACTTCACTCATATGAGGACTTTAAGAGACAAAACAGATGAACATAAGGGAAGGGACACAAAAATAATATAAAAATAGGGAGGGGGACAAAACAGAAGAGACTCATAAATATGGAGAACAAACAGAGGGTTGCTGGAGGGGTTGTGGGAGGGGGGGATGAACTAAATGGGTAAGGGGCACTAAGGAATCTACTCCTGAGATCATTGTTGCACCATATGCTAACTAATTTGGATGTAAATTTTAAAAAATAAAAAATAAAATCAAATAAATAAAAATAAATAAGTAAAATAGTATTTAAAAAAAAAGAGTCTCTTGTGGTTTTGTTTCCCTCTCTTCTCTTTTTTCCTTGTCTTCCCATATGTTCATCTGCTTTGTTTCTTAAATTCCACATATAAGTGCAATCATATGGTATTTGTCTTTCTCTGATTGAGTTATTTCACTTAGATAATACATCTAGCTTCATCCACATCTATGTATATATATATGTGTGTGTATATGTATGTATGTATGTGTGTGTGTATATATATATAGATATAGATATAGATATAGATATAGATATAGATATAGATATAGTTGATGTCCTTTTCCTGAAATTTTCAAATAGGCCAAACTAAACTACATGTTGTTTAGAAGTGCACACGCAAACACACACACACACAATAACACTACTGGGAAAATAAAAGGAAGGGAAAGATAATGCAAAAGCAAAATCGCAGGTTATTGATGGGGCTGTGGGGGGGCAGGGGATGAAACAGGGTAGGAGCATGGAGTAAGATGTGTTATTGCAAATGCTTAAGTTTGGCAGCACATTCATAATTGTACAATTAAAAAAATAGAAGAGATGTGGATGCAGAAGTGTGTAAGGCATTGTCAGGACCATGAGTAGAATGGAGATACTAGGGCAAATAATTTCTATATGGTATTATGGGTAGATATTATTGGAAAATGAACTGGATCTGTATATGGTAGGACTTTTCCCCCTATCTCTTAATTTTTATTTATCTTTAATTTTTAAATTTCAGCATAGTTAACATACTATGTTACATGAGGTTCAGGTGTACAACATAGTGATTCAGCTTCTCAATATATTGTGCTATGCTTACCTCAAGTATATCGTCATCTGTCACTGAATATGGTAGGACTTTGAACCAGGAATTGCATACTGCAAATTGTGTTTATTTTTCATTTTAGTTTTTGTTTTTGCATGTTGATATATTTTTATTCTTTACAATAATTGGGGAGTGTGTTTATGATTATTTAAATACCATGATTAATAAAAGCCATAAATTTGTCTTAGTGCCTTTGAGGTTCATTCCAGTTGTGTGATATGTATATATGTATGTATGTATGTATGTATGCATGTATGTATTTATTAATTTTTTTTATTTAAGTATAACCAACACACAATGTTACATTAGATTTAGGTGTACAACATAGTGATTTAACTTTTCTATCTGTTATGCTATGCTCCCCTCAAGTGTAGATACCATCTGTCACCATACAAAGCTATTACAATATTATTGACTATATCCCCTATGCTATGTCTTTTATTCATGTGACTTATTCATTCTATAACAAGAAGCCTGTATCTCCCACTCCCCTTCACACTTTTTGTCCATCTCCCCACCCACCTTCCCTCTGGCAACCATCAGTTTGCTCTCTGTATTTATAGGCCTGATTCTGCTTTTTGTTGTAAGTTGTTTTGATTTAATTTTATAAATATGTATTGAGACTTACTATTGGTAATCTAATTATGTATAAAGTGACTAACACTGGTTTGGGATTATGGAATTAGGAATGGAGAAGAGTGGCAACAAGATATATTGCCAAAGGCTAACAGGATAGGATTAAGTGGCCTATTGGATATGGAAGGTAAAAAGTAGGGAGGAGTCAGAGTTGACCCTGGAGTTTCAGCTGGCTGAGTGGTGGAGTTAAAAAAACAAAACAGAAACAGGGAAGATGACACAGGATATTGTGAGTTCAATACAGGAAGTCACTGTAAGATGTTTCATTAGGCTTTGAGATGCTTTTGATATACCTGGTTTTCCATGGGGAGCAGTTGTCAGGGGCTTCAGTCTGCTATAAAAGGGGAATGAAAATTTCCCCCATAGATAAATGAACTTTTGATTAGTTCTTCATTTTGTGTTTATGTCTTTTAGCTAAACTACACATCCAATTTCCAAAGCCACACCCTGGTCAAGAAGTGAGGATGTCTTCAAAACAATTTCAGAAATACATACAGTTGGTTGTATCTGAACTCAGGGGCAATGAAGATCATGTTCTGGAAACTGTTGTGGAGTTTCTGATGAATGCTTTAGAAAGGAGCCCTACTGAGAACCTGAGGAATTGTGCCAGGCGGAAGTGGCTATACCGAATCCAACATGCTGCAGAGACAAGCGGGGTATCTTTGGAGCCAGTGTACACCGAGACCTTTAAGGCCCTCACCCAGGTATGTTTTTCTAAAGTGAAATATAAGAGGAAAAATTTCCTCCTAGTATGTGATGTTCAATGGTTGCAAAGGGGGAGCACACTAAATTCTCTTGAAAAATTACTGAGTACTGCTATAGATGTTTCGTTCATTCCAAAACATTACAGTGACCCAAAGCCTAGGAAAGACACAACAGGAATGATTGCAGGTTGGGAAGGTAGCAGTAGAGAGGCATAAGAGACAGAATTGTGTCTTGGGATTTCTAATTTCATTTGTGCTGAGAGTCAATAAGCTTGGAGAAGACAATAGGCTAATATTGAAAAATACCAGTAAGGAGATGGTACAGGCAGTTCAAGCTACATTTCCCTTGAAAAATGTTTTAGGAGTCAGTTTAAAAAGGAACTATTTAGGGTCGTCTGGGTGGCTCAGTCAGTTGAGCATCCAACTCCTGATTTTGGCTTAGGTCATGATCCCAAGGTCATGGGATCGGACCCTGTGTGGGGTTCTCGCTGAGTATGGAGCCTGGTTAAGACTCTCTCGCTCTCCCTCTGCCCCTCTCCCCTGCTTGCACACACTGTCTCTCTCTTCCTCTAAAATGAAACAAATTTTAAAGGAACAATTTAAGGGGCACCTAGTTGGCTCAGTCAGTTAAGTGTCTGACTCTTGGTTTCCACTCAGGTCATGATCTCATGGTTCATCAAATCGAGCCCCATGTTGGACTCTGTGCTGACAGCATGGAGCCTGCTTAGGATTCTCTCTCTCTCCTCTCTCTCTGCCCCTCCCCCCACTTGCTGACTCTCTTTCTGTCTCAAAATAAACATTAAAATTTTTAAAAGAAACTATTTAAATCATAAGGTCATTAGGAAGTAGGATCCAATATCACACAATATTTCATTGCCTAGAAACAAGCTGATACTATTATAGAATCATGTCAGTTAAAACACATGACTCTGATGGACCACTGCCCACAGCTTTGCCACCCCCTCAGGCACTCCCAGCTTGCTGCCCCTCCCGGACAGAAACAGCCAGCATGGCTGAGATAGATAGATAGATAGATAGATAGATAGATAGATAGATAGAGATAGATAGAAATCACAGATTCCACTAGTCCAGGGAACTTGGAGCCATTCAGCTCAATTAAATAGCAGCACTTAATTAATGGATTCATCAACTGAATGGCTGAATTTTCCAATGTACTTTGAAATGGTGTGACCAGGAGCAGAAGACCAATCTAGAAAAACAAGTATTACTCCAACTTGTTTCAGAGGTCTGTGGTACCCTGAGAGAAATCTTACTACATTTGCTAGTTACTCTATAGATCTTTTATGTAGAAAAGGAAGAATAAAGGCAAAAGGAAAAAAATACATGAAAAGTAAACCCAGTGCTTGCTTCAACAGCACAAAGACTAAAATTGGAACAATACAGAGAAGATTAGCATGGCCCCTGCCCAAGGATGTCATGCTAATTTGTGAAGCATTCAATATTTTTCCAAAAATGAAAAGAAAAAAAAAAAAGCAAACCCAAATATATAGAAAGGGAAGGCAAAAATCAAGGAAAACATTTTTCATGTCCCCAAATTATGGACATGCTCAATAATGTGTCAACACAATATTGTTAATAACATAATAATATTTTAGGTACAGAGAATTTTCTGTTATTTTAGTTAGAAATAGTAGTTGCATAAACTCTGAAATCTGAGACCCCAGAAATTTTTTCCTGGCATAAATCAAATATCATAGCCAAACTATGTTAAGAATTCCCTGAGAGCATTTTTTCCTTTAGAGTAGATGGTGAAAATGTACTCAAGAAATATGAGTTAAATGAAGCCATATTCTTGCCCTGGCCCTCTAAGATAAATACTTTTAACTGAAGCTGAGACAATATGACTATAGTCCAAAGGGATACAAGTTTTAAACCTCTAAATTTGAGAAGACTTGAGAGATTTTTTTTTTAGTCTAGTTGACATAAAGTAAATCCATTCCATTCATTAAAACTCAGATTTGGGGGGCATTTGGGTGGCTCAGTTGGTTAGGCGTCCAACTTTTGATTTTAGCTCAGGTCATGATCTCACAGTTGTAGAATCTAGCCCCTCATCAGGCTCCACACTCACTGCGGAGATTCTCTCTCTCTCTCTCTCTCTCTCTCTCTCTCTCTCTCTCCCTCTCCCTCCTTCTCTCTCTCTCTCTCTCTCTCTCTCTCTCTCTCTCTCTCTGTCTCTCTCAAATAAAAAACAAAACCAAAAACTCAGGTTTAGGAGACAGCTGTGGTGTCAGCCTTTTCCCCGCTGCCCATGAATGGTAATTATTGTGGTCAGATGCACAAACTGGCTAATGATGGGAGACGAGATTAAGAGAATAACTCTTAATCACCAAATACATCATCAGAAACATTTTGACATAGGATGCTGAATCCCATGGAAATAAGAAGATCAGTGCTCACATTTCCCTCTTAGAAGAAAACAGACTACTGCCTGATAGAGGGAATGTTCTATTGAGGAACGTAGCTTCTACTTTAGATGATGCTCCATTTGTACTGAACAGGGTACTCTACAGGGACATGAAGGGAATCAGGTAAGAATTTCTTGAAGAGGTTGGTTTTACACTTCTAAAAAAAATAGTTCCCTTTCTGAAATAAACTAGTATAGAAATCCCAGTTAACTTCCCAAGAGAGAAAGACCTCAGGCCACCAATGCTTCTGGAGTGGGAGGTGATGGGTTTCCAGTCTTAAATAATTTCACCTGGTCAATTCTAGAGCTGACTCCTAGGCAGTGATTTGCCATGTTGGAACTCTGCCTCACAACATCAGCTCAATTATTTCTGCCTGCTTTATAAGTTATGTCTCCAGCATCCTGTTCATATATGTTTTCTCTGGTATGAGCTAAGCTTGCTTTTTAATCTTTTTCTAAAGTCAGACTCTCCAAACTAGTAATTTCATGAGTCCACTTCTCTGACATATAATGACAATAACTATGAATGGAGAATTGATCTTTTTTTTTTTTTTTTCCTTGCTTTATTCTTTATTCACAGGCAGAGAGAGGTGGCTTCTCGAAAACCTCCCTATTAGTTAGAGTGCCTCTTTTTCTTTTTTTTTTTTTTTTTTTTATTTTTTTTTTTTCTGAAATTTATTGACAAATTGGTTTCCATACAACACCCAGTGCTCATCCCAAAAGGTGCCCTCCTCAATACCCATCACCCACCCTCTCCTCCCTCCCACCCCCCATCAACCCTCAGTTTGTTCTCAGTTTTTTACAGTCTCTTATGCTTTGGCTCTCTCCCATTCTAACCTCTTTTTTTTTTTTTTTTCTCCTTCCCCTCCCCCATGGGTTCCTGCCAAGTTTCTCAGGATCCACATAAGAGTGAGACCATATGGTATCTGTCTTTCTCTGTATGGCTTATTTCACTTAGCATCACACTCTCCAGTTCCATCCACGTTGCTACAAAAGGCCATATTTCATTTTTTCTCATTGCCATGTAATATTCCATTGTGTATATAAACCACAATTTCTTTATCCATTCATCAGTTGATGGACATTTAGGCTCTTTCCATAATTTGGCTATTGTTGAGAGTGCTGCTATGAACATTGGGGTACAAGTGGCCCTATGCATCAGTGCTCCTGTATCCCTTGGATAAATTCCTAGCAGTGCTATTGCTGGGTCATAGGGTAGGTCTATTTTTAATTTTCTGAGGAACCTCCACACTGCTTTCCAGAGCGGCTGCACCAATTTGCATTCCCACCAACAGTGCAAGAGGGTTCCCGTTTCTCCACATCCTCTCCAGCATCTATAGTCTCCTGATTTGTTCATTTTGGCCACTCTGACTGGCGTGAGGTGATACCTGAGTGTGGTTTTGATTTGTATTTCCCTGATAAGGAGCGACGCTGAACATCTTTTCATGTGCCTGTTGGCCATCCGGATGTCTTCTTTAGAGAAGTGTCTATTCATGTTTTCTGCCCATTTCTTCACTGGGTTATTTGTTTTTCGGGTGTGGAGTTTGGTGAGCTCTTTATAGATTTTGGATACTAGCCCTTTGTCCGATATGTCATTTGCGAATATCTTTTCCCATTCCGTTGGTTGCCTTTTAGTTTTGTTGGTTGTTTCCTTTGCTGTGCAGAAGCTTTTTATCTTCATAAGGTCCCAGGAATTCACTTTTGCTTTTAATTCCCTTGCCTTTGGGGATGTGTCGAGTAAGAGATTGCTACGGCTGAGGTCAGAGAGGTCTTTTCCTGCTTTCTCCTCTAAGGTTTTGATGGTTTCCTGTCTCACATTTAGGTCCTTTATCCATTTTGAGTTTATTTTTGTGAATGGTGTGAGAAAGTGGTCTAGTTTCAACCTTCTGCATGTTGCTGTCCAGTTCTCCCAGCACCATTTGTTAAAGAGGCTGTCTTTTTTCCATTGGATGTTCTTTCCTGCTTTGTCAAAGATGAGTTGGCCATACGTTTGTGGGTCTAGTTCTGGGGTTTCTATTCTATTCCATTGGTCTATGTGTCTGTTTTGGTGCCAATACCATGCTGTCTTGATGATGACAGCTTTGTAGTAGAGGCTAAAGTCTGGGATTGTGATGCCTCCTGCTTTGGTCTTCTTCTTCAAAATTCCTTTGGCTATTCGGGGCCTTTTGTGGTTCCATATGAATTTTAGGATGGCTTGTTCTAGTTTCGAGAAGAATGCTGGTGCAATTTTGATTGGGATTGCATTGAATGTGTAGATAGCTTTGGGTAGTATTGACATTTTGACAATATTTATTTTTCCAATCCATGAGCAGGGAATGTCTTTCCATTTCTTTAAATCTTCTTCAATTTCCTTCAGAAGCTTTCTATAGTTTTCAGCATACAGATCCTTTACATCTTTGGTTAGATTTATTCCTAGGTATTTTATGCTTCTTGGTGCAATTGTGAATGGGATCAGTTTCTTTATTTGTCTTTCTGTTGCTTCATTGTTAGTGTATAAGAATGCAACTGATTTCTGTACATTGATTTTGTATCCTGCAACTTTGCTGAATTCCTGTATCAGTTCTAGCAGACTTTTGGTGGAGTCTATCGGATTTTCCATGTATAATATCATGTCATCTGCAAAAAGCGAAAGCTTGACTTCATCTTTGCCAATTTTGATGCCTTTGATTTCCTTTTGTTGTCTGATTGCTGATGCTAGAACTTCCAGCACTATGTTAAACAGCAGCGGTGAGAGTGGGCATCCTTGTCGTGTTCCTGATCTCAGGGAAAAAGCTTTCAGTTTTTCCCCGTTGAGGATGATGTTAGCTGTGGGCTTTTCATAAATGGCTTTTATGATCTTTAAGTATGTTCCTTCTATCCCGACTTTCTCAAGGGTTTTTATTAAGAAAGGGTGCTGGATTTTGTCGAAGGCCTTTTCTGCATCGATTGACAGGATCATATGGTTCTTCTCTCTTTTTTTGTTAATGTGATGTATCACGTTGATTGATTTGCGAATGTTGAACCAGCCCTGCATCCCAGGAATGAATCCCACTTGATCATGGTGAATAATTCTTTTTATATGCCGTTGAATTCGATTTGCTAGTATCTTATTGAGAATTTTTGCATCCATATTCATCAGGGATATTGGCCTGTAGTTCTCTTTTTTTACTGGGTCTCTGTCTGGTTTAGGAATCAAAGTAATACTGGCTTCATAGAATGAGTCTGGAAGTTTTCCTTCCCTTTCTATTTCTTGGAATAGCTTGAGAAGGATAGGTATTATCTCTGCTTTAAACGTCTGGTAGAACTCCCCTGGGAAGCCATCTGGTCCTGGACTCTTATTTGTTGGGAGATTTTTGATAACCGATTCAATTTCTTCGCTGGTTATGGGTCTGTTCAAGCTTTCTATTTCCTCCTGATTGAGTTTTGGAAGCGTGTGGGTGTTCAGGAATTCGTCCATTTCTTCCAGGTTGTCCAATTTGTTGGCATATAAGTTTTCATAGTATTCCCTGATAATTGTTTGTATCTCTGAGGGATTGGTTGTAATAATTCCATTTTCATTCATGATTTTATCTATTTGGGTCATCTCCCTTTTCTTTTTGAGAAGCCTGGCTAGAGGTTTGTCAATTTTGTTTATTTTTTCAAAAAACCAACTCTTGGTTTCGTTGATCTGCTCTACAGTTTTTTTAGTTTCTATATTGTTTATTTCTGCTCTGATCTTTATTATTTCTCTTCTTCTGCTGGGCTTAGGCTGCCTTTGCTGTTCTGCTTCTAGTTCCTTTAGGTGTGCTGTTAGATTTTGTATTTGGGATTTTTCTTGTTTCTTGAGATAGGCCTGGATTGCAATGTATTTTCCTCTCAGGACTGCCTTTGCTGCGTCCCAAAGCGTTTGGATTGTTGTATTTTCATTTTCGTTTGTTTCCATATATTTTTTAATTTCTTCTCTAATTGCCTGGTTGACCCACTCATTCGTTAGTAGGGTGTTCTTTAACCTCCATGCTTTTGGAGGTTTTCCAGACTTTTTCCTGTGGTTGATTTCAAGCTTCATGGCATTGTGGTCTGAAAGTAAGCATGGTATAATTTCAATTCTTGTAAACTTATGAAGGGCTGTTTTGTGACCCAGTATATGATCTATCTTGGAGAATGTTCCATGTGCACTCGAGAAGAAAGTATATTCTGTTGCTTTGGGATGCAGAGTTCTAAATATATCTGTCAAGTCCATCTCATCCAATGTCTCATTCAGGGCCCTTGTTTCTTTATTGACCGTGTGTCTAGATGATCTATCCATTTCTGTAAGTGGTGTATTAAAGTCCCCTGCAATTACCACATTCTTATCAATAAGGTTGCTTATGTTTATGAGTAATTGTTTTATATATTTGGGGGCTCCGGTATTCGGTGCATAGACATTGATAATTGTTAGCTCTTCCTGATGGATAGACCCTGTAACTATTATATAATGTCCTTCTTCATCTCTTGTTACAGCCTTTAATTTAAAGTCTAGTTTGTCTGATATAAGTATGGCTACTCCAGCTTTCTTTTGGCTTCCAGTCGCATGATAAATAGTTCTCCATCCCCTCACTCTCAATCTAAAGGTGTCCTCAGGTCTAAAATGAGTCTCTTGTAGACAGCAAATAGATGGGTCTTGTTTTTTTATCCATTCTGATACCCTATGTCTTTTGGTTGGCGCATTTAATCCATTTACATTCAGTGTTATTATAGAAAGATACGGGTTTAGAGTCATTGTGATGTCTGTATGTTTTATGCTTATAGTGATGTCTCTGGGACTTTGTCTCACAGGGTCCCCCTTAGGATCTCTTGTAGGGCTGGTTTAGTGGTGACAAATTCCTTCAGTTTTTGTTTGTTTGGGAAGACCTTTATCTCTCCTTCTATTCTAAATGACAGACTTGCTGGATAAAGGATTCTTGGCTGCATATTTTTTCTGTCTAGCACACTGAAAATCTCTTGCCAATTCTTTCTGGCCTGCCAAGTTTCAAAAGAGAGATCAGTCACGAGTCTTATAGGTCTCCCTTTATATGTGAGGGCACGTTTACCCCTTGCTGCTTTCAGAATTTTCTCTTTATCCTTGTATTTTGCCAGTTTCACTATGATATGTCGTGCAGAAGATCGATTCAAGTTACGTCTGAAGGGAGTTCTCTGTGCCTCTTGGATTTCAATGCCTTTTTCCTTCCCCAGTTCAGGGAAGTTCTCAGCTATGATTTCTTCAAGTACCCCTTCAGCACCTTTCCCTCTCTCTTCCTCCTCTGGGATACCAATTATGCGTATATTATTTCTTTTTAGTGTATCACTTAATTCTCTAATTTTCCCCTCATACTCCTGGATTTTTTTATCTCTCTTTTTCTCAGCTTCCTCTTTTTCCATAACTTTATCTTCTAGTTCACCTATTCTCTCCTCTGCCTCTTCAAGCCGAGCTGTGGTGGTTTCCATTTTGTTATGCATTTCGTTTAAAGCGTTTTTCAGCTCCTCGTGACTGTTCCTTAGTCCCTTGATCTCTGTAGCAAGAGATTCTCTGCTGTCCTGTATACTGTTTTCAAGCCCAGCGATTAATTTTATGACTATTATTCTAAATTCACTTTCTGTTATATTATTTAAATCCTTTTTGATCAGCTCATTAGCTGTTGTTATTTCCTGGAGATTCTTCTGAGGGGAGTTCTTCCGCTTGGTCATTTTGGATAGTCCCTGGCGTGGTGAGGACCTGCAGGGCACTTCCCCTGTGCTGTGGTGTATACCTGGAGTTGGTGGGCGGGGCCGCAGTCAGACCTGATGTCTGCCCCCAGCCCACCGCTGGGGCCACAGTCAGACTGGTGTGTGCCTTCTCTTCCCCTCTCCTAGGGGCGGGATTCACTGTGGAGTGGTGTGGCCCGTCTGGGCTACTTGCACCCTGCCAGGCTTGTGATGCTGGGGATCTGGTGTATTAGCTGGGGTGGGTAGGCAAGGTGCTTGGGGGCAGGAGGGGCAGGCTTAGATCGCTTCTCCTTAGGTGATCCACTTCAGGAGGGGCCCTGTGGCAGCGGGAGAGAGTCAGATCCGCTGGCTGCCGGAGGTTTGGCTCCGCAGAAGCGCAGAGTTGGGTGTTTGCGCGGAGCGAGCAAGTTCCCTGGCAGGAACCGGTTCGCTTTGGGATTTCGGCTGGGGGATGGGCGGGGGAAATGGCGCTGGCGAGCGCCTTTGTTCCCCACCAAACTGAGCTCTGTTGTCAGGGGGCTCAGCAGCTCTCCCTCCCTTTGTCCTCCAGCCTTCCCGCTTTCCGAGCAGAGCTGTTAATTTCTGACCTCCCAGACGCTAAGTCGCGCTTGCTGTCGGAACACAGTCCGCCCGGCCCCTCCGCTTTTGCAAGCCCGACTCGGGGGCTCTGCTTGGCCGGCGAGCCGCCCCTCCGCCCCGGCTCCCTCCCGCCAGTCCGTGGAGCGCGCACCGCCTCGCCGCCCTTCCTACCCTCTTCCGTGGGCCTCTTGTCTGCGTTTGGCTCCGGCGACTCTGTTCTGCTAATCCTCTGGCGGTTTTCTGGGTTATTTAGGCAGGTGTAGATGGAATCTAAGTGATCAGCAGGACGTGCGGTGAGCCCAGCGTCCTCCTAAGCCGCCATCTTGCCGCCGAATCGAATTGATCTAATTTCCTGCACGGTTTCATCTAAAGCCTTCTCCCGTGCCTTTCTACCACCTTCTAATTCCTATTCCTCAGCTTTACAGTAGTGGATGAAGGGAAGCCAATACATGTCCCCCAGGTTCAGCACCATGGGAACGTCTTCTTCTGGAACAATTCCATCAAGAAGAGTGATCAAAATGGTTCATTCCTGGCTCTGCCTCTTCAGGATGCATATATGAGGGTCTTTGGGGTCATGGCTGTTGACACCCTAAGAGATCCCCAAAAAATAAACGTCTTTGTGCCTCATGAGATCAGATTCTATCAGGTAAGTCATGGAGGAATTCTTCAAGAGCAATGGTAAGATGGCCTCTCCTTCTATACTTTTTAAAAAGCAAAACCTAAAACCAGATGAAAATAGATAGTGTCATCATACTTGTTCCTGATTACTGTGTATGTCTAACAGTCTTTGGAGAGGTTTTCCATTACACATAGAAGGACTCTCAGCCTCATCTATGCTTTAGCTTCTGGGAAGATTATTAATATGTGTCCTATTGCATTAATTATAGGAACAGCATTTTATGCTGTAGCACTGAAATCCAACCATTAGACTACTAACTAAGACCCACAAAGTAGGAATGAATCTTTAGAAGGGAGATATTTATGTTTTATTAGTAGGGGGAACCTAGAAATCTTTTACTCTTTCCACAAATGCATTCCCATGACTCTTGGTTTCAGTGTCATGATTTTTAAGGATGAAGGATGTAGGAAGAAACCTAAATGTTTCTTGAGTATTCATGTTTTCAAATTAGATCACGAAAAAGATGGGCATTTAAAATTTTTTTCAATGTTTATTTATTTTTGAGAGTGTGGGCAGGGAAGGGGCAGAGAGAGGGGGAGACACAGAATCCGAAGCAGGCTCCAGGCTCTGACCTGTCAGCACAGAGCCCGACATGGGGCTTGAATCTATGAACCAGGAGATTATGACCTGAGCTAAAGTTGGATGCTTAACCGACTGAGCCACCCAGGTGCTCCAAAAGATAAGCACTTTTAAGACTATAACTGGATCATTTATTTCTACAAGCATTTTAATTTGATTTTATGAATAGTAATTGCAATGAAGAAAGATTGAAAGCCTTTATGGAGGCGATGGACTGGGATGTAGCAACAATCAGGAACTTGCTATGCCTTTACCACGTATTCCCCTCTAAGCGTCTGGCTCTTTATGTTTATTTACCACAATTTAAAAATTTTCTCTTCTCAGTGCACCTGGGTGACTCAGTCAGGTAGATTAAACTCTTGATTTCAGCTCAGGTCATGATCTCAGAGTTTGTGAGTTCGAGCCCCTCATTGGGCTCTGTGCTGTCAGCACAGAACACTGTGCTTGGGAATCTCTCTCCCTCTCTCTTTGCCTCTCCCACTCTATCTCTCTCTCAAAATAAATAAACTTAAAAATTTTTTTTTCTCTTCCCATTTATTGGATGTATAACTGAGGAAAGTGGTGGAATCTTTTTCTCTGGACATTAAAAAAAAATGTTTATTTAGTTATTTTGAGGGAGAGAAAGCCCAATGTGGGGCTCAAACTCACAAACTGTGAGATCATGACCTGAGCCGAAATCAAGAGCTGGACCCTTAACTGACTGAGTCACCTAGGTGCCCCTGGACATCTTCTTAATAATGTGATTCACTCTTATCTGATATAAGAATGATATAAAGATATCAAGAAGAAAATGGAGGAGTATGGAGTTAACAGTAGGTGAATTATATATAATCTTATTAGAGACGATGTCAAAATGAACTTTATTTTTTATTTTTTTAAGTTTATTTATTTTGAGAGAGAGAGAAAGCATGCTCAAGTGGGGAAAGGGCAGAGAGAGAGAGAGAGAGAGAAAAGAGAGAGAGAGAGAGAGAGAGAATCCCAAGCAGACCCTCTGCTGTCAGCACAGAGCCTGACGTGGGGCTCAAACCCTCGAACCGTGAGATCATGACCTGAGCTGAAGTTGGACACTTAACCACCCAGGTGCCCCTCAATATGAACTTTAAATAGATTCTCCAGGACCTAGAGGTAGAGTGTCCTGAGTTACCCTTAGATGCCTCGGGTTGTATTATAAAATTCATATAGTCTTGAAGAATTTGTGGTTCCTAGAGTCTCTTGACAACAAGACAACAGATGCGTTCTAAGGACTTCATCCCCCTTTTCTGTGTAACAGCCTCTCTCATTGCCTATAAGAAGACTGTGTTATCTAGCATGTTGCAGGCCTTGGACCAGAGTACAACCTGTACTGATCTGATGACAAAAAGGACAGAAAGATCCAGAAATTGAAATTGCATCATATCAGGGCAGCTCCTACCCATCTGCCCAAGGCTGTCATTAGCACCTGGCTTTTAAATATTTTTTCTCATTTCAAACTTTATCTTGTTCTTCTGACTCTATTCTCTGATAGCACATATCACAAATTTCACTGGATGATTATCAGGAAACATAATAAAGTTATGCGGATCTTGTAGTAGATATCTCCTTACATCTTTGATTTCTTGAGATCTTTTTTTTCATAGTAGAATCTGGAACACTGCCTTTTGAGAACTGATGAATACTTTGTCTGAAGTAGGTCATCATTAATTTAAAAAGATAATCTGGGGCACCTGAATGGCTCAGTGGTTGAACATCAGACTTCAGCTCAGGTCACGATCTCAGGGATCGTGAGTTTGAGCCCCACATCGGGATCGCTGCTGTCAGCACACAGAGTGCTTCAGATCCTCTGTCCCCCTCTCACTGCCCCTCCCCCACTTGTGCTTTCTCTGAAAAATAAACATTAAAAAAAGATAAGCCAATTGGTGCATTATTCTGCTATTTTAAAAAGAAAAGACAGGGGCGCCTGGGTGGCGCAGTCGGTTAAGCGTCCGACTTCAGCCAGGTCACGATCTCACGGTCCGTGAGTTCGAGCCCCGCGTCAGGCTCTGGGCTGATGGCTCGGAGCCTGGAGCCTGTTTCCGATTCTGTGTCTCCCTCTCTCTCTGCCCCTCCCCCGTTCATGCTCTGTCTCTCTCTGTCCCAAAAATAAATAAACGTTGAAAAAAATTTAAAAAAAAAAAAAAAAAAAAAAGAAAAGACAGTTGGGGTGCCAGGGTGACTCAGTCAGTTAAGTGTCCGACTTTGGCTCAGGTCATGATCTCACAGCTTGTGGGTTCAAGTCCCATGTTGGGCTCTGTGCTGACAGCTCAGAGTCTGGAGCTGCTTAGGATTCTGTGTCTCCCTGTTTCTGCTTCTTCCCTGCTCACACTCTTTCTCTCTTCTCTCTCAAAAATAAACATTAAAAACAATTTTTTCAAAAGACAATTAAAATTTTCTGTCTCTACAGGGTGTTGCCAATGTCTTTAGCACTGCCTATCACTACGTCCACAGCAGGGAGCACATCCTGCATGTTGTGATCACTGGCATCGCCTGGCTCTGTGAGATCACATCTGACATCACGACCATCACTACATACTTCATCGAGCCTGGCCCAAAGCAGGTAGGCAAGGTGGGGCAATGTTAGACCTCTAACAGAGTTTCTAGATAGTATTGTCTTGCTAATATGCTAAAAGTATATTTAGTTAGCTATTAGGCCAACTGGGGACGTACTTCCCATGATCCCAACTCAAGATCCTTGGTTATGAGTGGCAAAAGTCCATCTCAAACTGCCTTAGGCAAAAAAGGGAATTGATTGACTTGTGTGATCAAAATGAAGAATGGACAGGAGTCAGGCTGGCTTCCAGGATGACCAGAAAGAACCAGGAATTCGATATCGTCAGCACTCTCTCATGTTCTTTCTCTCTGAAAGTCTCATGTGTGCTTCCCTCTACACTTTAGCTTGGTCCTTCCAGTTTAAGATAGGCTTTCTCCATAGGGCAAGCCAGATGCTTAGTAACTAAAAAAGAATCCTCTTGTTTCAATTTGGAAAACCCAAGAGAGCATTTTTAGTCTATCCTGAGACATGGCCCCCATCCGGGGGTGGGGCTGGCGGAGTTTACAGTAACTGGCAGCCCCCACCAGAATCGTATGGGTGAAATAGGAAGGAATGAGGCACTACTCTTTTGGAAAGACATGATTACATCACACCAGTTAAAGAAAAAAGGCCCATCTATAATGTAATGAGTTTTTGCTGAATGTTTGTTGTGCTTCTTTACACTCCCCCCCACCAAGTTTTTATTTAAATTTCAGCTAGTTAATGTACAGTGAAATATTAGTTTCAGGTGTAGAATTTAGTGATTCATCACTTATATACAGCACCTGGTGCTCATCACAACCAGTGCCCTCCTTAATCTCCATCACCTATGTAACCGATCCCCCCCCACCTTCATCAACCTCCTCTCCAGTAACCATCAGTTTGTTCTCTATAGTTAAGAGTCTGTTTCTTGGTTTGCCTCTCTCTCCTTTTTTTTTTTACACTTAATTTTAATGTTAAGATTTTGCATGTAGTGAGAATGGGTGGAAAGGTGTCTGTCTTCCTTTTAAGAAAGGGGTGCCTGGCGGGGCGCCTGGGTGGCGCAGTCGGTTAAGCGTCCGACTTCAGCCAGGTCACGATCTCGCGGTCTGTGAGTTCGAGCCCCGCGTCGGGCTCTGGGCCGATGGCTCAGAGCCTGGAGCCTGTTTCCGATTCTGTGTCTCCCTCTCTCTCTGCCCCTCCCCCGTTCATGCTCTGTCTCTCTCTGTCCCAAAAATAAATAAACGTTGAAAAAAAAATTAAAAAAAAAAGAAAGGGGTGCCTGGAGAGCTCAGTCGATTAAGCATCTGACTCTTGGTTTTGGTCATAATCTTGCAGTTCATGTGATCGAGCCCCATGTTGGGTTCTACATTGACAGCATGGAGCCTGCTTGGGATTCCCTCTCTCTTTCTCTCTCTCTCTCTCTCTCTCTCTCTCTCTCTCTCTCTCTCTCTTGCCCTCTCCTGCTCTCTCCTTCTCAATAAATAAATAAACATTAAAAAAGAAAAAAGAAGGGTGCTTGGGTAGCTTGGTCAGTTAAGCAACTGGCTCTTGGTTTTGGCTCGGGTCATGATCTCAAAATTCATGAGTTTTCAGAGCCCTGCATTGGGCTCTGCTCTGGGTGTGGAGCCTGCTTGGGATTCTCTCTCTGCCCCTCCTGCTCTCTCTGTCTCTCTCAAAATAAATCAACAAACAAACAAACAAACAAACAAAAAGGCTAAACAATCCTGCGTGGTGCCTGATCAGGTGATAGCATCACCTTGGTGGTCTCTCAGTCCCTCTGCTAGCCCTCCACATGTGTCTCTCCCCTTCTCTCCAGCCTTCTTCTTTCTTCTCTCAGTGGCTGGACCAAGCTGATGAGGCCTTGGCCAAAGAGCAGAATCACAGAGCTCTCTGATGGAGCGAAAAGACTGAGGAGGTGGAGAACCCTAGTCCTGGGTGCTGCTCCTGGGGGTGGGGTAGGAATGGGAACCTCCAAGTACCCTCAGAAGGGGGGTGGACAACTCAGTGGGGGGTGAGGTGGGTGAGGACCATTTGGTGTGGGGGACAGACCACCAGGTCTGATGGGCCACAGTCATAGTATGGGATCTGGGGAGGATTTGACTTGGCCAGTGTCCACACCTAAGAAGACCCCTGTTTGGGCCTTAAGGGAAATGATATCTAGGTCACTGTGAAGAAAGTTAAAATCACCCACAGCAGTCAACAAAAAGTGTGCCTTCAGGGGCATGTAGTTTTCACAATCACAATGCTGTGGACAAGATCACAAGGGTCACTGTCCATCTAAGTCATGTTATGGAGTGAAAAAGATCATCCCCAGAATGAGGAGGAGGACCACTCAGCAGCCCAGGGTCTGGGTGAGGTCACAGCTGGGCAGAGACCAGTGCACCTGTCCAAGGGTGTAGTCAGGGGTTTGTCCTAAGTGGAAGATAGGTGAGGTTTTGGTGTTAAAAATGGCTGTGGGTGGCAGTAGGGATACCTTTTTCCAAGCACTTAATTCTACTAACTTCCTAAACCTCCTCCTTCTTCATCTGCAGCTTCTCCAGTCTATTCTGCTCTCTTCTCCAGCCTGCTCTGCTTCAAAAAGTAGACAGTATCAATAGGCTCCTTGGCTTCTGTTTAGGTTTGTCCGATGAGACATACCAATAGGAGATGCAGGACACACAGAGAGTGAGGCTGGGGTAATTTGCTTCTGGCAGTCTCTCTGCCAGGTTGCTATAGATTGGCTGTACTCTTCTACTAAAGGCCACTACACCTTCAGTCAGATGACTCTCTCCATACAGCTGTCCTTTCCAGGTTCTAGTAGTCACTTTCTTCCCTTGCCTCTTCAGGCTAAGTGTGGTAACAACTCCCTATTGTTACTAGGCCTGGGATTCTATATACTACCCAGGCCTTTACAAATAGTCCCTGATTGGGGCTCCTGGGTGGCTCAGTCAGTGGAGCATTTGGTCCTTGATTTCTTGATTTTGGCTCAGGTCATGATCTCAGGGTCGTGGGATGGAGCCCTGGGTTGGGCTCTGAGCTGAGCTTGGAGCCTGCTTAGGATTCTCTCTCTCTCCCTCTGCCCCTTCCCCGCTCACTCCCTCTCTCTCTCTTTCTAAAATATATATAATTTCTTCCAAAAAACTCTAAGAAAAATCCCCCAATTTTTTAAGTTGACCAAATGATTTTAATTTTCATTCGGAGAAAGAATATATAAGTGCATGAGCATTGCTAAGAAAATGCAGGATGAGAGGGAATTTACCATCTTTGGGGAAGAATGGCTAACCCTACACCAAAGGCTGAAACAATTAAAGTGAGGCTGATACATTGATGGCATAATAATGTGCAACTTCCTTGCACCAAAATTATAGACAGAATAAGTTGCTTTAGGCGAATCGGGGGAAATTGCCACATATTTAACAAAGGGTTAACACTGCTCTACACAAATCAATAAGATTTTTTTAAAAATCCAAAAGAAAAAAAGCAAAAGACAAGTCTACTAAAAAAAATTAAAAAAAACCCCATGCTCAATAAACATACGGAAAAAATGTTACCTAATAAATTGAAAAATATTTTTTAACTATAACTTAAAATGCCTGTTAGACATCTAAGTGGAGATATTAAAAAGACAGTTGAATATATGAGCTAGTATTGGGGGAAAAAATCCAGTCTAGCAAATAAATCATACTGAAAACTGAGACTGGGTTATACAACATCATTAATGCATTTCATGCTACCAAATTGTACACCTTTGAATGGTTAAAGTAATAATATTATGCTATGTATATTTTACCATAATAACCTAAAACAAAACAAAAACCATGAAACTAGAGGGAGTGACCAAGAGAATGAGTGAGGATAGAAAAAAAGTCTGAGGTCCAAGCCCTGAGGTACTCCCAAGTGTTTGGAATCATTGTGGCTCAAAATTATATTGACTTTGACCTATCATATGAAAACCATTTTATGTCCTGACCCCTTACAGACACACACACATACACACACACACTTAAGACTGAAGTTTCACAAAACAATACCTACTTTTACTATGTGATGTTTTCTGCTATTTTCTATATATTTCATTCTTTCTTTAAAAAATGTTTTTCACAAGAAAAACAAAGCAGAGGAGGGTAAATACTAAATGATGTGTAATATATAAGGTGAGAATGAACAGATGCTATTATTCCCACCTTCCAGAAGTTCATGTTAGCCCACTTCTGTTTTCCAAAGGCCCTCAGTAGTATCTGTTTTTGCTAACTGAAAGAAATCCGAAGAGGATTTTGCTTTTATGAAAAAAGGTAAAAAGTGAAAATAGCATTCGGTGTTTGTTTGGCAGTTAGCCCCCAGAGCAGCAAGGGTGTCCCCACCAAGACCTCCTTCCCCCAGCTGCACTTAGCAAAACCACCACATCTTTGAATTGTGTCTGTGAGCATCTGTGCTTTATCTCAATTTATTTTGTGCATCCGTTAGCAAGGTGCATTCTAAGGTATCAGAAAAGCCTAAGAATCGTTATTTCAGGGGTCTGGGAATGCTCAAAAATTTTTCTGTATGATTTAATAGTAATTGCTTCTTCACATTATGCCAGTCCAGCTTATGAAAGGTTTCATAGGAATGCTCCACTTTCATATAGTGGGGCAAAGCTGTATTGGAAAGGTAAGGGGGGAAATAACAAGCCAGTAGCAGAAGAAAGAAAATGGGGGAAAATATCGTTGCAGCTCTTTCTCTAAACCGTTTCCTAGAAATTTTTAACTATGGTAGTTATCTCACTACTGAATAATTACTGAGGCACTTGCTGAATTTATAGTTTCTTGCTCCAAGTAAAATTAAATGAAAAGCTTGTTTTTAGGCATATTATTTTACCAACCCCTTATTTTCTATAGTATGCTTCCAGTCTTTTTTTTTTTTTACCATAAAATCTTTTTCTTAATTAATTTTATTTTTTATTTTTTAAAATTTACATCCAAATTAGTTAGCATATGGTGCAACAATGATTTCAGGAGTAGATTCCTTAGTGCCCCTTACCCATTTAGTTCATCCCCCCCTCCCACAACCCCTCCAGCAACCCTCTGTTTGTTCTCCATATTTATGAGTCTCTTCTGTTTTGTCCCCCTCCCTATTTTTATATTATTTTTGTGTCCCTTCCCTTATGTTCATCTGTTTTGTCTCTTAAAGTCCTCATATGAGTGAAGTCATATGATTTTTGTCTTTCTCTGACTGACTAATTTCACTTAGCATAATACCCTCCAGTTCCATCCACGTAGTTGCAAATGGCAAGATTTCTTTTGATTCTTTTTGATTGCTGAGTAATACTGCATTGTATACATACACCACATCTTCTTTATCCATTCATCCATCCATGGACATTTGGGTTCTTTCCATACTGTGGCTGTTGTTGATAGTGCTGCTATAAACATGGGCGTGCATGTGTCCCTTCGAAACAGCACACCTGTATCCCATGGATAAATGCTTAGTAGTGCAATTGCTGGGTCGTAGGGTAGTTCTATTTTTAGTTTTTTGAGGCACCTCCATACTGTTTTCCAGAGTGGCTGTACCAGCTTGCACTGCCACCAACAATGCAAAAGAGATCCTCTTTCTCCGCATCCTCGCCAACATCTGTTGTTGCCTGAGTTGTTAATGTGAGCCATTCTGACAGGTGTAAGGTGGTATCTCATTGTGGTTTTGATTTGGATTTCCCTGATGATGAGTGATGTTGAGCATGTTTTCATGTGTCAGTTGGCCATCTGGATGTCTTCTTTGGAGAAGTGTCTATTCATGTCTTTTGCCCATTTCTTCACTGGATTATTTGTGTTTTGGGTGTTGAGTTTGAGAAGTTCTTTATAGATTCTGGATACTAACCCTTTATCTGACACGTCGTTTGCAAATATCTTCTCCCATTCTGTCGATTGCCTTTTAGTTTTGCTGATTGTTTCCTTTGCTGTACAGAAGCTTTTTGTTTTGATGAGGTCCCAGTAGTTCATTTTTGCTTTTGTTTCCCTCACCTCTGGAGACGTGTTGAGTAAGAAGTTGGTGCGGCCAAAATCAAAGAGGTTTTTGCCTGCTTTCTCCTCGAGAATTTTGATGGCTTCCTGTCTTATATTGAGGTCTTTCATTCATTTTGAGTTTATTTTTGTGTATGGTGTAAGAAAGTGGTCCAGGTTCATTCTTCTGCATGTCACTGTCCAGTTTTCCCAGCACCACTTGCTGAAGAGCCTGTCTTTATTCCATTGGATATTCTTTCCTGCTTTTCAAAGATTAGTTGGCGATACGTTTGTGGGTCCATTTCTGGGTTTTCTACTCTGTTCCATTGATCTGAGCGTCTGTTCTTGTGCCAGTACCATACTGTCTTGATGGTTACAGCTTTGTAGTATAGCCTGAAGACTGGGATTGTGATGCCTCCTGCTTTGGTTTTCTTTTTCAAGATTACTTTGGCTATTCGGGGTCTTTTCTTGTTCCATACAAATTTTAGGATTATTTGTTGTAGCTCTGTGAAGAATGCTGGTGTTATTTTGATAGGGATTGCATTGAATATGTACATTCTTTGGGTAGTGTCGACATTTTAACAATATTTGTTCTTCCTATCTAGGAGCATGGAATCTTTTTCCCTTTTTTTGTGTCTTCTTCAATTTCTTTCATAAGCTTTCTATAGTTTTCAGCCTACAGATTTTTCACCTCTTTGGTTAGATTTATTCCTAGGTATTTTATGGTTTTTTGTGCAATCTTTTTTTTTAATTTTTTTTAACATTTACTCATTTTTGAGAGACAGAGACAGAGCACAAGCGGGGGAAGGGCAGAGAGAGACGGAGACACAGAATCTGAAGCAGCTGACAGCACAGAGCCCAACGTGGGACTCAAACCCACGAACTATGAGAACTATGAGATCATGACCTGAGCCTAAGTCAGACATTTAAGTGACTGAGCCACCCAGGCGCCCCAGTATGGTTCCAATCTTAACAGAAGTGGCCAAATTGACACAATTTTGAGGGGAGAGGTGGGAACAGGAGAGGAATTGTTTAGTTTGGGCTAAAGATTTAAACCTAGAAACACAGACACAGTGAGATTCTAACCATGGAATTAGATGGATTCAAACCATGGAAGAAATATATTAGGAAAAGCTAGATGCTCCATTGCCAGCATCACAGAATCTTTACAGTTTGCTAAACATTCTATTGAAAACATTTTTCATCTAAAGGGTTTGGGAAAACACTTGAGGTCATGGCAAGTAAACGTTCCACACCACAAAACAGTTGTTCTCCCAGGCACCATTCATCATGCTGCCCCTATTGATCCTATTATCAAGGTTCCCTCTTAATCAAAGAACTTTTTATTTATTTTTAAATGTTTATTTATCTTTGAGAGGGTGTGAGTGGGGGAGGTGCAGAGAGAAAGGGGGACAGATGATCTGAAGCAGGCTCCACGCTGACAGCAGAAAGCCCCATGTGGAGCTCGAACTCATGGGTGAGATCTTACCTGAATGGAAGTCTGACGCTCAACCAACTGAGCTACCCAGGTGCTCCAATCAAAGAACTTTTTTTTTAATGTTTATTTATTTTTGAGAGACAGAGAGAGACAGAGTGTGAGTGGAGGAGGGGCAGAGAGAGAGAGAAAGACACAGAATCCAAAGCAGGCTCCAGGCTCTGAGCTGTCAGCACAGAGCCTGATGTGGGGCTCGAACTCACAAGCCATGAGATCATGACCTGAGCCTAAATCAGAGTCTTAACTGACTGAGCCACCCAGGCACCCCTCAAAGAACTTTTTAAAGGCAGACATAAAAACCCCTTTTTACTTCTTCCAATTGAATTAGTCTTTTCTATAGTCATATATTATACAGTCATAAGATATATCCTGCATATTTTACAAGATATGTTAATATTACTTTCTTATAAGTAAATCAGTCTCCACCAAAAAATAAATGAATAAATAAAAAGTTGGTCAAGACTCAGTCCAAACTCTTCAAATTGTATACACTAAATATGTGCAGTTTTTTGTATATCAATGATACCTCAATAAAACTGGTTTTAAAAGGCATTAAAGGGTGCCTGGGTGGCTCAGTCAGTTGAGCATCTGACCCTTGATTTCAGCTCAGGTCATGACCCTAGGTTCGTGGGATTGAGCCCCATCCAGGCTCTGCACTAAGCATGGAAACTGCTTAAGATTCTCTTTCTCTCCCTCTTTCTCTCTCTCTCAAATAATAAAATAAAATAAAGGCATTAAAACATTTTCACAGCCCATAGGTAGGTTATGGCCTACAGCTTGAAAACCTCTTAGAGGTGAGGAAGACAAAGAAGCAGCAAGAAATATGAGTGATTTGTAGGAATACTAGAGAGAGTGTTGTCCCAAAAGCCAAGTGAAGAAAGTATGTCAAGAAGGGAGTTGTTCATTCTTTCTCATTGCCAAGTAGTATTCTATTGTGTATATAAACCCCAATTTCTTTAACCATTCATCAGTTGATGGACATTTAGGCTCTTTCCATAATTTGGCTATTGTTGAAAGTGCTGCTATAAACATTGGGGTACAAGTGCCCCTATGCATCAACACTCCTGTATCCCTTGGGTAAATTCCTAGCAGTGCTATTGCTGGGTCATAGGGTAGATCTATTTTTAATTTTTTGAGCAACCTCCACACTGTTTTCCAGAGAGGCTGCACCAGTTTGCATTCCCACAAACAGTGCAAGAGGGTTCCTGTTCCTCCACATCCTCTCCAGCATCTATGGTCTCCGGATTTGTTCATTTTAGCCACTCTGACTGGTGTGAGGTGGTATCTGAGTGTGGTTTTGATTTGTATTTCCCTGATGAGGAGCAACATTGAGCGTCTTTTCATGTGCCTGTTGGCCATCCGGATGTCTTCTTTAGAGAAGTGTCTATTCTTGTTTTCTGCCTATTTCTTCACTGGATTATTTGGGTTTTGGGTGTGGAGTTTGGTGAGTTCTTTATAGATTTTGGATACTAGCCTTTTGTCTGATATGTCATTTGCAAATATCTTTTCCCATTCCGTTGGTTGCCTTTTAGTTTTGTTGATTGTTTCCTTTGCAGTGCAGAAGCTCCTTATCTTCATGAGGTCCCAATAGTTCATTTTTGCTTTTAATTTCCTTTTCTTTGGAGATGTGTCAAGTAAGAAATTGCTGCGGCTGAGGTCAGAGAGGTTTTTCCTGCTTTCTCCTCTAGGGTTTTGATGGTTTTCTGTCTCACATTCAGGTCCTTTATCTATTTTGAGTTTATTTTTGTGAGTGGTATAAGAAAGTGGTCTAGTTTCATTCTTCTGCATGTTGCTGTCCAGGCCTCTCAGCACCGTTTGTTAAAGAGACTGTCTTTTTTCCATTGGATATTCTTTCCTGCTTTGTCAAAGATTAGTTGGCCATACTTTTGTGGGTCCAATTCTGGAGTCTCCATTCTATTCCATTGGTCTGTGTGTCTGTTTTTGTGCCGATACCATGCTGTCTTGATGATTACAGCTTTGTAGTAGAGGCTAAAGTCCGGGATTGTGATGCCTACTGCTTTGGTCTTTTTCTTCAATATTACTTTGGCTATTCAGGATCTTTTGTGGTTACATACAAATTTTAGGATTCCTTGTTCTAACTTTGAGAAGAATGCTGGTGCAATTTTGATTGAGATTGCACTGAATGTGTAGATAGCTTTGGGTAGTATTGACATTTTAACAGTATTTATTCTTCCAACCCATGAGCACGGAATGTTTTTCCATTTCTTTATATCTCCTTCAATTTCCTTAACTTTCTATAAACTTTCTATAGTTTTCTATAACTTTCTATAAACAGTTTCCATAAACTTTCTATAGCTTTCAGTATACAGATCTTTTAAATCTTTGGTTAGGTTTATTCCTAGGTATTTTATGTTACTTGGCAATGAGAAAGAATGAAATATGGCCTTTTGTAGCAATGTGGATGGAACTGGAGAGTGTTATGCTAAGTGAAATAAGTCATACAGAGAAAGACAGATACCATATGTTTTCACTCTTATGTGGATCCTGAGAAACTTAACAGAAGACCATGGGGGAGGGGAAGGGGAAAAAAAGTTAGAGAGGGAGGGAGCCAAACCATAAGAGATTCTTAAAAACTGAGAATAAACTGAGGGTTGATGGGGGGTGGGAGGGAGGGGAGGGTGGGTGATGGGCATTGAGGAGGGCACCTGTTGGGATGAGCACTGGATGTTTTATGGAAAGCAATTTGACAATAAATTTCATTTAAAAAAAAGAAATAAAGGAACTAAAATACTTATAAAAAATAAACATTAATAAAAATTTAAAAAATACAGCCCATCTTTTTTAAAAAAATAAATAAATAAAAATTAAAAATTAAAAAAGAAAAAGAAAAAGAAGGGAGTTGTTCACTGAGTCAAGTGCTGCTATAGAGAAAGATGATGATTGGGGGTAGATCAGTGGATAATACAATGACAAGCCACTAGTAACCTTGACCAGAACAGTTTTTGTTGAAGTTTTGGTGAAGACAAAGACCTCAATGGAGAATATTTTTTATTGTCTTATTTTCTTTGGACTTTTCTGTATTTTCCAAATGTTCTACAATGCAATTTGAACATCAAAAAATAATAATAATAATAATATAAACACACAGTTTTATCACAATTGTAAAAAATAAGTTTGTTTATTTAAAAGAATGTCGTAATTTGAAATTTTTCTCTTGTGAGCACCTCATTCTCTTTTTTAAAAATGTTTATTTTTGGGGCGCCTGGGTGGCTCAGTTGGTTGGGCGTCCAACTTCGGCTCAGGTCATGATCTCGCGGTCCGTGAGTTTGAGCCCCGCGTCAGGCTCTGTGCTGACAGCTCAGAGCCTGGAACCTGTTTCAGATTCTGTGTCTCCCTCTCTCTCTGACCTTCCCCCATTCATGCTCTGTCTCTCTCTGTCTCAACAATGAATAAACGTTAAAAAAAATAAAAAAAATAAAAAAATTAAAAAAATTAAAATGTTTATTTTTGAGAGAGAGAGAAAGAGAGAACACACACCCATGAGCAGGGGGTGAGAATGGGGATCGGGGTGTGGGGGAGGGGCAGAGAGAAAGGAAGAGAGAATCCCAAGCAGACTCCACACTGTCAGCTCAGAGGCCAATGCAGGGCTCAGTCCCCCAAACCCAAGATCATGACCTGAGCCAATGTCAAGAGTCAGACACTTAACCGACTGAGCCACCCAGGTGCCCCATGAATACCTCATTCTTAATAGTACTAAGTAAAATGTCCTGATACTTCAAGCTAGACATCATCTAAACTTTCCTAAAATTTTTCCTCTATTTTTCTGTTCCCCAAACTTCTCTAAAGGGAAAGTAAAGTTTAATTATTTCTCTCTGTGTTGAAATCTCTTCCTGTTTTCAAGGATTCAGACTATGTTTTACGCAATATGATGGTTACAAGGCACCTGGGTCTAACAAAAATCCACAGGAATCCCCCTATCATCTTCAGGAAGACATGCATCTTCAGGTATGAGAAGCATTTTCATGTTTGTTTTGCTCGACTGCCAAAACACATTCCCCTACTGTGATAGTAGATCTGAGAGACACAGCTTTTGTCCATTATTAGTGTACTTAAATCTTACCCTGATAGGTTTTAAAGAAAAATTCCTGTTTGCGTGGGACATGTTAACTCCTTTCCCCTTCAAGTACTTTTTAAAACAGATTTCGTTAGTATTTTATATTAAAATTGCATGTTTTAAAGCATGATAGTGTTTTATTTTTCTGTGATGTTTTTTCAAACATGGAATTCAACAAAAATCCACCATGATTGTGAAAAATACATCCATGTCACTTACCAGAGCTCATCATGTTAATGTTAGCTAGCCTGTGGACGTGTATTTTTTATTTGAAGAAAACAGGCAGGCAAAGGTGGGGAGGAAGCAGAGAACATTGTCTTTAATAAATACTCAGCTCTGGGTTACTTTGCATGCCTTTCATCTGTGGGATGCCAGGAACACAAACCGGACAGATGCAAAACTGATCTCAACCTGGGACGCACCTATCGCAAAAGGGACTGACTGCTTGTTAGAGGTCAGTGTGGTTGAGTAGGCAGTAATCTATCCCAGTCCGGTAGGCTAATTTGACATTTAAGTACATGTGTTAATTAAATTTTAGTTTGGCCTCATATCTGAATGTTCATTCAGTTTCAACCTCTTTTCCACAGTTATTCCTTGTGCTGGTCGAATTTTATGAGAGTCCTTGCACACCCAGACTCAATCTGGACTCCTGTGTGTAACTTAAACAGGTGCCTCTTGAGGAACTTTGTTGACCAATCAGCTTTATCTTTATGCCTGGAAAGTTTGGCATGATGCTTCATGACTGTGGTTATCATAAAGGCACAAAGTGGTGGCTCAGCAGCAGGAAGGAGTGGGAACAGCAAAAAAAAAAAAAAAAAAAAAAAAAAAAAAAAAAAAAAAGACATAAAGGACATAATCTTCCCTGGCATTATAGGATTGGTATTTTGAGTCATAAATGTGCTTTTTGAGGCTAGGCAAAGCACCAACATTTTTACAAATACCTCAAAAGAATGACATCTGAATGTCAACATAGACTGGAAAGGGGGAAAGAGATGTGTCTCTACCTCACTAGAGAGAGAAACCACTACTACATTTCAATGAAAATCTCAGGTCCCTCCAGGGAGCAGTGCTGCTGAGGCCCTACCCAGATACCTAAAATACATTCTGCTAGGGGCTGCACACTGTAGCTTCCTCTGGAGCAGTGCCCTTGAGTGATGGGAGCCCCTTACCTGGCTGTGCATCACAGTTAGGTAAACACTCGTCTTACAACACACACCCAAAGATGCATGGTGGAGCCAATGACTGATAAAAGACCTCTCCAAGGTGGGGCAGATTCTTGGCACCATTTGCCTTCCAGAGCTCCCCTTAGGATGAGGCTGAGGCTAGCCTTCACATTCTTTTTAAAATTTTTATAAGTTTACTTATTTTTGAGAGAGAGAGAGAGAGAGAGAGAGAGAAAGCAGGGGAGGGGCAGAGAGAGAGGGAGACACAGAATCTGAAGGAGGCTCCAGGCTCCGAGCCCGATGCAGGGCTTGAACTCACATTGAACCCACAAGCAGTAAGATCATGATGCCCAAAGTCGGATGCTTAACCAACTGAGTCACCCAAGCGGCCCTAGCCTTCACATTCTTAATTAGCTTCTTCTTCCCTCTTCTGCTTTCCTCAGACCCTTACAGGTTTCTGTGGAAAGCACTCCCTCTATAAATCCTTTGCAGAAGCATTCATGTCTCGGGCTCTGCTTCTAGGGAACCTGACCTAACATACTCATCAGTTCCTTCAGGCATTCAACTGGTACTTATTGGACAATATGTAAACAAAAACCAAATACCTTCAGACAAGTAGAAGTATAGCAAAAGACAATAAAACAGAGTAGCAGATGGACAGCGACCTGGGCGCTGCTACTTTATTTAGATTGCTTGGTCAGAGAAGGCTTCTCTCTAATGAGTGAGCTGAGAGAGAGAGCTCTGTGAAAGAAAGGGGGGAGCGGTCCAGGCAGATGAAACAAGGGCTGGTGTGGCTGGAGCATCGCTGGCACAACAGAGCGATTCAGTATGTTTGGGTGGAATGTTATGAGACTGCTGATGTCTTATATCCTTATGCTTATTTGGTTTTGGTTTCAGAGACTTCCTCTTTAAGTGTACAGACACTTCAGAAGTCATTTTGGCCTCTGTCTGTGGAGAGAACCACATAGTAATTCCACTCCGTGAGAGAACGGGAAAGGCCTTAGGAGTTCTTGATTTTAACATTGGCAGGAATAAGATGCTATTGTATCGAGAATTTAAAGATCTGCAGAAAATGATAAAGGTGGTCCAAGCTGCCTGCTACGAAATATTGGGAGAAATATCTGGAGAAATAAAGAAAAACTATATCCTAGGTATTGTGAACGTAAATGTTATGGATTCATGGGTTTAATAAATTTGGGGGAATCACAGATTGCAATGAAGGATGCACTTTCTAAAAGAAATTGTTACAATATACAAAAATATACAGCATGAAAGGAATTCCCTCATGCAGTCTTGGGCTGATGAGTGTGGTCTATAAATTAGAGGAAAGGGTATTAAGTCTCATTTTCTTGGCTAGAATCATATGGTTTAGAACTGGAAGGACTCATAAAGGCAATATAGAACTAGCATTTATTAAATGCCTCATCATGTATCAAGCACTTTAAATATGTAATTTCAATTAGTCCTTACCCTAACTCTGTGAGGTGAATGGTGATACCTCATTTCACAGGTGAGGAAAGTGAAGCTCGGAGAAACTAAACAACTCACACCAAATCACACAGTTACCAAGTGATGAAACCTGGATTTGCACCCCAGTCTGGTGCTCTTTCCACTAGATTACACAGTATTCATTCGCTGGGACAAGTGAATCTTATCTTGTTTTACAGATAAAGAAGCTAAAAACCAACAGAGTTAAGGTCCAATAGGAGCTTAGTGGCAGAACCCAAGACTAGACCCCAGTTCTTGTGATTCCACATCCAATAGGCTGCTCTACTAAGAGCCAAACAAAATCAGTTTGGCCATAAGGGAAGGAAGAAGGAAACATGGAGACCTCTGGCTATCTAGAATAGAGTAAATAGAGTAACACTACATGGGATTAATCTGAGAGGTTTCTTGCCACCAGGTAGGGTGGAGTAAGTAGAAAAAAGAAGAAAATTTATGTTTTTTGAGCATCCACTATGTACTTACCACTAAGCACTTTTACTTATATCATCTTATTCAATTCCCAGATCACCAGGGAAGTAGGGATCAGCCTATGCTCACAGAAAGGAAAAGGATGTTCAGAGAGACAAACCTAAGAGTGGGTATTCAACCTGAGGTCCAACTCCAAAACCTGAGTTTTTACCTTTCCTCAAAGCCTCTTCCTGTGAGCTTCACTAGTGTAATCCATTTCTGCATATTAATTTCATGACTAGAGAAACGAAGATTGTTTAAAAGCATAGGATATGGCTGTCTTTTTCCTGGAAAAAAAAAGTTTACTGTATTGTGTTCAGAATGCTATGAAAAACCAATATATGTACTGAACAACAGTGTGAGATGTTACTCTGTTGTTTCAGAGATTGAAAATGTAGCTGAAGTCCAGCGGGCAGGAATTCTCTTTTTCCGAATCATGCTGCAAGAGCTGCAGGAAAGCCTCCAACTGCTTACCTCCTTAGACTTTGTATCACTGTTACTCTATGACCATCATCCTTCGGTAGAGCCCACACACCTGCCAGACACCAAGTCCCAGGAGGTGGAGGCCAACACAAAACTAGTACATGACATCCTGTTAGCGGTTATCTTGTTCATTCATCCAGAGCTGGAATTATCAAGTGACTTCGGAAATTGGGACAAGTGTAAAATGGTAAGTTTTTTTTTTAAACATTCTTTTTGTTGAAGAATAACCCACACAAGTTTAGGTATACAAATCATAATTGCACAAATCCTAAGTGTACAAATGTAAGATTTTTTACACAATAAACATTTGTAACCAGCATCTAGCTCAAGAAACATTAATGGCACCCCCAAAGCCTTTCTTTGTACCCTCTCCTATCACTTACCCCCCACACACACACACACGCACATTTTCTCACTCACCCCAAGAGTGACCAGAATCCTGACTCCTAACACTGTAGATTGGTTTTGCCTGTTTTAAAATTTACATAAATGGGGGCTCCTGGGTGGCTCAGTCAGTCGAGCATCTGACAACTTCAGCTCAGGTCATGATCTCACGGCTCGTGGATTCGAGCCTTGCATCTGGCTCTGTGCTGACAGCTTAGAGCCTGGAGCCTGCTTTGGATTCTGTGTCTCTCTCTGCCCTCCCTCGCTCACACTCTGGGTGTGTCTCTCTCCCAAAAATAAACATTAAATTTTTTTTTTAATTTACATAAATGGAATTATGTAAACTCATGAATTGGATGCTCCCACTTGCTGATGCTCCCATAACTTTTATTCTTTTGTTCACAGTATGTTAACAGACACTTTGTCGCGAACATTTGTGCCTTTGATCCAACTGCTAGGCATGTGGAAGTTAATTTAAAGCTCATTGGTGAATATATCAGAGGTAAATTTACACTTCATTGTGTTCGAAATCTAACAGCAATAAAACATAGTTACAATTCAAATATTCAGATATTTTTATCACAATAAAGCAAGTGCCTCATAAGTTCAATTTTTAGGAAAAATAGTTCTGATAGTAATCCTCTACAGGGAGGAACACTATAATCGAGTGCATTACCCAAAGTCACTGTCTATACCACACGTTTGAGAATTCAGAATCATGTTCATCTCCCATTTTATTGACTACATGTGCATTATTTACTAAAAAACAATAGAGGATATGGGCTGCAGTGAGGAAAAGAAACAAGTACATTAAGGAAAAAGGCTATTACTACCTTTGGGTTTCAATGAAGAACCAAAGAAAATCATAGATCATGAGACTTTATACACGAGTAATGTAGACTTTTTGGAGAAGCAGAATCACCAGAAATCAGAGTAGGGGAGCTCCCAGGTTGGAAAAGGTGATGAGCTCTTTGGCCACAGAGAACTGACCACATATAAGAGTAAATATCCAGAGTGAAATAGGTGAAGGGATTTTCTTTATTTCAAATCTGTACTGAAATTCTAGTTAGTTCACATATTTGGTAAAATTGGTTTCAGGTGTAGAAGTTAGTGATTCATCACTTACCTATCACGTCCAGTGCTCCTCACAAGTGCCCTCCTTAATACCCATTAGGTGAAGGGGCTGAGGAGTGTATAAAATTGTGGAATCACTATATGGTGCACTTGAAACTAATACAACACCATATGTTAGCTACACTGGAATTAAAATTTAAAAAAAAATATCTATACATATATAGGCATACATTCTTCCATGGGTGTATGTTATCCCACCAGAGACCTCAGGCCATTTGTGCGAATGTACCAGTCAGGAAGAAATGTAAAGTTTGTATCTATTTTGTTACTGATGAAAAACTAACCATCAGTTGGGAAAATGGCTCTGTAGAAGTTTTTTACTAAACCTGTCCCTTTCCTCCCCTTCCACCTTTCCAACTCTCTGTAGAGACTCTGGACTAAGTCAGAAGGGTTTCTAGACTTTTGTGATGTGCATATTATGCCAAGAGGCTGAGAACCAGAGAAAGTCTGAGAAGAGGAAGGCAACCACACTCCTCAGGGTGTCTCTGGCAGTGGAAGCATGTAGCAGTGAGCCAGGGCAGATAGATGAAGGGGAGAGATCGAATCACCTAGGAAAGCAAGATACTGTCAGAAGTTTGGGAATGCTAGAGAACAGGAGAGAACATGACATTCAAATAAAAGTTAAGATTAGAATTTCTGGGGTGCCTGTGTGGCTCAGTCAGTTAAGCATCTGTAAGCATCTGACTCTTGATCTGGGCTCAGGTCATGATCTCATGGGTTTGTGAGTCTGAGCCCTGCATCAAGCTCTGGGCTGAAGGTGTGGAGCCTGCTTGGGATTCTCTCTCCCTCTCTCTCTCTCTCTCTGCCCTTCCTCTCTCTCTCTCTCTCTCTCTCTCTCTCTCTCTCTCTCTCAGAATAAATAAATCAACTTAAAAAAATAAAGATTAGAATGTGTATTTGGAATGGCTTCTGTAGCCTCATGACTCTGGGCTGATTCATGGGAGCCTCTGAATTTATAGATGTCACAGGTATCACTTCTTTTAAGGTGCTATTCAAGAGAAATTATAATAAGAGCAAAACCAAAGATTAAAACTTGTTTAACTCTATCCTTGTCTACACTTGTTCCATACTTGTTCCCTCACTGTTCACTGAAGACTTAAAAATCCAGAAGAAACATCTCTGTGTCAGTGCCTGCTTGCTGCTCCTCCCTTTAAGGTAGATTTAGTCCCCACCATGAGCACCAGTAGGCCCTTCCCCTCCACGTGCGACCTGAGTCCCTGCTCCACTTCGTAGACCCCAACATGCCAGTCCCTTGGCCTAGAGCCAGACCCTGCTGCTAGGGTCACTGGTGTCCTCCCAGACTGCTGTTTCACCTTCTCGGGCAAGGACACAGGCGCTCACCACTGAAAAATCTAGTCCTTTTGTCAGATGGGAGCTGGGGATGAGGAGCAAGCCCCACAACTCCCCATCTTGCAAGTGTGTTCAGGATTTGGCTCTCACCCTCAATTAGCTCATCTCCAGACAAAGACATCTTCTGTAACATTGTCCCAATGCTTTATGGGAATCTTTTCAGTTCAGGTTCCACCTCTGATTTGCCTACCAGAACTAACTCCTATAGTCATATGCAGCTCCTTTGTTTGGGTAAACATGCAAATTTCTGCCTCCTCTCCTCTCCTTTCAACTGTGCTAGCCAATTCCTGAGCAGCCTTGATCGCCAAAGCTTCCACCACTTTCTCTTTTCCAACAGTGTCCTCAGGTGGCAGGAATTCCAACTGCAGTTAACACAGCTGGACTCAGCCAGAACCCTAATAGCCCTCAGGCCCCCCTTCCACCACCACTGCCAAACCTTTAGCATTATAGCAGTCTCTGCTGCAATCAAGAAAGTTCATAGGCCACCCAGACACCAACCCTCTCTCCTTCAGACGCAATTGTATTAGGAAATTGTAAGCTCTCCATTTAGGGAAAGAAGGGGAACTCACGGGGGCACCTTTCTGTTTGTGCCTGAAAGAGAAGAGCCTCTGGCAGGACAATTTGTGGCTCAAAATTTATCTGAGCCTTCTAGCAGTGTTAACTAAAGCCCCAGTCAACAACACTACCTAGCATGAAATACCACCAACAGTGGTCATTTCTGCTCAGGTTGGGGAGGGACTGTTAACACAGCTCCTAACCCACCAAGCCTTTCAAACTAATGATTTTGCCAAGAAGATAAAATCGGGGCTGGTGATGTGTCTACACTTTCTTAGGACTTCTGCTGTCAACTTTCACCCTACTTCATCCTAGTTCTAGAAAGGAATATATATTTTTTTAATGTCTTAGAAAAGGTACACTTTATTTTTTATTCTTTTGTTTTTATTTTTCCCAGTTATTATTGAGATATAATGACATATAACATTGTGTTAGTTTAAGGTATGCAACATAATGATTTGATATATCTACATATTGAGAAATGGTCACCACCAGTAGGTTTAGTCAACATCCATTACCTCACATAATTAAAAGATTTGGGGGGGGGGGCGGCACCTGGGTGGCTCATTTGGTTAAGCGTCTGCCTCTTGATTTTGGCTCAGGCCAGGTCTCCCAGTTCATGAGATTGAGCCCCGCTGATATTCTCTCTCTCCCTCTGCCTCTGCTTCTCCCCTGTTCCTTCTCTCTCTCTCTCTCTCTCTCTCTCTCTCCCTCCCCCCCCCAAGTAAATAAACATTTTTTTAATTAAAAGATTTTTTTCTTGTGATGAGAACCTTTAAAATGTACTCTCTTAGAAACTTTCATATATACAGTATAGTATTGTTCACTATAATCACAAGGCTGTACATTACATTCCCAGAATTTATTTATCTTATAACTGGCAGTTTGTACCTTTTGACCACCTTTGCACATAGCCCCTGTCTCTGGTAACCACCAATTTATGCTCTGCTTCTGAGTTCAGTTTTTTTAGATTCCACATGCAAGTGAGATCGTACAGTACTTGACTTTGTCTGACTTTTTTTCACTCAGCATAATGACCTCAGGGCCATCCATGTTGCAAATGACAGGATTTCCTTATTTTTATGGCTGAATAATATTTGTTGTATATATGTACACCACATTTGCCTCATCCATCCAAGTCTTGGATGTTTTAATGTCTTGGCTATTGTAAATAATACTGCAATAAACATGGGGGTGCAGATATCCCTTTGAGACAGTGATTTCTTTTCCTTCAGATATATACCCAAAAGTGGAATTGCTGGATCATATGGTAGTTCTATTTTTAATATTTTGAGGAACCTCCATATTGTTTTTACAATGGCTCTACCAATTTACCTTCCCTACAGTGTACAAGGGTTCTATTTTCTCCATATCCTCATCAATATTTGTCATTTCTTGAATTTTTGATAACAGCCATTCTAACAGGTGTGATATGATATCTCATTGTGGTTTTGATTTGCATCAAAAGGGGTATTTTTTTTTTTAATTTTTTTTTCAAAGTTTATTTATTTTTGGGACAGAGAGAGACAGAGCATGAACGGGGGAGGGGCAGAGAGAGAGGGAGACACAGAATTGGAAACAGGCTCCAGGCTCTGAGCCATCAGCCCAGAGCCCGATGCGGGGCTCGAACTCACGGACCGTGAGATCGTGACCCAGCCAAAGTCGGACGCTTAACCGACTGCGCCACCCAGGCGCCCCAAAAGGGGTATTTTATATTCTGGTGGAATTCCAGGCAGCTGAATCCCACCTTTAGATTGAGGCTGTCATCTATGAAGGAGTATTGGACAGCTTTGTTCAGCAAGCTTGGCGTCCTAAGGCTGTGCCATTCATTGCATGTGAATGTTGCTGACATACTTTCCTGTAAGGGAACCCAGTGCCTCCAGTGACCCCTGGACCAGGACCCAGACAGCTGTGCATGCAGTAGTGCATCAACAACCTCTGTCACTCTGCCTAAAGCACTTCCAGTAGTTGTCCTCTTCTTCCTGAAGACCCATGACCTGACCACCTTCTCAAGGATCTATTTTCCCCACTCCACTTTGGACCTATGCTGCCAACTTTGCCTGCTCTTTCTGTAGGGTGTCCCATACCTGTCCCATGTCCCCATCCCAGGGGGTTAGACACATGTTATCTACCGGGAAATGTTATCAGACTTGGAAGCAAGAAGAATGATCTCTCATTTCAAGTGTGACCAGAATCACTTTGCTCTCTAGAGCCTGTATTTCTGCCAAGTGGCCATACTTCCTCCCCATGCCTAAATCCAAGGGTCTCTAAGTCTATAGATGCTGGTCTCTGCAGGAGTTCCCCTGCAGGAGCCCTAGAGCTCCTCCTCTGCCAAAGCAGCCAGATAGATGTGCTATTACCATCTATAAAGAAACTCACTAGCTTCCTCAAAAAAAACACCACCATGATCCACCAGAGATGGCAATGGAGGGAGATGACCCACCATCATGGGGGAAGGACTGCTGGACTCACAACCCTGATTAACTGTCTTCAAGATTCACCTTCCCCAGGCGATCTTTCCCTAAGCACTATTGCCACCATCGTGGTGGCTCTAGCAATTGCTATTCTCTATCTCCCTCCATTGCAAGAGTGGGACAAGCCTCTCCTTCATTCCTCATGGCACAGCTGAAGATGAGATAGGAACCTTTAATAAGACACTACCAACTTTCCACAAATAAGAAATGTGAACACAGCACTGAACTGAATATGCAACTGTGATCATATGCCTGGTTCTTTTAAACAAGTCAAAGTGAAATGAACAAGATACCAAGAATATTGTTTTGTCCTATTAATTTGGACCCTCTATATACCCTCATTGGTTTGGATTTAGTTACAGTTCTCTACCGCCTTCTTAGACTTGGTTTCTTGGGTGGTGATTCCTTCTGAGATTTGTTGTTTTCCCACCTGCAATCACAGTTAGACCTGGGTTAAACAGGGAGCCTTGAGGGTGCCTTTTATGAGATGCTCACCAGATTTCAGGCTCTAGAGGAGGAAACATCCATTTAGTTTCAGAATAGATTCCTTTTGTTCTGGCAAATACCTCTTAAAAGGCGTTGTATGAAAGATATTGGAGAAGCACTCAACTCACACACTGTCTGGGAAACTAGTTTAGGGTTCAGTAAAGACCTGGGGCCTGGATGCTTGACCCATTTCCCATGCATGCAGACCCTTTCCATCTCTAGTCCAAGTCATCCTGGGGGAAAAAAGAAAGAAAAAAAATCAAATCATCAATTCTCTTTTTGCTTTTGGTTTTAAACAACATGGTTTTATTTATCTAGGTACCATCACTGATGCTTTAATATCCAATAAGGTCTGTTCAAAATCAGTTTAATGAGAACATTTTTCTATTTAAGGCTAAGATATTTTTCCAGATTTTCTTGACACAGTTTTTTTTTTCATTTTAGTGGATGTTAAATCATCTTTTATCTCAAAGGAGTATAAAAATTATATGTTTTTTTAAAGTATTTTAAAAGGTCAACTGGAACTAAAAGCCTTCTAACAAAAGAGTCATTAGCCCATCCCTCTTCTCTCTTCTCAGTCTCCCAGGTCCCCTCATCAGAGGCCATTCTTTTTGACTCTTTTGACTATTTCTTCTGGCATGTGCACATTTCTGTCTTTTTAATAGTGTAGAGCATTGCTATCTTTTCATTCCTCAATTTTAAACCTCGTCAACTGATTTCCTCTTATTATAGATGAAAGTTGAGTTCTGTTGTACCACCATTCTCTTATCCTGTCCTCTCAATGTAATTATATTATCATTTGGAGTTAAATCAAAATGCATTGTTTACATGATTTTGCCTATGCAAATATGATCCACAGCTGAACATAAAACATATTTTGGTTGCTCCTTTTTCACTCTTTGTCTTTCCTGAAGTAAATAATTCACTTTTATTTATGTTTTATTTATTTAAAAAGTTTTTTTAATGTCTATTCATTTTTGAGAGACAGAGACAGAGCGCGAGCCGGGGGAGGGGCAGAGAGAGATGGAGACACAGAATCCGAAGCAGCCTCCAGGCTCTGAGCTGTCAGCACAGAGCCCGACGCGGGGCTGAAACCCACGAACTGTGAGATCAGGACCTGAGCCGAAGTCAGAAGCTTAACCAACTGAGCCCCCAGGGGCCCCTTAGTTTTATTTTTTAAGTTCCTAAATTTTCTTTGTATTTCTTGACAATTCCCACCCCATCCATTTTGTCTCTCCATATAATTTCCCTTGGGGGAAGTTTTATCAGGTGATTTTTTTTAGTTCCTTTTTTTTTTTTTTTTTTTTTTTTTTTTTGCCTTAAAGCCATCCCTTCTAGAGATCTTGATTCTCCTTCTATCTGGGGTCTTCCCCACCCAGATCTGCTACTCAGTTGCCTTCCTGAAATCCATTTTGCTGCTATCATAGGGATTTACTTTGCCTTGCTCTGAGGTAGCGTATCTCTCGTAGTTTTCTGAGAAAGAGTGTGTGAATGGTAAATTTTTTGAGACTTTCATGTCTGAAAATGTTCTTATTCAACCCTCATATTTGATTTTTAGTTTCCCAGGGAACATAATCTTGAAGACAATGACCCGTTGTCTTTTTTGAGAAACTGAGATTGTAATTCATATACCACAAATTTCACCAATTTATCCTGTACCATTCAGTAGTTTTTAGTATATTCATAAAGTTTTGCAAACATCACCACTAATTTTGGAATATTTTCATCACTTGGAAAAGAAACCCAGCACCCATTAGCTGTTCTATTCTTTGCCCCTCCCTACCCCTACCCCTGGCAACCACTAATCTACTTTCTGTCTCTAGGATTTGCCTGTTCTAGACATTGCATATAAATGGAGTCATACAAGATGGATTCTTTCACTTAGCATAATGTTTCAAGGTTCATCTTTGGTCTATGTATCAATACTTCATTCTTTTATTATGGCTGAATAATACTCTATTATATGGATATAGCACATTTTATTTATCCATTTATCAGTTGATGGAGACATGAGGGTTGTTCCTACTTTTTGGCTATTGTATATAATGCTGCTACGAACATTTGTTTACAAGTTTTTGTGTGAGCATATGCTTTATTTTGAGAGACAGGGAGGAAGGGAGGGTGTGAGTGGGGGAGGCAGAGAGAGAGGGAGAGAGAGAGAATCCTAAGTGGGCTCCATGCTGTCAGCACAGAGCCAGCCGGATGCAGGGACTGAACCCACAAACCGTGAGATCGTGACCTGAGCCGAAATTGAGTCTGACACTTAACTCATTGAGCCACCTGGGCACCCCAACAATAATTATTTTTTGAAGTTTTCTCTTCCCTGTTGTTTCTCCTTTCTTTCTGTTTTTAGTGTTTTTGTCTGTATCTCATTTCTACATCACACCACTGGGCAACTTCCTCTCCCCAACACTAGAAATTTATTTCTCAAAGGGGATAACATAGAAAGTCTCTGGACTGGGGGACGTCAGACACAGTTGAGAGGGAGAGGACCAGAGTGAAAACTGGGAGATTATGAGTGTGTTTACTGAATATAGAGCCCTCTGTAAGCTTCCTCGACAAAGCTCCAAACAAAAAGGAGGAAACAAAAGGACAAACAGCTGATACCTGTACTTTCGGGGTGTAAGAAAAATACTATAGGACTTTTGTTTGTAATTATTGCCTATTGCCCATCACTGCCTACTTTGTTTTAAAATGAATGATTTATAAATAAATATACATGTATTGGGGCTCATGCTCAATATTTGTTACTGATGGAAGTACATAATCAGAGTTCAGAGTCTACTGCATTAAACTATGAATTTTTGTAAAGCAAATTGCATTGATTTCAATTCTCACATTTAAAAAAAAGTTTATTTATTTTGAGAGAAAGAGAGGGAGAGAATGAGGTCGGGAGGAGCAGAGAGAGAGTGGGAGAATCCCAAGTGGGGCTCATACCCATGAACGGTGAGGTCATGACTGGGCAGAAACCAAGAGTCAGATGCTCAACCAACTGAGCCACCCAGGCACCCCTCTCATATTTGATTTATAGATATATCATGAAAAAAAAGCGCCAATACAATGTGATATTGTAAGGAAATTATACCAACAGAAATGAAACTAATATGCCTGCAAGAACACAATGTTCAGTCTGGAGCAAACTTCTACCCAACTTTGGGTAATTCGAGAAAAAAATGTGTTTTTACCTCCCCATTTAACACTGATCCTAGAAGCAGCACTCTACAGTACATTTTGGATCACTTTAAGTTAATGATAACATAGTAAGTGCCTGAAAGCCATGGCCAATATGGGTGTTCTGACCTACTTAAGAACTGACTGAAACATGCACACACATGATCTTTTAGCTATATGATGTTGCAGGACATTCAGCCCATTGCATGTGGCAGTAATGTTAAAAGGTGGCACAAAGTATACAAAACAATAGAAATAAAGGAACTAAAACTAAGAACTAAGGCTAAGGAGAGAAGCATTCAAGAAATACTTGGGTTATTAGTTGAAAGGAGCAGTTATACTTTGACTTTTGAACTTGATGCTTAAGTACTTCATTATTTTTGCTTTGCCCATCTTTCTAATTGCCTATAATTCCCAAAAGGGGAGTTTACTAATCTAGTGTTAAAACAGAGATCTGTAAAGGGAGTTTGAATTAGAAATATCCTGGACTATCCCACAGCTTTCAGCAAAATCAATTCCTTATGTAATTAAAAGTTTGATTAAACTAGAACCTACAAAAATACCATTAAATGTTTTTGAGTTAATAGGTTTATAAACAGATTCAAGGGTTTGACCCAGCAATTCTTTTAGCTCAGATTTCCTCCAATAATTTACTATAAGCTTTACCAAAGCAAAGCAAAAACAAAAAACAAAAAACAAAAAACAAAAAACAACAACATAATTTCTAACAGTTAGAAAAGAAACAAATTGGTCTGTTTGAAAGAATTACCAAACCTGTGCAACCTGGCTCTTGTCATCTGCCAAGCGGCAAAATCTGGCGTCCATCCACCACAAGAGGGCAGTAGCGCTCAACCGTTGTTAATGGGAACCCAACAGAGCCAAGGAGGCTTCATTAGAGAAATCATTACAGCTGTTGTTAACACATCACTCTCTCACTGGAAAACGCAGGCAAACAGGAACCACAACCCAGATAGGTTCAGAGCTTCTGTCCTGGGTAACAATAAGACAGGAAATAAGCAACAGGGGCTTGTGAAAGGGAGAGGCCTCCCTCCCCATCCTCATGTCCTTGAGTCACCGTGGAGATGGCCGACTAGCTTAATAATGGCTGCAGATAGGGGTCTGTTTCATTTGGATGTTGAGATAAAAACGCTGTGGCAGGCAGGCAGGCATCAATGGAACAGAGCTCTTGATGGGGATTTGGAAAGGGCAGAAAGAATAAAAACTGTGGGGTGCAGCAGAGCCGATATCTCAGAAAATGAATTAGGTTTGGTTTTAGGTGTGTTCTGGGATGAACTTTAGATTCATAACACTGGAACGTTAAGATAATCAAAGTAATCTTTCCAGCCTATAGCATTACTTTGTAAAGTTTCCAGGAAGTGAATTAATAAAAAAAGGAATCAATTACAACTAGTGCACCTCAATATTTTAAGTATGTATGTGGATTGGTCTGGGATTGCCCAGAACTTGAGATGAATCAGATATTTGTACTATGCTCTCATGACCGCCATCTGTTTTTGTTTTATTCATTTGTTACTGAGCTATAATCTGAAAAGACTTTTAATATTTGAAAGACCTAATTTAACCATTCTGTAATTTAATGTTGTTTCAACATTTATTGAACAGTTACAACCGAGAGAAAAGACAGTGCCTCCGTGTGTGTTGAAAGAAAAAGTTTTAGAAAATTGTACCTCCATGTTTTAAATCAGCCTCAAATAAAAATTGAGACTTGTGAATGTTTCCCAGTTTTTACGTGCCTTTCATATCTTGTATTGTACTTTTGTTGAAGTCAAAACTTTGAAATCATAGAAAGGCTAAATCTAATTCAGGGAATCTTCTTTCTTCATAGAAAGAAGGGATAGAATATAGGGAAATAAAATGTTCTGTCATTCTTTTTAAGTTTATTTATTTATTTTGAGAGAGAGGAGGGGAGGGGCAGAGAGAGGAGAGAGAGAATCCCAAGCAGGCTCTGCATTGCCAGCGCAGAGCCCGATACAGGGCTCGAACTCATGAGCTGTGAGATCATGATCTCAGCCAAAATCAAGAGTTGGATGCTTAACCGACTGAACCACTCAGGTGTCCCTGTTATCCTTTTTTAAAAAATTTTATTTTAGAGAGAGAGAGTGCAATCAGGGGGAAAGGTGCAGAAGGAGAGAGAGAGAGAGAGAGAGAGAGAGAGAGAGAGAGAGAATTCTAAGCAGGCTCCATGCTCAGCACAGAGCCAGACACAAGACTTGATCCCAAGATCCTGAATCATGACCTGAGCTGAAACCAAGATTCAGATACTTAACCAACTGAGCACCCAGGCACCCCGTTCTGTCATTCTAATACAGATCCATGAAGGACATACTTGTCATTAATGAGCCATTGGATAGAAGATGACATTTAAAAACTCTTATTCAATTATAAGTATCACTTAATGGTTTCTTCAACTCAAATAGCAAACATTTATTGGATTAGTCACTGTGGTAGACATAAGAAGTAACAAAAATGAATAAAACATCGAGCTAATGGTGAGAGGCACCTGAAAGAAATATTGCAGCTACTCTGTGACAGATTTTTAAATATCTTTTCTTATTAATCCTCATAACAGTTCTGAGGTGTTATCCCTGTTTTGTAGAAGAAGAAACAGGCTAACACCAATTAAGTGGCCTGCTGAAGGTCACAGAACTAGTTGGGGTAGTGCCAAGATTGAAACCCAGATATGTTCAATTTTAAAGTATATTCTCTTTTCATTGGACCATTCTATCTGGATATTAGTCACTGACTCCTGGGAAAAAGTAACTTTTATGAATGGCAGTTTAATAGTTTACAATTTAACAAATGAAACATATGGTGTGCAGTTATTACATATTTTAAAATAAATTTTAATTAGGAAACATTTTAAACATAGAAATTACAGGGGTGCCTGGCTGGCTCAGTTGGAAGAGCATGAGACTCTTGATCTCTGGGTCCTGAGTTCCAGCCCCACGTTGGGTGTAGAGTTTACAAACCAAAGTTAGAGACTAACACCTGTGTAATCATTACAGCGCCATATTCTGTATCCAATCTGAATGTTATACATGTTTGAGTCAGACTTTTTTTTTTAATTTTAATGTTTATTTTTTGAGAGTGAGACAGAGCACAAGCAGGGTGGGGAGGAGGGAGCAGAGAGACACAGAATCTGATGCTGGCTCCAGGCTCTAAGCTGCTAATGCAGAGCCCCATGCAGGGCTCAAACCCACAAACCATGAGATTGTGACCTGAGCCAAAGTCAGATACTTAACCAACTGAGCCACCCGGGCGCCCTGAGTCAGACATTTTTAAAGAAATAAAACATTAGAGAAACAGTTGAGACTTTCTACCTCTCCTTGATCCCTCCCATTCTCTTTTTTTCCTCTCTAGAGCTAAGACTATTATGAATTTGATGTTTATCAGTTTTATGCATGATTCCTTACTTTTACTTACATGTTTATGAATCCATAAACAATACAAAATTATTTTGCAGTGTTTTAAATTATATTTTAATTGTATCCAAAAGAACATATTATTCTACAACTTGCTTTTTGTGATAATACGTTCTGAGATTTATCCACAATGTAATGTGTAGCTTTAGTTCTTTATTCATTAAATGCTATGCAATATTCTATTATATGAATGTATCAAAATTTATTTATCCATTTTCTTATAATTATACATTTAAACAAAATTCTGCCATGGTTTTGATTCAAAGCATATCTGATGAACTTTCATCATAATACTGGAACTTATATATTTTAATAATAAAGGTACAAAACTATCCATAATAACTTTTTTTTTTTCTTGGTATAGATCATTCTCGAATTGAAGTATGGAAGTTTGGTAATAGTGTCATCGAATACCTATACCACTGGGCACACATCTGTTTAACTCTCATGGAGCTAAGCAAAAAAACAAGTAGTGCTATTGCACCCCCATTGCCCTCCAAAACTGACTCCTACGTGTATGCAAAAATGCCAAAGGGAAGCTTGCCAGGGAAATGCTAATGAATTGGTATTCAGGCTATTTTTGTCATGTTCAGTTTTGCTTGTTAACTATAAAATATCTTCAATTGGAAAGGAGTGTCACATAGACATATTTTGCTCCTAGACATTGACCTCAGCATTTTCCAAAACGAAAATGCTACCTAAGGAGAAATTTGATCTAAAAAATATCCAGTTAAGGTAGCCATAACCAAATGCATGTTATAGGATATATTGAAAAGTTTCCTTTTAGTTTTAGCTTTGTATCTGCCGTGGGACTATTGTGGTTAATTGGGTAGAATTATTTCAACTCTTTAAAGGTGCAAAGTAAAGACTGAGGATTTATGGAAAAATGGCTATTTTTACATTAAAGGAGTACCAAATAATAAAGATTTTAAGACATGAACTGGGAATTGTTTTTCTAATTTTTTCAGACTTAAATTTGCACCACCTTTTCCCCCTCCCCAACGATCACTACTCCTCCCTACTGACTTTAACAACTTAAGTTACTTCAATAAATAGAAATTCTTGTAGGAAAATGTCCATGACTCATGGAAAAAAGAAAACACCTTTTTTTAAGAACAAAAACCTCTCAAGTTAAAGAACTGCAAAAAGAGTTTATATTTATTTAAAGCTTATTATTACAGCAAACTTTACTGCTCTTTTTTGAGATTTCATCTTTGCAATAACATATCTGATGAGAGTCCATTTTTAATAAAAATTTGGGAAATTAAACTTCATTTTCTTTATTTGGTTGACAAAATGTGATGTGTTGCAAACATCTTATAATTTGAGGTTGGAGGTCCCTTCTTAACCTTCTCTGATAAAGTGGCAGCAGTGTTATTACCAGTTCTCATCTCTTGGATGATCGCATGCCCAGTCTTAACCTATAAGCCTATTTCATATTTGGAAGAGGGCTTTTCAGGGCATTTGCAACAACATTTCTAGGAACAATGTTCTTGAAGATATTAAACTGATAGCCACATATCCTGATGGCTGCAGAACAAGCTTATAGAGCTCACTGTGCATACAAATGGCATTTTAGGCAGCGAGCAGAGGACTTTTTTGCAGAACGCTATCTTATTAACCATTATCATGGGAATTAAGTTAACTAAATGACATCTAGCTTAATGAGAACAGGTATCATACACTTGCATGGAGTTTAACTTGTTTGAAGTATTTTCACACACATGCTTATAACCTCCCAATAACCTGTAAGGTAGGCGGTCTAATACCATTATCCTCACTTTATAAATGAGGACATAGGCTCAATGCGTGAGTTACCTACGTCACAACAGCTGGTAAGAAGCCAGGGGACCTAGCTTCCATCTATCCTACCTTTTGCCAGCACTCAGACATCTCACTGACACTTTTCAACCTTTACCAGACTAATGATTATGCTATCAGTCTTTTAGAAACTACTTTAAAATTAAGCAACCAGGGATGCCTGGGTGGCTGGTGGTTGAGTGTCCTACTTTGGCTCAGGTCATGATCTTGCGTTTCATGAGTTTGAGCCACACATTGGGCTTGCTGCTCTTAGCACAGAGCCTCTGTTCCCTTCTCTCTCTGCCCCTCCCCTGCTCACACACACATTCTCTCTCTCAAAAATAAATAAAACATTAAAAAAATAAGTAAAATTAAGCAACCAACAAGAAAGATTAATTGAATTTATTTAATGATCATTCAAGTAAAATACTATCCCTTAACACTAGGAGCTTACTTTTTTAGTGACGAGGATGTTATTTATACTTGACAAAATTTACATACAGATTTATATTTAAATCTATTTATTGAATACATTGCTTTACTTATAGTTATATATACTTCAGAAGCTTGGACTTGATTAGTTTTTTGTTGGCTTTCTTTACTGTAGCTTATACATAACATGGACACGGTATGGTGCTGACCATCCAGACAATTTTCCCTTTATTTTTTTAAAATTTATTTATTTTGAGAGAGAGAGAGAGAGAGAGAGAGCGAGCGCATGAGCAGGGGAGGGGCAGAGAAAGGGAGAAAAGAGAATCTGAAGCAGGCTCTGTGCTGTCAGTGCAGAGACTGACACAGGGCTTGATCCACAAACCATGAGATGGTGACCTGAGCTGAAATCAAGATCCAGATACTTAACCAACTGAGCCACGCCTCCCCCCCCCCCTTTTTTAAAGGAGACAGATGTTTTTTGAAAACACTGTAAGGGAGCAGTGGCATGCAGGACAGCAAAGGATAGGCTGTCTGCCAAGAAGCGGTGGGGGGGGGGGCTATAGTTATGGGGTGAAATGAGGAGGTATGGGAACCTATGGAATTTTCCTTTTTTGGTAACAGTGCCTGGTTGTAAGTAGCCCATTGGTCAGCTGGGGGCTATGGCTATTTTGAGGTGGGTCATTTATTTTATTTATTTTTTTTTCAACGTTTATTTATTTTTGGGACAGAGAGAGACAGAGCATGAACGGGGGAGGGGCACAGAGAGAGGGAGACACAGAATCAGAAACAGGCTCCAGGCTCTGAGCCATCAGCCCAGAGCCCGACGCGGGGCTTGAACTCACGGACCGCGAGATCGTGACCTGGCTGAAGTCGGACGCTTAATTGAGGTGGGTCATTTAATGCACCTGTTTGCATGCAGCCTGGTTATCACTCTGGGCCCTTTTGCCTTACTCAGGTTTCCATTGCTCAAACCTGTTGCGTAAAACAGCCTCTGGATTCCACCCTGACAGATCAACAATGACAAATCTTTGGTATTTGAGTAGAGGTCTCATCTTCAGTAGCTGCTTCTTGCTAGACAGGGTGGGTGCACGTCTCTACCTCAACTTGTGGGTCCATCAGGGGTTCTGTGCAGTTATAGACCAGAACATGGTATTATTTAATGTGCTGAAAGGAGATTGGAGTGAAATTCACTGGTAGCCAGGTCCATGGGATTTAGGGAGAGGGGACCCTCTGATGGCATGGGCTGGAATCCTTATTGAATAATCATTCCTATACATAATTGTTGGATTCACTCAGACAGGTAGGAATGTATTTTGCCTGTAGATCAAGATGGTGTTGGATCTGAGGGAACAAAGGATAAAAGCGTGCAGGGGAGAAGGAAGCAAGGCAGCTGAGCGTCAGCCAGCATCAGAAAGAGTCCCAACTGAGTCTGTAATGTGTGCAGATTTGCCCTGGATGAGCTTCTGCTGCCAAATGTGCTGCAAATTGGTAACAGAGACCTCAGGGGGATGGAGTGGGAGAGGAAAGGAAAGCAGTCTTCGCCCTCACAGGCATGAGGTGTCGAACCTGTTTGCCCTTGGACCTTCAGACCACATGGGGATAGCTGCCCTGGCCAGAAAGCTTCAGTTGTGGAGGGTTAGACTGCCAAAGGGCTGAAAAGAGAAAGGTGAGGGAAGAAAGGATTCCTCTGAAGGTCAAGAGGGGAAATCCCTCACCCTTTCAGGCAAGGGCAGTCTGGCAATTTCCCTCTGGGGCCTTTGGCTCCTTACCAAGGAGTGACCTCAGCCAAGGTCATCAGTTCCTCAAGGACTACTAGAGATGGTTCTCTGAGGAAAAGTCCTGAGAAATTCCTGGAGAATCCAGGGAGAGTCTGGGCCCAGCAGAGATTCCCCATATGGGCCACAAAATGCCAGGTCATCCAGATTGGGTGGAGAATGGTGGCAGGGCAGTGAAAGAATTCACCCAGGGCAGAACAAAGGAGATAGAAGTTTACTGAATACACCACAAGGGAGCAGTGGGCAGGACAGCAAAGGAGAGACTGTTTTCCCAGACCATTTTCCTTTTTAATTATGGCTTTCCATGGTCCAGCAACAACTTAAGATTTCAAGACAATGATACTGGAATCTCAGGAAAGCTTCTACTGCCTCTTTTCAAGCTTTATGGAAATATAGCTTACATGATGTATAATTCATCTACTTAACAGGTACAGTGCAATGCTTTTTACTGTATTCAGAGAGTTTTGCAACCATTACAACAATTTTAGAACATTTTCATCACCCCAGTGAGAAACCCCATACCCATTAGTAGTCACTGTCCATTTTCCCCCACCTAAGCCCTAAACAATTATTCATCTTTCTTTTTCTATGGATTTGCCTATTCTAGACACTTCATATAAATGGAATCGTACAATATGTTGGTCTCTTGTGACTCACTTCCCATTCCCTCTTTATCTAAATATGTTTAAGCAACCAGCTACCCTTAACTTCCACAGACATCTCCAATCCAGACTCACAAGATCTTCCACAGGTAATTTAGGGAATTTTCATTCTTCTCATGTAGTTTTTACGCAATGCCACTCCCACCTAACCCCACCCTACATCATTAACTCTGTGTTCTTACTCTCCCTTGTATGATTTTATTATAAAGACCTCCCTCAATAGATATCAATTAAATATTGCCTATTTCTTTGTCCTTAGGAATAGTAATTACCCTCAGTAGCTGTTCCATCTCTTAATCATTAGCTCTATTTTACCTCTCTTTGACTGTCCCTTCCATAGACCACAACTAGGAGGGTACCCCTTGGTGGCCATATTCTGTTCTATGTGACCCTGACTCTGTAGCCACAGCGTTTTGAACTGGGGTTGACCCCTTGCCAAAGGAAGACCAATTTGTGAAAAGGCCTAATATAGAAAGTAACCAAACCATGGATAATCCAAACTAGGAAACAGCAATAAGAGCAGTGTCTAGAAGGACAGTAAAGAGTTTAGAGAGGCCAAAAGTGTCACGTCAGGCCTTAAACAAATTAAAGGATACTGCCTTCCAGACACTACAAGTTGGCAGCGAGAAAGTTTAAAAAATGCGTAGTTGGTTAGGGACAAGAATGCACAAAAAGGCAGAGGGCACAAAAAGAAGCAGAGACTGAAAGAGTAGGGAAGTGACATCAGTAACATTAATGTCAAAAGATTAAATGGAAGATCCATTAGTTTGGGTGCTGAGGTCCCTACAGTTGCCTTGGATCCAATGCTAGTCAACTGTTCTGTTCTTGAGGTCTTACTGGGAAGTCTAAGACAGTTGGAATTCTCTGTTGTGTAATAGGAGTATGGTAGTAATGATACCATCTTTTATTGGTTCACTCTGCTTCTGTTCTTACACCATCTTCAATTAAAGTTCCCAAACTTGGGTTCAAAATGTTAGGAGTCTTTTCCGTGTCTCTGATTCACTGCTGCAGGTACCACCATTGCTGCAAACTCTGCCAAGTGATTGAAGAATTTGAACTCTCTGAAACAATGCATCAGAGGAATCAGCCTTCTACCTTTAGGAAAATCTCACAACTGCTTCATTACGACATCCCAAAGGCAATGGGAGAATACAGGATTCAATACACCAATTCAAAAGCTCACATTATATATAGGATATTGAGCTGGGTAATTTTGTGTAACTAATTCCCCATTCAGTCTCTTTAAGCAAGAGGCAGACAGTCTTGGAAGGGGGCTTTATTTTTACCCTCTATTGATTCTTTTTATTTTAAGCAAAATAACACATACTCATAATTTAAAGAGTCATCTTGTTATACAAGGTCTTTTAAGACCACAACATTTCCCAGCCCCACCTCACCCCTGTTTTTCTTACCTCCGAGTCAACTACTTTCAATTCCTTTAGGTCAGGAATTAATAAACAGCTCAGGCCTATTATGATAAAGTTTTATTAGAAAAGCCATGCCCAGGGGTGCCTGGCTGGCTGAGTCCATGGAGCAAGTGACTCTTGATCTCAGGGTCATGAGTTCAAGCCCCACATGTGATGTAGAGTTTACTTTAAAAAAAAAAAAGAAAGAAAGAAAAGGATGCCCATATTGTTTATGACTGCTTTCATACTGCAAGGGCATAGTTGAGTAGCTGCCATAGCTACTAAGACCCCAAGACCCACAACCCCTAAATATTTACTATCTGACCCTTTGCATAGTTTCCCAACCCCTAGATTTTGACATGTACCTCCATATTGTGAAATAACATGTGGTGTGGCTACATTTTTTTCCCTGATTTAAGCAATATTTATTAACCTCTCAGTATGCATTACAAAGATTCAGCTTCTTCCTCAGTATGTGCGTCCACACACACACAAATATTTCCCATTCCTCCATCCTTTTCAATATGTTGCACTGGAATTTAAATTAGAATAGATTGATATTCAGCATTTGCATTATCATGACTATGTATGCTATTTAGGGCTTAGCCATGTAGTAAATTACAATCATTTTCCTTTTCTGAACATCTTTTCACTTTCCCTGGAGTTAATGTTTGGAGTTAAAGTTTCTTTTGGAGTCAATGTCAAAAGTGGCTGGAGTGACTATAATAATAACACACAAAGTAGATTTCAGAGCAAAGAATATTACCATGATAAAGAAGGTCATTTCATAATGAAAAATAGGTCAATTAATTAAGAAACCATAACAATCTTAAATATTTATACATCTAATAACAGAGTTTCAAAGCATATGAAGCAAAAACTGAGAGAACTGCATCCATGGAGACACAAGTAGATAACTAGTTACCTAGGGTCAAAGGGTTTGTGCAGAAATGAGTGACTAATGTATATATGCTTTCTTTTTTGGACATTAAAATTATTCTAAAATTGATTATGGTGATGGTAGCACAGCTCCTTGAATATATTAAAAACCATTGAATTATATACATTTTAAATCGGTGAATTACATGGTATGTGAATTATAGCTCTATAAAACTGTTTAAAAAAGAATGGCTGTGGGGCGCCTGGGTGGGTCAGTCAGTTGAACATCTGACTCCTGATTTCAGTTCAGGTCATGTTCTCAGGGTTGTGGGATTGACAGCATGGGGCCTGCTTGGGATTCTCTCTCTCCCTCTCTCTCTCTGCTCCTCCCTTGCTTACACTTTCTCTCTCTCTCAAATAAGCATAAAAAAAAAGAATGTCTGTACTAGATAGAAATCTGATCTACATAGAAATAGTAAATGTGTGCATAAACATTTTTCTTATTTTAAAAATAGCTTTGAAAGATAATTGCTTGAAGCAAAAATAACAATTTATTGTGTGCTTGTAACATAGGTAGAAGTAAAATGTGTGAAAATAATAGCACAAAACCTAAGTGAGGGAAAATGGAAGTATACTTTTGTAAGGTTTTTTTTTTTTTTTTTAACGTTTATTTATTTTTGAGAGAGAGAGAGACAGAATGCAAACAGAGGAGGGGAAGAGAGAGACGGAGACACAAAACCCAAAGCAGGCTCCAGGTTCCGAGCTGTCAGCACAGAGCTGGACACGGGGCTTGAACTCATGAACTGTGAGATCATGACATGAGCTGAAGCCAGATGCCCAACGGACTGAGCCATCCAGGTGCCCCATAAGGTTTTTTAACTATACATAAAGAGGTATATTCTTTACTTGAAGACAGACTGAGATAAATTAAAGATGTATACAAGAAACCCTAAAGCAATACCTTGAAAAACAATAAGCAAAGAAGTATGGCTAATAAGTCAACAAAGAGGTTGCATCATAAAAATTGTAAGCTGAAACATAAAAATTTCTTGATTAATCCAAAAGAGGGCAAAAAAAAAAAAAAAAGCAGGGAGGGTTAGAGAACAAAGAACAGATAGGAAAATAGAAAAACTGCAGCCATACTCATACTCACTTTAATGAAAATGTTCTAGGGGTGCCTGGGTGGCTCAGTTGGTTAAGTGTCCAACTCTTGGTTTCAACTCAGGTCATGATCTTGCAGTTCCTGAGTTCCAGCACTGCACTGCCAGTGCGGAGCCTGCTTGGGATTCTCTCTCTCTCTCTCTCTCTCTCTCTCTCTCAGAATAAATAATAAACTTAAAAAAAAAAAGAAAATGTTCTAGACACGCTAATAAATTATCAGATTAGATTTAAAAAAAAAGCAAGACCCAAATACAGTAAAATCTTGGATTGCAAGTAATTTGTTCTGTATTCTGCAAGACAAGCAAACATTTCTAATAAACATTTCTAATAAATTTTAACTTGATAAATGAGCAATGTCTTGCAAATACGAGTAGTATGTGATGCCAAAGGTCACACAATCACCACAACTGAGCCAATGGTTCTTCTCTCCCTCTCTCTCTACAGGATTGTGGGTGATCACCTCCCATGCTCAGATGCTCAGTCTCAGATCATGGTGTTTGGCAGAAATCAGTGATTTTTCTGAACTTTGGAAGTGCCCCAAACTAGCACTAGTGTATTTTTTGTCACTTCAAAGCACCTATGGACAGTCTTTTGCTTTTCCATACAAGAGTAAGCTTAGGAATGCTTTGATTCATTCTAGGTCAGGCTGCCTACAGATATAGACCTTTTCCTCTGCTGCTTTATTGCCCAGTTACATTAAATACAGTATATGGGAATGCAAACTGGTGTAGCCACTCTGAAAATGGAGATTCCTTAACAAGTTAAAAATAGAACTACCCTATGACCCAGCAATTGTACTACTAGGTATACCCAAAGGATACAAAAATACAGATTTGAAGGGGAACATGTACCCCAATATCCATAGCAGTATTATCAATAGCCAAATTATGGAAAGAGCCCAAATGTCCATCGAAAGATGAATGGATAAAGATGTGTATAATACATATATATAGATTACATATATACGTAATCTATGTGTTAGATTACATATATACATATATATGTAATCTATGTGTGTATATATATGTATATATGTGTGTATATATATATATACACACACAATGGAATATATATACATATATATGTGTATACACACACACACACAATGGAATATTACTCAGCAATCAAAAAAGAATGAAATCTTGCCATTTGCAACTCTGTGGATGGAACTAGAAGGTACTGTGCTAAGTGCAATTAGTCAGAGAAAGACAAATATTATATGACTTCATTCTTATGAGGAATTTAAGATACAAAACAGACGAACATAAGGAAATGGAAGCAAAAATAATATAAAAACAGGGAGGGGGGAAAACATAAGAGACTCTTAAATACAGAGAACAAACTGAGGGTTGCTGGAGGGGTTGTGGGTGGGAGGATGAGTGAAATGGGTAAGAGGCATTAAGGAAGACACTTGATAGGATGAGCACTGAGTGTGATAGGGGATGAATCACTGGAATCTACTCCTGAAATCATTATTGTACTATATGCTAACTTGGATACAAATTAAAAATAATAATATACAAATAAAATACAGTATATGACAAGTTTATTAATATTGTACTGTAGTCAACATCCCTGTGAGCATATACAATGGCCCCCATGCAGAAGATCCCATTGAGCCAATAGACAGCAGTGACCCCGTTAGTGATAGTGAAAGTTGTCCTACACAATAACCCTCCTCTCTCTCTTGTCTCCCTCACACCAGCCACAAAGATTTTCAAAGGTTAAGTGCAGGTTAATTTATTTTTCTTTATATTTTATATCATTTTGTATTTTATTACAGTATTATAATCATTTTTATATGAGTATTTTGGGTTATGGAACAAATTGTCTGAGTTTTCATTATTTCTTATGGGGAAATTCACTTTCATATACATATGCTTTGGATTAAAAGCATGTTTCCAGAATGAATTATACTCACAAAGGTTTTATTGTATATACTATCAACATGAGATCCACTTTTAATATAAAGACACAAGTAGATTAAAATAGGTTAGAAGGATGGAAAAAGATAAACTATGCTAACAATAAAAACTGTCCATATTAAAATCAGATAAAGTACATAAAGAGAAAAAAAGACAGGGTCATTTCTTAATGGTATCATGGTCAATGCAAGAGGACCTAACAATCCTAAATGTTTAAATACCTAAATAATAGGATTTCAAAATCGGTGAGACAAAAACTGACAGAATTAAAAGGAGAAATAAACAAATCCACAATTACAGTTGGAGATTTTAACATCCTTTTGTCAGTAACTGAAAAGATCTCTTTGGCTGCTAGAAAACTAGTTTTGAACAGGTCAAGAGCTGGTGGATGAACAGACGAAAAGCGACTAGAATTTAAAAACAAAACAAAACAAAATATATATATATATATAACATATAATTTTGATTCCTATATCCAGTATTACCACGATGCTGTTATTAATAATTTCGTCTATGAGCATAGGTCCTATATTAACATACAGATTTTCAGTTGCCAAGTTACCCTGAGCCAGGTATACTCACACTGAAGCCTCGGTGGGAAAAAAAAAAAAATCGATAGCTTTACAGCAGTGTTTTTCAAACTTGACTATCAAAGCTACCTGCAGGGCTCTGTAATCAGATTGCTGGGCCCCATCCGGGAGTTTCAAATGCAGTAAGTCTGGGAAACCGCCAGAGAATTTGCATTTTAACAAATTCCTGGTGATGCTCCTGGGACCACACTTTGGGAATTGCTGGCCTAGAATTTTGTCATTCCTTTCTTCCCAAAACGTCCAAGCAGCCAGTTGGTTTCCAAACAAAGCCTAAGGCCGTAGGACTCGAGCCCTTGCAAGATGGAAGCAGCTCAAGGGAGAGATTCAGCCGCTAAGTGTTTCAGGCCGCCCAGATCCGCGCGAGAGTGTACGTGATGACGTTGACGTCTGCGTGAGCGTCACGTAGCCGTCGGCCACGTTCAGCGGAGACGGGAGCAAGATGGCGATTCCGGGCAGGCAGTGAGTGATCCGGGAGTTAGGGTTAGGCTGGGAATGAAAGATCACGGCGACTTAGTCTTTGACCGACGAGTAAAAGTGCGCTGGAAGTGAAGGGGCTTTGTCGTCAGGGATAGAGGCGGGGAAAAGCGAGAAATCCTGAGGAACATATTCCCCTCCCCCCCACATTTTCCAGGATGGAAGTCCGAAGTTTGAGGGAGAAACTTGTGAGGAAATAAAGGAAGTTAGGCTGAGGGGCAGAGAGCGAGACTTTTCTATTTTCCAAAAGCTCGGTCTGAGGCCCCTCAGTCTTGCTTCCTACCCCGCGCTTGAGTTTCTCCCTGGTTGGATGCTTTCAGGGGCAATGAGAAGAGACAATTCCTGGCTTCCTTAGAGGGCCTTGTTCTCCTTGGCTGCTCAAGTCCTGATTCCCGCCCTCCCTCCTTGTTTTAAGAATGTTGTGCTGAGAAGCCACAAAAGGGTAGGCATAATAGGGACCTGGGGTATACGTTGCCGCAAGAGAGACAAATATTGTATGTTCTTGAAAGTTTTACCTTTGATGTATAATTCTTACTTTCGATGGAGTTTTCCCGTCATCTCGGCGTTTTAAAGGCCAAAGCGTGAGAAACTAAATGAGTTGGACCTGATGGGATGGTTTTCTGAGATGCTCCAAGACAGAGCAAATGAGCGCAGTAGAATATAATGGGCATTTGTCCCGTGACTTCTTGAGTTTCTCAGTTACTGTAATCTTTTAAAAATTTTTCGTGGGTCACATTACCCAATAACTTATTTTAAACTATGTAAGTACCCAGTAGGAAAAAAAAACAAACAGCTATTTTCTTGTTCGACCACAAGGATAATTTAGAGTGTTTTAAAATTTTTAGTAGGCATGAAACGAGCGTTCCACTAATATGTTCTTTCTAAAACATTATTTCATCATCTAAAACATTTCTGAACTCTTCAGTTATTTCTCTTTTTTTATTAAAATGGTATTTGAATTTGGCCCGTGTCAGCAAGTAATTACTTAGAAGAGTAATTATAAAATCTTAACACACATTAGAACTTTGAGATCATTGGAAAGCGGAAACCCTGTTCTGTGTTCATAAGCTGTGTGATATGTTTTGACTTGGTAGCTTCATCTGGAAGAAGTAGTGGATGTATTATTTTTTAACATTTAAATATAATGGTGTAATTTCTATTTCAAAAACAAAATGCAGGTATGGGCTTATTTTGCCAAAGAAAGCACAGCAGTTGCACCCTGTTTTGCAAAAACCATCAGTGTTTGGGAATGATTCTGATGATGATGATGAGGTAAGGGAACCTATGTTTTTCTATTGCATTATTGGAAATAGAATTTTTTAAATCGAACTTGTGAATTTGATGTCTTTGCTTTCCTTAGTTGTTTGTCATTACAGTGTATCTGGAGTATATTATCATTTACAGAATCATCAAAAGGAATATTTAAAGAAAGACTTTTCACTGATTTTTTTTTCCTTCACTAATGTTACATGGGTAATCTAAGATTTTTTTCAGAAGTTGTGATTTTCAGTTATTTCTAAGTAGTTACACAAAGCTGTTTTAGACAGCTAATACTAAAGTAACAAAATTATTAGTGTAAAGATCCCTGAAAATGAGGTATTAATATGTCACCAATTTCCTAGAAATTTTTATTAGCAAAGTAGTTTCTTTTAAGACTACTTTTGTGATTATTGTCTGCTAAATGTAGTTGTTCAGTTTTGTAATTATGGTAGTGCATGAAGTTACAATTGATTGTTCTACAGTAATAACACCTAATATGAATATTTTCTATTTTAGCAGCCAAAACTATGTTTTCCTGTGAAATCTACAGCTTATAGCAGAAACAACCTCAAATGTATGCTTATGTCTTGAGTCATTTTCTGTATTTCTGAAAGACCTTTGCATCAGTTAGTCTGATAGTTCCTTTGGTCTGGCAGAAAGATAGCTTCTCTTTTTACTCATTTTATAATGACATAGGTAGGTAATTGAACATATTTGATACTTCTTTGCTTTTGCTTTCTTTCTGTTGAAGAAATTGGCTCCAGACACTGTCTACTTCCCTACATTCTGCCCCAGGCAACTATCTCATTGTGATTTTGATTTGCATTTCTCTGATGGCCAGGGATGTTGGCCATTCATGTATCATCTTTGGAGAAATGTCTATTCATATCATTTATGTATTTTAAAATTGAATTATTGCCCTTTTATGAGTTACAAGATTTCTTTATATATTCTAGATATAAACAAGTCCCTTGTTAGATATAATTTAAATATTTTTTCCCATTCTTTTGTCTTTTCACTTTCTTGATAGGATCCTTTGAAGCACAAAAGTTCAATTTTGAGAAAGTCCAATTTATTTTTTTCATAGGTTTCTATTGCTTTGGTGTCATACCTAATAAACTGCTTAATCCATTGTGATGAAGGTTTATACTCGTGTTGTAGTTTTACCTCTTAAATTTAGGTCTGTGATCCATTTTGAGTTAATTTTTGTATATGGTATGAGGTAGGGGTCCTACTATTAGGACCTAGGTCCTAATAGTAATAATACTATTATTTGCATGTGGATATCCAATTGTCCCAGTAGCATTTGTTGAAGGCTATCCTCCATTGAATTGATAGCACCCTTGTAGTTTGTTTTAATGTGCCTTTTCTTTTCTTTTCGTTTTAATTTTAGAGGATGGGAGGCACCTGGGTGGCTTAGTTGGTTAAGTGTCTGACTCTTGATCTTGGCTTGGGTCGTGATCTCAAAGTTCCTGAGTTTGAGCCATTGTCAGGCTCTGTGCTGACAGTGTGGAACCTGCTTAGGGTTCTTCCTCTTCCCCTATCTCTGCCCCTCCCTCCACACTGCCCCCCCCCCCCAATAAATAAACTTAAAAAAATAATTCAAAGAAGAAAGAAAAAAAAAACCCTGAAAAATAGCGGTGGGGGGAGGGAGGGATGAGAGAGAGGAAGAGAGAGAATCCTAAGCAGGCTCCATCTCCATGATTTGGGGCTTGCTCCCACAACCCTGGATCATGACCTGAGCCAAAATCAAGAGTTGGTCGCTCAACCAGCTGAGCCACCCAGCCCCACAAATATTTTTTTAAGTCATCCTACCATGGATATGCTTATTCTGATGTTTCATATAAATCGTCTTGGCACACCATATAATACAAAGCAAAATATTTGAGAAGGATGGATGTACACAAGTGATCTAGAAAGTATAGTCATATTACTGCTCTTTCTTTTCCATTGTGAGATGAGGCTGGTGTACAGTGAGGCTAGAGCTAGAGAAAGCTAGGGCTAAGCCATTTTGCTCTTTCTTCATTCTGTCCCTCCCTGCCTCCTCCCATTCTTTTACATAAAGGGACTTTAATGCAGAGAACTGGTTACATAAGTAATGGAAGACTTAAGCCAAAAAGAGAATAGATGGTGAGGCAACCCAGAGATGAGCCAGTGGTGATAAATGGAGGGATACAGGTAGGATACAGGTCCTGGAGGCCAAGGGCTAGGGTTATCTGGTGGGAACTAGACTCTTCCCGAAGGAGCTGAAGCCACTAGGGAGATTCAGTTTTAGGTAGAGAAAAAGGCAGGGTGGAATTCCTTTTTTTTTCCCTTTCTTCTACCTGCCAATAGATCATTTTTGTCTTCCATTGGTAGAGCTCAGCCAGAAGCCAACTGACAAGCTGCAGCTTAGTTCTTAATGAACAGGATATAAAACTTTTCTTCAGTATGCCTTACCAATAAGATCAGTCTAATGAATTCCAGCTTATTCTTATACTGAGAAATAAGTTTCTTAGTTAAGTATTTTTAAATATTTGTGAGGTTTGAATACAAAATCTCTTATTTAAAAAATCAACAGTTTAAGCAACAATAAAGTTTTTCGTGCTTTATAAAATATAAAGGTAAATTTTATGGTTCTTTTCCTAAAGAAGGCATTTGGTATACCAGGAGAAGAGCTGCTGTAATGCACATCCTTTTATTGTTATTTATAGCAATTTAGCAGAAGCATTTATGAGCCCAAATTTAAGATCAGACTTTTCCTTCCACAGGTCCAGCAGATGGGGCCCTAGTAAATGAATTCAATATTAATATATGCTTATATCCAGAGTAAGTTTAAAAACTGGAAAGTGGTAGCCCAGCACTTTAAATTACTATTTAAATAGTTTTAAATTATCAGAACTAATTAGAAATAATATTTTGTTCAAAGGTAGGGGAGATGGAGTTTTTTACCCCTTATGAGTAAGAGGTTTATATTGTATCCAAATGCAACTGTCTGATCATAAGTATTTGAGTGATTTTGCTATTATAGTAATGTGTTTATTCCATTTTATCCAGTGTATCCTTTTTTCCAGTGCCATTGCCACCACCTTCATTACTTATTTTAATACTTTGTAATTAGTTTCCTTATCACCTGTCTCCTTAAATTCGTTTGAAATACTGTTGACAGATTGATCTTTCTAAAGCACAGTTGTGTTCACTTATAACCTCCTTGCTTTTGAACCTGATTGTATTTAAAATCTAAACTGCTAATCCTGACATTGGAAGTCTTCCCTATGCTTTGGCTTCAAAATGCTTATTAGCATTTTTTACTAACTGTCCTCCTCTATGCAAAGTACACCGTCATGTTTGTGATTTTTCACAGCTCTGCTTTTCTTCACATTGGAAGTCTCCCCATCCTACGTGTATATTTTATAGCCATCCTTCAAAACCCATTGCAAAAGCTGCTTCCTTCAAGATTTCATACAGCGGGTGCAATCTCATCCTTTTTATGTCACTCTACTTATCTTAGCACTTAGCTTTTCATACCTTGTGTTGTAAGTTATTTGCATACATCATGTCACTATCTCGGAGTATGAGCTCCATAAGTTAGGATCTGGATATCTATGCTGATACATTTTTTTTAATGTTTATGTATTTATTTTGAGAGAGAGAGCGAGAGTGCGAGCACATGCACATGCCCATGAGCAGGGGAGGAGTAGAGAGAGGACAAGCTCCATGCTCTTAGCTCAGTGCCCACTGTGGGGCTCAAACTCACAAACCGTGAGATCATGACCTGCATTGAAATCTAAATCAAGAGTCAGAGGCTTAACTAGTAGCCACCAAGGTGCCCCATGCTGGTACTTTTACTACAAGTACAGTTATTTACTTAGATGTTTTAGCTGTCTATATTGTAAAGAGACAGGTAGTAGAGCAAGCCCACTACAGAACTTTGCTTTCATAGTGTGAAAGCAGCCATTAGACAATATATGAATGAATGAGCGTGACTAATAAATATATTCTAATAAAACTTTATTTACAAAAGGAGGGTGGCTGGATTTGGTTGTAACTTACTGATCCCTGGTCTACACAATTATTCTCAAGAGTACTTGTGATAACCAGTAGTATTTCACAAAGTTTATAAGATAGTCTCTGACCAAAATTGATGTTGCATGACAGGTTCAACAAGGAACTTCCTTCTAGATATTTCTCAGTAATGGATGCTTGCTCATTTTGCGTAGCATAGTGACTTTTCCTTTTAATCTTGGCAATTGAAATGCTTATTTCTAGACAATATTCTTGCAAGATCCTATTTTGCACAGTAATTCATAATGCCATGAAGAAGTATCCATACAACCTGAAAGTTGTTGCAGTTTTGTATCTTTATCCTTTAAGAGGATAAGTTAAATAATGTATATAATGTACTTAATATAATGTTTAGGACATAATAAATGTTACATGTATTTTAAAAATTGCATTTGTACAGTTTATTAAAGCTCTTACTGTGACCATGTTCTCATGCCATTAATATTCCTTGAAACTGGAATTTTTAAAATGGCTTATGGAAATTCTTCGTATGGATTGTATGTCTCTCTCAAAAATAAATAAACATTAAAAAAATAATTTAAGGGGTGCCTGGGTGGCTCGGTCGGTTGAGTGTCCGACTTTGGCTCAGGTCATGATCTCGTGGTTTGTGAGTTCAAGCTCCACATCAGGCTCTGTGCTGACAGCTCAAAGCCTGGAGCCTGCTTCGGATTCTGTGTCTCCCTCTCTCTCTGCCCCTCCCCTGCTCATGCTCTGTCTCTCTCTGTCTCAAAAATAAATAAAACATTAAAAAATTTTTTTAAAATAAATAATTTAAATAAACTTAAAGCATGAGGTAAGGTGAAATAAACAGAATACAAAATTGAATATGTATGATTGTACAAAGCTATATGTACATGTATAGATAGAAAAATGAAAACTATTATTTTGGATGACAGGATTTGGTTTTTTTTTATTTAAAAAAATTTTGTTTATATTTGTTTATTTTTGAGAAACAGTGAGACAAAGTGTGAGCGGGGGAGGGGCAGAGAGCGAAGGAGACACCGAATCTGAAGCAGGCTCCAGGCTGTGAGCAAGAGGTCAGCACATAGCCTGATGTGGAGCTTGAACCCACAGACTAAGATCATGACCTGAGCCGAAGTCAGACGCTCAACCGACTGAGCCACCCAGGCATCCCTGGTTTTTTTTATTTAAAAAATTATTGTAATTTTGAAGAATAGAAGGAAATGAGTACTTAAGAAAAAGATAACAATAATTGTATATTCTTGAAGTTAGAAACATTAGCAAGTAACGGGGTTACATAGTACACTTTCATTGCTTTCATTATTGCTTGATCTTTCTCCACTTTAATTCTCATCATTTCTTTATTTATTTAAATTTAACTGCATTTATTTTTTTTTAATTATTTTATTTATTTTGAGAGAGAGAGACAGAGAATCCCAAGCAGTCTCCACACTGTTATCGTGGAGCCTGACATGGGGATCGAACTCAGGAACCATGAGATCATGACCTGAGCCAAATCAAGAGTTGGATGCTTAACCAACTGAGCCACACAGGTGCCCCTAATTCTAATCTTTTAAAAACATTGTCCTGAAAAGTAGTCTTCATAGTTCTGTTTTTCCTAATGAAAAACTGTTCTTAGTTGGAAGCCTGTTTGGCTTGCTGATGGTAAGAAAAAGTTAAAATACTAATCTATCTGAACCAATACATTTTCAGTTGTGTTTTTTTTTAATCACTTATATGATTTTCTGTTCCTTTGGATATAGTTTGGTACAGTTAAAATGACAGTTTTATATACACATGACAAAGCGTATGATGTATGGAAATGGCAGGAAATTTAGGTTATTTTAATGGTAACTAAGAATTTTTTACACTTTTCTCATGCTATTAAAATGAATTCCTGGTAAATTTATGATACTGAATGTATCTAACAGCAGTATAGGCAGTGAGGAATTTAAAGTTATTGTGCAGTTTTGCTAAAAATGCATCCCCTGATTTGCTGTCCAGGAGTGAAACAGAAACAAAATGTAAGAGGGGAGAAAAGGACAGCACTAAATGAAATGATAGAATTCTGTTAGGAGTGGGAGAGATGACAAGAGAATTCTATTCTTATTTTTTAAGTAAGCTCTACGCACAGTGTGGGGCTTGAACTCATGACCCTGAGATCAAGAGTCATGCTCTGTGGACTGAACCAGTCAGGTGCCCTGAGAATTCTATTCTTATTTTATCTCCCAGTAGGATGGAAATATTAGAGAAGTAGCTGAGAGAACCCAGATTATGAAGATGAGATAAAGTAGGAGTTTTTGGGGTTTTTTCAGGAAGGAAATGATGTATAATCATGAGTCCTTGAAGATATGTAAAGTTGATTTGTGAATCTCTGTTTAAATCTGTGCATTTTTAGCCAAATTTACTTACATTGGCACATGGGCAACTTTTTTAAAAATCTTTTTTGGTTTGAAATATAATGCATAAGCATTATTTTATTTTTCAACTCCAGAGTTTTGGTTTCTTTTATAATTTCTGTCACTTTATTGATACTCTCTATTTGATGACACATTGTTCTCATACTTTTTTTTTTTTTAATTTTTTTTTCGACATTTATTTATTTTTGGGACAGAGAGAGACAGAGCATGAACGGGGGAGGGGCAGAGAGAGAGGGAGACACAGAATCCGAAGCAGGCTCCAGGCTCCGAGCCATCAGCCCAGAGCCCGACGCGGGGCTCGAACTCACGGACCGCGAGATCGTGACCTGGCTGAAGTCGGACGCTTAACCGACGGCGCCACCCAGGCGCCCCATCATACTTTAGTTATTTAGACATGGTTTTCTTTATTTGAAATCATTCTGTGTATGGATCATACTTTTCTCGTTTCTTTGCATGTCTCTTAATTTTTGGTTTGGAACTGAAAGTTTAAAATAATATAATATGGCAACTCTGGAAACCAGAGCCTTTCTTCTTCCCAAGGTTTATTGGGATTTTTTGTTGGTTTTTGTTGTTTTTGTCTTTTACACAGAGACTTTTCTGAACTAATTTTTAAAGTTTATATTTTTTTGTGTGTGTGTGGCCACTGAAGTCTCTGCTTGGTTAGCTTGGTGGTTAGCTAATGATTTGACAGAGCTAGCTTTTTATTTTTTTATTTTTTTAATATTTACTTATTTATTGAGAGACAGAGACAGAGCTTGAGCAGGAGAGGGGCAGAGAGAGAGGGAGTCGCAGATTCCAAAGCAGGCTTCAGGCTCTAAGCTCTCAGCACAGAGACGTGGGGCTCGAACTCACGAACCACAAGATCATGACCTAAGCCAAATAGGATGCTCAGTCGGACTGAGCCACCCTGGTGCCCCTGACAGACCTTTCTTTAAATACTTGTAACTAAGTCTCTAGTCTGCCAGGAGGCTCTATATGCATGCTGGGCAGGTGTATAGTATACCACTAGGCATTTTACAACTTTGCCTTAGCCTTCACTTCTTGCTTGTGCAGTCTCAGGGTCAGTTGTGAGAGTTTAGGACCTTCTCAGGTTTTTCCTGATCAGGCACAAATGTCTTTGTACGTATGTGGGCTTCATGATCCCCAGGAATATGTTGGAACTTTCAAATCCCCCTATTGAACATCCTATTTCTCAACGTTTCTTTTTAAGCTTTTTGGTTAGCCTATTGTTTACCCCAACTGTTATGCACTGTGCACTGCCGCAGGCAGCCCTGAAGTTCAGCAGTTGTCTTTGATTGTTTTTGACAGACACCCCCAGGGAAAAGGCTGGTTTACTTTGGCACTCTGTCACGTCAAATAAAGACTGCCTACTGAGTGGTGTCTTCAGGGAACCACCAGACAGGTCCAATAATAATTCTCTGGAATAGGGGTTTTGAAGGAGCTCTAACCCCATTCTGCCTCCTCTAGTGGCTGCCAGACTGCTGGTTTCTGCCATGATTGTGGGCTGTTGTTTTAGGCTACCATGGCACTAGGGAGGGGATGATGGAAATAGGGAAAGTTAAAACACCACAAAGTTCTTAGTGAAATTCAGCTGTTCTTGAATAAATGCTCCCTGAGCTCCTGTAAGCCTTTGGTTAATTTCCAGAGTTCGGAAAAAAAACCTGATTCTGACATTTTTGCCAGTGTTAAAGAGTTTTGTTGGTCCATCCTCTGTCATTTTCATGACTGTGACTCTCCAGGTTATCTTTTAAGCTTCTCCAATGCATTTTCGAACACTTCAGACAAAGTCATCTTCTTGGTTTTAAAATCACTATTGACTTCTCCTTGCTTTTAGAATTAAGACCAGCATCTTATTTTTTACCTGCAAAGCTATGCATTATCTTGCTGTTCTCTTTAGCTCTTTTCCACTGCCCTGCCCTATTTTATTCTTTAAAATTGCCTTAGGTCATCAAAGTGAACTTTAGTGTCACTTTCTTTTTTTTTTTTTTTTTTTTTAATGTTTTATTTATTTTTGAGACAGAGAGAGACAGAGCATGAACAGGGGAGGGGCAGAGAGAGAGGGAGACACAGAATCCGAAACAGGCTCCAGGCTCTGAGCTATCAGCACAGAGCCCGACGCGGGGCTCGAACTCACGGACCGTGAGATCATGACCTGAGCCGAAGTCGGAGGCTCAACCGACCGAGCCACCCAGGCGCCCCTAGTGTCACTTTCAAGGTACACATTGAAAAAACTAGAAATTTTGATTGGACTTGTATTGGATTTATAGGTACTATAGAAGAGAATTGATATTTTAATATTTTAGTCTTCATTTATTTGTTCAGGTATTTTATATATCCTTTAGTACAATTTGAAAATTTCCTCAATTAAGGTCACACCCATCTTTTTTGAGTTTCTTTGTGTCTTTAGTTCTTTTATCTGATATTTATTATTTCTCTGTGTCATGTGCGTGCATGTTATTGCATTCCCTGGAAACTATATATGGTGATAAACAGAAACTGATAGAAACATTCTTTAATGTTTCTTTAATGAGAGTTGCTTATAAAATTTTATAATTAAATCTGATGTTTGGGCTGTTGGCTTTTGGTACTGTTTGTAGTTTACTAAGAATTTTTATCAAATGAATATTAAACGTTAATCTTTTTAACATCTATTAATATGAGTTTATATTAATTTTTTGAAGTTAAACCATCCTTGTATTCCTAGAATATTTGATTTATTATTTACTTTGATTTGGGGCACTGCACTGATCTTTTTACCAGTGATTTCCATTTCTGAGGTCTTTGACTTAATTTCATTGTTGAGTACTTTTTCGGCATGTGCTTATAAGGGCATTGTTTCCTAAGTTCTTAATTATTAAGGAATGATTGCTTATTGCTTTTGTCACCTAATATCTACTTGAATGTGTGTAGTATTTCTAATGAATAATAAATTATTTCAAAATCCTGTAGATGTTAGTTATTTTCCCTAGTATTGAATGTTCTTGTGAGGAAGTACAATACTGTGTTTTATTTTTTTTGTAAATCTCCAAGATGACTTACTTTTTCATTGGCTTGGACAATTAGTATTTTCTTTATTTCTTTAAGTTCAGTGTGTTGTCATGCAAATCATTTTGAATTTTTTCCTGGAATGAATGCATTGTTGTTTTTTACCTAAATATTTTTTTCTTCATTTCACAGAAATTTACTGTCATTGTATCAGAGTATTTTTTCTGATTCACTTGCTAGGTTATCTTTTTGGAAGATTATCTTTGCCTTTCATATATTTGTGTATTTATTCATTATTTCACTCAGTAAATCTTTAGTGATTCCTGTTCTGTGCCAGTGAAACAAAGCCGTGGCCCTTGTGGAACTTACATTCTAGTGGGAGGAACAGAGGTGATAAATAGTTAACCTAACAGATAAGTAAATTACATGTTAATTTAGAAGATGTCAAAGACTGAGCTTCCGACTTTTGATTTCAACTCAGGTCATGATCCCAGGGTCGTGGGATCGAGCCCCGTGTTGGGCTCCATGCTGAGCATAGAGCCTGCTTGGGATTCTCTCTCTCTGTCTCTTTCTCTTTCTCTTTCTCTTTTGTCTCTCTCTGTCTCTTTCTTTCTCTTTCTCCTGCCCCTCCCTCACTTGTGCACTTTCTCTAAAATAAAAAATAATAATAATAATAATAATAATAAAGAAGGTGTCAAGGACTAAGAAAATGTAAAGCCAGGTAGGATGAGAGAGTTAAATAGATATTTGGGGAAATTACTTGATTTTTGTCTTTTTCTCTGCATTAACCATTATTATCTTAAACCTTTGTCAGTATTTCAATTATATCTTTTTTTTCAGTTATATGTTTTTTGCTTTTTTAAATTTATTTATTAGCTTTAATGGTGGTGTTTCAGTCCTCAATATGTTAGCTCTGCAGTCTCCTTTCTATCCCTTTTATTGTTTTATTATCTGACCATTAACTCATTTAATTTGATCTTATTTTCAAAGAATTTTACAGAGAAGAGAGGAGATGGAGATGATAACTTGAAGCAATAATAGAGTTGGTGGAATTTTCCTTCTTGTGGTTTTCTTAGGATAGAGGTGAATTATGGATGTTTAGGCTGGAAGGGAAGAATCTGAAGGAAAAAGATTATGCAGCTACGGACGCTAAGGTGTCAAGGAAGTAAATTGGCATATATCACACACAGAGTCCTTTGGTAATAGTTAGATTTTGAATCCAGAAGATCTGCCTGATTCCAAAGTCCATGCTTTTAACATTGTAATGTACTCTCTATGAAAAGTAGTTTGTTTATAGTGGAATTTAAAATTTTTTTTAATGTTTATTTACTTTTGAGACAGAGGGAGGCAGAGCGCGAGTGAGGGAGGGGCAGAGAGAGGGGGAGACACATAATCCGAAATAGGCTCCTGGCTCTGAGCTGGCAGCACAGAACCTGATGTGGGGATCGAACCCACAAACCTTGAGATCATGACCTGAGCCGAAGTTGGACGCTCAACTGACTGAGCCACCCAGGCGCCCCTATAGTGAAATTTTAAAGCTTTGAGAGAATGGATTTCAGAAGCAATATAAAAAGGGTTAGTCAGGGGACTGGCAGAGATCAGATAGACTTCAAAGAGTACATTTTGTTTACTAGTTGGAAAAGGAACACAAATAGAAGTTATGTTGAGACATGGTTTTTACCATGTGAGATTACACAACTCTGCCTTCTGGTGACTTAGGAATATTTTGAGGAGATGGGGCTATTAATTTTCAACAAAGTGGGTATCCAGTTGTCCAGAATATTTAAAAAAAAATTTTTTTTAACGTTTATTTTTGAGAGAGAGAGACAGAGTGCAAGCAGGGGAGGGGCAGAAGAGAGGAGACAGAATCCGAAGCAGACTCCAGGCTCTGAGCTGTCAGTATAGAGCCTGAACGCGGGGTCGAACCCATCAGCCATGAGATCATGACCTGAGCTGAAGTTGGACGCTTAACTGACTGAGCCAGCCAGGTGCCCCCAGAATTTTTTTTTTGGCGAGTCTATTCCAGGGATTTTAGTGGAAGTGTTACTACTTCCAGAGGGGCGTTAAGAAATTTTTGTAGTGGCTTTTGCTTATTGTAGTATTGAAAGTATTACACCATTTTTTTTTTAATCCAAGTTAGTTAACAAATAATGTAATAATGATTTCAGGAGTAGAATTCAGTGATTCATCACTTACATGTAACACCCAGTGCTCCTCCCAACAGGTACCTTCCTTAATGCCCATCACCCCTCAGCCCTCCAGCAACCCTCAGTTTGTTGTCTGTATTTGAGTTTCTTATGGTTTGTCTCCCTCTCTCTTTTTATCTTATTTTTCCTCCCCCCACCCATCTGTTTTTCATGTAGACCAGGCAAGATAGATATTCTGCATTTCATGACCCCCATCCATATAGGTTAAATCCCTCTGAACATTTATATAGATGAAAAACTATAATTTTATGAGCCTAGACCTAAGTTCTTTTTACACATAAACACAAAATAAGTTTTGTACATTTTATTTTTATTAAATAAATTTTAATAAAATAAAATTTTAAGTACTTTTTAATTAAAAAGTATTGATTTTGCACGGTATAGTGTATGCTAACATTTCCCCTAATTTGACCATTTTGTAGATTGAGGGAAGATTATATCTTATTTTGTTTAAAACTTTATGGGGCGCCTGGGTGGCGCAGTCGGTTGAGCGTCTGACTTCAGCCAGGTCACGATCTCGCGGTCTGTGAGTTCGAGCCCCGCGTCGGGCTCTGAGCTGATGGCTCAGAGCCTGGAGCCTGTTTCCGATTCTGTGTCTCCCTCTCTCTCTGCCCCTCCCCCATTCATGCCCTGTCTCTCTCTGTCCCAAAAATAAATAAACGTTGAAAAAAAAATTTTTTTTTAAATAAAAAAAATAAAACTTTACAAAAAAAAAACTTTACAGAGAGTTCCCCATTTAAGAAAATCAGGTCACTTGTCACCAGTGTCACTTGTGGTATTTGAGTCACCAGTTCTGCAGTCAGCATTTGTATCTGTAGCATTAATAGTGATTACAGTGAGTCTACATAGTAGAAGCTTTTGATAACTACTGTTTTCTGATGTGCTTATGCATTTACATTTTGAAATAGTTTATGTTTTTCCATTATAAGTTACTTCCCTTTATTCTGTATAGTTCTTTATGGATGTATATATGTGTATCCAAAAGTGCACAAGAAAGAAGAAATACGTATATAGTTTTTAAAAATTACATGTAGAGAGTTACGTGTGTTTCATTTCAGTATAAAGGGCCCTATAAAAGGGTATTGAGTATAACAGGACTTAGAAATACTGTTCTGTGCCTTTCCCAATGATGTAAAATGACTCATTTATTATATATTAAATTCCCATACATATGTGGGTCTGTTCTCTAGACTGTTCTCTTCCATTTTCTTTCTCTAATGATGTTCTGTAATGCAGTTTTACTTCAATTCAGCATTATAATCTGGTTTGATATACAGTAGTACAAAGAATAAGAAAAAGTAGTATTTATTGAGCACTTGCTATTTGTTAGCCATTGTTCTGTTTTATATGAATAAATTCATACAGTCATCACAATAACACTAAATATTACCGTATTTTGTTAAATCTAAGATGCTTTGTTAGTGATGCTTTCTTGATGTTACCAGAAAGTGTCAGTAGAAAGCTTTCATCTGGCACAGCATTATTGCCTTCTGGGTGACAGCTGTTATTTTTAAGACATCATCAATTTCTGATACATTAAAATATGAAAAAATATGTTGTAGAATCATTGAAATAGTGTGTTGTCATCTTCATTTTACAGTTGAGGAAGCAGGCAAAGAGAGTTTAACTTGCCTAAGATCACGTAGTCACTTGATTTCATCGCGCATATGCTTGATTGGGATTTTTTTAATTTATTGATACATTTTCCAAGCATTTATTGCTGATATATAGCAATAGTTGTTTTTGCTCTAGGTTTATGTTAAATACCCTTTTTCAAGTTAGAGGAGTTGCCCTCTGTTGTAGATTATTCATTCCCAAATCTTCTTATTTATAATTATTGGGTAATCCTGTCTACTGGGCCCATCTCTAGAGAGTTCTATCAGATGCTTCTCCTGGTATATACTTTCTGCCTTGATACTAAGCTTATCCATGAATCTTATTTAACCACTGGAATGTGAGTGAAACTGATAAGCTATATCTGAGCAGAAGCTTTCAAAGCCATCTTGTGATTGAGCCATTGCTTTTCTGCCCTGCCATAGGAACAGCATGTTGTAGATAGGGACTGCCTTCAGCCTGAAATGAAGACAGTATGGACCTACAAACCATCTACAGTGGACACACATCATGAGCAACAGATAGACGTTTATGTTGTAAGGCTTGAGATTTTAATGTTGTTTGTTAACACAGGCTAAATTAGTGGAAGTTGACCAATAATCTAGATTGCAAAAAAATTTTATTAGGCATTTGGATCGAGTTTTATCACATTTTTTTGACATCTGTTACTATGGTGAATTATATTGATAATTTTTCTAAAAAGTGAAACTATTTAAATACTAGAATATTTAATGCTTAGTCTTCTATTCTTTTATATGTGCAGCTGGATTTTATTTGCTATTTTTTTTATTGTGGAAAAATATATATAACATAAAATTTACCATTTAACCATTTTTAGGTGTGACATTAGGTACATTCACATTGTGCAATCATCACCACTCTCCAGAACTTCCTTTTTTAATTTTTTAAGTTTATTTATTTATTTATTATTTTTTTAATGTTTATTTTGAGAGAAACAAGGTGCTAGTGGGGGAGGAGCAGAGAGAGAAGGAGACCCAGAATCCGAAGCAGGCTCTGAGCTGTCAGCACAGAGCCCGACATGGGGCTCAACCTCATGAACCATGAGATCATGACCTGAGCCAAAGTTGGAAGCTTAACCGTCTGAGCCACCCAGGCACCCCTAAGTTTATTTATTTTTGAGAGAGACAGAGACAGAGCATGAGGGGGGGAAACGGCAGAGAGTGAGGGAGACACAGAATCCGAAGCAGACTCCAGGCTCTGAGCTGTCAGCACAGAGCGTGATGTGGGGCTTGAACCCATGAAGCGTGAGATCATGACCTGAGCTGAAGTTGGACACTTAACTGACTGAGCCACCCAGATGCCCCAAAACTTTTTAAGTTGTAATATGGAAGTTCCAGTGACCCCCAAGATCCTTTCATGAGGTCTGTAAATTCAAGACTATTTTCATTAGACATTTGGCTTTTTTTTTTTTTAGTTTTTTTTTTTTTTATTTTATTTTTTAAAATTTACATCCACATTAGTTAACATATAGTACAACAATGATTTCAGGAGTAGATTCCTTAGTGCCCCTTACCCATTTAGCCCATCCCCCTTCCCACAACCCCTCCAGTAACCCTCAGTTTGTTCTCCATATTTATGAGTCTCTTCTGTTTTGTCCCCCTCCCTGTTTTTATATTATTTTTGTGTCCCTTCCCTTATGTTCATCTGTTTTGTCTCTTAAAGTCCTCATATGAGTGAAGTCATATGATCTTTGTCTTTCTCTGACTGACTAATTTCACTTAGCATAATACCCTCCAGTTCCATCCACATAGTTGCAAATGGCAAGATTTCATTCTTTTTGATTGCTGAGTAATACTCCATTGTAAATATATACCACATCTTCTTTATCCATTCATCCACTGATGGACATTTGGGCTCTTTCCATACTTTGGCTATTGTTGATAGTGCTGCTATAAACATGAGGATGCATGTGTCCCTTCGAAACAGCATGCCTGTATCCCGTGGATAAATGCCTAGTAGTGCAATTGCTGGGTCATAGGGTAGTTCTATTTTTAGTTTTTTGAGGCACCTCCATACTGTCTTCCAGAATGGCTGTACCAGCTTGCACTGCCACCAACAATGCAAAAGAGATCCTCTTTCTCCGCATCCTCGCCAACATCTGTTGTTGCCTGAGTTGTTAATGTGAGCCATTCTGACAGGTGTAAGGTGGTATCTCATTGTGGTTTTGATTTGGATTTCCCTGATGATGAGTGATGTGGAGCATGTTTTCATGTGTCAGTTGGCCATCTGGATGTCTTCTTTGGAGAAGTGTCTATTCATGTCTTTTGCCCATTTCTTCACTGGATTATTTGTGTTTTGGGTGTTGAGTTTGAGAAGTTCTTTATAGATTCTGGATACTAACCCTTTATCTGATACGTCGTTTGCAAATATCTTCTCCCATTCTGTCGATTGCCTTTTAGTTTTGCTGATTGTTTCCTTTGCTGTGCAGAAGCTCTTTATTTTGATGAGGTCCCAGTAGTTCATTTTTGCTTTTGTTTCCCTCCCTACTGGAGACATGTTGAGTAAGAAGTTGGTACGGCCAAGATCAAAGAGGTTTTTGCCTGCTTTCTCCTCGAGAATTTTGATGGCTTCCTGTCTTATATTTAGGTCTTTCATCCATTTCGAGTTTGTTTTTGTGTATGGTTTAAGAAAGTGGTCCAGGTTCATTCTTCTGCATGTCACTGTCCAGTTTTCCCAGCACCACTTGCTGAAGAGACTGTCTTTATTTCCATTGGATATTCTTTCCTGCTTTGTCAAAGATTAGTTGGCCATATGTTTGTGGGTCAATTTCTGGGTTTTCTATTCTGTTCCATTGATCTGAGTGTCTGTTTTTGTGCCAGTACCATACTGTCTTGATGGTTACAGCTTTGTAGTATAGCCTGAAGTCTGGGATTGTGATGCCTCCTGCTTTGGTTTTCTTTTTCAAGATTGCTTTGGCTATTCTGGGTCTTTTCTGTTTCCATACAAATTTTAGGATTATTTGTTCTAGTTCTGTGAAGAATGCTGGTGTTATTTTGATAGGGATTGCATTGAATATGTAGATTGCTTTGCGTAATATCGGCATTTTAACAATATCTGTTCTTCCTATCCAGGAGCATGGAGTCTTTTTTCCATTTTTTTGTGTCTTCTTCAGTTTCTTTCATAAGCTTTCTATAGTTTTCAGCGTATAGATTTTTCACCTCTTCGGTTAGATACATTCCTAAGTATTTTATGATTTTTTGTGCAACTGTAAATGGGATCGATTCCTTGATTTCTCTTTCTGTCACTTCATTGTTGGTATATAGGAATGCAACCAATTTCTGTGCATTGATTTTGTATCTTGCAACTTTGCTGATTTCATGAATCAATTCTAGCAGTTTTTTGGTGGAATCTTTTGGGTTTTCCATATAGAATATCATGTCATCTGCAAAGAGTGAAAGTTTGACCTCCTCCTGGCCGATTTGGATGCCTTTTATTTCTTTGTGTTGTCTGATTGCAGAGGCTAAGACTTTCAATACTATGTTGAATAACAGTGGTGACCGTGGACATCCCTATCTTGTTCCTGACCTTAGGGGGAAAGCTCTCAGTTTTTCCCCATTGAGGATGATATTAGTGTCGGGTCATTCATATATGGCTTCTATAATCCCAAGATATGCCCCTTCTATCCCTACTTTCTTGAGGGTTTTTATTAAGAAAGGATGCTGTATTTTGTCAAATGCTTTCTCTGCATCTATTGAGAGGATCATATGGTCCTTGTCCTTTCTTTTATTGATGTGATGAATCATGTTCATTGTTTTACGGATATTGAACCAGCCCTGCATCCCAGGTATAAATCCCACTTGGTTGTGGTGAATAATTTTTTTAATGTATTGTTGGATCTGGCTGGCTAATATCTTGTTGAGGATTTTTGCATCCATGTTCATCAGGGAAATTGGTCTATAGTTCTCCTTTTTAGTGGGGTCTTTGTCTGGTTTTGGAATCAAGGTAATGCTGGCTTCGTAGAAAGAGTTTGGAAGTTTTCTTTCCATTTCTATTTTTTGGAACAGCTTCAAGAGAATCGGTGTTAACTCTTCCTTAAATGTTTTGTAGAATTCCCCTGGAAAGCCATCTGGCCCTGGACTCTTGTTTTATTATTGTTTTTATTTCTGCTGTGTCAGTTGTGATCTCTCCTCTTTCATTCTTGATTTTATTTATTTGGGTCCTTTCCTTTTTCTTCTTGATCAAACTGGCTAGTGGTTTATCAATTTTGTTAATTCTTTCAAAGAACCAGCTCCTGGTTTCATTGATCTGTTCTGGTTTTTTTGGTTTCAATAGCATTAATTTCTGCTCTAATCTTTGTTAATTCCTGTCCTCTGCTAGTTTCTGGTTTTATTTGCTGTTCTTTTTCCACCTCCTTAAGGCATAAGGTTAGGTTGTGTATCAGATCTTTCTTCCTTCTTTAGGAAGGCCTGGATTGCTATATACTTTCCTCTTATGATGGCCTTTGCTGAATCCCAGAGGTTTTTGGTTGTGGTGTTATCATTTTCATTGACTTCCATATACTTTTTAATTTCTTCTTTAACTTCTTGGTTAGCCCATTCATTCTTTTTTTTTTTTTTTAAAAGAAATGTCTTTTTTTTTTTTTAATTTTTTTTTTTCAACGTTTATTTATTTTTGGGACAGAGAGAGACAGAGCATGAACGGGGGAGGGGCAGAGAGAGAGGGAGACACAGAATCGGAAACAGGCTCCAGGCCCTGAGCCATCAGCCCAGAGCCTGACGCGGGACTCGAACTCACAGACCGCGAGATCGTGACCTGGCTGAAGTCGGGCGCTTAACCGACTGCGCCACCCAGGCGCCCCGCCCATTCATTCTTTAGTAGGATGTTCTTCCGTCTCCAAGTATTTGTTACCTTTCCAAATTTTTTCTTGTGGTTGATTTCGAGTTTCATAGCATTGTGGTCTGAAAGTATGCATGGTATGATCTCAGTCTTTTTGTACTTACTTAGGGCTGATTTGTGTCCCAGTGTATGGTCTATTCTGGAGAAGGTTCCATGTGCACTGGAGAAGAATGTATATTCTGCTGCTTTAGGACGAAATGTTCTGAATATATCTGTTAAGTCCATCTGGTCCAGTGTGTCATTCAAAGCCATTGTTTCATTGTTGATGTTTTGATTAGATGATCTGTCCATTGCTGTGAGTGTGGTGTTGAAGTCTCCTACTATTATGGTATTACCATCGAAGAATTTCTTTATGTTTGTTATTAATTGATATATATATTGGGGTGCTTCCACATTTGGTGCATAAATGTTTACAATTGTTAGGTCTTCTTGGAGGATAGACCCCTTGATTATGATATAATGCCCTTCTGCATCTCTTGATACAGTCTTTATTTTAAAGTCTAGATTGTCTGATATAAGTATGGCTACTCCAGCTTTCTTTTATTGACCATTGGCATGATAGAAGATTCTCCATTCCCTTATTTTCAATCTGAAGGTGTCTTTAGGTTTAAAGTGGGTCTCTTGTGGGGCACCTGGGTGGCTCAGTCTGTTAAGCAACTGACTTCATCTCAGGTCATGATCTCACGGTTTGTGGGTTCAAGCCCTGCATTGGGCTCTGTGCTGATAGCTCTGAGCCTGGAGCCTACTTCGGATTCTGTGTCTCCCTCTCTCTGCCCCTCCCCCGCTCGTGCTCTGTCTCTCTCTTTCTCTCTCAAAAATAAATAAAATGTAAAAAAAATTTCTTTTTGTTTTAAAGTGGGTCTCTTGTAAACAGCATATAAATGAATCTTGCTTTCTTACCCATTCTGTTACCCTATATCTTTTGATTGGAGCATTGAGTTCATTGACGTTTAGAGTGAGTACTGAAAGATCTGAATTTATTGCCATTATGATGCTTGTAGAGTTGGAGTTTCTGGTGGTGTTCTCTTGTCCTTTCTAATCTTTGTTGCTTTTGGTATTTATATATATATGTATTTTCCCCCCCCTGTCTTTTTATCCCCTCAGAGAGGCCCCCCCCCCCCTTAAAATTTCTTCCAGGGCTGGTTTAGTGGTCGCAAACTCCTTTAATTTTTGTTTTTCTGGGATATTTTATATCTCTCCTTCTGTTTTGAATGACAGCTTTGCTGGATAAAGAATTCTTGGCTGCATATTTTTCTGATTCAGCACACTGAATATATCCTGCCACTCCTTTCTGGCCTGCCAAGTTTCTGTGGATAGGTCTGCTGCAAACCTGATCTGTCTTCCTTGTAGGAACCCCCCCCCCCCCCAATGCTGCTTTCCTGATTCTCTCCTTGGCTGAGTATCTTGTGAATTTGACTATGATATATGCCTTGTTGATGGTTGGTTTTTGTTGAATCTAATGGGGGTCCTCTGTGCTTCTTGGATTTTGATGTCTGTGTCTTCCTGGATTTTGCTTCCTGTGCTTCCTGGATTTTGATGTCTGTGTCTTTCCCCAGGTTGGGAAAGTTTTCTGCTATGATTTGCTCACATAACCCTTCTTACCCCTATTTCTCCCTCTTCTGGGACCCCTATGATTCTGATGTTGTTCCTTTTAATGAGTCACTGATTTCTCTAATTCTTAAATCGTGCTCTTTTGCCTTCATCTCCCTCTTTTTTTCTGCTTCACTATTCTCTATGTTTGTCCTCTATATTGCTGATTCTCTGTACTGCTTCATCCATCCTTGCTGCCGCTGCATCCATCCGTGATTGCAGCTCAGTTATAGCATTTTTAATTTCATTCTGGCTATTTTTTACTTCTCTTATCTCTGCAGAAAGGGATTCTAATCTATTTTCGACTCCAGCTAGTATTCTTACTATATCGTGATTCTAAATTTTGGTTCAGGCATCTTGCTTGTATCTGTGTTGGTTAAATCCCTGGCTGTCATTTCATCGTGCTCTTTCTTTTGGGGTGGATTCCTTCATTTTGTCATTTTGAAGGGAGAAAAGGAATTAATGAGGCAGAAAAATTAAAATTAAAAAAAATTAAAATAAAAAAATATTAAAATTAAAAAATTTAAAACACACAAAAATCAAATAAATGATGCTAAATACTAGGTGTGTTTTGGTCTGGGTGTTGAATGTGGTTTGACAGATTAGAGAAAAAAAAGGAGGGGGAAAAGAAAAAAAAGGAAATCATTTGAGAATTTGAAAAAGTGAATACACTGTAGTAGACTAAAAAAATGATGGAAGTAAAATAGAATTTGAAAAAATTTACATCAAAGCAAAAAATATAGTAAAAAATCAAAGAAGAATATTTTTAATAGAAATTAAAAATGAAAATGAAGTTTTTCTCTTTCTGCATTCAAGAAAAAGAAAAACGAAAAAGAAAAAAAGGAAGATTGTTTGAAAATTTGAAAAGGTGAATACACTGAAGGAGACTAAAATAAAATGATGGAAGTAAAATAAAACTTGAAAAAATTTACACAAAAGTAAAAAATCTAATAAAAATTAAATAAAAATATTTTTAATAAAAATTGAAAATAAAAATGAATTTTTTCTCTTTCTGTATTCAAGAAAAAGAAGTGTAAAAGAGAAAAAAAAAAGAAAATTGAATAGATGAACCTACTACCAGATTGAAGTAGGACTGAAATTACTTCATTTTCCCCTAGAAGTCAGTCTATGTAGCGCTTTAGAGTCCATAAACTAAGCTGGCAGTGAGACTTTTGTTCTTGAAGAGCGAAGTTGGCCCAGTTGGGTGGGGCTCAGTGTAATGGCTTGCTCTCCACTAGATGGCACTGCTAGCCTAGTGGGGTGAAGGGTTGGGTTCGTGGTAGGTGTGTATGCACATGCGCGGGAGCAGTGAAAATGGCGCCACCCAGCCACCCAGTCTGTTCTCCTGGATCAGCAATCGCACACCCGTCCTCTGTCTTCAGCCTTCGTCCACTCCCCGCTTTTTCACTCTCCGTGACCAGACCCCAGACAGTACCTCTCTCCCGAGTTTTGTCTCAGATGCGGCTATTTTCCCCAACCCCTTACTTCTGAAGGACTGCAGCTTTGACCTGTTCTGCCCCTCTGTTGGAGGGTCTCACTGAGCAATGGCTGAATGGGCAATGGCTGAATGTCGGCTGCACACAGGAATGCTTGCTGGACCCTGCTGCTGCCAGTGCCCTGAGACTATGGCCAGGTGCCAGCCCGCCCCAGAAAAAGTTGGTGAGATAGTGTGGCAGTAGCTTTTCAGGGATTATAGAAAATCACAACACACATCTGGCACCAGGCTTCACCCTTAATGACCTTGTTCCAGCACCAGCGAATGTGGCTGTTTTCTGGGGTCTGCTGGGACCAGGTGGCTTCAACAGTCTGTACCAAATGTCCTTCCAGCAGTAGAACCGCTTTTCCCCGTGTGGTCCAAGATCCTCCCGGACCCCACTCTGTTCCTGGGGATTCGCCCTTCCCCCCAGAGCACTGCCAGGTATTGAGCTGCGGAGTTGCAGACTGCACTCCCCTTGTTAACAGTCTTAATGGAATTTAAACCGTCTCCTTTATCCTTTCTCCCTTTTTAGTTTAGTCCCTGCAGCTGTTTCCAATTTTCCACTTTCTCTCTAGCTGCTTTTGGGGAGGGGTGCTTTTCCCTGTATTCTCCCCCACCCCCCGTCTCCGTCCTCTCTCTGCTGGCAGAAGCACCTCCCTTCCTGCACCTTCTCGCTCCCCAAGTTCACTTCTCTGCACCACGTACCTGCTGAATTCTGTGGTTCAGGTTGTATGATTGTTGTGTTAATCCTCCAGTCAGTTTTCTAGGTGTGTAGGGTGGTTTAGTGTTGGTCTGGCTGTATTTCATGGACACCAGACACACAAAAAACTTCCATGCTGTTCCACCATCTTGGCTCTTCCCTTGACATTGGCTTTTTTACCGTTTTTCTCAGAAGTGTACAGTGGGGTTTTCCAGAGGCTGCATTACATGTGAATTGCAACAAATTGAATACAGCAAATTTGAGAATCTAGCAATTCTATTACAGAGATAACGTGGTCAGTATTGATAGGATAACACATGAAAGCAAAAGTTCTGTGGGTCCTCAGTAATTTTATTTTATTTTTTAAGTTTATTTTGAGAGAGAAAGCACAAGTCAGGGAGGGGCAGAGAGAGAGGGAGAAAGAGAAAGAATACCAAGCAGACTCCACATTGTCAGGGTAGAGTGCAGAGCCTGACACAGGGCTGGTACCCACAAACTGTGAGATCATGACTTGAGCCAAAGTCAGACACTTAACCAACTGAGCCACCCATGTGCCCCTGGGTCCTCAGTAATTTTAAGAAGTATTAAAAAAGGTCCTGAGAAGTGCCTGGGTGGCTCAGTCAGTTGAGCGTCTGACTCGGTTTCAGTTCAGGTCATGATCTCACGTTTCATGAGTTCGAGCCCCACATCGGGCTCTGAGCTGACAGCATGGAGCCTGCTTGGGTTTCTCTCTCCCTTTTTCTCTGCCCCTCCCCCACTTGTGCTGTCTCTGTCTCTCTCAAAATAAGTAAATAAACTTAAAAAAAAAAAAAAAAAAGGTCCTGAAACCAAAATATTTAACAACCTCTGCCCTAGAATAGTAAAAAAGGAAAGTATTTTCCTTTAAAATATGTTAAAATGCAAAGTAATTTATTTGCATTTTGTCCTTCACTATTTTGATTTCTTCTTTTTTTAAATCTACATTTCTACATTTTCAGCTAGTGTTGGCCATTTAAATTTTCTTAAGTAATCTTTTTTTTTTTTTTTTTTTTTTTTTTTTTAGGGATTCAAATCATATTTGTAGAGAATTTCAGTAGTAGCTAAAATGTCTTCTGAAATCTCTTCTGGATTTGTAATTGTCTGCTTTTTATTCCTGATGTTTGCTTTCTCTCCTTTTTCTTAGACCTGATAAAAGTTTGCCCATATTATTTACTACCTTTTTCAAGAATCAGCTTTTTTGATTATTGATTATCTGCTATTTTTTAGTTTTTTAGTCTTCTATCTTACGATATTTTATTACTTTGTTATTTTCTTGTAACTTTTTTTTTAAGATTTTATTTTTAAGTAATCTCTACATTCAACATAGGGCTCGAATTTATAGCCCTGAGAATTAAGAGTCACATGTTTTATGGATTGAGCCAGCTAGGCATATTTGAAAGAGTTTGGTTTTGTATAGAATTCCAAGTTCAAAATTATTTTCCTTCAGAACTTTTACTTTTTTATTTTTTTTAAATTATTTATTTATTTATTTGTTTGTTTAGAGAGAAGGGGAGGGGCAGAGAGAAGGAGAGAGAGAAAATCCCAAGCAGGCTCCACACTATCAGCATGGAGCCAATATGGGGCTCAAACTCACAAACTGTTAGATTATGACCTAAGCCAAAACCAAGCTGGCTGCTGTACCGACTGAGCCATCCCGGTGCCCCCTTTCCTTCAGAACTTTTAAATATAATACTTTGTTTTGCTTTTATATCCACTCTTTCCAAATGGAGGTGTGTGGTATCAATCTAATTCTTTGTAAGTAATTTGTACTCCCAACTTCCTTCACCAGTTGTTTTTAAGGATTTTTCTCTTTATCCTTGGTGTTCTAAAATTTTACCAGGCTAACTCAAGTTCCTGTGTTCTCACTTTCCAACTAAGGGCAGAAATGAAATCTCTGTTATTTGCCTTTTCCAGAAAATGAGTTAATCTCTCTTCTGTCTTTTCCTGCTCTTTGCATCCCTTATCTCAGAATTTGTAGCACCCTGGGAACCACTCCCACCTTTTCTAGCATTCAGTCTCTGTGAGCAGTTTGCTTTCTTGCCTTTTATATTCTTCAAGTTTCCAGTCCGTTGAAGGTATCCCTTCTTGTTTTCTAGCATGATTATGGATTTCTTTTCTGTCATTTCGAAGGTTTGGATTAGGAGGAAAAGGAGGCTGCAACATGTATTAATTTGCCATGTTATGCCAGAAGCTTTGCATTGTTTTCCTAGCTTTAAGATCTTGGGCAAATTGTTTAATCTCTCTGAGATTCAGTTCCACGTTAAAAACAAACAAACCTGTTTTATAATACTGCCTACTAAAAGTTTATTTTAAGGCTTAGAGTATATCTTAAATGCCTAGTACAGTGTATGATATAGAGTAGATGTGTAATTGTGCCTTTATCACTATAATATTAAATGCCTAGTACATTGCATGGCAGAGAGTAGAAGTGCAATATATAGTGCCCACATTGCTACAATAAATCTAATGCGTTGTCTGTGTGCAGTAACTATATCATCATTAATCATTAGTCATCTGAAATTTTCTTGTTCTGTCTCCATCCTACTTTGTGTTTGACAGTCATAATTTTGGTGCCTGGCTTTTTTTTTTTTTTTTTTTTTTTTTTGGCTTTTTAATAGAATCTTGATCTTCATGTTGGGTTGTAGCCATTAGCTAAGGGCCATTATGTTAGAAAAATTCCATAAAGAAGGCAATAATAACCATAATTATATTTTTTAATTATTTTTTTTATTGTGTACACTCTTTTTACTCATTTTTTTTAAACCGACAACTGACAGTTTCTAATTAGAAGACAGTAAAAGCTTTACTTCCAAATTTGCTTTTAAATAACAAAATTAACTTTTTATTTTTCCAAAACTGTACACATCTTCCTCATCTATTGACAGCCTTTGATACTGCCTATTCCAACTTTACCATAAAAAATTATTAACAATTTTTTTTCCTTTATTTTCTTGTTGTGTTTCAGTGTGTATAGTGAGACAAAAAGTAATAATCCCTCATCTCATTCTTGGATTTATCAAAAGCTGAAAATAAAATAGATCAGATCATTTTCTGGAACAAAATTACTTTATTAGTTTAGTAATAATTTGAGGTTACTTTAAAGATAAGAAGCAGCATTTGGGAGGAGATTCATTTCCTGCCTTTGGGCATTATCTGTAAGAACTACATCTTCAGTGTCAAGAGACTGTGTGTGTATAACTGAACTCTAATAAAGTCTGTACTGGGGATGCTGCACACCTGACTTGGTCATTGTGATTATATATTAGGTGCCAAACTGTTGCTTGTCTTTTGAAAAAAAAAAAAAAAAAAAAAACATTGCCAAGTGTATTTCATTAAAATTTGCCCTGTAGGGAGGACTACAAGACCTTTGTTGATTATAAGTGTTCTAGTTATTTCCAACATAGTTAATGATGTTCCTTTGGAAAATAAGCTTGTGTTTCTCTTTTCTTTCTTTCTTTCTTTCTTTCTTTCTTTCTTTCTTTCTTTCTTTCTTTCTTTAGTTTTTAAAAATGTTTTTATTTTTGAGAGAGAGAGACAGAGTGCAAGTGGGGGAGGGCCAGAGAGAGAGAGATGCAAAATCCAAAGTAGGCTGTCTCCAGGCAACAGCTGTCAACACAGAGCCCGATGCAGGGCTCTAACGAACTGTGAGATTATGACCTGACCCGAAGTCAGATGCTTAACCAACCAGGCACACCAATAAGTTTGTGTTTCTAAGCGGAATAAAATATAGTTTTCCTTTTATTGGTAAATTAAGTTAATAATTGGAAGAGGTCATAAATTATAGTAAATATGTTTTAACTAAATCTCACAAAATTTTCACAACTCTTTTTGACCTATGACAACATAGAATATTGACTGGTAGGAACCTCCGGTTGCTGATACCTGACTCTTAGTGCTTAGGTCTGAGAAATAGTACCTCCTGGAGTATAAGACCCAGATAAAGGAGATGATTCAGAGTATGGGTTCTAGGTTGGTTAATTTACATGTGAAAGATATATTCCTGGGTGAACCCTTCACTCTCTGTCAACAAATGGCCGACCCTGGGAGAGACAGTTTCTCTGCCAGGTTGCAAATGCCAGAGCATCAAGAATACAGAAAATAAGAAAATATAGTTAATGTAATTGGCCTTGTGGTGCATGGATGCCAAATAGACAAATACAGAATCTAAGAAAACAAAAATAGCTATCTGTTCTTTTCTTGTTACCATCTAGTTTAGAAATCAGTATGATGTTAGCCATATAAAACATGTTAGATATTTCCCTCTTTGTATTCTATTATCTGTAACAAATTGTAGAAAATAGGGATTATTTGCTCCTTGAAAATTGGGGAGAATTCAGCTTGTATAACTGTCAGGGTTTACAGCTCTTTGGGAGAGGATGTCTTTGTGGTTATTGGTCTATTCAGGTTCTTTAACCATTTAAGAAAGTATATCCATTCTGCTTAGATTTTCAGATTTATTAACATAAATATTATAATCTCATATAACAATGTAAACATAGTATTATCATAATAGTACTTTTAAATCTTTCATTTATCACACTTGCATCCCTTTTCACTTTTCTTGATTAATCTTGCCAGAAGTTTGTCATATTAATCTTTTCAAAGAACCAGCATTTGATTTTATTCATTTTTTTTTAATTAAAAAAATTTTTTTAATGTTTAATTATTGAGAGAGCATGAGCGTGGGAGGGGCAGAGAGAGGGGGAGACACAGAATCTGAAGTAGGCTCCAGGCTCTGAGCTGTCATTACAGAGCCTTACACAGCTCAAACTCACAAATCACGAGATCATGACCTGAGCTGAAGTCAGACCGTTAACTGACTGAGCCACCCAGGCGCCCCTGATTTTATTCTTCTTTTGCATTTTGTTGATTTATACTCTATTTGATTGATTCCTGCCCATATCTTTGTTTCCTTTGTTTTGTTTTTTTTTTTTTAGTTCTTCTATGATCTTTTTCAACTTGAGTTCTTCTGTGATCTTTTTCAACTTGAACTTTAATCTTTCTTATATAAGCATATAAATGTATTTGATTTTTTTGAGTATTCTGTCTCACAGATTTTGTCATTTAGTGTTTTTGTACTTTTTAAAAAATTATTTTGTAATTTCCTTTATAATTTCTTTGTTAACCTGAGGATTTAGAGCTATGGCTTTTGAGTTTCTAGACATATGGGTGGAGGTTTTGTTTTGTTTTTTAATGTTTGTTGCTGGGTTTTGTTTTGTTTTTAATACAGATTTTTAGTTTTTTTGTTAGAAACAAAGAACATACATTATATAATGTTTGTTTGGAGGGGAAGTTGTTGACTTTGTGGTCAGCACATAGTTGGTTTTTGCAAATGCTTCTTGTGTCTTTGAAAACCATGTGTACTTTCCACAGTATGTAAGTTTTATATATATTTGTTAGTTTGAGCTTACTTGTATTTTCTGTAATTGATCTTTTCCTATTGATCTATTAGTTTCAGAGAAGAATAAGTTAAAATTGCCATCTAAAATTGTTGATGTCCCTATACTTGTGAGAGTTGTTGCTTTGTGTATATATGTGTATTTGTAACATTATTGCGATAAAACTCACATGCCATAAAATTCACTGGTTGTTAATATATTCACAGGGTGCAGTCGTTATTATTACCTAATTTTAGAATATTTTTGTCACCCCCAAAGAAACTTGTCTGTTAGCAGTCACTCCCCGTTGCCCCTTTCCCCAGATCCTGGAAATCACTGATTGCCTTTCTGTCTCCTACTCAATGGGTTTACCTATTCTGAACATTTCAAGTAAGTGGAGTCATATAATATGTGGCCTTTTATAGTCACAAAACATGGCTTCTTTCACATAACATAATGCTTTCAGAGTTTATCTGTGTTGTAGCACATGGCAATACTTCATTCCTTCCTGTGGCCAAATAATATTTTGTTGTTGGATATATATTATTGTATTTTGTTTATCCATTCATCAGTTGATGGGCATTTGCGTTGTTTCCACTTTTTGGTTATTAAGAATAATGCTGCTGGGCGCGTGGGTGGCTCAGTCAGTTAGGGGCCAACTTTGGCTCAGGTCATGATCTCACAGTTCATGAGTTTGAGCCCCACATCTCTGTGCTGACAGCTCACAGCCTGGAACTTGTTTCAGATTCTGTGTCTCCCTGTCTCTGCCCCTCCCCCTTTTCCCATTGAATAGATTGAATTTTCTTTTCATAGTTTGGAAAGTTACACATTTCACTTCTTTTTTTTTTTTTTTTCTTTAAATGTTTATTTTTGAGAGAGAAAGCATGGGGGAGGGGCAGGTGCCCCTGTTCTGTTCTTTTTTTAAAATAATAATAAGTTTTACCAAATTATTTGTTGACTTTCATGTATGTCACAACATCATTCTTGTTGGAAATAGTTCCTTTAATGAGTATTTTCAAAGAGGGCTTTTAATACAGGAAATCTTCTAAGACTTCGTATGCCTGAGGTCTTTACTTTTGATGATAGTTTATCTGTATATAAACTTTTTGGTTGAAAAGTCTATCAACATTTAAAAATTATTCCACACAGCAACTTTGTGTTGCTGATGAGATATCTGATGTCATTTTGATCTTATTCCTCTATAAGTGAACTCTACCTTGTTAGAAGCTTTTAGAATTTTCTTTTTGTCTTTGATTCTCTTAATATTTCATTGTATATATCAAAGTGTTATTTATGTATGTCTGTATGTTTTACTTATACATAAATGTCAGTTTAACATTTTTTAATTGTAGAAAATTCTTGGTCATTCATGTATTCCTGTTTAATATATACATCTTTTTTAAAATCTATTTTTATTTTTTGAGCGAGAGCAAGAGGGGGAGGGGTAGAGGGAGAGAATCTTCCTTTTTACATGTTTATTTTGTGAGAGAGATCATGACCTGAACTGAAGTCAGATGGTTAACCGGCTGAGCCACCCAGGCATCCCTTGTTTCTTTTTTAAAAAACTATTTATATTTCATGTTACCCATATCCTCTCATTTCTGAGGCTGTGTATTAGGGTCATTTAAAATTTATATTCTGGGGCCACCTGGGTGACTCAGTTAAGCATCCAACTCTTGATTTTAGCTCAGGTCATGATCCCATAGTCATGGGATCAAGCCCTGTGTCAGGCTCCACGCTGGGCATGGGAGCCCACTTGGGATTCTCTCTCTCATCCCCTGCGCTCTCTAAAATTAAAAAAAAATTATATTCTGGGGTGCCTGGGTGGCTCATCAGTTAAGCATCTGACTTCACCTCAGGTCATGATATCACAGTTTTTGAGGTTGAGCCCTGTGTCAGGCTATGTGCTGACAGCTCAGCCTGGAGCCTGCTATGGATTCTGTGTCTCCCTCTCTCTGCCCCTCCCCTGCTTGCATATTCATTCTCTCTCTCTCTCTCTCTCTCTCTCTCTCTCCCTCTCTTTCCCTCTTTCCCCCTCAAAAATAAATATACATTTTAAAAAATAAATTCTGTCTGGGTCATTAACTTTTTTTTAATGTATGTACAATTTTTTGTACTTTTTTAATGTTTATTTTGAGCAAGAGAGAGCATGAGTGGGGGATAGCAGCGAGCCTGATGGCGGGCTTTAACCCACAAGCTGAGAAATCATGACCTGAGCTGAAGTCAGTTGCTTAATGGACTGAGCCATCTAGGTGCCCCTATATTTTCTTTTTAATCTTTAAAAAGGTTTCAATTGTCCTTATACTTCTTTAATGCTGGAATTTTTTTTTGTTTTCTTTTCTTCTCCATGAACACATTTTCCATTGAGATTTTCAGCTACATTAAGTTAACTGGTATTGTTTGAGAGGAGTGGTAAGGTTGTCAGGAGGAAGAAGAAACTCAGGGCAGAGAGCTCTACTGTGTTAGTCTGGACTTCCCATTTGCATCATCTACCTAGTAACTGTATCCCTCAGGGTAGTAACTCCATCAGAGAGTTGCTCTTTATCAAGACCAAGCTCCCAAGGAAGTTTGTTCAGCAAACAGAGATCAGGTCTGCTGCCCCAGGCAAACTGGAGTACTACCCTGACATTACCTCAGAGCAATTGCTTTTTTTTCCTGAGGAGACTGGAGAGAGACATTTCTGAAAAGCTGTCCCATCATCCAGCCCCATCCCCCAAAGTTGTTCAGCTCTGGGTTGCTACTTTTCCCTCCCTTTGTCCTGATAAGCCAGCATTTGTTTCCCAGGGATTTTTCAGTTTTTTGTTTGTTTTGTTTTGTTTTGTTTTGTTTTTCTTATATTCAGTCTCTCACTTGTAGAACAACTTCAAAGGGAGGGAGCTTGGCTTAGTATCTTACCAAGAACTGTAAGCTGAGTATGACTAATTTAAAAAATTATGTATGTTTGACTTTTGATTACATGAGATTTTTTTTTTTTTTTTGCCACAAATTTTTCTAATTATCATTTCCAATTATTTAAGCTTTTACTGGTTGTTTTCCATTTAGGGATCACATATTTTCTTGACAGTGGGAAAGGAAAAAAGAGATGTCCTGAGCAATGGAAGGAAACTGGTTTAGGAATATTAAGTGATAATTCAGAAAGTGGATAATGTAGGGGCACCTGGGTGGCTCAGTCGGCTAAGCGTCCAACTTTGGTTCAAGTCATGAGCTCACGGTTCGTGGGTTCTGCACTGACAGTGCAGATCCTGCTTGGGATTCTCTCTCTCTCTCTCTCTGACTCTTCCTCCCTTGTGGCATTCTCTCTCAAAATAAACTTAAAATATGTATTAAAAAATTTTTTAATTGAAAAAAGTAGGTGGATAATCTAGATTTCAGTGCACATTTTTTTTTTTGATGGTTTTCTTGTTCAAAACTTTTAAGTATCATTTAAGCATGTGATGTGTAGAAGACATAATACTGGGTGTTACTGATAAAAGTTTGAATAAGATAAGATCTCTGCTTTCAAGGAGCTTTTTTTTTTTAATACTTTATGAAAGTGAATTTATGTATAATTCAAGTTAAAACTAAAATATCTTCACTTCTGAGAGAAGTTAAAATTTCAGAAGCTACTAAGGGTGTTTTGTTGGGATTAGGGCCATTTCTCTTTGAGCAACCAGGAGTGAAAGCCAGATGGAGCAGCCATCCTTACTTTGAGGAGAATTTTTTTTTGCGGGCTCCTATTTTTTGTGCACAGCTACACTGCTTTTGTTCATTCTGCACTCTACTTGACTATGACCCATTTTTAGCTACACACTCTCTAGCTGCACCTGATTTGGGCCACCCTGCTTTCTGTTCTTAAAATCAGTCTCATATCTTAGTGTTTTTAAGCATTCCGGGAATGATTTGCTTCATATACTTGGACCATGTTCCTTAGCTTGTCTCTGTCATTCTGTTCATCTGCTGCATTATAATTTGCTTCTGCTACTAGATTCCTGCCTTTGAATTTGCTCTGTACCTGTCCTCATATGTACTTGGTTTGACATATTTTGGCTCTTGGCTTTATTTTTAAATATGTTCTTCTGTTCTTCCTGAGGTTAATTCATTGTTCTTTTCTAAAACACTGTTCAGTCCTGTCACTGGTTCAAATCCTCTCTTCTTCCAAGTTTTTGAATTGTAATACCACAGCTCATTTTATTAAAATTGTTGCTATTATTTAATTTTTTATTTAAAATTACCCACCATGAAAGATAAATAAACATAAAATTACGCACCACAGGTAAAAATAGTCTATAGTTTTTTTGTGTATGGCCTGATGTTATTTTACTTTTTAAAAACAGCTTTTTTGAGGGGTGCCTGGGTGGCTCAGTTGGTTAAATTTCCAACTTCGGCTTGGGTCATGATATTGCAGTTTGTGAGTGAGTTCAAGCCCTGTGTCAGGCTCTGTTGACCGCTCAAAGCTTGGAGCCTGTTTCAGATTCTGTGTCTCCCTCTCTCTCTGCCCCTCCCCTGCTTGCACTCTCTCTCTTTCTCTCTCTAAGACAAATAACATTTTAAAAAGCTTTATTGAGGTAAAATTGATATATACATGCACCTATTTACAGTGTACAGTTTGCTAAGTATAAGTAAATATCATGAAACTATCACTGCAGTAAAGGTAATGAACATACCCGTCACAACCCAGAATTTTCTCATGTCCCTTTGTAGTTCGTCCTTCTTGCCCCTTCCCATCCCCTCTCCAGCCCCTGGCAACTACTGATCTGATTTCTGTAACTATAATTTTCATTTTGAGGAATTTATTTAAATGGAATCATGCACTATGTACTGTGGTTGAGGGGTGTGGATGGCTTCTTTCAGCATAATTACTTTGAGGTTAATTCACACTGTGTGTTTTAGTAGTCCACTCTTTTTTCTTGCTGAATAATATTCTATTCTATAAATACATGACAGCTTATCTGTTCACCTGTTGATCATTTGGATTGTTTCTCATTTTTGGCTGTTAAAAGTAAAATGGCTGTGAACATTAGTGTATGAGTCTTTGTATGGATATATACTTTTATTTCTCTTGGATGAATACCTAGGCATGGAGTAGCTGGGTTGCATGTTAGGTGTATGTGTAACTCTTTAAGAAACTGCTAAATTCTTCTCCAAAGTTGGTGCACCATTTTATATTTCCACTATTGATATATGAGAGTCTTAGTTGCTCTAAGTCATTTGTATAGACATACTGTCATTTTACCTTTTAATAAAACATTTTCTTCTCTTAATGTTCTGCAACTTGTATTTACCTTTAAATGTTTAGTAAGGCCTGGAATGTATTTTGGTGTTTGTTATAAAGAATGAGGTGAGGTAAGAAAACAGTTTTAATTTTTCCTTCGGAAGGCTGGACAGTTGTCTCCACATCATTTTATTAAATAATGTGTATCATATTTCCACTGATTTAAAACTTGCCTTCCTAAGGAATTGTTTCAAATGAATACATTTCTAGGTTCTTTGCCTATTCTTTAAAATCTAAATGTATAGATACTAGAGAATAACGTAGAATAAATAAGTTCTCCATTTATGATGTGATAAAGCATTTTAAGGAGGTAAAATTGAGGATCATGTCCTGTATAGGAGGTATAATTGAGTTCTTAATGGAGAACTGTTATGTAAGTTTAAAAAAAAATGTACATTCATATCTTTTTTGGATAAGGAGTTTAACTTTTCATTTTGTAACCATTCTAAACACACTGCTCTGGATGAAATGATCTCTGTAACATATGTGTCATTTTATCTCTGATTACTATTTCTGCAGTTTCCTAGCTTAGAAACTTTAATACAAGTTTGACCCTGTTTTCTGCATTCATTCTGTCCATCTCTTTCCAAGTTGTTTATATTTTGGACCTAGTTTATCCCATTTATCTGTTCCCATGTGCCATAGTCTTATAACTTCTCTGCCCCTAGTCTAACTTCCTATTATCCATATTACATTGATTCCAGATCATTTTTCTAAATGACTTTTCATTAAGTTAAAAAAATTTAAAAATTCTTTTTTGTCTTTGCATTGCTCTTCCGGTTCTTGTTTTTATGATATAGTCTGAGTCCAATTTTAGCCCTTAGCACCCATGCAGAAGTCATTTGCTATAATCATGTTGATCTCTTCATTCTTTCTTGCTATGTTTATGTCATGATATATCTTTATAGGGTTTCCTTTATATAATACAACCTTTTTCTTCTATGTTACCCATCTTTCTAAATTTGTCTTAGGCTTTCCTCCTCCATAGATTCTTCTTTGACTCTCTCAGACCATGATTTCCCCTCCTCTGAATTCTTAATACTGGTAGTATTTTTTCCATTCACTGTATTCCATCCATGCCCACTTCTTTGGACATGTTAGCCATGCTTTTGCTTATTCTCAATGCCTGAAAAGCTGTTCTCTAGATCTCATTATGACTTGTTTTCTTAACTTTACAGGTCTTGATTCAAATGGCACCTTCTCATTGAAACCTTCCTTGAGTGTCCTATTTTAAATTCAGTCCTCTCCTTAGTCTCTGTACCTTTCTTTGATTGTTTTTCTGCATAGAGTGCAATATATCTAACATAAATTTTACTAGTCTGTTATTGTTCCTTATAAGTTCATTGAGGACAAGGGCTTTATTTTATTGTTTTTTCATCAGTACCTTGAATAGTGCCTTGCACGTGGTATGTGTTCAGAAAGTACTTCAGTGAATGAATAAATGCTGTTAGGTTGGTGTTAATTGTTCTTTAGTTACATAAAAGTATTGTTTAGTTGTCTCTTTAACTAGACAAGAAGTTCTCTGAAGCCTAGAGTGTACTCTCAATTCTCTCTTTGACATAGAGTGACCTAGCAACATTAAGTACTTACTGAAGGTGTAGAATTAGAAACTGACCACACAAAGGCAGATGGCACTTTATATTCCACAACTGGTGGATACTAAGCATAATTAACTTTAAGTTCTGAGTAGGATCTTAAAGTTGCTTTTGTTACTTAATAAATTAGAATAACTTCTGGTTTCATAATAATTATAGTCACTCCTGGTTACATAAAAAATACATATTCCTTTAGACCATTTAGAAATATAGAAAAATATGGACAGTATAAAATGTTCACAAAAATAAAGTAATGGGAATTTACACACTGTAAGTGGAAGCTTGAATTGGTTAGACCACTTTGGAGAACAATTTGTCAGCATTTAGTGAAATTGAAGATCCATGCCCTACAACATCTCTACATGGTAGCAGTTCTCCTAAATGGTTACACATGTGTATCAGGACACATGGACAACAATGTTCATAGCTGCTTTCTTTGAGGGGGGTGGGAAATAACCCAAATGTTCATCAGCAGGAGAATGTATAAAAGTTCAGATCATGCAAAATCAGCATCATTTAGAGATATGCTGAAAGGGAGGTAAACTGTTACTCTACTATCATAGAGTCTCTGGACACAAGACAGATTAACAGGAGAAAAGCAAAGTTCACAAGAAAAATGAAGACCCAAAGAAGTGATTAGGCCTAAGTGCTTATATACTAGGTTGAACAAAGTAGAAATTGTGGGAAAGTAACCAAAATAAGTGGGTAGACTAAAGGAAGATAGTTATTTTAACAAGATATGTTTATGTAGATGTCTCGACCTTGACTCCCCATCTTGGGTGATAAGTGTGCTTCTTCCTTCTAGTACGGAGAAGGCACCTTTCACATGGGAATTTTATCTCCTGCTTTTAGGAAGAAAAAGGAAGGTCATAGTGTCCTTGCATTGGCTGTTTTTCAAGTGTCTTCAACTCAAAATAAGCAATATGCCAAAGCAGCATATTGTGGGGTGGCCTTGTCCTGATCTCCTTAAATACATATGTAGCAAAACTAACAAAAAGCAAGGAGATGATATAAAATTTAGGGTGGAAAGGGTGGGAAATGAGATTAGGGAAGGATATATAATGACTTTACTGATAATGTTCCATTTCTTAGGCTGGGTAATGAATTCACAGATGTGTTATTTTTTGCACATAATGATTTTTCTTAATTTTTAAAGGTAGTGTTGTCATCTATAAGGAAAGTTGACAGAGTATAGGAGGTTTAAAAAGAGAAGAGACCTGAATATAGTTGGTAGAGAAAGAAGAGAGACTTGATAAGTGAAAAAGGAGAAGTGGTAAATAGCATGAGGGCTCAGTTACAATTGGAAGCTAAGAAATTATATTTTCTAGGAATGCTTGGTTGCCTTACTGTAGACAGCAGATGGTTGCATGCATTCAAGATTTGTGATTATCAAGTAGGTGCAGAAGATGGGCAGTATTGCAAGGGAGTTAAGATTATTGGCAAGAGTAAACTTCAAAAACAAAGAAGGGGCATCTGGGTGGCTCAATTGGTTAAGTATCTGACTCTTGGTTTCGGCTCAGGTCATAATCTCATCGTTCATGAGTTTGAGCCCTGCATCAGGCTCTGTGCTGACAGTGTGGATTTTGCTTGGGATTCTCTCTCCCTCTCTCTGACCCTTCCATGGCTCTCTCACTCTCTCAAAATAAATAAGTAAACTTAAAAAAAAAGAAAAATCAAGGGATTAAGGGCATCCATAAGATCAAAGAAAAGATACAGTGGAAATAAATGAGCAAGAGAGCTATCTATTTTATTGAAATCTGAAACATTGTAAGTTGCGCTTTTATGCATCATTAAGAAAACACTACCAATTAAACTATGATAGTCTTTCTTATGAGTTAGAGTTCTAACTATATATTTAGTATGCAATATAATATTGAAAGAGTTCTTTTAGTCTTAATCAGATGTAAATCTTTATCTTCGCTTACTCTTACATAAAGCAAAATGTGAATTAAAATAATTGGTTAAGGAATCTCTAAAACTTCTTCAGATCCAGGGTATTTTGTTTATTTTTTTCTTAATGGTAGTGAGTTGTCATTTTGTTCAGATTTTCCATGGAATGAATGTGAGTGAGTCATCATCAGTCTTTTTTGAACTTACTTTTTCACTCAGACTCCTTGATGACTATTTTTCCAAATTTATCACTCTTTCTGACTTAGTGGTCATAAAGAGGGTGTTTGGAGATGGTGAAGAAGGCCTGTTAAATAATAATCCCAAGTGGGAGTCCTAAGTAAATTATGTCTACATAATTGCATAATTTTAAGAAATGCTACGTCACCAACACTTGATGGTACTCATTCTGAAGGTTTTGATGCTGACACTTTTAATATTCACACATATGTAGGCAATACCAAGTATATTAAGAATACCTTTTGGTCAGTAGCAATTAGATGATGCCACTGATTACAAGGTGTATCCCAATTTCAGAGATGTAACAATGTGAAATAATGTACATCTTATATTCAGTGAAATTTGGTCGAAGAATAGTGGTTGTTGTCGGGTTGGTTTTCCAGATTTACAGTTTCAAATCAGAGCTTCAGCAGTCGCAGATAATGACAAGAGTGACCATGATAGGGTGACTAAGTAGAGAGGAAACAAAACCATCATTACTGGAGCTGAGGAAAACAAGGTCAGGTCAGGGTGTTGTATGGAGGATGGCATGATGTAGAGTAGAGAGGAAAACTGAAATCAAGATGTCAGAGATAGTAAGTAATAAAGGTTCACAAATCGATGGGGCGCCTGGGTGGCTCAGTTGGTTGAGCGTCCGACTTCGGCTCAGGTCATGATCTCGCGGTCCGAGAGTTCGAGCCCCGCATCAGGCTCTGGGCTGATGGCTCAGAGCCTGGAGCCTGCTTCCGATTCTGTGTCTCCTTCTCTCTCTGCCCCTCCCCCGTTCATGCTCTGTCTCTCTCTGTCCCAAAAATAAATAAATGTTAAAAAAAAATTAAAAAAAAATAAACGTTCACAAATCGAGAGAAGAAAAGGATAAAGGTAACAGTCATATGGCTTGAAGTTCAAAGGAGTAAGGGTTTTACCTGTAGCGTATGACACAGTGTTTTCCTAATTTGAAGAATGTGAGCCATGAACAGCCTCAGAAGAAAGACGATTATTAGGGAAAAGCTGGTTTCAATCAAGGAATTTAAAGTTCATCAAAGGGAATGAGGATGTGGGGCTTGTTGGACTTCATGAGAAGGTTTTAATCAAGGTAAAAGACATAAGAAACAGTGTGGCCATAGTATGAGAGGGGATGATTATTAGAGCAGAGCTTCTTGAGTAGTGAATGTGGACTGATACGGGTAAAGCATTAAAGTTTGCGCATACCATTAAATGTTGTTGAAACCAAATCTTTAAGTGTCTGTAGAACTGTTGAAGGATATACAACTTAACTGATCTTCTGATGTTGAAAGTTAGGTTGCATCAAGGTTTTCACAAGTGTGAGTAGATACCCCATTATATAATACAGTGAATATCCTAGCACCTAAATCTTTTTGTACATCTTTTGTTTTTTTTCTTTTTATCCATGGAATGAACTTCTGAAAATGGAATTACTGGGTCAAAAGAAATAGATATTTTTTCAGGCTCTTAATAGATTTTGCCAAATTGGGAACTATTTCACATTTTCACAATGTGGGAGTATATATTTGCTTTTGCCAACATTGGATGATAAAATGTTTAAAATCTCTTATTAATTTGATGATAAAAGTTAATGTTTTCATTTTTATCTCCTTAGTTATTGATAAGATTGAACTTTTTTCATATAGCTAATGGTCATTCATATTTTCTCTTTTATAAATTTTCTGTTGATAGCCATATCCATGTTTTCTGTCAGAGCTTATATAATAAAAATTTCGTCTATTTTTTACATCTCTTACATAGGCTTTTGTACTTACAAAAGAGTTATATGAATGTGGACAAATAAAGCTCATAATAGAGATTGCAGAGTTGTAGGCCCTTTATTAAATGATCTCGTTAAGTTTAAAAAAAAAATGGCGCACCTGGGTGGCTCAGTTGGTTAAGCATCTGACTTCGGCTCAGGGCATGATCTTGCAGTTTGTGAGTTTGAGCCCCGCAAGTGGGCTCTGTGCTGACAGCTCAGAGCCTGGAGCCTGCTTGAGATTCTGTGTCTCCCTCTATCTCTGCCCCTCCCCCTCTCATGGTCTGTCTCTGTCTCTCAATAATAAATAAATGTTAAAAAAAAAACATAGTTTAAAAAAATGAAGAACAGGAAGTTTTCATTTCTAAGTTTTCAGAGCATAATTGAAAATTGTAGCGATAAGCCACTTGAAGAAGGATTGATTCTTGGGGCACCTGGGTGGCTCAGTCAGTTGGGCATCCGACTTTGGCTCAGGTCATGATCGCGCAGTTCGGGAGTTCCAGCCCCGCTTTGCACTCTGTGCTGACAGCTCAGAGCCTGGAGCCTGCTTCAGATTCTGTGTCTCCCTCTCTCTCTGCTCCTCCCTGCTCACACGCTCTCTCTCAAAAATAAATGAAGATTTTTAAAAAATGTGTTTAAAAAGAAGGATTGATTCTTGAACTGTTTTTTCTTTAGCTGAGAACTATTTTGGATAAGTGGATAGGTAAACCTCTTATTTCATAAAGAAGTCCATATGTGATTTTTTAATTGTGATTTATTACTTATGGAAAAATACATTGATTTCTCCCTCCAAAAAAGAAAAATTCAGAACACTTTTCTGAATTTTTAATTTTTAAAAATTTTGTGACTGAAGAAAGGTAATTCAGTAATATAAATTAATGGGTCCAGTATCTTATTTCTTTCTCAGTGTCATTAAACTATAGTATAAAGCTATTTCTCTTCTGGTAGTTATCACAGCCCAGGAGACAGACCAACTAAACATGTGTAGTGATCTAAGAAAGGCACAGACATACGGTTTCTTTTGCATTTATCTGAACTGATTGTGAAGGTGTTTAAAACCATCTCCCTTTTGTATGGGGTGCCTGCGTGGCTCAGTTGGTTAAGCATCCAACTTCAGCTCAGGTCATGATCTCACAGTCCGTGAGTTTGAGCCTCGCATCAGGCTCTGTGCTGACAGCTTGGAGCCTAGAGCCTGTTTTAGATTCTGTGTCTCTCTCTCTGCCCCTTCCCTGATCACACACACACTCTCTCTCTCTCACTAAAAAATAAACATTAAAAAAAAAACAAAACCCATCTCCCTTCTAATTAGATCATATCTGTCTGCAGCTTACTGAGACAAACATTAGATTGATTAAATAATTTTTATTATCTACACAGAAAAGTGAAGAACTAAAGACTAAGAATATCCAGTTGCAGTGTTTTTCTTAATTCTTCAGTTTATGGTGCCTGTACTTGATAATCACGTCTTTACTGTGTGTGTGTGTGTGTGTGTGTGTGTGTGTGTGTGTGTGTGTAGAAAGAATATGTTGTTATATATTACTAGTATATATAAAATGGACCTGGCATTTTATCTGATTTGTCTTCATGTTCATTTCTTAATTTCTTACTTGGAATTAAAGTTAATAGGAACCTACCAACTCTTAGATTAGACATAAAAACTAAGGTGTTAACCAAATATGGCTCCTCTCTCACTTTCAGTGCTATATACCTAGTAGGCTCTCAAAACATGTTTGTCGAATTAAGTGAAACATTTGCAAGGAACTATTACTTCAGGTTTTCTGAAAAGTTATTTCTCTGAGATTTTTGGTATAAAACCTATTTTGAAAGATTGTGGTACAGTGGCAGTTTTTACACTTTTAGGACCAGTTGGAGTGTTTACATTTGAGCCAATTTATAACTTGAGTTATTTTTTTCTTTAAGATAAAAGCCCTTACAGGCAGTAATTTTTATCTTCCTACATTTAAAACTAATGGTAATTGTGGTTTTATTAGGAGACACTGTTAAGGAATACTCTCATTTTATAAACTAATTGGTGTTCAGACATAAAATTAGAATAATTGCCTGCCTGCTAATTTTGAAACTAATCAATCAGTGATTGGTCACATTCAGCTTTAATCATTTTATTTAACAGCTATTTTTCCTTAGGCCAGTTGTAGGCTAGAATATTTTGAGGCAAGAACTAAAGTGTTTTGTGATATCTGTACTAAGCAATATATATTCCTTTAAAATAATGCTGAGTGAAAAAAGCCAGGTTCAAAATGATTGCATTTATTTAACATTCATGAAGTAACATAAAGGGATAGGGAACAGCTTAGTGGTGCCAGGGATTAGGGGTGGGGAAAAGAGGTGAGTATGGCTGTATAGGGGTAGCACAAAAGGAATATTGTGGTGATGGTACAGTTAAATATCTTGGTTGTGGTGGTAGTCACATGAAGCTATACATTTCATAAAATAGCATAGAACTATACACATACTGTCACGAATATATACACGTATAACTGGTAAAATATGAATAAGCTCTGTGGTTTGTACCAATGTCTGTTACCTGGTATTGATATTGTACTGTAGTTATTTAAGATGTTAATATTTGGGGGAAGCTGGGCAAACGACCTTCCTGTACATTTTTTTGCAGCTACCTGTGAATTTACAGTTACTGAAAAACAAAGTTTTAGAAAATATACTTCAACGAGAACTCCACCCTAAATCAGAGCAATTATTAAAGGCAGATATCCCAGATCAAGTCCCACTATCCAGTTATTACTATAGCAGCACAGTAGAGGACTCCCTCAAAGAAGGGTTCTTTCTGATCTACTCATGCTTGGAGAGGTATATTTTCATTTATAAGTAGTTCCTAATAAAGCCACTATCAGTTCTAAAAAACCCATTCCTGGGGCGCCTGGGTGGCTCGGTCGGTTGGGCGTCCGACTTCGGCTCAGGTCATGATCTCACAGTCTGTGAGTTCGAGCCCCGCGTTGGGCTCTGTGCTGACAGCTCAGAGCCTGGAGCCTGTTTCAGATCCTGTGTCTCCCTCTCTCTCTGCCCCTCCCCTGTTCACACACTGTCTCTCTCTGTCTCAAAAATAAATAAACGTAAAAAAAAATAAAAATAAAAATAAATAAATAAATAAATAAAAATAAAAAACCCATTCCTTAGCTATGCCATAGATCCCATGGCTAGCAATGGACTTGAATGTATGCATCCTCCATTTTCCTGTTGATTGGTATACTGGATATAAAACCTTAAGGCATCTTAACACAAAACACATGTACAGCCTTTTAAATATTCTACAGAATAGATTTTTCTATTTTAGTAGATGTAAATTGAATCATATGTATTTAGAGTTCTAATTAAATAACAATCTTGTGTTTTATTAAGCATAGCAATAAATATAAGGTGAGACAGAGTTTACATGCTTTTCTGGTGAGCACATTGGTTTAACTGTAACTGTTCTCCCATAACTTAATTTGTTTAAATATAAACATTTCTTCAGTCTCATGTTCTTAAACATGAGCATAGTAATAATAATGGTAATAATGATGGCTACCCCTTATTGAGTACTTCTTTGAGCCAGAAACTTGCTAAGCACTTTTTATATTTTATTTTCATTTAATCCTTGTGAGGATTAAAGGACCTTTGAGGTAGGTACTATTATATAGATGAGTAACATACCTGAAATAACACAGCTAGTAAGGGAAAGAACAGTTTGAACTTGGTCAGAGTCCCAAGCCTACACTTGTAACCATTATTCTGTACTTCCTTTTTATACCATACAATATAGGAACTCTGAAGTTAGAGGCTGATATTTTGGTGATTATTATATATCTAAGTTTTTTTTAATTCATAAGGCATATACATGAAATCTATTCTCTTACTGAGTCCAGTAAGATGAAGCCTTCCTTGATTTATGCAGGAGGACTTGTTTTTGTCTTTGTAATCTTCTCTCACTTATCCTTCCTTTTTCTTTCTTTTCTTTTCTTCTTTTCTTTTCTTTTCTTTTCTTTTCTTTTCTTTTCTTTTCTTTTCTTTCTTTTTTTTAATTAAATAAGCTCTATGCCCAGAGTGGGGCTTGAACTCACAATCCCAAGCTCAAGAGTTGAGTGCTCTACCAACTGAGCTAGCCAGGTGCTGCTCCTTTCTTTTTATAGAAACCACAGACAGTCCCTGACTTAGGATAGTTTGACGTAGGATTTTTCAGCTTTATAATGATACAGAAGTGAAACGCATTCAATAGAAATTGTATGTCAAATTTTGATCTTATCCTGGGCTAATGATATGCAGTACTCTTGTCATGATGCTGGGCTCTGGCCATGAACCACAGCTCACAGTCAGCCATGTGATCACAAGAATAAACAACCCATACACTTAAAATTATCCTGTACCCAAACAACCATTCTGTTACTGACTTTCAGTACAGTATTCAGTAAATTATGCGAGATATTCAGCACTTTTATAAAGTAGGCTTTGTGTTAGATCATTTTGCCCAACTGTAGGCTAATGTGAGTGTTCTGAACATGTTTAAGGTAGACTGGCCTAAGCCATGATGTTGGATAGGTCATGTGTATTAAATGCATTTCAACTTAAAATATTTTCAATTTATGATGGGATTATTAGGACATACCTTGTCATAAGTTGAGAAAGAGCCGTGAATTAAAAGTTGAGTCTTAACATTGATATTTTAATTCAAGGATATCTCTAAAGACTTAGAAAAACTTGACCTTTAAAATACAAAATTTTATTGATCCTACTTTTAATTTGGCTGGTTTTTTATCTCCAGATGGATCTAGACTTGAATTTCTTATGTTTGTTATACAGAAAATTTTAAGTGATCATTAATACATTTATTGATTTTTTATATATTGATTTAAAATTGTTCAATACATTCACTGATTTTTATGTGAGGTCACAATTATAGAAACAACTAAAAGTTCTACTGCACTCTTTATTTTTAACTTTTTGTGTGTATGTGTTTAAACAAATTATTGGCTTTTTTTTTTTTAAGTAAACTGTACACCCAACATGGGGCTCAAACTCATGACCCCAAGATCAAGAGTCATGTGCTTTACTCACTGAGCCAGTCAAAGGCCCTCAGTTGTTAACATTTTAGTTATTACCTTTAATAGTCACTGTCAGAGTTCGTTTAGTTAGAAAACTGAGAATCAGGGGCTCCTGGGTGGCTCAGTCACTTAAGCCTCCAACTCTTGATTTTGGCTCAAGTCATGATTTCACGGTTTGTAAGTGGTTTGAGTTCAGCAGTGCAGAGCCTGCTTGGGATTCTTTCTCCACCTCTCTCTCTGCCCTTCCCCTCGTGTGTGCACGTGTGTTTGCTCTCTCTCAAAATAAATAAACTTAAAAAAAAATTAAACTGAAAATCGAAGGAGCTTCAAAAGGAGGTACTCTTCCCTGACTTTCTCAGCTTAGGTTCAGAGCTGCCTCTTTATTCCACTGATGATGCTGTTGGAATTCCAGGGTTATAAGTCTGTGAATAGAATGTGTAAAATACTGTACTCCTTCCATTCTGTTAACACCCTTTAAGAACATCTGATGTTTTTCAAAAGTCAGACAGAAATCATCCTTCAGAACAGCTAGAAACGTGGGAACAAAACCTCTTGTTATGTCTCAGAATATATATACTTTACATTAGAAAGGCCCTTCCCAGTCTCCTTGTTCTATATTACATGAGTCTAAAAAGTACTGGCTCTGTGTTTTACTTTTCTAACTTCAGTAGTTTAGGTTGAAGCAACCACACTGAAAGCGACAGCAGATGAGTTGTGACCGGCTGGAGGAGAGATAAGAAAAAATAATATAATAAAAGCAATCAAAGAAGTTGATTGCATTTGGACACTTAATCTTCTAGTCAATCCTAAAGACATTACTAAGTCAATGATCAAGAAACATTTAATTTACACTTAGAAAGACTGAGACATTAAAAATAGATTGGAAAGAATTTATGAGTTGTGCTTATTAGTAGTACATTTAACATGTTAATATTTAACATTGGTATTCTAATGAGTAAAAATGTGTTGTATCACATAAGAAATTTGTATTAAATTAATAATACATGTAATACACAAGTAATCCACCTAACATGGCACCTGGCTTGGTAAATGTTAGCTACTATTGTTTTTGTTATTGGTATCTTTTTCTCTAGTTGTAGTCAATTCACTGTCACCTAAAATGTTCTTAGTTCTTTGCCTGTACAATTCTTTTAATAAGTGTGTGTTCGGGGCGCCTGGGTGGCGCAGTCGGTTAAGCGTCCGACTTCAGCCAGGTCACAATCTCGCAGTCCGTGAGTTTGAGCCCCGCGTCGGGCTCTGGGCTGATGGCTCAGAGCCTGGAGCCTGTTTCCGATTCTGTGTCTCCCTGTCTCTCTGCCCCTCCCCCGTTCATGCTCTGTCTCTCTCTGTCCCAAAAATAAATAAACACTGAAAAAAAATTAAAAAAAAAAATAATAAGTGTGTGTTCTATTACTTGTATGGCATTTGTGTATTAACTTTATCTCCATGGCTCTAGGGAGCTAGAATTAGGTTTATTTATTTTGTTCTGTTTGTTGCCATGGTAAACAAAGGAGGCACCAACTGATACTACACAGCTGAAAGCAGCAAATGTCAATATGCTAGAGAAGTATAGTCCTGAGGCTGGGGGTTATACTTTTCATTAAGAGATAAACTCAATCAGTAGCCTTATTTTTTTTTTATTTTTTTATTTTTTACATTTATTTATTTATTTATTTATTTATTTTCAACGTTTATTTATTTTTGGGACAGAGAGAGACAGAGCATGAACGGGGGAGGGGCAGAGAGAGAGGGAGACACAGAATCGGAAACAGGCTCCAGGCTCCGAGCCATCAGCCCAGAGCCTGACGCGGGGCTCGAACTCACGGACCGCGAGATCGTGACCTGGCTGAAGTCGGACGCTTAACCGACTGCGCCACCCAGGCGCCCCTACATTTATTTATTTTTGAGAGAGAGACAGAGCACGAGTGGGGGAGGGGCATAGAGGGAAGGATACACAGAATCCAAAGCAGGTTCCAGGCTCCGAGCTGTCAGCACAGAGCCCAATGTGGGGCTCGAACTCACGAACTCATGAGATCATGACCTGAGCCAAAGTTGGACGCTTAACCGACTGAGCCACCCAGCCTTATTTTAATATAAAATTCACATACCATAAAACTCACACTTTTAAAGTGTACATTTCAAAGTTGGTTAGTATATTTACAAAGCCTTATCCTTTTAAGAAAACATTTTTTAAGTATTTTAATTATATTTCCTTTCTTAGCTGTAAATGTTTGCTTTTGCCCATGTGATTACTAAATACCTCTTGCCTTCTCTTAAATTCTTTTTTGGTTCAGGTTTAATGTCCTGTCTCTTTTAGGAAGGCTTTCTTGATTCTGTGCTCCCACAGGCTTTTTTTTTAGTCACTTTATAGCTTATCACATCTATGTTCTAATTATCTCTTTAGTCACTTTTTCTTCCCTTTCAAACCATTTATCTCTCAGAGATAGAGACTGTTCTTGTTTTCCTTGCTATCTGCAGAAGCTAGAACAGTGTCTGATATGTAGGCTTTTCAGTACATATTTATTGAATGATTATAGCCACAGATAGTTCTGGCAGCCCCTAAGCCTTAACATATGCCAAGAACTTGATACTATTATTCAATGGTGAATATTAAAAGAATGTGCTTTTTGTTGCTGGGAATCATACCACTTTCGTGTTGCAAGGGACCAGTGTTCCCCTACCCAGTGCATGCTCACTCACACACACACTCACATGTACAGACAAAATAAATTGAAATCTGTTAGAGATTGAATGCCTTAGTGGTGAAGTTGGGAATAAAAAGCCATGTTACCTCATTTTTTCCTGTACCACTCTATTTTCTCTTACATGTTACAGCCTGTTCTCATAATTTATAATTCATTTGTTTCCTAAGTTTTAGGTAAAAGACCTTGAAAATGTTAATTTAGTTCATAATATTTTTCATAATTTTTTCTGTTTTTAACTATAGGTAAGGAACTGGCTGCCAACCAGAATACTAGAAACGAAATTTTAAATTAGTTTTAAACAATGACAGTATTTTTTATGTTTTATAGACCTCCGTGAGTGAAAGCCTTCAGAGGGAAGCTGCTAAGAAGCAAGCAATGAAACAGGTAAGGTGACTGGGTGAATTAAATGTGTTTGGTGAAGTATTTCAGCTCATGTTTTTTTTTTTTTAAGTATAAGTTCTGGTTATCTAGGTCTTGAGACTGAACATATATATAAAGAAATAATTTTATGTAGGGGCACCTGGGTGGCTCAGTCGGTTAAGCATCCGACTTCAGCTCAGGTCATGATCTCACAGTTCGTGAGTTTGAGCTCCACGTCAGGGTTCTGTGCTGACAGCTCAGAGCCTGGAGCCTGCTTCGGATTGTGTCTCCCTCTCTCTGCCCCTCCCCTGCTCATCGTGCTCTGTCTCTCTCTCTCTCTCTCTCTCAAAAATAAGTAAATGTTTAAAAAAATTTTTATCTTGACCCTTGTTTTCTGAAAATGTTTAGGATGTTTCTTGATTCATAATAGATTTCAGGTTTTTGTGATAAATCTTAAAGGCAAAGCACAGTGAAGAATTAGCTCTTCATTGCTGTGTTCTAGATTAAACCCATTTCTGCTTTCAGATGACTCAGTAGTCTTATAGTGGATTATGTGGTTTAATAATTCTTATTAATGAGCTTACTTGCTTAAAAAAAGTCTTTTCACACTGAAGTAATTTCATGATTTTATAATCTGAAATTCTCTAAGAATGGGGAATATCTAGTAATTTTTGATAGACTTGCCTAGAGCCTTATATTTATATGGCATTCTATAGTATTTACACAGACTTTTTTTTAATACATACATTATATTTTTAAAATTCTCGCAAACTTGCCTGTGGTCCTGATTAAGAAATCTGAAACTTCAGGTGCGCCAAGGTGGTTCAGTCAGTTAAGTGTCTGACTGATTTCGGCTCATGTCATGATCCCAGTGTTGTGGGATCAGGCCCTTCATTCGGCTCTGCACTGAGCATGGAGCCTGCTGCTTAAGATATTCTCCCTTTCTCTCTCTTCCTCTGCCTCTTTCCCCCATTTCTGTGCTCTCTCTCAAAAAAAAAAAAAATTTTTTTATTCTACCTGTGTAGTACATTGGGGGTTATATTATTGATTTAAGAGACTTTCATATATATATATATATATTTTTTTAATCCATTGTTATAGTTTAGTCATGGGGTATTCATTATAACGTACATGTGGAACTGTTAAATTGTAAGGAATAGGGTTCAATTTGCTCCATCCACTTGACAATTTCTCATATTTTGCAATGTCAGTAGTAACATTTGAATCAAAATTGAGTAAATCTCCTTGAATGACAAGTACTCATCTAAATGTATTTGTTCCAGGGGTGCCTGGGTGGCTCGGTCATTTAAACATCCTACTTCAGCTCAGGTCATGGTCTCTCAGTCTGTGAGTTCAAGCCCTGTGACAGGCTCTGTGCTGACAGCTCATAGCCTGGAGCCTGCTTCAGATTCTGTCTCTCTCTCTCTCTCTCTCTCTCTCTCTCTCTGCCCCTGCACCCTCGTACTCTGTCTCTCAAAAATGAATAAATGTTAAAAAAAATTTGTTTTAATGTATTTGTTCCATATCAATACAGGAGAAACCATAACGCCCTCTAGTCAATATTTGTTGGTTATTTTAGCAGTTTCAACCTGCATACATCAAATATCAGCTCTTGTATGTATAATATTAGCAACCATTTTATACCATTGTTTATTATCCCTGTAAAATTTTTAGTAGTTCAGTACTAGTAAGTAAATCTTTTAGTGAATTAATAGCTATTTATATATGGTTATATAGGTGAGAAACTGTAACGGTTTTTTGTTTGTTTTTTCAGTGTTTATTTATTTTTGAGAGAGAGAGTGCGAGTGGGAGAGGAACGGGGGTGGGTGGGGGGACACAGAATCTGAAGCAGGCTACAGGCTCTGAGCTGTTAGCACAGAGCCTGACGTGGGGCTTGAACTCACAACCTGTGAGATCATGACTGAACCAAAGTTGGATGCTCAACCAACTAAGATACCCAAGTGCCCCTCTGTGACAGTTCTTTAGCTATATCTTGTTGCAACAAAATTTATATATTTATTTTAAATTTTTATTTAAATTCCAGTTAGTTAATATAGTGTAAAGTTATTTTCAGTAGACTTCAGTGACTCATCACTTACATATAACACCCAGTGCTCAAAATGATTAGCTCTTTCCTTAATACCCATCACCCATTTAGCCCATTCCCCCACCCATCATCCTCCATCAACCCTCAGTTCTGTATCATAGAGTCTGTTATGGTATGTTTCCCTTTCTTTTGTTTTTCCCCCTTCCATGTGTTCATCTGTTTTTTGTTTTTGTTTTTTCTTAAATTCCACATATGAGTGAAATCATGGTACTCTGAGTGAGTGACTTATTTCGCTTAGGATAATACACTTTAGTTCCATCCACATCATTGCAAATGGCAAGATTTCATTCCTTTTGATGGCTGAGTAATATTCCATTGTATATGTATATACCACATGTTTATCCATTCATCAGTCGATAGACATTTGGGCTCTTTCCATAATCTGGCTGTTGATAATGCTATGGACATTGGGGTGCACGTGCCCCTTCAAATCTGTAGTTTTGTATCCTTTGGGTAAATACCTAGTAGTACAATTGCTGGGTCACAGAGTAGTTCTATTTTTAACTTTTTAAGGAACCTCCATACTGTGTTCCAGAGTGGCTGCACCAGTTTGCATTCCTACCAGCAGTGCAAGATGAACCCCTACTCTGCATCCTCACCAACTCTTATTGTTTCCTGTGTTGTTAATTTTAGCCATTCTCATAGGTGTGAGGTGGTATCTCATTGTGGTTTTTGATTTGTATTTCTCTGATGATGAGTGATGTTGAGCATCTTTTCATGTGTCAGCCATTTGGATATCTTTGGAAAAATGTCTATTCGTGTCTTCTGCCCATTTCTTAAATGGATTATTTGTTTTTTAAGTGTTGAGTTTGATAAGTTCTTTATAGACTTTGAATACTAACCTTTTATTAGATATGTCTTCTCCCATTCTTCAGGTTGCCTTTTAAGTTTTATTGATTGTTTTCCTTCACTGTGCAGAAGCTTTTTATTTTGATGAAGTCTCAGTAGTTCATTTTTGATTTTGTTTCCCTTGCCTTTGGCAACTTCTAGTAAGAAGTTGCTCTGGCTGAGGTCAAAGAGGTTGCTGCCTGTGTTCTCCTGTAGGATTTTGATGGTTTCCTGTCTCACATTTAGGTCTTTCATCCATTTGAATTTATTTTTGTGTATGGTGTAAGAAGTGGTCCAGTTTCATTCTTCTGCCAGTCACCATCCAGTTTTCACAACACCATTTATTGAGGAGACCTTTTTCCATTGGATATTCTTCTCTGCTTTATGAAAAAATTAGTTGACCATATAGTTGTGGATCCATTTCTGGGTCTTATTTTCATTGATCTATGTGTTTGTTTTTGTGTTTGTTGTGTGTACTGCCTTGATGACTATAGCTTTGTAATGTAGCTTAAAGTCCAGAATTACATACCTCCTGCTTTGCTTTTCTTTTTCAGGATTGCTTTGGCTATTCAGGGTCTTTTGTGGTTCCATACAGATTTTAGGATTGTTTGTTCTAGCTTTGTGAAAAATGCTGGTAGTATTTTGATAGGGATTGTATTAAATGTGTAGATTGCATTGGGTAGTATAGACATTTTAACAGTGTTTGTTTTTTCAACCCATGAGCATGGAATGTTTTTCCATTTCTTTGTGTCATCTTCAATTTCTTTTACAAGTGTTCTGTGGTTCCAGAGTAGAGATCTTTTACTTCTCTGGTTAGGTGTATTCCAAAATATTCCTTATTGGTTTTGGTGCAATTATAGAAGGGACCAATTCCTTGATATCTCTTTATGCTGCTTCATTATTGGTATATAGAAATGCAACTGAATTCTGTTCATTGATTTTATATCCTGCAACGTTGCTGAATTCACATATTAGTTCTAGCAATTTTTTTATTGGAGTCTTTCAGGTTTTCTACATAGAGTATCATGTCATCTGCGAATAGTGAAACTTTGACTTCTTCCTTGCCTGTTTGGATGCCTTTTATTTCTTTTTGTTGTCTGTTTGCCAAGGCTAAGACTTCCAGTACTATGTTAAATAGTAATGGTAGAGTGGACATCCCTGTCTTGTTCTGATCATAGGGGAAAAGCTCTCAGTTTTTCCCCATTGAAGATGGGGTAACTGTGGGTCTTTTGTATATGGCTTTTATGATGTTTGCATATGTTCCATCTATGCCTACTTTCTTGAGGGTTTTTATCAAGAATGAGTGCTTTTTCTGCATCTATTGACAGGATCATATAGTTCCTATCCTTTTATTAGTGTATCATATTGATTTGCAAATACTGATGGATTCAATTTGCTAGTATCTTATTAAGAACTTTTACATCCATGTTCATCAGAAATATTGGCCTGTAATTCGTCTTTTTAGTGGGGTCTTTGTCTGATTTTGGAGTCAAGGTAATGCTGGCCCTTGTAGAATGAGTTTGGAAGTTTCTTTTCATTGTTATATTTTTGGAACAGTTTGAGAAGAATAGGTATTAACTCTTTAAATGTTTGGTAGAATTCCCCTGGGAAGCCATCTGGCCCTGGACTTTAGTTGGGAGATTTCTGATTACTGATTCCACTTCTTTGCTAGTTATGGGTCTATTCAAATTTTCTATTTCTTGGGGCGCCTGGGTGGCGCAGTCGGTTAAGCGTCCGACTTCAGCCAGGTCACGATCTCGCGGCCCGTGAGTTCGAGCCCCGCGTCGGGCTCTGGGCTGATGGCTCAGAGCCTGGAGCCTGTTTCCGATTCTGTGTCTCCCTCTCTCTCTGCCCCTCCCCCGTTCATGCTCTGTCTCTCTCTGTCCCAAAAAAAAAAAAAAAAAAAAAATGCTTTCAAATTTTCTATTTCTTGTTTCAATTCTGGTAGTTTATATGTTTCTAGGAGCTTCTCCAGTTCTCCAGATTGCCCAGTTTGTTGGCATATGATTTTTCATGGTATATTCTTAAAATCTATGGTATTTCTGTGAAGTTGGTTGTGATCTCTCCATCTTTCATTTGTGATTTTATCTATATGGTTCCTTTCTCTTTTCTTTTTATTAAGTCTGCTAGAGGTTTATCAATTTTATTCTCCAAAGAACCAGTTCTTAGCTTTGTTGATCTGTTCTCCTGTTTTATATTTGTTTTATTTATTTCTGCTCTAATTTTATTATTTCCCTTCTTCTGCTGGCTTTAGGCTTTACTTGCTGTTCCTTTTCTAGTTCCTTTAGGTGTGAAGTTAGGTTATGTATTTAAGACTTTTCTTGCTTCTTGAGATAGGCCTGTGTTGCAATATACTTCCCTCTTAGGATTGCCTTTGTTGTATTCCAAAGGTTTTGGACTATCATGTTTTCATTTTCATTTGCTTGCATGTACTTTTTAATTTCTTCTTTAATTTCTTGGTTAACCCATTCATTCTTTTTTTTTTTTAATTTTTTAAATGTTTGTTTATTTTTGAGAGAGAGAGAGAGAGACAGAGCATGAGTGGGGGAGGGGCAGAGAGAGAGGGAGACACAGAATCCGAAGCAGGCTCCAGGCTCTGAGCTAGCTGCACAGAGCCTGATATGGGCTCGAACTCATGAGGTATGAGATCATGACCTGAGCTGAAGTCAGACACTCAACAGACTGAGCCATCCAGACCCCCCACCATCCGCTCCTCCTCCCCCCCCGCCCCCGCATTCATTCATTAGTAGAATGTTCTTTAACCTCCATGTATTTGTGGTTTTTCCAGATTTTTCTTGTGGTTGACTTCAAGTTTCATAATGTTGTGGTCTGAAAATATACATGGTATGATCTCAATCTTTTTGTGCTTGTTGAGGCCTGATTCATGACCCAGTATGTGATGTTCTGTGTTCTTTTCTAGTCTTTATTGCTTTTTCCCCCCTCAAGGAGTCCCAACCTTTAATATTTTCTTGCAGGGCTGTTTTTGTGGTTATGGACTCCATGAGTTTTTGTGTGTCTGGGAACCTGTTTATGTTTCATTCTATGAATGGCACCCTCCTTGGATAAAGTATTCTTGGCTACATATTTTTCCCATTCAGCACATTAAATATATCATGCCACTGCCTTCTGGCCTACCAAGCTACTGTGGACAGATCTGCTATGAAACTTATCTGTCTTCCCTCGTAGGTTAAGAACTTTTTTGCCCTTGTTGCTTTTAGGATTCTTCACTTGTCTGTGTATTTTGTGAGTTTGACTATGGTATGCCTTAGTGATGGTTGGCTTTTGTTGAATTTAACAGGAGTTCTTTTTGCTTTTTGAATTTCTATGTCTGTTTCCTTTGCCAGGTTAGGGAAATTTTCAGCTCTAATTTGCTCAAATAAACCTGCCTTTTTTTCTCTTTATCTTCTGGGACTCCTGATAGGAATCTTATTAAGCTTTAAGGAGTCCTTGAGTTCCCTAAGTCAACATTTGTGATCCAATACCTTTCTTTCCCTCTTCAGCTTCATTATATTCCATAATTTTATCTTCTATGTCACTGATTCGTTCCTCTGCTTTATCCATCCTCATCGTCATGGCATCCATTCAGGTTTGCATCTTGGTTATAGCATTTTTAATTTCAGCCTCACCAGTTTTTAGTTCTTTTGTCTCTGCAGTAAGGGATTCTCCAGTGTCTTCTATGCTTTTTCAAGCCCAGCTAGTATCCTTATAATTATTGTTTTAAATTCTAGTTCAGACATCTTACTTGTATCTGTATTGATTGAATCCCTGGCTGTTATTTCTTCCTGTTCCTTCTTTTGGGGTGAATTCCTCTGTGTTGTCATATTGTCAAGGACAAAAAAAAAGAAAAAAAGAAGCTGGATCGTAGATATGTTTTGATCTCTCTCTGCATTCAGGGCTCCCTCCCCATCACAGCACCCACAGCTCTTCTGTCCCCCAAATCAACTCTCCGCAGCTCCTAACTTCAACATTGTGGCAATTTTTTCATGTCTAGTGCATTTTTTCTTAGTCCTCAGATTCATCTCTTGGGTGTTCAAAATGATTTGATATTTATCTAGCTGTGAGGCAAGCCTAGTAGAAGAGAAGTCTCTAGTAGTAGGAGTAGTAGGAGAAGTCTCTTCTCCTTCACATTTCCTTTAACGTTTGACATTTGTTTGTTCCTTGTCCAACTGGAATTCTGCATAACGATAAATTTGCTAAGCACTTTTTTTTATATATATATGAAATTTATTGACCAATTGGTTTCCATACAACACCCAGTGCTCATCCCAAAAGGTGCCCTCCTCAATACCCATCACCCACCCTCCCCTCCCTCCCACCCCCCATCAACCCTCAGTTTGTTCTCAGTTTTTAACAGTCTCTTATGCTTTGGCTCTCTCCCACTCTAACCTCTTTTTTTTTTTTTTTCCTTCCCCTCCCCCATGGGTTCCTGTTAAGTTTCTCAGGATCCACATAAGAGTGAAAACATATGGTATCTGTCTTTCTCTGTATGGCTTATTTCACTTAGCATCACACTTTCCAGTTCCATCCACGTTGCTACAAAAGGCCATATTTCATTTTTTCTCATTGCCACATAATATTCTATTGTGTATATAAACCACAATTTCTTTATCCATTCATCAGTTGATGGACATTTAGGCTCTTTCCATAATTTGGCTATTGTTGAGAGTGCTGCTATGAACATTGGGGTACAAGTGCCCCTGTGCATCAGTACTCCTGTATCCCTTGGATAAATTCCTAGCAGTGCTATTGCTGGGTCATAGGGTAGGTCTATTTTTAATTTTCTGAGGAACCTCCACACTGCTTTCCAGAGCGGCTGCACCAATTTGCATTCCCACCAACAGTGCAAGAGGGTTCCCGTTTCTCCACATCCTCTCCAACATCTATAGTCTCCTGATTTGTTCATTTTGGCCACTCTGACTGGTGTGAGGTGATACCTGAGTGTGGTTTTGATTTGTATTTCCCTGATAAGGAGCGACGCTGAACATCTTTTCATGTGCCTGTTGGCCATCTGGATGTCTTCTTTAGAGAAGTGTCTATTCATGTTTTCTGCCCATTTCTTCACTGGGTTATTTGTTTTTCGGGTGTGGAGTTTGGTGAGCTCTTTATAGATTTTAGATACTAGCCCTTTGTCCGATATGTCATTTGCGAATATCTTTTCCCATTCCATTGGTTGCCTTTTAGTTTTGTTGGTTGTTTCCTTTGCTGTGCAGAAGCTTTTTATCTTCATAAGGTCCCAGTAATTCACTTTTGCTTTTAATTCCCTTGCCTTTGGGGATGTGTCGAGTAAGAGATTGCTACGGCTGAGGTCAGAGAGGTCTTTTCCTGCTTTCTCCTCTAAGGTTTTGATGGTTTCCTGTCTCACATTCAGGTCCTTTATCCATTTTGAGTTTATTTTTGTGAATGGTGTGAGAAAGTGGTCTAGTTTCAACCTTCTGCATGTTGCTGTCCAGTTCTCCCAGCACCATTTGTTAAAGAGGCTGTCTTTTTTCCATTGGATGTTCTTTCCTGCTTTGTCAAAGATGAGTTGGCCATACGTTTGTGGGTCTAGTTCTGGGGTTTCTATTCTATTCCATTGGTCTATGTGTCTGTTTTTGTGCCAATACCATGCTGTCTTGATGATGACAGCTTTGTAGTAGAGGCTAAAGTCTGGGATTGTGATGCCTCCTGCTTTGGTCTTCTTCTTCAAAATTCCTTTGGCTATTCGGGGCCTTTTGTGGTTCCATATGAATTTTAGGATTGCTTGTTCTAGTTTCGAGAAGAATGCTGGTGCAATTTTGATTGGGATTGCATTGAATGTGTAGATAGCTTTGGGTAGTATTGACATTTTGACAATATTTATTCTTCCAATCCATGAGCAGGGAATGTCTTTCCATTTCTTTAAATCTTCTTCAATTTCCTTCATAAGCTTTCTATAGTTTTCAGCATACAGATCCTTTACATCTTTGGTTAGATTTATTCCTAGGTATTTTATGCTTCTTGGTGCAATTGTGAATGGGATCAGTTTCTTTATTTGTCTTTCTGTTGCTTCATTGTTAGTGTATAAGAATGCAACTGATTTCTGTACATTGATTTTGTATCCTGCAACTTTGCTGAATTCATGTATCAGTTCTAGCAGACTTTTGGTGGAGTCTATCGGATTTTCCATGTATAATATCATGTCATCTGCAAAAAGCGAAAGCTTGACTTCATCTTTGCCAATTTTGATGCCTTTGATTTCCTTTTGTTGTCTGATTGCTGATGCTAGAACTTCCAGCACTATGTTAAACAGCAGCGGTGAGAGTGGGCATCCCTGTCGTGTTCCTGATCTCAGGGAAAAAGCTCTCAGTTTTTCCCCGTTGAGGATGATGTTAGCTGTGGGCTTTTCATAAATGGCTTTTATGATGTTTAAGTATGTTCCTTCTATCCCGACTTTCTCAAGGGTTTTTATTAAGAAAGGGTGCTGGATTTTGTCAAAGGCCTTTTCTGCATCGATTGACAGGATCATATGGTTCTTCTCTTTTTTTTTTTGTTAATGTGATGTATCACGTTGATTGATTTGCGAATGTTGAACCAGCCCTGCATCCCAGGAATGAATCCCACTTGATCATGGTGAATAATTCTTTTTATATGCCGTTGAATTCGATTTGCTAGTATCTTATTGAGAATTTTTGCATCCATATTCATCAGGGATATTGGCCTGTAGTTCTCTTTTTTTACTGGGTCTCTGTCTGGTTTAGGAATCAAAGTAATACTGGCTTCATAGAATGAGTCTGGAAGTTTTCCTTCCCTTTCTATTTCTTGGAATAGCTTGAGAAGGATAGGTATTATCTCTGCTTTAAACGTCTGGTAGAACTCCCCTGGGAAGCCATCTGGTCCTGGACTCTTATTTGTTGGGAGATTTTTGATAACCGATTCAATTTCTTCGCTGGTTATGGGTCTGTTCAAGCTTTCTATTTCCTCCTGATTGAGTTTTGGAAGAGTGTGGGTGTTCAGGAATTTGTCCATTTCTTCCAGGTTGTCCAATTTGTTGGCATATAATTTTTCATAGTATTCCCTGATAATTGTTTGTATCTCTGAGGGATTGGTTGTAATAATTCCATTTTCATTCATGATTTTATCTATTTGGGTCATCTCCCTTTTCTTTTTGAGAAGCCTGGCTAGAGGTTTGTCAATTTTGTTTATTTTTTCAAAAAACCAACTCTTGGTTTCGTTGATCTGCTCTACAGTTTTTTTAGATTCTATATTGTTTATTTCTGCTCTGATCTTTATTATTTCTCTTCTTCTGCTGGGTTTAGGCTGCCTTTGCTGTTCTGCTTCTATTTCCTTTAGGTGTGCTGTTAGATTTTGTATTTGGGATTTTTCTTGTTTCTTGAGATAGGCCTGGATTGCAATGTATTTTCCTCTCAGGACTGCCTTCGCTGCGTCCCAAAGTGTTTGGATTGTTGTATTTTCATTTTCATTTGTTTCCATATATTTTTTAATTTCTTCTCTAATTGCCTGGTTGACCCACTCATTCGTTAGTAGGGTGTTCTTTAACCTCCATGCTTTTGGAGGTTTTCCAGACTTTTTTCTGTGGTTGATTTCAAGCTTCATAGCATTGTGGTCTGAAAGTATGCATGGTATAATTTCAATTCTTGTAAACTTATGAAGGGCTGTTTTGTGACCCAGTATATGATCTATCTTGGAGAATGTTCCATGTGCACTCGAGAAGAAAGTATATTCTGTTGCTTTGGGATGCAGAGTTCTAAATATATCTGTCAAGTCCATCTGATCCAATGTCTCATTCAGGGCCCTTGTTTCTTTATTGACCGTGTGTCTAGATGATCTATCCATTTCTGTAAGTGGGGTGTTAAAGTCCCCTGCAATTACCACATTCTTATCGATAAGGTTGCTTATGTTTATGAGTAATTGTTTTATATATTTGGGGGCTCCGGTATTCGGCGCATAGACATTTATAATTGTTAGCTCTTCCTGATGGATAGACCCTGTAACTATTATATAATGCCCTTCTTCATCTCTTGTTACAGCCTTTAATTTAAAGTCTAGTTTGTCTGATATAAGTATGGCTACTCCAGCTTTCTTTTGGCTTCCAGTAGCATGGTAAATAGTTCTCCATCCCCTCACTGTCAATCTGAAGGTGTCCTCAGGTCTAAAATGAGTCTCTTGTAGACAGCAAATAGATGGGTCTTGTTTTTTTATCCATTCTGATACCCTATGTCTTTTGGTTGGCGCATTTAATCCATTTACATTCAGTGTTATTATAGAAAGATACAGGTTTAGAGTCATTGTGATGTCTGTATGTTTTATGCTTGTAGTGATGTCTCTGGTACTTTGTCTCACAGGGTCCCCCTTAGGATCTCTTGTAGGGCTGGTTTAGTGGTGACAAATTCCTTCAGTTTTTGTTTGTTTGGGAAGACCTTTATCTCTCCTTCTATTCTAAATGACAGACTTGCTGGATAAAGGATTCTCAGCTGCATATTTTTTCTATCTAGCACACTGAAAATCTCATGCCAATTCTTTCTGGCCTGCCAAGTTTCAAAAGAGAGATCAGTCACGAGTCTTATAGGTCTCCCTTTATATGTGAGGGCACGTTTACCCCTTGCTGCTTTCAGAATTTTCTCTTTATCCTTGTATTTTGCCAGTTTCACTATGATATGTCGTGCAGAAGATCGATTCAAGTTACGTCTGAAGGGAGTTCTCTGTGCCTCTTGGATTTCAATGCCTTTTTCCTTCCCCAGTTCAGGGAAGTTCTCAGCTATTATTTCTTCAAGTACCCCTTCAGCACCTTTCCCTCTCTCTTCCTCCTCTGGGATACCAATTATGCGTATATTATTTCTTTTTAGTGTATCACTTAGTTCTCTAATTTTCCCCTCATACTCCTGGATTTTTTTATCTCTCTTTTTCTCAGCTTCCTCTTTTTCCATAACTTTATCTTCTAGTTCACCTATTCTCTCCTCTGCCTCTTCAATCTGAGCCGTGGTGGTTTCCATTTTGTTTTGCATTTCATTTAAAGCATTTTTCAGCTCCTCGTGACTGTTCCTTAGTCCCTTGATCTCTGTAGCAAGAGATTCTCTGCTGTCCTGTATACTGTTTTCAAGCCCAGCGATTAATTTTATGACTATTATTCTAAATTCACTTTCTGTTATATTATTTAAATCCTTTTTGATCAGCTCATTAGCTGTTGTTATTTCCTGGAGATTCTTCTGAGGGGAATTCTTGCGCTTGGTCATTTTGGATAGTCCCTGGTGTGGTGAGGACCTGCTGGGCACTTCCCCTGTGCTGTGGTGTATAACTGGAGTTGGTGGGCGGGGCTGCAGTCCGACCTGATGTCTGCCCCCAGCCCACCGCTGGGGCCACAGTCAGACTGGTGTGTGCCTTCTCTTCCCCTCTCCTAGGGGCGGGATTCACTGTGGGGTGGCGTGGCCCGTCTGGGCTACTTGCACACTGCCAGGCTTGTGATGCTGGGGATCTGGCGTATTAGCTGGGGTGGGTAGGCAAGGTGCACGGGGGCAGGAGGGGCGGGCTTAGCTTGCTTCTCCTTAGGTGATCCACTTCAGGAGGGGCCCTGTGGCAGCAGGAGGGAGTCAGATCCGCTGCCGGAGGTTTGGCTCCGCAGAAGCACAGAGTTGGGTGTTTGCGCGGAGCGAGCAATTTCCCCCAGCAGGAACCGGTTCCCTTTGGGATTTTGGCTGGGGGATGGGCGGGGGAGATGGCGCTGGCGAGCGCCTTTGTTCCCCACCAAACTGAGCTCTGTCGTCCGGGGGCTCAGCAGCTCTCCCTCCCTTTGTCCTCCAGCCTTCCCACTTTCCGAGCAGATCTGTTAACTTATGACCTCCCAGATGCTAAGTCGCGCTTGCTGTCGGAACACAGTCCGTCAGGCCCCTCCGCTTTTGCAAGCCAGACTCAGGGACTCTGCTTGGCCGGCGAACTGCCCCTCCACCCCGGCTCCCTCCCGCTAGTCCGTGGAGCGCGCACCGCCTCGCCGCCCTTCCTACCCTCTTCCGTGGGCCTCTCGTCTGTGCTTGGCTCCGGAGACTCCGTTCTGCTAATCCTCTGGCGGTTTTCTGGGGTATTTAGGCAGGTGTAGGTGGAATCTAAGTGATCAGCAGGACGCGCGGTGAGCCCAGCGTCCTCCTACGCTGCCATCTTCCCTTCCCCCCTCCTCCAGGACCTTTTAATGTGCCAGACATTATGGCAACCACTTCTTTTTTTTTTTAATTTTTTTTCAACGTTTATTTATTTTTGGGACAGAGAGAGACAGAGCATGAACGGGGGAGGGGCAGAGAGAGAGGGAGACACAGAATCGGAAACAGGCTCCAGGTTCTGAGCCATCGGCCCAGAGCCCGACGCGGGGCTCGAACTCACGGACCGCGAGATCGTGACCTGGCTGAAGTCGGACGCTTAACCGACTGCGCCACCCAGGCGCCCCATGGCAACCACTTCTTGAGAATTCTCTTTAATTCTTTAAATAATTCTTTAAATAATTCTTTAAATAATCCCATGAGATAAATGTTCTTATAATCTCCATTTTGTAGTTGATGGACATGAAGGCAAAAAGATATATGTGACTTTTATGAGGTCTCATAGTTAGTTCAAACCCAGGCATTAAAATTGCAGAGCCCGTGCTTTTAGCCACTATGTTTACTGCCACCCTGGGGAATGGGCACAGAATTATGTATTTAGTAATATTAAGGCAATATCTTAGTTTCATAGTGGAAATTTAACTCCGCATCCTCAAAATGGTTTAATGCACACATAAAAAACTGATTGTTTTTTAAACATAAATGCTGAGGTGCTTTGAGTTAGAATTTTAGAGTTCAACTTCTTCACCATATCAATGAGAGAATTAGTTCCAGAGAATCTGATGACTTCTCCAACATAATGTAGGCATCTAGTGTTCTGGTGTTCTTTAAAATTTTGAGGGGGGCACCTCGGTGGCTCAGTCGGTTAAGCATCCGACTTTGGCTTAGGTCATGATCTCACGGTTCATGGGTTCGAGCCCTGCATCTGGCTCTGTGCTGACAGCTCAGCCTGGAGCCTGCTTCAGATTCTGTGTCTCCTTCTCTCTCTGCTCCTCCCCTGCTCATGGTCTGTCTCTCTCCTTCAAAAATAAATTAAGATTAAAAAAATTTTTTTTTTCACGTTCATTTATTTATTTTGAAAGAGAGAGTGTGTAAGCAGTGTAGGGGCAGAGAGAGAGGGAGAAAGAGAATCCCAAGCAGGCTCAGCACTGTTGGCACAGAGCCTATTGCAGGGCTCTATCCCATGAACCGTGAGATCATGACCTGAGCCAACATCAAAAGACAGATGCTTAACCAACTGAGTCTGGTGCCCCTTGTGTTCTTTTGACATTTTTGTGTTATCTTTTCTTACTTAAAGCATAAATCTCAAATCTACTTTCATTTTTATCCCTAGCTGTCCAGAACCACTTTTTTCTTTTTTTTTTTTTAATTTTTTTTAATGTCTATTTGTGAGAAAGAGCTCTTGTGTTCTGCTTTAATACAAAACTAACTTTTATTGTAAAGAATACTAACTTAATTATATTTACTAAATCTAAGGTAAAATGCTCTTAGAAATGGGATATTTTATTTATTTATTTATTTATTTTTAAATGTTTATTTATTTTGAGAGAGAGCACGTGCTCAAGCAGGGAAGGACTGAGAGAGAGAGAGAATCCCAACTAGGCTCTGCACTGTCATTACAGAGCCTGACATGGGGCTTAAACTCAAACTGTGAGATCGTGACCTGAGCCACCAGAAATGGCGTATTTTTAATAGCTCGACAACATTTTTTTCTTTTTCTTTCTGTTCTTTTATCTGAACCTCAGGTGCACAGAACTGATGACAGCAACATTATTTTACTCCCTATTTCATTGAAAAGGCTATTAAATGTTATCATTAAATGCAATATTTGATAGGTATCTGTTGTCAAGCCAAAACCTCTTGGTTTGAGGTTTTGTTTGTTGTTTGTTTTTAAAAATACTATATGAATGAATTATATAAAATAGATAATACAACAACTTGGAAGGTAGATACAATTATTATCCTCAATTTTTTTGATGAAAACTGAGGCACAAAAAGATTACACATACTTTCCCAGAGTAGCTAAGTATAGAGCCTGGGATTCAAACCCAAGCAGTCTGGCTTCAGACTGATGTTTATATCTTCAGTCTAAAATGTGATTGATAGAATTTTTATGATCTATATATGATTCATGATCCTCTCTGAGAAAAATTACTTAAGACTTTCTTTGGTATGTGTTAACTGGCTCATTTTTTAAATGTGTTTGTTTGTTTTAGACCAAACTAGAAATCCAGAAGGCCCTTGCAGAAGATTCCACTGTATATGAATATGACAGTATTTATGATGAAATGCAGAAAAAAAGGGAGGAAAATAATCCCAAATTGCTTTTGGGAAAAGACCGAAAGGTTTGTAGCTGAAAAGTATAAATTTCTTTGACCTTGACTTGTATTTTATATCTCAATCTTATTTTAACATGAGGATGATCTGAGAAAAAGCTTTTAGGTATTTGAAATGTGAAGAAGAGCCCCTAGTTGCAGATAATATAGGTTTGATTTAGAACCCAGGAAACCCTACTAAAAGTATCCTAACAGGAGTGAGTAAATTATCTAACAATAAAAACAACAAGTTGTGTTTTTTGCTTTAAAACCTTCACACATTTTGGAAATTTTTTTCTTAGAAAGTCTCTGTACTAGTAACTCCTGTTCCTGTTCATATTTTTGTGTTTTATCATTCACTCATTTTTTTATTGCATTCTAGCTGGTAACAGAATCATTTGCACATGTGATCATATTTTTAGTTTGAAAAAAATACTTGAGAGTGGGAGCTTGAAAATACGTTCACATTTTCTATCACTTTTTGTCTTTCATAAGCACAAACAGATATCTTTACATCTTATAGTACGTGCAGGTAGGGTGGTAGTATAAAATTAAAGCTATTCTTTTAAATAAGCATATTTCACCTAATGGAAAAAGTAGTAGGAACCTTCTGAATTACTTACTTGAAGTATTGAGACCATACCTGTGAAAAGGGTGAAAACACAGTGGAAAAATTAATTTGAAATTAAAAAAAAGGAAAATAGCAGTTTGAATAATTTATTTTACACTTAAATTTTCATTGTAAAGAATTTTAGTTTCACTCTTGCTAGTAAATTTATATTGAATTTTGAGAGGATGACAGTCCCACCTATTTGGACTAGCCATTTTTATCTTAATAAATTCATGATAAAAACAATATTCTTAATTTTTATTTTTGATTCTTCCCTAAATAATCTTATTTTTCCTCCTAGCCCAAGTATATTCACAACTTACTAAAAGCAGTTGAAATCAGAAAAAAGGAACAGGAAAAGAGAATGGAAAAGAAAATACAGAGAGAACGAGAGATGGAGAAGGGAGAGTTTGATGATAAAGAGGCATTTGTGACATCTGCTTATAAGAAAAAACTGCAAGAGAGAGCTGAAGAGGAAGAAAGAGAAAAAAGGGCTGCTGCACTTGAAGGTGAAATAGAAGAGGGAGAAGGGTAGAAGGAAACCGAAGCAGCAAATTGGTTTAGCCATTTGCTCTGTCCGTGAACAGGTTATAATGTGGTGGTCCTAATTTACGTATATAGATTTAAGGTATAAGATGTGATGTTTTGTAGTATTATAAAACGTTGAAGAGATTATGAGTAAAAACACAGTTGTACTCTCAGTAACTTATTTCTACTGGACTTTTCATATATCTCATTTTGTTGTTTAAAACTATGACCATTATGAGTCATCGCCATAGAAAAATTCTAAATGTAAGAACTTTTATTACAAATCATAACACCATAATCTTGGTCAGAAGCAATGTAAACTGAGATTTAAATCCTAGTTATATTTTCTGGCTTTAGAAAACTAGAGTAACACCACTCAAGGAACAGTAACTGGGTGGGCATTTAGAAAAAGCATAACATTAATTCAAAAAAGAAAAAGATGTGCAGGAGCCAAAGAATGTCTTAGTGCTTTACTTCAGTACTTTCTACTCATGGTCATTTCTCAAGGTCTAAGTAAAATGTATACATATAAATAGCTTAATTGACAAATGCTCATCAACTTTAAATAGAAGAAAATCAAGTCTAATGTTCTAAGGATGTATTAAGTGTTCATCTAGAGTATCAGTTGGCAGATTTTCTATGAAGGACCAGATAAGTAAATATTTTAGGTTTTGTGTACTATATGATCTCTGTTGGAGCTCCTCAGTTCTGCCTTTTAATGCAAAGCAGCCTTAAACAATAAACAAATGAACAAGGCTACATTCCAATAAAAATATATTTACGAAAACAGTAGGCCACATTTGGTCTGCAGGCTATAGTTTGCCAACTCTGGATCTACAGTTTATATACTGTATGTTACATACTCTACACCTGTAAAACAGAACTGTGTTGTGCCTTGTTGAATATATTCCTCTCACGTTTGCTTTCCCTCTCAGCCCGTTTGGATGTAACCAAGCAGAAAGATCTCAGTGGATTTTATAGACACCTATTAAATCAAGCAGTTGGTGAAGAGGAAGTACCTACATGCAGCTTTCGTGAAGCCAGGTGAGACATGGAATATGGAATATTTAGAAGAAAAATTCTGTTCATGATCTGTGGTTGTAGGATTATTTTAACCCTCTGAAAGATAGAAGATTGCAGCATTGCATGTTGTGTTGTCAGCCAAACCTGACCTGATAGAATTGCAAAGGATTTACACTTTCTTAATTAAAAACTTACAGATTTAGGGGCGCCTGGGTGGCACAGTCGGTTAAGCGTCCGACTTCAGCCAGGTCACGATCTTGCGGTCCGTGAGTTCGAGCCCTGCGTCGGGCTCTGGGCTGATGGCTCAGAGCCTGGAGCCTGTTTCCGATTCTGTGTCTCCCTCTCTCTCTGCCCTTCCCCCGTTCATGCTCTGTCTCTCTCTGTCCCAAAAATAAATAAACGTTGAAAAAAAAAATTAAAAAAAAAAATAGTTTATTTTCATAAATAGGACATGGCCTCCAGAAAATGTAAGATTCACATATTTAGGGCTAGAAATGCACTCTCTAATATGTAGCTAGTAGTCACATGTGGCTATTTAAATAAAATCTAGGGGTGCCTTGGTGGCTCAGTCAGTTAAGTGTCTGACTTTGTCTCGCATTCATGAGTTTGAGCCTTACATGTGGCTCACTGCTATCAGCTTTCAGCGTGGAGCCTGCTTCAGATCCTCTGTCCTCTTTGGCCCTCCCCCGCTTGCACTCTCACTCTTAAAAAAGAAATAAAACATTAAAAATATATGTATTATAAATAAAATATAAAATTTTGGTTATAATAGCCACATCTCAAATACAGTTGCCACATATGGCTAGTGGCTACCACAGATGGCACAAATATGGACATTACTATTTCTGTACATATTTCCATTAGCACCGGTATAAAAAGAAAGTATTGGAGGGTTTTTAAAATAAAATTATAAAGTACTGTAGGAATGGTTAAATGACTCTCATAAGTATATAGCTGAAGGTAAAAGAGAGAATTTGTCCTAAGCTTGTATCTGAGTAAATGGTTTTTGGAACAGAGACATTCAGATTAGAGGATCTGTGTCTGTGTTGCTGGGAAAAGGAGAGAGGCAGGAGAATGGAAGTAAAGGTGAAGAGAAGGAATTAGATTTATACTTCCACCCCTACCTCCTTTGCTGCCAACTGCTAGGTTTGATTACAAAATTGATGAAAATTATGAGTCTAAGAAAGTATATTTGAAGAGAGATTTTGAATGGAGAATTAGAATTTCTGTTAGAGTTTCATCTGGAACAGTTGTGAGGCCAGCCATGAAACTCCATAATGTCATTTAATATTGTACTTTTCTCAGAGTCTAATGATAGAATTCCTGTTAATCCTTTAGAAGATAGTTCTGCTGCCAATTCCCAAAGAACCACTGTTGTTCTATTAGTATAATTATTAAGTGATTAGTAAGAATGAATGTGTGAGTAATGTAGATAAATTAACCACATTTATCAGCTGGGAAAATGTAGGTGATATGAACAATTTTTAGTGTTATTGGTTGTAATCAAGCAGATTCATATATTCCCATTTTGTTGCTATAGGTGCCAAGGGAGAGGTGCTCATGCCTTTTTAATCATAAGACAAATTATTTAGTGATACTTAAGAATTAGATTTTGCCAGCATTTTGCTATAAAAAAAATTATCTTCATCTATTCCCAGGACTATTATTAAATTTTTTAAAAAGAGAAAAATCCAACAAAGAGCTGTAACTTGAACTTCATATTATGAAAATAGTGCTTAGATACAGAATATATCTTACTTTTCCCAATTATTGGCATGCTTAACAAAAACAAAAACCTTGTACAGACTCCTGTCTGAAGGTTCTAGTGGTCCAATACAGCAATCTAATTTTCTCTATTTCACTTCTACCTTTTTCTGAAAATATCCTGAATGGTTAGAAAATACTAGCTTACAATATTCATAAGGTAAATAGCACCTTTTTCACATTTAGTAGTTAAATTTAAGTATTGAGAAAAATTATATGAACATTTCACGTGCTTACTACAATTGATAATGTGGCATTTTTTAAATGTTACTTTTTTTAAGGTCTGGAATAAAGGAAGAGAAATCAAGGGGTTATTCTGATGAAGTAAGTTCAGAGAACAGAATACCACATGAGAAATGCATTCTCCAAACTGTTGTGCAAGTAGAGGAAAACCCAGATGCAGATAGCGACTTTGATGCTAATAGCAGTGAGGATGATGAAATGGAAGAAAATAAAAAAGCAAACGCAAGAAGGGAGAGGGTCACAGAGACCTCCAAGAGTGACTCTAAACATCAGAGGAATCAAATCCACTCACGGTCTTCTAGTGAAGAAAGAGAGCATGGTACCAAATGCCACACAAAAAGGTCCAAGTCAAGAGTTCATGAGAAAAGGGAAGATCAGCACCAAGAGAGACAATCCAGGGATCATGAGAACTATTACAATGACCGTGATTACCGAAAAGAAAAGAAGGATTCCCACAGGCACCGAGAAGCCAGCCATAGAGATTCCCACTGGAAGAGGCATGAACAAGAAGATAAACTGAGGGGAAGAGACCAAAGAGAAAGAAATGACAGAGATTGGAAAAGGGAGAAAGACAGGGAGAAATATTCCCCAAGAGAACAAGAAAGAGAGAGACAACGAAATAATCATGATCGATACAGTGAGAAAGGAGGAGAGAAGGAAGAGAAAAGCAAAGAAGAGCATGTGAAACCAAGGAAAGAAAGATATGAAAACAGTGATAAGTACAGACATAGAGAACAACGAGAAATAAGTATTCAGTCTTCAGAAAGAAACCGAGAGAAAAAAGAAAGCAGCCCAAATTCTAGGGCAAAGGATAGGTTTCTTGACCAGGAAAAATCCAATAAAATGAGAAACATGGACAAAGAAAGAAACCCAGAGAAACCCTCCAGTTCTGAAACATCAGTAGGAGCAAAACATAGACTCACAGAGGAATACCAAGAGATGGGCAAAGAACAAGAGGGACCACATGAAGTGGGGAACAAGTTTGCAAAGCGAAATAATGAAGAAACTGTAATGTCGGCTAGAGATAGGTACCTGGCCAGGCAGATGGCACGGGTTAATGCAAAGACATATATTGAGAAAGAAGATGATTGATAACTGCCCCAGTAGAAAGACCTGTGGAGGCATAGAAAATGAAAACTCCTGAAACATGCTGTGTGAAAGCATAAACGAGTGTGTTAACAGTGGTTGGGAGGGTATTTTTTAATATATTTTCAAAATTCATTATTGGCTTAAGTAAAAATAAGTCCTTTTGTCTTGAATGTTTGAATTGATACGTATTTTATTATCATTACCACATTCTTGGTTGGTGGTAAATCCCTGTACAGGTTCTTAATGAGGAAAATTGTCTGCACTCTAACCATTAAAAAATAACTCCTCAAACAACTCTCCTAATAATGTTGGCTTTGTTGCAGGAGGTGTTAGTTTTATAAATAGTGTATTCTAGATAAAAAATATGTGGATTTGTGGATTTGAGTAACAGAATATTGCTATACTTTGTTTTGATATTTATGTTAATATATAAAATATAGATCATACATTGTCTGACTTTCTAGCTCACAGAATATTTGGCTTAAATGCAAATAAAAATAGTGATACGTTTGTACATTTAATTCAGTCTCATATTTTAAAAGTAATGTCATTTATGCCACGATTCCTTTTTTTAAAATTTTTTTTTTATGTTTATTTATTTATTTTTTTGGAGAGAGACAGAGACAGAGTGTGAGCTGGGGAGGAGCAGAGAGAGAAGGAGACACAGAATCTGAAGCAGCCTCCAGGCTCTGAGTGGTCAGCACAGAGCCAGCCATGGGACTCAAACCCACAAACCCATGACCTGAGCCAAAGTTGTACACTTCACTGACTTAGCCACCCAAGTGCCCCACCTCTTTGTTTTCTTATTTAAAAATCACTTTAATTCTGAAACCTTAGCAAGGTAGTAAATTGGTTATTTCAGTCAGTTTTAGCTGAGGTGAAAAGATGGAGACATTTAGCCTAAATGAGGTTAAAGATCCAGGTAGCCTATGTATGACTCTGACTTCTTTTATATACTCCAATAAAGAAACAGCATTTGAAATTAAATAATTCATTCATGGGTAAAAAGTGAATGACATGGAGAAAGTAGTTCTAACAGAAAGTAGTTTATATCTCTCATACTTCATCATGAAGTTACGTTGTCTTATTTTCAGAAGGATAAACTTAGTTTAATAATATTGACTTTTAGGGGCGCCTGGGTGGCTCAGCCAGTTAAGCGTCTGGAACTCTGGGGTGCCTGCCTGGATGGCTCATTTGGTTAAGCATCTAACTTCGGCTCAGGTCATGATCACAGTTCGTGGGTTCAAGCCTCGCGTCAGGCCATGTGCAGACAGCTCAGAGCCTGGAGCCTGCTTCAGATTCTGTATCTCCCTCTCTCTCTGCCCCTCCCCTGATCATGATCTGTCTGTCTGTCTCTCTGTCTCTCTCTCAAAAATAAATAAACATTTAAAAAAATTTTTAAAAAAAGCATCTGACTCGACTTCGGCTTGGGTCATGATCTCACAGTTCGTGAGTTTGAGGCCCGCATCAGGCTCTGTGCTGGCAGCATGGAGCCTGCTTGAGATTCTGTCTCCCTCTCTCTCTGCCTTTCCCCAGCTTGCTCTCTATCTCTCTCTCTAATTAAATAAAAATAAACTTAATAATATTGACTTTTAGAAAAGACATTATATATTTAGGATCAAATTTAGCATTCATAAGTAATTTTTATTATACCTTTAAAGCCAGAAACGGAAAGTAAGAAATCTAATGCCATTGTCTCTTGATGGACACATTAAATGTCAGTTGCATCCTAATACTTTAACATAGATCAGTGACAGTGACAAACACTTAAGAGCACTGGCTACATGTACACAGAGGGAGTCGTGTAATGTAACTGAAAAAGTTCAGGTGAGATGATGGAAGACCATGAGTGGTAGGCTAAAAATCTTCCCCTTCAGTTGGGAATGTGGTTTCTTTGCTGGAGTTACTAGTGCCATATAGTGCAAAGATTTATTTGACCATAGTATGCAAGATACAGTCAAGGAGGGAGAGACTGGAGTCAGATTTGATAAGAAATTTGATTTCCCTCCCCCAGTAGTTCAGAAATTTTCACAAAGCAGCTTGGATGCTTTGGATAGGAAAAACAATATAGTACCTTTATTAACAAAGTTTCGACATAACTCAGGAACAAACTACAAATTAAGGTGGTTTTTTTTTCTTTTCTATCTCCTCCAAATATATAGATGTTTTTGCCTCTCTTGCATTCATTTTACCCTTTTCTAGGACCAGTGCCTTGGTTTTCTTTCAGGAAAAGTACCCCTTCACTACTTAGTCCATTGGTTCAAATGGGGTTGAATAGGCTCCAGGAAAGGTTTGCGACTTAACCTAGGTCAATTCTGACACTGTCAGACTTAAAGAGATAAAAGTTTTCCGCTACCATTGCTGACTTCAAAGATGAGGTAAGTCCAGAGTTGCATGGGAAAATGACTGCCTCAGTGCTCGACAGAATAAAGCTCACACAAAGAGCAGAAATGAGGGGAGAGAGGGACAAACACCTGATGATTGCTTTTGTCTCTCTGGCTCTCCTGGGCATATATTTTTTAGATATTTAAACCAATACTTTTCCTGTCTTTTACTTAAGACAGTTTCAATTGGATTTCTGCCACTATAGTCAGAAAAGCCCTATTTGATAGAAGGTTCTACCTATGATGTCTATGCCAGAAGTTACTGGGATATTTTTAATAAACTTTAAAAAATTATAGCATAATAAGCATTTTTAAATAGTGCATATATCTTGAGTATGTAGTTTAGTGGATTTACCCAGAGTGAACACATCCAGTGTGAAAACATTACCTGACCCACAAGAAGTTCTCTTCACACCCCTTCCTGACCTCCTTACTACCCCTTCCCCCTTTGACTTTCAACTCCACAAATTGGGTTTTTTGTTTTCTAGATTTTATAGTATTTATTCATTCTATTAAATGAATAAACATTATTTCCTGAATGGGATTATTACAAATAATACTTCCATGAGCATTCTGGTACTTGTCTTCTAGTGTGTGCATATATGTTTTGGTGGGGGTGGAGGGGATATTCCTAGGGATGGAATTGCTGATCCATAGGTTATACATGTGTTCAGCTTTAATAGATACTGTCAGTCAGTTATCCAAAACTACTCTAGCAATTTGTGAGGGTTCCAGTTGCTCCATCTTCTTGCTTAAGCTTGGTAATTGTTTCTGTTTTGTCTTTTGAGTTTAGTCATTCTGTTGGGTATGATGATCTCTCATGGTTTCGTGGTTCCCTACAGGCTGTCATATAGTTACTAGCATTAGAATATTTCCCTTTTGAAGAATATGTTTCTTTTGCCTATCTTAGAGGGGCTGGGGATGGGGGGTGGGGGATAGTCTCTGCCTTGTTTTCATGACCTAAATGATTCTTTATATATTCTGGGTAGGAGTTGTCTTTTGTCTTTGTAAGCAACCTCTCTTCCTCAATGGCTTGCCTTTTCCCTCTCACTCATAATGGTATCTTTTAATGAACAGAGGTCTTGCATTGTTATAAAGTTAAACAATCAAAAGTTAAATAAAATTTAAAGTTCACTTCCTCACTTGCACTAGACATTTGAAGTGCTCAACAGCCACGTATCTAGCAGCTACCATATAGGAAAGTGCAGATTTATAGAACACTTCTGTTGCAGAAAGTTCTGGACAACACTCTTCTAGAAGCATTATTGTTTACTTTTCACAATTAGATTTACCATGCATCTGGAATGAAATTTTTATATGTAGTATAATATGGAGATGAAGATTTATTGTTTCCCATCTGGGCATCAAATAGGACTCATCAGTGAATGAAAACTTTGTTCAAAGTAAAACCATAATGAATACCATTGAACATCCACCAGGAATGGCAAAAATGTTTAGACACACTACCAAGTGTTGGTGAGGATGTGGAGCCAAGGTAAGTCATGTATGCTACCAGTGGCAGATGACTGGTACAACAATTTAGTTTTACCTAGGAATATTGATGCTGCACCTTATCTATAACTTGTGTTCTTCCACAGATGAACCAGGAATTTTCATAATAGTGTTTTTCATCAAGCTGGAAACAGCCTCAAATGTCTATCAGTAGTAAGTGAATCTGGTATGTATATATACACAATACAGTGAAAACACTAGAGCTATAGGATGAATATAGTGTGAATATATACAATTACGATGAATTTCAGAGTATTGTAAGTAACAAAAAGTAATTATCATAGTTTAAAAAAAAAAAACAAAATAGCGGCTCCTGGGTGGCTCAGTTGGTTAAGTCTTAGACTTCAGCTGAGGTCATAATCTCACAGTTTGTGAGTTTGAGCACCATTTCAGGCTCTGCTGACAGTGTGGAGCCTGCTTCGGATCCTCTGTGTCCCTCTGTCTCTCTGTCCCTCCCCAGCTTGCATGCACATGTTCTTTCTCTCTCTCTTTCAAAAATAAACATTTAAAAAAATTAAAAACAAAACAAGCAAGGCATGCCAAGGTGGCTCAGTTAGTGTCCAACTCTTGGTTTCAGCTCAGGTCACGATCTCACAGTTTGTGAGCTTGCAGAACCCGCATCAGGTTCTGCACTGACAGCTCGGTATGCTTAGGATTGTCTCTCTCTTTCTTTCTGCCCCTCCCCCACTTGCTCTCTTTCTGTCAAAAAATAAACTTTAAAAAATTAAAAAAAAAAAAGATACTGTATAGAGATACTTGGGTAGGTAATAAAACTAAGAAAAAACAAGGAAATGATGGTTAAAGTCAAGATTTGTGATACAGGAGGGGTACACATGGGGCTTCTAGATATTGGCAATATTTCATTTCTTGATGTGGATGGTTGTTACTTGGCTGTTTGCTCTATTCTTTCAATTGTAAATATGTTTTATATATTCTGTATGCATAATACATCTCACAGTAAACACTTTTGTAAAAAATTTCTAATATATGAATCAGAGGAACTATTGGCCATCCTGGTTAATCTTAGTCATTTTTACAGGAAGAGTCTATATAGATGTTGCTTAATCGAATGGCTTATGCACAGGGCTGCAGTATTTGATAATGTATTATTCGGGCTAGTATGAATAAGAGATTCATTAAATTTTTTACTAGATATGTTCTTTTAAATATGTAAGTTCCAAAACAGTATACTTAAATTTTGTGAATTGATGAATAGCTGTTCCTCAAACTCAATTTTTTTCTCAATTTTTTTTTAAATTTGTTTTTATATTTATTTACTTTTGAGAAACAAAGTGAGACAAAGCGTGAGCAGGGGAGGGGCAGAGAGAGAGGGAGACACAGAATCTAAAGCAGGCTCCAGGCTCTGAGCAAGAGGTCAGCACAGAGCCTGATGCGGGGCTTGAACCCACGAACTGTGAGATCATGACCTGAGCCAAAAGTCAGATGCTCAACCAACTGAGCCACCCAGGCGCCTCTCTCAATTTTTAACAATACATAAATAACTCAAGATGTTTTCATTTTCCTTCTCCCTCCTCCTGTTTACTCTTACTCCAATCATACCAAATACATAGTACTGTTTCATGGTAACTATGCCTTCTCACAGACTTGTTGCTTTGCCTAGAATGCTACTTATATTTCTACATATTTTTATTTATTTAAAAAAATTTTTTTAACATTTATGTTTGAGAGAGACAGAGCACAAGCAGTGGAGGGGCAGAGAGAGAGGGAGATACAGAATCCAAAGCAGGCTACAGGTTCCGACCACAGCCTGATGCAGGGCTCAAAACCATGAACTGTGAGATCATGACCTGAGCTGAAGTCTGATGCTTAACCGACTGAGCCACCCAGGAGCCCCACTACATAACTTTTTTTTTTTAATTAAAAAAAAAATTTTTTTTTTAACGTTTATTTATTTTTGAGACACCATGAACAGGGGAGGGGCAGAGAGAGGGAGACACAGAATCTGAAACAGGCTCCAGGCTCTGAGCAGTCAGCACAGAGCCCGACGCGAAGCTCGAACTCACGGACCGTGAGATCATGACCTGAGCCGAAGTCGAACGCTTAACCGACCGAGCCACCCAGGCGCCCCCATAACTTCTTTTTAAAACTAACCTGAGGTGGCATTGCCTCCAGAAAGCCTCTCTTAATACCCCTCATCACTTCAACAACACCTTTGTTTCCTTCACGTGCTGATGATAGGATGTTAGTTGTCTGAGGACAAAGATCTAAACTCAACTTTATATGCCTAGTGCCTACTATAATGCAAAGTTTTTGTTTCATATACCTTAAGCATTTCTTAAAATCAGAATTTTAAAACTGGAATGACCTAACATCTAACATAACCCCTGCAATTTAAAATGTCTGTAAGGCACAGGGCACCTGAGTGGCTCAGTCATTTGAGCATCTGACTCTTGATTTCAGCTTAGGTCATGATCTCAGTCTGTGAGTTCGAGCCCTACTTCGGGCACTGCTTGGGATTCCCTCTCCCTCTCTCCCTCTGCCCTTCTGGAGCATGTGTGCACTCTTCCCTGCCCCCCCCCCCCCCCCCCCCTGCCGCCACCACTGCCCTTCCTGTGTACTCTCTCTCTCAAAATAAATAAACTTAAGAAAACTTTTTTTTTTTTTTAATGTCTTTAAGGCATCATGTTTAAGAGCTGAGACTTGGAGGTCTAGGGTCTACCATTTATTAGCTGCATAACCTTGGACAAGTTTAAGTTCTCTAAGCTTCAGTCTCTTCATTTGTAAAATGGGGATAATAAAAGTGTGTCTTTCTTAAGACTGATATAAAGATTATTTGAAACAGTGCATATAATGCTGTGCCTGATATTAGTAAGCACACAGTAAATATTCATAATCAGTTATGTTATGACAACCCATGAGGAGTTGGGGCCAGTGAAGTTGAGTGACTTATATAAGGTTACTTAGTTTGGTGGTTGCTGAGAAGAACTTGAGCCCTGTCTCCTCAATCCTATCTGGTTCTTTCCACCAGTGCAGGAAAGTTTTTTGCTTTTGGCAAAATATATGACACCTGTCATACTTATGATGAAGGGAAAATAGGCCAGATGAATGACATGAAATATGATATGTTTTCATGCATCTAGCAAATTGAGGCCTTTTGCCAGATGTACTAGATTCTTGTTCATTGTGTTAAGATAAAGTCTAAAAGAAGAAATAAGGAATAATTAACAGGAAAGGTTGTGGGTTGGGAAAAAGTTTAGAAATATACTTTATCACTGAAGTGTCTCCCGTGGAAGATGCTTTCTTTTTCCAAGCCCTGACCATCCCATTATACTGCTAATCCCTTTCCTCACTTTGTCACTTAAGAAAATATGATGGCTTTCTTAGGCTATAATTTTAACTATTAATGCAAATTGATACTCTCCCCTTTGATCATCCCTTCCCTAACTAGTCAATCCATTAAGTGGTACTCTGAAAGGTAAAAGCTCTCATGGCCCAGAGCTGGGGGTCACTCCAACACAGCGAAGAAAAGAACTATGTAGGAGTGGCCTACACTTTGTGTCAGACCAAATGAGGATGAGGGGTAATTGTGCAGAGAGGAGACCCCTGCAAGAGGTTGAGCCCAGTTATGGTAGGGAAGGTATCCACTGAGTGGGTGCCAGTGGTGACTGCCCAATAAGCGTTGTCAGCCTGAGCAAGGTGAGAAGGACATTAGTCCAGAGGACATCCCATCATGAGGTGTCAGAACTTGAATGGGATAAGGAGAGCAGCAGCAGTAGAATATTGCTCATGTTCAGGGATACTGATCAAATAAGTAAATATATTCAGGATAATGGGAGCCATTGCTTCTCATTGTCCTAGAAGGGGTTATAAATACAGAGAAAACTAGAGAGAACTTTGCAGTGTTGGGTTAGAGTTGGAAATACTGGGTGTGAACTCATAGTTTTCACAGTACAGATCAAGAAATAATTATGGATGCAAATGTGTGTGTGCACAGATATACACACATTTACACACATACTTTCATTCTGTCCAATGAGAGGACTTGGGATCAGTGACAAGCCATTAGTAGTGATCATGCCTACCCCCTAAATCTTGGTTTCTAAATACATTCTTCACTAAAAGGAACCAGGGGCTTCTTGGAGAAAAAGCTGTGGCAGGAAAAGTACAAGACGATCCTGGAACATCTTACTCCAGAAAGTAAGGAAGTGTTCTAAATGATAGGCACATGTCATAAGGATAGGAGCCAGCTTTCCAGGACTCTCACTGGCTAAATGTGGGATAATTTGAGCATCAAAATTAATGATTATAGTCCACTGAACAAAATAAGAATCCATGAAAAATAAATGAATAAATGTTAGAAGAGGAAGAGGATATTTGCACAGTCTCAGAGTTACTCGCTACAAAATATTAATTACAAAAGAAAAGAAACTTTACAGTGGAAAATCTGGTAGACCCCACCTTATTTGGGTAACTGATGTTAACATCACTAATATGAGACAGATCAAATTGTGTTTCACCTGATAGAGGAGCATCAGGTGAAGATAGAGAAGCATGAGCACCATTCCTGTGATATTTGCCAAAAATACTTAGCCTGAATCTAATCATGAGAAATCAATCATCATCAAACATCAAACTGAGGGACATTCTGCTAAATATCTGACTTATAATCTTCAGAAGTATTGAGGTCATGAAAGTCAAGGGAAGACTGGGAAACTTCCCGCCTGAAGGAAACAAAAGAGGCATGAAACTAAATGAAAACTGTGATTCTGGACTGGATCCTTTTGCTAAAAGGATGTCATTAAATGAGGCCTGAGACTAAATGGCACTAATGTATCAATGTCACTTCCCTGATTTTGATGGTTGTAATGTGGTTATGTAGGAGAATGTCCTTATTTATTGAAAATACATCCCTCATGATTTTCATTTTTGAATTTAGATCTATGTATGTAGGCTTCTATGGATGATTTTAAAAATAGCATGTGAATAACCTTTGGCCTGGAATCAGAAAGCCTAGGTGCACGTTCTGTCCTGGAACTTGTCAGCTGTGAACTTGGGCAAATTAATTCTTTGAGCCTCAGGCTCCTCATCTGCAACACTAGGGAAATAACAGCTGCCACCCAGAGCTCTGATGATCATGTGAAATGATAGATGTGAAAATACATTATAAACTAAAGTTCTGCACAAAACACAAAGAATTGTCATAATTTAGCTTTACCGAAATTTAGTATTTCTAATTGTAGGTAGTTTCGATACTAAATATTTGCAAATGACATGCAGTAGTGTTTGGGAATTGTATAAATGTTTTGTACAGTTAAGACTGAGATTAAAAAAAAATTTTTTTCATGTTTATTTTTGGGAGAGAGAGAGAGAGTGTGTGTGTGTGTGTGTGTGTGTGTGTGTGTGTGTGTGAGAGAGAGCAAGGGAGGGGCAGAGAGAGAGAGGGAGACACAGAATCTGAAGCAGACTCCAGGCTCTGAGCTGTCAGCACAGAGCCCAATGTGGGCTCGAACTTACAAACCACAAGATCAAGACCTGAGCTGAAGTCAGATGCTCAACCAGCTGAGCCACCCAGATGCCCAAGATTAAGATTTTTTTTTTTTATGTGTATTTTTGAGAGACAGAGCAAAAGCACGGGGAGGGGCAGAGAGAGAGGGAGACAGAAGATCCAAAATCAGACTCTGTGCTGATAGCAGAGAGCCCAACATGGGGGCTCAAACTCACAAGCCTCAAGACCATGACCTGAACCAAAGTCAGATGCTTAACTGAGTCATGCAGGCACCCTAAGATTAAGATTTTTATCTTAACCTTAAAAGTTTGTAAGTTTTGTTTCTATTGTGAGACAAAACAAATCTATATATCATAATGTGAAAAGTTATTACAGTTGACAGTTCACAACATAATGCATTTGCTGACCTCTCACATTTAACTTGGACCATTTACAACTAAACTGCATAAATGAATACAGGGGCATGCTATGAATCTTTAAGAGGAGACTACTTTTATACAAATAAAATGTAGTTTAGTTCTGGGGTTCCTGGCTGGCTCAATTGGAAGAGCATGTGACTTGATCTCGGGGTTGTGAGTTTGAGCCCTACATTGGGTATAGAGATTACTTAAATAAAACTTAAAAAAAAATAGTTCTGCCACTAAAGTTTTAAAATAATTATGTTTCATGTAAAAAAGAACAGTGAGAAATTTCATATTACCACTGTTGACAGAAGTGAGGAAGAAATTTACTTAATTGTAATATTTATTTATTTATCTTTGAGAGAGAGAAAGGCAGTGAGTGAGCAGGGAAGGGGCAGAGAGAGAGGATCCCAAGCAACCTCTGTGCTGTCAGCGCAGAGTCCAATGTGGGGCTCGATCTCACAAACTGAGATCATGACCTGAGCTGAAATCAAGAATCACATACTTAACTGACTGAGCCACCCAGGTGCTCCAAAATTTGCTTAATTTTTGCTGTAGGTAATGTGGGAGGTGAAGTAAAGATGAGGGGGAAGAAATACCATTTGTATATAACTCAACCATAATCTAGAATTTGAAACACCTCGCTGATATGTCCAACACACAAAGTATCCTGAAATTTTGTTTGTGAATTAAATCATATTTACACTTGATCTTAGCCAAAGGCCGAGAAGCAATAATCAAATCATATTTTAAATAACATTGGAGAAATAACTAAATTCTTAAGTCCCTAATTTTATCTTTTAAAATATGCATTTTCCATATATCAGCTTTTCTTAAAATAAGGTGTACCTGTAGATTAGAGTTTGAATAAGAATAATGTTTCTTTTTCAAATACTTTTTTCTTTTAAAGATTTTATTCTTGGGGTATCTGGGTGGCTCAGTCAGTTAGATGTCCAGCTTTGGCTCAGGTCATGATCTCATGGTTCGTGAGTTTGAGCCACCGCATCGGGCTCTCTGCTGTCAGCAGCACAGGGCCCGCTTTGGATTCTCTGTCCTCCTTTCTGCCCCTCCCCAATGTGCAGTCTCTCTCTCTCTCTCAAAAAACAAAACAAAACAAAACAAAACATTTAAAAAATGATTTTATTTTTAAGTAATCTCTACACATACCGTGGGACTCAAACTCACAACCCTGAGATCAAGAGTCTCATGCTCTACTGATTGACCCAGATAGGCACTCCCAAAATGACATTTTTTTACAAAAGAAAAAAAAAAAACCCCAGAAATGCTGTTATTTGCTTATAGTATTTTAGGTATTTTAGCATAAAGGTGAGATAACTTTTCCTCCCCAAATATTTGTTGTTTGGGCTGTCACTGGTTACTAACTCTTAGAAATAAATTACTATAATTGGAGTCTTCAATTTTAGAATTGAAGGACTGCTATAATCTATTCTTTCCCATAAATGATAAGATTTAGCAGACATTAAAACTTTTTTCTGATGAGGTATTCAAACAAATACAGAGTTTCCAAATTGGAGTTGGCCAGTGAAGACAATCTATTGTGATGGCGTGAAACAAAACAAAACAAAACAAAACAAAACAAAACAAAACACTAAAGACGAACTTGCACTGGTGTTAGAGTAATTTGGCATGGATATTGTGATGTGTAGGTAAGAGAAACACCATCTGAAATTCCAACTGAAATATATTGTGAATTATTGTTTTTTAAAGTCTTCTCTTGAAAAGGTGAGTTGTTTTGAAACACCTAATTTAGAAATACTAAGTAGATCCCAGTTATATGAATCCAAAGGAGAGACAATATTTAAGATTCCATCCTAAAACGTTTATCTTTTCCATTGTGGTAAATGCCCACTAAAACAACTGAGAGGAGTATTGTTTCATTCTAGCAGAGGAAATAACCTCACCTTCATTTAGAAACTTCCAGACCCGGGGCACCTGGGTGGCTCAATCGGTTAAGTGTCCAACTTTGGCTCAGGTCATGATCTCACAGTTTGTGAGGCTGACCCCTGCATCGGGGCTCTGTGCTGATGGCTCGGAGCCTGGAGGCTGCTTTGGATTCTGTCTCCCTCTCTCTCTGCCTCTCCCCTGCTCATACTCTGTCTCTCAAGAATAAATAAAACATTTTTAAAAATTTAATAAAAAAAGAAACTTCCAGAGCCCAAAAATAGCAGAGAAATTAGGTAGATCACCAGGTTTGCTCTGCCTTTACTGTGGTTACCTAAACCTTAAAATATTGTTGTCATTAAAATTTAGAGAAAGGTAAGCAATGAAGGGAAAGTAAGAAAAGAAAAAGTTAAGAGATTTGAAATACTCCATTCATGGAACTAATCATGACAAATTTTAATAAAGATCATTTACTTATCTCTGATACTGGGAAAAAAAAGTCAAAAACTAAAATATTTCATATGAACCAGAACAGCTTTCTACAGTATAGGGATATTCTCTGTTGTAATGTTTCTTTTTCCCACACTTGGATTTATAAATTTCATTTGCTAGCATCCTTCTCAAATAAGCACTTTATAAGCTCAACTTTTTAGTTAAGAGCCTTTTGTGTAACTCACCTTGTGTTTTATTATTTTTTTTAATGTTTATTATTGAAGAGATTGTGCACATGCACAGGAGAGAGGCAGAGAGAGAGGGAGACCAAGGATCTGAAGGGAGTTTTGCGCTGACAGCAGAGAGCCCCATGCAGGGCTTGAACTCACGAACCATGCGATCATGACCTGAGCTGAAGTCAGATGTTTAGCTCACTGAGCCACTCAGGTGCCCCTCACCTTGTGTGAGTTCCATGATGACTTTAAACTATATATCTCTTCCCACTTAGCATAAGACTATTTTGCTTTTATTGCATTACTTATGGGATAACAGGTTGCAACATAGTCTCTCTGAGGAAACTACTGCTTTTCTTCCCCACCCTTCCCTAACCAAAAAAAAAAAAAAAAAAAGGAAAAAAGGGATGGTGGAAAATGTCCTCTGGTTACTGCTGTTTAATGAAGACAACCATTCTGAACAATTCTGGTGTCTTAAGCATCAGTTGTTGATTTATGAGTAAAGAGACTTGCTAAGGAACCAGGCTTCAATTGTATGATTTTGTAGCTAAGCACTAAGATATGTGTAAGAACACCACAGTGAAGCCATTGCATTCCATAGTTTTAAGCTTTGCTTTGACAGTGAACCCCAAATCAATTATACAACAAGTAGAACATATCAGGTCACTCTTTCCTACTTAACAGGGAGAATATGATCCTAATTCTAGGAGAATAATCTCCCTTTTAAGGCTTGGGGGGTGGGGTGGATAAGTTAAATGGAAATTCATATTTAAGCTTAAATTTTGAGATTAGTGTCATCAAATTAACAAGCCTAGTAAAAAGGATGGCGAGGAGTGATTCATCTCACCAAAGAACTTCTTTTGCCTTATTTTGAGATTTCATTATTTGATTCGATTTTCACGATTTGATTTTGGAGCTATTATATAGACTTTGTGCTTGTCAGGTTCTTGCATCCATCTCCAGATGGGGCAGCCAGGGCAATAAATTTAGGTTAAAAGTCATATGCAGTCTGCACAACAAATGGAACAAATTTTAAATGGGTTGTTAAGTTTTCTGGAAGAGTGATGAATTCTTTGGCTTCATTACTTATCAATATAGGAAACAACTTTAATCAGTTGAATTGCCTCCATGCCTTTGTCTTGTGTCTTGCCTATTTCTTGGGTATTTCTTACTAATAAAATCACAGCAAAAAAAAAAAAAAATTAACATCAGTACTTAACTTTACAATTCAATTCCATTTTTATTTTTACTTTTATGTAAATACTACATTAAATGTAAAAGATCTTTAAAAGATTGTTTTAAAGTCCATCTCCCTACTTCTACGTTTTCCTTTAAAAAAAATCCATAGTAGTGCTGATAAATAGGGATCAAGGAAATGCAAACTATGCAGAACAGAGGTTTGTTTTTTTTTTTTTTTTTTTAAGTCCAGTGAAGTCTGACAACATTTCAAAATGCCTATATAATTCCCTCAATACTTAGCTTGGCCAACTCTAATTCTGTTTGAAAAAGTGCTTTTTAAAAAATAATATCTTTGAAGCATGTATAAGTGTGTGTGGGATGGAAAGAATCCATATCTGAATATCTTTATAAAGTAGTTCTTAAAATTTGCAAAGCTATTTACCACTGAATACGCTGCCACTTATACAATCCCTCTCCTTTCAGCTTGAAAGAAAGCAAAGAAAATGGAAATACGGTAGCATGAAGGAAGGAAAGAGTGAAGATAATGAAGGTAGGTCAGTGAGGGACATTTTTTAATCCCTCTTCTCTTTTCCTCTAATATTTCGGGAAACTTCTCAGCAGCTCACATCTATAAGGAAAATATCCCGCTGAGAAAGGCAAAGAATCAGAAATAGAAGGATGTAGGGGGAACACAGGAAGATGGCTGGGGCAGAGATTGTTGGGGAAAGGAAGCCAAGAGAGGAAGATCTATAATTGGATAAAACCAGGCCTCTGCTATATGGGTCTTCTTTCTATAAGGTTAGAATCAAATTTGATTTATATAGAGGAGTGAAGTGATATGGGGCTAGATGAGTGAGTCCTTTTATCGTTGACTAGGCTTTATTCCCTTTAAGGTTTTGATGAGGAAATCTTATACAAGGTGAATTTGCTTCTTTACACATCTGAGAGTCACAAGCCACAAAAGGTCAAGTTCACTTGATATGTATTAAAGGCTTTATGTGAAATGAAAAGCTACTCATTTAACTGACCCTTTTCCAATCAGCCTTAGTTTAGACTCAATCTTGGGAAATTATCTGGAGGACTCACAGTCCTGATTGTCACCAGGAAGGGTTGGGGGAGTTCCATTTAAGGCTAACCCAAAGTCTCCAATTACTTCTGGACTAAGGATGACCTTGGTTATAGTCAGGGTGCCAGACCTATATATCCTATAAGCAAGAATTGGACTTATCCTCTTCACAGAGCAAAGTAACCCAGTCATTTGAAACAGAGCTTAAACCAGATAGTTAACTGAGCACTGAAGATGCATTTGTCAGCATCCATCTTCAAAGCAGTTCACGGCCAAGCCACAGTCACTGATGAAATAGGCCAGATTTGCCTGTGGAATGTTATCCTGAATGTTTAGCTGGCAGAGACAGGAAGATGGCAATGAAGTGCAGCAAACGCTGAACACTGACCCATAAAGGAAGGTGTGTGGCTACAGTAGTGTCATAGGAAAAGGAGAAGGTGACAGAACATGTGTAGCAGTTATACCCTTATAATAACATACATACACATTTGAGTAGGTGGAATTTGTTAATGTAAGAAAAATTAAAGGAAATTCATATAGTTTGGAATGGGCCCAAAGTATTGGAATAGAGATAAGGATACACTGAAACAACAGTATACACAGACACACATGCTCACATGTATACATTATTTTTCAGTTTAGTTTCTACATCTTCCTCTCCTGACTCCACAGCAGCACACAGGTTAAAGGGTTCTAGTAGATTCCAGCTACAGAATTCTATGCTATTCAAAAAATATATGGCTAGCAAAACAGCATCCCTGTTTTCTCCTACGTGGTTTATGCATTCATGACAGTGAAACCTTTAGAAGCAAATGGATGTCAGATACCAATGATAATAACAAGAAATGATACATGAGACTTTTACAAACTTGATTCTAAACCTAATCCTAACTGACTAGATGGTGGTTTTCATCACCTCCATACACACCCTCGCACATCCAAAATAGTCCAGTTCAGCTGTGTCACAGAGCTAATGTAATATGTCGGGGAGATTTCACAGAAAGAAGTAGCTGGAGGCCATTACAGTCTGGGCACCATAGTCTTTGGGGCTGTCTCTCCATGAAGAAGGCCCTTCCATTGTCAGGCTTAGCTGGAAACTCTGACTCAGAGGGGAGAAGGCGAGGCATGACTAGTCAGAACCAGAGGAGAGGTTGTTGGGAAGCCATTTTCCTCTCATTGAAGTGTTTTATATGGCGTTCAAGTGGACGTCCCCATAGGGAATTTCTGTTGGTGTTTCAGGAGTGATACCTTTAATGATACGCTGTTGAGAAGAAAATATGATGTTATAAACATTCTTATAATTTAACAGTATTGCAAAAATATTTCAACCTTAGTATTGAAACATTTAAATAGCATGTTAATGGCATTTAATAGTAAGTTGGAATAGTCTAATTGACTTTCCTTAAGAAAGAAATTCCCAGGGCGCCTGGGTGGCTCAGTTGGTTAAGTGTCTAACTCTTGATATCAGCTCAGGTCATGATCTCATGGTTCATGAGTTGAGTCCCATGTTGGGCTCTGCGCCTGACAGTGTGGAGCCTACTTGAGATTCTGTCTCACCCTTTCTGCCCCTCTCCCACTTTCTCTCTCTTCAAAATAAATAAACATTAAATTTTTTTTTAAACAAAGGTATTCCCAATTTGCTCTCAAATATAGATAAAAATGATACATTCAGGGAGCAACTGGCTGACTTAGTCGGAAAGCATGCAACTCTTGGTCTTGGAATCTTAAGTTTGAGACCCATGTTGGGTATAGAGATTACATACATACAACTTTAAAAAATGACATATTCATGAACTATAACCGTCTGTAAACTAAGAATATCACTGTAACACTAATGGGAGAAAATAATGAGCTTTCAATAGAACCCTCCACTGGCCTATAACATGCTTTTGATGGCCTGGGTAAGGGCATCTTTTTCTCTGGACAAAGGAGGCCTGCTGTGGCCACACAGGGCCTGGGGAGCAGAGTGAGTGCTGGCCTCTGTCCCCCAGCTCCCCCACCCCTCAGCCAGGCTCCTTGTGCCCGGCATATACACCCCAGGCATGGTGCACAGTGCCAGCAGTCACTGTAATGGCTGGGCTGTTACTGATTTAATGAATCTACCTGTGAAGGAGTACTGGTTAATTCATACAAGGGTAAAAATTATCATAACTAAGTTGAAAAAGATGTGACCATTTAAGTCATTACTCCTAAAGCAAACTCATGTTGACATAGAACTCACTATGGGGAAAAGGTTGAGAGTCTTTAGCTTAGAAACAGCTGAAGTACACAGAAGCTTTAAGACAGATCTAAAATATGTTTGGGCTTGGGTATGAAATATACAGCCCACCTTTTAAAACTTAGCATCAAGGTGACATGAAGCAGCTCAGGGTTGTGAAGAAGGAAAAACAGCACCACTTCAGAGGCTTAGAAAAATCTTTACTGAGTGGCTTAGTAAAATTTTTGATGGCCAAAAGTCTGTATGTATAGGAAGTGGGCAAAATTGGATCTGAAAGTAGTTTTTGATTTATGGATTTTAGGTGAAGCTCTGCTTCTCGTCCTTTAGATTTTGGGTTGAAAAAGAATGTAGTCCCCTCTGATCTTTTTTTCTTTTTTGAGTATAGTTGATACACAATGTTACATTAGTTTCAGTCCTTCAATCTTTTTTATTCTTATTTATTTATTGAGAGAGAGAGAGAGAGAGAGAATGCACACAAGCAGGTGAGGGGCAGCAGGAGAGAGAAAGAATCTCAAGAAGGCTCCACATGGAGCCCGACAGGGGTGGGGAGCAAGGGGCTCCATCTCAGGACCATGGGATCATGACCTGAGCCCAAATCAAGAGTGGGGCACCTAAATGACTGAGCCAACCAGGCACCCCCCCCCATTCAATCTTTTTATTTCCTGGTTCTGGGAGTTCTTTAAGGAGCAGGGCCTATAGAATCCAAACAGTTCTAGCTGCACCATTAATGAAATTAATAAAATTGTGTACTTTGTGTTTCTCATGACCTTACCATTCAAGCACTGAAATCTCGCACTAGAAATCCCCTTAAAAAGGAGTTGCTCCAGTCCTCATCAGCTACCGGGACGTGTCAAGCCATAGAAAGTGAAGTTTCACAAACCATCCTTCCCCATAAACGAGTATGTAAATCATAACTGATTAAACAGAATTATGTCTTGGTAATTTGGAACTGGACACAGATAATTCTAACTACTCTTTAAAAAATTTTTTTAATTATTGTGAGAGAGAGAGTGCAAGTCGGGTAGAGAGAGAGGGAGGGAAAGAATCCCAAGCAGGCTCTGCACTGTCAGCACAGAACCCAACACGGGGCTCGAACTCACAAACAGTGAGATCATGACCTGAGCTGAGATTGAAGTCTGTTGTTTAACGAACTGAGCCATCCAGGTGCCCCAATAATTCTAACTACCCTTAAGTGGAGCTATGTTGTGCAGGGAGAGAAGGTGTATGGTGTATACTAAGGTGTTTGGTAGAATGGTGGAATGAACAGCATTGTAAAGTAGAATTTTGGCTTTTGTATTCTAGTCCCTAGCCACCCATTCTGCTGCCCTTCTGGTTGCTGATATCCCAAAATGCCAGGTCCGCTTTTTGCCATATTTTGGCAGCATTCTAGTTGCTGGACTACCATTGCTCTCAAAACCTGCCAGGCCCTGGCCTTTTACAAGATGATAGAAAACGGATCACTATTGACGTCTTCATGAATGCTTACTTATTAGGGGACATCTTCCCAGGATCTTTGTGTAGTTTACTGGAGGTTTTTACAACAATGACCTAATCTAGTTGAATGACTCCAAACTTGAGACTTCCAGGATGCAGGTGCATATGCTATCCTCCAAATTCCAGGTGAACAGGTGGTAGACTTTCCACATAAAAGTCCAACTTTTGATCTGCCTAGGGCCCTAAAGAGTTAAGAAATTTACCTTTCTCTTAGTCTTTTTTTTTTCTTAACTATACCAAAATTGCAAATGAGGCCTCCCTCCCTTATAGGTAGAATGTTATGGACCAAGGTATTTTGGTAGCATAATGAGATTATATACATGAAGACGCTTTGAAAAATATACAATCTTATACAAACTGTAAGGTTCTATGATTAAAATTAATTTTATCTTTTTTTTTAAGTAGGCTCCACCTCTACGTGGGGCTTGAACTCACAACCCTGAGATCAAGTCACAACCCTGAGATCAAGAGTCAGATGCTCTACCAACTGAGCCTCCCAGGTGTCCCTAAAATTTTAGAGCACATTATTCATTACTGTATTAATATTACTATAATGGTAAGTTGTTTTTACTCTAATGCCTTAAGCTAAAACTACTACATCCTTATTTAGTGATGATTTTCAAAATAGCACTCGTCATACTGCTGTTAGAAAAATGGCCATGGACATTTTCCACCATCATCTCGACTTAAAATTCACATACTGCTTCAGACATGACAGATCTGATGTCCATGCCCAATGGCAAGCAGAAGGCAGAGGAGTTATCTGATGAGTATAGAATGCTATACACACCTCAAGCTGTGTGCTGTGGCACATGCAAATAACCAGCTCACTCTTTTGCCACTGTATCTGAGGCTTACGGGGATGCCTTTTAAGGTGACAGAGGCAGCCGTCACAGGTCTACACCATGGTGCAGGTGAGCTTCATGTGGTGGACTCATCTCTTTCGAACAGAGCATAACAAGAAGACCCTTTTCTCCCAAAACGATTTAACTACTCTGAACACACACACTAGCACCTACCTTTTTTTTTTTTAATTTTTTTTTTCAACGTTTATTTATTTTTGTGACAGAGAGTGACAGAGCATGAACGGGGGAGGGGCAGAGAGAGAGGGAGACACAGAATCGGAAACAGGCTCCAGGCTCTGAGCCACCAGCCCAGAGCCTGACACGGGGCTCGAACTCTCGGACCGCAAGATCGTGACCTGGCTGAAGTCGGACGCTTAACTGACTGCGCCACCCAGGCGCCCCAGCACCTACCTCTTTAAATGTCCCTGGAGTGATGATCAGCCGATACGTTATATATGTGGGGATGCAGATAAAAGACGAGGTTCCTATGCAGTAACCCAGGATGATACTCCACTGAGGATAATTATATTGGAAAAGTCGTAGCTGTGGTGGGCTCATCAAAAAACTGCAAATGATGAACTAAAACAGAAATACCAAAAAACATTCAAAATCTTAACAATATCCGTGCAGACAGGGACAGTTCTGATACCATGAACACCAAACGCTAAGGCTGAGATCCTCTTGGGAAATTCCCCAGATGTGATCTATCCTGGACTGAGCTCTGACACATGGGATCCACAAATTTCTGTGCCTAAGCAGCAACAATAAAACAGGTGCTTCTATTGATTTTCCTTTCCACCCCTCACCTTAACCCTTAGAGCAGGGACACCAAGCCTCAGAAAGTTGTTTCTGGGGGAATTACAGCAACCCCTTCAGGGCAAAGGGGAAGAGACCAGCATCTACTAAGAGCGGTTTGGGGCCTGTCCTCCCAGATAGTGAAGACTAAACTGGATGACCTCTCCACGGCTCCTGCCAGTCCTAAGGCTTCATACTTCTCTGCTTTATTCTCTTTTCCTCCTTCATTTCTCAGCTGTGATTATTTTTGATCAGATGGAAGTTAGCTTTGTCCAGGAGAGATACTAAGGTTCTCAAGTCCTGTAGAGGACTTGGGCTCCGGGGTACATGTTCCTACTTTTCCCTTTTCTTGAGCTCTCTGCTTTCTGCATTGAGCACCTCAGCCTGGGGTTTCAACAAGGATGGCTTGAGGCATCTGAACAGTGGGTGCCCACCTGCCCCAGGCCCTCATCACAAAAGGAATAATGGAAGGAAAAAGTAGCTTAATATACTTTTTACTTGAAAACTCAGTGAAAATTTCTCCCAAGAAAAATTCTACAGTGTGTTCCCAACACTCCGTTTATAAGTTTTCTTATTTCAGTTTGGTTTCCAGAGAGAGCGTAAATACCAGTTTTTGCCCAGTAACCACTGGCCCGAAATCGTTACTGCTCTTGATTTAATTTTATTTTATTACTTCATAGTCATAAAGAAGACAGTAATGTAAATTATTTGTGTGGTTAAACATCTATTTGTATCTTTTTTTCTTTGTCTGCAGGTAATAAAATGGGAAGCTGTTAAATACATGTCCATCTTTCCAACAGTGTTGTCCTAAGTCCAGGAGGAAGCTTTCAAAACAGGAGGCTGGCCAATTGCAAACCTTTCTCTGGACTTACTCTCCTCACCCCAGACCCAGCTACTAAGGAAGCCAGTTTTGGAACATGGAAAGATGGATTGGATGCAGTTAGGAGCCCTGATCTCATCTTGATGTCAGGTGTGTGAAATCCAGCACAGTTCAGAGGGGCCTCAAGCTCTTGGGGCAGAGCCAGTAAGTGTTGCTCTAGACACGCCTTTGCAGGGCCCTCTCTCCTTGCTCATATATAATATTTTCTCTTTTTGTAACTTGGCCTCAGTGAAAAAGAATATTTTTAGTAAGCTACTCATTGTTTACTGAAAGCAGCCTTAAAAAGCCCAGGGCAAGGGCTCTGTTAAGTAAACCCAGAAGTGGAAGACAGATTTGCCTCCTCTTAATTGGGCACTGGAGCACTTGCCTTTAGAGGAAGTGAGTAAAGCAAACATCACAGGAATTATGAGTGATGTGCCTGAACACAGATCTGTGCAGGGGTTTTGCTGGGCACAGAAACTCACTGACTGTACACCAAGTATTCACCCAGTCTGTTAGACGACCAGAGGTTCAGAGAAATTAAAAGTACTAAGAACCCAGAGCCAGGACTAGGGTGGAACATGTGAGGCACTCACCTTGGGTACAACATGCAAGTAAATTTTAGCAATCAAGAAATAATACTATGGTGCAATAGTTTAGACAAGATCTGACAGGGGCAGATTAGGGTAAGGTGGGTGAGGTGAGACATGCAAGCACAGGGTCAGATCTTGTGTTTATTTAAAATGGAATCTGTTGATTAGGGACTTTTTTTTTTTTAATGTTTATTCATGAGAGGGAGAGAGACAGAGCATGAGCCGGGGAGAGAGGGAGACACAGAATCTGAAGCAGGTTCTAGACTCTGAGCTGTCAACACAGAGCCCAACGCGGGGCTCAAACTCACAAACCGTGAGATCATGACCTGAGCTGAAGTCAGATGCTTAACCGACTGAATCATCCAGGTACCCCAAATGGAGACTTTTTTTGCATTAATTTTGGTTTTTTAGAAAATATTACATTAAAATGGTCTTTATCTTGATTACTGAGTTTTTCAGCACCTCCCCTGCTGAATTTTATGCCTGTGGTGAGTGCCTCACTTTCCTCTCCCAAATCTCAGCTCTGGACATCATCTCCTCACTGTGTAGGAAATATTAAAGTAAACAAACAAACAGACATGGCTTCTTCCCTCAAGGAAATAATGCAATGTCTCCAATTGCTTTGAAAAACAAATGAAAGGATTTAAGTAGATTATCTAAAAGCATTGGTAATAATATAAATTAATAATCCACTTATGTCAGAGTTTATGCTTCTAGTAATGGCAGGCTAGGTGGTTCATGCCAACACCCTCACTGAAAACAACTGAAACTTCTGACTTTAAAAAAAAAAAAAAAAAAAAAAAAAAAAATATATATATATATATATATATATATATATATATATATATGTTTTTAATCTACCAAAAAGCACCAGTGAGCTGATAAGGTAATAAGGAACTACCAGGCCAAGATCTAGGGGAATATACCAGAGCCACTGGGCCCTGAGAATTATCTGCTGCCTGGGACAATAGTTGGCTTTGGTTTTAGAAAATTTCAGGGTCCAGGGGAATGGAAGTCAGGAAGGGATTCTGGGGTAGAGAGACACACAGGCAGCATCGCAGAGGCAAGAATGAACATTCATCTTATAAGTTACTGTCCAGATGTATGGGTATAAAATACCAAACAAAGGACTGCCCAGAGAAAGTCAAAAGAGAATACAAAATGGTTTTTTGTTTTGTTTTTGTTTTTAAAGACAGGAAGTAACAGCTATATGCCAAAGGCAGAGATGTCCCAGACACTCCTAACAAGCTGGAGCTGGATGGAAGGACCAGTCCAACAAACTTTCTTGGCTCTAAAAGATTTTAAAATTTTCCTCCAAAATAAAGTTACGGATAAATGAAAGAACTGGAGAGTAATTTGTGCTGATGTGCACAGAGTCACTTTACCCCACACTACCTCAGAGCACACTGGGGATGTCAGCAGGGTGCTTATCCTCCTTTGAGCAAGTTACCTCCTTCAGAGGGATGCCAGGAGGAAAAGCAGAGGCATGTGCTATAAGGAAGGAGTGAGTGCTGAATGCATCCTGGCAAGTAGGTAACCCTTGGAACTGAATGTTCTCACCCAAGTCCTTTAGCAATAAATGTATTCTACTTCTGACTCAGGTCCATGCTTGAGGACTTGCAGGGGTATTTTTAAGAAAATGAGCCACCTGGGTGGCTCAATGGGTTAAGCGTCTGACTTCGGCTCAGGTCCTGATCTCACAGGTTCGTGTGTTTGAGCCCCACATCAGGCTCTGTGCTGATGGCTCAGGGCCTGGAGCCTGCTTCAGGTTCTGTGTCTCCCTCTCTCTGTGTCCCTCCCCCGCTCGCATTCAGTCTCTCTCTCTCTCTCTCTCTCTCTCTCAAAAATACATAAACATTGAAAAAAAAATGAATACAAAATTACAAGGACCCCTCCCAGGACCTTCAAGAGCAGCTCAGTAAATCTTTCCCAGGTCTTGAACAGGTCTTACTTGTCATGTGACTTGGGACCCTTTAAGGCTTCAATTTCCTTAAATGTAAAATGGAGCATTAGAACTATTACTACTTTGTAGAATAGCTTGTAAGGATTAATAGAGCAATGGGTGTAAGTTTAGCACAAAGTCTGGCCTGGCACTTAATGTTCAATAAATGTTATTTATCATTATCACTGAGTTGGGGAATGATATAATACATGCAGCAGGGACCGAAGCCCAGACTCCTCTACAGTGTTAGAAGTCAGAAGAGGGGGCGGGGAAGTGTGGGGAGCACAGTGACTGGGAGGGGGCATCAGAGGGGCTTCTAGAGTGCTGGTTGTGTTTTTGTTAGCACAGTTTTGGCTACAAAAGTGTGCTCCATTATAAAATTTCAATGAGATGTACATTTAAGATTGGCACACTTTTCCATGTATCTGTTACACTTCAATAAAATTTACTTTTTATAAGTGTTTGAGTGGGCCATTCTTCAGGGCCAGAAGGAGAGGGAAATGACAACTCACCAGGAGAAACAGAGGGCTGATGGCTACCCAGCAGATCTTCCAAAACCATCCAGGGCTGAAGCCAAGCATTTCTTTCACATCACTGCAGAACTGAGTGATGCCTAAAATCACCCAGAAGAAAAAGAGATTGACTGAGGGAGGACATGAGCTGTTCTGTCCCTTGATTCTCAGAGACAGTAGCAACTCTGGAATTTCTCCACACCAGGAGCTCAGGGGCACCCATCTAGTCTGAAAGTGGGACAGAGGACTTGTCACAAAACTGCATTTGATAGCAAGCAACTTTCTTTCTACACAGAGTGGGAGTGGGAGGATAGGTGGACATTTGGGGGGGACCTAAAACCCCCCCACTGGTGCCTCCCCGCTTGGTACCCACACTGCTTTTCTAAGGTCTCAGCATATATTTGATTTTACTGTAGAAAAGAATTTTCTAGGAGGGGCGCCTGGGTGGCTCAGTTGGTTAAATGTCCGACCTTGGCTCAGGTCGTGATCTCATGGTTTGTGAGTTTGAGCCGCCCCTCATCAGGCTCTGTGCTCTCAGTTCAGAGCCTGGGGCCTGCTTCAGTTTTTGTGTCTCCCTTTCTCTCTGCCCCTCCCCCACTCATGCTCTGTCTCTGTCTCTCAAAAAATGAATAAATGGTAAAAAAAAAAAAAAAAAAAAAAAAAAATTTCTAGGAATTGTGAACCCATTTGACAGAGGCTGACTTCAACCCTTTGTTGGAAACTTCCAAGAGAAAATTTTAACCACGTATTGCCCATCTCCTATGCCAGATCAAGATCAAGGTTCTTCCATAAAAAGTATGTGAAAGTGAGTATTGGTAAGACATCAAGAGGGGCAAGGCAGTTGCTTCCCTGAGAGACCCAGCAATACCTGGGGCAGGTCTACTGCAATTCACATACTCTGAATCACTGAGGAGGTAGGGAGGGCTTCTGTTTTAAAAACTGGGCTGGAAATTTGGGGCCTCCCCTTCTTCATATTATGTGTAACAACAAACATGCCAAAGCTGTTTTGTTACCATAGAAATTAGAGGGAAAAGAATACATTTTCAGAATAAAATAATCATTTCTTAATTTTATAAAGATGAAGAGTGGTATCTCTGAACCTGGTTTCCTTCATGTCAACTCCTAGGTTATCCCCACCCCCACCCATGGATTCTTAGAACCCATGTTAGCCCACTCTCTGTGCTCCTGCTAGTTTCACCCTTATCAGAATCCATCCCAGGATCAGAGGGGGTGAAGTGGGGATTTCACCAAGGCAGATAATACAAACAGGAACATTCTTGCCTCTTCTCTGGAAAATAATCTCCTGAACTCTATCTCAGGGCTTTGCAGGGAGCTCTTGCTTGCAAAATTTAAACTTGGGGCTACTCTACAAAACAGTCGGATACTGTATACTCTACAAATGCACTCACTGTGCACTAGTCCATTGTTCAATTCTTAGACACAATCAGTATTTGAAGCGTCCACTATGGATGAGCTATATGGAACTGCTTCAGCCTGTCTCCACTGGGTGAACATTTAAACTCAGAAGGAAAAAAAAAAAACCAAAACATCCTCCCAAGAGTAAGGGGAATCAGTGTGGTGGAAATGGTGACCTGTTTCTGAAGAAGGCACTCCACTGAGGTTATTTTACAGACCCACTGGGAGGTGATGTACCCTGCCCTGATTTTCTTCAATGAAATCAGGCCTTCTCTACTCTGGTGGCTGCAGGCTGGTGTAGATCATGAGTGTGGAAGGAAGCATCTTACCGTAAAACCAATAGACAGCAACTGCTTCTATAAGTACAACGGTGAGCACTGCAGGGCCTGTGGCATATTCCTCCAGCAGCTTTACCACGTACGCCCCTCCCTGGAAACGACATCATGATCCTGAGTGCGGGCCCTCTGAGGCACTACCTTCTCTTTATGATTAAAGCCAAAAGCAGCTTCTTAGGATAATTCTAGAAAATTCCCACCTTGGACCTAATATAAATATCCCAGAGCCTGCCTCTTGGACTGACCCTCACTGTATGGGCCAGATTTCATCCCATCAGACGCCTCTTCCTGTCCTATGGAGCACTCTCTCCTTGTTTTTTATCTCACTAAGTTTTAAGAGACAAACTCAAGAGAGTCCCTGGATCTTTTTTTCAACTTTCTTCAATTTACTGAATACCTACTGTGTACTCTACCCTAAGAATCCTCGTCCCTCAGGGCGCCTGGGTGGCAAGTGACCAACTCTTGATTTTGGCTCAGGTCATGATCTCACGGTTCATGAATTTGAGCCCGAGGTCACTGCCACTGACAGTGCAGAGCCTACGTGGAATTCTCCCCCTCTTCCTCTCTCTCTCTCTGCCCCTCCCATGGACTCACTCTCTCTCTCTAAGTAAAATAAATTTTTTAAAAATCTAAAAAAAAAAAAGAATCTTGGTCCCTGAAGACTGAACCTGGGAGAGTTTGTAATACCAGACCCAGTGAACACAGTGGCCATGGCTTTGCCTTCTAACTTAACTCACAAATCCTTTGGATCCTCCTCAGGGCCCCACCACCCTGACAAAGCTACCAGAGCCACTGGGGTCATAGCTTGAAGATTCAGATCTTCAAAATCTGCCTTATGTCGGGAGGACACAAGCCTAGGATGCCTGTGGGCCCTGATTACATTTTACAGTATGTGCTTCAGCTACAAAAAAGAAAAAAAAATCATAGGAGAGAGGGTCTGACTTCCTCACCACTGCAAATTCCCTGGAGGAGACAGGGTGACATGACAAACATGAGATGCCAGCCTTCAGATATTCTGCATATGAGGACATCACGGCAATAATCCCATGAAAGCAGCCCTAAAGACTGGAAGAACAAATCTTAGTTTTTCTCCAGATACCCTGCCAAGCCTGAAATCTAAATTGGGTCTAATGTAAAATGCTAAGACCTCCAGATACCATGCACAGATTCTACAAACAGATGCTGCCAGAAACAACTTTTCTTCTTATCCTTGGTGACATTTTAACAGCAGTGACAACCCCTCTTACTTTAGCCCCAAAGCCAGGGCACCATGTGGGGTGGAAGGAAAGGAATAGTTTCTTGTGCTGTTCCACTGCCCCAGGGTACGCTGGCTCACAGCTGAGGGCTGTGGTACTCACAAAAGTCAGGGTGACCAGAGATCCGAAGAAGCAGGTAATGACCACACCAAGCACAAACCACTCTCGGCGCTCGGACCAGATGTGCGGAAACTCGTCTATCACAGCTGTGATCACCCCCTCCAAGCCTGCAAACTGAAAGGGACACACAAGCAGTCACAGGGGAAGCTCAGGACAAGTCTGTCACCTTCGAGGACAAGTCTGTCACCTTCGAGGACAGTGAACAGGAGGGAGTGACCGTCAAGCTGGTCATGACCAGTTCCCCACCATACACCAGATCTCACTGGAAATATATTACCCTGTTTCACAATTTCATTTAGAACCCAACCCTAATGACATCAAGGAAAGAAAATATAGGGCCTGGACAGGACTTCTTTATGTGACATCTCTTGGGCGAGACGCTGGTTGCACCAGAAAGGCCAACTCAAAGCTGAGACTCATTCCACCCTAATAAGTACAAGGTGCTGAGCCGAATGTGGGGCAGCAGGGCACTGAGACAAAAGAGTGACCTTGCTCTCACCTTAAATACTGCCATCTGGTCAAGGGACGGTACCCAGTAATAACAGGTCACATATGCTGAGCCCTGGCCTGTGCAGACACCTTACCCTCATTAGCCCATTATGACCCTCTAACACACTTAGAGGGCCGTGAGCACCAGCAGTGAGGACTGAACAGGGGCTGAGAAAGCACTGGGAGGGAGCAGCCAAGACCGCCTGGGGTGGCCAAGATGGGAGGGGTGGGGGATAGGTGCAGCTCCCCCTCCCTCCTGCTCCCCTTCCCCCCTCCCCTTCCTCCCACTCCCCATTCCCCTCCTCCTGTTCGTCTTCCTCCTCCTTAGAGCCAGGTTTCCCTCTCCATCCACTCACGGTGCTGTCCAGGCCCAGTGTGATTAGCATCAGGAAGAAGATGATGGCAAAGAATGTGGACGCTGGCATGTTGGCTATGGCTTCTGCATATGTGATGAAGAGGAGGCTGGGGCCTGAGATAGAGAGGGAGAGAGGAGGAGGTAGTCCCTGGGACCTGCTCTGCAAAGATGTCTCAGGGGAAAACTCAGCCATACCAGCAATTACAATTTTTTTTTTTATTTTTTGTTTATTTCAAGAGAGAGAGGGGAAGGAGCAGAGAGAAGGAGAGACAGAATCTCAAGAAGGCTCTGAACCACCAGTGCAGAGCCCGATGTGGGGCTTGAACTCACAAACTGCGAGATCATGACCCAAGATCAAGAGGCGGACACTTAACGGACTGAGCCACACAGGCGCCCCAACAATTACAATTCTTGTCACAAGACCTTACATGTGAATTAGGCTTGGACACCTACCAAATACTTCCTTACACTCCACACCAGCTCACCAACCCATGCTGACATCCTGGGAGGCAGGCAGGGAATAGTATCCATCTTGGAAAGTGTGAACTCTCAACTAATGTGGGGAATGGAAACAAACCCAAGACCCTAAGACTAGCAAAACTGCACACAAGAATAAGTTTCCACCATATAACAACTCAGAGCTTTTTTCAGGGCCAGGACTGATATCTCTAACATTTCACAACATTTAGCTCTCTCTGATCACTTTAGCTCCAAAACAGTCGGAGACGTGAAACTGATTTCAGAAGAGTCATAGAAGCTTTGGAATAAAGGCCTCCTGCTATTTTAAAGTCCCTTTTGATAGTGTGAGGGACTTGTCCTCAACCTCTCACAAGCTAGATAGGGGTGCCTTAGTTTGGGGTACAGGCATGATCAGAGCTATGCATCAGGCCAGAGACAGAAGCATGTTGGCGAGCATGTTGGGATTCCATCCACGAGATCCCATTGCCACTTTTTCAATATCTGTCACTCCTTTTCCATGAAAGCCTCATAATACAATAGAGTGACTTGTCATCTACATTTTATTTTTCTCCAAGGGGAAATTCTAAGGATCATTTGCTTACTAGACTTGTACCCATCACTGTACCCAAACCTACTGGTTTAAAAAGCCCTCATCTAAGTCATATTTCAAGCCTATGTGTGTTGAAGGCCCCAGAACTGGGTGCCAGGGGAGCTACCCCATCCCCACCAGGGTGGAGCACATGGAAGGCAATAAGTTTCCCTAAAACTTTGGAAAAATTTTAAAGGAACACTTAGAAATAATTTAAAAGTTAGATATTTGTAAAGATCCACAGAGCAGCCAAGCAGTTCAGTGAAGAGTAAGGGACGTAAATGGAACCCACATTCCCACCTGCATCTTTAGCCACCTCAGACACCTCTTCGTTCCTCATCTCTGCCATATACCCGAGCACCGTGAAGATGACAAATCCGGAAACGAAGCTCGTCATGCAGTTCACCCCACTGGTCACCAGGGCGTCTCTGGAGCAGAAAACCCAAATGAACCTCAGTTCACCAAGCAGAGAGTCTAAAGAGCATCTGTCACCAGCCAAGGCAAGGACGAGCAGGCTGAGTTCACAGGGACCTCAGGCCAATCCTGGTGTCCCCTCCGCTCCTCCCAGGCCCAGCCTCTCAGACGGGAAGGTGGCTCGAAGCACAAGCTGCCATTACCACCATGCACGGCGTGGTAGAGCAGCAGGTCAGGACTGGTTTGAAGAGATGGTGCTGTTGTGAACGGGAATAACACAGACCTTTTGATTTCAAACAAGAATTGCTCGGAAACAGGGCCTGGATTGGAGTGGGGGCCAGGAGGGGGCCTTGGCCTCACATTTGCGAAGCCCTCAGATTCAGACTTTTGAAATTATGTGCAAATGAGGTTACAAGAGTGTCACAGAGATATCCTGACACTTTTAAATTAAAAAAAAAATTTTAACACTTACTTTTGAGAGACATAGAGCCCAAGTGGGGGAGGGGCAGAGAGAGACAGAGACAGAATCCGGAGCAGGCTCCAGGCTCTGAGCTGGGGCCCGACTTGGGGCTCCAACTCACAAACCATGAGCCAAAGTCAGATGCCACTGAGGCGCCCCAATATCTTGACACTTTTAAAAGAACACCTCATCATACAACTTCAGGCAGGGGTCCCGATGCAATGCCACACTGCTTAGGGTACTTGTGAATTCCTTTTTAAGAATAAAAGAATTCATTAATTATCTTATGAACAAGCACAATTAGAGTGAGTGCTGGACACTGCCATCTGTGGTGGAACATTAAAAAAAAAGTTAACTCTAAAGATGATGAGTGGGGGCGCCTGGGTGGCTCAGTCAGTTGAGCATCTGACTCTTGGTTTTTGGCTCAGGTCATGATCTCACAGTTTGTGGGAGATGGAGCCCTGTGTCGGGCTCTGCACTGACAGCATGGAGTCTGCTTGGGATTCTCTCTCCCTCTCACTCTACTCCCCTGCTCATCTCTCTCTCTCTCAAGAAAAGTAAATAAACATTAAAAAAAAAATAAATAAAGATGATGAGTGATACCGAAATCATAATTGGTACAACACTAACTGTTTCGTCCAAATTTCTGATTTTGCCCCCAAAATTATGGCATTTTGTATTGGTCAAAATAGTCCAATCATCATACTTTTGTGCATATGTACATAAGGAAATTATCACATTACAACTGTTGTTCAACACATCAATAAGTGAAATCTAAATATTTAATATATGTTGCAATTTTTGTAAACCTGCTTTGGCATTTCTTTATTTTTTTTTGATATACAGAGACTTAAAAAACGGAAGCGGCCTGGGGCTCCTCTCAATCTCTGAATGGTCTGGGTGAGGCTTCGACCCCAGGGGGTGCTCTGGCCACAAGGGAACTGGTCAGGGATCTGTGACACGCCTGAGCCCAGCCAGGCTTGAGGCCATTAGTTCGATCCCCTTCCTCCTGGCCAGCTGACTTATGCTCACCCCACTTTCAGGCTTTACTTGGGGTAGGGGGCAGATACTCACTGGTAACAGTTGTTGTTGAATTTGTTGTAGCTAGCGAAAGCCAGTAAGACCCCAAAGCCAGGACCAAGAGAGAAGAAGATCTGTGCGGCAGCATCCACCCACACCTGGAAGGCAGCAGAGGTGGGGGTGAGGACTGGGCCCCGGGCCTGCACTCTGGCTTCCAGGTGGCTACGTGCAAAGTGAAAACCCAGCTCTCAAAGCTCATGCCAGGGATGACCACATACCAAGTGCCAACAAATGTGGTTTCTCCTCCTAACATTGAAGCACAAACCAATCTACTGGTCTCAACTCTACTTTTCATGCTTCTATTTCTGACTTAAAGCACGACTGCAGACTTGCCACTGAACCCAAATTTCAATAGTTGTCCCTACTCGGGGGGACTAGCTTCAGTTAGTAAAATGACAGACAGGGGCACATCGTTTTCCTCATGATCTTACCCCTGTCTCCAGGAGTTTCTGCCAGTTGGGTTTCAAGTAGAAGAGAATACCCCTCCAGGCTCCGGGGAGGGTGGCGCCTCTTACCAGCAGAACTGAAAGGATGATGTAAGGGAAGGTGGCTGTCACCCACACCACCTGTAAAGAAAGGGGTAGAAACACAGGTTGTCAGCATGTGGATGTTTGTATCTTTTATTCTCGAAAATCTCCAAGGAAGGAGATGTACCTCTTCTTTTCTGTAACTATAGAAGGCAGGGTGGCGTTGCAGAAATATCAGCGGCTTTAGAATCGGTCAGGGATCTGACTCACAGCTTGCCAATACTACCACAAACCCACTTCCCAGCCATCATATGGGAAAACACCTAGCAAAAGATGATAAAGTAGCCAGTGTACATAAAGCACTGATCATGGCTCATCATGGGCTTTCAATAAATTATTGTCACTATTAATAATTGTGACACTACCAGTGGGTTAAAGGAATTTTTTAAAAATCACATAATGGTTCCTGGGATTGGCCCGTTTATGGAAATTTTAACACATATCTGGTAAAGAGAAACTGAGCCTCATAAATTGTGTTTGGTGTTGAAGGAAACATTGTCCTTCTGTCTATAGCTGTCCAGGCTACTGAGTTCTGAGTTTGAATCCTCTGGAGCCCCTGGGCAGGCCTGGGTCAGCAGCCAGAGTCCTCCTCACCTTGCCAGACGTTTTGACACCTTTCCAGATGCTGAAGTAGATCACAGTGAAGATCAGCATGATGCAGAGAGCGAGCTGCCAGCTGATGCCCCCCAGGTCCTGAAGTCCCTTAGACCGATGGATCTGCAGGATGTGGCGCCTGGAGACAGCGAGAAAGAAAGGCCCATGAAACGGCCTGAGCAGTAAGCTGAGGATACCATCTGTGACACCTCCAGGGGAGTCCAGAGAAGAAACAGACACCGCGCTGCAAGGACCAAGCAGTCGCTAGGCTTCAGGAAGCGCTGGGTCTGCGGGTCCTGACGGACAGGGCAGTACATTCAGCCCGCAGACCCTAGAAGAGCACGCAGCTCCCAAGGCGGACTTCCAGGCTGGGGCAGCATCTGTATGTGTGGGTAGCATCTTCTCCACCCCAAAATTACTCTCTCCTGGGCCGCAGCTGCCTGAAATTCCAGCATTAAAGAATACTACCCACCCCAGGCATCTTCTTCCAAAGGATAGATTCCACTTGTGAAGTGAACACATGAAACCAGAAACCCTGGATGGTTTTAAACTACTGAAGCAACGGGGGGCTCTGATTCCATGACAACAGAATGAGAGCAGGGCCCAGGAGGAAGGGCGGTTTTGACACAGGCGAGTAAGTTTGTAATGTGAATGAAGGAATCACCCTGGGCACATTGGGACCGCCTGGCCCGGCACATCAGGAAGGAGGGGGCAGGGTTGCTTGGGTGGTTCAGTCTGTTATATGTCTGACTCTTGGTTTCGGCTCAGGTCATGATCTTACAGTGGAGCCCACATCGGGCTCTGTGCTGAGTGTGCATTCTCTCTCTCTCTCACTCTCCCTCTGCCCCTCCCCTGTGCTCACTTTCTCTCTCTCTCTCTCTCTTTCTCTCTCTCTCTCTCTCTCTCTCTCTATCAAAATAAATAAATAGGGGTGCCTGGGTAGCTCAGTCTGTTTTGTGTCCAACTCTTGGTTTCCTCTCAGGTCATGATCTCATGGCTCATTGGTTCAAGCCCCGAGTCAGACTCTGTGCTGATAGCGTGGAGCCTGCTTGGAATTCTCTGTCTCCCTCTCTCTCTGCCCCTCCCCTGCTCTCTCTCTCCCCCTCTCTCTTTCAAAATAAACATTTAAAAATCAATAAACATTTTAAAAAGCGTTTAAAAAAAGAAAAAAAAAGAAAGGAGGGGGATATCACAAAGGGCCAGATTAGGGAGCACTCAAAGCAGAGTTTCCCAGCTCCAAATCTGCCCAGGGCCACCCTGCCACTCTCTCACTTACATTTACTCACCCCGCCCTAAGAGCTTCATCCCTCAGAAATCTGTCAGGGAAGAGGTGAAGCGCCCCTGGCCCCTGCCTCCCTCCTAAGAGGCCAACCCCCAGGGGTGTGGCCTGCTTCTAACAGACCACCCCCTCACTTACATGCACTTACGTGTAAAATTCTTCTGCAGGGGATGTTGAGTGGAGCGTCCAGGTGACATTGTCCTCGGAGAAGTAGTTGGTGCAGTTGCCAGTGTTCCAAGAGTTCTTGCAGCTGGTCCAGGGCAGCTGGTCCGTGAAGGAGGAGATGAGGTAGTAGAGTGCCCAGGCCATGATGGTGTTGTAGTAGGAAGCGATGTAGAAGGCAATGATGCAGATGGCATACCCGATCCCTGGGAGAGACAGGAAGGGAGGCCAAGTCTCAAGGACAGCCCAATAGTGAAAGATGGCCCCGGGTCGCCAGAGGGCCCTGCAGCTCAGGTGAGGGAGAAAGGTGGGGCTGCCATTCACTTCATTCCCCAAGACTCTGGGAGGCAGTGGAAAGGAAAGGTGGCAATGTGGTAAATTCCTTAGATGTTTTTTGCAAGATTACACATTTTATTTTATTTATTTATTTTTTCAACGTTTATTTATTTTTGGGACAGAGAGAGACAGAGCATGAACGGGGGAGGGGCAGAGAGAGAGGCAGACACAGAATCAGAAACAGGCTCCAGGCTCTGAGCCATCAGCCCAGAGCCCGATGCAGGGCTCAAACTCACGGACCGCGAGATTGTGACCTGGCTGAAGTCGGACGCTTAACCGACTGCGCCACCCAGGCGCCCCTGCACATTTTAGAAACTAGGTGCGTGTGCTGTTAATGCTTTAAACTTTTTTTCTATTTCGTTTGCCTGAAAAAATATTTTTATTTCAGTGTAGTTGACACACAATGTTACATTAGTTTCAGATGTACAACAGAATGACTGGACAAGTCTGTATGTTATACTGTGCCCAGCACAAGTGTAGCTGCCGCCTGTCACCACACGATGCGATTACAGCACCGTTGCCTGTACTCCCTATGCTGTGCCTTTTATCCCTGTGACTTACTCTTTCCGTAACTGGAAGCCTGTATCTCCCACTCCCCTTCACCCATTTGGCCCATCCCCCCACCCCCTTTCCTTCTGGCAACCATCAGTTTATTCTCTTTACTTACAGGTCTGTTAGGTTTACTTTTGTTTATTTATAAGTTTACTTTTATTTATTGATAAGTAAAATGTTTACTTTACTTTTATTATTTTTTTAAGTTTATTTTTTTTAGTAATCTCTACAACCAATGTGGGGCTGGAACTCATGACCCCGAGATCAAGTGTCACATGCTCCACCAGACACCCAGGTTTACTTTTTTTATATAACATTTTTGAAAGTTTATTTATTTATTTTGAGAGAGAGAGAGTGCACGTGAGCAGGGGAGGGGCAGAGAGAGAGGGTGAGAGAGAGAATCCCAACCAGGTTCCACATAGAGAGCCCCATGTGGGACTCAAACTCACGAACCATGAGATCACAACCTGAGCCGAAACCAAGAGTCACTTAACTGACTGAGTCACCCAGGTGACCCCTCCAGGTATACTTTTAATTGCCATTTATTGCTTCCCTTTAACAATCTCATACCACTTAAATAGTCAAAAACTTCATTACTCAACTTATCTCCCAGATACCTGAAGGCCTAATTGATTCCAGAAGAGGGTCCCTAGCTTCCATATGTGGACAGAAATCACCTCTGCCCTGCAGGACCACTCATCCACCCACCCACTTAAGCCTTCCAGTTACCTTTGAAAATTGGGCAGATTTTCCTCCATATCGAAATGCATCCATTTCGGTGGTATTGGCCTAGTGCGAGCTCCATGTAGAAGAGCGGGATCCCCCCAAAAACAGCCATGATGGTGTAGGGTAGGAGGAACGCTCCTGCGACAGATGAAAGACAATTTTATTCCCTGCCCACATCCCTCCCAGGACAGCCCGACTGACTGGGCTCACACCAAGATTTACGGGGCCACCTGAGGCTTGAGTGTCATGAAGCCACTGTGTGCCGAGGGACCTCACGTTGTGCCCCCCTGCTCTTAGTGCTCTACCAGAGCGCCACAGTGAACGGGGATTTCAGGGAGTGCACGAAGGAGGCAGAGAGTGCGTGGAAAGGAAGCTGGACTTGGGACTCAACAGACCAGGTCCCAGAATCGGTCCCACTTCTAACCACCGGGAGGACCCTGAGCCACCTCTCCCCTCTGAACCTCTATTTTCCCTCCCCTATAAAAATGACAGAGTCGAGGGGTGCCTGGGTGGCTCAGTCAGTTGAGCGTCCGATTTCAGCTCAGGTCATGATCTCACAGTTTGTGAGTTCGAGCCCAGCATCAGGCTCTGTGCTGACAGCTCAGAGCCTGGAGCCTGCTTCGGAATCTGTGTCTCCCTCTCTCTGCCCCACCTCCAGTCACACTCTCTGTGTGTGTGTCTCTCTTTCTCAAAAATAAATAAAAACATTAAAAAAAATTTTTTTTAAATGACAGGGTTCAGGTGGGCTGAGCTTCCCAACCCAGCCACACGTAATAATCACTGGTGAGCTTAAGAACACACACCCACCATCCCCCTGAAGCAGAAATTCCAGATATGGTGTAAGACAAAAACTCTTAAGCTGCTCAAGTGATTCTGATGCAGCTGGTACACAGAGCGGAGTTCGAGACCCTTGGGACAAATCCCCCATGACAACCCGTACAACAGTGGCAACAATCACCAAATTAGTATTTTTGTTCATCCATACGTACTATCCCTGGCTCCAGATACTTGCTATTGATATTTGGTTGTATTTCCATAATTCTGCTGCGCCGGAATGCTCCCCTCCAGGCCACCTTTGCAGATGTGGCTGAAAAGGGTAGTTCGTCACAGAATGAGGAAGTGTGGGGTTGTTGTGTCACGGGAGGTGCTGGTGTGTCTTGGTTCTCATGGCTGAGGCAGAATGTGGAAAACCTAGGTGGCGACTGCTCACCTGCAGCCTGAGTTTTAGCCCACAGGGTGGGTCAGCGGTGATTTTCCCTGATAATGTTCTCTCCCGTAAAGTGCTCTGAACTCAGAAACCTGAAGTCAGTGCAACTCACAAAGGTCCCACCTGACTTGGAATCATGCTGGGTAAATCTGGCTTGAGAATAAGAAGCACGTTGTGTTCTCAGGATGGCATCCGTCCAGCTTTATAGTGGGGAATTGGTGTAGAAGAAACGTCACCAGTGACCCAACCCCTTATATAAAGCTCAGGCTAAAGGTGAGCCCTTGCAGGCTGGAGATAAGGTGACTCCAACTTCTGCTCCTCCCAGGCAGGGGGTGCTGGGCTTCCCCAGCCCCCACCCCACCCCTCACCCCTGAACTGCCTTTGCAGCTGCAAGGACCAAGGTCCTTAAAAAATGTGGCAAATCCTGGCCACTCTGCGTCAGGCCATCGAGGAAATGAGGAAGGACACTAATGAATTCTCCCCCAAACCTCGTTTTAGCTGCCCTACCAAATCAGTGTCCAGAGCTTCTGTCAAAATAAATATTGACTGATTGACCTCCATTTCTCTTCCTTTTCCCACTTTGATAGCAAGTCCATTGTCAACACAGAGGCCCCATACCATCTCACTCTTCTCCACTCTCCTCTTTGGGGCTCCCACATCCATGCCTCCAGTCAGCTACTGGTTTTGATAATCTACAAGTTAACTGCTCTGAAGGTAGAAGGAGGAATAAGAAGTAGTCTCTAGCCTCAAAAATGTAGCACAAAAATGTAGACATATCCATGTATGGTTTAGGTTAGCAGCAATGCCGTGCTGTGGCTGGGTTCAGCTCTAGATCATGCTCAGATTCTAACTCCAGACTCTGGACCTGGGCTGACACCCTTCTCTGACCCGGGAGGGCCTGGGACCCTGGAGCCACTTCCCAACGTTTCCTTACACAGACGTAACCTCTCTGGACTCGCTGCAAGAGTGCAGCTTGGATGATGCAGGGATGAGAAGGGAGCTCTGCCACAAACGACGCACTAAGGAGGCTGAAAGCCTGGCGAGGTTGGGTTTGGAAGAGCTTTTACCCAACTTCATAACCCAGAGAGCCCCAGACATGCTGACTTAGCATTTTGGCTTCCTGGGGACTTGTCTTTTGGACTAGCTTGAAAGTCTGAGCAATCATGTTCCCAGATTCCTCAGTTAAGACAGAAAAGACATGATTTCTGTTCTGGCCTCCCAAGAGGATTTACAGACCATCCCTCGGACACAGCCTCTGCTCGTAGCCCATGATACTGACCCCCTCCATTCTGGTAACATATGTAAGGAAAGCGCCAGACGTTGCCCAGGTCCACGGCATAGCCAATGACCGAGAGGAGGAAATCCATCTTCTTGCCCCAGGTCTCCCGTTCCCCTCGATGAGCCTCAGCCACTAGGGAGGTGGTGGCAGCCGGAATGGAGTGCTGAGTGTCATCTTCTGCACCAGGGCTTGGAACTGCTGAGTACCCATTGGAGATTTGGCCAGACTCCACCTTATCCTCGGGGACAGGCACACCCTTCTGTAGAACTCCATTTTCCTGACAATCGTCTTTATCCTTACAGGCTGACAGCTCCTTCTGGGAATTTAAGGGCGTGGTATCCATCCTGCTGGCTAGGAGATGATACTGACACCCATCTGCCGAGGACCCGAACCGAATCCTCAGTGCTCAGATGCGTGGGTCTCCTCAGAGCTTTATACCAATGGGATTGAGAGCTCTGTTGGAAAGGCACAGACAGCACGGAATTATGCATTTTACTCATCTTTGGTATTAACATCAACAAACATCTTAAACCACATTAATCAATGGGATTACAAATGCCTCTGTCAAGCATGAAACGTTCTGTCTGCTGTATGATACTCAATAAAATCAACTACAGTTTTCAACCTACATGAGGTATCAAAGCACAATCAAGTAATTTGGGAAGGAAAAACCAAAACAACAAACAAAATAGACAGCAAGTCACCAAGGTCTTGCACAGGCTCTATTTAAGAACAAAGTACTGACATCACTCTGAGGGGCTGGAATTGCATCCTGGGGTTTACCAGTAACTCAGAAGAGTGTAAGAAGAGGGCTTGCTTCAACAAAGCTTCGCAGAGCACTTACCTTGTCCTGGACGCTGCGCTGGGAAAAGAATAACAAAGAAAGAAGCGGTTTTTGCCTGCAAATAGGTTAGGACAATCCTCTCTGTCTTTTAAGCTGAACGTGCCACGTTTTATATAAATTGTAAGTATGACTTTGAAAGGAAAAGAGCAAAGGCACGAGGTGAAAAGGCCACCCTGTGGGAGGCACCACTAGCTCCTTAGCTCTGGGCTTGTTCACTCTTCCTGCAACCCAGCTCTTAGAGATGCCAGCTGCTTCTGGCTGTGTCCAGTCCATCAGCGCTCCGCTGTTCACGTTGTGCCTCTACAAGTCCGACAGGCTTGAAGCGGCGCCACTGCTCACTATTTATTCTGCCTGCCTCTCCTAAGGTGAGTCCACCTGTTACTTCGAAGCAGTGGGCAGGTGGGATCACTTCTCCCCTAGGCCGGAAGAGCCAGGGAGAAGAGCATGCAGGGTAGAGATGCCAGCATGACTGGTGTCTCTGTCCCTAAGCGCCTCGGTGGAGAGGGCTGGCCGGGGACTCGGCACCGCCATATCTCTGCCGGGGGCTGAGGTGCAGAGAAGTCAGCTCGGCAATCCAGATCGAAGCCTCACACGTCAAACATGGGGTAGAAATCTGAGCCCTTTTGGACTTTAAACCTATGACCTGTTATAAAGTAGTATGGAGCCAAGACCTTCCATCTAACTTCATTTCATCTGGGCCTGAACTTTTCAAGCTCTTGAAATGGTCTGGGACTTGAAACACATTTCTGCTTAGCTCAGGTCACTTTCTACCTTTCTAGATGCCTGGTATCACTATTCACAACTGAAAAGATCTGATATTACCCCTTCAGAGCCAACAGTTGGAGGATGGCTAGAAATTGGTAACTAATAAAAATGGCTGAGTATGTCTCCTACCTACTTGGGGCTTTCAGGGACTAGAACTTAACTATCCACATGTGGGAACATGAAGACGAAAATGTAGTGAAAAATTAGAACACAAAGTAGTAGATTCACACTGATGACAACATACCTAAATACTGGCAAGGATTAGAAATGAACACGAGAGGATGCAAGTAATTAGCGTTTTGTGTTCATTGGGTTCTTTTTTCTGTAAAGTAGAAAATTTTAAAGGGACTGATTGTTGCCAAAAATATTACAGCAACAAGAGAGAAACCAGCTCCATAGATCTAGGGTGTGTGTGTGTGTGTGTGTGTGTGTGTGTGTGTGTGTATGGGGATGGGTGTCTTGAGTTCTCCCCTATCCAGCTACTTGGTCCCCACCCCCTGACCCTATCCGGGGCTCACGGATGCAAACACCACTCACCGAAGAACATGAATTTCTGACCAAGAGTGTTCTAGGTAAAACCCCATTTGGCTCATCTTGACGCTGTTCTCCAGCCTCTCCCTGTCCGCTTCTCTGGACTTTTAAAATTAACCACACATTCTCTCATCCACCATAAGTAACCATGTACCAGGCTGAGGGATTTTTTTAAGGTTCATTTTTTTCCCCAGGTCGCCTGGTTGGCTCAGCTATTTAAGTGTCCAACTCTTGGTTTTGGCTCAGGTCATGATCTTAGAGTTCATCGGATCAAGCCCCACATCAGGCTCTGCACTGACAATGTGGAGCCTGCTTGAGATTTTCTCTCTACCTCTCTTTCTGCCCTTCCCCACTTCCGTCCCCCCACCCCTCTCTCTCTCAAAAATAAATAATAAACTTATTTAAAAAAATTAAGTTCTTGGGGCACCTGGGTGGCTCAGTCGGTTAAGTGTCTAACTTTGGCTCAGGTCATGATCTCACGGTCTGTGGGTTCGAGCCCCGCGTTGGGCTTTGTGCTGACAGCTTAGAGCATGGAGACTGCTTTGGATTCTGTGTCTCCCTCTCTCTCTGCTCTTCCCCCACTCATGCTCTGTCTCTGTCTCAAAAATAAATAAACATTAAAAAAATTTTTTTTAATAAAAAAATAAAGTTCTTTTTTTTTTTTTCAAGAGAAAGATGATGAGGTGTCAGTGTATTTAAACACACAGATAAATTAAACCTGAACTTTGTGGTCCCTGGCTGTGTTGTTTGAAGAAGGTCTCTGTACTTCCCTTTGGCCTATATCAATGATGTGTTCTCCACATTAAACACTGAAGAACTTGAAGATCAGATGACAGAGATAAAGAACTTTACCATGTGCACCCAGATGATACTCAACAAACAAAGCCAGCCCATCACTGAGATTCCTTTTTCCCCAACTTCAAAATCGTACCCCAAATTTTATGCAGGAACTTCTTCCTATCTTTAATACTCCTCTAGTTTCAATGCTCCTCTAGTTTAAACTGCCACTCATGGCACCTGGCCGGCTCAGTCGGTGGAGTGTGTGACTCTTGATCTTGGGGTCATGAATTTGAGCCCTACCGTTGGGTGTAGAGATTACTTAAAACAAAACAAAACAAAACAAAAAACTGCAGCTCAAAGATCTTCCTCTGACGCATCCACCACGGTCTATGGGACGGAAACATCACCCATCTCCGAAGAATACAGTGGCAGAGGGAATACACACTTTGCCATCCTAGCAACTCTGTCGCCTTTCTGATGGGAGAGTCAAGTGATTTGTTCTAGATTTCATGTAATCTCTCCCTTGGGGCATTCTGCAGGGAAGCTGGAAGATGTGTGTGTGTTAGTGAACTTTATTGGACAATGTATGTTCTTCAGTACCTTCCCCTAAGGCAACCAATCTTGATTTCTTGGCATCTGTCATGAGCAGCTTCTAGACAAATAACGTGCTCTCTATTTTTGTTCTGAGCATTACAAAGATCTTGTTTCCTGAAATATCCCCCAGCACTTTTTTTTAATTGCATCAACAGCCTGAAATGGTTCAAGTTGTAAGAAAGCCTGTTAAGAGCGATCCATGACTTCAGGTGGTCTCTCTGTCCACCCAGCTCTGCTTTCTAGGGTTCTTCTATTGTGCTTGCACCCCCAATCACTTATGTGCAAACATAAGTTACAGCCACCCAAAGCCACCAGACAGGTGGGAGATGCACATCTCCTTTTCTTCAATTCATTCCTCTGCCTCTCCCAATTGGAAGAAGCTCCTCCCAATTACTCACCCAGTTGGCCAGGAGAAGATGGCCTGGCCTGGACCCCCTTCTGCCTGCAGGATGCTCCTACTTGTGGGTCCCACTCTCCCTTCCTACTTTTCTGATTCGACAGAGCACTGGCCACCCTTTTGTACTGAGATCAGCAGGTAACAGTTGAGAGCAAGCCACCCGGGAACACAGAAGTAAGAGTTAAGAATATTGGTTTCTAAGAATGTTCCCTTAAAAGCTTTCTTTTTACAAGATATTTTTATCCTGCTGGGTAGAGATTGCAAACGAGGTCAATATGACAGCTGTGACCTCCACTCAGTAGCCTTTGAGTTTCTCCGTGGCCAGAAAAAGCCCCCGAAGCCCTTCCTCTGCACCTCGAATGTGTGCCCTTGTGCCAGGCTGAGCAGGTGACAGGCTGTGGGTGGTGCCACATAACCCCGGTCCTCAGTGGGATGACAACCTCACATGCAGGACTCTCATCCCCCACATCTCTGCACACGGGCAGCACAGCAGTGTCATTGACAGGCTGGCAGTGAACTTTCTGCTCACACCCTGCTTCCTCCCAGCCTAGAAGGGGGGCTAATTCACTCCACCTCCCCAACTCTACCCCAGTAAAAGGGATTGTTTCCATTTAAACTTCTTCTGATCAAATCTCTATTCCTCTTTTCACAAACTCTGTCTCTGTAGCCAGGGGAACCAGTATGTGAACAAGTGTGTAATTATAGTGATTAGTCATGAAACCACCCAGACCTTTGGAAATGTCCATGACCCTACTTGTCTGTTTGACACACATCAGCACATTCTAAGCAGAAACACTACAGAAATGTTGTACTTTGACTTCACTTGTGAAGATCAAAGTGAGTTCATTTCTCAGGACGCTCAGTTTTCATTTCCAAAAACAAAACAAAACAAAACCCAACGTGAATTATGGGTTTACCACTGAGATAAGATTAATTATAGGTCATATAGCCAAGTGGCAATTTGCATTCACTATTCAGAGAGAGAGTCTGAAGTTCCCAAGACACCTCCCGAGGGTGACAAGAAAGCTCTGGTGTCTACTTACACAGTGAGCATGGAGCCGGGCCCTCTGCCACACAGCAACACTAATTCTACAAAGACACACTGTGTGCCTAGTACATGCTAGGCTCTTGGAGGCAAGGCAGCCACTGTCCTGCCTTCACGGAGCTCGCGGCACAAGGCCAAAATCTGACTGTGGGAGAAACGGTACTTCTGTCTAAGGAGGGAGAGGCGGGCGCTGCTCCACAGTGCTGCTGTGCACCCTTCTGTAAACGGAGGTTTCTGCCGACCTGATGCAGCATGTTGAGATGCCTCACACTGCCAGCTCCAAGGTGCCCTCAGATTTTCAAAGCCCTTCTTTTGTTCCTTTGTGCTTCTGTCCCAGAACCCCAGACTGTAGTCAGTTCTGGCTCACACTCTCCACAGTGTAAGACGGTGGTTTGTATTTGTATCTGCAGGGACTCCTGGCTCACCTTACAAACAAAACAGACTTTAGGATGTGAATGGAGACAGCAGGGAAAACCTGCTTGTTTCTGGACAAAGGGGGTAGACATGAACTCCACTATCCCAACCAAAGAATTCCTTATGTGAGACAGTCGGACAGTTTAATTTTCTGGAGAGGAATTAAATAGTCTAAAACCAGGGTGCCTGGGTGGCTCAGTTGGTTAAGCCTCCGACTTTGGCTCAGGTCATGATCTTGCAGTTCATGAGTTCAAGCCCCACATCAGGCCGTCTGCTCTCAGAGCAGAGCCTGGAACCTGCTTCAGATTCTGTGTGTGTGTGTCTCTCTCTCTGCCCCTACCCTGCTGGCTCTCTCTCTCTCTCTCTCTCAAAAATAAATAAACATTTAATAAATAGTCTAAAATCCTTAGGGCTGTTTGGGCCAGTTACCATGAGAAAGGACAAGGGCCTCTGTCCAGAACTTTCCCTGCCTGGGACAGAGTAGCTGTGAACTTCTCTTTAATAAAAGAAATGGATTTGGCATAGGTAGGCATAAATAGCCCTCCTTTAGTGAACATGAGTGGCTGAGCCTAGACTAACCACCATCATGAGGCATCACATAACATTTCTTGTGTCCACACCTCATGGCTCTCCTGTGGAATCTGCAGTGGAATCCCAGATCCACCACTTACTGGCAATGTGACTTGGGGCAGGTCACTTAACCTCTCTGAGCTTTCATGTCCTTATGTGTAAAAGCAGGCTATTAAAATTCTCACTTCCTAAAGGCTGTTGTGGGAAATGAGGTATGACAAATGTTTAACTCAGTGTCCAGTGCATGGAAAGCATTAATAAATGAGAGTGAATTGATGGTCACAATGCCACCACATATATGCAACCCATTTTACTTTTCAGCTTCACACCCCAGTCAAGGGAACTGAGGCCCAAAGGCTAAGTGACTCCTAGCCCACAGCACAATGGAAGGAAAGGCTTCCGGCCCCTTCCACGCCTCCCTGGTTTGTGCTTGCTCCTCTCCATCAGTTACTCTCCTTGGGGTCTCTGGGAAACTGGCAAACAGCAGATTCTTAGGCTGCTGTCCCAGAGATTATAATTCAAGAGATCCATGTGGGTGCTGCATGCTTTACAAGCACCCAGGTTATCGGGGGCAGGTGGGCCACCGAGCATGCCCAGTGCATCCCTACCCTGCACCCTTGCTCCCCCCCCCAATTATGCTGCATCCCTTGAGGCCTGGCTTAAGTTTCTATCTACACTCTCCATGAAGCTTTGCTCACCACCCCAGCCCAATTACTGCACAATTACCAATGTGTCGTTTATCAATGGTTATTATGGACCATTAGTTATCCTTCTATGTCTATTTGCTTTGCATGCCCTGGAACCAGGGGCCATGGCTTACACATCTCTGTGCTCAAATACTCGCTGACTGGTGTGCGCATTGCGCAGCTCCCAGCGAGGAGGCGCTATTTCGGGTTTCCTGGGCGCAGGCCCTAGGAAGCCACAGCCGCCATGCCAGCAGTTTTGAGCCTCAGGCGAGACACTCCTCTTTCTTGCCCCTCTGGGGCCCATTCTCAGGGGCCTTGCCCCTCCTCACCCGTCAGGAAGATATGCTGTGCATCTTGGGGGCAGAAGGAAGACTGTCACGACAATCGTTTTAATGGACTATGGACTAGAAAAGACTGACATGTCTGGGATTAAAGAAGAGCCTGGGTTGTGCTTTTAGACTTTGAAACAAGTACCAGCAGGCACGCCCGTCAACAGTCTGTGTTCCAAACACTCACTTGTGCCTTGCTTGTTTGGAACTTGCAATGTATTTTCTACCTACAGAAATAAATCTTGTTAAGTGGTGGTTAGCCTCCTGAACTAGCTTACAAAATCCTAGTTTAACTGTCAAATACTGAAACACCTAAAATGTAAGCTATGGAACACAGCCCTGTCAAGTCTTACAGAATGGGGTGGGGGGACAGTGAAAGTGATTATGAATTACTGGTCATCTATCACCTATTTTAAAATTTAATAAAAACAATTTTTTAATGTTTATTTTTGAGGGAGAGAGAGACAGGGCATGAGTGGGGAAGGGGCAGAGAGAGAGAGACAGACAGACAGACAGACAGCAGACAGAATCCGAAGTAGGCTCCAGGCTCTGAGCTGTCAGCACAGAGCCCAATGTGGGGCTTGAACCCACAAACCTCAAGATCATGACCTAAGCTGAAGTCAGATGCTTAACTTTTTTTTTTTTTTTTTTTTTTTTTTTTTTTTTAAATTTTGAGAGAGAGAGAGAGCCATGGAAAGGGACAGGGGACAGGGAGAGAGAATCCACACTCACTGCAGAGCCTGATGCGGGGCTTGATCCCACAACTCTGGGATCACTACCTGAGCCGAAATCAAGTCAGATGCTCAGTCGACTGAACCACCCAGGCGCCCCGATCATCTTTCTTAACATTCTTTCTGATTCTTAAGAAACTCTAAATGTAAGGACAGGACAAGGAAGTACAGAGACTCCCATGCAGATTCTGTGGAGGTGTCTTTCAGGCTCCATTATTAGAGCTGTGGAAGGTGATGACACAAATTTGTTATTACATTTAACTTCACAATTTACAACTTCTTGTGGAAAAACAAAATTGCTGCCACTGTGTTGCAGTGTGACCTAGGCTGGGAAAGGAGTTGGGAAACTCAAACAGGTGATGTGACTAGGAGGGATTAGGAGTGTTGCTGACACCTTTATTGTTGTCATAATGCAATTTATGCAATAAGTAGAAATCAAGATTAAAAACACATTTCCAAACGCAGGTTTTCTCTTCCTTGATACGAAGTCTTGCGTTAAAACTACTTTCATGTAAAACAGACATGATTAGACCCACAAAGAGAGCCAAGAGAGAGACTGGCGGGAGAGAGAGAAAACCAGCCCCAGGGAGGGGGTATTATGAAAGGAGGGTGGATTTACCTGTGGCAGCTGAACGAAGTGGAGAGAGAAGGCAGGAGAAAGGGATCTGAAGTGGAATTAAGTACAGTGTGAGTGATGGAGGCAAGAGGGAAGGAAGAGCTGGGCCCATTTCTTTGGGTGGGGCAGGGAGCGGCAGTGGGGGGGACACACAGGGGAGAGAGATGGGGTCAAGCAGCAGAGTGGAGGGGGCCGTAGAGGCCACAAGATGTTTGTGACTCAGGTAACACTGCTTGAAGGGGCCTTTACTCTTAGGTCAAGAAGTTCTGAAATGCGCTTTACAATGTGTCACACACAGTTTGCATTCATGAAAATCCGTTCAGCATTACACAGCACTGATCCAGTCCTCAGATGCACTGAGATGAGGGCAAGAGGTTCCAAACCCTAGGAGTTTGTGGTTTCAAGACGTAACCCTCTGCACTTCCCTTACTACTGAGATAGTAAGGGAAACTTAAATATGGGCTGTATAATTTGCAACGACATCTATGGAGCTAGAGCGTATTTGATAAGCAATATGATTTCACTCCTCTGTGGAACTGAAGAAACACAACAGATGAACATATGCAAAGGCGGGGAAAGAAAAGAGAGGGAAGCAAAACAGAAGAGACCCAAATACAGAGAACAAACTGAGCGTTGCTGGAGGGGTGTTGGGTAGGGGATGGACTAAATGGGGGATGGGCATTAAGGAGGGCACTTGTGAGGAGCACTGGGTGTTGTATGTAAGTGATGAATCACTAAATCCTACACCTGAAACCAATATTACTCTATATGTTAACTACCTAGAATTTAAGTAAAAACTTGAAAAAAAAAGAGGAAAAAAATAAACTGAAATTAAAATAAATAAATAAAGGCTATATATTTGATAAAAATATTTTATCAACGTTGTTTCCCAAATGTGATAATAATGGGGCTCTGCTTATGTAGGAGAATGTCCTTGTCCTTAGCAGACAAGAGAGGACATATTTAGATGTCTGCAAATTCTCAGAGATTCAACCAAAAAATTATATAATATACAGATTGTATAATTATTACATGAATTATATCACATATTACAGAAAGTGTACTGAACTATATTACACACGCAAAAATTAGAGAGCGTGCATGCACAAATGTGACAATATGTTAATAGCCGGTGACTCTGGGTGAAGTTTCACTGGACCATTTCCCTGACTTTTCAGTTGAAATTTTTCAACTGGGGGGAGGAAAGAAGTTCTAGCCCTGGGAGGGCTGGGGAACCTCTGGTCAGTCAAACCTCCCTGCGGGCCGGGCTGGAGCACCCAGAATAGCTTATCTCCACTCTCCCGGCAGTGCCTACCCGCCCCTTTCCTCCGGCCCAGCTCCTTTCCTCTGAAGGGAGGAAAAGAGCCAGCTAACTTGATTAGTGTTTAAAAACAACACACCCAGGGGGAAAGGAGAGAACAGAAGTACAGGAGACTCAAGTTCCTGGATGGGCTTGAATAAGCCACGGGGGACCTGGAGCACCTCCAGCTCTGCCCCTCCCTAAATTTGAGGGAGTCCCTTAGTTAGAGGGAAAAAGTCTGTTTAGTTTATTTTATTCAGCAGCTTAGTAGTAACGGAAATAAAATGTTCTTTTTCTTTGAATAGGCCCAGAAAAATCACACAAAACTGCAAGAAGGCAAAGGTCTGCTGACTTGCTCCCTCCTATCCAGCCCACCTACCAGCCACCCCCCACCCCACCCCCCTCTGGCACAGCACACAACTGACTTTTCCAGATTTGCCACTTGGCCTTGTCACAACCCCCCCCCGCCGCCAGGCACCCACCTCACCTCTTCCCTCCATATCTCAAAAAAGGACATAAAGAACTGGACCTCAGGTCCCAGGAGACCTTCCCCATGCCATCAACCACCTGGCAGTGCCTGGGGCCCAGGCCACTGGGCTGGCCCTGGGACATTGCCTCCTTGTCTCCACATTGCTGGGGTTCATCTCTGTTCTGCAGGCTAGGGGGCTCCAGGGTTAATGAAAGGATATCCACTCCTAGCTTTTAAAATGCCTATGGCTTAGGGGCACGTGGCTGGCTCAGTTGGTGGGGTGTGTGACTCTTGATCTTGGGGTTGTGAGTTCGAGCCCCGCAATGGGCGTAGGGATTAAACATTCGCTCTTAGGGGCGCCTGGGTGGCTCAGTTGGTTGAGCATCCGACTTTAGCTCAGGTCATGATTTCTCGGTTTGTGAATTCGAGCCCCACATCAGGCTTGCTGCTATGGTCATCCTGTCAGTCCACAGCCAGCCTCAGATCCTCTGTCCCCCTCTCTCTGCCCCTCCCCCGCTTGCACTCTCTCAAAAATAAACATTTAAAAAATAAATAAAATCTTAAAGATAAAAATCAAATAAATTAATTTTTTAAAAAGCCCTATGATTAAATACCCACTAACAAGTACCCTAGGCCCAAGGTTGGGGTGGCAGCAAGGAAGCTGCTGCCAGGTGCCAGGGGCGCCAAAAGGAAGGAGAAAATGAGGCAGACTGCCCCACACTGGCCGTCTCTCTACTCATTCTGTCACCACATAGATACAGGGCTGAGGAATCACTCGCTTGCCTTAAAAACATGCTATTGACATCAGTAAATGAGCATTCATCCTCCCATTCACCAACAGCCAACGGAGGTCAAGCTTGAGGGAATGTCCCTGCACAGAGACATTCCTCAGAGATGGTTTCTGCAAGCGGGCCCAAGTCAGTACCATGAGCTCTGCCTAGAAATAAGGGGGCCGTGTCAGCCTGTGGTGGGTCTTGTGCCCACCCCACAAAAGCAGTTCACCCTCTGCCTAGGTTTCTTCTCAAGGCTGGTTTCATCTATTTTCCAACTGGGTCCCTCCTAGGATGAGTTTTCTTTCCTTAGCGTGCCCGTTAAGGTTAAGCCCAGAAACGGATTCACCACAGGAGTGGGGTGAGTCAGTTTCACTTGCCCCAGGAATGGAGACATGGGGTGACTTATTGTATCTTTGACTCCACACCCAAGCCTGTTACTGTTACATGGGATACCGCAAACTTCAGAGGCGTACAGCCGACTGTCCACAGCTCCGTGACTGGAAAGAAAATCGGCACAGCCCAAATCTGTACTGCCGAGAAGCTGTCTCCACCACACCGCGCCCTGGGCGTACTCCAAAAGGGAGGTGGGGAGCTGGGAAACTGTGGCTTGTTTGTCATTGAGGTCTGGGACTTGGCTCGTGCACGGCAGCATGTGCCTTAGAGTGAAACCTGAGGTGTCCCCAGTGGCCCCCGATTTGACTGCAACATCTGGGTAGAGTCCCAGCACTCCGGGCATTTCCCACTATCGTTTCAAGTCATGTTTGCTTAAAGCAGAGACATTAGGGTCACAGTCACAGAATGAGTTGGAGGGGACTCGGACCTCATGTTAGGCAGGGCGCCCCCTCCAGCCCCTCACTTAGAGCTGAGGACTGTGACACCCAGAAGGGCTGATCTTCGTCAGGAAGCACGAAGTCTGAGGTACCTCCTTGGACAGAAAAATTACCGCATAATTTTCCCTTTGGCTACACAGACATCTTTCTTTAAAAAGTCAAATCATGACCATATCCCACTGATTCATTAAAGCCAAACGAAAATTAAACGTCTTCAGGCAGCCCTGCCTTTGTTCTCTCAAATAAAACCATTTGATGACTATGAAGGAGAAGGACCGGCCACTTAGTGGCTGAATTTCTGGAATTACCTGTGTTTCTCTTTGGAAGGGGACATCAGGGATGTTTCTGCAAGCCTGCCATTGGAGGCAACCGCCTCCAGCCAAGCACCCCTCTTCCGAGGCCACATTGCCCATTAGTGAACTCTTTGACATGCCTCTCTGGGTTTCATCAAAATGCTCAGACGACTCTAAAAAGCCCCCAAAGAGGAATTTCTGAGGTTTTGCTAAGTCCGTTAAAACTGCAACATTATTCTGTCTTCATCCTCACCCCTCCGCCCACCCTCAGTGTATGTTTCTTAAGCAAGAGGCTGAAAGAAACAGGTTTGAGTATCTGTGCTGCTGTTACATTCCTGAAATGTCCCACATGGATCACCAAAGTGCTGAGGGGACTTTTGATTAATTGCGAAGCAGTCTCAATCCGCTCTTATTCAGCTTTTGTGAAAAAACAAAACCAAACAAAACAAAAAACCATGCACGAAAAGGCTTGCTTAATTTGCAAAAGCCCCTTAAGAACCAGACTCTCATAGGCACCCGGAAGCAGCCACCCCCACCCCAGGTAGGAAAACCACCTTTGGGCATCAGTGGCCACACAAAAGCAAGGAATGCGACAGAGTCAAAGCTGTGTGTTTCCCTCCACTCCTAAAAACCCTAACATGAATGCTGCCATAGTGCCCCTCCGTTTAATTAAACACAAATCCCAACGTTGCTTTCTGAGACATTTTTCCTATGTAACTGAAGGCAAAACACATTAAATATTTGATCTAGTCTTACCATGATGAGAGCTAGCAGGCTCATAAATAATCCATTGACCTGGTTCATTTTTCTGAGCAAAACTGATCACAAAAATACATACACACAAGCGTTTGTCAAGTCTGACTCTTAGAAATTCTACCCCTCTCAAGTTCTTCAGAACCCCAGCGGAAAAAGGAATTCTTTATGCAAAAGACCCAAAAAGGAAACTGCTCCTCGGGGTTCTTTAGCTCCAGAGAGTGTTTTCACTTAGTTAAATGTACAGTTATTTTTTTTAAAGCAATTGATGGTTACACCTTTCAACCATGTAAAACAGCTCGTTGGCGGTTGAGTTTCCCATAAATTCTGAATGGCCTGTGAGCTGTCTGAGCGTGCATCAGCTCTGCCAGTTAAACAACCCAAGCGCAGGGAGACTCATCCCACTTAAGAGTCATTCAGAGATTTCTCTAGATGTTTGGGCATTTATGTCAACCAGAACTCACCCTGTCGAAATGCCTTTGCACAAAGCCACCTGCACACCACAGCGGTAAGTAAGGATCAAACAGAAGCCGTGGGTTCAAACTAAAGCAACTTTTCCCAACGCGCAGGACAGCACTTAGCTTAATACGGTCTTTACAGGATCTTGCTCTGGTGCTCAGGACATCAAAAAAGCCGCCTGCGTCCGTAGACAAAGGAGCCCTCCAGGTCCCCTCGTCCGCTTGGCGCTCGCTAGTCCCGGGTGCGCCGGCTATTCCCACCCGTCCTCCCCGCAAGGGCAGCCGCAGGGCAAGGAGCCCACCCCGCGGCGCACGCCCTCACCCTCGCCCCGGGAGGCACCGCGGGCTGGCGTGCGAGTTCGCAGAGAGGAAAGGCGAACCCACCTGCCGGGAGACCGTGGGGAGGCTGGTCCGGGGCTCTCCAAGGCGGGGCAACCCTCGCGCCCTCGAGGCACCAGGGGCGCCGCTGCCTGTACCGGAGCTGGCGCCCAAGCGGCCGTATTTGTACTCTCGTTCCCTCACATGGTCTGATCTCTAGATATCCGCCGCCAAAGAGCTCTTTAAGAATTTTTGCGTCACTTTGAGCCGCAGAAACTTTACGGGTGTCCCCTGTCGTGCCTCGGCCTCCCACCTGGGGTAGGGGTGGCCGCCCGGGGGCTCGCCGAGGGTGGGGGGCTGCGCCGTACGCGGGGGGGGGGGGGGGGGGGGCAGCAGGGGGCGGGGCCCCGGGGGACGTGAGGGGGACACGCTTCCTAGGGGGACGGTGCTCTAGGAGGCGGGGAAACCCTGGGGTGGTGGGGGGCTGGCAGAAGGCGGAGCAGAGCAGAGATTCCCAACTTGCTGGCTCTAACATTTCGGGGGAGGGGGCTGCTCCACAACCGACAGGTGTATTTCCTTCCCCACCAACTTCTCCCCGAACTGGGTTTAGGTTTCTGCTTAAAGTCACTTATTCAGAGCAATCTTTCTAGACCACGGACACCTCCCCATCACCCACGTCCCGAATCCTGCTCTGTTTTTCTTTCCTAGGACTTGGCACCTGGCATTCCCGAGTTTATCTGGCTCCACTGTGGGATGTGCGCTTGGCCAGAAAGGCCCTTGTCTAATTTCTGGCTATCTCCAAGAACCCCAGCAGTGCCCAGCCTGGTGGCTCACACTAAATCCTGGCAGACAGAATGAATGAATTCTTTCTCGTTTTGCTAACCCGCCACACATCAGAGCTGTCTCAGAACAGATAGTATGGGTGGTGATCTGCAGAAGTGGATATGCCTGTGGTGTTGCTGGGGTGGATAAATTACTACAGTATCTTAATTATCTCAAGAGGTTCAACAGGAGCTTATTGTTTTGAATCATATGAATATACTACTTTGATAACTTTTTTTTTTTTAAGTTTAAAAATGAATTTCAGGGGTGATGGGTGGCTCAGTTGGTTAAGCCTCCAACTTCAGCTCTGGTCATGATCTCACTTTGTGGGTTTGAGCCCTACATCAGGCTCTGTGCTAACAGCTCAGACAGAGACTAGAGCCTGCTTCAGTTTCTGTGTCTCCCTCTCTCTCTGCTCCTCATCCCCCTCTCAAAAATAAATAAAACAAAAAAATATTTTAAAATGAATTTCATGTTATTGACTGTATTGTCTTTTCAGCAAAATTATATTTTACATTTGAAAAGAATAGACAGAGTACTTGCTTTGGGATGTCCCTGAGGAAGAGATGAGAGGGGAGGGGAAACCACCTCCCTCCTCCCAAAGGGGGCCAGGGATGAGGCAGAGTAGAAGGAAGAAAGGAATTACAAGCTTGCAGCCCCTATGTGCATGGAGGGACTGAACCCACAAAGCAGAGTGCGCACTGAGCTGAGTGGAGCCAGTGTCAGCGGGAGCAGGCGGGGTCCCCAACCTGGGAGGAATCAGTGTGAGGCTTTGGTGCCACCTAGACGTCAGGGTGGCGATTGCAAGGGGCCGGGGCTGCTCTGGTGAGCCAGCTGGCATTCAGGGCGGCAGAGCCAGGCTGGTGATTCCTGAGCAAGATTGGGAATTTCACCTCAGGCCAAATCCCCAGGAGGCAGGGGCCCATGTGGGCACCTGCCCCTTTCAGATGAACAAGTTGATGCACCCAGGGCTCTGCTTGGCCTTCTTAAACTCATGTGTAAGCGCAGTATGAACAAGGGGCTACACAAAAGTAGGGCGCCCGTCTGAGGAAGGGGAGGGGCAGAGCTAAGGAAGGAGGAGACCAAGAGTGGGACCACAGGCTGTAGGAAGCAGTGGGGGTGACTTCAGCCCTTGGCTAAGGCCCTACCCGATCTGTCCTCCACCTTGGTTCCAACGTGGCTTTTTAAGACCACTTGATAGTCTCGCGATCCTGTTGACCCCACCGCTCCTGGCCTTTTTTCTAGATCCTAATACCCATTTCTGCTCAGCCACTCCAGGCCCCTCTTGGTACTGCCTTCTTTGGTGCTATGCTGGCCTAGAGAGTGGGAATCCCATGGATCTGGGTTAAATCTCGGCTCTGACCCTCTACTGCCTGTGTGGGTTTGTTCCCATGCAGGGTAAGTTCCTTTACCTCAACCTTCTGGCCTTTGAGTCCCTGGTCTGTAAAATAGGGATTCTGTGAGTGGTGGGCACCGCCCACTGGGGGGTGTAAAGGGGGGAAGGATCCCTCCCACTGTGCACTTCTCCTCCCCAGAGAGACTTCCCCCATCTCCTCTCTGGCCTTGGACCACCTTGGACCACCCAGGCATGACGTCTCTCCTCTTGCTCCCTGCCTGAGGGTGCTACCAGAAAAAGCTATTAGACTTACACAGACTGCACCCTTTCCTCGTTCCTTCACTGCCTCCCTGGCAGAGTCTATACAAAATGTCCCAGATGGTCCATCTTCTCTCTAAACACGTGCTTTCTCTTCCTCTTGTCTCTGTGGGTGCCACCAATGAAACATCACTTAGCCTCAGCTGCCCCACCTTCACCTCAACGAATCTGAATCCAGCCCCTCTCTCTTCCCTAAAGCGAACTCTTCCCTGTCCTGCTTCTCACCCTCACTGCCACAACTGCCCAGTCATCCCCAGAAGCTGACTCTCCCCTGTGAAGATCTCCCAGTTCTGGAACCCTATTCCCTCTGCCTGTGGAGCTCCACTCCACTGCCCATCCTCCTTCCATATCAGGGCGAGTGGACAGATGTCATGGTCTATTGCCAAGCCAGGGCAGCCTGTACCCTTCCCCATCGTCCATCTCCATCACACAGCACCTTCCTGACCTGGGCACCTGCTCCGTGCCAGGCAGAGGAAGACAGGAGCTGTGCCCTTCGGAGTCAGGCAGGAGGTCTGTGCTGAACACAGTAGGCAGCAGGGAGCCTGGAATGGGAGAGGCATGAGGAAAGCGGTGTTTCAGGGAAGGATCCCATGGCTCCTCCAACCTGGGCTAGAGGACCAGCGGGGCAATGGGGGTGCTGGAGGCAGACAGGTTCCTTAGCAAGTAAGGAGTGAGGCCGGGAGGCACTAGTACCTGTCGGGAGGAGGTGGAAGTGAGAAATCAGGAGAACCTGTGAAGCCCAGCCACTGGTTGCCCTGTTGCGAAAGCGATGGGGCTGTCAGAGACTCTGTGAACCTGGGTGAACTTGGGTGACTGGGTGAGGAGCCCTGCCAGGCAATTGTGGTTCAGCAAGAATTTCTCTTACTTCCGCTAGCACTAGCCTAGAGATAGCGGGGCCTCCACAGAATAAACACAGCCCTCTCTCCCTCCCCACACATAAACACTGCTACCAAGAAGACCCACTTTCTGGGTGTCTCAAGGCTCAGCAAACCGTTCCCCTGTGGAGCCAGACCAGAAGAAATCCTGTAAGTCCAATCCTCTCCCTCCAGAACGCCAAGTGCCCTCTGTGTGCCCTGCTCTGTTCTGGTTAACACAGTAACGGAAGATGAGGCCCGCCCCTTCTTGTGGGCCTTTCCCCAGCCTTTCTAGCCCTTATGGTGTCTGTCTGCTCCATCCCTTCCAAAGCACCCCACCCCTTGATTTTCCAGGGAGGTGACACAGTTTTGGAGACTCTGTTCATGTTCAAGCATGTGCAGAAGACAGCACCTGCAGGGCAGGATTTGCTGCTACTGTGAACCCCCAGAGGGCTGGGCAGGCATTCCCCTGCGCCAGGGCCTCCTGGATCCAGATGAAACAAGGAAAGAGGATGGGAGGGGCAGCCCCATCCGGAGTGCCAGGAGGGTGACCTCGCCAGGGCTCGGGCAGGAATGGAAGGCTGTGTCAGGTTCAGTCCTGATAAAGATGCTTTGGTCACCTCTCCTGGCCCCATTCTCTTTCATTCCTTTTGAGCCTCCTGCCTTTGCTAAACAACCCTCTTCCCCCACAGTTTACAGTGATGGTGACTACCCCATGCTCTATCTGTAATATCTTTGAAGCAGGGTTTTGATGTTTACTTCCTTCCTACAGAATTTCCTCCTCTGACTGGGGACACCCTTAGCCGGGGCCACATTCTGGAGGACAGCTGTTTTTTCGCCTTCTACCCTGGCAGAGAAGTGTCAGCCGGGAGAAGGGCAGAGTCCCAAGGGAGGGCTCTGTGTGCACCTGGGATATAGCCCTTTGACCTCTCCGACATGCCCACCTCCTCCGCGAGGCTCTGAGTTCCCAAGGGAAGGGCCTTTCTACCTCTCTCCATGTCTCAGCACACAGGAGGCCCCGCGAGCACAGGTACTGCCAGTGAATGACAAGGAAATGCTTTTTACTCTTGACAGACTCGGAAGTTCCATTAAAACCAGGGCCCTGGCAGCTGGCAAGGAAATCCTGACACACCCAACAACAGAGTGCCCCCCAGCTGGTGGAAAGGGTGAGGCAGATTCGTCTGGGCTGTTTGGGGAGGTTCACAAGATTTATTGTTCAATGAGAAAAAAAGCAAACCACCGAACAGGTGTTAGTTTGCCGAGCAGGGGGAGGCTGATGAGGTACATTGAAATCTAAGTATATACCAGTGAAAAAGAAGAACAAGAGGAGGGGGAGAAAAGAGAGAAGGAAGGAAGAAAAAAGACAGAAAGAACACAGGAAGACATTCTAGAAGCCCCAAGCCTTATCACAGAGCAGGGCAGAACCAGAAGGCTTTCTCAGGGGCCCGGCTGCACCTCACCGGGTATAGATGGTAACTTCCAGGCCAAGTTACTCAGCGCCATTGTACTTTAGTCTGTTCCCTCAGGAAGGGGGCATCTATTTGCACTAATTTACTAGCAAGGATGCGGTGAGCCGAGAAGTGAAGTTTAGGGCTTCTCTCAGGATCAGATGAAGAGGGACAGAATTGTTTTTAGAACTCCTGTCCTGTGCATCAAGCCCATGAGGTCAGTCCTCTCGTCTGGAGTCCTACTGTCAGTGCCCCTTTGCCAGATCAAGATTATGAAACACTCACCCTTCCTTTGGCTTTTCTTCCCTTCCAGGAGCTTCAAGATAACGTGTGCCTCTTTGTAGTGGGAGGTTTCCCCTCAGTCTCCTCTTGGTGTGCTCATCACCCTCATCCTTGAGGTCTGTGGTCACTGTGGTTTTAATTTAAAACCAGTCAGTATTTCTTTTCTTTCTCCAACTTCAAGCCCTTTTATAACTGTTCTGGCACTTACCAAAAGAAAGACCTCATTCATAGAAAGTCACCTTCTTTTTCCACTGGCTCATGTATATCCATCTTACTGTCCCAGCAAAATGATACACTCCTAGAGGGGAGGGAACTGTTTGGACCCCAGACGGCCAGGCACAATACTGGACATGGAGAGGCTCTGTCAGAAGTAGTTATTAATAAAAGCTACCATTTATGGAACATCTATCATCTGCCAGAGTCATTCTACACATTGTCTTTCATCCTTCTCCTACTGTAGGTAATACACAGCAAAACTCTTTGGCTGTATTTTGCTGTAAATGGTTTTAAAAATAAATGACAGACTCCCTCCTTTTCAAGTTGTGAGTCTGCATATTTAATACATTTTTAAAACTTTTTAATTAAATTTTTTAAAGTGTATTTTTTTGAGAGAGTGACAGAGGAGGGGGAGGGGTAGAGAGAGAGGGTGAGAGAGAATCCCAAGCAGCCTCTGCACTGTCAGCACAGAGCCCTATGCAGGGCTCAAACCCACGAACTGTGAGATCATGACCTGAGCTGAAACCAAGAGTCGGACACTTAACTGACTGAGCTGCCCAGGTGCCCTTCATATTTAATACACTTAAAAATGATTTTTCAATAAAAGTGCCAAGGATACTGAGGCTCAAAGAGGCTCAGTAACTTGTCCATGGTTATGCAGACTCCAAGCAGCAAAACCAGCCTGCCTGTCTGAGTCCAAAAGCCCTGCACATCCCGCTGTGCTGGGCTGGTTTGAAATGAGGAAGGTACAAGCAGTGAGAAAAGCAAACTAAACTGTGTGGGTTTTCCTTCTTTTTTCGACTCCCCTTAAGTAAGTCACCTTCATGAAGTCTGGACCTTTCTGTTAAGCACTAAAATGAGGGTCACAGAGGCTTTGTTCTCCTGCTACTCGTCCCTATTGAGCAAGTTACAGGAAAGGAGACTTCAGATCTATGTATAAACTTTTAATTGAGCATTGCTGTCGGAATGTAGGGCACTTTCAATCAGCCAGCCAATCAGTATTTACTGTGACCCAGGCTTGTGAACACTGCGGTGAGCAAGACAAAGCCCCTGCCCTTGGGGAGCTGACAGTGAGTATTGACTTTGGGGAAAACAGACAAATACATGTAAATAAATAGGATAATTTCAGAAAGTGATAAGTGTGGTGAAGAAAATAGACCCCGGTCACAGTAGAGAGGGATGGGTGTGGAAAAGGTAGAGGCAGTCAGGGGGTGGGGTGGGGGGAAGCTGGCTACCTAGGTGAGGTGCTCAGCCATGACCTGAGTCATGAGAAGCCAGCCATGCAAAGACCTGCGGGAAGAGCTTTAGGAAGAGGGAACAGCAAAGAGGCAGGAGTGAACTTGGTGTGTTGGAGGGACAAAGGAAGAAGAGAGCAGTTAGCAGGAGCAGAGCAAACAAGAAGGAAAGGGAGGAAGTTGAGACTGCGGAGGTAGGCATAGGCCACAAGACTCCTGTCACTGAATGTTCCAAGTAAAACTCCAAAGATTTCTTAACTGTTTTGGACAAGTTTGGATGAGTTAACGTCTATGGTCCCCGGCCGGGTGAGATGCAGGGAGGCTAAGCTGTAAGTCAAACACATGCTGGTAGTTCCCACCATATGCCTACCCTGCCTCAGCTCCCTGTTCTGCTGAACTGCAGCTGATTTTAAAAAATAAAATAAAAATGGGGCACATGGGTGGCTCAATTGGTTAAGCATCTGACTCTTGATTTCGGTTCAGGTCATGATCTTGCACTTTGTGAGACTGAGCCCCGTGTTGGGCTCTGCGTTGACAGTGCAGAACGTGTTTGAGATTCTCTCTCTCTGCCCCGCCCCTGCTCACATTGTTTCTCTCTCTGTCTCTCAAAACAAACAAACAAACAAAAAAATAACTTTGAAAAAACAAAAATACCGTCATGGGGCAGCCTCAGAAATGGTTCCAGAGAGTGCTCCGTCACATCAAGAGGAGTTATGGAACTAGAGGTTTTCTTTTTCTTTTTTCTTGGAACTAGAGTTGTTCTAGAGGAGTAAGCAAAGTGAAAAAGAGCAATTAGTATTCAAACTGCACTGAGAGAGAGGAGCACAGATGGGCTCACCACCTCCACAGTCCTGTTCCCAAATAACTGCAGCTGGTAGGAATTGAACATTTGCTCCCTCCCTTTCTTCTTTTCCCTTTGTGGTAATGCGGAGAAGGCTAGGAGTTTGAAAAGGGAAACAAAAACAACTCTGGCTGGTTTATTCCTAGGTTTCAATCAAATTGTATCACAGGCCACAGGGAGGAAGAGTCAGCGTCAAGAGCAGCAACAATGGTTCAGACAAGTTGTCTTAAACATGGGAATGCTCATCTGGAATTACTTAAAGAAGTCCCACTTGACCGAGGCCTACGGCTGGAGTCAGCAGCAATGCTCACACACACCATGTGACTGGAGGAATTAGAGCACAAGGGCCCTGGCTCTGCCAGCAGCAAATTAAAATTAAGCTGCTCTTTAAGGACAAGCTGGATCAAGCAGATGGGTCCACAACCACATCCTGAAGGCATGTCTCATTATCAGGTCTTGGCTTCTTGGAAGTGTAGGGTCAGCATGACTCTACATGTCTCCAGAGTCATCCTGGCTGGCAAAGACTTTCCAGAGGTCAGAGTATCAGTTAAAGAGTTCCCAGTCACACCTTCCTATTTCTGTGCTCAGTGGTCACCCAAACATTAGCAAGTTCCTCCAATTCAGGTCTCTGGTTAAACCTTTGGCTCATTTCCCTTTATCTTCAGCAGAGAAGACATATGCAATGCTGTTTGTTTCACCCCACTTGATCCTGATTTTATTTGGGAAATCGCTTTTATTAAATATGTTGTTATGAAGATTATTCTTTCATATATTGCAGATTTGGTTTATAATTTGTTTAGGACTTTCACATCTATGCTTATGGGTGTGATTCACATGTAATTTTTTCTCTTACTATCCTTGACAGAGTTATGCCAGTCTCATAAAATGATGCTTTATGTCATAAAATACTTCTTTATGTCTTTCCTTTTGGGCTAATCAAGATTCCCCAGAGAAGATTTCCAATCTCCTGGGTGCTAGAGTTCTAGGAGCCCAAGATGGCAGAGAACATTCAGAATGTAACTACTCACTTAATCCCCTTATGGTACTTTCATCCTCAGTTATGTTTCTGACTTCCAGAGCATAAACCGTTTTTCTCTCTTGAGAATAAATCTTGAATGGGCTGAGAGAGCAAGGGAGGGACAGTCACCAGCTGCCCAAAGTAGGGAGGGGATCTAACAGACACACCCAACCTTCAGTAACCCTTCTTTCACTCCCAATTCCCTTAATGGTCATCTGGAACTACCATATTGGGGAATTACACAATGTAAATTGGTTTGCTTAGCACTGGCTGTCTCCACCATTGGCTCAGGATTCAACTTTTTCAGCTCTGCTAAATTGTTCAGTGCCTCTGTGGGCTTTCCAGCTTATTGTTTCTCCTCTTCTGTTGCTCCCAAGTTGTGGATTTAGGTCTTCTAAACAAATCCCTCTACTGTCACATTTAACAAAGTTAAGTGTATCTTCTAATTTTTAAATATCTGCAGTATCTATCATGGTATCTTCCTTTTGATTTCTTGTGTATGTGTTTTAATTAGTCTTGCCAAGATCTGTTAATTTTGTTGTTGTTGTTAAGACTTAACTTACAGCTTTGTTGATCCTATCTTTAATTTCTGCACATTTTTTTAATGTTTACTTTTTGAGACAGCACAAGTTGGGGAGGGAGAGAGAGAGGGGGGACAGAGGATCTGAAGTGGGCTCTGTAATGACAGCAGCAAGCCCGAAGTGGGGCTCAAACCCACAAACCGTGAGATGACCTGAGCTGAAGTCGGACGCTCAAGTGACTGAGCAACCCAGGTTCCCCAATTTCTGCACATACGTTTTATTTCCTTCTATTTTTAGATTTATTTTGCAGTTCTAATTTCTTGACATAGATGCTTAGCTCAATTCTCAGTCTTTCTTCCATTCTAATAAAATTTTAATACTATAAAATTTAAGTACTGTTTTAGCTGTATCTGTCATTTTGATATGCAGTATTTATCACTGTTTAGGTTAAATTTCCTTTATGATTTCTTCTTGGACCTAGGAGCTAATTTCTAAACATATAGGAACCTTCTAGTTATCTCTTTAGTTTCTAACTTAACTGCTTGGAAATTTGGTGAGGTTGACTCTACTTTCCAGCGTATAGTTAATTTTTGAAAAAGTTCCATGTGTGCTCAAAAAGAATGGGCAGTTATTCGATGCAGTGTTCTAAATAGATGTCCATTACACCAACCTTACTAAATGCTTAAACCTTTCACTTGAGTTTTTGGTTACCTGACCTATCAACAATTAAAATCTTCCATTATAATACTGGCTTATTTTTCCATATAGGTATGTTTTTGCTTTATATTTTTTGAGGTTATGTTATTAGGTACATACTAATTTATAATTTAGAATCTTCGTATTTTTCCAGAGAATCAAGTAAACATATAATTATGTAGTGACTCTATCTCTAGTAATGCTTTTTGTTTTAAAGCCTACTTCCAGGGCCATCGTGTTGTACAACTCCAGGGAGGCTGTGAATAATATACTCTGGAATCAGTCTGGTTACTCAGAGTAGCCCTAATTTGGTAATTATTAGTATAGCCACACCAAATTTATTCTGGTTAGTATCTGCCTGATATATCTTTCCTATCCTTTCTTATATCCCAGGGTTGCTGATGTCTCTTATAATCACCTTTGGCTGAATTATTTTTTTTAAAACTCCAGTTTGACAGTGTCTTTTTTCTGGGACATTTAACACATTTATATATAATTATTGACACATTTAGATTTATCTCTATCTTATTTTGGACACTTTCTTTGTCCTGCATTTTTTTTCTCTCACCATGTTGTCTCTTTATGGATTGATTATATTCTTGCTTAGAAACTATATCCTGCTTATTTTTTAGTAGTAATGTAGAAATATAGATATATTAAATAGGTATATAAGATATATAAATTTAGAGGGGCACCTGGGTGGCTCAGTCGGTTAAGCGTCCGACTTCGGCTCTGGTCATGATCTTGTGGTTGATGAGTTCGAGCCCCGCGTCAGGCTCTATGCTGACAGCTTGGAGCCTGGAGCCTGCTTCGGATTCTGTGTCTCCCTCTCTCTCTGCCCCTCCCCAGCTCATGCTTTGTCTGTCTCAAAAATAAATATAAACATTAAAAAGATATATAAATTTAGATAAACATTTTATACATCTAGATACAGATATTTTTCTACGTTTTATATAACTAAAAATAGATATACAAATCTAGAAATCTAGGATAGGTTATTAACATATCAAAGTCTAAAGTTAATCAATATACTTATTTTCTACCTGAATGATATAAAGAATATGTTTAGTCCAATCACCTCCCTAATTACAATTATCTGCTTTCATGTATTTTAGTTTTGTCTTTCTCTGAACCCTATTAGACTTACCTACACGTACTTTTTGTTTAGATGATGCACATATTTATCATATTTCAGATCTTTCATACTGGAACACTTTCCTTCTCCTTGGGCAAGTTTTTGACTGAAAATGTATTTTATTTCATCTTTGGAAGACCGTTTCATGGAGTATAGAATTCTAGGCTCACAGTTAACTTCTCATAGCACCTTGAAGAAATATTTCTTTCTTCTTGCTTATATAGTTGCTGATGAGAAGTTAGTTGTCAATCTAATTGTCTTTTCTTTGGAGGGAGGTAATCAGTGTTCCTGGATGCTTTTAAGATCTGTTCTAGGGTTTTGCCATGATGTGTCTAGAAATGGATTTATTTATCTTGCTTGGAACAGGAATACTAGAATATTATAAACACTTTGATTCAAACTTGAGCCTTTATCTAATGTTATCTTGGAAAGTACTGTGACAGACAATATCTCCTGCTAGGACCGAGAAGATTCTTAGAAAGTCAGAAAGGCAGGGGGCTCAGGCACTGATGGAAATGTTGATTACGATGCTACACTTTTTGCTTTCAGTGAAAGGGATGTCCAGTCTCAGTGAAATACATAGTCTTCAGCCAATTCCGAGGCTGGACCTAGGAGAAGCCAGTGAGGATCAGTGTAGACTGGGAAGGATCATCTATTCCATACAGAAGCTGAAGCAGGGAAGCCCTGAACTATCTTGCTGTTTTCTATTTTGAAGAACATGGGTCACCTGGCTGCTTTCCTTTGTTGCTAAAGAAACTCTTAGATCAAATAAGCCACTTACTCTCATTTAGCAAAGTGTTTTATTCAAAAGCTTCTCAGCACCATCTAGTTGTCAGAAAGAATGGTATCACTTTTTCCTGCCCACCCAACTCCCAATTCCAGAGGCAGAAGGTAAGCCATTTGGCCAAGCTCCCCTTGATGATTAGAATTCAGATCATGATATGGTTTTGGCTGTTTTCACACTCCTCTTTTTCTCTAAGCCTCTACTTAACCCTGACTTGAGTAGAGCTGTGCCCCCCCTCCCCCCCCCCCCCCCCCACAGTTCCAAACAACAGGAAGGAATCATGTCAGATCTGATCAACCTCCCATTCCTGGGCTATTAGAGGCATATAAAATTACCTTGAAAAAACCTGAATTCAGTGACTGCCATCTAGGAGGGACAGTGATACTGTCAGGCAGCATGCAGTTTGAAAGCTCAAATCTTAGGACAACCCTCCCCCAACTCTACTCTAGAAACACGGAGCATCAGGTCCATTTTCTCTCCATATTCTACAATTGCTCATCCTCTCCTGTCTTATTAAAACAGACACTAAACCAAACCTTTTTGACAGACTTAAGACACACAATTACATCTGATTAAAATGCTAAGAGATCCTGAGCTGTTGGAGATGAAGAGAGTACATAGTGTGACCTGATCTTTCCCTTTAAGAATATTTTGTTTCATCATAAAGCACACTTCTCCAAGAGGTTCCTGGAAGAGCAATCCAAGTATCTGACTGTGTCCTGTGGGAACCCGTGTAACTTTGGCTTCAGTCCCTGGGTCTGTCCTTTGTAGTCACTTCAGGTCCCATGGGAGGAGGAAAGAGCTGCAGGCAGCATCACTTGGCCAAAGCCCCCATGGGGTCCCACGCTGGCAGGACAATGGGTTCCTGCTCTAACACAGCTAGCACCTCTTCAGGGACATGCTTCCTGTCCACAACCACTTCGTAGACATATTCAGAGAACCATTCATCTGTCATGCACAGGTAACCTGGAGAAAAAAACAAAAGCCTCATGAATCCAGAGGCCAAGGGGAAAAGAGCAGAAACCCCACAGGCACTATAAAGAAGTTTGCTACAAAACTAGTATTTGCACATGTTTTTCAGCTTTCTCATCTATAACCTCACTTAATCTAAGTCTTATTAACTATTCTGTGAAGCAGACAAGCCAGGCAAGGCTATAGTTTTATCAGTTAGAAAACTGGGGCTCAGAGTAACTAAGTGACATGTCCCAGTCACACAGGTGAGGTTCAGACCTGGGCCTTAAACCTAAGACTGTTACCAGATCCCATGCTGTTCCATTGCCCAGGCCGTCAGGGCTAAAGAGAGCATGACCCTGAAAGATAGGTGGAAACGCTTCTTGTTCATACAGCCACACCACGGGGATTAATCTCCATCTAGGGTCAGAAGGGCAAGCACACAGGGTCCATTCTTACCTACCTTCTCACCATCACTGGCTGTTCTCCTACCTTTCTCGCTACTGTAAATTCCTACAACTAGCTAAGCTGGAGAGCTGAGAGGAGACCCGAGGGGGCCATGTCGTCATTCCCAGGAGCCCCCTTTAGCAGATGATACTGTATAGGTCAAATGATAACAGTCTTTGCTGGCCTCGTGGGAAATCTGATGTGAGATCAGGTAGAACTGGAAGACTGAGACAGCATCCTGACCTCTCTTCCTCAGGAAGGCCCAAGCGTTTCTGGACCTCCAGTGGGCAGACTGGAGACCGGCACAGCTGTACCGGCACCCAGGCGGGGAGCTCAGCTGAGAGAAATCATGGCGTCATCAGCTATCCAGCCATCTTAGAAATCTGCCCTTTCCCATTGGGAAGATTAACCCATATCTTGGGCTCCACTAGAATGAAACAGATTCCCCTTCAGGAACGTATTCCAACACACTTAAACAGCAGGAAAACTGCTTCACTTGAGTCACTGATAATATAAAGAGCAAAATTAAAGCGAGAGACTACAGTGTGTGTATTTGAAACAAGAATCGGCCAAGGAGAGAGCAGAGAGCACAGAACTGTGAATATACACAGGGGTCCTGCTCCTCCCATGCAAGGACTCACAGGGACTAGCGATCATCTTCGTCATCATCACTATCGTCACCATCGCCCATCTTCCCACGGCACCTGTTCTATACCAGACACTTGAGCCATTTTTCTCTCAAAGTGTTTGTGCAAAGCTATATGCTGTATCCCTTCTCACTACAAAGAACCAAGAGAAGTAAAGCAGATGCAGGTATTTCTGTCAAGGCGGTCCTCTGGTGTGGCAGTTATCAAACTTCTCAGCCCTGGACACAAACTGTATGTATTCTCTTAAAATTACTGAGGACCGTGAAAAGTTGTTTATGTGGGTAATACCTACTGATGCCTACCGTATTTGAAATTAAAACCTTAAGTTAAAAATACTAATTCATAAGAATCAAAAAACATGAATGTAAGTAACATATTTTTAGGAAAAAATAATTATGTTCTCCAAAACAAACTAAACTTCAGTTAGAAAAGTGGTTTTGTTTTACAATTTAATGTCTGGCTTCATGGAAGACAGACGAATTCTTGTATCTGCTTCTGTCTGCAATCTGTTGTTCTGGCTGAAGTAGAGGAAGTAAAATCTGGCCTTATACAGATAGGCTGCTGGAGAAGGGAAGACCCTGCAACCTCCCTCAAAGGGAGGTTGACAACTTTGACAACTGCTGCTCTAAATGCCAGACTGATTTAAGTAATTAAAATGCAACATGAAGGTAAGCTAAATGGTGCAACAGAGGACATTATCTGACATAAAACCACAACTATCTTGGTGAGGTCACCCTATGCCCAATTCTCCTCTTCACCTCTGACAGAAGCCAAAGACAGCTCGCTCTGATGTGGCACAGGGTATCTGTTCTCATAAGAAAACACCCCAGAGAAGTGCCCAAGGGCTCCTTCCAAGTCATGTGAGGGAACACATCTTTGTCCGTGGATGCAAGCCTCCTGATCCGGCTCTCTTCTTCTCGGCAGGGGAGACAGGAGAGGGGAACACAGACAAACGCTGTAGCCTGTGCTGTTTCTGGTTTCTGTCTTAATTATATTCTCCAAAGGCCCTGCTTTGCTTGCGTCAGCCAGTCAAGGACGTGGCCCTTACTGTCACCTGCACCACGGCCAGTAAGTTCTATCAACGGATAGATAGTTCTATCAACTGACATCAACTCTCAACTTGGTCAGCTGAAGGGCCAGTACTTGCTGCATACTAAGTAACTGCTTCCTGAGAAATTCATTATCTGCCCTCCCCAAAAGGAGTTTTCAGTGGGCATGGAGACCAGACTACTGCATACCACACCATTTGAGACATGAGTCATCCTCCTGCCCCCACATAATGCAGGCTAAATCAATCCCTAGCATAGCTCTGGACAGTGAGGCAGGTGAAGGACAGGGGCAGATTCATGTAATAAAGTTCTGTGTCCTTATGACAATACTATCATCACACAATCAAACGAGTCTTCAAAGAATGCACAGAGAAAATGGACAATAAGTACATCTACACTATCTTGTTCCAAAAGCAGATCAGATTAAGTCCTCACAAATTAAAACTCCTATCAATTGCAATCCACCCTTTTAGGACCTGCCTGATTAGTCTCTCTCTTCAGGATATGAATTCTCTGGGGGCCTACAAAAACCTCACAGTCTAGGTGGCCTCCAAGTAATTGCACCCTGAGTAGATAATGAACTTGGGGCTGCTCTAACTGTTGTATACCGTGTGTCTTGGGAGTTTGAGATTAGGATCAGTATGTCTGAAACCCAAGTGAGTGCTGTGTAAGGAAGCAGCAAAGTACCCATTCAGGCAGGTTTAAAGTGGCCATTTTGACTTGAACAAAGTTGCAGCTTCTAGCCCTTAAGCACTTCAGCAACTAGAACAGGCGTTCCCCAGGGAAAACGGAACAGAAAAATCTGCAACAAGGATCCCAAGGTTATATTTTGGGAAACAGGTAAATAGATAAAGTCAGCTTTAGGAACGAAGGTGAAATTAAATTTTGCTTAAACTTTAAAGTGGTTGTTTATATGCAGTGAGAAAGAAATAAAATAAGTTGGTCCCTCAAAAAAACTGGCAATGTTTCTGTATTTGTTAAGAAAAAGGGTAGTGTTGGTCTGTAAAGAGAAAAACGGTGTCTGTTGATACAGCTCTAGACGGATTAGGCCAGATTCACTCAGAAACAGAAGAGGTGTGAATAGGTTAGTTTAAGGGAAAGAAGATCTTTACCTGAGAAAACAGTTTTCTGAAATTCTACCAGAAATCTAACATTTAACCTCTCAGACTTGATTAAGGGGATAAATACACCATCATTCATGATTAGGTCAATTTTCTATCTTGAGCTGTCTTTGGTCTACGAGGTACTTCACCTCACTAACAAATGATTTGTGGCTAACATGGGGTGGGTTTTTTAGGGCTATTTTTGAAAAGAATGTGACAAAATCAAGTTTCTGTTCTGCTCTGATGGATGTGTCTGGCAGCATGGACCTAAGGAGGCTGGACTGTCAAGGCCTCATTAAATCACTGCCAATCTTTCACCTGATGGTGATAATGCAAGGTTGAAGAAAGCCTCCGAGAAAGGAAAGCAAAACCTCACTGGCATTGTTCTATTTCCAACTTCCTAATAAATAGTGAGAAACAGCTTCATGGAACATAGCCAGTCATTTAAAATGAAGTTGCAAAGGCTATGTAGCAACATGGGAAATATTTAAGTGATAAAAGTAAAGTATATTAAAAATGATATACCCTATCTAATTACAACCATGTTACAAATCCAGATACACAGGTGAAAAAAACTTACAAAAAATAACAAAATGATAATTTTATACAACAGGGTAGGTGATTTTCCTATCAAAATTTCTGAATTCTTATATTGGTTTTTGACTTCAAATACTAAAGATTACCCAAATAATTAACGCATATTAGAACAGATTTTGGAAGCATGGGAGGAGAAGGAACAACACAAGGAGGAAGAGGAAGAGGTGGATGAGGAGAAGAAGAGAATAAATTTAAAAACAGCCTACAATCCCACCACCTTGGGATAAACCCTGTCCACATTTTACATACAGCCTTTGATAGTTACTGCGGGTAGACTCTATACATTTAATAAAATGAGACATCATACACACTCTTTTATTACAAAGTACCACACAAGCTGTTTTCCAATGCATCTCTTTCCATATTGATTAAAAAAAAATACACCTATCTACACCATAATTTTTAAGTGCTGAATTTGTAGGAGTAAACCAATTATGATCAATCCCCTACTGTTGAAGTCTGGATTGTGTTTTCATGCTTAGAAACAACATTGCTATAAATATTTTTGCAACTAAATCTTTGTACACATCCTTCACCTTCTTATGTGTGTTTGCTTGCTATTTACAGTTTTCTTTTGTAAAGTGCCTGTCTGGCACCTCTGCCTATTTCACCTGGTGTGTTTGCCTTTTTCGTAGTGATCAGTAATAACACACTATATATTTATATATTATAATGGTGGCATACATTTTTTCCTATCATATAATTTTCACTCTAATTTAGTCTAGGATGCTTTCTAGTCAACTAAAACTTTTTATTTTCATGAAATCAAATTTATTAATCTTTTCCTTTATGATTTCTAACTTTGGTACTATGCTTAATAAACATTTTTCTACTATTATAATAAAAAATAAGAGAAAAAAAGAACGATGAATGGTAAGAAAACATGATAAGCATAGTCTAAATGAAAACCCACCACTCACTAAGGCCTTGGCACAGTCTAATCTCCAATTAGGAACACATACAATTTCAAGAGATAATTAAATGGTGATAATCTGTCAGCCACTTTTGTTGGGTACCCACTGTATAAAGCCGTCGTAATACCTTACATTTCTATTGAGTGTGTTGCAAATGTGCAAAATGACACAATCCCTTGAAATGGAATTTGGCAATATCTAGACAAATTTCAAATACATTCACCGCCTTCACTAATGCCATTTCTGGAACTTTATCCCACAGACACACAATACTTGCATGAACATAGTATGTATTTATGCACAATAACTAATACTTTTTTAGCACTTACTATATGCCAAGCACTGCTCTAAGCATTGTGCATATACTAACTCACTGCAATACTGTTTGTAATAGCAAAAAAACTGGAAGCACCCCAAGTTCCATTAGTAAGGGAACTGATTGAATAAACTATGGTACATTCAGACAATGGAAAATAATGAAGCTGTCTCGATATGGAAACATACTGATAGGAAATGCCTCCAAGACATGCTGTTTAGAGGAGTGAGAGCAAGAGGCAGAGCAGGGTAATACGGCGTGTTACCTCTGCTGCACTAAACCACACTGCAAACATACAACGAAACTAACAGAAATGGTAACCTGAAAGAAGGGAAGGGGAAGGGAGTGGAGAGGGACAGAAATGGAAAAAAAGCCTTCTCTTTATATGCTTTCTGGCAATTTGATTTTGGAACAATGTGATTTTATCATTTGTCAAAAGAATTACACTTTCAAAAGCAAAACGAAACAAAGGCATATGCATAAATCTGTAGGAAGCTTCACTTCACAATGCAGTTTCACATCCACTGCCCTTGTTTTGATTGTAATCCTACAACAATGCTACAAGGCAGGAAGGGTTGGTATGAATTGTCTAAAGTCGTGTAGCCAGTAAGTAAAGCCCGCATTCAAACCTCCATCTTCAAATTCAGAGTCTTTTCCATGAGGTTCAGCTTCCTTCTAGAGAGTGCTCAGAGGCTAGGTAGTTATGGCTTAGGCAATAAATAACAGCACGTAATCTAGTTCAGGCAACTGAACTTCACCTGCTCACACATTCCACATCAGCAGTCATGTGCCCAGTTTTTGTGAGCTTGCTTATAAGGTATTTTGTATCTTTAACTCAGAGATGCCACGTGTTCCAAGGGCATGCACTGAGAAGACAGAGAACAGGTTGGGGTGGATGTTTCAAAAACAAAAGAGAGAGAAAGAAAGAAAGGGAACCGCAAGTGCCATTTACGAGACAAACACTGGACACTAATATGAGAAGAGGCTTCTTTTCCCTCCAGAGTTAACACAAAAGTTTGGCTATACGGTGAGTTTGGCTATTCAATTTCCTGAACCTTTCACTGATAAGAGAAAGGATACTCTTATAGCTTGGTATTACCTGTGGCTTTTTTTTTTTTCCCCTTTCCAGAAACAAAAGCTAGAGAACTTACAGAGTGAAAAATATGGTAGGGAAAGACGGCTGTTTTGGCTTGTGGGTTGTGTTTCTTTAAACCATCAAATCACAACCAAATTTAGTTATAGCAGAAGCACAGGCTACTGAAGAAGTGTCCTCTGCTAAGGAGTCCAGAAGAAGCCTGTCTACCTCAGGGCTGAGGAGAAATGGCAACGTACCAACCAGTCTGATTTCTCCTTTTCCTGGACCCGTGAGCACGACCCAGGCGAGCCTGAGAGCACACACAATTCTGCCAGATCTTGAACGATGGACAGGAGAGGTTAAGTACAGATTTACGTGTCATCCAAGGGTCTATTTTCTCATTGAAACTCAATGACTTCTCTCTGACCCCAAAACTATCATGACTCCTGTTTCAGGCAAAGCTTGCTTTTCAATCTCGAAAGCTCACACTATTTCTTGGCCTCATTCCTCAGATGTGCTGAAGCACGCTCCACATGCCAAAACCCCTCCTCAGCTACCCTTTCTCTGGCTGGCCTCCCACTTCCTTTCCAAAAAAAGTCGCAACCCTAACACCTTTCTTCAGACTCCACTCACCCTTGAAGACTCACTAAGGAGCCTTCACAGTTCAGTCACTCACCAGCTACCTTACAGTTTACCCCTATAGTATGCTGCACTTCATCCCTATAATTAAAAACTACATGTGCGGCAAGATTTACCACCTCAATCGTCCCAGCTTCAATCCTCCTGCCCTCTCACTGCACCTAGCATTTGAAGGGATTAGTCCTGCTGATGTGGCAGAACAGCATCCCCATCCCTCGTACAGTTTCCAAAACCTGCCTAAACGCCTTCCCTGGACACATCTTCTGACTGCTCTGCCGCAGCACGATTTACCACCACGTTCTCCCGGATGCCATCTAGTCCCTTGACTCCTTGCTAACCCCTCACCCACCTCAGCTTCAGTGTCTTCCTCCTGTCTCCCCTTTGTGGGGGCCCTCCCCAGTTCCCATTTCTCCGTCATCTGCCCCTCTTGGAGAAATCATCTCCTTTTCCTTTTCTGGGTCTACTTATCCTATATCTTACAGTCTGAGGAGCACACCATGAGTGCCGCTTCTGTCACATCATGGCCCTCTTCAAATCCCCTTCCTACATCCCTGATGAAGAAGTATAAATTCCTTGGTGGGCCAGACATTCACTCCACCGTGGTCTGCGCACGGTTCCCTGCACCCCATCAATAAATGTGAGGTGATGCTCCTGCTAATGGTTTTTCCACAGCACTAGGTTTATTCACCTCCACTGCTTTCTCTCACGAAACTAAGCCCACAAGATGAGTTACTCATCCGGTAAACTGGTGATGTAGCACGATGGTTGCACTACAGTCCTGAGCTCTTAAGAGGTCTGAAACTGGAAGTGAGGGCAGGTTAAACAGCTCTCCTCTAGAAGAGAAAGTTTAAGGGGCCTTCTTCTTGTTCTGCCTTCATTTGTCCATAGGTAATACTAGTGACAGTCACAATGACAGCTAATATTCCGAACACTTCTTATATGCCTGGTACAGTTGTCGCGACAACCCAAGGTAGGTATGGTTATTATCCCTACTTTATAGATGAGAAGCATAAGGCTTAGGTAGGATAAATACCATGACCAAGGTTATACTGCCAATAGGTGGGACTGCCAGGACCTGGGCAGTCTGGCTCTGGGTTCTGTGCTTCACCTTTATCCTTCTGAAACTAATGCAAATACACCTTGGAGACGATCAGGTGAAGACAGTAGAAAGTAAACACATGGCACAAAACTCTATGATGAATATGAGGATATTTGTCCCTGAAACTTACGCCTGGTTACAGGTCAAGAGCCACTGTCCCATAGTTTGTCCCCTCTCACAAACGGTAGCCCTTCTTAGTCATACACTTTGATAAGGAAGCAGCGGTCGATCCGAGATCACAAGCTTCCTTTGTTTCACTCACTCACATGTACTATTTTTTAGCCCAAGTCAAGCAGCCTCTTTGGTTAATAAAGATAGAGGATGAGAAGTCCCTTTGAAAGAACTCTGATACTTGGTAACAGCAGCACTTTTCCCAAGCTAGAAGAGACATGAAAACCCTGCAGTACAATAACAAATTTGTATCTTGCCCCCTTCCAGAAAGTCAGAAGCTTCTGTTTTTAGCTCATATAATTTTCTCATTTCAGTATATTCAGCTCAATATTATCTATAATTTACATTACTTGTGCCAGTCTTCTAGGTCTGCAAATAACAGGTTACCTTTTATAGGTAATAAACATTTTTAGGGAAGCTGCCTCTGTCAAACTAAGAAATCTGAGTCCGAATTCTACCTCTGACACAGTGCAATCCAAGTAAATCAAAACCTCTCAACAAGTTTCAGTTTTTTCACATAAAACATGGGCATAATCACCCATACACCTATCCTGAGTTACTCTACCTTGATACCAGGAGGAAAAATAAATACAAACGCATCAGCAAATTTTGAATTCTTATGAAGCAAGATGCTATGAGCTATATATACAGAGTACCTCTGACAGAAATACAGAATACCCATTAAACTCTTCAGAGTTATGTAATAGCATACAGTTTGAAAAACGCTTTCATACATTATTTCATTTGATGGGTATATACAAACTGTAGGACATCATAAGGAAACAGAAATTACGTGTTACTGATAGAAGAATGTGAAACCGTAAGGACTTAAATTACTTTCCAGGATCTACAATCAAGAAAGTAGTCACTGTCTCTCCTGGTTCCACAATATGATATTAGATGAAGGATATGAGGACTTTTTTTTGCCTAGCTTTGGACATACTGTCTCCAAAATCATATGGGATAGTCTGGCTGGTGAGGCTGGTTTTCCGGAAGTAGGAGAAGTCCAGATATAATCTGAATCAGCCACATAAATTTCTTTCTAGAGTAATCTCTAATATGCCAAAGTCTCTTTAATTGAAATCACCAAGAGACTCTCTTTTAGGAGAAAGTCTGAAAATTCCATTAAAATGAAATCAGGAACAGAGAGGCTACTTGTAAGAAAAGATGAAGAATATAGGTTAAAAACAAATTCAAATGTTCATGTATCTGAAAGGCACAACAGGAATTTGAAAAATGAAAAACTAATCTTGGTTCAAAATGAAAACTAGGAGAGACAAAATTAAAAAAAAAATTTTTTTTAACGTTTATTTATTATTGAGAGACAGAGAGAGACAGAGCATGAGCATGGGAGGGGCAGAGAGAGGGGGAGAACCAGAATCCAAAGCAGGCTCCAGGCTCCGAGCTGTCAACACAGAGCCCAATGAGGGGCTCAAACCCACAAACTGAGATTATGACCTGAGCCAAAGTCAGACACTTAACCGACTGAGCCACCCAGGCGCCCGAGGAGAGACAAAATTTTTAAAAGAAATATTTTCTTTCAGTGACCACTGCAGGATGAAAATAATATTCTCCCTACCCTCACTTAAAGACTGTGTTATTTAGTATACCGAAAAACTAAATAAGAACTATGTTATGACAACTCCATGTTCAGAGCTCTGCTGTATCAGATTTTAAAACTAGAATACCATCTCATGACTAAGTGAACGCATTGGAGAAGTAAAGTTCCATAATAAGACTGGTTCATTAGGAGGAACATCCAAGAATTCAATTTATTGATGATCAGAAACACCTTGTTATATGCATGACAGAATGCCAATAATTATTGAAGCTGGGTGATGGGCACGTGGAAGTTCCTTAGTACTATTCTGTTTACTTTATATGTGCTTAAAATTATCCATGATAAAAAAATAAGAAAAACAAACAAACAAACACATTATAAAGCAGCATGGACAAAATAATTCTGGGAAATTTGGGATATTTACATAGTTTTTTACTTGCTCAACTCACAACGTGCTAAATTTGAACATAAAACTTCACAAGATACCCCACCCCGTTCCCTTATTATTCACATTCCCAGCCATAAATGGTGCTCTAGGAGCCCAGTTTCCCGACATCAGCCATTTACACGATGTCTCCAATCCTTTATAGTTTTATATGTTCCCTCAACCACTAGTTTCCGATCACCAAAGATCATGAATTGTTCTGTTGTTCTGTTATTCCATGAGTGGAATAGAAGCTACAAGAACAGAGAAACTGAGAGGAAGTAGAGTTCAGTGGTTAAGAAAACTGGCTCTAGTGTCAGACTTTCTGGGTATAATTCTGGTTCTATCACTTATTATCTAGATGACCTGCAGGTTATTTTGGCTTGAAGAGTGTCCTCTTTTCAAGTGATTTTCTGACTAAGAGAAACACCAAAGGTTATTTCCTCTATTTTAAATTCTTAAATACTTTACAAACCATTTTACTCTAATAAGTCTACCAACTTCTCCAAATGGTAGGCAGTGTAACAAGTCCCAAGGTCTGTTCCCTTATCCAGTTGTGAAATTCATTTCTTTTTTTTTTTAAGATTTTAATTTTTTTAAGTAAACGCTACACTCAACGTGGGGCTTGAACTCACAACCTTAAGATCAAGAGTCACACGCTCTACCGACTGAGCCAGCTAGGCACGCCCCCCCCTTTTCTGATACGATCCATAAACGTACAAATCACACAGCTAAGTATTTTAAGAAGCAGGTGCAAAAAGAAAGCCTTGTTGGTAATACAACATGTTAGATATGCATCCAATTTTCAGTCCAGCTGACTAAGAATACTGGAAGTCACCAACATGAAGTAACCCAATGGGCCCAGTAAGACAAGAATGAATTTCTCTTTTTATATCTCTTGTGGTCAGAAAGTACTTTTGTTCACTTGGGGAAACAGGACCGATGGGGAAGACCAAAGCCAGGACTGAGGAGAGGGCAAGGGCAGCATGCCTAAGTATCTCTGCTCTGTTTACATCTGGCTTGTATTATCAACACTACTTTTTCAGAAACCATCAATCTTAACAGGCAGAAATCCCAAAGAGAATAGTAACAAACTGTTAACAATGTTATCTACAGAAACAAAATCCCAGCATTGCTGTTTAAGGCTGTCATGTCTCCAGAGGGAGCACAAACAGAGCTTCTGCTTCACACATGCCAGCCAATGCCCACCAGGATGCCAGACAGGAGGGCCTCACTGGGGTAAACACATATTGCCAGCATAACAACATACTACACACACTCCCCTAAGGTCAGGCCAAGTATGCTAATGAAGTTAGATTTATGTTTTCTTTCCTTCCTTCCTGTTAAGTAAAAAAGAACATCACTAAGAAACACATGAAAATAATTTATTTATTTTGGCTTTGAATGAACTATTCCTTATTCCCCACTCCTCAATTTCTTAGCTTTTAGTTCTCCACTGAAATGCTTTGCTCTGCATAATCTCAGGCATTTTAGTTATTCAAGAACAACAACAAAAAAGTTAGTTTAATCTTAACTAGATAGCTGAAGATTTCACCAAGGATTACAGGCAGATCACAAGGATCAAGACCTCAGTTCTCTCAACATAATGGAATAAATTAGCAAAAATAAAACTTTTATTAAGTAAAGAGGTATAGTTGAATGGGAAAAAAATAATAGTGGCCCAGAATCCTCTTTAAGAGTAATTAAGTCCAAAGTAATAAAGGCAATAACTCACACTACACAAAAAGAGCACTTGTCTGACTTTATGTGTTTATTCTCTCTTAAATGGATACTACCACGAAGTGTAAACCCTGAGAGGTTTGTTGTTGTTGTTGTTGTTGTTTTGTAATGCAAGTGCCTGACTTAGGCTTTGATTGCAATGGCATTCACTGCCAAGATGTTTATCTCAAATAAACACATTGTCAGCCACATGACTAGAGAAAGAGCCAGGCCACCTCCCCCAACTGAGGCTCCTTTGTTTTAGAAATCCTAGTTGATTTCAATAACTGACCATTTAGGCCACTTGCTTCTTCTCTTCCCACGCTTTAAGTTCCTGCTCTTATGTTTTAAATTCACCAATCAACAGTGAGCCTGCAAAACCCTAGTTTCCCATTCTCAATTCTATTTAAAGCAGAACCTCAGGTATGTGCATGCTCTCTGTCTACCTGTGACCTCAATGTCTGGCCCCACGTGAGCTGTGTAATTTCCAGGTTCTGTAAGCAATAAACTTTTACTTTTTCAAAGTTTCCTGATGGTTACCACTTAAGGGTATCCTGTAATCATAGTAAAAACCACAAGGGCGGTCAAGCCATGACACCGGCTATGGACAGGCTGAGACCAACAAAAAACACTACTATCTATAAACTGAGTGACTGTGACAGATGGAAAAACATCACAGAAGCAAGCCAACAGGTCCAGGCTCATTTAAACAAACCATAACTTTAGTCCACTTCCTAGACACTAACCATTATGGACACAAGCCCAATTACAAGGGACCAAATTAGACCAAAAATGAAACAGAAGCTACAGAGGTCCATCTGAAGCAGTATCTTATGTTGTAAAATGTTACAAATATCAAATCCTTCCAAATTAAGACAAGCTATTCCTCTGCATCCATTTCTTAACTACTACCAATTTGCAGATGTAACTGAATTATGAGTGTCCGTTACTTTCTGCTAGGTTTGTTAAGGTTTCTACTCCTCTCCACCTGATCCCTATGTGTATTTGTCTTAAAACAAAATTCATCATATAAGGAATCACCAATTTTAAAATATGCTGCACTTGGGGGGGATACCCAGGTGGCTCAGTCGGTTAAGCGTCTAATTTTTGATTTCGGCTCAGGTCATGATCTTGCGGTTCATGGGTTTGAGCTCTGCATTGGGCTCTGCGCTGATGCTGATGGTATGGAGACTACTTGGGATTCTGTCTCCCTCTCTCTCTGCCCCTCCTGTAATGTGCATGCTCTCTCTCTCTCTCAAAAATAAACATTGAAATATACTTTAATTCACACCAGTTAATTTAATTAATACGTGCCCACAATCACAGAATAACAGCAGGGAGATATGCAACTATCTGATGATGAACTGCACTAACAGCCCTGGTATTTGTTTACATATAAACACCGAGCTGCTGAGTTTCACAGCAGATCCTGGGGATGGTTAGTCCAAATCTACCAATGATCCTATCACGGGGAGATGAAAAGACTTGGAATGACAAATTAAATGGCTTCCAGGTTTTGGCTCTCATGTATGGGCCCATGCTGCTGAATCACAGCACACTCAAGTTTAAAACTCAGGTTAGGGGCGCCTGGGTGGCGCCGTCGGTTAAGCGTCCGACTTCAGCCAGGTCACGATCTCACGGTCCGTGAGTTCGAGCCCCACATCGGGCTCTGGGCTGATGGCTCAGAGCCTGGAGCCTGTTTCCAATTCTGTGTCTCCCTCTCTCTCTGCCCCTCCCCCGTTCATGCTCTGTCTCTCTCTGTCCCAAAAATAAATAAACGTTGAAAAAAAAACAATTAAAAAAAAAAAAAAAAAAAAAAAAAACTCAGGTTAACAGACTCTTCTAAGACAGTAGTTTGCAAATATAAATGACTGACGCCCCATCTGCTCACTTCCAAACCTCCACACCCTTTCTTCTCCATCTTTTACCCTTGGAAATCCTACGGCTCTGAAAAACATAGCTGGGAAATCACTATCTAAACATACAGGGAGGCAACAGGCAAAGAGCTGCTGAGATCTCTATTTTCTTTTTCAATAAGGATGTTTCCAGCTGATTCCTGATTGGTGGGATGTATGCTGAAGTTTGATTCTAAGTGTTTGGGTATCTACTGGATTTCTTACCTACTTCTCAGTCTCCTAACTGGTCTAGTAAGCTGTGGTTATGGTGTTTTTCCTAACCAGAATCCACTGACTAATGTTAAGAATATGGGCTGGGGGGGGGGGGGGGGCGCCTGGGTGGCTCAGTCGGTTAGACGTCCGACTTCAGCCCAGGTCACGATCTCACGGTCCGTGAGTTCGAGCCCCGCGTCGGGCTCTGGGCTGATGGCTCAGAGCCTGGAGCCTGCTTCTGATTCTGTGTCTCCCTCTCTCTCTGCCCCTCCCCTGTTCATGCTCTGTCTCTCTCTGTCTCACAAATAAATAAACGTTAAAAAAAAATTTTTTTTTTTTTAAAAAGAATATGGGCTGTGGGAAAGAGTGGCTACAAAATGCCACCAGCACACACGTACAATACTCTATGGTGGTTGCCACTTTGGGTTTGAAACCCAAAAAATTAAAGCATAAAAACACCTTAGAAGGCTTTGATCTACTATGAAAAACTGTCTTGAAATATATGGTCTCAAAAATTTGCAAAGATATACCCTAAACTGTTAGTCAATGGTAATCTCTGGCTGATATCACTATTAGAAATTTTTATTTTCTTCACATTGCTTATATATCTATTTATTTTTCTCCAACTCATATTACCTATTACCTGTTAGCTTTTAGCCTAATTACTATAATGTCCTTATGACTTCTGCCTGGGTTTTGATTTGTCATAATAGAGCAGTTCTAAACAGTAACCAGAGCACTCCTCTGCTCTTTGGACTTCTAAGGACTCTCCAATAAATGCCTAAAGTTTCTTGCCAATCCTATTCTCCCACTCAGAAGGCTTTAACTTTCTAGAGAGCGCAGTAGGTGAAAATACACCAAATAGCATTTGGTCATTGGTCAAGTGATTCTGGTACAAGATCTAGAAGGGTCAGCATGGTTTAGAATGAATGATAGCACATATTGGTGTCAGAGATAAACTGCGGGTTCTGGCACACCATGCTGGTCACAGGGATCGTGGGGGCACACCAGATCCTTAGATTTTCCATAGAATAATCTAGCTAATAGACTAATTACTGAAAAATACTCCACACTAGTGCAGCTTTTTACTCATATGTCTTAGGAGGCAGAGTAGCACTGACTCCAGTCAACCCCGAGTTAGTATTATCAGATTAAGCTCACCTTTGTGGCCATGATCTTCACCCCATGAATTCTCCACTCTCCATTTCACAAATGTACCATCCTGATCATCCTGCAAAAAAGTGGATAACAGTGTATGGTCTGAAACTAGATCCCTCCTGCTGAGGTGTCACATAATTTTAGCTCTTCTTCAGCCACTTAGAAGAAACAGCCTTCTCTATACAGCCATGATCTACATGACCAGGGCCAAATATTCTCTACTATAACTAAAGGGATACTCTAATAGAAATGGGGTTTAACTCTTGAGGTAAAAATGCAATAAATCTAATAAATACTATTTTCTCCATTACACTGTAGTCTATATTAAAAATAAGCATAATAAAATGCTCCTTGGCTGAAAATACAAAATATTAAATTACTAAAAGTGGTGAATACCATCTGAAGATGGGGACCCTTGCTTTTAATCAATTAGCATTCTTTGTAATGGCTTCCCACTATATTGATTACAGAAATGATTCTAAGACCTAGTCAGAGTTTTAAAAAGAAAACAAATACATTTTCATCATACAGCCTAATTTTCTCCTTAGGGGAACCAAGTAATGATACTCTCCAAATGTGCACTTTTATTGATTCAGTTACACAAGTATTGAATTTAATACAATACAGATTGAATGGCAAAGCAAAAGGACTATTTTCATAAAACAAAATCCAGATGGTTCTACCGTTCTCCCTCCTCTATCTTCATTAATAAAATAAACTCAATTATAATCTTCTTAAAGGAACAATGTCACTTATCATGATAACCTTCATTTATAACCTTTACTATAGTGACACAGAAAGGGATAAGAGGAAGGCTCCATTTGGGAAAAGACTTTATTCTTTTATGTTTACCCAGGGCATTTGCTGATGTCAAAACAACTTAAATCTTTGTAGCATGAGAAGAAGAGTTGGCTACTGCATTATCTCCTAATGATTTCATCTGTCAACTCCCACTTGCATATAACTGCATGAGTCTCAGCTACATGGGATTTGACTCTACTCTTGGCAGTTTTCTTAGATCTCAGTAATTTTCAGTCTCAGAAATAGCCAAAAATCAAATCAACAAGTTTCAAACACCCTTATCTGTACTACCCCTGCATCGCAGCCCTAGGTACCTTCAAAACCACATAAGTAAACTCTACACTCTGGGGCTCGCCTATTGGATGTGTGTTCTGGTTTTCTACCCCCCTCACTGTAGAATATATTTATTTTCCTTTTAAATATCTGTATTAGATCTGTTAGAATCTGTATTACCTAGGGTCATTTATTACAATGAGTCTGCAAATGTTTCCTCTCCTTTCCTTTGCCAATGAATTCCTGCATGGCCTACATACAGCTGTTCTCTATGTCATCTACAAATATAGAATAATACCTGGACCTCCCTCATAAGGATTCCAAGAAATCAGCAACAAGAAAGAATATCCCAGAGTGTAGCTACTAGCGCTTACTTTTGTATAACCGTTCAAATGCAGTGCAAACTAGTTTTGGCAGTCAAACCCCAAATTGGAGGGAAGAGAGAAATCGCAATATAAAATTCCAGTTATTATAATATAAATTCTGCTTTATACTATTAGCACATAAAGTGGCTCCATTTCCCTGAGGAAAAAATGACATCTTAATAAACCATACCAATCAAAGAATGGAAGTGCCACAGAAAATGACATAGTATGTAGGATTTTTATTTCTGAGTAAGTATGTATGATTCTTAGTTCTGAAAAACAGGAATATCACACAGATGGAAAATGATAAAAAGCTGAACCTCTCCTGGAAATTACAGGCTTTTTCATTTATTTTTGTCCTTTAATAATCCTCTAAAAAATTTAAAAATTTAATTTAAGGAGCTTCACTAAATCCACCTTTAGTTATAAATCCACTAAATTTTACAATATAGCAGTCCAAACATACAAATATGAACTCAATGTTTTATTCTAAGTATTTTAGTATTTTATTTAATTTTGTATTTCATTCTATTTTTTATAGTATTTTATGAAAAGTTCCTTCTAATGTTTTGCTTCTAATGTCAAGGTAGTTATTCTGTGACTTTCCAGTGATTTGGCTACAAAAAGAACATTTCTGCTATGATGGTAAAGAATTAAAGTAGTTTGAAGCCTTTTTTTCCTTTGATCACTAGCACAGGGGTAAAATATACACTTTACAGCCTAGAAATGGGTGAGCTTATTCGTGAAAGATAAAATTTCAGTTACTGTTTCCAACACTGTGTCCTAGAAATAGTGACACTACTTTTCACAGTATTTCATAGTAAATTCTAAATACTTTATATTTACATTTTCCTGAATAGCTGTGCATAAATCCAGTAATGGGCACAAAATCCTCAAATTACTGTTCCTGAAATTTTAGTGGAGAAGAATCTGAATGACAAATGAAAAGAAGGTAAGTCTAAAAACATAAGTCATCAAGATATGAACATAATTTAATTCCTTATAAATAGAAGTTATTTTATTTATAAGTTAATTCCTTATAAATAGAAGTTATCTTCTCCCCCAGGTTCTCTTGCTGATTTCTCTTCACACCAAGAACTTCCAAAGTCACAAAAAAGCTGTTCCTTCCCTACCCTCTTTGACCCAAATTCTGCTCCTCATGGAAAGTTCCTATTTTTATTACCTCTGAGCAGGCAGCCAAACCCCAAGTGACGCGAGTACAATGTTTTACTTGGAAGTTAACTTTTAACAGAAATCACATGAATGAAGCTCTCTTGGGTAACAGTCTACAGGAGAATGTAGGTCCATCTGTGCAAACACTGCAGTAGGCATGCTGAGGGTCATACCTTCTCTGAGACAGCAGTGAAGGTCATGGCGTGGGTCATAAGTGACTCACCAAAAGTCAACCTCTCAGCTTTATTCATGTTCTTCAAGGAGACACCAAACACTAACTCATGATCATAGCTGTAAAAAGAATGGTAGTACAGAATAAAGACAGTACAATCAAGGGGGAAAACCGGCTTCGGGATTTAAAGGAATATAGAAGAAACTGAAGGGGCTCAACAGTTCCAAATAAATATGGGCTGTAGCATTTCAGAGAATACACATGCAGAATTTAGTCTCTCGATGGGATTCCATTCTCTAAGTGTCACAAGAGTGCTGAGAAAAATATGAAGTAATTAAACATATTACTTCAATATATTGATATTAAAATATGAAGTAATTAAACATATTACTTCAATATGTTGATATAAACATCCCCATATCAAAAAGCTGACAAGATGAGTTTGTAATGGTCATTTTGGCAAGAAAAACTGTAAAAAAGCCTTTTTTTTTTTAAGTGTTTGTTTATTTTTGAGAGAGTGCGAGCAGGGGAGGGGCAGGGAGAGAGGGAGTCAGAGGATCCGAAGTGGGCTCAGCGCTGACAGCAGAGAGTCAGATGCGGGGCTCAAACCCACAAACCAGGAGATCATGAACCTGAGCATAAGTCAGATGCTCAACCGACTGAGCCACCCAGGAGCCCCTCCCCACCAAGAAGAAACAAAAAAACAAACTTTTGAAGTAACTTAAAAAAATAAAAAAGATCTCTTCTGAGCTGAATTCATTCAGTTTCTGAATTCATTTAGATCACTGTTGATGGTGAAATTTAAATAAACAATGTCAAAAATATTGAAGAATATTGTCAAAGTTAAAAAAAAAAACATGAATTCTCTCTTTTAGCAGATTTCTTTCCTCTGTTGTTAACTGTCAGCTAATTTCTCAACTTCTTAGAAATAACAATAAGAAAGCATAAAGGGGTGTATTTTATAATAGTCAAGGAATTTTGTATGATTTAGTTAGCAAATGAATCTTCACTGTCATAAACAACCAGGAAAATGCTTTAAAGCATACATGGAAATTAGTCCTAGTTGTCATAAAGACAAAATACATAAGGCATCAAAGAGAAGTAGTTAAGGATGAAATAGCGAATAAGAAATCTAAAAAACCTTTCATTACATCTTAAATGCACTGAGCAGACTTACAGAGCAACTATTTTTAAAAATGCTTTTCTCATATAGGATGGCTTTTCAGGAACATGCAACAATTTCAACTTAGTATGAAGTATGATCTTGACTTCCCAGGTTAGAGCATGTATGTACGTGGAGGTTCTGCTATGAGTCCTCAAACTCTACAAGATGCAAAGAGAGAGACCACCCTTGACCCTTAATCTTTGGGTGAACCTCAGCTGAGTCATTTCATACCAAGAGTACACTCCAATAGCAACAACCCACAAAGGATTTTTTATTTTAAATTTCTTGTACTCACACATTCATATCACTGAGGCCCAGCTTGCCACTGAAGTGTTTTCCAACATCGCAGCCGAACCACACAGCCTAGAAATGGAGAAAGAGGAAAAAAAGAAAGTCAACATAAATCCTATTTTCCTAATACACCAAACAAGCGGAGGTTTTAACCCCAATGTGGAAGACACAGAAACAACACCAACCTCTCCATCTTTGATGGAGGCTGCAACCATCTTCTTCAAGAAGTCAATGGGCTGGTTGTTATATAGAGTTTTTCTCCCGCCAACCATATTGCTTAAGTAGTCCACTGTGTAAACTCTGTTGTACTTGTGCTGGGGCCGAGGGTCATTCACTAAACAAATCTATTGAGATCAATACCACATTGATTAGAACATAAAACCAGGAATGTGAAACAAGACACACACACCTCTCCTCTAAGTTCATATGTGGGCATCAAACTCATCACCTCTGCCTACAAGAAAAAAACATTACAAATACCTTGTGTTAAATAACAAAGAAACAAAAAGTGAGTCATGTGAGAGAGATTCTTGCAGAATCCAGTTGGGGACACCCTTTGGGAGCTACATCTACTTGTTTTTCCTACTGGCAAGAATTGCCCCAAAACTAATTCTGAAGAACTGTATGCACGGAGTATCAAGGCAAGATAGAGATGACATCTCTATAAGATCCTTGCTCTCAAGTTACAAGACAAGCTCAACTCCTGGCAATACAGCAACCAAGCTGGGATTCCACTGATAATGTCATTTGCTTATAAGAGGTTCAAGATACCAACAAAGTAAGAGGCTCTGGTCATCTTGCTAAATTGGTGGAGAAGACATGAAGAGAGCAGAAAAAACTAGGAGAGGACAGTGCTTCCTTCCACAAGAGGGTTCCTAATGAGCCCACGGTACAGAGGTGCTCTGAACCCACAGTGAGAAACACCTAATCTCCTTTTATGGTCTTGCACTTGAGATTGATTCTGGGCCCAAATCATGGAAGCATGTGCGAGTTAAACTGACTGCTGGCCTAAAGTTAGAAAAGTCTCTGAAGAGGAGCACTGAGGAAAGGTGACAGATCCTGAGATGATCAACTTCATAATTAAGTACATAAAATATGTCAGAGGAAGGGGGAAAAAAGTGTGTTTAGTGTCTTGTTTGATGATCGCATGTTAACCCAAGAATCTTATGCCCTTCCCTGTAGTCAACAGGTATCTGAAAGTAAACAGCCAGTGGCTGCCAGTGCCTGTCTCCAACCTTATTTTCCATATTGAAGAGTGGCTTGACATGTTCCCTGTAAAACTCCAACGGTGTTATGGGGCCAATCTTCTGATAATTTTTATCTTTGTCTCGATACTCCCAGGTAAATGTCTCTGGTGGATTACCCAAACAAATGCACACCACTCGGAATATCTGGAAGAAAGGAGGACAAATGAGCAATGGCTAGGGAAAAGTGTTACCTCGTCATTTTCTTCAAGCTTGGGAAACACAAGAAATCAGCAGCTTATTCAAGCCAGAAGTTTCACAGGAAATCTAGTACTTCCAAAAATTTGAAGGCTGATGTCTAGGACTTGAGATCATTCAACTTGTGAGTTCATAAACACTCTGAACAATACAATTCTGAAATGTTAATAGTTAGTGCTTAGGATTTTCCCTGCAAATTATACTTCTTTAGCCAAGAAACCGCTCACCACTGATACCCAATAAGATCTGGGTTGCTACTCTGGTGATTATATTTTAAGTGACAAATAATGATGTATTTTATAAATGGATTTCCTTCCCTTTAGGCATCTAGGTTTTCCATTGATTATGACAGGGATCTCCACTAACAGAAAAGGCATTAACTTTTCAGTTGGAGCTTGGATGATAATGCCTATTAAAAGTATTATTAGAACAAAAATAACTTCTAGTGGAAGGTACCATTTTTGGGGTCATGAGACCCTAACATATTTTCTAATGATGTCACACCTTTCAAGTTATCATTATAATCCAAGGATATATTTTGCATTATTTTCATCTTATAAAAAGACAAAAATAGAAGCATAAAGAAATATCTTGTATAAGGTCTGCTCTATCAAATTTGCTATATCTTTTTAAAAATATAACATAATCTCTACCCCACAGTTACCACCCTGATCCAATTTCATCAGTTATTATCTGCATTATTTGTACTACACGTTTGTATACTCCATTACATTCCAGAGAAATGAATATTTATTGAATGTGCCTATTTTATGCTAGATACTAGGTATCTGCTAGGCTTTGTTAATTCTCATAACACTCTCTCAAGGTATAATTTCCCCTCTCTCTTTTTTTTCCCCCAAGAGATTGAGACTCGAAGAAATTAAGATCTACTTAAGGTCACATAGCCAATAAATGCCAGAACCATGGTCTGAACTAAGGTCATACGTTGTTTTTTTTTTTTTTAAAAAAGCTCTATGGGTACAGGGTTTAAGAAAAGGGAACATTTACTGAATGTCATGCTGTACTATAGTCTTTGAATACCACATCTCTAAATCTTCTAAACAAAAGTAGTATGTTATTTCCATTTTACAAATAGAGAAACCAATACTCAAGGGAAAACTAATAAGGGAAAACTTCAAGGGAAAACTAACAGAAAACTAATAAATGGCAGAATTAGGATTTGCATTCAGATCTGATTTCAGTGCTGTTTCCATACCACCACGAATCAAGCATTTAACACTGTAACTTTCTCGGTTTCATATAATTTGTCTCCTCAAAAGACCATAAACTTCTTAAGGATAAGGACCAGGTCATGGATATTTGGTCTCTCCTACAGCATAGCATGTAGCACTATGTCTGATCTAGATATAATAGCTGATCTGAACACTGTTCTATTCTCCACATCATTAGAGGATGAGTAATTTTAGAAACATTAGTTTCTTCAAGTCATTTCCCTGTTGAAGATTTCATAATGCTTTCCTATTACCTCCCACAACAAATCTAAATTCCATGACCTTATTTACTATTCTCACTTTTGTTACTGAGACATAACATATATTCAGTAAGTATATAAAGTACACTAATCTGAAATATACAGCTCTATTCAACTTTTTACATACACACATACCAATGTAACTACCATTTATATCAATATACAGAACATTTTCGGGGCTCCAGAAGTTCCCCGGTCCCTTGGCAATCAATAACCCACACCACCCCCACGTTAAGTACCATTTTGACTTATATAACCATTGATTAATTTTGCCTGTTCTTTAACTTCATATAAATGGAATCATACAGCATATTTTCTTTTGTGTCTGATTCTTTTGTTGACATAATGCCTGTGAGATTCACTGGCTGTGCTGTGGGTATTACTAATTTGTTCTTTATTGCTGTATAGTAGTCCACTGTGTAAACATATTATAGTTTATCTACTCTCTTACAATTTGAGACATGTTGCTTTGTTTTATATTATTTGTTTACCGTGATTATAAATTATCCAAGCCAGTTTGTAACACTTCCAAGTCAGTCTGTAATACTTTGGAAAGAATAGTTGGCTCCAAGCAAACTAACCATAGTTACACAAGTTCTAACTTAAAAAAAATATTTCCAAAGTATAATCTCCAGAGTCTCTGACACTGTATCTTCTTGATAAGAGGCTCTGCTGTTCTGAAATAACATTCCCTGTTCTCAAAGGTACGACTGACAGAGAGCTTTAGATAGCCAAGTCTGCTCTCTGGTGGTCAACCTGGGAATGTCACCTGCTTCTCACAAGACGCACTTGGCATTCAGGACAAAAGAAAAATACTAGTCATCGAATACAAGTCATTATACACAATTGAATAAAGTAAGACTATAACCACATACCTCAGATTATAAGTACATATGAAAAACCGTAATTATCCATTTAGGAAAATATATTTGTGACTTCAATTGAAATTATCCACTCCCCATCCCAGCACTTGCTATCTTTCCTTTATTTTCCTCCATAGCACTAACCTTCTAACATATTATACTTTTTATATATTTTATTCATCTCTATTAGAAAGTAAACTAGGGGCGCCTGGGAGGCTCAGTCGCTTGAGCGTCCGACTTCGGCTCAGGTCACGATCTCGCGATTCGGGAGTTCTAGCCCCATTTCGAGCTCTGTGCTGACAGCTTGGAGCCTAGAGCCTGCTTCAGATTCTGTGTCTCCCTCTCTGTCTCTCTGCCTCTCCCCTGCTCACATTCTGTCTCTCTCTCAAGAATAAATAAACATGAAAAAAAATTTTTTTTAAAAGAAAGTAAACTATATGAAGGCAAGGATTCCTGTCTGTGTTGTTCACTGCTACATCCCAATGCCTAGATAGTACCAGGGATATGTGTTAAAGAAATACCTACTGAATAAATAATTTGTAAATGTGATTTTAGACTAAACTTAGTATAAGAACCAACCCGATAAAAAGGTGTTAGAGAGCCAAGGGAGTGGATTCAGGGAATATGGGCTCTCTAAAACACTAAAATACTGAAGGCAGAGAAATATGGGTCTCAATGACACATGGGAACTGAAAGTGCTTTTTCTCTAACTTCCCAAACTAATAATAAGGTGACCCTGCTGACTCTGAATATAGTTTAAAAACTAAACAACAACAAACCCCAGAGGAATCCAATGTTTGTAATTATTCCTTAAATAGAGATCACCAGAGAATGTTGTCTTAAAATTGTGACATGAGCGAAATATAAGAGGGCAATGGTATGCCAAAAATTTATCTCAGTGAAGGATTCACCGAGATCCTTCCCTTGCATACTTTGGGGAGCAAAGGGAAGCCATGCTGAGACATGCTGCATCTATACCTGCCTCTTGTGGCCAGCTGGCTTCTATGATTTTATATCCTTGGCTAATTAAAATTATTGGGAGTTTATGGAGTGCCTGGCTGGCTCAGTCAGCAGAGCATGCAACACTTGATCTCGTGAGTTCAAGCCCCACAGTGGGCACAGAGGCCAATAAATAAATAAACAGGGAGTTTAAACTAACCTCAAGGGGTGCCTTGGTGGCTCAGTCGGTTGAGCGACCAACTTCGGCTCAGGTCATGATCTCACGGTCTGTGAGTTCGAGCCCCGCGTCGGGCTCTGTGCTGACAGCTCAGAGCCTGGAGCCTGCTTCAGATTCTGTGTCTCCCTCTCTCTCTGCCCCTCCCCCACTCATACTCTGTCTCTGTCTCAGAAATAAACATAAAAAAAAATTTAAACTAACCTCAAAATGCGGATATGTGTACCAACCTATAATCCATCAGAAAAGCTTCGACTGGTGTCAGAATGGCCCATGTCCTATTTCCAGTTTATATCCATTTTGTACTATTGCCTATGTTTCTTATTATATTGTCTACAAGTAGGAAGAATGTAAATTATAAAGGGTTTTGCCTCTTAAGTCTAATTTTATTAAAAAAAGATCCATTATAATGGGTCTCTAGAAAAATTTCTCCAGAGAGATCTGTTCATTTTCAATGATCTGCTGAAGTCTACATGGCGAATGATAAAACCAATAAAGGGAATGGAAAAAAGAAAAAAGGACAAAGAAAGCATGAGGCATGCAACATGGAACAGGGAATGTGTGGATCTCACTTTAAAGACAAATGATGTGGGACTAAATCAATTCCCATAGCCGTGGCTCAATGGGAGACAGACATCAAGTGAGAGGAGGAAGGGAGGATGTAATAGTTGACAATCAGCCATGAACACTTACCAGGGCAAGAGTTTAAAGCCGGCTACAGGCAAACACAGGATGGAGGAAACCATGGTAATTCAAAGGGTTAGAATGGAAGGTAGTTCAAAGATATCAACCTAACTACACTAAATGGAGAAAACTGGTAAGGCTAAAAGATTTTGGTGTCTAGAACCACTATAGAGGTGACAGAATCTTCATTTGTTTTTACAACACTGGGTTGCTGGGAGAGTGGACAATAAAGTTTAATGAACTATAGAAATATTAGTTGCTTACTGCTATAAAAAATGCAAAGCTACAGTGCCCTTAAGAGATGATCTACTCCAAGTTACTGATTGAGGAATTAGGCTCAAAGGTAAAATGACCTATTGATCACAGAATAGAATGGCCACAAGGACACAAAAGGGGTCACCGAAAATAGCTGAACTTTGAAGAAAGTTCAGTGTGGAGGATAAATAAGCTATTTATAAGAGGGAAGGAGCAGGGCCTTGGGGACTGCTGATAATGCCAAGAAGACAGCTCTCTACTGCTTTCTAGTGGGGAATGAAAGAAGGGCAACAATCTGTTAAAAAGAAAATCAAAAACACTCACCTGTGCCTGCAAGAGCAGACAGAGGAGATACTTTCTGGAGGCACTGAATATGTTTTCAGGCAGAGAAAGACATTAAAAAGTACCCTGAGGGGCGCCTGGGTGGCTCAGTTGGTTAAGCGTCTAACTTCGGTTCAGGTCACGATCTCACAGTTCGTGAGTTTGAGCCCTAAGTCGGGCTCTGTGCTGACAGCTCAGAGCCTGGAGCCTGGTTCAGATTTTGTGTCTCCCTCTCGCTCTCTACCCCTCCCCATGCTTGCTCTCTGTCAGTCTCTCTCAAAAATAATAAACATTAAAAAAAAAAAAGTACCCTTAAAAGGTATGTGCCTTTTCTGTGATGTTAAAGGAAATGAGCTCATACAGAGAGCTGATAACTAATAGTCAAATGATGATTTTGAGGTTACTTCTAGAGCAGTGTTTGAATCAAAGAAATAGTTAGAAATGCAGACTCTCCAGCTGCATCCAGACCTGAATCAATCTGCATTTTAATAAGATCTCCAGTGGATTCATAAGTACATTAAAGTTTGAAAGCACATTTATTCTTTCCCTCCTTCAAACCCTTATTCAATTATTATTTATTATTTTTCTCATTTGCATTTGCTATCCTTTTTGACATGCTGGTTCCCTCACACTGCCCTAACTGCCAAAAGACGGTTGCTTAAATCTGCAAGCCCTCTGCTTCAAGGTACCGTGACATCACCTGATTCTTCCTTTTTCATTGTCCTCCACATGAGCAAGTCCTGACAGCTTCACTTCTGAAATGTATTCCAAAATGTATTTATTTCTCTTCAGCTTCAGTGTCACCGACCTGGTCCAAATCACTATAACCTCTCATTTACATGACCACAATAGCCTCCTAATGGTTTTACAATCCATTCTCAAAGCACTCGGAAGGATTTTTTTTTTTTATTCTTTTTTGAATGTTTATTTATTTTTGAGACAGTGAGAGACAGGGCATGAGCAGGGGAGGGGCAGAGAGAGAGGGAGACACAGAATCTGAAGCAGGCTCCAGCCTCCAAGCTGTCAGCACAGAGCCCGACTCAGGGCTCGAACTCATGAGCTGTGAGATCATGACCTGAGCCGAAGTCGGACGCTCAAGCGACTGAGTCACCCAGGCGCTCCAACAGAGGGATTTTTTTTTTTAATTGAAATGTTACCTCACAATAAAATGCAAAATCACCACCATGGCCATATATAAGCCAGTTCTCAATTTATCTCTACAAGACCCATTCCACAACCATTCCCACCTTTGCTCAGCTCAAGCCGCATTGCTTTCCTTTGTTCCTCAAAAGTACCAAGCTTTCTCCCATCTTAGGGCTTTTGCACGTACTGTCTTCTCTGCCTGGTATGCTCTGTGTCCACTACTCTGCATGGTTGGTCTTCCTGTTACTCCTGGCTCAGCTCAAATTTGACCTCAGGAAGGCTTTCCCTGACCACCTCATTAATCACCATATTATATGTTCTTCCACGTACATATCACATTAGATAGCTTCTTGTTCATTTATTTGTGTATTGTCTGTCTTCCTCCACTAGTATGTAAAGTCCATGAGAGCAGGGACCCTATCTGTCTTGGTCATCACTGTACTCCTAGTGCCTAGAAATGCTTAATATTTGTAGGTACTCCATAAATACTTGTGGAATTAATGAGTATCAATTTTTCTCCTTCTCTTCATTGCCAAGCCTCTTGAAACTACCTTCCTTTTCTTGCCATGGTTTGACTCCTCTCCATCTAGCTCCTTCCCTCCTCCTTTCTACTAACACTATTCTATACACCCATTCAGGAAATCAGCAGCCTTTTCTCAGTCCTCATATTCTCTGACCTGTCTACAACATCTGACCTGATGATTGGTGCCTACATCACAACATAGTTCTGGCATTCACTTTTATAGAAATAGGTATCTTCCAGAATTCTCTATTCAGATCTATTCTATCCCCATGTAGATAGCTAGATTGAGTCACTCATGTCAAGCAGGGACTTATGTCAAGCAGTGTCATAAGAAGTCAAGGGGGTTGCAGCTACGACCAGATATTGCCAAAACCAGCACTGGTTTCTGATGACACCCAGAACTGATAGGCAGCAGAATCAGAGGAAGCCTGCAAAGGCCCACGGCTGATTAAACTCTAAAAAGGAAGATTTTTTCAACGTTTATTTATTTTTGGGACAGAGAGAGACAGAGCATGAATGGGGGAGGGGCAGAGAGAGAGGGAGACACAGAATCGGAAACAGGCTCCAGGCTCTGAGCCATCAGCCCAGAGCCTGACGCGGGGCTCTGGGCTCACGGACCGCGAGATCGTGACCTGGCTGAAGTCGGACGCTTAACCGACTGCGCCACCCAGGCGCCCCTAAAAAGGAAGATTTTTGCAGCAAACTGTCAGACCCTCCAGATGCTGACCTTTTCACATCTCACCACATCAAAAAGGCAGTGCCACTGAAGGCTCTGCCTGACTGATCTCTGAACATAACAGATTCTCCACTGCTTGAACATAACAAGCAGCACATGCTCAGAACTTCATCTCAACTATGCGCCCAAGGACTGGCTTTGCATTTGTTAACTTCTTACCTTGTTGTATCTTGTTTAATGTATGACTTTGTATTCTGCTTTGTTTTCTGTGTCACGTATGAAGCCAAGTTAAACGTGCGGAGAAATGTCACTGAATTTGGAATCCTGAACCTGCTTTACAGTTATTTTAACGTTGATTTATGATTGAATAAAGCTTGATATTGTAGACACAACTTGTGCGTGTCTTTGTAGCGCGCTCACACCTTCTATTCTCCTTCAAGGATTTCAATCATCCCCAAGGCTTCAGCCATTTGTACTATCATCACTATCACTTTTCTAGATTCTTCTTCTTCTTGAGTTCCAGAATTGCTCCCATGTGCTTGAAACCCATTTCCAACTGGACAGTGCCTTGAGACTAGGCACTTTAAAGCCAATGTTTCCCCTCCTCACAGTGGTCTCTGAAAATAATTTCTCTGACTTATATGAACCACAGCAGCATTCGCCCAGCTACCAGGCTTAAAACCTTGTTACTTTTTTATTTTTATTATTTTTTTAAATGTTTATTTATTCCTGAGAGACAGAGACAGAGTGCAAGCAGGGGAGGGGCAAAGAGAGACGGAGACAGAATGTGAAGTAGGGTCCAGGCTTGGAGTTGTCAGCACAGAGCCTGATGCGGGGCTGGAACTCATGAACCGCAAGGTCATGACCTGAGCCAAAGTCAGATGCTTAACCAACTGAGCCACCCAGGCGTCCCTAATCTTATCATTTTTTAAAAATTTTTATTTGAATATAATTGTAACCATAACACAATGTTACATTAGTTTCATGTGTACAACACAGTGATCCAATACCTCTGTATGTTATGCTATGCTCACTGCAAGTGTAGCTACCCTCTGTCACCACACAACACTATCACAGTATCACTGACTACACTCCCTAACTGTACTTTTTATTCCCATGACTTATACATTCCATAACTGGACGCCTGTATCTCCCACTCCCCTTCACCCAATTTGCCTGTCCCACCAACCCCCTCCCTCTGGCAATCATCAGTTTGTTGTCTGTATTTATAGACCTGATTCTGCTTCTTATCTTTATTCATTTCCTTAACCTAATTTTTACAATGGATAGTTGGCAGATAAGCTGCCAAGTCATACAGATTTTTCCTCTAAGATCTCTCTCAATTTCTCCCCTTTTCCATTTCTATTGTCACTATTCTTGTTCAGACCAAGTTACTACACCCTGAACTGCTACAGCTTCATAATTGATCTTCCTAACTCTCCTCCCTCCAGCTTCACCTAACTAAATTAATCTCCTAAAGTGCAGCTGTATTTTAATTACATCTCAAAAATCTTCCTAACTTCTCATTTCCTGCTAAATTAAAATGAACTCTCATCCTAATATTCAAAATTCTTACAATGTTAGGTCTAATTCTAACTTTCCACTTATTCTAGCTTCAAACTTCAATATACCTCATATCATTAATTTAATGCAGATTATAGGGGCCAGCCCTAGAGATTCAGATTCAGTATATTTGCAGTGGGACCCAGAAATTTGTATTTTTTGACAAGCTTTTGATGAGTCTTTCTTGTCTTTTTTAAAAAAAATTTTATACATTGAAAGTTTATTTATTTATATTTGAGAGTGAGTGTATGCACACACACAAGCAGGGGAGAGGCAGAGAGAAAGGGAGAGAATCCGAAGCAGGCTCCGTGTTGTCAGTGGGGAGCCCAACAGGAGGCTGGACATCACAAACCATGAGCTGAAATCAAGGGTCAGAAGCTCAACCGAGTCACCCAGAGGCCCCCAAGCTGCTGATGCTTCTAACGCAGATAGACTTCAGACTAGTTTTTGAGACATACCATTCTAGCTCCTCCCTAAGACTCTAGGTACTACCCCACTCATCACCCAACAAATCTGCCTTGAGCATGTCTAGAATGCTTTTCACTCCAAACTCACTTCATTCAAACCACATCTCAAATGCAACTTTCTCCAGGAAACCTTTCTTGATCTCCCAAATAAGACACAGCAATTCTATCTTTGGAGTTAGATATGTTTGCATACCTCTTAAGACATTTAGTTTGCTTTGCTTTGTAATTTATTTTATTCCCCTACTAAACGTAAGCCACTTAACATGTATTATCTGTAACTCCTTCCACACACCAGGCACTGAGAAGTATTTGACTGAATGCTGTGTAGCTCCAGAATGCTTCACGCAATATGCCTCCTGGGTGCTACTATCAGAAAGAGAACCTTGGGGCGTCTGGGTGGCTCAGGTGGTTAAGCATCCGACTCTTGGTTTCAGCTCACATCATGATCTCATGGTTCCCTGAGTATGAGACCCATGTCAGGCTCTGTGCTGAGAGTGTGGAGCCTGCTTGGGATTCTCCCTGTCTCTCTCTCTCTGCCCCTCTCCCATTCATGCTGCCTTCGTCTCTCTCTAAATTAATTAATTAATTAATTAGAAAGAAAGAAAGAAAGAAAGAAAGAAAGAAAGAAAGAAAGAAAGAAAGAAAGAAAGAAAAATAGAACCTTGAACCAGATGGATCAAAGTCTGACTCAGCAAGCAATTTCGAACATTCTTTCAAGTGAAGAGGAGGACTAAAAGTTTTTGATCTACTTTAAAAAGAAGAAAGCATGTTCCCGGGCTTTTGTCTTCTTTTTATAATATCCACTAACTAAGATAGAAGAAATGTAGGTTTATTTTCAAAATAATTCTGATCCTCATTGGGCTAAAAAGAGAAATGTGACTTGAGATCCAATAAAGATATTTAAATGATGACAGTTCACAAAGCTAAGGAATAAGTCATTATATTTGATTTTCATGATAGATAAGGTTGTAAAAATGTATTTAGGGTTGTAAGCAAACATGATACACAGTTAATCTCCATTTTAACTAAGGATTTTATATTGTTTGGAGATGTGAAATTATCACCTCTAAAGAAATATAGTCAACTGACTTTCAGCTCAGAATACTTAAAAGAGACTGCCTGAGTTTACATATTTAGTTAATATTACTTGAGAATTTTAACTATTAAAGAGAGTCTTTATTTTTTTTTTTTTTAATGTTTATTTATTTTTGAGAGAGAGAGGGAGAGAGACTGTGAGCAGAGAAGGGGCAGAGACAGAGGGAGACAGAATCCAAAGTAGGCATGATGCTGTCAGTGCAGATCCTGACATGGGGCTTGAACTCACAAACTGTAAGATCATGACCTGAGCCCAAGTTGGACGCTTAACTGACTGAGCCACCCAGGTGCCCCAGAGTCTTTGGTTTAAGTACTTACTGGTTTTCCTGATTATGTCTATTTAGTAAAAAGGGACACATAGTATGTGAACATTATCTGTTTCCTTTAAGAACCTTTAAGAACTAATGTGAGGTTAGTCCCTTATTCAGTGTCAGAGATGTCCTCCAAGGCCATCAAAAGAATTCCCTTTTCTCTTCCAGAACCCAGAAGAGAAGGCCATACTAGAAAATGTTATTTCTTTGCAGCAGTGGATCTTAACCAGAAGCTTTTAAAAGTACAGATGCCTAGGGGCGCCTGGGTGGCTCAGTTAGTTGAGTGTCTGACTTCAGCTCAGGTCATGGTCTCGCAGTCTGTGAGTTCCAGCCCCACATCAGGCTCTGTGCTGACAGCTCAGAGCCTGGAGCCTGCTTCCGATTCGGTCTCTCCCTCTCTCTATGCCCCTCCCCCAGCTCATGCTCTCTCTCTTTGTCAAAAATAAACATTAAAAAAAAAATTTAAAGTACAGATACCTTAATTAGATGCCAAATCAAAATTAGCCAGAGAACAATAAGAATGAGATGGAACTAGCTTCGCAAATATTACAACACTATTAAGAAGCTTCAGTAACTAAAACACAGAGTTATTAGCAAATGAATAAAGACTAACAGAACAGAACTTAAAGTCCAGAGGCTTTAGAACGATAAAGCATCTCAAATTAAGGGGTATTTTCAGGAAAAACGTGGGGAAAAAAAGTTAGATCCATACCTCATACCCCACACCAGGATAAGTTCTAAATGGATTAGAGATTCAAATACAAAAATCAAAACCCCATAAATATTAGAAGAAAAATGGAAGAATTCTTTTATAATTAGAGTGAGAAAAGCCTTTTTTTTTAAATGTTTTATTTATTTTTGAGAGAAAGGGAGACAGAGTACAAGCAGGGGAGGGGCAGAGAGAGAGGGAGACAGAATCCATGAAGCAGGTTCCAGGCTCTGAGATGTCAGCACAGAGCCTGACAAGGAGCCCAAACCTGTGAATCATGAGATCATGACCTGAGCTGAAATTGGACGCTTAACCGACTGAGCCACCCAGGCACCCCAAGAAAAGCCTTTCTAATTAAAAACGTAAAAGCTTTCAAGTTTGATTATATACAAGTAAAAAATTCTTAACAAAAAAGCATATCATACATAAACAACTAGGAAAAAAATTACAATTCATATCAAAAAGGGCTAATTTCTATAACATGTAAGGAGTATCTAGAAATTGACAAAAGACAGAGAAGAAAACAAGTTAAAGATATGAATTGACAGTTCACAGAAATGATGCTTAGCTCCATTCAGAGTAAGAAAATATAAATTAAAACTACAATGAGATAAATATAAATTAAAACTCCTTTTACCTATCAGATTGTTTACCTATCGACTATTTACCTATCAGAGTGGTAAGTATTCAATTGATAGATATATTGCCTTGATCTAACTAAAGGGAAATAAGTTCTATCAGATATTGCTGATGAGAGTATAAACTGGTATAATCCCAAAGAGGATAATTTGGCATATTCAAATTACAAACAAATGTGTATTTTTTCTGACTCAAAAATTATTCTTGGGGCACCTGGCTGGCTCAGTTGGTAGAGCATACAACTCTTGATCTCAGGGTCATGAGTTCAAGCACACATTGGGTGTAAAGTTATCTTTAAAAAAATTCTAGGGGCACCTGGGTGACTCAGTTTGTTAAGCATCTGACTTCGGCTCAGGTCATGGATCTCAGTTCATGGGTTCAAGCCCCACATCGGGCTCCATTGAAGTGCGGAGCCTGCTTGGGATTCTCTCTCTCTGCCTCTCCTGCGCTTGCTCTCTTTCTCTTTCTTTCTCAGATAAATAAACTTTAAAAACAAAACAAAAAAATTCTACTTCTAGAAATATAATCTACAAGTATACATGCATATATGCAAAATTATGTAAGCACAAGATTTTACTGTATTTTTAATAGAAGCTTGAAAAATCAGAGCGTCCGTTACTAAGGACCAAATAAATTAATTATGGTACATCTATTCAATAGAATTCTATGCAAATACTTTTTAAAATGCAGAAACTCTTTATGTATCAATATAGAAAGATTACCAAGACGTATTCTTAAAAAAAAACAAACAACTGTGTAGAACAATATGAGTAATATACTAACATCTCTACAAGGAGGAGGAAAATAATATAAATTCAGATTGGATTGTAAAAAAGAAAAAAAGATCTCAGTCAGGAAGGATAACTGACAGCTAATACAATAACAGAAACTAATAAAACTGGTTGGGAGGTGTGTGGGAACTAAAAGGACAGAGAACAGAATGGGAAGAAGACTTTACACTGTACACCTTTTTATATTTCTGATTTAAAAAAATACTTTTTGGGGCACCTGGGTAGCTCTGTGAGTTGAAATTCTGACTCCTGATTTTGGCTCAGGTCATGATCCCAGGGTCGTGGGATAGAGCCCCATGTTGGGCTCCACACTGAACATGGAGCCTGCTTAAGATTCTCTCTACCCCCACCTCTCTCTCTTCCCTCTCCTCCACTAACACTCTCTCTCTCAAAATAATAATAAAATAGTAAAAGACTAATAAAAAACGTTTTTATTCAAAGTAGTCTTTAAAATAAAAAAATAAAAATGTAGATAGTTAGGCTCCAGTCTCAGGGAAACTGATCTCTTGCACATCTGGAGCAAGCCCAGGCCTATATTCTATTTTTTTCTTCAAAAAAAAATTTTTTTTAATGTTTATTTATTTCTGAGACAGAGAGAGACAGAGCATGAGTGTGGGAGGGGCAGAGAGAGAGAGGGAAACACAGAATCCGAAGCAGGCTCCAGGCTCCGAGCTGTCAGCACAGAGCCCGACGCGGGGCTCGAACTCACAGACCGTGAGATCAAGACCTAAGCCGAAGTCGGACGCTCAAACAACTTAGCCACCCAGGCACCCCAACCTATATTCTGTTTTTAAGAGCTGAGAGCCACTGCTATAGAATTTCTTAGGTGAATCATAATGGCTTCCTGTCTCTTTTCATGGCATTGATAAATACTGTTTCTAGTCTTTGTTTTATGTTTTATTTTAAACAGAATTTTGGTGAAGAGTACGTTAATAATCCTTAGGATATCTGGAGGCTAAAAGAATGAGTAGACACACCAAGAAAACATTGCAATGAAGGTGACTACGTTTCCAAAATGGGTCTGCCTTGTCTGTCATCACAACAAGCAACCTGCACTTCTCTAAATAATGCATTTAGCATAAAAACATTTCATTCAAAGCTATCTGAGCTTCATGGTTGTTGATTAAGTCATTATTTTGATGTGTCTACAAGGCTAGGCAAATCATAGGTACTAATTTGTGGTTTTAAAATCATAGCTAGACTCTTCATTACCAAAGAGTCAGGATCAATAAAAAGGGAGTTGGGGGATTGTAAAAATCTAAAGACCTACTACAGAGAATTCTGTAGTCAACAGTTTACGTAGAATCATGAGGTAAATAATCTTATAAAACATCCACACTCAGGACTCAGTAAGGTGGTATTTTACTCATTTTCTGAGGTAGGAGCAGGGAAAGAAAGATATGTGAAATATATCTGCCCTAATTCTTAACAGCCAATCTCAGGGTCATGACATGAATCTTAGATACATTATTTAGAAGATCATTAATACAAACAACAAAAGCCGATAGGTTGTTTATGATCTATAAGAAATATTATCTGGGCTCTTTTCCATAACTATTTACAGAATTTTCAGTCTTACTATACCCCACCATTTTACTATAATCATAAATGGAAAGCAAATTATGCAGGAAATATGGCCTCAACAAGAGAGATCATTCTAAGCTGGAAGGGAAGAGAACTAACACTTACTGGACAACCGCTGTGTGCCAGGCACTATACCTTGCATTCTTGTATTTAATTCCTTATTTGATCCCCACAAAAATCCAATGAGGAATACATTTTGAATCCCAAACTGAACCTAAGACAGGTTACTGTGTTAAGCATTGGGTTAGACATTTTACACCTGAACAGATTTGAGAGCTAAAGGAACCTGTTCCAGGTCACACATCTGTTAAATAATGAAAAGATTAGAACTCAGACAATCTGACTCCAGAGACCATACTCTCAACTATACTTTTCCGCCTCTCTAAAATTCAAAGGAGGGGTGCCTGGGTGGCTATGTCAGTTGAATGTCTTGATTTTGGCTTGGGTTGCGATGCCAGGGTTGTGGGATGGAGCCCCCCCGTTCAGGCTCCACATCGAGTGTGGAGACTGCTTGGGAATCTCTCTCTCCCTCTGCCCTTCTCCCCAGCTCGTGCTCTCACTCTCTAACATAAAATTAAAAAATAAACAAACAAACAAATAAATAAAATTCAAAAAAAACCACAAGTGAAGTATTAGTTTTATCCATGGCAGTGAAAAAATAAGGCCATTTTAATTCTACATAAAGTTTTGAAGAGACTATTAGTTGAGTGATTCCTAGTAATGTTTGTTCTTTTCTCAAAGTAATTCATACTTCTACACATATTCAGCTGCATTATGTAATTAAAGATTAACATTAAGTAGTAAAGATTAACTCTCTTGACAGTATTACCACCTAATATTCATTTCATGCTTTTTAAGTTTACTAAAACGTTTACACATACATTATTTTAACTGATATAAGCATCAAGAGTTTCCCATCTTTACTCTTACAAAGTAAAGCCAAAAGCCTGGCATCTACCTAAGATCCCTCATAGCTCTGCCTTTCTAGCTTAATTTACTACCAATCACACTCACAAAAGGTTATGTTTCAGCTATGCTACTCTTTGAAGATTCTACTTCTGTTCATGCCACCGTACATGCAATTCTCTTTGTCTGGAATGGTCTTCCCAATTATCCATCCAGTAAATTCCTACAGCTCTTTCAAGAGCTGGTTCAAGTATTTTCCCCATGAAACCTTCTGCTCACTGAATTAGTCACTCCCTCATTTAGGACCACCAAATCCTTTTTTACACACCTCTAGCATAAGATTTACCATAACTATTCATGTGTTTCTTTTTCTAACAGATTGAGCTTTTTGTACAGACTATGTCTTCTCTATTTTTGTATCCCTAGTGCCTTATGAAATGAGTAAAAGAATTATAAAGAATATTAAATTGAGAATTAGAAGATATAAGTGCAAGTCTCATATTAAAATGCAAAGTTTATACCTCAGTTTTTTCAGCCGTAAAATAAGCAATTTTCTATTCAATTCTACATTTACTGCAACGGTTATGCTTCCTCATCAGTTTAACAGATGGAAATATTCTGAGAGCTCTTTAGAATGGTACAAAAAATCCAAATAATTGTTTTTACCTCCTCCATCATGACATCCTGCGTGGCTGAGATTTCTCCTTTGGTTGCTCCACTGTGTACCAGGTTCCGTAGTCGTATACAGAATTCTCTCATCTATGACAGAAACTTATTCAGTACTCCAAATCGTTACCCAACTTCAACTGTGAATGAGCCTAGCAGATCACTGCTAGTTCTTTTAAAGCGTAAATAGGCCAAGTCCCAGAGCAAAGTTCATAAACACATATATTTTTCCCCAACCGGTCCACTTAAAAGACATAGCCAAAAACACTATATCCCTAAAGGGTAAAAAAACATTGATTATTCCCAAAGAATTCTAGATGCAACCGTTCCTGCTATGCAACTGATGGTACCCTCTGTGACAGGATGTGCCTGGATGAGGAACATATCTGATTCCATAGCACCTATCACCCTTAGGAAATACAGAAGACTTAAGATGATTATGCTACTCAGTCACTTCATTAGATTTTTATTTAGAATTTTACAGATTATTCACTTCTCTTTCTCTGCCAAACTATTATAACAATGGCTATGCCAACCACCCAATAGTTTTCATTTTTGTTGTTTTCAATTTTGAAAGTACCTAAGATAGAGGTGAGTCTTAAATCTAATCAGTGCTAAAGAGGATCTTGCTCTCCCCTAAAATGAAATTCAATGATATACTATTAAGGATCTTTTAGCCTGTGGATAAGAATCCTCAGTTTCCTGGGTGGAAAATAACCTACTTCTAATATTGGGGAAACACATCTATATTTTAAAACGTCATCTTTCTCCCAGGGGTGACAAATCCAATTTCGGCCTCGTAGATCAAGAGAACAGATTCTTGTGACTCCCAGTTGTCAAAAAATGATGTCTGGTAGAGTAGCATCCCTGTAAGATTTATAACCATCCTTGGTGGGGGGGGGGGGGGGGGGAACGCCTCGCTGGCTTGGTCAGCAGAGCATGCGACTCTTGATCTCAGGGTTGTGAGTTTACTCAAACGTATATGTATGTGTATGTGTAGGTATATATGTAAATATATAAAACCCACCTTGGGAAATGGGTTATGTAGAGAAGAAAATGATTCATTAAGATAACTCATGCAATAAAAAGCAGTTCAATGACTACATAAAATCTTTAGTGAGTAAATACACTGATGTGGTTTGGGGATGCCTCAGAACTCCACATACCCTTTAAGAAAAGTCTCACAAATACTTTTTTGTCCCAGCCCACCTCCAATAGAACCCAGTGGACTTACAGCCCATATTAAGCATGGATTTTCTTTCCTCAGTACCCATGAGAAAATATTTTAATCAATGGAAATAAAAGTAGAAGGTTTTTAAAAAGAAAAAAATAAATAAAACAAAACATTCTAAACTCAATTATTTTTAAGTTAACATGTAGCTACGTTGCCTTTGACAGACACAGAATAGCTCTTTGTACACAAACTGTGTACACTGAAATGCCCAGGAATCTCCCTGGAAAATTAGTTAAGAGCTTTAAGGTATGTGCACTAAATTCAATCCCACCCTGCTCCATATGTTGCACCTTGTGATTCAGAATGTCATTCATTCTCCTGGTTGCCTCTGTTGTATAAGATTCAGGGAAGCACTTCTTAGGGACAACACCATATTTTTCTAAAAGAAAACAAATTTTGGTGTTCAGTAAGGTAAAAGCATACTCCAGCATTAGAAACCTTGGCAAAAATAACCACTGCTTTAAAGAATAGGCCATATTTTGCCATTCTAAATCAGAAAACTTAATTTTATACTTCATATTAATAAACAGGACATTAATTCTGCATATTTATCCATATATCTGAGACTGAATTCTGTTCTTTTTACCTATACTTTGTAAAACACTCAGCATGATGAGGTTTTCCCAAAAGACAACTTTTTGAACGAGAATACTTTCTAAATTTTTTTTTTTAACGTTTATTTATTTTTGAGACAGAGAGAGACAGAGCATGAATGGGGGAGGGGCAGAGAGAGAGGGAAACACAGAATCCAAAACAGGCTCCAGGCTCCGAGCGGTCAGCACAGAGCCCGACGCGGGGCTCGAACTCACGGACCGCGAGATCATGACCTGAGCTGAATTCGGACGCTTAACCGACTGAGCCACCCAGGCGCCCCGAACGAGAATACTTTCAAACAGTTGCAGTTTCAAAGTTTTATGATCACATCAATGGACAAGAGATAAACTTTTTCATAGAAAGTCAGTTCTACTTAATACAACCATTCCATCTCCAACCAGCTCTTCACAGTACCTACCTCCTTACCTCTCATTTAAGAAAAGTACTTAATAGGTGAGAGTGTAAGATAAAGGTTCTTAAGCTAACTGTATACCCTTCTGGGAGACTAATTCTACTCTGTACATAACCACCAAAGAAATGGCCCACGCCCAACTACAGAGCCTTGCTTGATCATACGGACTTTCAGTTCCATTAGAGAAATGCTCTTACCAACAATATTGACAAGCATGTCCCACTGTCCACCATCATTTGCGGGATTCATAAGCAAATACTGCACCAGCCTACCATCCTCGGGCTCTTTTTTCTGGGCTGTGTCCACAAAAGCATTTAAGAAGAAATAACAACGTTCAACCTGGAGTAAAAGAAGTTAATAAAATTAAAGGAAAAGAGAGCTAATACTTTTATTGACATTATCAACACAACAGGATTTTTGGACCTAACACCATAATAGGTATTTTTAAACTAAAGTTGGTAATTAAGTATCAGTATCTGGCTTCATATTTAAAGTTTCTTCATATATTTCTGTAGATACGTTCAATAGTTTATCCAAAATAATGCACTATTCTATTTAGATACAAAATCTGAAACAAAGTCTTAATCAATAAACATCTAATGGATGCTTATATAACATACACTTTAAAAATTAAAAAATGAAATAAAATTTTTATTTACTGTTTTTCTAACAAGTATTACCTGGATGGGAAATTAGGCCGTAGAAAGACCAAAGAATCTAAATAAAGATGCTCAAAGGGGAAATTATTAAAAACAAAATAAAAAATTTTAAATAAGCTAAGAAAGAAACAAGGAAGCATCAGGGTGAGTCAGTAGACTTATTATTTCATTGCAAAGAGTAGCCACCTACCAACCAAAAGCAGTTCTGTGTTTGAAGAGAGTCAACCTTTGATACTTTGGAAATCAGAATAAATGGTGTCCCATCTATAATGGAAGGCAGACTATAACTGGAAAAGCAAGAAATGAAGAGATAGTCCCTACCAACGCTGATACTGAAAAAAAAAGCCTTGCAAGATGAATCCCATACCTTGTCCCAGAAAAAGAGATAAGATTGACTAAACTCAAATTCTTCAATATTTAATTTTTTCATGAATGGAAGTCTCATAACATTCAGACAAGAAAAGATCCAGCATCGCCCTGTAACAAGAAAGCAAACCAAGAAATTAGAATGAGTGTTCACATAGATTACATTGTTCTATCCCTGTTTCCTAAAACTGAATGCATGACAAGATCTTCAACAATTTAAAACTAAATCAGAAAGAACAGAAAGATTAAAACAAGGGGCGCCTGGCTGGCTCGGTTGGGAAGAGTATATGACTCTTGATCTTAGGGTTGTGAGTTCAAACCCCACATTGGGCGTAGAGTTTACTTAAATAAATAAACTTAAAAAAAAAAACACAAGAAAGGTCGGAATTAGTATTTGAAATATATACGCAAAGGCTTAAAGTCCTTAACATATGAAAAAAACTCTTTACATATCATTTAAAGAACCCAATACAAATCGCCTAAGAAAATCACATTAGAAAAAGAAAATACTGCTAGAGAGATGTGAGCAGAGATCATGAATAGATAGATAACTTAATGGCCGAAAAAGATATAAATGGCAAAGAAACATTTTTTGAAGTTTATCATAAGATACCTGTTAAGTTGGGATACATTATTTTTTAATTACTAATGCCCAATATTGAGAAGGATTTGGGAAACAGCATTATTGTACACTCTGGATATAGACCCAAACAGGTACAAAATATCTGAAAGCAAATTGGCAATATATGGCAAAAATTTTAAAAAGTCCCTACCTTTTTTTTAATGTTTTATTTATTTTTGTGAGAGAGAAAGAGAGAGCAAGTGCGAGAGAGGGCGTGTGCGTGGACACGAGTGACCAGGGGGCAGAGAGAGAATGAGACAGAGAATCCAAAGCAGGCTCTACCAGGATACACGTTGTCAGTGTGGAGCTCAAACCCACGAACGATGAGATCATGACCTGGGCCGAAGTCAGATGCTCAACCAACTGAGCCACCTGGGTGCCGCAAAAAGTCCCTACCCTTTAATCTGGAACACATAGTGTATGCTTCAATATAAGGTGACCCTAACATAAGTCAATCCCCATTCTCCCAAATTAAAAAAAGGTTGTTGGGACACCTGACTGGCTCAGTTGGTAGAGCGTGCAACTCTTGATCTCAGAGTTGTGAGTTTAAGCCCCACGTCGGGTATAGAGATTACTTAAAATCTTCAGGAAAAAAAGAAAAAGTTGTTTGGCTAACTGGATCATACAGACACTGAAAAATATAGACGAAATAGTAACTGTCCACCTATAATATTTAATTTAGTAATTTAAATATATACAGATATTTAATAAATTGACGTAGAAACATTGTTTCTTCCACTTTCACATATGTCATTTTCACATTGATTCATATCTTCACTTGCATTTTGGTATCAGTGCTTTTGCCATCATTAGATGTACTCTTTCAATGGAACACTTCATCTTTCTTCCATCTAGTATGTTTGAGTCACAGCAATGTTTTAAATCTATCCTTCATGCTATCCCTGAAAACCGTATGCCAGCATCAATTATACAATCACATTTCTCATTTGTTCAGTAAGTAGATAATCACAAACTTTACAATGTCACCATTTCCTTAATGATTTAAGTGATCTTTAAAAGGTCTATTTACAATGATATCCAACATTTCCATGTGAGGTCACATCCTAGGAATATATTATGTTCAAATTTTTCGCATTTTTAAAAAACTGATTCAATCAAATGATCTCTACACGCATCCCAAACTAACACAGATTGAGGCCATTTCAGAGTTAAGTGCTTACCAAATTGTATTTTACTTCAAAATAAATTAACCACAAGTGTTCATTATGAGGATCTCTGTAAGGCCTCAAATATAAGGTAACTCTCTTTACTAAAGGAAAATTCAGGGGGAAAAACCCCTGACCTTTATTTGGCATAACTTTTTTTTTTTTTTTAAGAGAGAGAGAGAGAGAGCTTGCGAGTGAGTGCACACAAGTGAGAGGGGGAGGGGGCAGAGGGAGAGAGACAGAATGTTAAGAAGGCTCCATACGCAGGGTGGAGCCGGATGCAGGGCTCAATCCCACAACCCTGGCATCATGACCTGAGCTGAAATCAAGAGTTGGACGGATACTCGCAGTGCCTGGGTGGCTCAGTTAAGCATCTGACTTCAGTTTAGGTCATGATCTCACGGTTAATGAGTTCAAGCCCCACATTGGGCTTTGCGCTGACAGCTCAGAGGCTGGAACCTGCTTCAGATTCAGATTGTCTTTCTCGCTCTCTGCCCCCCCCCCCCACTCACTCATTTTCTCTCTCTCTCATAAATAAATAAACATTAAAAAAAATTAAAGAAAAAAAAAGAGATGGACGGTTAACTGACTGAACCACCCAGGCACTCCTGGGCGTAATCTTTTTACTGCTATAAACGCGTGTTCCCGCTATATTGGTAAATGAAAAAGGTAGATAGGTTACCTAACAATATGTAAAGTATCCACCTATATTAAACACACACACACACATACACACACACATATACACACACACAGAATAAAGACCTGACTTTAAAAATATGTACCTGTTGGTATTTTGCAAATATTCTACATCGAAGAACAATAATTTTGTAACAAGAAAAAACAATTAAAAATAAATGACTATAGGGGCGCCTGGGTGGCTCAGTTGGTTGGACGTCTGACTCTTGATTTTAGCTCAGGTCATGATCTCACAGTTTGTAAGATTGAGCCCTGAGTCTGAGTTTGTGCTGACAGCACAGAGCTTGCCTGGGATTCTCTCTCTGTTCCTCCCCTGCTCACTCATGCTCTCGCTAATAAACATTTTTTTAAAAAAAGAAAAAAAATAAGCAACTATAGTATTTTTCAAAAACCACTAATTACTTAGCTCATTTTTACCTTGGGTCTGTATGCCACCCCTCTCAGATATACTGTATTATTTCCCAGTAAAAAAAAAAAAACAAAACCTGTATGTACTGTTACTGTGAAAACTACATAGCTCATATGCTATTTGTAGCTCTTGTAAATAAAAGTGATACTATAAAATATATGACTTGATCTATTCCAGAGGCACATTTCCAGGCTTTTCTCTAAGAGGTCACTGCAATCTAAACTGTGTAGGACCACTGTGACATTACTAACTGGATCACTTGCATCCCAAGCACTTCTTACTATAGCAAAACATTAATTATGGCAAGGTCATGGCCTTAACATCTAAAAATCACGGAGTTATGATTTCCATACAAGAAAATATATCCACGTTAAACATACACTTTGAGTTCTAACTGGCTCTCACCAAGCACTGATCTGCTTTCTGTCAAAATACACTGGAAGTAGTTTTTATTTTTTATTTATTTTTTAAATATTTGTTTATTTTTGAGAGAGAGGGAGACAGAGTGCAAGGGGGCAGAGAGAGAGGGAGACACAGAATCCAAAGCAGGCTCCAGGCTCTGAGCTATCAGCACAGTCTGACACGGGGCTCAAACTTGTGAACCGGGAGATCATGACCTGAGCCGAAGTAAGACGCTTAACTCACTGAGCCCCAGACGCCCGACTGGGACTAGTTTTTAAATGGATAGACTTTTAAAAGTCCTTTTAGTACAGTTCTGCCATAAGAATGTCCTCCTTATTTAGATTCCTGGTTAACCAATCTTTCACATTGCTGCTTTTCAAACAATCATGCTAGACAGCAAAACAAGAGCTCTTGACCAGTAAGGCAGGAGAACTGAGTATTTTTCTGTATTACAAACTAGTCTATTGGTGGAAATTGAGCCCATTAGCACATTTGCTCAAACTGTAACTTTTGGCCTATTTAAACACTTGATGATATTTTGATACAATTACGTGTGTCTTTTCCACTCCATACATTTGTATATGGCCTTCAGGGCAAGAACATTTTGGAGAGTTTTCTAGAGCACGAACATTTTTGCATGGTCTGTTTCGTACTAAAAACATGTATCTCCAAGACACTGGGCCACAATCACATAACTTCAGGACAGAATACAGTGAATTACATTCAAACACATGACTTGTCACTTTAATGCTCAACGCCAAGTACACCATCAAGCCACAGAGGACCAAAGTAAGTCACAAGGTAATGTTCTTGGACCTGCCTTTCCCTGTGCCTGTTCCCTGGAAATTTACAAGTTCTTTCAATGCAAACTTCTTCTACTCAGTACCATTCTTAAGACCTCAAAATGGGGCACTGTCAGGAAGGTTAAGTAAAGTGTGCAAGGAGTTTTGAGACCTCACCTGAGCTCTTTTGGTTGGTGACTGGCTTGCCTTCCTGAGTCACAGCGTGCTGGAACACATGCTGAGCACCCTGTACCGTGGCCCTCTTCAGGCAGATGTCCAGCAGGTCGTGGGTGGTCCCAACATTCTGGGCAAGTACGAACTGAGGGTCGGAGTTCAGTTTCTGAATCAGAGCAGCTACCTTCTCCGAATTCAGTCCTGTTGGAAGACCAAATGGTATTGATAGTATCAAAAGGGGGCTCAAGAGGGCTGATCCGGAGCTCCCACAGCTTGGCTCTAACTTCGGAAGACCAGCCGGAGGTGACCCTTGCGGCGGAGAGGCCCCTTACCGGCGACCTCCTCCAAGTGCTGTCTCCCTCCAAGGCCGCTCCAGCCCGCCTAGAACGCTCCATTCCCGCCATCGCCCCCGGTCCCAGGCCCGGTTCTCTCCGCCGCCGGGCCTCTGGGGCCCAGCTGAGCCCCCCCCGAGAGGACCCCGGCAGGGCCTCGGCGGGAAAGAGCGGCGCCTCACCCGCGTTGTTCATGGTGGCCACACCGCCCGGCTGGGGAACGGTAGTTTTGGGGTTCTCAGGGGAACGCCGGGGTTACACTGTGGCTCGCTGCCTCAGCTGCCGGACCCGCCACTCACACACCGAACGCCAGAAAGAGGGAACCGGCCCGGTGGCGGAGGAGGGCTGAAGCCCAGAGAAACGGGGTCCGCGGAGGGACAAAACTCCCCCTCGCGTTGCTGAGTCAGCGCCGTCTGGGCAGGCCCCGCCCGGGGGAGGGACGACCAGGCGGGCTCCCGACGAGCTCCATCCCGCTCGCGCCCCCGCCCCACCTCCGCGTGGCCCGGGGTCGGCCCACGCGGCGCCCGCGCCCTAGCGCGTCCGGCTAGCGCTTCCTAGCCCTCGGGGCGCCCCAGCCGTTCCGTGTTGGATCCGGAGCCCGAATACTCTGGCCTTGGGGAATGGACCCATTAAGCCTTCCCGGAAGCCTAAAGGGCGCTCGAGGCAGTAAGGCGGAGCTGAGGGGCCCGCATCATTAAGCCCAGGGCTTAGGGTGGGTGGGCTCGTGCAGACACACACACAAAATGTTCCCAAAGGCTCTACCCGGAGGCATCCTTAGCTGACCATTCACTGCGTTTTCGATGGCAACTTGTTGCTTGGATTCTAGTCAGGACCAAGTTCTTGTATTTGAGGGGAATTTGGAACCACGCTCTTTCCCACCCACTCAGAAGCTACTATCACGGTTCTACAAATAAGACATCTGCTCGTTCAAAGAAAACTATCCATTCTGGGCTTCATGGAGTCAGTGAGTGTTTCCTGCTTAGCCCAGCATGTACTGTGGGCTTAACTAAGGGGGATGACAGAGGTCAGTCTTATGCACCAACACTGTTTTGCCAGGCCCTCTACAAAACTGCAAATGAGCTGCCCCCCTCCTCTCTGCAGGCTTTCAAGATAACTCAGCGATTTTCCATGGTTTTGAGATTGTGATGCCCTTTAATATTGTTTTTCGCGCTATGAAATCTAAACTCACTGGGATGCGACCCACAGATGATAAAGCAAATGCAAATATATCTGCCTTATCGCTGAAAATCCCGACTCTGCTACTCAGAACACTGAGAGTCTATTGTGGAACCTGGACTCTAGGAGCTGTATTGAAAATCATCACTGGTTCTACAGAATTCTATTATCTGGAAAAATCCACACTCAGATACTAGTCATTTGAGAAAGCACAATCTCTTATGTCCCCACGGAGACCTAGCTAACATTTTGGGGATATGATATTAACTATCTCCAAAAGGGCCCATGGACTATCCTGTTTTGAGATTCTTCTGATGGCTGAAGAAAGGGAACAGGTGGAAATTATGCTGAAAGAAGTACTTTCACAAAATGATGCCCAACCATCTTGCCCAATTCAACTCAAAATTTTATTCATTATCTACAAGGTACCAGGCACGAAGCAAGCTGCTGATGATATGGAGACCAATAAAGCTTCAACTTCCCCTTAAGAAACTCACAGTGTAGTGGGGAAGATGCAAAATAACTTTTAGACAATCGATAGTAGCATACCAATAGTACTGCAGAAACAGTGATGAGAGAGCTGTTAATTAGGGCCAGAAGCTCCTGAAAAAAGAGGTGACAGGTGAGCATAATCTTAGAATGGATGGGATTTTATAAGGCAAAAAAGAGGAAGGGCATGCAAGGCAGCAGCAAAGGCACAGAGCATTAAGGCACACAGCAAAATCATGTTGAAGAAACTGCATCAGAGTCTGATGTGGTTAAGAGCAAGGAAGGGTTTGAGATCAGGGGCGAGGTATAGAACTGGAAAGGTAGCTTTGGTCAGGATATGAAGGGTTTATATGCCATGCCCCAGCATCTGTAGTTTAACCTATGAGTAATTAGATGCCAAAATTGATTTTTAAACAAAGGAACGATGTGCTCAATTCTGTGTAAAGAAAGAAACCCAACGGCACTGAGGAGGGCGACTTAGAGGGGAGAGATTCTGGAGATAGAGAAAATAGTTAGAAGACTGTTCCAGTAGTGTCTGTAGAAAACGATCCTTAAATTGAGGAAAGGGAAGAGACACAGATAATCTGGAAGTATTCAGCTGAGCGAGAAACTGGATTGTGGTGTCATTAACCAAGAGAGGGAGTACAGAAAAATAGGTATTTGGGAGTATGCAATTAAGCAGGTAATGAATTCAGTTTGGGCCTTGGCAAGTTTGGGGCACCCACAGGACCCCCAAGAAGAGAAATACAGGAAGCAGATGAAAGGATGTCTAGAGATTAAGTAAGACATGCAAGTCTTGGAACCATGAAAGTCAACAGGTTGCAGAGGAAAAGAGAGTAAAGCAAAAAAGGGATGAGGACTGAGGATAGTACCCTGGGTGGCAGCATGCGGTTTTATAGGGTGTTTTCCAAGCTCTGCTTGCCAAGCCACGCGCTCTGGCCCGTGGCTGTCTTCAATCAGAGCATGCTGCATTTTTTACAGGTCATTACAAGGAAGCCATATGGAAGTGCCATTAACTCCAGTAACAGCAACATTTCAGGAATGATTGAAGACCGGGGAGCCAGCAGGAAAGGACAGAAAAGAGCAGACAGAGAGGTAAGAGACTTGGAGTGTTATGTCTTGGAATCCCAGGAAGGCAAGGAGAAGACGGTGAAAGGACTGAAAGCTACAGAAGAGTTTGGCAATTGGATCAGGGGCAGCCTTAGAGAGGGCAGCTTAGTGGAAGGGTGCAGCAGGCAGAAGCCACGTTACAGTAAGTTGAGAGGGAAGAAATGTTAGGGAAGCTCCTTCGGGAGGAAAGGAAAACTTATGTCTACCAGGAGGATGAAAGGCAGGGACCAGATGCCAGAAGGGTATAGTTGCTAAGATGAGAGGCTAGAAAAAGAGGAGTGATGGAATCAACAGGGTAGGTGGAGGGGACCAGTTTTACAGCTACTGCCACCCTTTTCATACCAATAATTACATTTCCCCACCCCATGCTCAGAGATTCCTATCATCACTTTGCCAGGTCTCCTACTCTGCCCACATTGTCAGGGTGACACCCTTAAGTGCCAGCTTTCCACCCAGCAACTCACACCCATACAGTCAGCCCCCATATGAGCACAGACAAGAGGTGTGGAAGAAAACTGGCTTCCCAGTGGGCTCACCCCAAATGACCTAGCCAGGAAGACATACATGTCCCCCAAAATACAATTCTTAGGATCTACCCCTCTAGCTCCATCCAGAAGAGATGTTGTTGGGCCCAGTGACACCTCATGGAATGAAGCAACTAGAAACAATTCCAGTATGAAGTCCACAATATTAGAAAAGGAAATCTTTATAAACCCTGTGAAGTGGCATCACCTGCTGTTGCAGGTGTGCCTACTGCCTGTTGCTTCCATGGGCTGTACCCAGTTAAAGCCAACAGGACAAGTCTCTGAGCAAATTCTGCATCCTGGTTCCCCTTCTGCACTGTCCACCAGTCTTTGACAAGTGTCGGTTACCTGCTTCTACTTTGGCGGAAAAGACCAGGTTTTTATGTTGGATGGAAGTCTGGATTATTATCTGACACAAATATTTTGCATATAAATGTTGCCTTAACACTGAGGTTTGCTTTGGTCAGAAAGCCTCCTGGTATTGGAGTGCCTGGGTGGCTCAGTTGGTTGGGCAGCCAACTTCAGCTCAGGTCATGATCTCACAGTTCGTGAGTTCGAGTCCCACATTGGGCTCTGTGCTGGCAGTTCAGAGCCTGGAGCCTGCTTCAGATTCTGTGTCTCCATCTCTCTCTGCCCCTTCCCCAGTCCTGCTCAGTGTCTCTCTCTCTCTCTCTCAAAATTAAATAAACATTTAAAAAATTTAAGAAAAAAGGAGAAAGCCTCCTGGTATTTCATTACACCTGACAGTAAACTTCAGACGTCACATATTGGTGTCCTGCTGGGCCAAATTCAGCTCCTAGATGTATCGTTTGGCCTACATGGTGTTTTAAAATTGTTGAGCCAATATTTAGGATTGGGACACTTTGTATACAAATCTGGGTTACTGGCTTCTCTTGAAAATATTGTTTCAAAAAAAATTCTTTTCCCCCACAATAGTCATTTCTCCATCAAAAGTGAAAAAAAACAAAAAACAAGTTAAGGGGGCCCACATAATTTTCTTTTTTTATATGTATATTTTTAAATTTATTTTTGAGACAGAGAGAGAGACAGAGCATGAGCAGGGGAGGGGCAGAGAGAGAGGGAGACACAGAATCTGAAGCAGTCTCCAGGCCCTGAGCTGTCAGCACAGAGCCCGATGCGGGGCTCAAACTCATGGACTGTGAGATCATGACCCAAGCCGAAGTTGGACACTCAACTGACTGAGCCACCCAGGCATCCCCCATATAATTTTCTTTATATTGAGCTTTCTTGTTTCACTCATTTCCATTTATTACATTTATTTATATTTGAGTTTTTCATCCCCTGATTTCGGGTGGCCTAGGTGGAGTTTGGGAAGACTACTTCTCTCCTATATTCATCCCTACCCATAACCTCCAAATTCCTTCCTCCCTGAGATGTGCAAAGTCTGCAGGAGCTGACTTGGATAAGGCTTTGGATAAGATCAGATACTGGATCTTGGGACTTTTGGGGGCCCAAAGAAGCCCATATCCCTTCACTACACTTTTCCTCCAGATGAACCCATCTGAGTACAGGTAACTGGCAACTTCAGGACTTCTATCTTCCCTACTATTCCTAAACCCCATGTAGGCTTAATCCAACCCTGTTACCCCTCCTTCAGATTCAAATTTTAAGGATTTGACATATTTGACATCAATTGTAAATCATGTCTTTTTTTTTTTGAAACATTGTCCAATGTTCTAGAATGACATCGATATATCAGCAATATTATTCCTACTTCTGGATATGACATTTCTGCAACTCACTCACTGTTCTGGGTGCTAGCAATTCACAGAATATACAGGTAGAGGAACCAGCATATGCAAAGGCAAAGAGGCACAAATGAGCTTGAGTGTGATTCAGGAAAAGTAAGAAAGTCTGGACAAGTTTTACGAGTATTTTAATTATACAAATTTGAAGTAGTTCATCATAAACTATTTTTTAAAGTTTATTTTATTTATTTTGAGAAAGGGAGATAAAGAACAGGTGGGGAGGGGCAGAGAGAGAGAGAAAGAGAGAAAATTCCAAGCAGGCTCCCCAGTGTCAGTGCAGAGCCCCATGTAGAGCTTGAACTCATGAACCATGAGATTGTGACCTGAGCTGAAATCAAGAGTTGGGCACTTAACCAACTGAGCCTCCCAGGCACCCCAATTATAAACCTTTTTTTTTTTTGAGAGAGAGAGAGAGTGAGAGAGGTCACGAGTGAGCGAGGGTGGGAGAGGAGGGAGAGAGAGAAAGAAGCAGGGCTCACCAAAGGGGGCTTGAGCTCACCTGAAGCAGGGCTCATGCTCACCCAATGCGAAGCATAAGCTCTCCTGATGTGGGACTTGAAGTCATGAACTGTAAGATCATGACCTGAGCCGAAGTCAGATGCTTAACTTGCTGAGCCACCCAGGCACCATTATAAACTATTAATAACACCTTAGTGTACGCACAAAATTTGAAGCAATGTGAAGCCTTCACATGTTTAACATTTGTCAGAAATGGCATATTTTCAAAGCTGGTGGTGGCTCAGTGAATCAGAAACTACTTATGCTATTGCCACATGGCGGAGCCATTTTAGCTAGTAAAATAGTATCTTCCCTTCAATAAATTTACATTTATCACTAAATAGTCTTGCTAAATAGTCTTGAATTATAGATGTTTTAAATTTTGTGTAAAGTTTTCAGGCATGTATCCCTTCTCTAAAATTCAACTGCACTGGAATTTGGTGTGGCAAGACTAAACAATGGGGGTGGGGGGAGAAGATATATAGGTGGTAAGAAATAAGGTTTAAAAGACTTTATATTCATATTGTGAAGCATTTGGAAGATCATGTGTCTTTTATTCATGGGGATATTACTATATCCACAAAATTCCCCCATTGGTGGTAAGGAGAGAAAATCATCTTCAAGTGATATTGCCCATAAAGGCAATAGGTTAGTGTTTTGTTTCTCCCAAATATTTCATTTCCCCCTCCCTTTCTTCCTTTCCTTTTTTCTTTCTTTTAGTCAATGGCTTGTTGAACATCTGCTGTTTGTCAGCAACCGTACCAGGCACTTGAAATACAAAAATGGACAAGACCTTGGTCCCTGACCTCAAGGAGCTTCAATCTAGTAGAGAAAATAAAAAATGAAAGTAATCATTATTTTTTGATTAATGCAAAAAATATGCATTGAGTACATACTATGTGTCAGGTGGGGCACCTGGGTGGCTCAGTCAGTTAAGCGTCCAACTCTTGATTTCCACTCAGGTCATGATCTCGTGATCCTGAGATTGAGCCCCTAATTGACAGCATGTAGAGCTTGCTTGGGATTCTCTCTCTCTCTCTGGCTCTCTTTCTGTCTCCCTCTCTCTGCCCCTCTCCTGCTTGTGCATTCTCTGTCTCTCTCTCTCAAAATAAATAAACGTAAGAAACAAAAACAAAACAAAACAAAAAATTACGTGTCAGGCACTGTATTAGATACAGAAATACACAGGAAAGCCAGACAGACAAAGTTCCTGCCCTCCTGGTGCTTGCATTCTAGTGGGCGAGACAGAATAAACAAATGCAGATGATTCCAACAGTGATATAAAGAAAATAAGACAGCATGACTTGATAGTGACTGGTCAGAGATGGTAGTAGCATAAAAAGCCCCTCTGAGGAAGTGACTAATACTGAATGGCAGTAAAGATCTGGCCATGGGAGGATCTCTGGGGAAAAATAGCAAGAAAAGGGGAAAGCAAGGGCAAGGGCCTTGGGAGGGAAACAAGCAGTGGCCAGCAAGGTCATGAAGATCCCAGCTTCTTTCCGGCACCAGGATCTGCCATCCACAGTGTTACTACCATTCTTGGGCTTGTTCCCCTTGTGTTCCTTCTTCAAGTCTAGTGGGGGGAAAAAAATCTGGCTTTTTTTCACTTCCTTCTAGGAACTTCATTCACTTCCTTCTAAGAGTTAAGACCACCAGAAGCTTCCAGCAGATTTCATCCTGAATTGTATTGTCCACAATGAGGTCACATGTCTGTTCCCAAAACAGTCATTGGCTAGGGGAATGGGATTACCCCTATATCAGTCAGGCCTATCCTCATGCAATAGTTAATTCCCCAAACATCATTGCTTCTCCTGAGTGCAGGATGGGTGGGATGGCTGTTGGGCATCAAACACAATGTTCACTACATCATAGTAAGATGTTTAGATTTTATTCCAAGTGCGATGGAAAGGAGTGAGGGGACATGTTCTTGTTGATGTGTTTTTTTTTTATCTTTATTTATTTTTGAGACAGAGACAGAGCACGAGTGGGGGAGGAGCAGAGAGAGAGGGAGACACAGAATCCGAAGCAGGCTCCAGGTTCCAAGCCGGCAGCACAGAGCCAGATGCGGGGCTCGAACTCACAAACTGCGAGATCATGACCTGAGCCGAAGTCAGACGTTCAACTGACTGAGCCACCCAGGGGCCCCTGTGGTTTTTTTTAAATGTTTGTTTTTGAGAGAGAGAGAGAGACTGAGCAAAAGTGGGGGAGGGACACACACAGAGAGAGAGAGAGAGAGAGAGAGAGAGGGAGACACAGAATCTGAAGCAGGCTCCAGGTTTTGAGCTGTCAACGCAGAGATGGATGAGGGGGCTCAAACTCACCAACTGTGAGATCGTGACCTGAGCCGAAGTCGGTTGCTGAACCGACTGAGCCACCCAGGCGCCCCCTGGTTTATGTTAAGGATACAGTGAAGATATTTGTAACATATTTTATTAGGAAAAATAGTATTAAAAATATACACAGGGGCGCCTGGATGGCTCAGTTGGTTAAGCATCCAACTCTTGATTTCAGCTCAGGTCATGATTTCACGGTTCATGGGATTGAGCCCCACATCCCCTGCTGATGCTCTCTCTCTCTCTCTCTCTCTCTCTTTCTCTCAAAATAAATAAACAAAACAAACAAAACAAAAAATATATGTGTATATACAAAGAAGGGCACATGGTTGGCTCAGTCAGTGGGTCATGTGCCTCTTGATCTCAAGGTTGTAAGTCCCAAGTTGAGCATAGAGATTACTTAAAAAAAAAATCTTTAAAAAGTAAAAAATAATAAAATTAAATATATACAAAGAATTCCTAAACATAAATAGTAAAAAGACAAACAACTCAGTACAAAACAGGCTTTTTACAAAGGATAGTGGCATTTCACCAGGCACTTCACAAAAAAAGAAGCATGACTAGCAAACAGTCATGATGGAAATGCAAAAGAAAATTGTGATAAGATGCCATTTAATATCTACACAGGTAAAAATTTTACTTAAAAAAATTTTTTTAATATTTACTTATTTTTGAGAGACAGAACATGAGTGAGAGGGGCAGAGAGAGAGAGGGAGACACAGAATCCGAAGCAGGCTCCAGGCTCCGAGCTGTCAGCACAGAGCCTGACGCAGGGCTCAAAGCCAAGAACAGGAGGGAGATCATGACCTGAGCCGGAGTCAGACGCTCAACCGACTAAGCCACCCATGCGCCCCAGACAGGTAAAAATTTTAAAGGCAGACATTAAAAAGTACTGTTGATAATTCTTTAAATACTGCTTGTAGAAGTATAAATTAATATTGCCACTTTGGAAAATATTTGTTAATATTTGTAAAATTGAAGTCCCACATAACCCTGTAACCCAGTGACTGTTTTTTAATGGTTATTATTATTCTTTTTTTTTTTTTTGAGAAGGAGAGAGAGCACAAGTTGGGGGTGGGTCAGAGAAAAAGGGTGAGAGAGAATCCCAAGCAGGGTCCGAGCTGTCAGTCCAGAGTCCAACATGGGGCAAGATCATGACCTGAGTGTACATTAAGAATAGGACATTCAACCAACCGAGCCACCCAGGTGCCCCTATAGTCCAGCAACTTTATTCTTGGGTGTATATTCCAATTTTTTTAAATGTTTATTTATTTTTTGAGACAGAGAGAGAGAAACAGAGTGTGAGCGGGGGAGGAGCAGAGAGAGAGAGGGAGACACAGAAGCCGAAGCAGGCTCCAGGCTCCGAGCTGTCAGCACAGAGCCTGATGCGGGGCTCGAACCCACAAGCTGAGAGATCATGACCTGAGCCGAAGTTAGACGCTTAACTGACTGAACCACCCAGGTGCGCCTTTGGGTATATATTCTAAAGCTACTCTGTTCAGTATGGTAGCCACTAGCCATTTGTGGCTATTTAATTTTAAATTAATTAAAATAAAAAAATTAAAAATCCACTTTCTCAATTGTAGTAGTCACATTCCAAGTGCTCAGTAGCTACACATGCAACCAGATTGGGTAGCATAGATATAGAACATTTTCATCATCATGGTAAGTAGTATTGGACAGCCAGCCCTGCCCTGGAGAAATTCTTGCATACGTGCACTGGAAGTCATAGTCAAAACTGTTTATCTGAGCATTTTTTGTGATTGCATAGCACCTGGAAGAATTCCAATAGTGAATCAACAAGAATTTAAATGAATTCTGACATAGTCATACAATGGAATATTACACAGAAGTGAAAATCAACATGGATGAATTTCAGAAACATAATGTTGAATGCAAAAAGCAAGTTGCAAAGCAAATGGCATTCAACTATTTTCTAAAATTTCAAAAACAAGCAAATTTGAATAATGTATTGTTTAGAGATGCCTACATGGTAAAAGAAATTTTTTAAAAAATTTATTTACGTAATCTCTAGAGCCAACAGGAGGCTTGAACTCTCAAGATCCCAAGACTAAGAGTGACATGCTCTTCTGACTAAGCCACCAGGTGCCCCCCCACCCTTTTTTAAGGGAGGCTCCATGCCCACTGTGGGGCTTGCACTCACTACCCCGAGATCAAAAGTTATAAGCTCTGCTGACTGAGCCAGCCAGATGCTCCAAGAATTAAAAAACAAAAACAAAAACAAAAAACCAAGGGAATGGGTGCCTGGCTGGCTCAGTCGGTAGAGCATGTGACTCTTGATCTCAGGGTTGTGAGTTGAAGCCCCACATTGGATGTAGAGATTACTTAAAATAAAATCTTAAAAAAAAAAAAAGGAAAATTAAACACATTCAGGATGGTGTTTACCTTTGGGAAAGAGACACAGTCAACTTCAAAGGTATGGGCAGTGTTTTATTTTTTAAACTGGTGGTTCACTTTATGGTTATACCTAATTTTGTGTATTTTTGTATATATGAAATATTTCTTCTTAAAAAGATTATTCTGGCTGTAGTGTAAATTATGGACTGAAGAGAGACATGAACATAAGCAGGAGACCTGTTAGGAGACAAGAATTTGCTCAGGCAAAAGGTGAATGGTGACCTGGATCCAGAAGGCAGCACTGATAAGAAAAGAAATGGATATGTATGGGAAATATTTTAGAGGCAAATCACCCTAACCCTAATCCTGATCGTCTACCATTATGCTCTGGTAGAGGTTTGTGCCATGTAATGTAGAGCATGGAAGAGGAATATCTAAGTCAGACTGGGAGCTTTAGGGAAAACTTCTTGGAAGAGATGACAGATCATCTGAGTTTGGGACAATTAGGGGTTCCTTAAGTGATGACTGAGGAAAGGCATTCCGGTTGCAAGTAATGGCCTGTACAAAGATCTTAAAGCAACAAGTTGCTCTTTGGGAACTGAAGACACTGAGCATAGCTAGAACTGAGAAGGCAGGAGTCAAGCATGGAGGGCCAACTGTGTGCACCAAGGAGTTGAGGCCTTATTCTGGAAATGCAGGAAAACTGCCTCCATTTTCCTTTCCCTTTGCCAGGGAGAAATGAAGATCCCTATGAACAACAAAATAAGGCGCTGAGATAATCTAGCCCCAGGGAGGCCCTGATAGGGCTACTCTGAAAATGCTTCTCTTTACATTGATCAGTTTCATAAACGGATCACTTAAGATCACCAAAACCTAAATTTTGTGGAATTAGATAAGGGTTGAAATGAGGACAAAAGAAAAAAATAAGCAAACCAAAGAGAAAATAATAGAGATGAGAAAGAAGAAATTGGACCTGGGAGAACATAATAACTAGATACCACTGGAGACCATAGATCCTGGTTTCCTTTTAGGAATGCTGTTAGACCAGTTTTCCTTAACCTGCAATGAACAAAACCAGAGCTTTCTGTAATTCTTTTGTTTGTGAATTGCATTCATCACTATCTAAAGCAAATATTGAAGTGTATTAATTATGACATTTTTGGCCTTTTTTAAAAAAGAGGTTTCTTGAGATGCATAAAAGGCATCAAATGAAAAGCATAAACATGTCACAAATAAAGTTTAATACGTAGGAGTTGGTGACTCCAAAGCACCTTCTCCAATTTGTATCCTTTCTACTATTTTCTCGTTAGGCTTTCATTTTACATCTCATCTTATTTTTCTTTCATTTAATTTTCTTTCTTGCTTATTCCAAGAAAAATAATTTGTCAGATAAAAGTAAAACTGAACACATTCACAGGACAAATGGAAAACTAAAAAAAGACAACATACATCGTACCCTGAAAGTAGATGAAAACATTGGTCTTTCTTTTTAGGATATATATATATATATATATATATATATATGTGTGTGTGTGTATATATGTATATATATATATATATGAATGTATTTTCTTAAAAGCCGTGAAATAGAAATCCCAATTTTTTATGTTAAATAAGAAAGGCAGCATGGAGTTAAGAGGGTAAGGTTTGAAGTCCATTAAATCTGGTCCCAACTAGACTATTTATAGGCATAAACAATCTTTTCATTTTTTTTTAACGTTTATTCATTTTTGTTTTGAGAGACAGAGAGAGAGAGGGAGACACAGAATCTGAAGCAGGCTCCAGGCTCTGAGCTGTCAGCGCAGGGCTTGAACTCAAGAACTGTGAGATCCTGACCAGAGCCAAAGTCAGATTCTCAACCGACTCAGCCATCCACGGGCCCCTGCAATCATTTAAACTAAGTGTCAGCCTCCTCCTCCAAAAAGTAGGGTACCAGCTGTAATAACTAAAATTTAGTGAGTGCTTGCTGTGCTACAGGTCTTATCATGTACAAGTCCTTATTTTTTTAGTGTTTATTTCTTTCAGAGAGCATGAGTCAGGGAGGGGCAGAGAGAGATGGGGGACAGATCTCAAGTAGGCTCTGCTCTGACAGCAGGGAGTCTGATACAGGACTCAATTCATGAACCAAAATCAAGAGTCAGACGCTCAACCCACAGAGCCACCCAGACCCCCCTGCCCCCCGCTAAGCCATGTACAAGTCTTTGTTCCTGCATCCCCTCATTTATTAAATGGGGATAGTAATAGAAGCTACTTCCTAACACAGGGTCATGATAAGGATTAAACGAGCTGAGAGGTTAGGTCACGTGCATATCCTCACTCAGCTAGTAAAAGAGTAGAGTTAGGATATACACCCAGGTAGTTTGATTCCAGGGACGAAGAGTATAAGCACAAAAGATAGAATGTAAGTGAAAGCATTTTGAAACTCAAGTACTTTAGACATGTCAGCCTAAACAATAAGCCTACAGATTTATAAATTGCCGTTACATACGTTATATGTCATTTTTCAATTTGCAACATGGCAACCATTGTGAATATTCCATTTGTGGGTGGTTTAGGTTTATGGGTTCCTTTATTCTAGGCTTTGACAAATGGGATAAAATCAGGAAGTTTGTCTTGGGTGCTTACATATGCAGCTGTTATGTTTTCACACTGGCCCATTTTAATTTGTCTGATACAGGTAGAAAATCACGAAGACCAGGGCACCTGGGTAGCTCTGTAGGTTGAGCATCCTATTTCGGCTCAGGTCATGATCTCATGGGTCGTGGGTTCAGGCCCTGCATAGAGCTCTGCACTTATAACTCAGAGCCTAGAGCCTGCTTTGGATTCTGTGTGTGTGTGTGTGTGTGTGTGTGTGTGTGTGTGTGTGTGTGTCTGCCCCTCCCATGCTTGTGCGCTCTCTCTCTCTCTGTCTCTCAAAAATAAGCAAATAAACACTAAAAAAAAATCATGAAGACCAAACAAGACAAAAAAGGATCAATGACAGAAGCCTTAGTTAGATGATTAATAGTGTTATGGAATCATAAAGCACATTATGCCTGCATTTAGAGTGATCAAAAGAGAGTGTACAGAAATCTTTAGCAGAAATATGAACTTGTTGGGGCGCCTGGGTGGCGCAGTCGGTTAAGCGTCCGACTTCAGCCAGGTCACGATCTCGCGGTCCGTGAGTTCGAGCCCCGCGTCAGGCTCTGGGCTGATGGCTCAGAGCCTGGAGCCTGTTTCGGATTCTGTGTCTCCCTCTCTCTCTGCCCCTCCCCCGTTCACACTCTGTCTCTCTCTGTCCCAAAAATAAATAAACGTTGAAAAAAAAAAATTAAAAAAAAAAAAAAAGAAAGAAATATGAACTTGTTAATAAATCATTAAATATTTTCTTAAATATGATCCACATCTCAAATTGGGGCAAAGTCCTTTAGACTGGTGATTTCCAAGTGAGCCAAGTTTGTTATTAAACACTTTTATGAGTACCATAACTATAAAATACAGGAATTCAAGGCTGTGATTCTTTAGCAGCAGCAAAGTTTATATCCTCTTTGGTGGAATGTTTTAAATTATGTCCTTGAACTGCCTATAAAGCCTACAAATGACATGACAGCAGGAGTGAAAAATGACCTGTTTTAGGCTAAGAATCTGTTGCAAAAGAAGCATACAATTTGCAAAATGCCATACAAAGAAGTAGTGAGGGCTTCTAAGAGGTACTTCATTATCATCAATATTTTTTTAAATGTCAATCATTTAGTCTGAGGACTCACAGGATCTTAGAGATTATCTTTTGGTCTAGAACCTCAATCTGGAATCTCTGGAAGATTATGGGACATCCTTGAGCTGAGCAGCTCAATAGTGGCCGAGCCAAGAAGGGAGGCCTGTTTTTCGAAGCAACTGTTCATACATCTGGTAGCTTCATGTACATCTGGTAACTAAAACTTTTCTGTGAGCAATGTTGAATATACACAGCAAAGTTGCGTTACACACTACAGGAATGCAATCACTCCCTTTAGCACCAATCAGGTTCACTGATACCAAGTGGGTTGTGGCTTACTCAAGGATTAAGTTCTGAAGTCGGGCAAAAATTGGTTATAATCAATATCCTTGGAAATCCCTTGAGAAAGTGTCACTTCAGAGACCCAAACAGCTCCTCTTCTTGTGCACAGCAGAACAGGTTTTCATTCCAGTATGGGAAGAGATTGCTGTTTCTTAGGTGGAGAATCAAATTGAGTAGTTGGCCTGCATTTAGGGGCCATGTTATAAGAAAAATGCACATCATCACTAGACTCATCCTCAGCACATGAGATGCTCACACTTTCAGAACTATGAGAGAACTAGAACTGGCTAGGAGAGCTGATTCTCCTCCTCATCTGATGCTCACATCAGGGCACGTGTTCTCTGAGTTGAAAAGCAGGCTTCTCAGAAGCTACCTGTCTCTCCTTCCTCACCCCAGCCCTTTTTTACCCATTCTCCCCTCCCTCCCTGTCTCTCTGCATCCACTTTCTGCTTGAATTCAAATGTTAAATGTGTCACTCATAGGGATTAAATCAGTCTATATGTGTTTGTTCCTGCCATATAGAGAGTACTGTATAAGTCAGTTCTTAATGTAAAGGTAATTTTTCCTAGTGGTTTAAAACTCAGCAACCATACTGCCTGGGTCTAACTCTGGTTCAGCCACTAATAAAAGCTGCATGACCAAGGACACACATGACTTAACGTCTCTGTGCCTCAGTTTCCTCTCCTATAAAATGGGTATGATAAAAACTTGTTGTGTGAATGTTAGGAGGATTAAGTGAGTTACAATATATTTAAAGTGATTAGGACGGAGCACAGTAAATGTAGGAGTGTAACTGTTGTTATGTGATGTCACTTTAGGTTACTCAGAGAACTCAATTTTGATGGTGTCTATTAATTGCGTGTGTTAGTGTAATTTCTCATCTTCTGTCTCCCTTCTTGGCATACAGTGATCACGTATAAGGCAAAAGTGTCTTATGTAAAACTGAAAGCAATTGTAGCACTTACGTAGAGCCCATAGGCAGGGTCATGGGACGGATGACTCCTCTTACTAGCTATGTGACCTTGGACAGATCACTTAAACCCCCTGAACTTTAGTCTCTCCAGTTGCAAATCATAAAGAGAGACAGCACTACCTATGTCAAAGAGTGGCTGTGTCTGTGAGGATCAAATAAGATACACGTAAAAATGTTTCGTAAACTATAAGGTAGCTTGAAAGCGTAAGAGAATGTTGTTAACACCCATAATCTAAAAGAAGGCCAAAGCTATTATTATTGCTGTCAAGAGTGTCTGAAGAAATAAAGACATATTTCGTGTGCTACCACAGCAAAGCTTTACTGTAGGAATCTGTTGGCAGGGATTCCAGATCTCCAATTTTCCCTTACCATGTACACAATTCTCTGAGAATTCAGGTTTTTGGGAATGCACACTGATGTCTTCCACGTTTTCCAGTATTCTGTAAGTGAAAACTACCCATGTTTGAAGTTGTTTGGTAAATGATAACCTTGGTGTTGCAGAAATAGACTCTTGAGAAAAGTCCTGCATGTTAAACAATTTGTTATTCATGTAAAAGTTTTGTTTTGTATAGTTGCTGGCATGAGATTAAATGTTATTTGGATTTTGAATTTTTTTCATTTTAATGTTTTTGAAAGAGAGTGTGTGTGTGAGCAGGGGAGGGGCAGAGGAAGAGGGAGAGAAAGAATCTTAAGCGGGCTCTATGCCCAGCACAGAGCCCCATCTCACAAACCACGAAATCACAACCTGAGCCAAAATCAAGAGTTGGAAGCTTAACCAACTGAGCCACCCAGGTGTCCCTGGGTTTTTTAATGAGACAGGTTAATTTTTTTTCTGGCTTGCTCTACTGCTGCCCTATTTCCTTAAAGATGTGTTCTCAATAGATGAGAATTAATTCACTGGGGAAAATGGGATTTTATTGCAGGTTTTTCAGCATTTTAAATGACTCAGGGTCCCTGGTGGGAGGGGTTGGGGATTATTATGAACTTATGCCTGAAATTAAGCATCATTTCATTAAAGTAGATTAAATGTTCTCCTGATTTCTTACTGTAATGGAATACAATTAGGATAAGCTAAGTTATGCCGCAGTAGCAAATTCATCCTAAAATCTAGTGGTTTGACACAAGGGTCTATTTCTCACTTATATGTGAGTAGATAGCTCTGGTCCACATAGTGACTCAGAATCCCAGGCTGACAGATGCTCTACTGTGTCTCCACAGTTGCCATGTCAGGGGAACCAAGAACCTAAAGAACATGTGCCCATTCTGTTTTGCTTTTCCCAGAAGTGACACGGTTAATTCTATCCCCAGTGCTTTGACTACGACTACGACTAGTCTCATGGACTAGCTAATGGCAAAGGGGTCAGGGAAGTGTGACGTGCATGAGGATATTCAGTTAATGACAGATCTCTGCCACAACTCCCAAGCTCCCAGTCAGTAAGATGCTCTCAATCATATTCCAGTACCTTTATCCCTGGTGTCTCACCCCAGGACGGTGCAGTGTAGAGAAGGAGCATGAACCGTGAGGTCCGTGTGCCCTGGGTTTGAATCCCAGCTCCACCCCATGCTAATTGTGCAAGTCTGAGCGAGTTATTTTGTTTCTCTGATCCTCTATTTCCTCATCTGTAAAATGAGGATTCCAACACCTACCTTTTAGGGTTGTTGCAATGATAAGAAATTATCTAGGCAAACCCTTTGGCAAAGAGTAATACTTGGTGATTATCATCATCAGAAGGACAAGCAAATATTTAGGGCAGCAGTTCTCAGCTCCAACACTACAACACTGTAGGACATCTCAAATTATCTCAAGGAGTGTTGTAACATCTGCAAAATACTTGCCAACCAAGATGGTTTTAAATTCCCTTTACTGACTAAAATACATGATCTGTATATAGGTCACTAGGAGTAGGATTGGACGTGAACTTTGTCTTTATTATTCAACTTTTGCTCCTTCTGTGATATCCTCTCCCCCATTCCAGGCCCCAGGCTTTGGATCAGTCCAATATGAATTGTAGCTTAGTCACTCTCTATAAGTCAGTTAAGCATTCTGAGCCCAGGTGTCCTCATCATCAAAGTTGGAACAGCCATGAGTACTTCCTAAAGGTTTTTTTACAGAATCGAATAATGTAGGTAAAGTCCTCAGTATGGTATCAGTAACTGTCCTCTGACTTAGTTCTTAATGATCGTGCCTGAGCTTTGGAGGAGAAAAGGATAGCTGTGAAAATTATAAGAGCTGTTTCACAAAAATCTCCACAGGACAATGAAAGCCCAAGGCAACACTGGTTTGTAACTCAGCTAACAGAGATTAGCATATATTGGGGTGAGAGGGTTCTTCTACTCCTAGACATCCAGGATTAAAAAAAAAACAACCGCCTTTTTTTTTTTAATTAGAAGAATTATACATACAAATTCAGAATTCTGACTTCTCTCAAAGAATCAGAAGATCTATCCCGAATGGCGGCTATTAGCCCTTGTTCAGACAAAGATGTGCTCTCCGTTTGCCACAGTTTCCACCACTCCCTATTGTTTTACAGATCTGTCCTGTAAAACAGATCTGCTTGACCCAGTCAGAATTTGAGTTTATGACTCCTGGCCAGTAGGTTCAAGAAGGTGGTGATCGTAGCGATAACAGGGGTAAAGTTGGTGAGCAAAGGAGTTTGTAAACTATTTTCAATGACTCAAAAACCTAATGGCAGTGATTATATTGTTAACCCATGAAAGATTGCCCAGGTTAAATAAAGTACCAGATTTCTTTGCTTTGAAATGAAATTACATCAACTGGGTAATTGTGTTGTCATAAAAGATCTTCAGACGGTGAGTAGATATCACTGATGTTTTAAAAATTGGGCAAGCAGATTGCTATTATTTAATAAATACAAGCTGCTTGGTAGACCAGTTTTTTCAAAAAATGGGGCCCAAGAAGGAGAGAAATGATAATCATGAAAGGTGTCCCTATTGGTAGCTTTGTCTGTCACTTCTCCACTGGTATTTGTAGTCCAAAGTGTCAAAAACAGACTAATAATGAATGTTGGCATTTCAAGTATTTCATAGTAGATATAGAACACATTTAGGGAAAGGCTTTGGGGGCTTCTTTTAAGTTCTGGAATTTCATGTCCTTCTAAGTCAGGTTCTAGGCTGAACTTATTAAAAAATTTTTTTTAATGTTTATTCATTTTTTGAGACAGAAAGACAGAGCATGAGCGGGGGGGGGGGGGGGGGGGCGGAGAGGGGGTGGGCAGACAGAGGGAGACACAGAATCCAAAGCAGGCTCCAGGCTGTGAGCTATCAGCACAGAGCCCAATGTGGAGCTTGAACTCATGAACCACAAGATCATGACCTAAACCAAAGTGGGACTCTTCACTGACTGAGCCATCTAGGTGCCCTAGGCTGAACTTCTAATTTTAAATAATAGACACAGTTTTGGGGGGGCACCCTCAGTGTCTCAGTTGGTGAAGCATCCGACTCTGGATTTCAGCTCAGGTCATGATCTCTCGGTCTGTGAGACTAAGCCCCCGCATTGGGCTCTGTGCTGTTAGCACAGAGCCTGCTTGGGATTCTTTCTCTCTGCCCCTACTCTGCTCACACTCTGTCTCTCTCTCTCAAAATAAATAAATAAATAATAGACACAGTTTTTAGTAAAGACTGTTTTTTTTTTTCACAACTGCAAGGCAAAATGAAATGCAGTGACCATTTATAATATTGCTACGCTCTGTTAAAACTAGTTAATGTTCCTCACCTATGCTAATGTACAAGGTCACTGTAGTTTATAAGGGTGACGAAATTCTCTACTGATGACTTGTAATACTCAAGAATTGCTATATGTCCTACAACAAAGCTGATTCATACTTCTACCAGGTAGGGCAAAGGTATTACATTTTCAGCTTTTCTTGCCAACTTCTTCCAGCATTTAACTAAACTATTTGGGAATCTTTCTAGAATCACATGAATTAACATGAAATTTAACATGAAAATAAATCCCAATCCTTCTTCTAATTTTCCAAAAGCCCAAGAGAGAGAAAAGGACTATGCCCAAAGTAAAACAGTCAAGACGGCAATTCAGGTCTCTTGTATCCGAAGTCCAGTGAGATAGAGTCCAGTAAGTTTTTCCTGTTTCCTCTTCCACTTTAAACTATCCCAACCCACCATTGCCTGAGATCTGTTTTTTCCATTTGGTCTCCAGGCTTCTCCTTAATTGTCTAAACTTTTGGATTTTCACACTCCTCCTACTTTGTTCTTATGCCATTTTTAGCAGGGCTTCCAAATTCTACTTTGAGAAATCCTGAATGAGGAACATAATTTGAAATCCCACAAAAGCCTGCTGGGGCCTCCAACAAGACAGAGAAATCTGTAAATCATAGTCTTTAACAATCTCTCTCTCCATTCCATGCAGAAGTTTTCCAAGGAAGCAGAGAGAAGCCTAACAGGAGGATTTGGGGGAGAGGGGGTCTGTCTTCTGAACAAGACAATTGAGATTTCATACATTCCGTCCATTTCTTCTCTTTGCTTCCATGTCAATAAGAAGCTTTTAACCACCAGCTTTTAACCACCTGTCCGATAGCAGATCTCTCTGTCTCTTGCTGTGGCACATTTAGCCACTGCCATAGTAGAAAAAAAAATTGTTTTTTTTCTAAATGAGAGGGTGAGCACAGCAGGGACATCAAAGTTGGTTCTGGGGGCGCCCGGATGACTCCGCTCGTTGCGCATCTGACTCTTGGTTTCGGCTTAGGTCATGATCTTGTGGTTTGTGGGTTTGAGCCCCCCATTGGGTCCGTGCTGACAGTGCAGAGCTGACAGTGCAGAGCCTGTTGGGGATTCTCTCTCTCTTCTCTCTCTGCCTCTCCTCTTCCTGCGTGCACACTCTCTCTCTCAAAACAAATAAATAAACTTAAAAAAAAAAAAAGGTGGTTCTGGCCAGGATGGTCTCTCTCCCTAACACATCCCACCTGTGTGGGAAAGTGAACCAGAGACTCTTAAGGGAAAAGAATGAAGAAAGAATGGAAACGGGCAAAGTCGAAGACAAATTAGAAGAGCTGCAGTTTAAAACAGGTGTATGAGAAGGAGTACAGGCTGATTCATAATTAATGTCCCTGGATCTAGGCAAGTAACTGCTCCACAAGGGCAGAGGCTGCTTGTGAACAGACCGCTGGCTAGCCCCCGTGCCCTGCAGGTTTTGTCTCCGTCACCATGTAAAGCTCACCAGGTCTGCAACTGTGTCACCAAACCACGATGAACTGAGAAAAATAAGGACATATGCTGACATTTTCATAACGCTAAATTTATTCCATTTAAAGGAGTGCCTTATATTCTGAGATTGCATCCTTCCTTTTTTGAGTCCTAAAACGTTTCTTTTATGAAACAGCAGCTAAAGTAGATGATAATTGATATTATTATGTGCTTTCTTGGCGAACTTAAAATATCGATCACTCTATATTCAGCTCTCCTTTTGATTTTGGTTTTGCACCTTATTTGTGAAACCCAAATGTCCATTAATCTCCTAGCTAGAAAAATATATGCTAAATGTTTACCAATCTCTCTGGAACAAATCTCAATTAACATACCTTTCAAGAAGAAGCCTTAACAGAATCTTACTTTTCATTCTTAATAGCGTTCTTCATAAAAATGTTCTGCAAGTATATCAAGTTAGTCATAACAACTACTGTTCAGTGCTTAATGAAACACTTCTTCATAACCTCTGACAATTTGACAGGAGTGAATTTAATAATAACAATAAATACAGATGGGACTATATAAATCAAGGAAGTCCTGATGCAAAACTCTTGCTGTGTTAGATGGCGTCTCAGCTTTCTCATCTGAAATGAACCAAGAAATCAATTATAACAATGATCATAGCAATATGAAAAAAATTCAAAACAAGAGTCATGCCCTTGGAAGGAATGCCTTTGTTCTTTTAACCCACTGCTTACTTCTCCAATGCTGGAGCTGACAGACTAGGCGTTATTTAGAATGAGGACTATGGCTTCTGACCTTGTTGTGAGGGAGAATGTAGCATGGCTTCCCCCAGGATAGGCCCTCTCAGTCATTTACATCACGTGGCAGTACAGTGAAGGTGCGGCTTAAGCATTAGCCCGAAACTTCCTAAATGGAGAGCAGGCTTAAGACCAATGGTACTCTCCTGTTCTAGAAAACCTTCCAACCTAGCCTTGCCTGTCTTCCTGTGAAGTGGAGGCAGATTCTCCTCCACCCTCCATTCTTGTCAGAACCTTCTTCTCTTCACCTTCCAGCACCTCCCATCTCAGGAGGAGTTTGCCTAGGATGGTCTTTATGTTGCACACCACTGTTACCCATCTGCTTATGGGAAATCATTGGCCCCAGCCCAGAGTACTTACAAAGCTGTTTCTCTTTGAGGATCTTCATCCTTTATGCAGAGCTAAAAGCAAACACAAGGGCAATGAGTTTGCATGCTTTTCTAAGGCAGATAAACATTTTGAATGCATCATGGTGGTTCAGGGGATAGGAAACCCAAATGTCTGTTAATCTCCTACCTAGAAAAATACACATCAATACAGAGATGCCTGGAAATACAGACACCGCTGCACTAGTCCAGATCTTGTGTTTTGGCCATGTTAATCATTTCTGTATTGAACCTACAGAGATATAATCCTTGAATCAGAATGCTTCCAGGATTCTTAGGTAGTTGATTCTCTCTTTCTTCCTTCCTTCCTTCCTTCCTTCCTTCCTTCCTTCCTTCCTTCCTTCTTTCCTTTTATAGGAAAAATTTGCTTTGGATTAGAACTGGGGGTTGGGTGAATTTCTTCTTGACAGACATTGTTGCCCTGAATTACACGCAGTTACCATATATTTCAAAGAGATAGTGCTGTGTAATTAACTGAGCCTAGACCACACTGGCTTTTCCTTCAAGGCTCTCTGCCACTTTTGCCTCCCTTTGGCATTGAATTAACTGGTGGAGCCAAATGCAAGGCATTCACCAATACACACACATACTCTGCATCAAGCTAACCAAGAAGATTCACCATTCAACAATTCAGACTCCAGTCGCCCCCCCCCCCCCGCCCCAGCCCCAGCCTCCAGTCCCAACCCCGCTGCTGCAGCTGCCCTTGTGGCTGTGCTCAGGAGGTGAGCAAAAAGTGCCACCTTTTTCATGCAGGTCTCTGAATCCACAGCAGATGTTTCCCTGTATATTTATTTATTGTACCAGAGGTACCATAGCAACAATAAAGGGAAATTTAAAAGGAAGAAAAAATCAGCCCCAAATCCCCTACTCCTAACACCACAGCTATTTTCATTCAGGTTTTGTCCATATGCACTTCCACTCTTTTCTTAAAGCCATCCTTATAACATACATACAATTTTTATGCCTTTGAGCAACTTCCACTTTAGGTCTTTAGACAGACCATATTGTCCAAGTATGGCTCCCAATTCTAGAGTCACTTATACAGCCAGTTGTCTGCCTGTATTTAGATGATTTTTTACCTAAATATCTTAGAATACTTCAATACCTTCATTATACTTTTTCTTCTAGCGATGAGTCCAAAGCACAATGTCAGAAAGACCACAACACATGCAGCAATAATGGGTTCTATGGGTATAGCCACACCTTTATCTGTTGGAAATGCAAACACAGGAGATAAGAACTAACATTTATATGCTTTTTTAAAATTTTTTTTAAAAAATTTATTTATTTTTTGAGAGACAGAGAGGGAGACAGAGAATCCGAAGCAGGCCCCTGGCTGTGAGCTGTCAGCACAGAGCCCGATGTGGGGCTCCAACTCATGAACCATGAGATTGTGACCTGAGCCAAATTCGGATGCTTAACCGACTGAGCCACCCAGGCACCGCTATATGTTTCTCATTTATATGCTTCTACTAAGTCCCAGCCATGGCGCCTTGCACTCAACATGTATCATCCTCCAAACAACCCAGAAAGGTAGGTGTTAGTAACCTCATTTTGCAGGTGAGGAACCTCTTGTCCAGAGTCACAGAGCTAGTAATTAGCAGAGATGGGTTTTGAATCCATCCCTTTGTGAAAGGATAATTTATTATAATATGAATCACTCCCCCCAAACGGGTAATCAGACCATTTTGTGCTTTCTTCATCCAAAATTTTTCCACTCAGAAGGTAGAAATAGGCTGAAATCAATGGTTTTTCCTGCCCTTTGAAAGCCCAAAAGATACTGGGAGGGATCTCTGAGAAAAGGAGGGAGGAAGGCTTTAAGAGCAAGAAAAGTTGAGGAGCCTGCTGGACTAAGGGGAGAGAGGCCTGTGGGCCCCAGGAGAGGTGGGGACCCTTGTAGCTGTACTGTGATAGTGCCTTAAGCAGGGAGAGGACATTATATAAGGTGACTGCACGGTGCCCCTAGGGAAATGGGACTCTGAGCACCAGCCTTCCTAACCTTGGCAAAGATTTTCATACCTTTCTAAACGACGTGGAAGAACAGAGAGTCTACTTCTTTTTTTTTTTCTTTAATGTTTATTTATTTATTTTGAAAGGGTGGGGGGCTGTGAGTGGGGAAGGGGCAGAGAGAGAGACAGAAAGAGAGAAAGAATCCCAAGCAGGCTCTGTGCTGTCACACAGAACCTGATGTGGGGCTCGATCCCGTGACTGAATGGAAATCAAGAGTCGGTCGCTCAACTGACTGAGCCACCCAGGGGTCCCAGAGAGTGTACTTCTAACCTGGGTTAGAAAGAGATCAGCAGCAATCATAACAGCCTGGAAATGAAAACCCAGCCCATCGTTTTCTGAATACCAGGTAAACTCAGAGCTATTTTGTTCATCAGGCACTGCAGGCACAGTGCCTGCACTTGCAAGCTTCCCAAAAGCCTATGAAAATATTTGAGACCTAGAAAATACATATTGGTTCCAAAATATGAAAATAAAGTGGCAGATTGGTCAAAATTAATAAATGTTTAAAATATCTATAAAACGTAGCTTTATGTCAACTGTAACCCAACAGCCAAATTTAAACCTTAAGAACCACATTAATAACTTATATATAATAAAACTCAAAATGTATCTGTTGGAAATGCAAACACAGGAGATAAGAACTAACATTTATTAGTTTTCAATAAATTTTTACAGCAAATTTCAAAATTTTTCAGCAAAATTTTTCAGCAAAATTTTTCAGCAAAATTTTTCAGCAAAATTTTTACAGCAAAAAAGTATACTCTGTGTGATTCATTTTAATAAGTTTGATATGACATGGGATGAAACTTTTTTTAAAAAAAATTTTTTTTTAACGTTTATTTATTTTTGAGACAGAGAGAGACAGAGCATGAACAGGGGAGGGTCAGAGAGAGGGAGACACAGAATCTGAAACAGGCTCCAGGCTCTGAGCTGTCAGCACAGAGCCCGACGCGGGGCTTGAACTCACGGACCACGAGATCAGGACCTGAGCCGAGGTCGGCCGCTTAACCGACTGAGCCACCCAGGCGCCCCTGCAACTTTTAAAAGTAAGATCAACAAAGATGTTTAAATGACCTCACCCAAGCCCCTGGATTCTGATGCCACCCCGGGACCAGGGGCAGGGAGCGGGGCTCCAATCTTTGCTAAGATAATATTTTAGGAACTTATAGGAAATAAGTGTGCTATTTATTGTGCCCTTGAGTTTGTAGATTGAGTGTGGTCAAAAAGTTTTTACTAAATGACTACTGTGAGGTAGGTATGGTGCTCAGCCCTGCAAAAAATAGGTCAGACATGGAAGGCCTCATGGGGCTCACATTCTAGTTGTGAAGACAGACATTAAACAAACAAAAACCACAGACTGAGATCAGTGTTATAAAGGACATAGGGTCGTGAAATAGTATATGAGGGGCAAAAGGTGGAAAGGAGGGGAAGAGAAGACTTTAGATAAATCTCATTTCAAAGCCCAAGCCCTATTTCCCTCAAGATTATAAAATAGCATTTATCCCTCCGTAAATGTATGACACACTTAAACCACTTACCTTTTACTTGTTTTCTTCTTTCCTGTATGTCTAGTTACTGTGCAGGGTAATTTGGGGGAGTAAGTAGATTAAGCATCCTTTACTCTGGCTCTCTTTTAGCTGTTACTAAAAATTTTTCTCATGAGAGTGTGAGCTGTACCAATATTCTGGAGAAATTCTGCTCCGTGGGCCTTCTTATAAGCACCGGCCCTGTGAGAGCCAGCCCTGGGGGACACCGAAGAGCCTTAACCTTAGCAGGGGCCCTTTCTACTTTCAGTGCCAAGGAAAGATGTCAAAATGAAGGGGAGGCAAAGGAGGGACAATTAGGAAAAGAAATCAGAATTTGGTCAAAGATCTGGATATTTTTACCAAGCTGAATTAAATGAAGCCCCACATGACAGCTTTCACTCCTTAAACAAGCTGATAGAAACTGCCTGATCCACTAAGGCTCCCTTTGGATTTCAAGTTTCTAATGAAAGTGACTTTGGTCAGTATAACTGCATCTCTCCTGTTGTCCTGTTTTACTCTCTCTCTCTCTCTCTTTTTTAATTTTGTAATGTTTATTTTCGAGAGAGACAGTGTGCGAGCAGGGGAGGGACAGAGAGAGAGGAGACACAGAATCCAAAGCAGGCTCCAGGCTCTGTGCTGACAGCTTAGCACAGAGCCCGATGCAGGGCTCGAACTCATGGAGCTGTGAGATCACGACCTGAGCCAAAGTCGATTGCCCAACTGACTGAGCCTCCCAGGCGCCCCCTGTTTTATTCTCTTATTTGTAACCAGATTTGGTAATTTTTCCCCCTCCATATTTATTATGCAAGAAAATCCCAACACACAGGGTAAACTCTCGTGCTCAAGATCTGTAATTACACTTCTAGTTTTGCATGGCCCCATTTAGAAACTACCCTACGGAGTCCTGAAGCCAGGAGAGGCTCGTGGCAAACACATTCAGCCTGAGCACAGGCAGCAGAGCACTTATTGCTGTGAAAGCAGCTGACAGCCTGGGAAATAATAGAGCAGGAAGAAATAAGAAAAACAAGTTGGCTTGGAAGGGTTCCATCCAAAACAGGATCCTGCCCACCTGAAAGCCAATTTGTCAAGCTGACATCCTGCTTGCCACACAAGTTGTATGTTTTTTTTATCTCGCAGAGCACTTAAGATTCCTTCTTAACCAAGAGGGATGATATAATTCCCTGATCTCTGCGGGTAGCTTTTTACACCCAGTTAGAATGGCATGGCTGGAGGCCCCACCTACTGAGCTTTTGCAGGGAGGTGAATAGCCACAAGCTTCAGTAAGCTGCCTCTTCCACTGCTTCTACCCCATGAGTACTTGGGTTATTTGTGGGTTTGGTTTTTTAAAGCGGACAGACCCTGGGGGTACTCTCACTGCCCTGCAGGACAAATTACTGAGCATGCCAGTAATCACGGTAATGGGCATTCAACTGGCAGCACCTCTTTCTCCCCACCAGCCTCTCTGTTGGTGTCCCAGACCCCCCTGAGGGGCAGGAAATAAGCCCTCTGGTCACATCGTCCATCCAACCCTTCTGGCAGGGATTCAGTTGGCTTCCTAGGAACTAGCAAGAAAGGCAATGAGTGGGCACAGGGAAGCAAACGGCAGAGTGAATAATGTTCTAACAAGAAATAGGAGCCTCAGCTTGTTTGGCTGTTCTTGGCGTACTGGCCTCAGACCAGAAAATGTGTGAGCATTTTCTGCATCTGCTACACCAGGTATCTTGCCTTTCTCTTTTTTGTTTTTTGGGCTTTTTTTGGTATTGTTTGTTTGTTTTTCAGAAAAATAAAATTTTATTTCAACTGATCAACATTATCCAATTAGAGTAAGAAGGGAGTTCATAAATGTCCCCAAACTAAGGCTTTCTAACTGGAAAATTAACTTAGCTTGCCCAAGTCTGCAGATGACATAATCGGGTATGCCTCTCAGCTTCATAATTGCAGTTTTAACATGAAAACAAACTTAAAGATTTTTTTGGTATGTTTTTGCCTATATATTCAGCAATCAAAATTAACATTTTTTCTGACAGCATGAGAGAGAGAGAGAGAGGGAGAGAGAGAGAGAGAGAGCGCGCTCATGAGTGGGGGAGGGGCAGAAGTAGAAGGAGAAAGAATCCTAAGCAAGCTCCGTGCCCAGCGCAGAGCCCGACGTGAGATCATGACCTGAGCCGAAATCAAGTCAGACTCTTAACTGACTGAGCCACCGAGGCACCCTGCAAAATTAACACGTAAGGGTCTTACTAAATGTTTGTTTCAAATTAAAAGAGATGTTATCTAAGAAAACTTAAATATTTTAACCAAACTTTCAGGATCTGTATCAAAAAGGAAGTTATCTTTGAACTTTTATTCAGTGAACAGCAGCAAAGAATGATTGACAGGCTTGATTGTTGCCAATTCTGTCTCACACCGTCCTGCTTTTTCCCCCCGGCTGGGGCATTGTCTAAAGAAGTCCCCAAGACCCAACATCCTCTACAGGTCTTTTCTGCTGTGCTAAGACTGCAGCTTTCTTTACCCTGGTATCAAGATGGCTATTCCTACTCAGGCATCACAGCTGCGTTCTTGAAAGTTTCTTTTTGTGCAGCTCACCTCAAGGTCAAATTTTGCCACAATTGCCAGTGGTAAGTGGAAATGTGGGAACACCGTTCTATATTCCATTTGCTCTCTGACCTCATTTCTTTCTACTGTCTTCCTTGCTTTCTCTGCTCAGGTCCCCTTTCTCTTTTTGTATGAATGAGAAATATGAGGAGGGAAGAACATTTGAAATTTCATTTGTTCTCTGTTATTGAAGAGGTGAAAAGTCTGGGTGGATGAAGCATGAAGCCCAAGAGAAAGACATTTTTCCACCATCTTCCCCCTCCCTCACTACTGATTAGCCTATAGATTACAATTTCAGGGTCAAGAGTGATTGTATTACTTTTTTAATTTTTTTATTAAAATGTTTTAAATGTTTATTCTTGAGAGAGAGAGACGGAGAGAGAGAGAGAGACAGAGCATGAATAGGGAAGGAGCAGAGAGAGAAAGGGAGACACAGAATTCGAAGCAGGCTCCAGGCTCTGAACTGTCAGCACAAAGCCCGACACAGGGCTTGAAGTCACAAGCTGTGAGATCACGACCTGAGCCAAAGTCGGATGCTTAACCAACTGGACCACCCAGGCACCCCAAGTCAGGAGTGATTTCAGAGATTCGTTTTCTTATCTGTCTTCCCTTCTTTATGTGTTTCTGACTTCTTTTTCTGTTTATCATTAGGCTGTAAACTCAAAAGTCCAGTTCCTACAAACCTAGTGGCCCAGGAGAATTTACAGAAGTACTCCTCCCTAAAAGCCAACCAGAATTATCTGCTACCACTTGGTTCTAGAAAGGACCTTTGCTCAAAAAGCAGTGTTTCATATGGAATGGGCATGATCCCCTAAATGGAAGAATTAGAATTCTTTTTTTTTTTAGGTTTATTTATTCATTTTGAGAGACAGAGTGTGCAAGTGGGGGAGGGGCACAGAGAGAGGAAGAGAGAGAAAATCCCAAGCAGGCTTTTCATGATCAGGTCAGTGCAGTGCCTGATGTGGGGCTCAAACTCATGAACCATGAGATCATGACCTGAGCTGAAGGTGGATGCTTAACCAACTGAATCACCCAGGTGCCCCATGAATTAGAATTCTTAGTGGAAATTTCTTGGATAGGGGTGATTCTCCAAAGAAAATCATTGGCTATTAACCATAATTAGCATCATCATTTGTTGCCACACAAAATGTTTAGTGAGAACCTATTCTGACTTTTGCACTGTGCTGGATATTACTTAAAAAGAGAGTTACCTTTGACAATGAGGTGAAAGTCCTTGGTCTCCATTTGCAGAGGTGAATTTGCAATGCAGCTATAGGTTCCATTGTCAGATTTCTTGACTTTGGTGATTGACAGTTGAAGAGACTCACTTGTCTGTTGGACTTGGTGATTTTGCTCTAAATTCAGGATGTTACTGTTTTTGTACCACATCATTCGAGCCTGGGGGTTGGATTTCACATTACAAACCAACTTCACATCACTGCCTTCCTCAACGGTTTGCAAGTCGTCTCCACTCAGAAGAGGAGGAACTACAAGACTCAAGCATTTAGGCTTAATTAGTGGATAAGCAGTAGTTTACCGACAGTGTTCAAGATCTTCCTTCAGTCTGTCTCACGCAGTCATTCATTCATTGGACAAAAATTTATCAAGTACCTACTTTATGCCAAGCGCTGGACTAGGAACCAGGGATACAATGGTAAATAACATACATCCAGTTCCAAACATTATAGAACTTCCATGTGGTAGAGAAGATAAACCATGAAACAAATGTATATGATGATGAATCTGTACCAAGTAGACCATTTATAGCACTACCTAAGAGGATAAGCCTTGAGTCTTTGCTCTCTGAAACCAATCTGTACTAATATGTTGGAGAAAACAGTATAATATAAAAAAAGCAGGGATTGCACTTGTCCCTAATTCCATCTTACACCACTTTCTGTGACCTTGAGAAAGTTACTGAATTGCTAAGCAGCTGCTCACTTTCTTCATCTAAAAAGTGGGACAATACCTATCTCACAAGGTACTGTACAGATGAAATGAGATAACACCTGTAAAGAATTTACCACAATGCTAGTTACTATTTTTATGGTGGTGGCGGCAGCGGCGGAAGCCGCGGCTGCCACGGTGGTTTTGAGGTCTCCTCACATCCTCAATTTTTGCATTTTATCTAACCGCATTTGCCCTGGCCACATTTCCCAATGCATATTTACATTTCCTCAATGATTCTCTAGAAATAATGTCCCCCTCCCAGAAGGTGCTCCGATTGTGGCAACTTCTGACATCTATGGAAGGTGAATGTGACATTCTGGGTCCCTCTCGTCCCTCTGGGTGAGCCAGTCCGTACTCCCTCCATGATAATGGCAGTCCTAGAGACATAGATACTTGAACACATTTATCTTCACCAAATAATTCCAACCCTCACCTGCACCAGGGCTTTCCAACCAGGGCTTTCCAACACCCACCAAAGGGGAGAAAAGGCTGAGCTGACTCTTTCTCTTCTCCATGCCCCTTGCATTTTCTGGTTAAGGTGTAGAAGAATAATGAAGTGCTTGAAAAGCGGGCAGTAGGAAGGAGTTAGAGTCAGGGAAGGAGGAAAGAAAGAGCTTGTGTAATCTGCACACTGAATAATTAGACCCTGAGTAGGCTGTGCTATTAATAACTCTTTCAGAAGAATGACATTTTGCTGCTCTTTGGAACGAGCTTGAATTCTGTATCCGTATCCAACAAGGATGTTATATGGTATTCGGATATGTTGGAAGCTGCTACAATAGAGAATGTAATTATCAAATATACCATAGGACCTATGGACATGTCCTATTAGTTGTTCCGTTTGATTTAACCATTGAAGGTCAATTTTAAATCTTACCAGCTATATGTGAGTATTCCCTTTTGTAAAAATAGTACATTTCAGGTAAAGTTAAGGTCCTCCTTGATTCCATATTGTTTGCTTCCTCCCCAAAGATACCCACTGCTATGAGTTTGACATAAATCCTTGCAGATCTTTTTTGAAAAAACAGGTTTTTAAGAAATGTTTATTTATTTTTGAGAGAGAGAGAGAGAGAGAGAGAGAGAGAGAGAGAGAGCGAGCATGAGCAGGGGGAGGGCAGAGAGAGAGGGAGGCAGAGAATCCCAGGCAGGCTCTGCACTGTCAGTGCAGGGCCCGACGAACGGCTTGCATCCACAAACCACAAGGTCATGACCTGAGCACAAATCAAGGGTCCAATGTTCAGTGGACTGAGCCACCCGGGGGCCCTGAACAAAGTTTTTTATACATATAATTTATCAATAGGAAATACACTGTATTGTTTTTAGGAAGCTTATATAAAGACTTTACTCTCTCAAAAGCTTGCATGTTTTTGAGATATATCCACTTTGAACCACAGAGATCTAGCTCATTGTTTTTAGAGTGCTACAATATAAGACTCTTGAATCATTTTGATTGGTGGGCATTATTTTCATTTTTAAAATGTTAATGCTTTAATAAATATCTTTGTATATGTTTCTTTAAGTACATTTTGCACGCGTTTCTCCAAACTTACACCATCTAGAAGGAGAAACACCGGATCACAGGGTAGGCACCCTTTAAATTTTGATAAAAATTGTACAAGAGGTGGTCTGAATTTATACTTTCAGCAGCAACTGTGAAAGAAGGGTCAGGTTCTGTGAGAAAAACTTGTTTCTGCACACCCTCCCCCAAATTGTGTATTATCAAGCTTTCATGTAGTTCTCAATCTGCTATTTATAACAATAATAATACTTCCCCAGAATTGTACATTATATTCTTATCACTTTTATGAGCTCATTTTGATTTATTGATTATGAGTTTGTGCCAATTGTTGTCATTACGAATCACTGACCAGTTGGCTTTTTTATATGTGCTTAGCAACAGCCACATTTAGGAGGTTGTTGTAAAGATGGTCTGAAACATGCATTCAGGTTGGAAAACTGAAAATCTTTTCTTTAAGCCACCACACGCTATCTGCCATGTCTCCCTTAGGAAGACAATGGAAGGGCACTGAGGAGCCTGGGGAATGGTGTTCTGTTCTCAGCTCCAGCTGTGATAATTTGGGCCCTCAGTCTGGGCCTCCGTTTCCTCATCTATAATTTTTTTTTTTAATATTTTTTATATTTTTTTTATTTTTAAAAAAAAATTTTTTTTTCAACGTTTTTATTTATTTTTGGGACAGAGAGAGACAGAGCATGAACGGGGGAGGGGCAGAGAGAGAGGGAGACACAGAATCGGAAAGAGGCTCCAGGCTCTGAGCCATCAGCCCAGAGCCTGACGCGGGGCTCAAACTCACGGACCGCGAGATCGTGACCTGGCTGAAGTCGGACGCTTAACCGACTGCGCCACCCAGGCGCCCCCCTCATCTATAATTTTATAAGGATTATAAGACTTCCAAGATCCCCTGATAGCCTTGAGTACTATCAAAGTAGCCAAGAGGTAGCTTGCTAAAAACCACATTTTACTGATTCACAGAAAAAAAAAAAAAAAAAAAAAGCTCCTTTGCCCAGGAACATGCAAATGTTTCACCCTGGAAACCCAAACTGTAAGATGCCAGTATTTTCCAGAGTTGGATTCTTCAGCCTTTCTTCCACCTTTTTATTTCAAGAGCAGTGACATCCATTTTTCACAGAAAAGTTTGCTGAGCTCATGGAGTCAAATGCCTTTGACTTTATTATAGGTTCTGAGTCCAGAGCTACTTCTTCCACCAAATCATACCACATCGTCACCTTATCCTACATCACCCCTCTCTGTATTATCCATACCTCCCTCACATAGCACCACTTTCCACCCAAAACACCTATGTGATCACGTATATGGAATTACTTGTAGGGCTCCCTTGCCCCCACGTAGTTCTACCAATGGGTTACCAATACCTGAATCCATCCATCAAAGAGTCTCCTCATTTTGGGTGTTAAGGTGTTGTTAAGAGATTCCCAGGGTGCCTGGGTGGCTCAGTCAGTTAAGTGTCTGACTCCTGATTTCAGCTTGGGTCATGATCCCAGGGTCATGGGACTGAGCCCCACGTGAGGCCCTATGCTGAGCATGGATCTTAAGATTCTCTCTCACTGGGGGCACCTGGGTGGCTCAATCGGTTGAGCGTCCAACTTCAGTTCAGGTCATGATCTCACAGTTCATGGGTCTGAGCCCCATGTCGGACTCTGTGCTGACAGCTCAGAGCCTGGAAACTGCTTTGAATTCTGTGTCTCCCTCTCTCTCTCTCTGCCCCTCCCCTACTTGTGCTTTCTCTCACTCTCTCTCTCTCTCTCTCTCAAAGTAAATAAAGTATTTTTAATAAAAACTTTTAATAAGTTTTTATTAAAAAAAAAACTTAGGGGTGCCTGGGTGGCTCAGTCAGTTAAATGGCCGACTTCAGCTAAGATCATGATCTCACAGTTTGTGGGTTCGAGCCCCGTGTTGGGCTCGGTGCTAACAGCTCAGAGCCTGGAGCGAGCCTGCTTCAGATTCTCTCTCTCTCTCTCTCTCTCTCTCTCACTCTTTCTCTCTCTGCCCCTCCCCAGCTCATGCTCTGTCTCTCAAAAATAAATACATGTTAAAAAACTAAAAAAAATTTTTTAAAGATTCTCTTTCACTCTCTTCCTATGCCCCCCCCCCAAGGTAAAAATAAATAAATAAAGTTAAAAAAAAAAGATTCCCAATGAATGTCTAAGTAGGACACAAAGCTAGAAACCACAAAGGAAAAGATCAGGGGTTTTAAATACATAAACATTTAAAATTTCAATATGGCCAAAAAAAGAACTATAAGAAGATCAAAAATAAATACAAGAAATACAATAATCTCAAATGACAAAAGGTTAATTTCCTTAATATATAGCCCTTATCCAAACCAATTTTAAAAAGACAACTAACCCAATAGAAGAATGGGTAAAGAACATGAACAGGCATTTCACAGAAAAGAAACATGAACAGCCAACACATTTATAAAAAGGTGGACACCCTTATTTGTAATTTAGAAAGTGAAAATAAAATTTCAAACCAGGCTGGCAAGTTCTTTGAGTTGAGGATACTCGATGCTCACAAGGGTGTGGGGGAGTAGGCCCCCACCTGCACTGTTGTGGGAGCATAAATTGGGCAATTTGGCAATACCAAGCAAATGTTAAAACGCATGTAACTCTTTAGACCCAGATTTCAAGTACCACTTAATATAGTGCAGACAGCACAGATTGACTTGCAATTTCTTCCCCCTCACTCACAAAAGACATTCAGCACCACCGAGATGGACACCGACTGATCCCTCCGTAGCTTGCAAGTAAAGGTGATTCCGTGGTCATTTTCACTGATGGAAGAGACACAGACAGAACTGGAGTTGATTTTATTTCCAGATTTCAAATCCACTGTCCCCTCTCCTCGGTACCAGAGTAGTTCTTCCTCCCTGGTGTGGTTTTTAACAGCACATTTCAGAGATTCTTGGGAGCCAAGCCAAGTGTCCAGAATATAGTTCTCAGTTTTATCATTCACAGTTAAGACAGAACCTGAAAAGGCAGGAAGAAACTTTTAACATAGACTGAACATTCTAAATAGCAGAAATAGGGGATTGGTTAAATAAATCATGTTACATCAGTACAATGAAATACTCTGCAATAATTAAAAATAGTCATATTGATCTATATGATTTAAAAGGGAAAAGATTAATAAAGATAAAAATAATGTATTATTAACTAAAAAAAGGAAAATGTTAAAATGATGGTTACAAAATCTTGCTGCACATCAGAATCACCTAGGGATCTTTAAAAACATATTGATGCTTGGCTTCCTCACCCAGACATTCTGGTTAATTGATATGAGTGCAGTCTGGGCATTGCGTTTGTAAAAAACCTTCAGACAATTCTAATGTACAGTGAAGTTTGAGAACTACTGGGTTAGAAAAGGGTATGTACAGAATTACCCTCATTTACACACACATACACACACACATTTATGAGGAAAATTTGGGGGAAAAATCTCCCTGTGTATACTGAATAGAATTAATAAAAGTAGAGAAATGCTTTCCAGACTTAAATTGTTTAATTCAAGGGGTGGGAAGTAGCAAAACAAGGGGGTGGGAGTGGGAAAGGACAAATGAAAACAAAATTGAAAAATACATAAGACACAACTCTAGGTGAATAGGCAGAATGTAAGTTACATCTGTAATAATTCCTATAAATACATAAAAATTGAATATGCAATTGAATATGGGCAAAAGTTGATTTGGAAAGATTTCTGATCTGTTGATGGGATTGTGGAAAAATGGGTCTTGCATTTCTGATGTTTTAATATTGTTTTGGCAGTGTGGTAAAATAATTGTTGGTTAAACAACTGGTTTGTAGGGTAGACAGGTTATAGAGTGGATGATCAGGATATATAACAGTTGTTTTTAATCTCTGATTTTCAGAAATGCATTCACTGTAACATACCTGAATTTCAATTTTTACTTTCCTAGTTCAGAAGCAAGTTAACAAAAACTAAGAATGACTTTAGCTGTCACAGACTTGCCCCCTACATAACATTTGTTAATATAGCCTGTAAACACATGAACTTTTCCTTTAGAATGCATAAACTACTGATGAAAATAATGTGACTTTGCAGCCTAGGATTTTTTAAAAATCTAGAGGAATATATACCAAAATATTGTTGAGTGCATCTCTGGATGATGGGATTTGGGGGACTTTTAGTTTTCTTTATTCTTTCATATATTTCCTGAATTTTTTTTTTTACTGACTAGGTATTACTTAAAAAAATTTTTTTAATGTTTATTTATTTTTAAGAGAGAGTGCTAGCGGGGGAGGGGCAGAGAGAGAGGAAGACCAAGAATCTGACGCAGGCTCCAGGCTCCAGGCTCTGAGCTGTCAGCCCAGAGTCCAATGCAGGGCTTGAACTCACAAACTGTGAGGTCATGACCTGAGCTGAAGTCAGATGCTCAACCGATGCCTGATTGGGGCATCCAGGTGCCCCAATATGTATTACTTTTAAAACGGATGTGCGTGGGGTGGGGGGTGGGGTGCGAAGGGTTCGGTGAGATCCACTTCCAGACTGGGGTAGAGAACAAGTTCAGGAAGGATTTTCCTGTAAGTGGTATGTTCAAATAAATAGCATAGCCTGTTTGGGATGTGATTAGTAATGGAATGCATTAAAATGTAGGAAAATTCTGGCTGTGGCTCTGGAGAGAATAGAACATTTACTCTGTCTCATAATTACCAGAACCATAAAAATATTTTTCCATTGACTGTTATGTCATGTTGTCTGACTCCTGTACTCTGAGCCATATCAACTGTGTATTTGGTGATTTGGATTTTGGATTTTCCCAATGCCCACTGATAATTTTTTAATCTGAAATTTTTCTTTATTTAAAAAGAGACCAAAAGAATATGAACTTACTTGTCACCTCACAGGGCAGAAACAAAATCACTAAGAGAAGAAATCTGCACATTCTCATTAGGCAACTGATCTTCCAGGCCATCTTTAACAAATTTACGTCTGGTCTGCTGGGGGGAAAAAGGGAGTAGTTGGTTCTGTACTTTGGTCTATGCTGAGTTTATGAAACGTCCTCTTGCCTATTATGCATTTAAAATAAAATCCCAGATGAGTCATCCCAGCTGTAACAGTACTATTTCTAGTTTTTAATTAAACAATCTTGTTCTGATTACTGAGTCCAAAGTACTTTTAGTATTCAGGATATTTTTTTAAGGCAAGAAAAAGAAAACCACAAGGAAATAGGCTTTAAGATATAGGGCAGCTATAGGTCAGCCCCGGGGAAGGTAGAAACAGTCCTCCCTGGAGAAATTGATAGAATGTCATTTTAACAGAAAGAGAAAGAAACTCCCTTCATTCACAGACAGTCTCTACTGAACTGTAGTAATTCTGATCTTGAAAGCCTGTCTTGGGTCATTTTTGCAAAAGTTGCTTTCTGCTAAAGAGAGTTGTTGAGATTGTTCCAAATCCCATAGACTCAAAAAGTTAATGCCTTAGAGAAGACTCAATTGCAGCATAGACTCTAGTCCTTTTTCTTTTTTTTTTTTTTTAAGTTTAATTTATTTGGGGAGGCAGAGGGGCAGAGAGAGAAGTGAGAGAGAATCCCAGGCAGACTCTTTGCTGTCAGTAAAAAATCGCCTGACGTGGGTCTCCATCTCAGGAGCCGTGAGATCATGACCTGAGCTGAAATCAAGAGTCAGACGCTTAACCGACTGAGCCACCCAGGCGCCCCCCTACTTTTTTTGTTTATTTATTTATTTTGAGAGAGCCAGGGTGAGTGAGTGGGGAGGGGCAGTGAGAGAGGAAGAGAGACAATCCCAAGCAGGCTCTGCACATGCAGAACCCAACGACTCAGGGCTCAAAGTCATGAACCATGAGATCATGACCTGAGCGGAAATCAAGAGCTGGACGCTCAACCAACTGGGCCACCACCCAGGCGCCCTTAGTCTCTAGTCTTAAACCATGTTAATCTCTTTGCTTCCTTCCACCCGTCCCCCATACTCTCCCTCAGAATACCTATTCTCTTCAACCCAGGATAGACTAAGAATAAAAGATAACAAAGTCCTTCTTTTTTCCTTCTATGCTTTTGCTGCTGCCATCCATCTCCCTAGATATTCTCTACTTCATCTAGGAAAAATATACATTTAATTACTTCCTTTCAAGGGTACCACTATGAATATGGTAGAAACACATACTGAATGCTTTCTATGCAACAGGCACTGTACTAAACACTTCACATACATTATTCCAATCTCAGTGAAGTCCCTAACAACCCTCTTGACGTCATTTCTAAAGGTTTAGAGAGATTATATCATTTGCCCAAGATCCCAAAGACAGTAAATGTCAGGGCCAGGATTCGAACCCAGGACTTCCAGGGCCAGACTCTTAATCACTGTACTGCCTAGACTGATATTCTCCTCCTTTAAGAAGCTGCTCCTTCTGAGCCCTGGCCGTTCCATAGACCTCAGTAACTTGGAGTTTCATCCCTGTATTACAAGTATTAACCTTCAAGAGCTGTAACATTCCTACGACTGTGTGGATGGGCTTTGCTTCTCCCCACCCCAGGCCTGTCCTGACAAGAGTAAGCTTCATTCCCACCAGACTCACCCTTTCTGGCTGGCAAGCCTGAATCAATATTTCAATAAGATGCAATTAGTACTAACATTGATTCTTCCGTAATTTTAAAACTATGCCAAAAAAAAGATTTCTATCCTACCACCGTAATAGTGGTGATTTCAGAATCTGGTCATTAATAGAGTTTTCTCAAGCACTGTCCACTGTAGGTGCCTAATAAGTGCTGAGTGTGAGCTTCTTAGCAGACCATACCCTTCCCTATTAATTAAAGAGGAGGATGGATGTCACTCACCCCTTCCCTTCTACCACATTAGACAGCATCTTTTCAAAATGAATTTCCCTTACTTGACTTGTTTTTAATTTTTACGACTCTCTATATAGAAGACAAAGTTTTACCACTTACCTGCTAAGCTCTGAAAAGGTGACTTCGTTGGCCACTTGTTTCTTCATCTGGGAACCCTGAATCCTTTCCCTGTTACCATCTTTATAATACTTGAATTTGAACACTTTATGACAGTAGGGTCAAGTACACAAAATAAATTGGGTTCAAAGTCTCTTTCTTTTTATGGATTCTTAGAGAAGACACTAACTGGGAAAGACATCTTCTTCAGACCTAAGTTTTCATGTGTCTCTAAATAACTAGGTGGGGCCAGATATTACTAACAGTGATGTAATTATTCCAAGAAAACCTGACCTTGTGCAAAAATTTGTAGCACATTTCACCAAACATTTCCATGTTCAAGTTAGATAATGCACCGGGCTTGGGTTATCAGTGGGAAGTGATATTTTTCCAGCATTATTTAAGTTGTGGAATCTTCTAATATTCTGGCTGCTGTGAAAACCAACCCTCTTCTCAAACTTGCCCCATTACTACTCTCAGGCTGTCAAATTACCAAAGTTATCTAACTCGAACATGGCAGCCAAAATATTGGAAGATTCCACAACTTAAGCAATGCTGGTAACCCCAGCCCAGTGCATAAGATGTACTAAGCCAAGCACAACTGGGAGAAGTTTTATCCCTTTGAGACTTTCACATGACTGGGGAATCTTTGCATTATACTTTAAAGAATTAGTGGGGCACCTGGGTGGCGCAGTCGGTTAAGCGTCCGACTTCAGCCAGGTCACGATCTCGCGGTCCGTGGGTTCGAGCCCCGCGTCAGGCTCTGGGCTGATGGCTCAGAGCCTGGAGCCTGTTTCCGATTCTGTGTCTCCCTCTCTCTCTGCTCCTCCCCCATTCGTGCTCTGTCTCTCTCTGTCCCAAAAATAAAAAATAAACGTTGAAAAAAAAAAAAAAGAAAAAAAAATTTAAGAATTAGCAATTGAAGATAACATTTTTTTTGGTTGGTTAAAAAAATGTATGTTTGTGGTGTTATTACACTGTGTTGTACAGTGTTATCTGGGTACTACTATTGTTCCCATTTATGCAAGAATAGGATAAAGAATATTTATGGTTATCTGCACATTTTAACACAATGGGTAAGCATACCAGAAGAGATCTGCTTCTTACTAGTGACTTCAAAAAAGCTGTGTAGCTTCTATGAGCCTCAAGTTCTTTGTCAATACAACAGAAACAGTAATAGTGCCCTCCCTACAAAGGCACTGTGAGGATTAGGTGAAATAAAGTATGTGAAGCAGCCGCACAGTAAGCTGCTAATTTACAGTAGCTATTATTATTATTATTATTATTATTATTGTTGTTATTAATACAGGCTGGACAGGGCATAATAAATAAACACAGCCTTCGTATATACCATTGTTCCAGTAAGAATCATAACTAAGAGCAGTTTCTGTTGCTGAGTTGCAAGTGCCATCTAAGGAAGTTTTGAGTTTGCTTCTTGGTGGATCTAAGAAGAGTGTGTTTTACTATCATCATTTGTAAGTGAATTTAGCAATGAATTGATGTCTTGGTTCTGGGTCCCTCCAGAGCAGACTCTAAGACAAAAGCTTTGGCTGCAAGTAGTTTATTTAAAGGTGATCTCAAGGAGCACAGTAAGGAAGTGAGACAGGGAAGGAAGGACAACTAAGAAAGGGTATGTGTTAATGGATAGGTTATAACTATGGACACTGTCACTGTGGACCCTTTGACAAGCTCTGGGGAACATACCTCAGAATCGACTCATGAGGGGAAGGAAGCTTGGGTATTTATCCACTAACTTCTCTCCATCATTGGTTAAGGAATACTCTTGGGGTATTGACTCCCCAGCATCTCCAGCCCATCCTATGAGGGTAGAGTGCACTCTTTTGGTCTAGCCATGAATGTTCAGGGAGAGACACTCAGGAAGTCACCTTTTTGCTATATGGGAACTGTTTGCAAGCAGACCAAGGGGACGTGGGCGGGGCACCGACACCAGCTTCTACAGTTGGATATTAAATGATATTAGGAAGTAATGGTTAATTATTCTTAGGAGTAATAGTAGAATTGCGGTTGTTTAGGAGAATGTCCTAATTCTTAGGAGATACCTGCTGAAATATTTATGGGTTAAGTGTCGCGATGATTGCAATTAAATTTCAAATGATTCAGCAAAAATAAACACACACACACACACACACACACACGGTAAGTATAGCAAAAATTCACACGTGCTGATTCTAGAATCTATATAGGGTTAAATAGATACCCAGTTTCATTTTTTCTGTATATTTGACATGTTCATGTTGGGGGAAAGTATTTAGCAGTTATTTATTGAGTATCCTCCATGTACTGAGTATTCTAAACATTGGAAGTGCCAGTGCCATCCAAGCCAATATGGTGTGTTTATCATGAATAAATAAAAGACTTGGCTTCTCAAGTCACTCAACTGCCATCTGTGGAAAACTGTGATGTCTACAAGATAAATGGTGGTCCCTGAATTTCACTACATTAAGTGGATACCCTGAGAGATACAAAGATGAGCAAAACAAAGTTCCTCAACTTGAAAGGTCTTATCTTCTAGAAGGGAAAGTTAATGATGGTTAGGAGCCAGGTAGAGTGCACTCAGTGCTGGGGCAGGGTTTCAGATTTTAAAAATGATATCGTGGTGCCCCTGCTGGAGAGTCAAAGAAGTGACAAGATTTGTCCACCGTCATTCCTGGAACAGTCCTCTTTCCTAAAACCGACAGAATGGGGAAACTATTTTTGCCATAAATAATTAAGCCTAGTAGTTAACCATTAAGCCTAAGTAGTTTGGCTGGTTGCAGTATTAACAGAGTCTAGTACTTCACATCTTCTATAAGTAGCTCAGGCCCAGAGGGAGAGGAGAGAGGCAGCCTCGCATCTGGAAATTCCTGGGAGTAGAAACCAATTGGCTCCACATTAGGCCTGTGCACTTCTGGACAGAAAAGGGGGTCCAAGAACTAGCAGCCACAGCCTTTTTTTTTTAATGTTTATTTATTTATTTTTGAGAGAGAGAGAGAGAGACTGCACAAATGGGGGAGGGGCAGAGAGAGAGAGAGAAAGAGAGAGAAAATCCAAAGCAGACTCTGGGCTCTAAGACGTCAGCCCAGACACGGGGCTTGAACCCAAGAACCATGAAATCATGGGGCCTCAGTCAAAGTTGGAGGCTTAACTGACTGAGCCACCCAGGTGCCCCACACAGCCTTCTGATTTAGGTGAGCCTAAGAAACAGCATTTCTAAGAAACAGTCTCCAGGCACCTTTCCTTCAGCAGTTTTTTTTTTTAAGTTTATTTATTTTGAGAGATACAGAGACAGTGAGAGGGGGAGGGGCAGAGAGAGAGGGAGACAGAAAATTCCAAGCAGGCTCCACAGTCAGCACTGGGGGGGGGGGGGGCAGGGAACAGCGGGCAAGTGGGGGAGTCTCGAACTCACCAAACAGGTGAGATCATGACCTGAGCCGAAACCAAGAGTCAGCTGTTTAACTGACTGAGCCACTCAGGCGCCCCTCCTTCAGCAGTTCTGATGAGACTCAGGACTGTCATCTTTAACAGCCTCCCAGGTGACCAACACCATGTTCAGGATTCTCATTTTGAGAACCACAGACTACGGACCAAGTGTCGATGAGAGTGATGGCTGTGGAAGAGCTTCAGCCAAGGGGGAGGGGCCCAGCACAGACCCTACTGCATGGCAGGTACTCAAGAAACATTAACAGGAGGGAAGGGAAGAAGGAAAGGAGGGAGTTGGGGAGGGCTGGAGGGAGACTGACTCTGCAGGTGCACAGAACTCAGAGTACCTCTTGTTGTATGGGAATGAACAACAGGAGAGGGAAACAAGCAACCAGAATGTGGGAAGAGTCTGAGGGGCACAGTTTCTAAGCCACTTTAACCAGTGCCATTCCCAAAGGTCTTTAAGCCACAGTCTTCACAGCCGCTGTCCCCAAGCTTTATGGGACAGAGGCAGCAGCTCAGCAAATGGCTGGAGGGTTGCAGGCCAGACAGATCATCTAGCTGGGTCACTGGGAATTTACTGAGGGTTTTAAAGTGACAGAAAAGCTAGAAATCTGGCTGTCACAGCTAAGCAACAATAGAGTGTTCTTTGAGCAATTCAGGGAGCCAGCATGGTGACTATTCCATCCAGAATCCAATAGTGTCCACTAAACTGCTTTAACTCGGGGGGCCTGGCTGGCTCAGTCAGAAGAACATGTGACTCTTGATCTCAGGGTTGTGAGTTCAAGCCCCACATTGGGTGCAGAGATTACTAAATGAACAAACAAAAACAACAACAACAACAACAAAAAAAAACTTTAAAAATAAGCTGCTTAAACTCAGCCACAGGACTTCAGCATTTCTAGCTTAAACAGTGATTAATGATACTCCAACTTCCCAATCTCCATTAGGATTCCTTCATCACCAAAAATTTTAGGCCTTAAATCAAGACCCAACAGGCCACCTGTCTAGGCTTGCCCAGTTTAGCAAATAAAAATACAGGACACCCCGTGAAATTTGAATTCCAGGTAAACAATGAATACTTCTTAGTATAAGTATGTCCTGTGCAACCGCTATCTGTTCATTCAGGACAAAGTCAATATTTGGGATATAGTTGTACTTTTAAAAAAAAATCTGTGTTTATTTGAAATTCAGATTTAACCAAGTATTCTGTCTTTTATCTGGAAATCCTACATTTGTCTACCCTTCCTTTTAAAAAATTTTCTTAATGTTTATTTATTTTTGAAAGAGAGAGAGAGACAGAACACAAGCGGGGGAGGGGCAGGGAGAGAGGAAAGCACAGAAGCTGAAGCAGTCTCCAGGCTCTGAACTGTCAGCACAGAGCCCGACTTGGGGCTCAAACTCACGAGCCACAAGATCATGACCTGAGCTGAAGTCAGATGATCAACTGACTCAGGCACCCAGGTGCCCCATACCCTTCCTTTTTCTAATAGATGAGGAAATGAAGTTCAGAGAGGTCAAGGGACTTGTCCAAAGTGAAGGGGTTAGAGTCCATTCAAGATTCCTGGCTTCCACAATGCATTCTTATCCAAATGCCTTATTTCAGAGTTTAACTTGGCTTCTGGAACCACTGTGGATGTGCCTTAGAGTATCAGTGAAATTTCTGAATTTCAGGCAAAAATGGGTGTGTGGATGTGTGCATCGTTATTTTTCTGAGGAGATGGCTTCTAATTTTTAATTAGCTTCCCAAAGGAGTCATGATTTTATTATTTTTGCTTATTTATTTTTTGAGGGGGGGGGGCAAACCAGGGAGGGACAGAGAGAGAAGGAGAAGTCTCAAGCAGGCTCCATGCCATTAGCACAGAGCCCAATGCAGGGCTCGAACTCATGAGATCATGAGAGCATGAGATCATGCCCTGAGCCGAAACCAAGAGCTGGAGGCTTAACCAACTGAGGCTCCAAGGCACCCCAAAGAAGTCATGATTTAAAAAAGGGATTAAAACCCACTCTTTCACAATATTATGCTCTGCCTTCAAAATGAAGAACATCTATTACTTTGGGTTGAAGCCACATTTCTGCTTCCCTATAACCCTTCACTCCCTGGCATGATGCTGGGCCCCGTCTCACTAGGAGCTGGGTAGATTTTGTCAGCAAGCATATAAAAACACATCTACCACATCCTCTACACGCCATTTAGCAGAGGTCATCCTACCCTCCATAACCTACCTATATCAAAACCCAAAAATTCCTCTGACCTATTCTGTATTTTCCTTCTCCTACCTCTTGGGATGGACAACCCAGAGTTGACAGACCAGAACACCTTTGAGAGACTAGGGAGAAGGTTGTGATGATGTGACCTTTGAGACTGACCACTAGAGGTCCCTTCTCATCTGCAGTGATTCTGAAGTTAGCCAGCTAAGGGATTAGAGAAGATACGTCCTTGGACCAATGGGGAAGGTCTCTGCCTGTTACAGGCATTCTGTTGTATTCTGTGCCAAGCGCTGGGGGAGTAGCCATGTGATACAGTAGGAGTGATACAGAATAAAATGGCTTCCTCAGAAGTTGGATAATGTCTTCCAGTATCAGGCTCGAAGGCAGAGTTTTGAAGCAGAACAACATTTGGGGCTTCCTCCTCCTCTAAAAGGAAAAAAACACAGGACATTCCACCACTCCCCATCACCAGGCAAACATCCAGTTTTCTTTGGAGCATAGTCTGGCTACAGAGGCATATCTACTGGAAGCTAATGAAGCTTTCTCTGCAGACCCTCATTGGCCCAGACCCATTCTAAAGGCCCTGACCCTAGTAGCTTTATATTTATAATGGTGTATTCTTTTCTTTAAAGAAGCCTCCCCCCACCCCAAGTATATAAATGTCAGGCCTAGACATAGCTCCTCTGGCTCCAGGATACAGGATTTCAGAGAGGAAAGGAGTGGGGGGAGTTTCAAAGGGAAACTGCCCTGAAGACTAATGAGGGAGAGTTTCCTGTGGGATGAGGAAGAGAGTCATACGTGTGCCAAACAACCAGGCAAGCACTTAATTTCCAAAGAGCTGTAATGGTGGGGGCACAAGAAGTGAGAGAGCTCCCTCTTGCCTGCTTGGAGCTTTCCTTGGCCAGCAGGAGTTTGCCAAATCTTGAAAGGCAGGGTGGTTCACTGACCGGCCTGTAGCATCCTGTTGGCTGCTTTCTGAATAAACAAATGGTCTTGCCAACCATTGTGTAGATTTAGTCAGGGTGTGTGTGGGGGGGGGGGGGGGGGGGGTGGGGGGGGTGTGGAATACTCCAGTCCCAGAATTCCTATGAACTGTGATGAGCCATGAACTTTACAAAAGAGTGAATAATCAATCAGGGTTGAACGAACAGTGCTGTTTGGGAGGTATAGATGGATTCTGGAATAAAAACTAAATCCATATCCACAACTTTAGAAGCAAATGAGTGTAAGGAGCTGGGAATTTTTTTCTGTTTTGAAAGAGAATAGTGCTGGAAACCTGTAGCCAGCAGTGTGTTGGAATTGACTGGTACTGGCTGCAAGAGCTGATTCTGCACATTTCTTTCAATTCTGCATTCAGTTACTGCAAGTTAGTAGTGTGAAATCAGCCACATTGGGAGTATTTACACCATTGAAATTGGCAACTGTCAGGACTGGCTCTTAGACCTTTACCAGCACATCACTGCCTGTGCTTCACCCCTAAAGCCTCCCCTCCCTGCAACCACCCCCCACAACACACCACACTGACAAATCACAGAAACTGCAAGCATGCCCCCCTGTGTATCTGTGTATGGGTAAACACACAAAGGATCACATTTATCCACTTTCTCGTTCATAACCTGTTTGGATGTCCACAATACTCCTTGCTCTGTCATGATATTTTTCAGTGTTTTTCTACTAATTGAATCTTGATCCCAGGCAGTGATATCTCTCCCTCCCTCCCTCTTAGTCTCTGTCTGTCTCTCTCTCTCTTGAATTCACAATTGTTCTGTCTCTTACATCATGAGATCTTCAGCACCTCAGGGACTAAGTAGCCAATTGTGAGAGATTCTGAGGCACTAAAACAGGACAGCAAATTACTTTAACTGCCCATAAGTGAGCAGTAAAGACCATATCAACAATATTGTCCAATATTGCACAATATTGTCCAAATGGAAATTGTGTTAATATTTGGCCAGTGTTTTTTCCAGACGCATGGTTTTCACCAGTGTGCATCCTGTTCCTCCAGCACTTGAAGAAATTTTAGATGAGCATCTTTGTGTCAGATGAACATAATCAGTCAGAGAAAAGTCATGTGGCTTGCTCAGGCCAGACCCAGGAACATATGTCACTTCTCAGCCTGAAAGTCTGGAGCTGCAAAATATTACATGGGAGACATGGGGAGGGGACTGACATTTTCATGCCTACTTTATGCAGATACTCCTGTAACAAACAGTTGGAGGAAGCCATTATTATCCCTAATTTCCATACAAAAGAATGGAGGCCCAGGGAATTTAAGCAATCCTTTCAAGGATGTGTAGCTAATAGGTAATAGAATATTTGTTGGTAACTTAACAGATTTAATATATGCATAGTATAACAGAGCTTGCAGGAAAAACAACCCCTTGTCCTATTTCTCTCCACCCACCCCCTCCACCTGCCCCCAAGGCAACTCTTTTTAGACTTTTACTATTTCTTCTGGTAGGCACCCAACAGGCTTATTAGTAGAATAATGAGTGTAGTGACTTTGTTTAGTTTGTTTTATGTCTGTATCCTCATTGCCTTAGCACAGTGTAAATATTTGTTGAAAAAAAATACCACCATTTCTTGATTTATCAGTTGGCTTTCTGCTATGTAAGATAAGGATCTAGTGTACTAACATTTCCCTTTCACCTCCCCAACTGCTTCCCATTAAGGCTTTATTGATATTTTTAGTTCCTCAGCTGGCCACCTTTGTAACTCTTTTTTTTTTTTTAATTTTTTTTTTCAACGTTTATTTATTTTTGGGACAGAGAGAGACAGAGCATGAACGGGGGAGGGGCAGAGAGAGAGGCAGACACAGAATCGGAAACAGGCTCCAGGCTCCGAGCCATCAGCCCAGAGCCCGACACGGGGCTCGAACTCACGGACCGCGAGATCGTGACCTGGCTGAAGTCGGATGCTCAACCGACTGCGCCACCCAGGCGCCCCTGTAACTCTTAAGTAATGCACATACACCTTTATTTCTCGTTCCACAACTACAGATAATATCTTTGAACTCCATTGTGAGAGTCTTGGTTTCACTGCAGGTCTGCCTGACTTGAGAATCCATACCATTTCCACTAAGGCTCTCACACAGACCACTTCTGGGTCAGGGAGTGTCCCTCTGCCTAATTTTGGGAACTATATTTAAAAATAGTAGGCACTGGGTAATGGATTTTGAACTAGAGGCATTCTTGGGCCAGCATATACCAACAGAGAACAGTCTCAAGATATTGGAGTGAGTTTATCAAACTAAAGTTAAGTGTAGTGCAGAAGCATTAAAAAATGTGCACAGTCCAGAATTCTGATAGCAGGTTATAATTACTGAAATTCTCCTAATGCCTAAGGTGATTTCCTGCCCTCTCTACAAGGCAGGACTTGCATTCTACATTAGGAGTGCTATGGGCTTAAGAAACTGGTAGGTAGGGGCGGCTGGGTGGCTCAGTCGGTTAAATGTCTGACTTCAGCTCAAGTCATGATCTCACGGTTCTTGGGTTTGAGCCCTGCATCCAGCTCTGGCTGACAGCTCAGAGCCTGGAGCCTGCTTTGGTTTCTGTGTCTCCCTCTCTCTCTGCCCCTCCCCCGCTTGTGCTCTGTCTCTCTCTTTCTCTCAAAAATAAATAAAAACATAAAAAAAAAAGAAGAAGAAACCGGTAGGTACTCTGGGTTCTCTATCAGCACAAAATACCTCAGAAATGCCTCCTAGGTATGCTTAGAGCCAAGTTATTTCCTTGGCATGCAGTAAAAAGGAGAGTGGGAGCTGAGCATAGCCCTGGCATAAGCCTGGTGTGGGTTTCATTAGAGAAAGTAATTGACACCGTGGAGCAAAGGCCATGAAAGGAAAACAGACATGGCCTTTGTTTCCCAAGGCCCTCTGGCTGGCATTGCATACACAACACAAACACTGTCCACGTTGGTGCTTGATACGGGCTTTTTGTTTTTGTCAGTCCCCACCGTCTTCCAGAAGACAGCTTCACTTGTCTTTTATCTGTACTTCCTCATCCCTGGCAACTCCCACTCCTTATTCTTAAAGGTACTTGCTGGCTCTGCATATCTCAGTTAGACAAGGACTTGACCTACACATCTTGAACCTGTCAGGCCTTTGGACTTAGGCAACACCCAGGACAGATGGCAGGAGGGCTCAGTTTGGAGCCCCACAGGCACCTGTTGGTCCTTCTATCTAACAAGAACCCCAAGGACTAGCCCCTGACCTGACCTAGCCCCATCCCTACAGTTCAGCAGGAGCATCCAGCTTTCTGCAGATTGCAGAATTGCCAGTGGAAACCTAACAATGTTTGCTTTAATTCTTTGCCTTATATTTAGAGACAATGCCTGCCTACTAGAAGAATATTGTAGGAAATAGTGGGGGAGCTAAGGTCATGGCAAGATTGTCTGTTCTTGAATAAAGCCACATCATTAGTTAGGATTAGAATCAGTTAGAAGTAACAGAAAAATCTGGAAATAACTTAAATATGCAAATCTATTTCTCTCTCATATTTAAGAAGTCCAGAGATAGTCATCTCAGGATTGGTAAGATATGCCATAGTGTCCTTCTTGCATATTGCTTTATCCTGCATGGTTACGGTTCCCAAGGTTATCTCAACATGGCTGCTAGACTTCCAGTCATCGTATCCCTACTATGGCCAACACAGAGGAAGAAGGGCAAAGCAGGGCATACTACTTTCTTATAAGTCTGTTTCCTAGAAACTGCTCATGTTGCTCATACCAACTACTGCTTATATCTCATTGGCCAGAACATGGTTATGCATGAAGACTGCATCTAACTGCAAGAAGACTGATCCTTTTTGTTTTTATTCCAGGCAGCCATGTGCCCAGGTAATAATCAGGGATTTTATTACTAAGTCCAAGGAAAATGGAAATTGAAGGACAACCAGCTGTCTCTACTCCCTGATGAAGCAGATCAATAAGAGACTCATTGCCTCAATTCAGGCCACTCTTATTTGAGAGCCAACTTCCAAGCCATAAAGATAGAGCATCCTCTCAGGTCAAACCCACTGACCTCTCAGGTCAGGTCAGACCGACTCCATTTGAAAGATAGGGATAATTAGTTTCTCAATGTATCCTGGCTAAGAGGGCCTACTATCTAAAGATAACCTTTGTCCCTGCCATGGCAAAGAAGAATAGACTTAGACCTGTTCTACCAAATAGCCATGCCAATGAAGGAGGCAGCGAGAAACCCACCAGCTCTATAATAGATGTGTACCCAAGGGCATTGGACCTTGCATCTACCTTCAGTGACTAACATGGTTGGTCAAGGTATGCCTCTGGATCACAGAGCACTGAGAATTCAGGCCATGACAGATGGAGGAGTAGAGCGCTTCACTGACCAAAACCTTGTGAATCATGGGGCACTGTTGGTCCAGGTAAAGTCACACATATAGAAGCATATGGATAGTGTGACAGGAAGTCTTAGAGAAGGCCTCAATGATCCCTCCCTCTTGGTATCCATACCTGTGTGTAATCACTTCTCCTTGCGTGTGGGCAGGACTCACTGCCTCATTTCCAACAAATAGAATATTCAAAAGCTATAGGATGTCACTGCTGAGATTAGGTTACAGAAAGACAGTGGCTTCTGTCTTGCTCTCCCTCTTTTGCCATCTTGCCCACTTACTCAGGAAATCCAGCTGCCATGGGGAGACCCATATGGCAATGAACTGCTGTCTCCAGCCAACAGTCAGAGATGATGGAGGTCTGCCAACAGTCACCTGAGTGAACTTGGAAATGGATCCTTCTCCAGTCAAGCCTTGAGATGACTGCAGCCCCCACCAATAGCTTGACCACAATTTTGTGAAGAATCCTGAACCAGAGTTATCCAGCTAAGCTGCTCCCAGATTCTTGCCTCACAGAAACTGTGAGATCATAAATGTTTATTGCTATCAACTGCTAAGTCTTGGGTTGATTTTCTACACAGCAATAAATAACCAATATAGGTTGTTTACATCTTCTTAAGAAATTCTGTCTTAAGAAATTCTGCTAGTTTAATCCCATGCTCAACTTTTAAAACTTGTTGCTATATCAGTCTTGAAGGGCCAAGTTCAGGCCATGCAAGAATGTGAATACAGAGCTGACATTAGAGAAGTATCTCTACAGGCAGGATGAGTGTCACAAAGAAATACTATAAATCACTTTCTTTATCTTAAAAAAATGTGTGGGAACGCCTTTCCTCAACAGATGACATGCCTCCACTTAGAAAAGCAGAATCTTGTTCCTTCTCAAACATGCTGAAAAGACATTTCCTCATTGGTTGTATTGCATATTTGCAATCTCCTCTCCTTCTTTCGTCCCTGATTCAAGGTCGGGCATCTGTTGTTTGCTTTGTTCTCTGTGAGTGAAGCAGTGCGTGGATTGGCATTCAGGTGCAACCTTTTATTCCTAGAATAACGCTCTTCTTTGCTAAGCATATGGCCAGGTTTCCATCAGTACTGACCCCAACATGTATTTTCTCATGTAATAATTATTACAGATGAAAACTCTCTTCTCCCACAGCATGAATCTGCAGTGACGAATAGAATAAAGTGTCATGGAGCATCTTCCTATTACTATATGTAGCACATGTATGCCAAAGGCTGTTTTGTACATAGAACATCAGCTGTTTCCTTCCTATGTCTAGGGAAGTATCTTCCAGGATGCACACATAATAGTAATTGCCCTTTTACATTGTACGCTGTTGACTTTTTGCAACGGCCTAGAGCATCACTAGATAAAGGACTTCTGTTTGCTTTCTCCTCAAGCATAAAATGTGTCATTAGCTCCGTAATTGGATTTATACCTTTTTGGCAATAGAATGATTTATAGCCTTGTTTTGCTGCAGAAATGTAGATTTCAATCATGTTGCTATAGCTATGATATTTTCTGTCTGCCTTTAGAAACAAAATTCATCAATTTGGAAAGCATTATTTTGCTCTTATTCTAGAAAAAATATTATTTCTTTACTGAGGGGTCACCATGTTTTGTTCAAAAAAGCCAGTAAAAAGTCACGGGTGGCTTTATGCTTATATATGAACAAGTTCATAATAATACATTGAGGAATAGAGATGAATAAATTGCTAGCCCAGTAACATCCAATTTTCAGGTACTCACTATCCCTCTTAGAATTTGGCTGCTAATTTTTTGCCCACTTGTGCAAAATAATCACATTTTCAGGTGTTTATCCTATAACATACAGAATCATACTTTATATTTTCACTAGAGTCCTGTTCACTATTTATAATGCTATTTTTACTTGTGGTAGTCACATTATATTTGTGATTTTTTAAAAAACTTTAATAACAGGGGCGCCTGGGTGGCTCAGTGGTTAAGCGTCCGACTTTGGCTCAGGTCGTGATCTCATGGTTTGTGGGTTCGCGCCCCGTGTCGGGCTCTGTGCTGACAGCTCAGAGCCTGGAGCCTGCTTCAGGTTCTGTGTCTCCCTCTCTCTCTGCCCCTCCCCCATTCACACTCTGTCTCTCTCTCCTTCAAAAATGAATAAACATTAAAAACAATAAAAAAAAAACAATTAAAAAAACCAAACTTTAATAATAGGTTAAGATATAATTCACATAAAATTTGCCCTTTGAAAGTGTGTAACTCAGTGGTTTTCAGAATATTCATGGAGTTGTGCGACCATCACTATTATCAAATTTTAGGACATTTTTGTCACCCCAAAAGGAAACCCTCTACCCATTATTAATCACTCCCTATTTCCCCTTTCCCTCCAGCCCCTGAAAACCATTGATCTACTTTCTGTCTCTATGGATTTGCTTATTCTGGACATTTGCAATAAACATAATCACACAATATGTGGTCTTTTGTGTGACTTCTTTCACTTGGCATGATGTTTTCAAGATGCATCCATGCTGTAACATGTATCATTTCTCCCCATCCCCTTCTATGGCCAAATATGATTCCATTATATGGATATGACACATTTTGCTTATCCCTTCATCAGTTTGTGGACAATTAGATTGTTTCCACTTTTTTTAGCTATCACAAATAATACTGCTATGGACATTCATGTAAAAGTTTTTGTGTGGACATGTGTTTTTATTTCTCTTTGGTATATACCTATGAGACAAATTGCTGGGTCTTATAGTAATTTTATGTTTAACATTCTGAGAAGCTTCTAAAGTCGCTGTGCCATTTTACGATCAGCAATGTACAAGGATGGTAACTTTTCTGTGTATTCATCATCATTTGTTATTGTCTGTCATTTCTATTTTAGCCATTCTAGTGGGCGTAAAGTGGCATCTCATTGTGGATATTTGGTTAACAGCTTTATTGAGATATAATCTACCTCCATACAATTCACCCATTTATTATTTTTTTAATGTTTATTTATTTTGAGAGAGAGAGAGAGGCAGAGGGTGGGGCAGAGAGAGAGGGAGAGAGAGAATCCCAAGCAGGCTCTGCACTGTCAGCACAGAGCCTGATACGGGACTGGACCTCATGAACCGTGAGATCATGACTTGAGCTGAAATCAAGAGTTGGATGCTTACCTGTATGAGCCATCCAGGTGCCCCCAAAATCAAATCTATTTTAAAAAGTTTACAATAAAGTGATTTTGATACATTCACAGTTGTGCAAACATCACCCAATCAGTTTTAGAACACTTTCATCATCCTCAAAAGAAACTCCATTCCCTTTAGCAATCTCATCGTGGTCTTTATTTGCATTTCCCTACTGAACAATGTTGGACATCTTTTTGTGTGCTTTTGGTACATTGTCTTTGGAAAAACATCTGCTTAAATCTTGCCCATTTTCAACTGAGTTGTTTTTCTTTTTATTGTTCAGTTCTAAGATTCTTTATATGTTCTAAATACAAATTCATTATCAGATACATGATTTGCACATAGTTTCTCCCATTCTGTGGGCTGTCCTTCTATTTCCCTGGTAGTGTCCTTTGAAGCACAAAAGTTTTAAATTTTTTTAAAAAGATTTTATTTTTAAGTAATCTCTACACCCAATGTAGGGCTCGAACTTAAGAGATCAAGAGTCACATGCTCCAACAACTGAGGCTGCTAGGCCCCCCCAAAAGTTTTAATTTTGAAGAAGTGTAATTTACCTACTTTTTTCTCTGTCATGTCAAGTATAAGCTTCTGGTGTCATGTGTAAGACAACATTGCCCAATCCAAAATTACAAAGATGTACTGCTATGTTTTCTTCTAAGAATTTTACAGTTTTAGCTCCTATATTTAGGTTTATGATCCATTTTGAGTTAATTTTTTACATACAGTGTGAGATAGGAATTTAAATTCATTCATTTGTATATGGACATCTTGTTGTGTGGGCAGCATTTGTTGAAAAAACTATTTTTTCTTCCCCGAATGGTATTGGCACCCTTGCCAGAAACCAACTGACCAAAAACGGGAAGATTTATTTCTGGCCATTCAATTCCATTCCATTGATTTATATATGTCCATTCTTATGCAATTACCACACTGTTTTGATGATGATAGCTTTTTACTAGGTTTTGAAATTAGGAAGTATGAGTCCTCCAACTTTGTTCTTCTTTTTCAAGATTATTTTTTTGGCTATTCCAAGTCCCTTGAATTTCCATGAAACATTAAGATCAACTTATCGATTTCTGCAGGAGAGAACACTGGTATTTTGATAGGAATTTCACTGAATCTGTGTAGCAATTTGGAGTATTGTCATCTTAACAATTTTAACTCATGAGCATGGGATGTCTTTCCAGTTTTTTAGATATTCTTTCATTTCTTTCAAAGATGTCATGTAGTTTTTGGAGTACAAGACTTACACTTCTTTGTTAAATTGATTCCTAAGAGTTTTAATTTTTTTGATGCCATTGTAAATGGAGTTGTTTTCCCAATTTCACTTTCAGATTGTTCATTGCTACTTTATAGAAACACAGTTGATTGTTTTTTATTTTATTTATTTTGAGTGTGCACGCAGGCAGGAGAGATGGGCAGAGGGGGAGAGAGAGAATCTTGAGTAGGCTCTATGTTCAACCCAGGGATCATGACCTGAGCTGGAATCAAGAGTTGGACACTTAATGGACTGAGCCATCCAGGGGTGCCAAAAGACAGGTGATTTCTGCATGCTGATCATGTGTCCTCCAACCTTGCTGAACTTGTTTATTAGTCCTAATAGTTATTAGTGGAGTCCTTGGGATTTTCTGTATATAAGATCAGATTCCATCACCTGAAAATACAGTTTTACTTTTTCCTTTCCTATATGAATGCCTTTCATTTATTTTTTCCTGTCTGATTGTCCCAAATGGAACATCTGTACAATGTTGAACAGAAGTAGTAAAAGCAGACATCCTTGGCTTATTCCTGTTTTTAAGGAAAGTTTTCAGTCTTTTACCATTATGTGTGGACTGTATTAATATTTTAATGAACTACTTTTGAGCCACCAGTTCTTTTTTTAAAACTTTTGGAAATAAGGTGCAATGTGATAGTGGCAATGAAAATGCAAATTTAATCATTGTTCAGTCAGTGTTCTTGGTTGCAAGCAACAGAAATTAACTCTAAGTGATTAAGCACAAAAGAAAATTTACTAAGGCGATATTGCTGGGAATGATGGAGAAGTAGGCTCTGAAAATAGTCAAAACAAGGGGTGTCCCAGCAGTAACCAGAACCACAGCCTAAATATTACCATAAATCAGTCCAGGAAGATATTATGACTATGACTGCTGAGCCATCGAATGACAGAGATTGGACAATGTTCCCCAGAGGCCCTGGACATTGCCCCACTGCTAAAAGTGTAGCCCCTACAAATGGATGTTTCTGCCACCACTACTGTCAGGCACCAGGCACCACAACCAATTCCCGATTCTTTGTGTCACTTGCTCTCAATCCAAAGTTGGAGAAAGGAGGGTACAAGTTCACTTCTCCCCTTGTCTCTCTTACCTGTAGACATTTCCCAGTGGTGAGTGGGTATAGAGCTCCCCTGTTCACAGCTCACCTTTGGAATAAGACTGGGGAAGTTCAAGGTGCAGCAATCTGGTTGGAAGGAGGTCTTGTGTTGAAACTGCATTTACACCATTAACAATTGGTTTTCCTTAGATGTATATTTACTTGGGTGGCTTTGGGCATATAATGGAGATTATGGAGAGGCTGGTGGTGGCGAACTCCTCCACAATAAGTCACTCTTTTGGCATATATAATTCAGACATAGCCAGGTTTAAATCCTGGCTGAGCCACTTAATTTAGTTATGCAGCTTAGGAAAATTACTTGAGTTTTTTCAGTCTCATTTTCTTTGTCTAGGAAATGAAGGCATAATAGTATCTCTTTTACAGGGTCATCGTGGAAGTTAGATGGACAAGGAACATAAAGTGGTTAAGACAGTGTCTTAATAACTGGTTGCTATTGTTCATATTCCTGTGTTAGTCCATTTCTTGGCTACCAGGCTCTTTTCCTTGGAGTCAGCAACAGTCCCTGTTTTTCACTTTAGCTTTTGAACCATCTCTGGCTCCTAGTCTTTTGTATTTCAGCTCCCAGCCAGGGCCAATGTTGTTGAACTAGAGTATCTGATCTACTCAGAAGCAGCATGGCCTTCTATTGAATTTGGTATTGGACTTCTAGTCTTGGCCATGCTATGGGTTGAAAGCTGTCTGGCTTAGAAATGTCTCTCTGCCCCTTCCACAGTTAGCCATGGCACATGGCACATGGCCATGGCACGAAAGAGGGCAGAAGAATCAGGTGTTATATGCAGAGCCTCTGGAGTTCAACTGCCTAGACTCAAACCCACTCACCTCCATCACTAGGTAAGTATTAACTCTGGAGAAGTTATGTAATCCCTAAGTTTCATATTCTGTAAAACAGGGATAGTAATGTTATTTCATAGAGTTGTGATGACTAAATAAATATGTTTATCAGAACAACACTAGGCCAGGAATAAACTCTGTAGCACTTGCTTTTATTTTATTTTATTACATTTTTTAAGTCTGGGACTCAAACCTAAGAACGAAGGAATGAGGACACAAGGCAGGAAAATTGTACCTGGTAACTAAGATGCTGAAGTCAGACTGTGCCCAGCAGAAAAACTGGCTCAGGACAAACAGTGAGTTGGTGATGTTGGTTTCTTGGCAGGAAAGTGAAGGATCAGAGGGGGGTATGTGTGCTCATCCCTGGGGATGCCCTGGAGTACAGAAAAAAATATATAACTTCTATTTATATTTCTTTAAAAAAATGAAACCTTTCTGATATCTAATATGTGGATTGATAGTGGCAGGCACACTTGTCTGTATGTGAGTTAAGTGTCTTAAATGGTTTAAGTGAAGTCTCCTGAGATGAATTTGTGTGCTGTAGGGTATCATTGTTAGGGCCATTTTTATAAAAACAAAACCCAAACACCCCCAAGACTTTTAAGTAGTAGAATCTTGTGTGTGTGGGGGGGGGTTGTTTTGTTTTGTTTGATTTTTGTTTATTTGTTTTTGTTTTTAGTAAGTTCTATGCCCAAGGCAGGGCTCAAACTCATGACTCTGAGATCAAGAGTCGCATGCTCTACATACTGTGGCCCTAAGTAGTAGAATCTTTATAATATTGTGTAATGAAATAGGGAGAGACCATAAAAATCAATTGTATCAGACAGGTTCATAGGTCATTTTGGGAGTAGAGACCTTAAAAGGATTGCCAACTTAGAGATGAATTACACATTTTTCTCTCTTACAAAAAGACTAGGATTCCAAAATTTCTGACCTTTTCTCTTATGCCAAGTGACCTTCAATACTGTGCTACACAGTAGATATTAAAATTATAAATACATTTAAATTGTATCTTTTAAAAAAAGGTGTTTAATAGTGAAGGTGAAAATAAATGCTTTTGCAAAGAAACTCTTTTTACTGAGACCATTTTGAAAATGGATGCTTGGAAATCTGTTATTTTATTCCTGAAATTGACAAAGCTGTAACATTACCTAAGAAACATTTGTATCTTCATGCTTAAAAAAAATTGGAAACACAGCCCTCGAATCTATTAATATTCCAGACATAGGTTTACAATACCTTTGAATTGGCTTGCAAGAATAACTCTTTGACATCAGTAAATGTATTGGCTGAATTTCAATAAAACTTCACATAATTGGTGGATGGAAATGAATATTAGGTTTTAGTAATGTAGTTTTAGTGCATTTTAATACTATATTACTTTGTATCATTTTCAGCTATGACAATTAATAAAACTTATTTCCAAAATAAACTGAACTTAGAAATATATTTGTGAATCTCTGAGTCACAAATTATTAAACCAACATTAAAACAAAAACAGTGAAATCTGGGGCACCTGGGTGGCTCAGTCGGTTAATCATCTGACTCTTGGTTTCGGCTCAGGTCATGGTCTCACTGTTTGTGAGTTTGAGCCCCACATTAGGCTCTATACTGACAGTGTGGAGCCTGCTTGGGATTCTCTCTCTCTCTGCCCCTCCTGCACTCTCTCTCAAAAATAAATAAATAAAGTTTTAAAAAACAGTGAAATTTATTCAGGTGTATAGAGAACAAAAATGTTTTTGAACTCTGAAAAATCAAATACAAATTTAGGTAAAAATATTCATTTCCTCTCTATTCCCTTTTAATTTACATTCTTTTTGTTTAAGCTTATTTATTTTGAGAGAGAGATAGAGAGTGTGTGTGTGTGTGTGTGTGTGTACGAGTTGGGGGGGAGGGGCAGAGAGAGAGGGAGAGAGAATCCCAGGCAGGCTCTGCACTGACAATATAGACTTGGGATGCAGACTTGGGGCTCGATCCATGAGATCATGACCTGAGCTGAGATCAAGTCGAACACTTAACTGACTGAGCCACCTAAGCGCCCCTTTAATTTATATTCTTATGCCCATTTTACAGTGTTCATATATGTTTAGTCACATGTATACATTGCTTAGAAATAAAGAAATATACTGGAAATTCATGCTCAAGCATTTTTATTGGGAGAGTGTGCTTTCAAAAGAATTTGAAAACCACTGCTTAGAAAGAGAAGTCTGAACCTACGTAAGAGATAAAGGAAGAGAGAGGCAAAAAGATGGTAGGCCAGGAGACCTGTCAGTCACCTCTGGTGTGCAACATTCCACGTCAGCGGTAATAAAAAAGGTTGAAAAAGAGTGGTGACATTTTGAATGGAAAGGGACAGATTCAAGAAAATGAAGTGATGAGAAGACAGAGCAATAAGCTTTGGTGACTGATGGCATGTAGAAAGCAAAGAGAAGAAGGTGTCAATGATTGAACTGAGGAAGAAAAAGTTATTGGAGCATAAAACAATGAATTTAATTTTAAACATGTTGAACTTGAGTGCCTTTTGGGACCTTAAGAGAGAGGATCAAAGGAGCAGTTGAAAAAAAGTGAGTGGGTGACAGCAACTAAAAATGTCTTTCCAGTCCATATGTTTTACAGTTCCAACATATTTTTGTAAAGATAATATGTATTCATGGGAACCAACAGATTTGACTTCTTAAAATATGAGTACCCTTTAGAGGCACATGCATCTCTCTTCCTCCTTCAGGACTTTCTACGGTAGCAGAAAGGGAGTGAATCCAGAATCCAGATTAATGTGGAGACACCGCTCTGGGAAACTCAGCTTCCAAACCCACTCTACCACTTACTAGTAAGGCAACTCTGAAGACTTACTTAACCCTTCTAAGATAGTCCCCCCATTATTAAATGATGGCTTAATAATAATAATTTTACATAGTTACTGTGCAAATGAAAATCAAATAAACTGCATAAAGTACTTATGTCCTTGCCTTGTACAATTGTTAAGCATCATTTAAACATTAAATAAAAATTGGTTCTAATTATTGTCTGGTCTCTGTAGTTCTTGGAAAACAAATTAGCTGCTGTGATATCTTTTACCCCAGCCTACTATATCAGAGACTACACATTCACATACTTATAAAACTTGGACCTGTGTTATATCTGTCCCCAAATAAGTGTTGTTTTCTCCCCTTCAATATTACTATAAACAGTAGCAGCCATGTAGCACACATTTGGTTCTTTTTAATGTTTCATATGAAAACAATGTACTCACATTCCCATGCATGCACACAAGCACATACACACACACTAAAGACTATCCACAAAGTTTTTAGTATCTAAGACCTGAACTGAAAAATAACATTAACATTCCCATATTTGGATCATACCTATAATAATAATTATGCTTATGTTATAAACTGGATGTCTGTGTCTCCCCAAAATTCGTATGTTGAAATCCTAACCTCCAAGGTGATGGCATTAGGAGGTGGGGCCTTTGGAAGGTAATAAGGTCATGAGGATGGAGCCCTCATGAATGGGATTAGTGTCTTTATAAAAGAAACCCTACAGAGTTCTCTTGCCCCTTCTGTCATGTGAGGACACAGTGAGAAGACAGCCATCTATGAACCAGGAAGTGGACTTTCACCAAGCACTGAATCTACTGGCACCTTGATCTTGGACTTCCTAGCTTCAGAACTGTTTGTAAGCCACCCAGACTATGTTGTATTTTTGCTACAACAGCTCAAACTAAGACATTTTATGTCTATATAGAATTTTGCAGTCATAGAAATGATACACATTGAAAAAAGACAACAGAAGTCTACCATATACATATATACTTGGTGTACCTGAAGTATAGAGCTGAGCAAATGCAGAATAAAAAATATTCAAAGAGAGAAATAATTTCCTGAAATGAAGAACAGAATCTACAATTTAAATTATACATTGTGTCGTAAGAAAAATTAATGCCAGAGGCATAAAAACATGATAGTCACATGAAATGACTAAACTTGATAAACAAGTGAATAACCCTACACATATCTAGGCAAAAAACACAAGTCAATTGTAATAGGAAGAGCTAAAGCTGGATTCAAACTCATTTATAGTAATGGTCCATGTCAGAAAATGATAGAGCAATGTTTACAGAGTTTTAAAAAAAAATAAGTGTGACCCAAGAATTTTATACCCAGCCAAATTTCTACCTGTGTATGAAGGCAATCCACAAATAGTCTCACATGTGCTTAAGCTCAACGAAGTTACGGCATATGGGACCACTTTTTGGTTTTTTTGTTTTTTGGGTTTTTTTTTTTAATATGGGAAATTTATTGTCAAATTGGTTTCCATACAACACCCAGTGCTCATCCCAAAAGATGCCCTCTTCAATGCCCATCACCTACCCTCCCCTCCTTCCCACCCCCCATCAACCCTGTTTGTTCTCAGTGTTTAAGAGTCTCTTATGCTTTGGCTCTCTCCCACTCAAACTTCTTTTGAGACCACTTTTTGAAAAAGCTACCTGACGATGAAATCCAGCCAATTAAGACATTTCAGAATAAAAAACTAGGGAATGGGGAAAATATTATACAGAACTAATCATGAAGTCAAATCTATGTAAATCTATAAATAAAGCAAAACAATACAGATAATTACAAAATAGGTCCTTCATGTTTGAACAAAGAAGAGCTGGCATGGAAAGTGAGGAGGACATCCATGTGGTGGTGTGTCCCGTCACAGGGTGTCAGAGCCTGAGTGGAGCAAGGAGGGCATCCATGCAGGGGAGCAGGCCCACACAGAGTGGGTTTCAGAATCTGTGCAGGGTACTGGAGTTGGAGGGCTGCTTGAGTTCAAGGAGTTGGAGCCTATGCAGGGTGAGAAGGGTGTCCATGTGGTGTGGTGGTGGTGGTGGCTGAGGGTAGGGTGTCAGAGTCTGAGCCAGATGGGGAAGGTGTCCACGCATGGAGGTGATCTGATGAGGGTGTCAGAGCCCAAGTAGGATGAGGAGGGCTTCTCCATAGGAGCAGAGACTGGCATAGAGTATGAGAGCTTGAGCATGGTGAGAGGGAATCCCCAATGGAGTGCATAAAAATGAGTCCTTATTTGTGATTCTTCTGACAGTACGTGATCTTAAAAAAAGCTTTCTTTTTAATGTTCATTTATTTTTGAGAGAGAAAGAGAGCGTGAGTAGGAGAGGGGCAGAGAGAGGAAGAGACACAGAATCTGAAGCAGGCTACGGGCTCTGAGCTGTCAATACAGACCCTGACATGGGGCTCAAACTTGTGAACCACAAGATCATGACCTGAGTCGAAGTCAGAGGCTTAACCGACTAGGCCACCCAGGCGCCCCAAGTGATTTTTTTTTAAAGTAGGCTTCATGCCCAGCATGAAGCCCAACACTGGGATTTATTTCATGACCCTGAGATCAAGACCTGAACTTAGATCAAGAGTCAGATTCTTAACTGACTGAACTACCCAGGAGCCCCATGTGACTATTTTTCTATATGTGTTTTAGCATAGACCTTTTTCTGCTGCAAGCTACTTACCTAGAAGGAAAAAAACATAGAAAATATATTTTAAGTCTTATTTATTTGAGAGGTGCCTAGACGGCTCAGTTGGTTAAGCATCCGGCTTCAGCTCAGGTCATGATCTCATGGTTTCTGAATTAGAGCCCCGTGTTGGGCTCTGCACTGTCAGTGCAGAGCCTACTTGGGATTCTCTCTCTCTTCCTCTCTCTCTGCCCTTCCCCCACTTTCACTCTCAAAATAAATAAGTCAACATTAAAAAATAAAGTCTTATTTGATATATATGTATACAAATGCTGGGAGTATCATATTAATCACATGACACAGATTCCTTTCAACTGTGTCTTTTTTAATATGTAAATACTTTTGGCTATACCATTAAGGAATTTTGTAATGTTATTTTATTAAATCAGCATAAATGTCATTAATTATGCTAATTTAATAAAATATGAAGGGGGTAGACTGCGGACATTGAGAATTCCTGGACCACCTCACTTTGCCATGTCCATTCACCTCTTTCCTAGGCAGGTGCATGAAGCTTAGTCAGCGTTCAGGCTCTTAGGATTTTCTGGGACTCCACTGCAAAGGCTGAACCTTGGAACCAACTATGAATTTCCTTGTGGTTTCACACTTGCTATATTTTCTTCTCACCTTGCCACCACCAACGCAGACTCAGCCTCTCTGGCTACGTCAACTTTGGGTTGCTTCACTTCCTGGCTTCTGGGAAGCCGCAGCTGCAGAAGCTTTTGCTGGCTAAGCAGGTGACCCATTAAAAGCACGCAAATTAGAGCATAGGTGCAGGAGAACCACGAATGTGCTATCTAATGGTATCAGGGTTAGGAAAATACTGTTTGCCCAGCCTTCACTGTCATCCTCTCGTGAAGAGGCCTCTCTGGTCTCAGTCTTTCAGTAGCTGTCTCTGGGCCATTTTTTAATTAAATTCTTCCATGTGAGGGGCACCTGGGTAGCTCAGTCAGTTGAGCGTCCAGACTTTGGCTCAGGTCATGATCTGAAGCCCCATATCAGGCTCGCTGCTGTCAGCACAGCAGATTCTCTGTCCCTCTCTCTCTGCCCCTCCCCTGCCTGCGTGCTCTCAAAAATAAACTCAAACATTAAAAAAAAGATTCTTCCATAGGAAAGAAAGCATGCTCTCAGGACACTAGAAATGTCATATTGGATGAGAATAATGGCTTGGTGAGCTCAGGATTTCTATCACTGGTGGTGCCATCAATTCCTACTTTGTAGTATCTACTAGTTCCAAACTCTGGTCCCCAAATCGGTGCTGATCTGGGAAGATTTTTAAAAAATTAATCAGCAATGAAATAAAAAGAGTAAGAATAATGTGGCAGAACATATCCAAATGTCATTTTGGGGAAATAACTGTTTTTTATCCTGAGGCTATGCCCTTCTTACATTTCTTCATTTCAAAAAGATCCCTCCTGGGGTGCCTGGGTGGCTCAGTTGGTTAAGCATCGGACTTTGGCTCATCATCTCACAGTTCATGAGTTCAAGCCCCGCATCAGGCTCGATGCTGACAGCTCAGAGCCTGGAGCCTGCTTCAGATTCTGTGACTCCCTCTCTCTCTCTGCCCCTCCCTTGCTCATGCTCTGTCTTTCTGTCTCTCAAAAGTAAACATTAAAAAAAAAAAAACCCTGATTATTCTAGCTTGGAGTACACACTGTCCCTGAACCAATCACCATATTTATGGTGGAGACTGACCTGGGTTGTGTGCCAGCCTTGTAGCAGGAGAATGGGGAAACTATGATTGGACTACTCCACCATAACTATGTCTGGAATAGGGAAGGGGCAGTTTCCAAAGAAGTAGAATACTCTTTGAGGCAGGTAAAACAATACACGTCTGTATATTCATCTTGATTTTTAAGAATGTTTGTATTCTCATGATATCCAGAAGTCTTTTAGAGTCCTTGTTCTTCACTTCACTGACAACCACAAATCAGAGATATAGCCCAGACATTTCTAATCTCACTTAACTTGTACATTTCTCAGCTATGAGTTTATCTAAGCATACATGGGCACGTTCCTGTATGATCTCTCAGGCTAACTTAAAAACTGGGAGGTGGGGGTTCCACTTAAACAACATTCTGTTGGGCCAAGTAGCCAAAATCCCATCCAGGCCTCCTAACAGCCTACCCTCCCTTGCTAGCATGTTCATAGTCCCTCTTCCTATATTCTCCTTTGGCTACTTCATCTTGCCTTTATTTTTTTAATGGCCTTGACCCATTCCTATACTGCTTTTCTCTGGACCTGCTATCCACCAAGTTCTGCCTGGTTTAACATTATCCCCAAGCTTTAGTCTCTGGGCTCCACTGGTACCTGAGTTCAGCTTCGAGAAGTGACCATAATTCTAGTGCTCAAGGCTATGGTAAAGAAGGCACATTTGTTGAAGCCATATCTTTGTGCCTGGGGTCATATAACCCCCCAATTTCTGTATTTCTAGCTAGTGGTAAAAGTACAACATGACTTAGTTCACTCTAAGATGGAAACTATACTTAGTGTGCTCCAAACCTTCTCCACACCTTGAAGCACAACTACCAAAAGCTCTTTCAGTACCTTCATACAAGAGACCAATGTTTTTTGTGGGATTTTGTCAGCAAGCAGGCTGGTCCTTTTTCCAGAATGCTAGTTCTTCCCTTGCTGCCACCCCTTCTTCCTTTCACTCATTAACAACCATGATGACTACCAGAAATTGGGAAAGAGAAGAGCAGTCATGGTAGCCGGAAAAGCAAGGGTCATCCTCCCAGGGGCTTTTGAAGGGCAGGGAAAATATCCATAACTGGGCCACCCCTTAAGACACCAGCAAAGCAAGAACACCAAAGTGGAAGCAAGAGAAATGTTCACCTTTAACTAATGGAATCAGAATTTTGTAATCCTCGAATCTAGAAAGAAGCTATTTTAATTTTAGCACATATGTAAGGTTTGTGGCATTTTGAAAAAAAATTTTTTTTTGAATTTTCTTTCAGGGAGGGGACACCATAATCTCTTCAGTGCTTAAGGCTCGAGGGTCTTCTTAATCTGATCTTAACTGTGTTTTCTTCACTTCTTTGTGTCCAAAGCCTTGTACTAGGTCTGGCATGGAGACCGTGTTTAGTCAAGGTCTGTTGGATGAACTAACAAATGGATGGAATGTCTGCAGAACAGAATAAAGTGCTGGGAAGGAGACAAAGATTAGAGCGAGGAGTGGGGCAGTGCTGGGAAGCAGCATTCAAGAACCTGGTGGGAACATCTGCTCTGGTGCCCCTAGAGATTTGCTATAATTTCCACTCATTCCGTCGTATCTTTGATTGCATCGGTTCACCCTATTTTATCTGGCTTCATTGTCTGTTCTTTCCTTTCTTTGGGTGTTGCAAAAAGTGTTTCCTTTCTCTAGTGAGCATATGAGCTAGCAATTGCTTCTCACAAGGGTCCTTTTGCAAACCCACTGCCTTGTTCTGTGTCCTTGGCGCTCAGGGTCTCCTGGGAGCTTTGGCTCCTGGGTGGGCTTGCACCATTTCAGTAGCTGCTTTCTTCTTATAGCTGGTATATTCTCTTGCACCATTTCCACCCAGACCTATAACAGAAAGATGACTGCAGATTGTTCCATAAATAGCATCAATCTCTTCACCTTCTGGAGCTTTATCGTGTACTCTTGAGATGGAGTCCAGCTGGCTGGGTGTGAATGCACGTTGTTTGTGCCAATTCAGTCTCGGCAAGTATTTTCATCAAAATTAGAGGCTGAAGTTGCTGGCTGCCAGAGCATCCCTGGTAACTGAATACTTTTCTGGTAAGGGGGTGTGAGTTGTGCTCTGAGGCTTTATGCAAGAGTGCACAGTCTCAGTTACTTGCTCTTTTTTTGGAGGGTATCTTTGGATTCAGGCATACCTTACCACATCTGGGCAAGGGAGCACTTGGTCCCATTTGAATTTGTGGCTAGAATCAAGGGCCAGTCTTGGGCAAACTTGTAAAATAGGTATAGGGTATAACCCAAGTAAAACTAGGCTGTATTTAGCCCTGTCTCAGCACAGAATCACATCCAAAAGAAATCCAAATCCAACTCCCATAAAAGCCTTGAAAAGTAAGGTATGGTTAACTTACCTTACTATTACAGAGCACATTCTCTCTCTTCAAGTCTCACTTCTTCATTTTTTTAAGTTAATTTATTTATTTTGAGAGAGAGAGAGACAGAGCATGTGCACCCATGAGCATGTGAGTGGGGCAGAGAGAGAGGAAGAGAGAGAATCTCAAGGAGGCTCCATGATGTCAGCACATGAGATGAACCATGAGATCATGACCTGAGCCAAGATCAAGAGTCAGATGCTTAACCAACTGCACCACCCAGTTGCCCCTAAAAGTCTCACTTCTTAAGAGCTTCCTCCAATCCAAAAGAGCCCTTTTCTCTCTGAGACTCCTCCACCCTCATACCCACCCTTTATTACCCTCCCCCCTCTCACGGGATGCAGGGTGGTAGTATTTTAAAAGATTTCTTTTTTTTAAATGTTTATTTTTGACAGGGAGAGAGACAGAGCATGAGCGGGAAAAGGGCAGAGAGAGAGGGAGACACAGACTCCAAAGCAGGCTCCAGGCTCTGAGCTGTTAGCACAGAGCCTGACGCAGGGCTCCAACTCACGAGCTGTGAGATCATGACCTGAGCTGAAGTCAGACGCTCAACCCACTGAGTCGCCCAGGCACCCCTCCCTGGGTGATTTTAAAAGGTGTCCAGGGTTGAGAGCCATCAGTATCAAATAATCCTGTCTTTCCTGGGGCTTCCTCTGCTGACATCGCCACTCTATTTTTTTTTTTTAATGTTTATTTATTTTTAAGACAGAGAGAGACAGAGCACGAACGGGAGAGGGGCAGAGAGGGAGACAGACAGAATCCAAAGCAGGCTCCAGGCTCTGAGCTGTCAGCACAGAGCCCGACACAGGGCTTGAACTCACAGACTGTGAGATCATGACCTGAGCCGAAGTTGGACACTTAACTGACTGAGCCACCCAGGCGCCCCAAGACATCTCCAGGCTTTACCCAGGCAGACTAAGCAGACAAGCCAAAGATCCTCCATAGAAATGCAGGGGCAGGGATGCCTGGGTGGCTCAGTCAGTTAAGCGTCCAACTTTGGCTCAGGTCATGATCTTATGGTTTGTGAGATCAAGCTCCACATGGGGCTCTTGCTGTCAGCACAGACTTTGGATCCTCTGTCACCCCCTCTGTGACTCTCTCTCTCTCTCAGAAATATATATATATATATATAAAGAAATGTGGGGACAAAGTCTGTTTTTGGCTCCAGTCACATGGCAACCTTATTCTTCTTTTAGTATTTCTCTCCTTCTCCTGTGCCACCCACCCATATCCCATTCTCATGGGCCCCACTCTCAAGCAGCTGTTAGACAATCCTCTCTAAGGTAAGAATCCCCACCTTTCCTGCCCCATCCCTGGTCTCAGCTAAGATCACAAGATCCCTGCCATGCATGCCTGTGAAAGCCTTTCAGATTTCGAGGAACCCATCTCTAATGGTACATTTTAGGCCCTAGACATACGGGGAGAGGGTAGGACTGTTTGGGAACTGAAGGGGCCTTTCCCAGTTTCTCCATTACCTACGAATGAGGCATGTACTGAAAAAACTAGCTGGAAGATAGTGTGATCCTCAGCACTGGCTACTTACTTTTTCAGAGCCTGTATATTCTCACCTGAAAAATGAGGATGATAAAACTGACCCCAGGGGTGCCTGGGTGGCTCAGTAGTTGAGCGTCCGACTTCAGTCCAGGGCATGATCTCACAGTTTGTGAGTTCAAGCCCCGCATCGGGCTCTGTGCTGACAGCTCAGAGCCTGGAGCCTGCTTCGGATTCTGTGTCTCCCTCTGTCCCTGCCCCTAACCCACTCGCATTCTGTCTCTGTCGCTCTCAAAAATAAATAAGCATTAAAAAATTTTTTTTTGATAAAAAAAAAAACACCTGACCCCAAAAGGTTGTATTTCAATAAGCTGCAGCCACAAAACTAATTCTGGTTGAAGGTGAATTTATTTAAAGGATATTGGTTGGTCCACGGAATTGCTAGGAGGGTTGGAAAACCAGAGATTATACCCAGCAGGGAACAATACCCCAAAGCAAACAGTCAAATTTAGGGAATTGCTGCTACCATCACCACATGCCACCGTCACCGTGGCCACTACTGCTGGCGCTCAGAGTGGCGCTCAGCAGTGGGGGGGGGGGGGGGGGAGGGGGACCTGTTTGCTCTGTTGCATGGAAACTACAGGTTGCTGGCACCCTTGCTCCAGTACAACCAAAATGAGTTTCCCATAGTCTCCGCCTCCTTGTGTCACAATTCAAAGCTGCTCATGGGTTCACCTGCTTGGCCAAACCTAGGGTGTGTGCCCACATCCTGGCATTTTCACCCTGTGTAGTGAGAGAAGGTCCTGCCTCCCACTAAGACTCATAAGGTGGAGGATTCCCTAAAATCAGGGAGGAGGCTCAGATACAGGGCAGCCAGAAATAAGGACAAATGTCCCTCTTCAAATTGTGAGGATTAGCAAACAAACTATGATAAGCATACTGGAAGCTCTAAGGCCCAGGTAGGTATTAGTTATCATCACCGTGTGCATACATAGTTACTTATTCACCTATTTCTTACTTATTTCACCATGTTGCTTATTTCACTTCATTGCAGCACTTTCTCTTCCTTCTTCCTTTCCTCTCATGCACAGGAACATGGCCCCCCACCCCACCCCTCGTGCCAGAACAGGGCACACAGATACATGTCATAAATGTAGAGTGAATAAATATTCTGCTGCTAGTCTGGTGAAGCAGGTGGGTATAGATTGGTTGTCTTCCCAGCTCCCATTCTCCACTTACCTTTTGCCATAGGCCCTGATTTCCCGGTGAAGATCCATGCAATTCTTGGGGATCAGATTCCATCCCTGGCGTTCATATCCTAAACTAAGCCAATCATTATACGCCATCTTCCCTGTAGTGATTGGTTCACGGGTAGGCATGTGACCTAAGCTGAGCCAATCTAAGTGAAACTCAGCAATATTAATAGGACAAGGGCATCTTCTGTTTCTTGCTGAGTATGAATGAGAAAGAGTGTGGTTTGGGGAGCTTCAGGGAGCTCTCTTGGGACCACAAGAGGAGTCAAACTTAGAATAAAGTGAACACTGTAGAAGGCAGGTGCGTGGCGACTGTTTAGTCACAGGGTAAAAAGCAATGACTGACTCCAAACTTCTCCTTTGGACTTCTCAGTTACCCGAGCCAATAAATTCCATTTATTATTCAAGTTAGAATGAGTCAGGTTTTCTGATATGTATAACTGAAAGTGTTTGATACTTGCTTCCCTCCCTCTCTGCCTCATGAGACTAGAACTGCTGTCCATTTGGTGCTGGCTGATAGTGAATTTTTTGGCAATACAGATCAAAATCACTGTCATAGCCTCGTGATTAGACAACAGCTTATCTCTGCCCTAGAAACAGACCTAACTAAAATTTTAAGAAGAGGCTTACCTAACCAAGGGCAAATTTTAGAAGAGATTTCAATAAACATCTTTCATTTCTCTTTGGTCTGGAAAGATACAGACCCCAAGGAAGCAACAGCAAACTTTATGAAAACAAAAACAAACAGCAAACAACAACAAAAACATAAAGCAAAATGTGTTCTATCTAATCCATAGAGAGACATACTGTGGAGTTACATCCGATCCGGCTGGCTTAAGGCAGGTTTTCTAGAAGCGCAGTCTGAGACAGGGGTTCTTGGATGAACGATTTATTGAGGAAGTGCCCTCAGGAGAAACCTACAAGGGATTAAAGGAAGCATGATGGGGAAGAAGCTAAGTAGAGATGAAAGAACTCTTACCTCAGCCTGATTCCACAGAGAGCTCTGGAGCATAAATTGCTCCAAAGTTTCTCCCATCCAGAGACAAGGCACCCTGCATCTGTGAAACAGTAGGACGAGTCTAGTGGGAGAGCAGAGCAAGGAGGGGGCGTGCATACAGGCAGTGTGTGTAACTTGGCAGGGATTTCTGGGCAAAGCATCTCCTGTCAGCTAAGGGAAATCTTCCAGAAAAGGGTGCAGGTGTAACAGCAGCTAGGGAAGGGGTATGCTGGCTTGGTACAGAGAATCTGGGCAGGGAACCAACAGCACCTGCAAGAACTGATGTGGTCAAATCTCTTGAAAATTCCTTTGATTCACCCACCTTGAGACTTCATTCCATTTTTAAAAATTGCTCTTCAGAAATTAAGCCATTCTTGTGTTTTGCTACTTAGAACATGTCAGCAAATTTGTGAAAATTCTAATTGGATATTGCTTCATGTCTTTATCATCCCTGTCACCTATAGACAACTTTTTGTCGGTTTCTCTAATTCTTCTTTATTATTTTTTTAAATGTTTATTTTTTTCTTTTAATTTTTTTTAACGTTTATTTATTTTTGAGACAGAGAGAGACAGAGCATGAATGGGGGAGGGTCAGAGAGAGGGAGACACAGAATCCGAAACAGGCTCCAGGCTCTGAGCTGTCAGCACAGAGCCTGACGAGGGGCTCGAACTCACGGACCGCGAGATCATGACCTGAGCCGAAGTCGGCCACTTAACCGACTGAACCACCCAGGCGCCCCTCTAATTCTTCTTTAAATGAATGTGTCTCCGTGGGCCTCAGTTAATTCTTCAGTTTCTTCTCCCATAGGCACTAACCATGTGTCTGGTCACCTGAATAAAGCATTCATTTCTTTGTTATTGATCACTAACACCTTAAGATTATTTCCACATTCTTTAAAGAGTTTTCACCAACGTACATTTCTACTTCTGTTTTAGGCTTGGTTGCTTATTTCTTTCAATATTTCTCATTATAAGTTAGGTGTACACACAGCACACACATATAGCTCAGAGTGAGTTAAGTGCAGTGAATCCCAGGGTGTGGCGGCAGGAGCTCTGGAAAGATTCTGCAGGTAGGGCTGGAGTTCCCACCTCTGCCCTGTGTCTAGCTGTGTGACTTGTCTGAGCTGGTTAGTGACAGCTTAAAGCTAGAATCTTTGTAGGCAACCTTGGTACCCCTCAGAGTTGTGAGCAAGATAACATATGTACGTGAGAAATCACATGTAAAGAGGTATTATTATGCAAACTGTGATTGACGTAGTATCTTTCAAATCCCCAATTTGCTTTCAGATGGTTGCTTTTGGTCAGAATGAGATGACTTGATCTCTTACTAGTGGTTCTTGGACTGCAAGTTTCTTGGATTTGACTTTCTTTTGCAGAGATGATGAAGAGCAAGTGGTCACTTGTTTGGGTGAGTTAACACTAGGGGGACCTGGGCGTGGAGCAAAATTCAAATGAAATGGAGAATTTAACTGTGATCCAGTCTTGCCCTCATCTCTGTTTATCTTCTCAGGAATCTCACATCCCCTCAATCTGGCTTTTCAGAACCCAATTCTTTGGACTCTAATTATACCTTTCAGGCTCCCAGACAATCTCCTTATCAAAAAACCAATCAACCAACCAACCAACCAACCAACCAACCAAACAAACAAACCCTTCTGTTCCATGTCCCATTAGCTTTCAGGTCTAGAGGATGTGTTTAAAAACAGCCAGTTCCTATTAAGTGTCAATGACCGAAAACTATTATTACTCTCCATTTCTCTCTCCCACTCTTTGAGAGGATTATTTCATACCTTTCTCTCTTTTCTCAAACTTCTGACACCTACTGTAACATCCTTACTCTTGGCTAATGGTCTTATTTCCCATTTCATTAGAAAATAGAAACAATCAGAGAACATCCACCAGCTCCCAACACCTCGCCTACCCACTTAATTGTACCTATGCCCATATATTCTGCCTTTCCATTCGTGTCTACGGATGAAGTGTCTGTGCTCCTACTTAAGGCCAGCCCTTCCACTGGTGGATTAGATCCCATGGCTCCAGCAATTCTCCACCTTCTCTAACGCATCATCAAATCTTCCCTCTTTACGAGATCATTCCCATCAGTACACAAACAAACTATGATTTCTCCCATCTTAAAAACAAAAAAACAAACCCAAACCCAAAAAACTCTGTTGGCCTTGTGCCCCCTTCCAGCTTAGTCCCAATTTTCTACTTTCTTTTATAACAGGACTCCTCAAAAGAATTACTTCACCAGCTCTACCTCATCATCTTCTAGTCTTTCTTGATGCCACTCCATTCTGGTTTTCCCTGAACCATTGCGCCATGACTGCTCTTATAAACATCACGAGGAACCTGTGCATTGCTAAACAATGGTCAATCCAATTTAGTCCTCATCTCAAGGAGATTTTCTTCTGCCTTTCTTGTCTTAGATAATAGCAAGGCCATCTACCTGGTCACTCTCACTAGCCTGTGAAATTGTTGTCATTGTAGTCCTCCTCCCACCATTCACCACCTGCCTCTATCCCTCTACCCTTGCTGGTCATTTTGCCTGGAGTGACCTTTTCTCCACTTTTTTTTCCTATTTGAGAATTCTTATTATTATTAAAAAAAATTAAAAAAAACAATGATTTCTGAAAGCTTGTAATATGCAAATATGACATAAATATTATACATGTATTATCTCATTTAATTATTAGAAAAATGAAATAAATTTCCCTAAGTTTAAACAGCTAGAAAATGGTTGACTTAGGATTTGAACTTGGTTCTGATGCCAAAGCTCATGATCTGATGGTATCGGTGAAAATTTCTCTGATTCATCACAATTAGTTGTCTTTTCCTGTGTTCCAATAGCAGGGGTTTTTTTTTTGTTTGTTTGTTTTGTTTTGTTTTGTATTTTTAGTTCACTACATAAAAGCAGTTTTATTATAGAGATTAAACAGAGAGACTCTGAGGCCAGACTCCCTGGGTTTGAGTCCTGGATCTGTGGCTTGCCAGCTGTAAGACCTTGTGCCTCAGTCTTTTTATCTTTGAAATGGCAATGATGATAGTACCCACCTCAGGATGGCTGTGAGGATTAAATGTGTCAACAAATGAAAAGGGCTAAGCACAGTGCCTTTAGCTCTGGCCCTGTGGACATATCCTGTCCTGGCTATGCTCTATCTCCCTCACTAGACTCTTACCTCCAGGGGGAGAAGAATCTCTTATTCAGCTTCCAGTCCTCCTGCACCCAGCAAAGCAGACCTTTCACTAGAATGGGTGTTCCATAAATATTTATCAAGCTGAATTTGTATGTATATGGATGTCTGTGCCAAATAATGTGACATTTACAAATTCACGGTCTATGCTGTGCTTCAGTTACTTTTAAGTCTTTTCAAGAAAGTAGTTACCAAAGTCAACAAGGCTATCCAATAGCTCCGCCTTGTTTTTAAAAATCCAGGTCATTACTGCTCTGCTTCCGTGAACAGGAAGCCTTTTCACCTTCAAGCTTTTCCTCAGTTTCCTCATTTGTGAGGCCAAGACTCTCCTTGTCGGGGAGGAGGAAAGGGACACCTGTCACAAGGTTCAAGACTTCTCTGGGACAGCTGGAGGTTTCCTCTCCAGTGAGCAGTGACCAGGGTTAGGAGCTTTGAGTTTCACTTCTAACTTCTGGCATAGGGTACCTGATTAGAATAGAGGCTCCAGACCTGAAAGAGGCCTGGGGATTCCTGGAAGGGCGCTGACTCAAGTTACATCACATTGTCTTGCACTCAGGCTTGTTTATTTACATTTCAAGTCTGCCACATTGGGTGAGGCTACCAGAGTGAGGTGGCAGGAAGAGGTTTCAAAGGAGAGTGAAAATAGTAGAAAAGGAAATATTTGATTAGAGGTTAACATGTCCCCTGGGGCTTCTTTGATTTGGATTATTGTAAAAGTGCATAGTGTAATGATTAAGCACTCCCCAGGGGGAAGTGGTCTTTGTACAGAGTTGGGGCTTATGTTCGTGATGAGTCGCAGCTGCTGTGCATGATGTGGACTAAACCAAATGGGGCGTGGAGGAGAAAGAGGCATTCACAGGACCGGTCACAGCGACTGTGCTAAACTCATCATCTTCACCTAAGCCTGCACTTTCTCCTGTCCTGTATCTCGGCGAACACCTGCCAGGTTGCTTAGGCTGTAACTTGGAGTCAGCCTACAATCCTCTCTCTCTGTCCCCAGATCCTGTATACTTTCTCTCCTGAAGGTCTTTCAAATCCATTTCCTTCTCTCCACCTCCACTGGCACTGCCCTTGAAAGGTTAAGAGCTTCATCACGTCTTCTTGGATTATATCTTTCTTACAGGTTTCTCGGTCTCAGAGTCTTAGGCCTCCCACTCCATTCTCTGTGTTACTGTGAAGGCGATTTTTCCAAATTAAAATCCATCTAGTTTAAAATCCATCAGTGGCTCACCATGGTCTTTTGGATTAAAAGCTCCCCAGAGCCTAGCTTGTGAGGCTATTCGGGTTCTGGTCCTGCTTCTCTGGCCTGCATCCTGTCAGGTCACCTCCACACCTGTGAGTGCCTTCAGATCAGTAATCTTGATCTGCATGCAGTCCTCAGAACATGCAGTATTTGCCCTCAAGCCTTGCAGCTTTCTGGGCTTGCTCCTCCTGCTGTCCAGAATTCCTCCTCTCCTTTCCAGCTTCTCTTCTCCTCCTCAGGTTGAATGAGATTTCCCTCACCTGAATATCTCTATTGTAGCACTATCACCAACTGTATCCGATCTCTATCTTACCAGCACCTAGCTCTGTCATACAGTAGTTACTCAATAAATATTTGACAAAGGAATGAATTAATTCTTCACTAGTCATATTAGTGTTCAATCATAGTTCAAGAAAGGGCCTTGAAATGCCTGGCTCTGAAAGAAGGAAATACAACACTTATTGCAATTATGTTGTAAGATGAGTAGAATTTCACACTTGATGAAAGAATTGTGAGGTTTTATGTTTCTTCAAGCTAAAGTGACTGAAGCTTATTTAAAAAAAAATTTTTTTAAATGTTTATTTATTTTTGAGACAGAGAGAGACAGGGGCAGAGAGAGAGGGAGACACAGAATCAGGAGCAGGCTCCAGGCTCTGAGCCATCAGCCCAGAGCCCAACGCGGGGCTCGAACTCACCAACCGTGAGATAGTGACCTGAGCTGAAGTCGGACGCTCAACCGACTGAGCCACCCAGGCGCCCCTGAAGCTTATTTTAAAGACCAGTTTAAAAGGCCCTTTCTCTAAACGATAAAAACCGTATTATTTGCCAGCTTTGACAAAACCTTAAGGAGTTCAGGAATTATACTCACCAAGCGTTTCCAGAAATGTCATACCTGCTGCTTTGAAAATGTCATTCTAAGGCCACGGTTAAACAAATAACTTGTTCAGGAATAAGTGTGAGAGGTGAGAAAGTGAACTATGAAATGAAATCTCCCTACAGAATGATGAGACCAGCACACACAAGAATTAGTGGCAGCGAAATAGCCTGGAGTGACACCAAAAGACAAAATATACATTATACATTATTACACATTAACACAAAGAGAGCCTACTACCTAACAGATTTCCATTAAACATAAAGGAGACACCTCCTGTCAACACAGAAACTAAAAACTGGAACGGACTGCTTTGTGAGGTGAGCTTCAAGTGTCCCACTGTCTTCAACAGCTTACAGGGCACCGGGCTCAAGCCAAGACAGGGCGGCTCCGGTGGAAAGCGTGCAGGGTGGAAAGAGCTAAGGCGTCCTTCGGCTCTTACAAGGTTGATTCTTTGGAACCTTTTGATTTTTTTTTTTTTTTTGAGTCCTTTGATTCTTTGGAACCTTTTGATTCTTTCGATTCTCGGTTCTAAGCGTTAAAGCGCAGCGGGAGATAGCTGCAACAAAGATGGGAAAGGAACTAATAAGAGTACTCAGAGAAAAGCGGGTGAGAATTTAAGGGGTAAGCCATAAAGGAGAGATCGGACGAATAGAGGAAAAGCGGAGTAAACGCAGAAGAGGAAACGCGGAGGAGGGAAAGCGAGCGAGAGGAATCTTAGTGAAGGAAGAGAGCGACCAAACTCGTCCGGGACGGGAGGAAGGCACGCCCAGAGGGGGGATCTGGGGCTTTAAGGAAAACCCCGCCCGCTGCGTGACGCCACAGAAGGCCCGTCCACGATTGGCTGCGGCCGGAGGGCGGGAGGGGGTTGCTAGGCGCGGAGGGGATCCGGCGGGCCCCCGCCTCCCGGAGCCCGGAGCTGCGGGAGCGGAGCCGGGGTTAGCGGCGCTGCTGGAAGATGGCGAGCGGCTGGGACGCGCGGCCGCCCTGGCGGCCGGGGCGCCTCCCGCTTCTGCTGTGCCTGCTCCTGCTGCTGCTGCTGCGGAACCCGGCCCGGGCAGCGCACATCAAGAAGGCGGAGGCGACGACAACGACGACCAGCGCGGGCGCCGAGGCGGACGAGGGCCAGTTCGACCGCTACTACCACGAAGAGGAGCTGGGCTCGGCGCTGAGGGAGGCGGCGGCCGCGGGGCCCCCGGGCCTGGCGCGCCTCTTCAGCATCGGCAGCTCGGTGGAGGGCCGGCCTCTGTGGGTGCTGCGCCTCACCGCCGGCCTGGGGCCGCCGCCTCCTGAGGGCGAAGCGGGGCCCGACGCGGCGGGGCCGCTCTTGCCGGGCCGGCCGCAGGTGAAGCTGGTGGGCAATATGCACGGCGACGAGACCGTGTCGCGCCAGGTGCTGATCTACCTAGCCCGCGAGCTGGCGGCTGGCTACCGCCGCGGAGACCCGCGCATCGTCCGCCTGCTCAACACCACCGACGTGTACGTGCTGCCCAGCCTCAACCCCGACGGCTTTGAGCGCGCCCACGAGGGCGACTGCGGCCTCAGCGACAGTGGCCCTCCGGGGGCCAGCGGTCGCGACAACAGTCGCGGTCGTGACCTCAACCGCAGCTTTCCCGACCAGTTCAGCACCGGCGAGCCCCCTGCCCTGGATGAAGTGCCAGAGGTGCGCGCCCTCATGGACTGGATCCGCAGGAACAAGTGAGTGTCGTGAACCTTCTCCTCCCACCCCCATCCACGTGGGCCTCCACGGGCAGGGGCTGGGGCGGGCACTCAGTAGACACTCAAACAGTGCTTGCAGGCCTAAGGGACCGGGATAGTGAAGGTGGAGAGCGACACGCCGTAACCTGGACAGGGCCCAGGCCGCTTAGCCTCTTATCCCGCTAATAGTCCAAGAAGCGCTGTCTAGAGGCTGTCATTTGTTCAACGCAAAGAGCTCTTTGGCTGGAAGAGAGACTCCTTTCTGACATTCTGGTCCGTGTTGTCACAAGACCATAGAATATGAGCAATAGAAGAGAACTTAAGGATAACTTAGGTCAGCTCACTCATTTTATGGATAAGCTGTCGCTATTGCTGTTACTGCTGTGGGCACCCTGCTAAGTAAGCTCTTTCCCTGGGCTGCATGATCTCACTTTATGTTGGCCGCAACCTCATGCAATAGACATCATTAAAATCCCTGTTTTGCATATAGAGGAAATTGAGGGTCAGATTGGTTAAGTAATTTCTATGGTGGGAAGTGTAGCTGGGACTTAGATTCTTTGACTCTTTGTCAGTGCTTTTAACAGCTATAGAGGGAGACTATAGCCCAATAATGATAAATGACACTCCCTGGGTCTTCTTGGTTATTTGACAGAAACTGGTCCTCTTCCAGTCTTTACCTCTGACTCAGCTAGGGAGCATATGGCTATGGCTGGAGAACTTGCACAGAGCTGGTATCTTCATCTGTGAGCTGCTTCATTTTAGACTCTCTGGAAGGTTTCTGATGCCCTTCGCGCACTATTAGTGGGCCAGAGCTGAATGGCTAATTGTCACATTTAATACATACCATAAGTGTTATTAAGCACTATGTGGGATGTAAAAAATTAAAAGCATGAGGACCTCAAGAAAATAGTGTGTAACAAGAGAATATTATAAATACGTATGAGGTGTGTTTATATACCCAGTTAAACTTTACAGGAATTGTTCCTACTGGCGAAATGTGTGTGGGCTGCAATAATAAGGATCCTCTGTGGACGAGGTAGAACTTGAACTGCGTCTTGAGAGATGAGTAGGATTTTCAGCAAAAAGGAGGAGGGGAGGAAGAAAAGGAGAGAGAACTTACTCCAGATGGAATAATGTCTGGAGTGAGCATGTACTTCTTCCCTTTTCAAGCATCAGCTTTGCCAGCATATCCCCATTTTTGTGTCTTTCATAAGGCTTGTGAATAAACAGTTACTTGCCGTCTTGATTTGAAGATTTCTAAGTGACAGATACAATAAAGGTAATAATGAACAGAGAAGTTTCTCTGTGGGAATCCTCGCGTCTATAAGATTTCAGTACGTATAGCAGACCTAGAAAATTCATAGGCATTATGACAATCCTACTTTTTTTTTTTTTTATCTTCCACCTTTGACTTTACTCCTTTTGAGCTCCCTTGTAGATATTTAACTTCACATATATTCTGGGAAGATTTTTTTTTTTTTTCTTTTAAAGATAACCATGTCATGATCTCTGAACATTTACCTAAGAAACATGACTTTAATATATATATCTTGTTGTCAGAAGCAGGGGTGGCTGAGGCTTTTCTGAGATGATATATCAAATGCGTTGTTTGCATTGCTTAAATGAAAACGCCCCGTCATGACCCTTGCAGATATGATATGAATTCCATGATGAGATTTTTCTCTTCAGTGTTAGTTCTGCGGTGGGTGACCAGAAATGAAAATGAGCTTTGCCTTGGTGCAAGTCACCTTGAGGCTATACCAAAAGCTTTAAACTTTAAAATGTGGAGCCAGAAATTTGCTCCCTGGTTAACTTTTTCATATTACAGTATTTAACAATTATAAGTTGTGGTTTGGGCTGGTTAGTTCAATGATTGGAGCTTGTGACGATTTTGAGTTCATCTGTGTTTGTTGGTATTATGCAGAAAGTCATTTTGTTCTGTGGCTATGGACTATCCTGATCGTACCCAACCAGGTTTCAAACACATAACTCTCATCAGAAGGAAAAGTAGGTGACTACCTACATAGGGTGTACATGAAAAGTACATCCATCCACCTTCAGCTTTCAAATATCAACTCAAAATGCATACTCTTTAATGATAAATTAATAATAAAGGACACAGATATGTGAATAAAATGAAAAACACAAGCACACACACAATTTGAGATGATGCTTAGAGTTAGCTTTATGAATTGGAAAATTAAGAACTGAACACATTGTATGGGAAAATTACCTTTTTCAGTGTATTTTCTGAAATCATTTGAGTAATTTTTTTAAAGTTTATTTATTTTTTAAAAAAAATTTTTTTTTTCCAACGTTTATTTATTTTTGGGACAGAGAGAGACAGAGCATGAATGGGGGAGGGGCAGAGAGAGAGGGAGACACAGAATCGGAAACAGGCTCCAGGCTCTGAGCCATCAGCCCAGAGCCTGACGCGGGGCTCGAACTCCCGGACCGCGAGATCGTGACCTGGCTGAAGTCGGACGCTTAACTGACTGCGCCACCCAGGCGCCCCTAAAGTTTATTTATTTTGAGAGAGAGAGAGAGAGAGAGAGAGAGCGCGCGCGAGAGCGCTAGCACAGGGGGAGGGGCAGAGAGAAAGGGAAAGAGAATCCCAAGCTGGTTCTGTGCTGTCAGCACAGAGCAGAGCCTGATGCAGGGCTCCATCCCAGGAACTGTGTGATCATGACCTGAGCTGAAATCAAGAGTCAGATGCTCACCCGACTGAGCCACACAGGCACCCCGAGTAACTTTTTGATATGCTACTCACCTAGCTATATTAGAAATAGATTTTTGTTGCTATTTTGGATATGTAAGAATTTAACACTTATTTCCGTCTGCTTAAGAAAGTGAATTTTCTTTGTTTCACTTTATACTTCATCCAATAGGTATTTTTGTATTATTGGTAATTGACACATATACTTAGGAAAATATACAAGGTTTTAACCCCATTATTAAAATAAAGATTTTATAGTTTTCTTCACCCCCATTTTTGAAAGCACACTAGGCTTCTTTAATTAAATATACCTGCTTAGACTTATATAGGAGATTAGCATATAAATGATTATTTGGTATGTTTGTGAAAAGCATTATCTTATTGCTGGGGGTGGGTACAGTTTACTTTTGAGGAGCTTGTGTTATATGTACAGTTTCCTGAATCTTGAGAATTTAGTTTATCAGACTCAAGTCCTCTTAATTTTTAAAAGTTATAGGGTTATCCGGAAAGCATAACAGAGTTAACTTAGAGATTAACTTTTAAATATCTATAGATTCTTGTTTATAATATTTATATTTAGCAGCTACTTTAAATCTTATGCAAGAAATAATATATGATACTAAAGTCAAGTATGAAAAACACTTAAAAGAACTTATTTGAATGGAGCCATAAAATACCTTTCAAATAAATTGGATTGACACGCAAAGTTGGTTTGATAAAGACTAAAAGCGGTAAATTTCTAGCTACTGTAATAGGTATCACTTTGTCTTGAAATCCTTATAAGAGTAGCATTCATACTTTTAAGACTACGTAAGTAAAATAAGGAAGATCTAATAAGTGAATTTTATCACTCAAGTAGATTGCAAATATTTTGTTCTACAAGTATTTGGTTAGGCCTTTTTTTTTTTTTTTTAACATTTATTTATTTTTGAGACAGAGAGAGACAGAGCATGAACGGGGGAGGGTCAGAGAGAGAGGGAGACACAGAATCTGAAACAGGCTCCAGGCTCTGAGCTGTCAGCACAGAGCCCGACGCGGGGCTCGAACTCACGGACCATGATATCATGACCTGAGCCAAAGTCGGCCGCTTAACCGACTGAGCCACCCAGGTGCCCCGTGGTTAGGCCATTTTAATATTTCTGAAAAGCATTGCAAAAAAATGCCAAACAGTGAAAACTGCATTTAATAGAGAATCTTGGACTTTAAATTTTTTTTAATGTGTATTTATTTTTGAGAGAGAGAGAGAGAGAGTCAGAGCACAAGCAGGGGAGGGACAGAGAGAGAGGGAGACACAGAATCTAAAGCAGGCTTCAGGCTCTGAGCTGTCAGCACAGAGCCCGATGCAGGGCTTGAACTCACAAACTGTGAGATCATGACCTGAGCCAAAGTTGGACACACAACTGACTGAACCACCCAGGTGCCCCAAGAATCTTGGACTTTAAAGTTTTAATTGAAAAATATACAATTAAAACAACATGCTTCACTTATTTCGAATATGCAGTTATCCATTTTATTTTACTAGAATATGAATGCCATGAGGGGCATTTTTATGTTTGTTCACTGATGTATTCCCTAGGGCCTAGAACGTTTGGCACATAGTTGACACTTAAAATTTGTTGCTGAATGGATTGCCTGAACTAGGCTAGGCTTCTTGTAACTCTCCCAAAATCAGAGGGGGGGGGGGGGGGGGGGGAGAAAAGCACTTAAATTATTTAAGGCATACGTATCAGAAAGGAAATTGATAATACCTTAGCAGTGGGTGCCAGATGGGTAGAATGGAATTAGAATGTTAGAATATATACTTAGGTTTTGTTTCTGTATCATTCTGTCACCCAAGGGCTAGCATTGGTAGTGGGGAATAAAATGAAAGCCTGAAGGCAGTGATTCCCTAGTCACTAGGATGTTAGATAGCTCCAAAGGAATGAACATTTGTTGAGCAGAGGATATAAAGCTGTTGTGCTGGAAGGTGTTGTATGTGTGTTAATTCTTAGAACAATCCTGGGAAGCAGGTAGCATTAATCCCCATTTTACAGATGAGAGAGAAACTGGGGTTCAATGAGTTTAGAGGCAGTAACTTCTGATCATATTTTGTTGCTGGTTAGTGACTAGTCTGGGAGACTGAATGTTCTCCCCCATATTTGCCTGGCTCCAGAGCTTGTGCTATTGCTGCTACTCCAAATGGCATCCTCTGGTGTCTGGAAGGTTGCTAATAATATTAGTTTTTAACTAGTCTCTTTTCATAGTCTATTCTAGTATTTAATCACTGTTTTCATTGGCTAAGTTCTGTCTTCTGATGACCAGATTCTGTGTTACCAGTAATTTTCACTTTTTGATATTCTCTGGGATGGTATTGATGATACTTAAAATAGCCTTTCAAATTAGACATATGATAGATCTGATTTTCTTTGAAGCAATGAAATGTTATATATAGAACTTCTGTAGGTCAGTTCATTTCAGCCACAAAAAGGCAGAAGCAAGAAAATCCAGTTTAGAGGGCCAAGAGGAGAGTGTTTAATCTGTACTCACAGTAATAGTTTAAACTGTTACATGAGAGACAGATGTATAAATAGGACTTGAGCATGTTTTTGCCTCTAGCTTTCACCATAAAAGGAGTTCTTCAGTATTTCAGTATCTATAAATTTCACCAAATTATAAATTGGTTCGCTTAGAAGTAGAAACATAAAAAAAAAAATGTTTCTTTTATGGGAGCAGCCCTGTCTGCATGTCAGTTTATTTTTTAGTGGGCCAATCAGAAACATTGGGCTTAGAGCTGCTTCTATGGTGACGCAATGGAGGACTAATCTTTTATGTGCTATATTGTTTTTCTCTGAAAGCAGCTCACTGTATCAGGTTCTCCCCACCCCCAGTCTTCTCAACTGTGGCTTCTCTTTTGAAAATGTGAATTTAGTATTCAGTATATTGTGAAACTGGAGTGAGGCAAAACACATCCTGTTTTAAATTAGACTTCCTACCTGAAACATTTTTGGATAGTAAATATAAAAAATCATGAAAGTTACTAACGTAACTCATGTATTCAACAAGTATTTATTTATACAAGCCATGTTTTCTACAATGTTAACATGTTACAAAATACAAGTCTTAGGTTGAACTACATGAAATTGCCACTTTTGTAGCTCAAAAAGTGACTGAATACTTGGAAGTTCATATTGTTCAACCTAACGCCAAATTTGAATTCCCTGAATAAGATGTCTTCTGAAACGTTAATTTATACTGTGATTCAGCTAATTTTTTAATGGTGGGAAAATTGTTTAAAGTTGATTGAGGTTAAGTTGAATTACAAAAACCATTGGACTGAAATTTGTTAAATTGATGATGCTTTCTTTCATTTTCTTTTTTGGTTGTTCTGCTTGTAATAGCTGATAAGAGTTGTCTTCTGGGTCTCTAAGAGAGATACCTGAGTTCATTTATGAAAGATGTAGAATTTTTAAATACATGGCATTTTCTGTGCCTTTTTTTTTTTTTTTTTTGGTGATACATGATTTGGTTGTTTTCAAAGGTTTGTGCTTTCTGGAAATCTGCATGGTGGCTCTGTGGTAGCAAGCTATCCTTTTGATGATTCTCCAGAACATAAGGCCACTGGAATCTATAGCAAAACCTCAGATGATGAAGTCTTTAAATACTTGGCAAAAGCCTACGCATCAAACCATCCCATAATGAAAACTGGTGCACCTCATTGTCCAGGAGATGAAGATGAAACTTTCAAAGATGGGATCACAAACGGCGCACACTGGTATGACGTGGAAGGTATGGAAAGGCCTGAATTTGCTATCTTTTCCCCCTTGTTCATTTAGCTTTCTTCCTTCCTCTTTCTTTTCTTTTGTTTTTAAATTAAGTAAGCTCTACGCCCAACATGGGGCTTGAACTCATGACCCCTTGAGACCAAGAGTGGCATGCTGTACCAACTGAGCCAGCCAGGTACCCCTCATTTAGCTTTCTTATGTATACTCTGAGTGGAAAAGAGGAAAACTTGAAGAATTCTAATTTTTAAAAATCTCCTTTTTCTATTTTGAAATTTTTAATCCCCAGTAACATTGAAACACTGCAGTGAAAGCCTGTATATCCTTCATTTAAATTCCCCATCTGTTATCTTACCCTAAATGCTCCACCTCTCCCGTCCTTTCCTCCCACACATTCTCTTTTGTCAAACCATCCAAAAATAGGTGGCAGATTCCTTAATACTTCACCTGTAAGTACCTCAGCATGTATTTTCCAAGCACAGAAACAGTATTGTGTACAACCATATTATCATTACTGTAACTGAGAGATCAATAGTAATTCAGGGGCGCCTTGGTAGCTCAGTTGGTTGAGTGTCCGACTTTGGCTCAGGTCATGATCTCATGGTTTGTGGGTTTGAGCCCCACATCAGGCTCTGCGCTGACAACTCAGAGCCTGGAGCCTGCGTCAGATTCTGTTTCTCTCGCTCTTTGCCCTTCCCCCACTCATACTCTCTCAAAAATAAACATTAAAAACTTTTTTTTTTTAAAGACAGTAATTCAGTACTACCATCCTATATTCTGTCCATAAGTCAAATTTCCTTTATTATTCCCCACATATCCTATATAGCTCCTTTGCTTCCAGATCAGATCAGATCCAGTCAAGGTTCAAGCATTGCATTTGGCTCTTGTGTTTTTATAGTTTCCCCAATTTAGAACTGTTATATCAATACTCTCTTTTCGTAATGATGGTGAATCCTTTGAAGAGTTCAGGCTTTTCAGGTTCTTGTACTATAGAACATCCCATATTGTAGATCTGGTCAAATTTTCCAGCAAGACTATTATATAGATCACATCACATCAGGATGCACATAAAGTGTGTGTGTGCCATGTGGCCATGGTGGACATCTTAGTTAAGGGAATGACTACCAGTTCTCTCCATTTTTAGATAAGGGCACATTTTCCTTTTATATTTTAATCTGTGAGGTGACCGTGGACTTTTTACAAAAAAATTTTTTAATGTTTATTTTTGAGAGAGAGAGAGAGAGAGAGAGACAGAATCCGAAGCAGGCTCCAGCCTCTGAGCTGTCAGCACAGAGCCTGATGCAGGGCTCAAAGTCACAAACCACAAGATCGTGACCTCAGATGAAGTCAGACATCTAACTGACTGAGCCACCTAGGCGCCCCAATTGTAGAATGTTTTTTTAATTGTGGTTGAACACACACATATATATAACATAAAATTTGTTAGTTGAACCATATTTAAGTATAGAATTAAGTGGCATTAATTACATTCACAGTGTTGCACAACCATGTCCCCACTGCCTACTTACAAAACTTTTTCATCACCCCAAACAAACTTGGTAACTATTAAGTCATAATTCTCCATTGCCTTCTAATCTCCTATCTCTGTGAATTTGCCTATTCTAGATATTTCATATAACTGGAATCATATAATGTTGTCCTGCATCTGGCTTATTTCGTTTAATATGATGATTTCAAGGTTCATCCATTTTGTAGCATGTATCAAAACTTCATTCTTTTTTTATGACGGAGAAATATTCCATTGTATGTATATACCCCGTTTCATTTATCTATTCATCTATTTTTTGAAGTTTATTTGTTTATTTTGAGAGAGAGGAAGAGAGCGTGAGCAGGGCAGGGGCAAAGAGAGAATCCCAAGCAGACTTTGTGCTGTCAGCGTGGAGCCTGATGTGGGGCTCAATCTCATGAACAGTGAGATCATGACCTGAGCCAAAACCAAGAGTTGGACCCCTAACCAACTGAGCCACCCAGGTGCCCCTCCATTCATCTATTGATGGACACTGGATTGTTTTCACCTTTTAGCTATTGTGAATAATGCTGCTGTGGATGCTGTTGTACAAGTATCTGTTTAAGTCCTTGTTTTCAAATCTTTTGGATGTGTACTCAAGAATGGAATTGTTGGGTCATATAGTAATTTTCTGTTGAGCTTTAAGGAACCACCAAATTGTTTACCACAGTGGCTGTACCATTTTACATTCCCACCAGTAATGTACAAGGGTTCTTATTTTCCATGGAATTTTTTTTTTTTTTAATTTTTTTTTTCAACGTTTACTTATTTTTGGGACAGAGAGAGACAGAGCATGAACGGGGGAGGGTCAGAGAGAGAGGGAGACACAGAATCTGAAACAGGCTCCAGGCTCTGAGCCATCAGCCCAGAGCGTGAGGCGGGGCTCGAACTCACGGACCGCGAGATCATGACCTGGCTGAAGTCGGACGCTTAACCGACTGTGCCACCCAGGCGCCCCGGAATATTATTTTTAAAAGAGTTGTTAAAGTAAGCTTGTTTACCTTCTTTTTAAATGTTATGTGAACAGCTATTGTGCTTTTTAAACTTTTTGTGTCCTTTGAATAATAACTTTTTTGTTTTTATAAACTCTTAGATTAATTAAGACTAAACAGAAGGAAGAAGTTAACTCATGGAAATGTCATGTGTAAAAACTTTTTCTCCTCTTAGAATCTGCACATGGTAAAATGCCTTGTTAGCTCTTCCTTACTTTTTTATTGGCCATTAGTCACATTATAAAGTGTCTTATGATATTTCTTTTAATGTGCCTTTATTTAAAACTTTGTATTGTTCTTTGACTTTTTATGTCAAGCAGTGTTTACCCAAATTGGGTCCTAAGTTTGAGGACTTGATACTTTCTAGAGTGTTTTGATTCCCCTACAGTTTCTACCAATGTTTCTTGTGTGTAACAAACATCCATAAAGAGGTTTAAAATAATTAGAACCCATTTCTGCCCGTAATAACTACAGGTGATTTGAAAACCATTTAAATTTTTTTATAGATAAGGGACATAGTTTGATGTTTAATCCCATTTCAATCCTCAGCAAACATATTTAATAAAGCCTGTTCAGGAACTGGGGGTATTAAGATGTAGTCCAGTTGCTTCATTAATTTGAGATATCATTTAAAATAATGTGCTAAAAATAATTTACTTTTCTTTTTTGGAGAAAATCATAAATGATTAGAAAATAATTTCTAGTTGATGATCGAGGATGGTAAATCTGCGTTATACTATTAAAAAAACAAGGGTGCTGCCTTCACAGTAAGTAAGATTATTTGGAGAAACCAGATATGAGATTTTCCTGATTCTTCAAACATCTGAAGAAGCTAAACTTTGCTGCTGCCATTATTATTGTTTTTATGAATATCAACTTTCCTCCTTCTCTAGCTGGATGGTCAGACATATTTTCTATTATTTCTACAACAACTAGCATATCTTTCTTCCTACTCCAGTAATACTGAGCAGTTTTGGGAGTTTCAACAGGGCAGATTAATTTTGTTTATCTTCCACAGGACTGCAGTGAGTAAGATGTTGTGAAACCTTGTGACTAGGCATATATTCAGACCCGGATGTCCTGGAGTAATTTTACCGATGCCTTATGATGTGTTTAGAAATTCTAGCCCAAGGAGGTATACGCTTTTATGGCTAAAAGTGAATATATTGATCTATTCCAATCCTTTTGCTTTATAGGAAATCAAGACCCCAGAGAGGAAATAACTTGTACAATATCATTTATTCTTTTAGCAAATATTTACTGAGTCTCTGCCACATCCCATATACTGTATTAGGTGATGGGAGCAAAACAGAAACAATTTCTGCTCTCAAGATCAGGCAGTGTATTAGAAGTATGAGGTATGGGGTCATCTGGCCCCACCACCTTCACCTTGGTTGCAGGGCTTGACTCAGCAGGTCTAGCTGACTAAGGGGGTGGGCCTTGCTTCTCTCAACATGTCTCTTAAACCTGCAGGATCCCTCTAGGGAATGACTCTCCTAATAAGGCCTCTGAATGAATAGTCATGCTCTGCTGCTAAAGCCTTGTTATTGTGAGAGCCTAAGCTGAACTTATTCATGGAACAGGCTTACTTTTTTTTTTTTTTTAACCACAGTGTGCTGATTTGTATGCCTTTTGTCTACCATTCTTATTTTCTTTCTAAACAGTTAAGAAGACATACAAATCATCTGATGGTTTAATATATTTATTCCAAAGCAAACTGATGAAACTGAATTGTAGTTCTAGGTCAACTTCTAAGACTTGACTTCTTTCAACTTATAAAATTTTTAAGAGGGCATGTAACCCCAGACCACCTATAATTGAAATTATATGATCAAAAGCCATCCTTTGATGTAGCTTTTAGAAATTTACTTGGGCAGAATGCTGTTACATTTCATTTTCTTGCTGATAGAAGAACTCTAGAAGGCAGAGTAGTATAGTGGCTAAGGGTAGAGCTTTGGAATCCTGATGCCTTGAGTTTGAATTCCAGCTCTACTATTGACTAGCCACATATGAGTGTGTGTGTGTGTGTGTGTGTGAGAGAGAGAGAGAGAGAGAGAGAGAGAGAGAGAGAGAAAAGAAGAGAGATCTTGGACAAGTTAAGTAATTTCTCTAAGCCTCATTTCCCGCATATATAAAATGAGGATAAATACTATCTACCTCATAGTATGATGAGGCCCAAGTGAGAATGTATGTAAAGCACTGAGCCTAGCAGCTGGCACAATGGCTAACTTCTCTCTGGTAGAATTTAAACTTCATGAGGGCAGGACTTGATTTTTTCAGTTTTCTATTTCTAGCTCATAGAACTATGCCTGGTCTATAGAAGGGAAAAAATAAGCCTTTTTTGCATTTTGAATAAGTGAATTCTCAGCACCTGAAAAATGAGTACACAGTTATTTAAAATCTTAGATGATCTTTAGATGAGATAATCTTACAAAAATTTATAAAACTGTTCCTCCTAGTTTCGTTCCCACTCTGAGAAAATAAGCTTGTCTTACTGGTAGATCCGAGATCTGTATTTTTCAGACTTGTTTTTTTTTTCTTTTTTTTTATTGTGACCTACAATATAAAATACCTTTCAGTCATTTAAATACATTCCATATATGTATAAAATTGAAACATTTCATGAAACAATAGTTAACTTTGTGGCATATTCTGGTATTATTGTTTTCCAGTCTCTACCAGCTCATTAAACAAAAAATGCTTATCTGAACGTACTTCTATATTTCACAATGCACAAATGGGTCATGGCCTATAGTTTAAAAATGCATTGTTTTTGGTCACTCTACGGTAAAGTTGATTTATTTTCAAATTCTAAGTAGGAACAAAACACCTTATAAATTGCATGTGGTAACTTACTATTTAGGCTTTTTATTTTGCCCTGTCTTGTTTATATGTCAGCCATTTCCAGTGAGGACTAAGCCATACATGTTTATCTGAAATGACTTACTTTTAGATTGTTTTCTGTGTTATTTGAATGAGTGCTGAGATAGGAAATTGGTCAGAAATATTGTCAGGCCTGCGTGTGTTCATGTGAGTCTATGCATTCTATGATTAATTAAGCCAGCTGCCAGAGGCTTTATACTTACGTCTTTTTTGAACCACTATTAACTTGGGACTGAGTCTTTTCAAACTGGTAATTATGAATTTTTTTCTCCTCTGGAAGAAGAAAATGTTGTGTGGATTTATCAAACTTTTTTCTTTCTCCTTTTATACTTTATTTCAGACTTTTTTCCCCTTCTCCTTTTATGGGCAGAGAGTTATGAAATGTGACCAGATAGCATATAACGTAAGAAATTCAGTTTTTTTGTGAGTATAAACATCTTTGATCATGTGGACAAGTATTCTTTGCATAAAAGGGAGGTCAGACTGAGCAGCACTGATGTACTCTAAATATTGAGGTATATTTGGCTTGAAGTAGATTGCTGGTGGAAAGGGAAAAACATGGGAAAAACAATTACCAAATTGTTTTGAACAGCATGAAAGTTATATTTGCTCCAAAAATGAACTGAAAAGCTTATTGTTGAAGAGCATTTTCTGTGTCATTAAACAGGGCATTATGGTAAAAATGTGGAGAGAAGGGAACCCTGGTGCACTGTTGGTGGGAATGTAAATTGGTATAGCCACTGTAGAAAACAGTATGGAGGTTCTTCAAAAAGTTAAAAATAGAAATACCGTATAATCCGATAATTCCATTATTGGGTATTTACCCAAAGAAAATAAAAACACTAATTTGGAAAGATACACACATTCCTATGTTTATTGCAGTGGTATTTACAATAGCCAAGAGATGGAAGCAACCTAAGTGTCCATCAATAGACAAATGGATAAGAAAGATGTGGTGTGTGTGTGTGTGTGTGTGTGTGTGTGTATACATATATGTATGTGTATGTATATACACAATGGAATATTACACAGCCATTAGAAAAGGATGCATTTCTGCCATTTGAGACAACATGGGTGGACCTAGAGGGTATTACGCTCAGGGAAATAAGGCAGACTGAGAAAGACAAATACCATAAGTAGAATCTAAACAAACGAACGAATAACTAAACAAATAGCTGAATCAAATCTATAAATACAGAGAACAAACTGATGGTTATCAGAGGGGAGGAGGGTGAGACTTGAGCAAAGTGGGTGAAGTGAATGGCCATACAGGCTTCCAGTTATAGAATGAAAAAGTCATAGGAATAAAATGCACAGCATAAGGAATACAGTCAGTGATGTCATAATGGAGACGTATCGGGATAGATGGTAGCTGCACTTGTGGTGAGCACAGCATAATGTATAAACTTGCCAAATCACTGTGTTGTACACCTGAAACTAATGTAACATTTTGTGTCAACTATACTCAAATAAATACACAAAAAGCAAAACAAAAATGAAAACCCAGGGCATTATGAGTTAATCATATGACACCAGAAAATCAGAATCTGTTTGAAACAAAAAAAGAATCAAATAGACAGTGTAAAACTGAAAAAAATGCAATATCTGATATTAAGAATAGACAAATTTGTAAATATAGTAGATTTTAAACATGTTTCTCTCCGTATTTGTTGGGTCACAAAGACAAAAATATCAGTAAGGACACAGTGGATTTAAATAACATAAATAAATCAACCTGACCTAATGAACGTGTACAGAATACTGTCCTCATATCTAATTTTCATGCAGAGTCTTTACTAATCTGAAGTGTAGAGGATAGGTAATTTACCACTAGTTACACTTATGGAAGATGTGTCTGGTTCTATTAGCGCTCCTATTACTTTGTTTTTAAAATTATGTATTACAAGCAAAGTAGCAAACCTACAAAAACCTAAAGCGTTGTTATACCTTTGCTTATTTGACATTTTAATATCAAGTCTAAACTTATTGTTATGACACTACAAATCCCAGAGTCTGACCCAAGCCTACATTTCTGGTCTTCTCTCCTACTTCACACCTGTACTCCTTGTCCTTTCCCTAAAATATGAACTTTTGGCTATTTTCTGGATTGATTTTCTCCAGTTCCCCTGTAAGTTCCCTGAAACCTCCAGTGTAGTAACCGTCACTCTTGCCTTCCCAGGGTTTTTTTTTGTTAATACCATCAATATAATGTTTATCCATTTATGTTGTTAATAGGTTTTTGTGTCTTCTGCTAGAGTGTGAATTATTTGATAATAAGGACAGTGTGGTACCATTTATTTGGAGTTATCTTTATACAAAATGTATTGGCACAGAAAGAGTGCTAGAGGAAGAGAGACTAGGGAGGTTTTTTACAGTTATTTGGAGCAAGGTCTTTCTGGGAGATAAGGGCTCTAGCTAGAGGGATTCTGTGGGAGTGAAAAGGGAGGATGAATATAAGAAACTACAAAAAAAATTACAGGATTGACCATCAGTTAGACGGTAGAACAGAGTGTCCAGAAGAAGGACTCAAAGATATAACTTGGAGGTTTTGAGCCTGGAAAAATAAGAATGATAATGAAAATGGGAAAACTAATTGGAGGAGTGGAGAGAGTGTGTGTGTGTGTGTGTGTGTGTGTGTGTGTGTGTGTGTGTGTGTTCTCTCTAGGTAGGGAGAGGAGTGTAGATTGGGGATGGTACTTGATGTTACAAGTACCCAATGGGCAGTTGGGAAATAGGCTCTGGAGCTTGGGAGAGAAATCAAGATGATAAAGAGATTTAGGACCTTTGAGATGTTGAAAGCATATGTGGTATATATGATTTTTGAAAATTGAATTGATATTGTTTCCTGGCATAATTTAATTGCTTAGAGCTGGAGCCAGAAATTCAACTAGAATGAATATATATATATATATATATATATATATATATATATATAACAGAATGCATATATAAATGAGCAGATGGGTGGGTTTTTGTTTTCTTGTTTTGTTTTGTTTTTGTTTTTACCTCCAAAGTGAATGTACTTCTGGTTTTGCACTGAGATGTTTTCTTTAAGTAATGCTGGAAGTTCAGATATTCATTCTCAGTCCATCGTTCATGCTTTAAGAATACTATTGATTGTCAAATGTGCATTAATAAATGTGCTTTTGGTCTTACCTGATCTTGTACACTAAGGAGTTGATTGGACCTCTTCCTCTTTTTCTCATTCTCTTTTAATCTGAGTGCTGCCTGATTTAAAAGGAAAGCAAAAAGGTAAAACTGTTCTCAAACAGAATATTTGCTTCTACCTGAGTCAGGGGTTTGCTTTAGTAAATTGAAATATAGCCTGATATAAAATCTGACCTTTAGGAGCTGTGCAGTTGTGTATTTTGTAATGTGGCAATAGACTTACGTGAAGGTTGAGAATCAAACATTAATCACTACTTCAGGATTTGGTCCCTAAATCTTCAGGTCTGATGTTTAGAAATTAGATGTGCTTTTTCTTCTTTTTTCTAATTAAATCAGGCGGTAGAGGATGGGAAAATACCTTAAAAAAAAGAAGGAAAATGCAGTTCAAAAGTTGTGTGGGAGATCCTGTTGACCAACTGAAACAAAACTGAAAACAGATACAGGACTGTGTAATTTAGTTTAACTTTGTAGAACCATATCATTAGCAAATATATATTCAGTGGGAGTGGTGAAGGAAATAGATTTTCATAAGATAAAGTTGCTGAGAATACAAAGACTAAGTTCAGTTAAGATTTGGTCAAAGTGAGGGAAATTGTTTTCAAGAGCAACCTCTGTTTTTTCCACTCATTTGATTCAGATGTTCCACTTAAAATTTTTTAGGAGCCCTGTGCTCATTAGCTTTTAAAAATATCTCAGGGAGTGCAAGATTATCACTTCATAAGTCACTATCTATAAAGAAATTATTCACGGATGTCAAAGTTGTGAGAACTTCTCACTATCCTTTGAAGTAGTTTTATTAAAGAAATAACAGTAAGCTCCAAATTTAAAAATAGAGTAGAAATTGCCTATCTCTATTCCTACACTCTAAAATGCTCGTCCTAATAAAAAAATACATTGCAGTTGTTTTCTGTGAATGATTTATAGGGTTCTTGTATGATACAGTTTGATAGTTTGTAGTTTGGCCTACTGAGGCAAGTTAAAAAAAAAAAATCTTGGTATGTTTAAGTCTTAACACTGAAGCATTGATTGTATTTTTTCTATTGACTTTCTGCTTATGACGTAAGAGTGAGTCATTCATGAGTGTCCCATTTTTGAATGAAGAGTTGAATGTCTTTAAGTACCTCTCCTCCCCCAACAGAACTAGATCTCTCTGTAGTGAGAACAGTAATAGGGACTGGTTCCTTGGTAAAGATGAATTGAGTGTCTTAAAGCATATGAAAGTTTGTTGTTAGACAAATGAAGGAGGTTAATGGGTATGAGTTGATCGTTCTATCACAACACTTAGCTACCTGTTAACAATAAGTAGTGATCACAATTTGTATTACTGGACATATTCCTAATGGTTACACTTTTAGGCTTATTTTTTGATACAAGTAAAGGAATGAGAGCATTATAGGGTTTATGGTTCATTGCATTCAGTTTTTTCTGAGCATAGAAAGCTCTGGATTAGTAAGTAAGGATTTTTTTTTTTTAAGTTTTCAAAACTTTATTTAATCTCTGTACCCAACACTGGTCTTGAACTCATGACTCCAAGATCAAGAGGTACACACTCTTCTGACTAAGCCAGCCAGATGCCTGGGTAGGTAGGTTTAAAAGCAAACTTTATACCTGTTTTCTTTCTTTGCCATTTCTCCTTATGAGTAGAGGAAGTAATCTAAATCAGTGGTTTTCAAACTGAGGTATGTGTGGGGAGAAGGAAGAGACCTGTTTGTTTTGATAACTTTAAAGGAAATAAATTTTCCAGGCCTTCCATACCTACTCTTTCCTAGAAAAATTGAAAGAGATGCTTGCTGTGGGGGTTCAATCACATATCCTCTTCTCCCTCTTGATTGAACACAGGCATACTTTTCTACCCATGTGAAGCACACTGTGGTATGTTTTGGGTTTTGTTTTGTTTTTTAATGTTTATCTATACCTGAGAAAGAGACAGTGCCTGAGCTGGGATGGGGCAAAGAGAGACAGAGACAGAATCCAAAGTAGGTTCCAGGCTCTGAGCTGTCAGCACAGAGCCTAAGGCAGGGCTTGATCAAACTCATTAGCTGTGAGATCATGACCTGAGCCGAAGTCTGTCACTCCACCAACTGAACCACCCAGGCACCCCACACTACGGTATGTTGACTCAGTTTTACAAACTTCTAGGGCACCAAAACAAAAGTGACTTTTGGTGATTACTTTAATGGTATTATAAAAGCATCAATCCAGGGATGCCTGGGTGGCTCAGTCGGTTGAGCGTCCAACTTCAGCTCAGGTCATGATCATGCTGCTCGTGGTTTGAGCCCCTGTGGGGCTCTGTGCTAACAACTTGGAGTCTGGAGCCTGCTTTGGGTTCTGTGTCTCCCTGTCTCTCTCCCCCACCCCTGCTCACGCGCTGTCTCTCTCTTTCTCTCAAAAATAAACATACATACATACGTACATACATACATACATACATACATACATACATACATAAAGCATCACTCCAAACTTCTTATTAAAAGATATTTTAAGGGGCACCTGGGTGGCTTAGTCGGTTAAGTGTCTGACTTCTGCTCAAGTCATGATCTCACGGTTTGTGAGTCTGAGCCCTGCATCCAGTTCTGTGCTGACAGTTCAGAGCCTGGAGCCTGCTTCAGATTCTGTCTCCCTCTCTCTCTGACCCACCCCTGCTCACACTCTATTTTTCTCTCTCTCAAAAATAATTAAACATTAAAAAATCTTATTTTTAATAAGAAATTTTTGAAAGATATTTTTAGTAATTATTACCTGTTCCATTTATTGTTTATCAAAATTTATAATTTGCCTTTCTGATGAGTTTTATGCCAGTAGTTATTGTAATAATTGAATCTAGAAGACAAAAATTAATACTTAGTACATTTAAGTCATTGAAAATTAAGGAGAGGCGCCTGGGTGGTTCAGTTGGTTGAGCATCCAGCTTCGGCTCAGGTCATGATTATGCGGCTCTTGGGTTCAAGCCCCATGTCGGGCTCTGTGCTGACAGCTCAGAGCCTGGAGCCTGCTTCAGATTCTGTGTCTTCCTCTCTCTCTGCCCCTAACCTGCTCAAACTCTGTCTCTCTCTCAAAAATAAATAAACATTAAAAAAAAATTTTAAGGAAAATTTAAATACACATACATACATATTTATAGACTGAAGTGTTATAGGATGATCAGTGAAAGACTTTGAACCAAGCAAGTATATCACGCTCAAATAATCTATGGATGAAGTGGAATGGAAATAAAAGCTCAAATAGAAAAAGGGAAGATGTAAAATTCCCAATGTTAAAGAAATGTTCGCACAATTTTTTAAAAGGGATTCCAGGAATTAAATCTATATTTTTATTTATTTGGATACAGTGTAAAAGTTTTATTTAAAAATATAAAAATTTAGGGGCACCTGGGTAGCTCAGTCGATTAAGTATCTGACTTCAGCTCAGGTCACGATCTCGCAGTTTGTGAGTTTGAGCCCCACATCGGGCTCTGTGCTGTCAGCACAGAGCCTGGAGCCTGCTTTGGATTCTGTGTCTCCCTCTCTGTCTGCCCCTCCCGTGCTCATACTGTCTCTCTCTCTCTCTCTCTCTCTCTCTTTCTCTCTCAAAAATAAATAAGCATTAAAAAATACTTTAAAAAATATAAAAATATATGCTATCCAGGAAATTACATTGTTTGTAACTATTTGAACTTACGATGAAAACTTTTATTTTTTTTTAATTTTTTAAATGTTTATTTTTAAGAGGTGGAGGAGGGGCAGAGAGAGGGAGACATAGAATCCGAAGTAGGCTCCAGGCTCTGAGCTGTCAGCACAGAGCCCCATGCAGAGCTGGAACTCATGAACTGTGAGATCATGACCTGAACTGAAGTTGGATGCTTAACCAACTGAGCCACCCAGTGTGCCCCAAGATGAAAACTTTTAGATATCAACTTAAAAATATGTGAAGTGTGGGGTACCTGGGTGACTCAAATGGTTGAACAGCTGACTTTGGCACAGGTCATGATCTCATGGTTCATGGGTTCAAGCCCTGCATCAGGCTCTGCGCTGACAGTTTCCTCTCTGTGCCCTCCCCCCACTTGCGCTTTCTCTCTCTCTCGAAATTAAACTTTAAAAAATGTTTTAAAAATATGTGAAGTGTTGTATGATTTTTCCAAATTATTTTGTTTTGAATAAACAAGTTTGAAGGGTTTAGATAGCCCCCTGAGAGACGAATGGATAATAGAGGCTTGCTTATTTATGATTGTTAATAAGTTGGACAAATAACAGATCCTTTATACTATTAGTATGGTGCTTTATTGCTTTGAGGCATGCCAATAATGAATGTTCTACTCCCCAAATTAAAATTTTTTTTGACTGGATAAAGATATTGTTCTGAAGTCTGATATTTAATCCTTTAGTCTATGTTGAGCCACATGACATCCACTTAAAAAAAAGCACATGTATTACTGAATCTGGAAGTAGCTGCAGCTGTCAGTAACATCAGGCTTATCTCCAGATGAATGGCTGTTCTCTATTACAGGGAACTCTAGCTTTGTATAGGTAGGTTTTTGTTGAGGAAAAGATCAAGATGACAGGATCTGAACGAGCTACTCAGTAAAGATTACTCATTATATAGAGTCTTTGACATTTAGTGTTGGAAAAATAAATGTTAAGTTTAACACAGATAACAAATAATGCTTATTTGTGGCATCTTGCAAAAAAATTCTTAAGTTACTCATAATTCAGTTGATATCTTAATTTTCTTCCAGTTTTTTGATGATTAAAAAAATTTTTTTAATGTTTATTTATATTTGAGAGAGAGAGAGAATGTGAGCGCAAGTGGGGGAGGAGCAGAGAGAGCCAGAGACAGAATCTGATGCAGGCTCCAGGTTCTGAGCTGTCAGCACAGAGCCCAACATGGGGCTGAAACTCACTAGCCGTGAGATCATGCCCTGAGCCAAAGTTGGACACTTAGTCGACTGAGCCACCCGGTCACCCTTAAAGAAATAATTTCTAAACTGAACTTTGAAATTGGTGAATAAAAACTTTCTGATATTCTAAAGATGGGAGAGATTTATCTGTTTTTTTTGTCTTGCAAGTAAAAGTTACTTTGCTACTATTCACATTGGAGGGCTCCTATGAGTTTAGAAATAGGTAGATTCAGTAGATATCACAACTCATAAGTTGTTTTCTGAGAATAGTTTATTATAGACTCAAAGAAAATGTGCTTTTATAAGATTTCGTCAAGAAAAGGATATTCTGTATATAGCTTTCTATTACTGATTTCTATGTAATTACATCATGTCAAAGAATACACCTGGTATGATTTCAGTTCTTTTACATTTGTTAAGTTTGTTTTACAACCCAGGATATTGTCTGTCTTGATGAATGTTCCATTTCTACTTGAAAAGAGTGTTTATGCTGCTGTTGTTGGGTGGGATATGCTATAAATGTCATTTAGATTTTGTTGGTGATGGAGTTGAATTGTAGTGTTGTCTTGGTCAAGTGACCCTTTTATCATTATGTGATATCCCTCTTTATCCCTGGCACTTTTTCTTGTTCTAAAGTCTAGTTTATCTGATATTAATAAAGCCCTTCCATTTTCCCATCTGATTTGTGTTTGCATAGTATATCTTTTTCCATTCTTTTACTTTTAACTTGCTTATACCATTATATTTAAAGTGAGTTTCTTATGGACAGCATGTTAATTGGCTCTTGTTTAATCATTTGACAATTTGCCTTTTAGCTAGTGTGTTTATACCATTTACATTGTATATAATTGTTGATATGCTTGGATTTAAGCCTAGTTTTAAAATTATTTTTCTGTTTATCCCTTTTTTATTTTTTAATTCTACTGCTTCCTCTTTCCTGCCTTCTGTGGGATTCTTTGAGTGTTTAGTATTTTATCTATTGTGTGGTTTTTGTTTTGTTTTTTTTACTATAGCTCCTTTGTATTGTTTGTTTTGGTAGTTGCTCTAGGATTACAATTTACAGCTTAACTTTTCCAGTTCTACCTAGGATTGGTATTTTGCCACTTCAGGAGGAATGCATAGATCTTACCACCGCATCTTTACCCTCCCCCACTTTATATTGTAGTTGTCATATGTATTATGTGTATATACATTGAAAACGCCACCAGACAATGTTATGATTTTTTCTTTCAACTGTTGTACATAAAGAACTTAAGAGAAAAAAATAGTTTATTTTATTTACCCAGATATTTACCATTTGTGTTGTTCTTTCATTCTGGAAATCCCAAGTTTCTCTCTGGTATCATTTCTTTTTAGCCTGAAGAACTTTCTTTAATGTTTCTTTCTTTTTTCTTTTATTTAAATGCTTATTTATTTTTGAGAGAGAGAGAAAGATACGGAGTGTGAACAGGGAGGGGCAGAGAGAGAGGGAGACACAGAATCCGAAGCAGGCTCCAGGCTCTGAGCTGTTGGCACAGAACCCGATGCCCGGCTTGAAGTCACAAACTGTGAGATCATGACCTGAGCCAAGGTCGGAGGCTTAACCAACTGAACCACCCAGGCCCCCATGCATTTTCCTGGTTCTCTGAATGTCAAATAATGTTGGGGTATAGGCTCGATGTTTTGGATCTTACATTATGAAATCTGAACCTTGTTTAAATTTTATTTTAAAAAATGATGATTTGTTTGTTTTAGCAGTGAGTGACCCAGTTGCATTCAGTTGTACGTTTTGACTTGCCTCCTGTGTGCTGTGATTGAATGTCAATTTTCAAAGCCTTTGTGGTTCTGTTCAGATCTATTCTGTGTACTTACTTCCCATGGACCAGTGTGAGACCAGGGAAGTGGTCTGTTTTGTAATTCAGTTCTCAGTGCCTTTGGTATGCTTTTTAGGGGCATGCCCACTCATGTGCTGTTCAGGATTGAGCCCAGGGATTCATAGACAACTTTATGGGATCCCTTTCTTAAGGTCCCTCCTCTATACAGTACTACCAACAGCCCCTAGTTTCTAAGGTCTCCCAGTATAGATGATAAATAAAGACATGAAAGGATATGCAGTATCATTCATTGTCAGGGAAATTACAAATTAAAACCACAATGAGATCCCACAGCACACCTACTAGAATACTTAAAGCGAAAAAGTCTGACCAGTTGCTTGAGCAGTTTGTTAGGTGAGAATGAAGAACAACTGGAACATTCATGCATGGCTGGTAGGAATGTGAAATGGTCAGCCACTTTGGAAAACAGTTTGATAGTTTCTCATAAAGTTAAACTTATATTTGCTGTATGACTCAGCGATGCCACTCCTAGATATTTATCCAAAAAACATGCAGTTATATGCCCACAGTAAGGTCTATACACAACTCTTCATAATAAGCAAAAACTGAAAACAACTCAAATACCCATCATGTGAATGGATAAACAAATTGTACTACATCCTTGCAGTGGAATACATAGTATAATAAAAAGGAGAATTTATATATGCAACAATATAAATGATTCTCAAAGGCATTGTGCTGAGTGAAAGAAGTCTGATACAAAAGGCTTTACACTATATGATTTCATTTATATGACATTCTGGAGAAGACAAAAATATAGGCAAAGAAATTAGATTGGTGCTGAGAGAAGGGAACTTTCTGGGATGATACAAATGTTCTGTATCTTAATTGTGGTGGAGTATACAGTTACATGAATGTGTACATTCATATCCTTAATGAATGTACACATTCATGTAACTGTATACTTAAAAGGGATGAATTTTCCAGTATATAAACCATACCTCAATAAACCTAACTTAAAAAAAAAAAAAAACAACTGTAAAGGAGCTTGTTGGTTAGAGAGATTGTCAAAATTGTTTTGAATCAGTTAACTTGTACTTGAGTATAGAGGAACTGAGAAACTGTATGTTTCAAAGAGTAGAATTTAAAGTATCATGCAAAAAGATTTGTCTCCATATGCTGTTTTATAGCCTTTTTTTGTTATTACATGGTAAATATCATTCCCATAAATGTGTGTCTGCCACACCTTAACTAGTAGCATAGTAGCCCATTTTATATGATAATTTATGAACTGATCCATCACTTTTGAGTATTCACGTTGTTTCCAGTGTTATTCTCCTTCAATTTGTTTATTTTTACTTTTTTTTTCAGTTTATTTATTTTGAGACAGAGAAATAGAGCATAAGCAGGGGAGGGGCAGAGAGAGAGAAGGAGAGAGAGAATCTCAAGCAAGCTCTGCTCTGTCAGCACAGAGCCCAACACAGGGCTTGAACTCGCAAAGTGTGAGATTGTGACCTGAGCCAAAATCAAGAGTTGGATGCTTAACTGACAGAGCCACCCGGATGCCCCTCTCCTTCAGTTTAAACACTACAGTCCTCATTCCCCATAGCAATTATCTTGGAATAAATTCCTGGAAAAGACATTTCTGTGTTAAGGTTGTGCCTATTTTGAAGATTCTATACACATAATTATTCATTTGTTACCCAGGAATGTTCTATACTCCCTTTATTTTTATGGATTTTTTTTTCTTAGTTTCTTTTTTAAATGGTTGTAAAGGTAGTTTTTTTTTTTAATTTTTTTTTTTTCCAACGTTTATTTATTTTTGGGACAGAGAGAGACAGAGCATGAACGGGGGAGGGGCAGAGAGAGAGGGAGACACAGAATCGGAAACAGGCTCCAGGTTGTAAAGGTAGTTTTTGAATCAACAAATATTTTACAATTGTTAGCTAGTTAAATCTATCATTTTTTTCCTTTTATGCTTTCCTACTACTTTGCTGTCATACTTAGACTTTCCTCATCCTGAAAGTATAAAAATATTTATGTTAACTTCTAGTTTTGTCTGTGGTTTCACTTTTACATCAAATTCCATATGAGTTTAAGAGTTTATTTGGTATGATATGAGCTAGACTCACCTATATTTTTTGTCACATAGTTGATCAGTTGTTCATGTAACAGTTGCCAACTAATTCATTCCCCACTGGTTTTAAATGTGTCTTTAATCACGTTGCAAATTCTTTTGTTTCTGTTACTGGGCTTTCTAATTTGTTCCATTGGTTCATTTATTTTGATCTTAATGCACTGCTTTAGTAACTATAGTTTTATGATATCTTAATATGTGGCAATACAAGTCCCTATTATCATTCTTATTTTTTAAGGTTTTTGGATGTTGTCATCCATTTATTTTTTCAGATTCTAAATCATTTTGTTCAGTCCCAATAAGAATCTATTTTTCTGAGTAATATTTGTAAATTAATTTCAGGGAAATTGATATCTGTATAAGCCTCCTATCTAGAAGTGTGAAATCTACATCCCTCAGTAAAATTTTACATTAACTTATTGATTATGTATTTAATTACATTTAATCCTATATGTATTATGGGTTTTGTTGCTGAAATCTTTTTTTTTTCCATTATATTTTCTGATTATTGCTAAAATATGGGAAAGGAATTTATTTTTGAATTTTTTAAATGTAGTATAGTCATCCTTTTATTTCCAATACTATTTTACATGGCTTTCTGTTAGTGTCTTATCAAAGGAACATTTGGGGAATGTATGCCAAGATTTAATTCATATTTTGTGTTTCCACTAGATTCTATGCTGTGAAGCTAACATTAACTTGACAAAGATGTGTTACAGTTAGGTACATTCACTGTAATATTTTCTCAAATCTATGGGACCTACAAAAATAATTTTGTCTCCATGAATCTGACCTTTAGTTTTGGATTGTTTTTAGTGTTATATGATTTTTAAAAATGGCTATAGTGTGTGCTTTGTGGGATTGGACGCTGCTGGATATAGTTTCTTTTCTTGAAGTCTTATTTTAATTTTTATTTACTTTTTAAAAAATTTTATTTTGGGGGGCACCTGGGTGGCTCAGTCGGTTAAGCATCCAACTTCAGCTCAGGTCATGATCTCACGGTACGTGGGTTCAAGCCCTGCATTGGGCTCTGTTCTGACAGCTCAAAGCCTGGAGCCTGCTTCAGATTCTATGTCTCCCTCTCTTTCTCTGCCCCTCCCCTGCTCATGCTCTGTCTCTCTCTGTCTCAAAAAATAAACTTTTTTGGAGCGCCTGGGTGGCTCAGTCGGTTGGGCGTCTGACTTCAGCTCAGGTCATGATCTTACACTCTGTGAGTTCAAGCCCCGCGTCGGGCTCTGTGCTGACAGCTTGGAGCCTGGAGCCTGCTTCGGATTCTGTGACTCCTTCTCTCTCTGCCCCTCCGCCTCTCACTCTGTCTCTTTTTCAAAAATAAATAAACATTAAAAAAAATTTAAAAAAATAAAAATAAAAAAATAAACTTTTTAAATGTTTATTAAACATTAGAGAGAGAGGGAAAGCTCACGCATGTACATAAGCAGGGGAGGGGCAGAGAGAGAGAGGGGGACAGAGGATGTGAAGCTGACTCTCTGCTGATAGCAGCAAGCCCAATGTGGAGCTTAAACTCATGAGCCATGAGATCATGACCTGAGCCAATGTTGGACACTCAACGACTGAGCCACTCAGGTGCTCCGAAGTCTTATTTCTTAAAGACTTCTGTCCTTACCCTCCACCCCCCACTCCAGGAATATATTTGTATGTGTCATTGATTGGCACTGGCTAATTACAGTACTATTAAAGTTAAGTGTAAAAAGCTGATTAGATAATACTCCAAAATATTCCTGTAAACATGGTCTTGTTGTTGCTCTTAGCTAGTATTTCTTAAATTGCTACTGAAGTAAGACAATTAAGGGACAGACAAAAGAATGCCAGAACTCAAGCCTGGTGATTATAGTGTTGTAAGCAGTCTACTTCACTGCCTTCTGGCATAATTCAAGTGTGAGTTGGCCATGTTTGCAATTTAACACAGCCAGTAAGTTTTACATATGCAAAAAAAAAACTTGTATTAGTCGTACTTGCATTCTTCTGAAATTGTTATTTTTATGTGTTCTGTGTTCTGCTTCCTCACCAAGACTTTAAACTCTGAATGAAGGTATGTCTCTTAGGATGCCTGGGTTGCTTAGTTGGTTGAGCATCAAACTTCGCATGGGATCATGATCTCACAGTGTATGAGTTCGGTTTGTGAATTCCAGCCCCAAATTGGGCTCGCTGATGTCAGCACAGATCCTGCTTTGGATCCTCTGTGCCCCCTTCTCTCTGTACTTCCCCCACTCATACTCTCTCTCTCTCTCAAAAACAAACATTAAAAATCATAAAAAAAATAAATAATAAACATTAAGAAAAAAAGGTATGTCTCTTATTTATAAATCCATATAATCTTAGTATAATGTCTTACACACAATGACCATTGTACTATGACCAATATGGTAGTAAGAATTGGAAAAGATTTGGGCCCCTGGGTGGCTCAGTCGGTTAAGCATCCAACTTCAGGTCAGGTCATGATCTCGTGGTTCGTGGGTTTGAGCGCTGCATGGGGTTCCATGTTGACAGCTCAGAGCCTGGAGCCTGCTTCGAATTCTGTGTCTCCCTCTCTCACTCTGCCCCTCCCCCACTCGTGTTCTGTCTCTCTCCCTCTCTCTCAAAAATAAATGAACATTAAAAAAATTTTTAAAAAGAATTGGAAAAGATTAATAAATATTATGTATGGTGAATGGTACGTGTATGTCCACATGTGTACATACAAATGAGAGTTAACCAAAGATAATCATAGATGCCAGACCCAAAGTGTGTACCAAGATGCTGGATAATAAGCAGAAGCCAAAAGATGGATACGTTGCCTTCTAAGAAAAAGGTTAAGACCAAGTTACTGGGCTTGTGGTGGCTTGCATATATTCTAGGAAGACAAGTCTGTTGGATATCTCTACATAGATATTCAATGGGCATTCAATTTTAATACATTCAAAACAGTAATCTTAATTAGCTACTTAGTTTCATTCCTTCAACACATGTTTACTGAAAGACCACTGTTTGCCAGATACTCTTCTAGTATTTGGACTGTCCATCAGTGAATGTAGCAGCTATCTCTGCTCTTATGTTGCTTATAATCTAGCAGGGAGAAATAGGCAGTAAATAATAAACCTAATAGGTAAATTGTTAAGTACTGTAGAAAAAAAAGAAAAAAGTACAAAAGGGTGAGGGGAATTGCAAGCATTGGTGGGATGGGCTTGGGGATAGTAGTGGGGAAAAAGTAAGTAGCAACTTTAAATGGGGAAGTCAGGGCAAGCCTCACTGTCAAGTTGAAATTGGAGCAAAGACCTGGAGGTAAGGGCGTTAGTCAAGCACAGCTATCTGGGAGAGAACATACCAGGCAAAGGGAAGAGTTAGAGCAGAGACCCAAATTCAGGAGGTACCTAGTGTGTCCACTGAACAGCAGAGAGGCCATTGTGGTGGATGCAGAGTGATGGAGAGAGTATGAAAGGAGGTTAAAGGGGGAAGGGAAATGGTGGAAGACATCATGTAGGGCCGTGGGCTGCTGTAAAGACTTTGGCTTTTAGTCTGAGTGAAAAGGGGAGTAGACATTTGAGTAGACATTTCTTCAAAGAAAATATACATATACAATAAGTATATGAAGAGATGCTCAATATCACTAATCATCAGGAAAAGCAAATCATAACCACAATGACTTATCACCTTACACTTCTTTGGGTTGGTCACTATTGAAAAAAGACAAAATAGCAAATGTTGGTGAGGATGTGGAGAATTGGAACCCTGCATGGTTGGAATATAAAAATAGTGCAGCTGCTATAGGAAATGGTATGGAGCTTCCTCAAAAAGTTAGAAATAGAATTACCATATGATTCAGCAATCCTACTTCTAAGTATATATACAAAAGAATTGAAAGCAGGATCTTGAAAAGATAATTGCACACCCATGTTCACTGCAACATTGTTTACAGTTGCCAAGAGACAACCTAAATGTCCACTGACAGTTGAATGGATACAGAAAATGTGGTATACACATACAATGGAATATTATTCTGCCCCAAAACAGAAAGAAACCACATCTGGTAAAGGACTGTTACCCAAAATATATGAAGAAATCTTAAAACTCCACAATAAGAAAATAACAACCTGATTGAAAAATGGGCCAAAGACCTTAACAGATACCTCAACAAAGAAGTTAAACGGGTGGCAAATAAACATGCAAAGATGCTCCATATTGTATGTCATCAGGGAAATGCAAATGAAAGCAATAGGTTACCACTACGCACCTAGCAGAATGGCCAAAATCCAGAACACTGACAACAACTAATGCTGACAAAGATGTAGAGCAACAGGAATTCTCTCTCATTGTTGGTAGGGGGATGCAAAATGGTACAACCACTTGAGAAGACAGTGTGGTTGTTTCTGGAAAACTAAACATACTTACTATATGATCCAGCAACCATGCTCCTTGGTATTTACCCAAAGGAGTTGAAAACTTACGTCCACACAAAAGTCTGCACACAGATGTTTACAGTAGCTTTAGTCATAATTGCCAGAACTTGGAAGCAATGGGGCAGCTGGGTGGCTCAGTTGGTTGAGCATCCAACTCTTGATTTCAGCTCAGGTCACTATCTCATGGTCGTGAGGTTGAGCCCACATCAGGCTGTATGCTGGGCATGGAACCTGCTTGGGATTCTCTCTCTTCTTCTCTCTCTCTCTGTCCCTCCTCCACTTGCACTTTCTCTCTCTCTCTCTCTCTCTCTCTCTCTCTCTCTCTCCATCTCCCTCTCTCAAAATAAACAAACATTTAAAAAGTTTCCAAAAAAGTTGGAAGCGACCAACACACACTTCAGTGTGTGATCGGGTAAAATAAACTGTGGTACATTCATACAATGGCATATTATTCAGTACTAAAAAGAAAACTATCAAGTCATGAAAAGACATGAAGAGGCCTTAAATACCTACTGCTAAATGGAAGGAACCAATCTGAAAAGGCTACATACTATATGACTCCAACTATATGACATTCTGGAACAGGCAAAACCATACAGAAATAGTAAAAACATTAGTAGTTGCCAGAGGTTAAGGAAGAGGAAGGGATAAATACATGGAGCACAATGAATTTTTTTTTTAATGTTTGTTTATTTTGAGAGAGAGACAGAGCATGAGCGAGGAAGGGGCAGAGAGAGAGAGGGAGACACAGAATCCGAAGCAGGCTCCAGGCTCTGAGCTGTCAGCACAGACCCAACATGGGGCTCAAACTCACGAACCATGAGATCATGACCTGAGCCAAAGTCAGACGCTCAACCGACTAAGCCACCCAGGTGCCCCGGAGCACAGTGAATTTTTAGGGCAGTGAAACTACACTATATGATACTGGAATGATGGAAACATGTCATTAGACATTTGTCAAAACCCTTAGAATATACAATACCAAGAGTGAACCCTAATGTAATTTATGGACTTTGAGTGGTAAGGAAGTGTGAACAATGTAGGTTTATCAGTTGTAACAAATGTACCACTCTAGTGCAGATGTTGATAAGGAGAGACTCCATTCTTGTGAATGGGCAGGAGGTATATGGCAGATCTCTGTACCTTCTGCTCAGTTTTGTTGTAAACCTAAAACTGCCCTAAAAAATAAAGTCTATTTTTAAAAATCGAGTGACAGGAATGATAAGGTAATAAGCTTTCTACGGAATGAGTGAGTGGGCTTATATGGGTGTAGAAGTGCTGAAAGTAGTTGGCTATGGATGCCTCTTCCCCTTTTTACTTCCCTCTCCCACTGAACACATTTTGAAAGGGTTTGTTGTGTCTTCTCCCTCACGCCCCCGATTTGTGGAACTGCACCACCCTGGATTTGGCCTTTCTTTTTTTCTCTTGCCACCTTCTTCATAAAAGGGAGTACAGTTAGAATAGTAGGCACTTAATGCTTAGCATGAACATCCTTCACAACTTTAAGATCATGTGTATCTTTCATGCTCATGCTATCAAAAATCTTAACCTCTCTCTTTGTATCCTACTTCTTACATTTGTAAAATGGGTGAGATGGTAACACCTGCTTCATACACTTGTTGTAAAGATTAAATGTTAATACTCATAGAGCTCATAGAATAGGTCTGGCATGTGGTAAACACTCAAATTGTAGAGCTGTTAGCATTATTGCTATTGTTATTAACCCATGTGTTTATTCTCTTCCTAAGTGTTCATCCCACCAGTCAGATACATTTGCTTTATGTATGCATATTCCTTTTTGGTGTATATTCCTTTATCCTTCCTTCTTAGTCTCCTCTATAATCCAAGAGCTTTCTGCAGTTTCAAACAATTTTATGAAAAGAAAATTTATACATGCAGAGATGACTGATTTAATTTCTTTGGTCTTTCTGAGAGTAAAATTCCAAGAGTAAACTTACTTTTTTTCCTTTATGTTACAGGTGGCATGCAAGATTACAATTATGTATGGGCCAACTGTTTTGAGATCACATTAGAACTGTCTTGTTGCAAGTACCCCCCTGCTTCACAGCTTCGACAAGAATGGGAGAACAATCGTGAGTCTTTGATCACATTGATTGAAAAGGTAAAAGTAGCTGACTGGAAGGGTGGGGTACAGAAATAATGGATGATATAAGGGAGAAATTCAGTTGCATTTAAGTAGCAATCTTTAACCATTCATGTCCTCCAGAGGGCTTTCTCTGATTGTCCTAGAACACTTTTATAAACTGAAATAATCAGGTTTGTACTGTCAGGTTCTTACAATGTCATGTGATCATATGAGCTAGAGAGGCTTTACCGCTGTATGAACCATGGACGCAAGTTTAATTTAAACATCAGGCAGGATAATATACTATTGGATATACCAGCAATTATTACTTAATGAGAAATTATTGCTTGTCGAGAAAATTAGAAGTCTGGTTTAGAGGAAAGGGAATTTCAAAAGTCTATTACTAGTCTAGATGTCAGACACATATGACTTAAGTTTAAGGATTTAATATTTTTGTCTATATTTTATTTTAACTTGGAGGCATTGAAAAATATTTCAGGGAAATAGTAGTAACATACTTTTTTAGGAATTCTAGCATCAGAGGCACCTGGGTTACTCAGTCAGTTAAGCATCCAACTCTTGGTTTTGGTTTAGGTCATGATCTCATGGTTTGTGGGATCAGCCTCTGTTCTGACAACACAGAGACTGCTTCGGATTTTCTCTCTCCCTCTCTCTTTTTGCCCCTCCCCCACTCATGCACGCTCTCTGTCTCTTTCTCTCAAAATAAAATAAATAAACTTAAAAAAAAAGAAATTCTTTAAAAAAAGCATCAATGCAGAGGGGTTATGCTCTCTTGCCTTCTGAATTATCTTTGAGCAGTCTACTTTGATTCTTGTTTTTTTAGGTCCACATTGGAGTTAAAGGATTTGTTAAAGATTCAGTAACGGGATCTGGCTTAGAGAACGCAACCATCTCAGTGGCTGGTATTAATCATAATATCACAACAGGCAGATTTGGTGATTTCCACAGATTACTTGTTCCTGGAACTTACAACATTACAGCAGTTTTAACTGGGTAAGAATTTAAACTAGACTCTAGGGGTGCCTCGGTGGCTCAGTTGGTTAAGCGTCTGACTTCGGCTCAGGTCATGATCTCACAGTCCGTGAGTTCGAGCCCTGTGTCAGGCTCTGTGCTGACAGCTCAGAGCCTGGAGCCTGCTTCGGATTCTGTGTCTCCCTCTTTCTCTGCCCCTCCTCTGCTCATGCTGTGTCTCAAAAATAAATAAAAACATTAAGAAAAAATTTTAAACTAGACTCTAAAAATATCAAGCCTCTGTTTATAGCTAAGACAGAAATATAGTCTAGGAAATGTTGTTTGCTCTATCTGGCCTTTGTTTTTCCTTGTATAATGAGAATATAGTATTGTGGAGGCTTTTGTCATATAGTCTAACAGTATAACTGGATATGAAGTATGGTTGTAAAATTGTGAGGAAGGACCAGTTTAAAAGGTTGATTCAAAAGATGGTCAGCTGTGTAAAATGTTGCCTCAACGCTAGTGAATAACAGAGTAGAACAAACTCAGAGCTCTGAAAAAGACATTTTAAAGAGCTGTCTTATCATTTGCTTTCTAATATATGAAATGAGTGGTTTCTGACCTCCCCTGAGCACCTTTCTGCAAGCTTGGCTTGCTAAGGATTTAACTGAAAACCTTTCATTTAATTCTGAATTTCCCTATTTAGAAAGGTAGTTGGAAAGTCAGTTTGACAAGGCACAGCAAGGAATGGGATGCAGTGGGTGAATGACCTCTGTGTTTCATATTCTTTTCTCCTTGGCATGCAATTTTTGGTAAGCATTCTAATGTGTGGTACTGAGAAGAAGGTAAGAGAAATAGTTCTTTAAAGATGTCGTCAGGGATTCTCTGAGATCGTATCCTAAAAGTCTTGAATTTACCCATTTATCTGTATTTCGTTCGAATTTTGATAGATCACTAAGTGTAAAAGTCTGAAAGGGCTATTGTGCTTTTATAATGTAAAAGCATCGTGTGTTTGAATTTAACTGCAAGCCACCCACTTTTTCAAAAAACATTTTTTGCAGGTATATGCCACTGACTATTAATAACATAATAGTGAAAGAAGGACCAGCCACAAAGGTGAATTTTTCCCTTCGGCCAACTGTGGCTTCAGTAATCCCTGACACAACTGAGATGGTAGTAACCGCTAGCACAGTTGCTCTGCTTAATAATCTTCCTGGAACCCAATCCTTACACCAGCCAATTCAGCCAAAGGACTTTCATCACCACCATTTCCCTGATATGGAAATCTTCCTGAGAAGGTTTGCCAATGAATATCCTAACATCACCCGGCTTTATTCTTTGGGAAAATCAGTAGAGTCAAGAGAACTTTATGTAATGGAGATATCTGATAACCCAGGTGTCCATGAACCAGGTAATTTGTGTGGTCTTATACATAATCTCAGTAGTGCCTTTCAGAACTATGTACCATATTTCTATGTTTCATCTAGAAATGTCACCTTTAGAATGTATAAGTGGAATAAAGAAAATGTAACCAATCTTTGGCAAGAAAAGAAGAAAATCCATGTATTTAATAAAATGTATAGATTAGATTTTTTCTGCTAATAGTACTTTTTAAATTTTTTAAATTTTGTTTAAATCCAAGTTAGTTAACATATAGTGTAATAATGGTTTCAGGAGTAGAATTTAGTGATTCATCACTTACATACAACACCCATGTTTATTCCAACAAGTGCCCTCCGTAATGCCCTCACTCGTTTAGCCCATCCCCCTACCCAACACCCCTCCAACAACCCTCAGTTTGTTCTCTGTATTTAGGAGTCTTTTATAGTTTGCCTCCCTCTCTGTTTTTATCTTCTTTTTGCTTCCCTTCCCCTATGTTCATCTCTTCTCTTTCTTAATTTCCACGTATGAGTGAAATCATATACTATTTAACTTTCTCTGACTGGCTTATTTCACTTAGCATAATACACTGCAGTTCCATCCACGTTGTCACAAATGGCAAGATTTCATTCTTTTTGATTGCAGAGTAACATTCCAGTGTGTGTGTGTGTGTGTGTGTGTGTGTGTGTGTGTGTGTGTGTATACATGCCACATCTTCTTTATCCATTTGTCAGTCAATGGACACTTGGGCTCTTTACATAATTTGGCTCTTGTTGATAGTACCGCTAAAAACATTGGGGTGTATGTGCCCCTTCGATTCAGCATTTGTGCATCTTTTGTGTAAATTGTATCTTTTGGATAAAAGTAGTGCAATTGCTAGGTCATATGGTAGTTGTATTTTTAATTTTTTGAGGAACCTCCACACTGTTTTCTAGAGTGGCTGCACCAGTTTGCATTCCCACCAGCAGGGCAAAAGTGTTCCCCTTTCTCCACATCCTTGCCAACATCTGTTATTGCCTGAATTGTTAATTTTAGCCATTCTGACAGGTGTGAGGTGGTATCTCATTGTGGTTTTGATTTGTATTTCCCTGATGATGAGTTGAGCATCTTTTCATGTGTCTGTTAGGCATCTGGATGTCTTCTTTGGAAAAGTGTCTATTCATGTCTTTTCCTAATAGTATTTTTATTTCATATTATATGGGTGTGTGTGTGTCTGTGTGTGTGTGTGTGTCTGTGTGTGTGTGTGTGTCTGTGTGTGTGTCTGTTTGTGTATGCTTTGAGCCTGCTTAGACATATATGTTAGTAAGGAAGCTGCTTTATAACATACTTTTAACTGCTTCTTTTGCCAAAATATATCTTTTAAAAAACTTTTAGTTCAGGGTCTTTGTATGTGTTGGGGAAAAAATAGAGTCCATGATAAATAAAAAGGTAAAAAGACTTTTCCATGTAATCGTTTTGTTTTCAGGTGAACCGGAATTTAAGTACATTGGAAATATGCATGGAAATGAAGTGGTTGGACGAGAACTGCTGTTGAACCTCATTGAATACCTTTGTAAGAACTTTGGAACAGACCCTGAAGTGACGGATCTAGTTCTCAGCACTCGAATTCACCTTATGCCATCCATGAATCCTGATGGGTATGAAAAGGCCCAGGAAGGTAAAGAAGAGGCGTCTATTAATGCTGACCTTTTCGATCATCGTATGTTATGATCATTTGGGAGTAGAAGAGAATTTGAATTGGTTGTTTCCTCAGAATTTCTTCTTATTTTGTTCTTATAATATATAATTGTTGCAGCTTTTGTATTCTTAAAAGATAGGCTAGTTCAGTCAACAATTATGATATCAAGTTTATACATATATGTACATATATATATATACATAAATATGTATAAATATATATAATTTAAAATGTATTTATTTTTGGGAGAGCGCAAGCAGGGAAGGGGCAGAGAGAGGGGGACAGAGGATCCTAAGTGGGCTCTGTGCTGATAAGTTGACAGCAGTGAGCCAGATGTGGGCTCGAACTCATGAACCACAAGATCATGACCTGCGCTGAAGTTGGACGCTAAACCGACTGAGCCACCCAGGTGCCCCTATCAAGTTTATATTTAATGGAGTTTTCCACTTTGGTAATGGCTCTTATTTACTAAAAAATAATGTATGTTTTTTTCACTCACTTTCATATTTTTCTCATCATAATGATAATAATAGGGTTCCACTCCTTTTTAAAGGGACATAAACTTAAGTTCAACCCTTTTTTCTCCATCTGGTTAAACTTCCAACTATGTTCTTGATTAGCTTTTCATGATATGTTAGTGTAAGCATACCACAATTTTCTTACTTCCATTTGATCTGTTTCTTTACAATGTTTTAGTGACCTATGTACCGGTAAAATAGAACTTCCTTCTGATCAGTCGTGTCCACTCAACTTTGTGATCATGTCATTGTATATGGATTATTGACAGTTGAGTAGTACTAACAATATAATTTATATAGTTGGATTTTTTTTTCCTCTCAAAGTATGAACAGAGGGCAGAAATGAAAAGATAATGGTTTTACTTCTCTGTTCAAAAGATCTGGAAGAGATAACACCTTATTAGTGTACAATACAAAAAAGATGTGTCTTTTAATCATAGTGTGCTTATTCGGAGTGAAGCCTGATGTGTTCACATTTACCTTTGAGTTAAGATTAGCTGAAGTAGTATGTGTTGGATTAAAATGTAAGTGAAACATGGCTTAAATTTGAGCACTTTATCATACAGGAGATTCCGTGAGTGTAATTGGCAGAAACAACAGCAACAACTTTGACCTGAACCGAAATTTCCCAGACCAGTTCTTTCAGATCACAGATCCTACCCAACCAGAAACTATTGCTGTAATGAGCTGGATGAAGTCCTATCCATTTGTACTGTCAGCAAACCTGCATGGAGGTAATAGCAACTTGATATTCCAGTAATTAATTCTTGTTGAGAGCATTTGAAAATCCTGGTGGAATTTTATCTGTTTATAGTCTTAGGCTGTCTCAAAACTGGTATCCTGTTACTGCTTTTGCAGCAGACAGTAATAAAGATCTTTTCTCATTGCTTTTTAAGCTAGTTTTCTGGCTCTTTTCTCCCTTCCCCTCCCACATACTCCTTCCCTATTTTCTTCTCCCTCCTACCCTCCTCCCTACGTCTCTCTCCCCTTGTCCTTCTCACCCTCCTCTCTTCCCTGCCTCTCTCCCTGCCCTTGCTTAGTTCTTCAAGTGTTTTGTATTTATCCCTCACATGTGTTTTATATTTGTCTCTCTCACTGGGAATTTAGTAGCATACTCTTTGTGATTCAGAAAAATTAAACACTAACAAATTGGAAATCTTTAGTCCTTTTTTCCCTAAAATTTAATAAACCCTTTTCTGTAGGTTTATAAGACATTCTTTTATTTTTTCCTTGCTATGTATTTAACTACAGCACATTGGCCTTATTCTCATGTAGTGTTTGGGCTTACACACCTTCATATAATTCAGCAAGAATTGATTAGATGAATAGAATGAGAGGTCAAGATTAAAAATCATCACAATGTCCAACTAGGGCTTGTAAGTAAGAATGAAAGTGTCAATGCCAAAGTGAACAGAAAACATATGTCTACATGTAAACTTGTACATGAATATTCATAGTAGCATTATTCATTTTAACCCAAAAGTATAAACAACTCAGATATCCATGGACTGATGATTGGATAGGTAAAATGTAGTATACCCATACAATTGAATATTATTTGACCATGAAAAGCAAGGAAGTCCTGGTGCATTTTATAACTTAAATGAACCTTGAAAATATGCTAAGTGATAAAAGCCAGTCACTAGAAACCATATGGTATATGACTACATTTTATGAAATGTTCAGAACAGGTAAATCCATAGAGATAGGTCATAGATTAATGGTTGCCTCAAGCTATAGTGGATAGTGGTGGGAGGAAATGGGAGTGACTGCTAATGGGTACAGGGGTTTTTTTTGGCATGATGAAATTATCTGTAATTAGAAAGTAATGATGGTTGTACAACCCTGTGAATATAGTAAACAACATTGAATTATATACTTTAAGTGGATGGATTGTATGTTACGTGAATCACAGTTGACCTCCAAACAACGTGAGGGGAACAGGCCCCCTGTGCAGTTGAAAATTCACGTTTTAACTTTTGACTCCCCTAAAACTTAAATAGCAGCCTACTGTTGGCCAGAAACCTTACTGATAACAATAATAGTTGGTTAACATATTTTGTATTATATACTGTATTCTTACAATAAAGTAAGCTTGAGAAAAGAAATTGTTATGTTATTAGGAAAATAGTAAAGAAGAGAAATACATTTGTAGTACTGTACTGTATTTATCAATAAAAATCCCCGTATAAATGGATTTGTGTAATTCGAACCTCTGTTGTTCACAGGTCAACTGTTCATCTCAATAAAGCTGTTAAAAAAAAAAAAAAGAGTGAAGGTATTAGCACCAGGGGTAATGGGGAAGTAATTTAGTGTCAATATATGTTAGAATATCCAATGAAGTATTACAGTTGAAATTTGATGGCATATAGATTAACCTGCCATTTTATTTTATTTTTTATTCTATTTATTTTTTAACCTGACATTCTAGAATGACAGTACACAGTTATGATATTTGTATTTAAGAAGTAAATTGAAATTCTCCAAAAACTGCTTTGAAAGCTTCCCAGTAATAGGAAAAAATATCTTTACAGTTGGTAATCATGAACAATTCTCAAATACCCACAAGGAATTATGAAGTTATAGCCTGGTTGGCAAATAAATTTTTAATATATTTCATACCATATTTGACAGAAAATATTTTTTATTTGAGTTTCAAAGAATATTCTCAGTATATGTCACATATCATGTTGGCTAAATCTGAAAACTTAACACTAGTTACATTCCAGTGAAAATAATTTACAGATTTCAACATGTGGTATCAAGATCTTGTCATCAGCGTGGGGGGAAATACATCTTCAATCATGTGGACGTGTTTCTTTCCATTACATATCTTGCTATAAACTTCCCTCTTAGAACCATTTTTGCTGCATCCTGAAGGTTTGAACTGTTGTGTTTTCATTTTAATTTGTTTCCATGTACTTTTTAATTTCTTATTTTATCTCTTGGTTGACCCATTCATTATGTAGTAGCGTGTTATTTAACCTCCGTGTATTTGCAGTCTTTCTAGATTTTTTTCTTGCAGCTGACTTCTAGTTTCATAACACTGTGGTCAGAAAAGGTGCATAGTATGACTTCAATCTTTTAAAATTTGTTGAGGCTTATTTTGTGGCCTAATATGTGACCTGTTCTGGGGAATAGTTCATGCGGACTTGAAAAGAATGTGTATTCTGCTGTTTTAGGATGAATATATCTTTTAAATCCATCTGGTCCAGTGTGTTATTCAAAGCCATTGTTTCCTTGATGATTTTCTATTTAGATGATCTTTCCATTGATGTAGGTGGGGTATTAAAGTCCCCTACTATTATTGTATTATTATCGATTAGTTCCTTTATGTTTGTTATTAACCTTTTTGTGTACTTGGGTGCTTCCAAGTTGGGTGCATAAGTATTTACAGTTGTGATACATTCTTGTTAGAGTGTCCCCTTTATTATTATATAGTATCATTTGTCTCTTGTTATAGTCTTTGTTTTAAAGTCTATTTTGTGTGATATAAGTATTGCTACTCCATATTTCCTTTGACATCCATCACATGATAGATGTTTCTCTATTCCCTCAATTTCAATCTGCAGCTATCTTTAGGTCTAAAATGAGTCTCTTGTAGGCAGCATGTAGATGGATCTTGTTTTTAATCCATTCTGTCACTCTGTCTTCTGATTGGACCGTTTAGTCCATTTACATTCAAATTATTGATAGCTATGTATTTATTGCCATTTTATTACTTGTTTTATGATTGTTTCTGACGATGTTCTCTGATCCTTTCTTGTCTTTCTCTCTTCCATGGTTTCCATATATCTTTAGTGATATATTTGGATTTCTTTCTCTTTATTCTTTACATATTTATTAGTGCTTTTTGATTTGTGATTATCATTAGGTTTGTATATAACATCTTCTACATATAACAGTCTATATTAAGTTGATGGTTGTTTAAGTTTGAACCCATTCTTTACTCCTCTCCTCCCTATGTTTTAGGTTTATAGTGTCATATTTTACATCCTTTTATTTTATAAGTTCCTTGACTGATTTTTTATAGGAATATTCATTTTTACTGCTTTTATGTTTCCTACCTTTATACTGTCACTTTTAGTCTTTCCTTTTAACTCAAAGAGTCCTCTTTAATGTTTTTTGTAGGGCTGCTTTACTGGTCATGAGCTCCTTTAATTTTTGTTTGTCTGAGAAATTCTATCTCTTCTTTTATTCTGAATAGTAGCCTTGCTGAATAGAATATTCTTGGCTACAGGTTTTTCCCATTTAGCACTTTGACTATATCATGCCATTCGTTTCTGGCTTGGAAAGTTTCTGCTAAAAAATCTTCTGATAGCCTTATGAGGTTTCCTTTGTATGCAACTGTCTTCTTTTGTCTTGCTGCTTTTAATATTTTTCTTTATCAGTGTATTTTTCCATTTTAATTGCAATATATCTTGGTGTGGATCTGCTTTTGTTAATTTTGTTGGGGGTTCTCTGCCTCCTGGATCTGGGTATCTGTTTCTTTCCCCAGATCAGGGAAGTTTTCAGATATCATTTCTTCAAATAAATTCTCCGTCTGCTTTCCTCCTTCTTCGTCTTCTGGTACTCCTATAATACAAATGTTATTACATTTGATGGAGTCACTGAGTTCCCTAAGTCTATTCTTATTTTGCATAATTCTTTTTTCTCTCTTTTGTTCAGCTTGATTACTTTCCATTACTCTGTCTTCAAAGTCCTTAATTCATTCCTATGCTTCTTCTGTCCTGTTTATTCCATCAAGTATGCTTCTCATTTCATTTATTAAGCCCTTTGTCTCTATGTCATTCCATATCTATCCTTATGATCATTGCTTTCAATTCTCTCAGGTATGTTACTTATATCTGTTTCACTTAGTTCCTCAGCCAACCTTGTCCTGTTCTTTCATTTGGGACAAATTTCTGTCTTCTCATTTTCTCTAAGTCTCTGTGCCGTTTCTCCGTGTTAGGGAAGTTAGCTACGTCTCCTGTTCTTGAGGGTAATGGCCTCATGAAGAGGTCCTGTAGTGCCCTGCCATGTAGTGTAGTATCTCCTGTTATGCAGGGCTTGGCACTTCCAGGAGTGTCTTCAGTGGGTGCTGTGTGTGCTTTGCTGTTTTTTCCTGTCTGCTTTATCCTTCAGGCCAGTTAGCTACAGAGACTATCTTTGCCAGTTGTGGCCAGTGTTTTGTACTTGCCTTGAATGTGGTGAGTTTTAACTAGGTGTGCTCTGGTTTGCCTGTGAAGTGAGACCTGTTGCTGCCACCACCAGAACGAAGACCCCACAAAACTCAAGGTTTGAGAGCTGTCATATGGGCAGGGGCTTGAGCTGGTCATCTGGGGGTGGGGGCCCACCATACTGGGACTCAAGCAAGTAAGACTGGGAAGGATGGTTCTTCTAGCACACGGGGGTGGGGTGAGGAGAGGAGATGAAGGGTGGGGGTTGGAGGGCAGGGAGTAGAGAGTGGGGCTTGGTGTAAGCAAGTTAGGTAGCATGTGTTAGTGCTGCACTGGTTCCTGAAGATGATTCTGTGTTTATGCTGAAGGACAGGGGAGGGAGATGGGTCTGGCCAGTTTCTTTGTTCCTGGAGAAGTTGAGAGACTTCATGGAGACATGAATGCTGCTTCTCTGGGACACACTCCAAGATGAACAAATAACCTCCCTACTGTGTGCCCCAGGTGCTCTTCAGATCACTGTTTCCACACTATGTTCACAGGCTGTTTACCCTACCTTCTCTCTAAGAACAACCCTAGTGTTCTCTGAGCTCTCCCAGAACCAAACATGCTGACCTTCACAACTTTAGGCTTTACACCCCACTGTTTGCAAGAACTCATGAAATTCAGGCCTTCTTCCTTTCCAAGCCAATTGCTATGGGGATTCATTTTCCCTGTACATCCCCTGTGTGTTGGTCTTTCACCCTTCTCCAAACTGTGGCTCCCTCCCCACCACAGTAGACATGATCCATTTCTCTCCTAAACCATATCTCTGCACTTCATGCCTTCTCTGATGTGGCTTTTCTCTACCTTTAGTTGTGGAATTTGTTCTTCCAATCTTCAGATCAATTTCTGGGGTGTTTAGGATGATTTGATAGTCTTCTAGCTGTATTTGTGGGACAAGGCAAGCCTAGGGTCTCTTACTCTGCCAACATCTTCCCCTCTTTGTCCATGACATATTTTGTTTACTCATCATAAAATCTTAAATGGGTTTTGAAATCTTAGCAAAGAAATTTCAAAGAGGATTTCTTTGCTGTCAACAATTTAGAAGGATTTTGAGAGAATATAGAGAAAAGTAAGATTCCTTTTTGTAAATTTTGATACTTATTTTTTTATTGAGGTGAAATTCACATAACAAAATTAATCATGTTATGGCAAACAATTCAGGGGCGCCTGTGTGGTTAAGTCAGTTGAGCATCCAACTTGGCTCAGGTCATGATCTCCAGTTTGTGAGTTCAAGCCCCATGTCAGGCTCTATGCTGACAGCTTGGAGCCTGGAGCCTGCTTCGGATTCTGTGTCCCCCCCCCCTCTGCCTATCCCATGCTCACACACTCTCTCTCTTTCAAAAATAAAAATAAACAGTAAAAAAATTTTTAAGTGAACAATTCAGTAACATTAGTGCATTCACAATGTTGTGCAACTATCATCTTTAGATCTAAAACATTTTCATCTTGCCAAAAGGAAACTAAGGAGTTGCTCCCTATTTTCCCCTACCCTCAAGCCCTGGTAACAACTAGTCTATGTTCTGTCTCTGTGGATTTGCCTATTTTGGATATTTCATAGAAATGGAATCATACAATATGTGATCTTTGGTGTCTGTCTTCTTTCACTTAGCATACTGTTTTTAAGTTCATTAATATTGTAACATTTATTAGTACTTCATCCCCTTTTATGGATAAATAATATTTTATTGTATGTGTATACTACAATTTGTTTATCCCTTTTTCCATTGAAGGACATTTGGGTTGTTTCCACTTGTTCAGTATCGTGAATAATATTGCTTTGAGCAATGGCATGTGATAGCTGAATCCCTGTTTTCAATTAATTTGGGTAATTCCATATTTGGTGCTTTTTCTTTTAAATTTTAATTGCAGTGTAGCTAAAATGCAGTGTTATTATAGTTTCAGATGTACAATATAGTGATTCATCAATTCTATACATTACTCAGTGTTTATCATGATAAGTGTGCTCTTAATCCCTTTTATCTATTTCATCCCCTCTCCCCTCCCACCCCAAGAATCATCAGTTTGTTCTCTGTAGTTAAGTGTCTGCTTTTTGACTTGCCTCTTTTTTTCTTTGTTTTGTTTCTTCAATTCCACATATGAGTGAAATAATATGGTATTTGTCTTTCTCTGACTGATTTCATTTAGTCATGTTTAGCTTCTTGATGGAAATACCATATGATAATTGCATGTTTAGCTTTTTTAAGGAACTGCCAAACCATTTTCCACAGTAGCCAAACCATTTTACATTACTAGCAATGTACGGGGGTTCCAGTTTTTATACATCCTCATCAACACTTGTTATTTTCTGTTTTTTTATGTTCTAGCCATTTTGGTGAGTAAAAAGTGGTTTTTCATTGTAGTTTTATTTTTTAAGTTTATTTATTTATTTTGAGAGAGAGGGAGAGAAGGATAGAGAGAGAAAGAGAGTGTGCAAGCAGGGGAGGGGCAGAGAAAGAGGGAGAGAGAAAATCCCAAGCAGGTAGGTTCCTTGCTATCAGCACAGAGCCCAGCGTGGGGCTCAATCCCATGAACTGTGAGATCATGACCTAAACTGAAATCCAGAGTCAGTCATTTAACCAACTGAGCCATCCAGACACCCCCATTTTGTAGTTTTGATTTGCATTTTGCTGATGACTAATAATAAGCATCTTTTCGTGTACTTGTTGGCCATTTGTATATCTGCTTTGGAGAAATATCTGTTCAAGTCTTTTGCCAATTTATTTATTTTTTGTCTTTTTGTTGAGCTCTAAGGGTTCTTTATATAGCTCTAAGAGTTCTTTATCAGATTGCTGATTTGGAAATATTTTCTGCCATTCTATATACGTTGTATTTTAACTTTCTTAATAATGTCATTTGACACACAGAAGTTTTTAATTTTGATGAAGACAAATTTATCTTTTGTTGTTGTTGTCCCTGCTTTTTGAGTTGATACTAATTATTTTCTAAAAGTAGACTGTTTCATAGAAATAGATGTTTTATGACTTTTTTTTTCTGTCCTTAGAAAATTAGCCATTTGAAAGAATTGAGTAGAAGTTGATGTTGACTTTTCTCTGTTCAAATTTTTAGATATGGGTCATAGTTCTGGGGTGAAATTAAATTTTGGGGGTACGTTAAATTTGTAGAAGAGGTATTGAAGTACACTTGTTCTCGTTAGAACTATTTTGGAGAATAGAGTGAGCATAGTTCTTCATACTTGCTTCTTAAATAATTTTTTCTCTATATAAATGTTTGCTGGTATTTGTTACCACAGGATTACTTCATCTGAATTCAAGTTGAATATGTTCTTTCATTTCCATTCCATGAAGTGGTGTGATAACAAAGGCAAAGATGAGTGGCTTTAGTAAAGGAAGGATAAATGGACAGATGAATAAAGGAAAACAGTGTGACTAATAGGAAAATAAGAGATTCCATCAGGGCTCTCGTCTGAGAAGCACCCTAACTTGTTTATGCTTTATGGGGAGCATGAAGGGACTTTATATTCTTTATGTATGCTTTATTTTTTTATCTATTTTTTAAAAACTTATTTATTTATTTACTTTTAAGTAATCCCTAAACCCAATGTGGGGCTTGAACTCATGACCCTGAGATCAAGAGTCACATGCTCTTCCACCTGAGCCAGCCAGGCACCCTTTACATATGTTTTAAAGCTTGCTTGCTTGCTTGCTTTCTTAAAGCATCACTTTCTTTACCTTAAGTCATGAAATATCATATGCTATAACTCTAATGGACTAATTCCTAATGTGAGCATGTGGGAAATTTTTAGCAGTTTTTTCTGAGTGTAGATCAGGGATGGCTCTGCTGTCCATACATAAGTCATTTAACCCCTCTGTTTTAGACTCCACATCTGCAAAATGAAGAGGATGGATTAATTGGACTTCAAGGATCATTTCTTATCTTAAAATTCCATGCCATTATAAATGTCTGAATTTTACTGAAAAAGTATCAAATTTTGCTCATCTTTTCTGATCCTAATTATTATAAGAGTAAAATTGTTTAAATTCACCCTGTATACTTTTGGTTCAGCTCTGACATGTAAATTATACCTAGAAGTTTAGGTAAATTCTAAGTGTCATGCATAGCTGTTTAGTATTTTACTCACCCAGTTGATTTTCTGTTGAGGAAATTAGCAGCTTTTTTATTTCTAATGAGGAAATTAGCCTTGGAAAATTGTATTGGTTTCCTGTCTCTGGCAGTATTGTGAAAGTGTACTTTATTTATGTTGAAGATCCATCTTGAAGGAGATATCATAGTACATTTTCCTTTGTTCCCTTGCAGGTTCTTTGGTAGTGAACTACCCTTTTGATGATGATGAACAAGGGCTTGCCACATACAGTAAATCACCAGATGATGCTGTGTTTCAACAAATAGCACTTTCTTATTCAAAGGTAGGGTCGTATTTAAACATAAAATGCTATAAATTTTTTTTAGTTAAAAAAATGCATTAAAGTCCTGTAAGACACAGGTCAAGTGCTTTCTCCTCGGTTAAGTCTTTCCATGATTCCTTTCAGGCAGTATTACCACTTTTTCTCCTGTTTTCCACCTCACTGTGAATGTACTGTGTGTTTCCCCATTAACCTTTAAGCTCAAGTAATGTCTTTTCATCTACAGTTTTTAGCATAGTACCTGAATCCTCATAAACTAAAAATTATAAATTAGCATGCTAGTTTATTTCATTTGACTAGTACTTAAGTTATAAATCTAGTAAAGTGTCTAAGGTAGGGGTTGACAAGCTACAGCTCTAGGGCCAAATCCAGTCCACTAATGGTTTTGTAAATAAAATTTTATTGACACACAGCCACATCCATATTTTGTTTTTTACGTACTGTCTGTGGTTTCTTCCTCTTTCAGCATTTGAAAATAAGTCAGTGTAATGAACCATATTAGTAGACTAAAGAATAAAAACACAGCATTCATCTCGATAGGTGCAGAGGGTAGAGTTGAGTAGTTGAAACAGACACTTTCAAGCCTGTAAAGCCTAGAATTTTTACTCTCTGGCCCTTTACAGAAAAAAACTGCCAACCACTAGTCTAAGCTATTGAAAAGACTGTACTAACGTAGAAAGGGAAAGCAGGTAGAAATTACCGTATTTTCTAAACTTTCTGTAATGAACATACACTACTTTTGCAATCAGAAATGTCGTATTTGTGTGTTTGTGTGAAATTTTAATTTAAAACTTGTTCTTAGATACTGTGTTAAAAGTTGGGGCTTGGAAACTAGACTTGTTAGTTTCAATTTTTGGTCTTATTACAGACTCAGTCTGTGACTCCATTGGTTATAAGTAAAGGATATTAATACCGTAACTCTATGGTCTCTAATCACAACTTTCTGTTGTTTTACATTTTCCACACCTTCATTCTGCACAAGTGGACCTTGTTGAGAGTTTCTAACAGGGGAATATGTCTATTATTACACTTTAAGGAATAGTTGTCTTCTGTTTGGGCACACCACTTTTAGGGGGATGTTCATGGCATAAGAGAAGAGTGGGATATCCTCTGAATAACAAAATAAAATCTAAGTGGTCAGATTTTGCACATTTGGTGCCCAAACTTATAGTTCTGCTTTTTATCCTTATTGTGATTTCTAGTTCCTTAGCCTCTTTTTCTTTTCTTTGACCTTGAATTGTTTTGATTTTACTCTCTACCCAGCTAAACCCATGGACATCCACTTTAGTGATGCCCTCACTTACACTTTGGAATACCTTTGACATACCTGCCTTGCCAATGTCCGGTCCTCAGTAATTGCCAGTGTCTCTCTTCTACATCCCAGAAAAGTCACACAGTCATGGAAATTGACAACACTGCATACATATCTATGCTTCCTAGCCTCAGCTGAACCCTCAGTTCTACTTGACAGTATTTCATGTTTTGCTGCTAGACACTTTGACGATTCTCAACCTTTATCCTCTACCTGAGCCTCCTAATCCCAGCTTTACTCCCCTTATTCTCAGTAGATCACTGTACCTTGAACTAAATAGATAGAACTCTGAATAATCTGATGTGAGTTCATTCAGATTCTGTCTTCTCAGGTATTATCGATTGATGTCTTTCCCATATTCTCCTCCATTTCTTGATCCTACCACATCCTGCCTCCTCTGGAATCTTGTGCCTTTGTTTTTTCTGTTGTAAATGGGAAAGGTGATAATTAAAATCCTCAGTCTTTACTCACATCTTCCTTTCTCTTAGCTGTGATGTGTCATGATCTATCATGTACCCAACCCCCCCTGTGCCCTGCCATAGCTTCATGATGAGGAAAAGCAGACTTTCTCTTAGCTGTGATGTGTCATGATCTATCATGCACCCAACCCCCCCTGTGCCCTGCCATAGCTTCATGATGAGGAAAAGCAGACTGAGACACTCTGTGAAGACAGAAGAGGGGGACTAGTGAAGGGCAACCCTGAAGGTGATGAAATGACCACCAAACTTCAAGTAGCCCCGAAATCTGAAACCTAAATAAAATAGTAACTGGGCAGATGAGAGCATGGGAATATTGGGAAGAGATTTCAAAGAACATACAACTTACATGGTCTGATGCAATTTAAAGGGACAGGCACAATTTAAAAGAATAGATTCAAAGGGAAATCTTCCAAACTCTTAACTTCTGGAGCAGAAAAAAGGTGAAAAGAAATGAAGAAGTGCTCTTTGACCATTGGAATGTGAAGAGTAAAAGAAGGAAAAAGGGGAAATATAGGGTTGTCCAAGATAGAAGAGAACCATAAAATCAAAGGACCTACAGTTCCATCCTACATCAAGGCAAATAAACAAAAAAACAGAAATACACTAAAGTGCCTTGACTGTTAGACTGACAGAAAAAGGCACCATTAACTAAGAATCATGTATAACAGCCCAGTATCATAAAAATGAACAAGAGGTAAGTAAAATCCATGGAGAAGCATTTCAGAAAATCGGGAAATGAAATTTCACACATATTGCCTGAGGAAACCTTACTAGGACCAAAAAACAATCAAGAAGCAGAAGAAAACTATAAGTCAGCACTCCAAACAGATGAAATATACCCAAACACCCATTGAGAATATGAAAAACCATGTAGACTCAGATATTTAAGAGATGAAAACAGAAATGGAAAAAAAAAAAAAAAGATAGGAACAAATGAAGAACAGTTGATAAAACTCAGGAAGGAAATTGAAGAAAAAGACAAAATTATCTCTAAAATGAAAAATAGGGGCACCTGGGTGGCTCTCTTGGTCAAAGCATCTGACTTTGGCTCAAGGTCACGATCTCACGGTTTGTGAGTTCAAGCCTGCATCAGGCTCTCTGCCATTAGCACAGAGCCTGCTTTGGGTCCTCTGTCCCCCTCTCTCTCTGCCCCACCCCCCCTCTCTAAAATAAAAAAATAAAACATTAAAAAAATAAAATTAAATTAAAAATAACAAGAGTTAAAGGCCTCATACTTCCCAATTTGAAACTTATTATAAAACTATAGTAATTAAGTGCTGAGATACTGACATAAGTTTGGACACAGGAATCAATGAAATAGAACTGAGTCCAGATATAAACTCTTACATGTATGGTCAATGGATTTTTTGACAAGAGCACCAAGACAATTCAATGGAGAAATAATAATCTTTCCACCAAATAGTGATGGGAAAACTGGATATGAACAGGCAAAAGCATGAATTTGGACCCCTTCCTCACACCACACCCAAAAATTAACTCAAAATGTATTATATTCCTAAATATAGGAGCTAAAACCCTAAAAGTTTTAGAAAAAATAGGGGTGCCTGAGTGGCTCAGTCGGTTAAGCATCTGACTCTTGGTTTAGGCTCAGGTCACGATCTCACAGTTCATGGGATTGAGCCCCAGATATCAGGCTCCACACTGGCTGACATGGAGCCTACTTGAGATTCTCTCTCTCGCATCTCTTTGCTACTCCCTTGCTCATGCTCGCACTTTCTCTCAAAATAAATAAATAAACTTAAAAAAAAAAAACAAAACAACTTTCAGAAGGTGCCTGGGTGGCTCAGTAGCTTGAGCACCTGACTGTTGATTTTGGCTCAGGTCATGATCTCATGGTTCATGATATTGGGCCCACATTGGGCTCTGTGCTGACAGCACAGAGCCTCCTGGGAATTCTCTCTCTCTGCCCCTTCCCTGCTTGTATTCTCTCTCTCTCTCTCTAGATAGATAGATAAATAAATTAAAACTTTTAAAAAAACTTTTGGAAGAAATATAGTAATAAATCTTTGTGACATTGGGTTAGACAATGGTTTCCTCAATATGACATCAAAAGCACAAGTAACCAAAAATATATATACATTGAATATCATCAAAAGTTAAAAACATTTTTGCTACAATACTGTACTAGTTTCCTAAGGGTGCTGTGACAAAGGTCTACCAACCGGGTGCCCTAAAACAACAGATATTTATTTCTTTTAGTCCTAGAGTCTAGAAGTCCAAAATGAAGGTGTTGGCAAAGTCAAGCTGTCTCTGAAACCTGTAGGGGAATTCTTCCTTGTCTTTTCATATCTTCTGTTGTTTTGCTTGCAATCTTTGGCATTCTTTGGCTTCTAGACGGATTACTCCACTCCTCTGTCTTCACATGGCATTCTCCCTGTGTCTGTGTCCAAGTTTTCTCTTTTTATAAAGATATCTGTCATATTGGATTAGAGCCCATTCTAATTACCTCATTTTAACCTGAATACCTCTGTAATCAAATATAGTCACATTCTGAAGTCTTTGGGGTTAGGACTTCCAACATATCTTTTTTAGGGGACCAGAATTCAACACATAACAGAATATCAAGGAGCTATAAAAACAACCAACAAAATAGGAGAAAATTATGTATCTGATAAGAATTATATCTAGCATGTGAAGAACTCTTATAACTAATTGAACTGATTGACAACTTAATTGAAAAATGGGCAAAGGATTTGAATATACATTTCTCTAAAGAAGATATACAAATTATCAAGAAGCACACAAAAAGATACTCAATATCGTTAGCTGTCAAGGAAATGCAAATCAAAACCACAATAAGATACTATTTTGTACCCACTAGGATTGCTTATAATTTAAAAAATGGAAAATAACAAGTATTGGTAAAAATGGGGAGAAATTAGAACCCTTGTATATTGCTGGTGGAAATGTGAAATGGCACACAACTGCTTTAGAATACAGTATTGCAGTTCCTAAGAGTGTTGAATATAGAATTATCACATGACCTGACAGTTCCACTTCTAGGTATATGCCCAAGAGAAGTGAAAACATATGTCCACACAAAAACTTGTACAGTTGACCCTTGAACAATAGGGGTTTTAACTGCATGGGTCCACTTGTATGTGGACTTTCTTCTGTAAATACAGTACAGTACTGCAAATGTATTTTCTCTTCTTTATGATTTTCTTAATAACATTTTCTCTAACTTTATTGTAAGAATATAGTATATAATACATATAACATATAAAATATATGTTAATTCACTGGTTACGTTATCAGTAAGACTTCTGGCTTTTACTAGTTAAGTTTTGGGGGAGTCAGAAATTATACCTGGATTTTTGACTGTGTGGGGGCATTGGCACTGCTAACCCTCATGTTATTCAAGGGTCAACTATACATGAATGTCGTAGCAGCATTCCATAATAGGCAAAAATGGAAACAACCCAAATGTCCATCAATTGATAAATGGATAAACAAAATATGGTATATTCATGCAGTGGAAGAGTACTCAGAGAATTGAGTACTGATACGAATTACAACTTGAATGACTCTTGAAAACATTATGCTAAGTGAAAGAATAAGTCACAAGAGACTACATATTGTATGATTCATTTATATGAAATTTCTGGAACAGGCAAATCCATAGAGACAGAAAATAGATTGGTGGTTGCCTAGGGCTTGGGAGGCAGGGAGGGGCAGGGAAGAGGTTGGAGGAAAATGAGGAGTGCTGATGAGTATGGATTTCTTTGGGGTGATAAAAATGTCCTAAAATTTACCATGGAGATTGTCACACAATTCAGTGAATATACCAAAAACCATTGAGTTGCACACTTTAAGTGGGTGAGTTGTACGTGAATTATATTTGAATAAAGCAGATTTTGAGAACCTTAAGACTAAGGGATGGGGCGTCCATTCCCAACCATCCCAGTTTATATGTAAGCCAAAAAAAAAGTCTAAAAGTTATATACCAAAGTATTAACTGATTGATGATCTCCAGGCTTATATTTTTCTCCTTTTGTGCTCCTAAATTTTCTAATCTTTCTACAATAACTTTTATTATATTTTAAGTACAATGAAATTCAATGATTTCAATTAAGTGAAAGAAACAGAGCTTTCTATTGTACAGTGTGACAGATATCAAGTGACAAGAAAATTTCAAGGAGGCATTAGTGGAAAAAACTACTGATTTTTAATAAAAATTTACTTTAGTTAATAGTAGTATTCCGGTGTTAATTTCCTTATCTTGGTAACTGTACTATGGGTATACAAGACGCTAACATTAGGAAAAGCTGGATCAAGGGTATATAAAACTCTACTATTTTTGTAACTTTTCTGCAAGCCTAAAATTAGTTCAAGAGAAATCAAAAGAAAAGAAGAAAAGGAAGTAGTCTCTTATCTCCACTCCCTTATTGTTCTCTCCTCTCAGTTTCTTGTCATCTGTCTTCTGGCTACATTGTTTTACCTGGAGGTGCCCCATCCAGGCTTACCAGAAATCTGTTTGTTCTTTCTTTCTTTCTTTCTTTTTTCTTTCTTTCTTTCTTTCTTTCCTTTCTTGACCTCTGAAGTCTGACACTATTGTCTTCTTTCCTTGATCTCTGTCCCATTGTATAATAGAAAGCTGTTTTTTCTCTTTTGTTGGCTGGACATTGTCTCTTTTCCTTTTTTTTCCCCTCCATCTTCTGTCCTCAGCCGTTTTACTGTCTTGGCAATTGCATCCAATTGCTTTACCTGTCACCACTCTGTAAATGCCTCTTTAAAAAACTGTTTCATAGAATGGAAGTTATTGTAAAAAGATTAGAAGATACAGGCAAGCAACAAGAAGAAGAGAAACCTAAAGACTATCCATCATTTAGTATCTTGGTATATTACCTTTAGACTGTGTGGTCTGAGACTGGACAGTTAGATCCTCACCCCCAGTCTTCTTTAACTTGTCAAACTGTTTGCTTGAAAAAAATTAATATAGGTTTAAAAAGAATTATCGGGGCGCCTGGGTGGCTCAGTCGGTTAAGCGTCTGACTTCAGCTCAGGTCACGATCTCGCGGTCTGTGAGTTCGAGCCCCGCGTCGGGCTCTGGACTGATGGCTCAGAGCCTGGAGCCTGCTTCCGATTCTGTGTCTCCCTCTCTCTCTGACCCTCCCCCGTTCATGCTCTGTCTCTCTCTGTCTCAAAAATAAATAAAAACGTTAAAAAATAATAATAATAAATAAATAAAAATAAAATAAAATAAAATAAAAACAATTATCAGAGTAATGAGAATTAAAGGAGATGGTAAAATGCACTGGTAAAATCAAATCCAGGGGCTCATGATCTCACACTTGGATTGTTTCAGTAGTACTCTGATGGATCTCCCTGGCTTTGGTTTATTTTTTACATTATTACTAGGATAAATTTCCTAGAGCCATGAATACTTCACATATCATCCTTTCTTCAGAGATTTTTAGTGGCTCTTTATTACTCTGAGAATAAAGTCAAAATGTTAATAGCTACTTCCTAGAACTATGTTGTCTAGAGTCAGATTTATACTAGATGATCCACTAAGATGTAGGAAGAATATATTAAAAATCCTATTTGTAGTTTTAAATTTATCCTTTAAATGTTTTTTTATGTAGCTTTATATTATATGTTATATTAACATAGTAGTATATCTATATAATTTATAGTTAAATGGATAGATATTGATGGAAATGGAGATAAAGACATAGATGTATGTAAGCCTTTAGTGGAAAAACCAGAAAGCAAAAGAGCATGGCACAATTATTAAGGTAATCTAAAATAATAATTTTTACTCAATAAGAAAGCAGTTGGGGGGCGGTACATCTCAGTGGCTCACTTGGGTAAGTGTCTGACTCTTGATTTCGGCTCAGGTCAAGATCTCACAGTTTGTGAGATTGAGCCCCATGTTGGGATCTGTGCTAACAGCACGGAGTCTGCTTGGGATTCTCTCTCTCTCTCTCTCTCTCTCTCTCTCTCTCTCTCTCTCTGTCTCTCTGTCTCTCAAAATAAATAAACATTTTTGAAAAAAGCAATGGGATTAAAAAAAGAAAGCAATGGGATCATAAGTTTATAATTGGTATGTTAAGTTTATGAAAGGGGGGATTGTTCATATACACACACACAAATATATATATATATACATATACATAAATATATATATATACATATATATATGTGTGTGTGTGTGTGTGTGTGTGTGTATATATATATATATATATATATATATATATATATATATTTGTGTGTGTGTATTTTAATCCAGGTGGGTTGTTTATATATGGCATAGAAAAATATACATTGAAAAGTCTGACTGCTTCCCATGCTTCCATCTACCCCATTCCCACCCCCACATACACCCTATTGGTAACCACTTTTATTGTTTTTCCTTATCCTTCCTGTAGTTTTTGATGTAGATGGAAACAAGTATAAGTAAAGATTCTTAATTTTTTTTTTTTCAGGAAAATGCCCAGATGTTTCAAGGTAGACCCTGCAAGAATATGTACCCTAATGAATACTTTCCTCATGGAATAACAAATGGAGCTAGTTGGTATAATGTCCCAGGTAAACATTCTTTAATACCAAGGCCATATAACTTGGATTTTCTGTCACCCTGGATGGTGCCACTTCTTACTGATTTTTTAATTTTGAGAAAATATCATTCCTTTAAAAATATTGTTTAAATAATTTAAAACATTCAAATAACCTTTTCAACTATTTTTAAATTTGACACATGTTGGGGTACCTGAGTGGCTCGGTTGGTTAAGTGTCCGACTTTGGCTCAGGTCATGATCTCATAGTTCATGGGTTCAAGCCCCACATAGGGCTCTGTGCTGACAGCTCGGAGCCTGGAGCCTGCTTCCAATTCTGTGTCTCCCTGTCTCTCTGCTCCTCCCCTGCTTGCACTCTCTCTCTCTCTCTCAAAAATAAAATAAAAACATTTTTTAAAAATTTTGAGTAAAGATAGTGTACTAAAACTTCATGAAAGTGTTATATTTTATCTCTGGCTATGACAAAAAACCTTAGATGTGCTGATAAGAGTGTAAGCCACATTTGAATTCTTTTTTTTTTTTTTTTAATGTTTATTTATTTTTGAGAGACAGAGCGCAAGCAGGGAAGGGGCAGAGAAAGAGAGAAACATAGAAACTGAAGCATGCTCCAGGCTCTGTCAGCACAGAGCCTCACGTGGCACTTGAACTCACAACCCCTGAGATCATGACCTGAGCTGAAGTCAGCTGCTTAACCGACTGAGCCACCCAGGCGCCCCTACACTTGAATTCTTCTTGAACATGAAGGTACAGGTGTCTTACCTGTACTACAAGCATCAAAGAGCTCTCAAATGAACATATTATTGTTTTTCAACCAATGCTAAGAAAAGATGGATTTAGCTTTTTACTAGGAATGTTGTTTACCTTTTGGGATGGGATCTAGTTCTACTTCTTCAGAGTGACTGATTTTAATTTTTTATCCTCCAGGTGGTATGCAGGACTGGAACTATTTACAAACAAATTGCTTTGAAGTAACTATTGAGCTAGGTTGTGTGAAATACCCATTTGAGAAAGATCTGCCAAAATTTTGGGAACAGAATCGAAGATCTCTAATCCAGTTTATGAAACAGGTAACTATTAAGGAGTGAAGTATGAAATTTCTCCCAAGAGCAAAAATACATGTGTGTATTGTGTGTACATGTAGTTTTAACACAGTGATTTTCAAATATGCTCTTCTGAATTCCAGTTTGGACTATTCATGTTTTAGTATTTTTATCTGGAAAATTCACGGATGAAAATGAGTTGAAGAGCTCATGCAGGCAAGAGTTGAAAATGATTAAACAGGGTAGTGATGTTTTGCTTTTAATGGATAATGACTTTTTATTCTGTCTTTATAAAAGACTGACATAAATTGGATACACCCCTAAGCATTTGTCAAGTGATAGAAAGATGGGCTAGGGGGTAAGTGTTTTCATTCTTTTTCTTTTTGCCAGTGGTTCACTGTTGAAATGGTTAATTTCCTGTTGTTTGAATATGGTTGGTGACCAATAGGTAAAGACTGTAAGAAATATGCTAATATTAGTTAATTAGTAGGGTAATCTAATACTTTGTGCCAGTACTTTTCTGCTTTATTCTTTTTGCTGCATTGACTGGCATAAAGGCTATGAGTTTGCATACTAATTTTTTAAAACGCTTTATTATGAAAAATTTTAAACACATAGAAAAGTTGTTACTAATAAATACCTACACTTAATAGTTTTTGACATTTTGCTGCATTTATTTATATAAACTTACACACATACACATATATTCCTGAACTATTTCAATATAAATTGCAGCTATTATGGCATTTCACCCCTAAATATTTCAGAATGCATCTTTTAGAATAAGGATATTCTTCTATATGACATCTTCAAGTGCCATTATCTCACTGAAGAAAATTAACAGTAATTCTCTAATATTACCTAATACCTAGCCCACATTCAGATTTCCTTCTTTTCCCCCAAAATGTCTTTTCATAGCTATATTTCAGAACCAGGATCTAGTCAAGGTTTATGCATTGCATTTGATTATTACATCTCTTTATTCACTTTAATCTATAATAGTCCTTCCATTTTTTAAAAATGACATTTCCCTTTTAAAGAGGCCAGGACAGTTTTCTTGTAGAATGCCCTATATACTGAAATTGTCAGAAGTGCTAAAGTTTAAACAGTCTTATTTATATTCTTCATGATAAAGACAAACATAACCTATGAAAAATTAGCCTTTCAGCAACTAAAATACTTTGTTTAATGGGTGTTTACCTTTACTGTCAACTCCTAAATTCCTCTTTGCTCCACATGTTTATTTTATTACCAATCTGTTATTTGGGATGTAAGCTCCCAAAATAATTAGATGATGATCTTTACCATTGACATATGGGTGTCCTTGTACTTTATCCAGGTTCATCAAGGTGTCAAAGGATTTGTCCTAGATGCCACGGACGGCAGGGGTATATTAAATGCCACCATTAGCGTTGCTGAAATTAATCACCCAGTGACTACTTACAAAACTGGAGATTACTGGCGTCTCTTGGTTCCAGGAACTTATAAGATCACAGCATCTGCTCGAGGGTGAGTGAATGAATACTTTGAAATTGAGTGCTTTAAGAGACTCTTAAAAACTGAGAACAAACTGAGGGTTGATGGGGGGTGGGAGGGAGGGGAGGATAGGTGATGGGCATTGAAGAGGGCATCTTTTGGGATGAGCACTGGGTGTTGTATGGAAACTAATTTGACAATAAATTTCATATAATAAAAAAAAAGAAAAGAAATTGAGTGCTTAAGGAAAGACAAACATGGTTGTATCCTAGAAGATTATTGCCAGAAAGCCCCAGAGAAGCCAAGCAACCCTGAGTTTCATGCTGGGAAGTTTAGAGCTGGTTACCCATTTGAATCTCCTCTAGTGATAAAGTGAGTACATGAATTATCACATTTAAGAAATCTGTGAAATTATGCACTTTGGACAGTGGCCTCTTTTATCCTCCTCCTCTCAGGTCCACTGCTCCCTGTCTAGATGTGAGTAATTTCCTTCACTATTGGTAACAATTCTGGGAAGCACCTGTTAGTTGGGAAAAAAGGACTCCTGCTCTACTGTATACTTCTAGTCATGTCCAATGACTAGAAATTACATTTGTTGCCTTTTATTTTCATTTATTTATTGAGAGAGAGAGAGAGAGAGATTAGGGGAGAGGGGCAGAGGGAAGGAGAGAATATCTCAAGCAGAGCTCAATCCCACAGCCCTGGAATCATCACCTGAGCCAAAACCAAGAGTCGGACACTCAACCTAGTGAGCCACCTGTACATTTGTTCCCTTTTAAAGCTCTTTCACACCTTTTTCTATCCACACTTAAACCATTCTTTTTTTTTTCTATTTAAAAAAAAGTATTTTTAATTTGAGTATAGTTCCCACACAATGTTACATTAGTTTCAGGTATACAACAGTGATTCAACAAGTCTTTACATAATGCTATGCTCACTGTAAGTGTAGTTACCGTTGGTCATTATACAATGCTATTATAATACCATTGACTGTATTTCCTGTACTGTGCCATTTATTTCTATGACTTATTCATTCCATAACTGGAAGTCCATAACATAGAAATAAGTTATTTCTATGACTTATTCATTCCATGACTCCTACTCCTCTTCCCCCATTTTGCTTACCTGCCCCCCACAACTATCAGATTTTTCTCTGTATTTATGCGTCTGTTTCTGCTTTTTGTTTGTTTATTAGTTTGCTTTATGAGATTCCATATCTGAGTGAAATCATACAGTATTTGCTTTCTCAGTCTGACTGATTTCACTCAGCATAATACCCTCTAGGTCCATCCATGCTGTTGCAAATGGCACGATCTCATCTTTTTTTAATGGCTACATTATATTCCACTGTGTATATACACCACATCTTCTTTATTCATTGGTTTATTGATGGACACTTAGGTTGTTTCCATCTCTTGGCTATTATAAATAATGCTGCGGTAAACATAGGGGTGCACGTATCTTTTCAATTTACTGTTTTTGTTTTCTTTGAGCAAATAGTCAATAGTGGCATTATTGGCTTATATGGTATTTCTATTTTTAATTTTTTGAGAAACCTCTATAGTGTTTTCCACAGTGGCTATACCAGTTTACGTTCCCACCAGTAGTGTAAAAGTGTTCTTTTTCTCCTCGTCCTTACCAACACTTGTTATTTCTTATCTTTTTTATTTTAGCCATTCTGACAGGTGTAAGGTAATATCTTGTTGTGGTTTTGATTTGCATTTCCCTGATGGTTAGTAATGTTGAGCATCTTTTCATGTGCCTATTGACCATTTATATATCTTCTCTGGAAAAATGTCTATTCAGGTCCTATGCCCAATTTTTAATAGGATTATTTGGGGGTTTTTTGGCTGCTGAGTTGTGTAAGTTCTTTATATATTTGGTATATTAACCCCTTACTGAATATATCATTTGCAAATGTCTTCTCTTGTTCAGTAGGTTGCCTTTTTGTTTTGTTGATTATTTCCTTCACTGTGCAAAAACATTTTATTTTGGTGTAGTCCCAATAGTTCATTTTTGTTTTTGTTTCCCTTGCCTTAGGAGACATATCTAGAAAAATGTTTCTTTGGCCAAGATTAGAAAAATTACTACCTACCTCTGTTCTCTTCTAGGATTTTTTATGGTTTCAGGTCTCACATTTAGGTCTTTAATCCATTTTGAATTTATTTATGTGTATGGTGTTAGGAAGTGGTCCAGTTTCATTCTTTTACATGTGGCTGTCCAGTTTTCCCAGCACCATTTATTGAAGAGACTACCTTATCCCTATTGTATATTCTTGCCTTTTTTTTTTTATCATAGATTAATTGACCATGTATGTGTGGGTTTATTTCTGGGCTCTCTATTCTATTCCAGTGATCTATATTTGTCTATTTTTGTGCCAATACCATGCTGTTTTGATTACTACAACTTTGCAGTATATCTTGAAATCTGGAATTGTGATACCTCCAGCCTTGTTTTTCTTTCTCAAGATTGCTTTGGCTATTTGGGGTCTTTTGTGTTTCCATACAAATTTTAATATTATTTGTTCTAGTTTTATGAAAAATGCTGTTGGGGGGCACCTGCATGGCTCAGTAGGTTAAGCATTCAATTCTTTTTTTTTTTTTTAATTTTTTTTTCAACGTTTATTTATTTTTGGGACAGAGAGAGACAGAGCATGAACAGGGGAGGGGCAGAGAGAGAGGGAGACACAGAATCGGAAACAGGCTCCAGGCTCTGAGCCATCAGCCCAGAGCCTGACGCGGGGCTCAAACTCACGGACCGTGAAATCGTGACCTGGCTGAAGTCGGACGCTTAACTGACTGTGCCACCCAGGCGCCCCTAAACATCCAATTCTTGATCTCAGTTCAGGTCATGATCTAATGGTTTGTGAGATCAAGTACCATGTTGGGCTCTGCATTGACAGTATGGAAGCTGCTTGGGATTCTCTCTCTCTCCCTATCTCCCTGTCTCTCTGCCTCTCCCCTGCTCACATGCTCTGTCTCTCTCTCTCTCTCTCAAAATAAAAAAAAAAAGTAAAAATAAATGCTATTGGTATTTTGATAGGGATTGCATTGAATCTGTAATTGCTTTAGGTAGTATGGACATCTTAAAAATATCAATTCTTCCAATCCATGAACATGGAATATCTTAACATTTGTTTGTGTCATCTTCAATATCTTTTTTCAGTGTTTTATAGTTTTCAGAGTACAGGTTTTCACCTCTTTGTTTAGTTTTATTCCTAGGTATTTTATTCTTTTTGATGCAATTGTAAATAGATTGTTTTCTTAATTTCTCTTTCTGCTACTTTGTTATTAATGTGTAGAAATGCTACTGGGTAGTATTTGTATCCTGCAACTTTCTGGGTACTTTGTATCCTGCAACTTTACTGAATTCATTGATTACTACTAGTAGATTTTTGGGTAGCCTTCAGGATTTACTATGTATGATATCATGTCACCTGCAAATAGTGACAGTTTAACCTCTTTACCAATATGGATGCATCTTATTTCTTTTCTTTCTTTTCTCTTCTTTTCTTTTTTCTTTTTTTTGGGGGGGGGGGGGCGGGGCGGGGTTGCTATGGCTAGGACTTCCAGTATTCTGTTAAGTAAAAGTGGCAAGAGTGGACATCTCTGTCTTGTTCCTGATCTTAGAGGAAGAGTTCTCAGGTTTTCACCATTGAGTATGATGTTAGCTGTGGGTTTTTCATATATGGCCTTTATTATGTTGAGGTATTGCTTTGGTGAAATTTTCTTTCTTATTTCTAATTCTCTAAAAAAGGACATTTTCATCTTTTTTTACAGGTTTTACTTCTACAAAGACATATTTACTTTAAAAAAAAAGAGAGACAATGAACTTAGGACTTTTTTCCTTGGATAAAACTTAATTTTCTTTATCTTCTCTACCCTTTACAAACAGCTTAGAATCAGAACCACCTGTTTAATCCAAAATGCATCATTTTTACCATGTTGTAGTTTTCTTTTTTGTGTTTTAACAAGGATAGATGTTACAAATGGATATTATTCCCCTCCCTTACTAGTTATCTTATTTCTGAAGAGTTAGCTTGAACATTATATTGAAGTAAGGGTAAGGACATGAAAATATTTCTAGTTACTGCTACCTTTTTTAAAAAAGATTTCAAATATCTATTGGTCCATAAAATGTATGGATTAGAACTTCACACTAATGAGAAACGAGGTCTTTTCTGGTTTTCTTACATTCTGTCATAGTATTAGAAAAACGAAAGCAGCAAAATATCTGAAAAATAGGGCAAGAACGATGTGTTTGGTAGTTAATGTCCTAAGTTAGTACCTCTCAAATTTTTCCAACCGTATACCCTGATGACAGACAACTGAACTCAGATTCCAGGAGACGTGGAGTATATCCTGCAAATACTAACTTTCTTTTGAGGTCATATATTTAATCTTAAAAACCCACTCATATTTTACAGTTTACCCATGTCTGTTCTTTGTTAATTTATGTTTAAAACAAATAATAAATTATCACAAAGTTAAAACTTTGACTCTCATAGGATTTATCTCAAGGATTCACATACCCTCTGCAGCCTTCTGTTTCTGCAAAGCATAGGTACTCCACCTGTGGAAGCATGGCTCTAATCTCCCCTTTATTACAGGTATAATCCAGTTACCAAGAATGTGACTGTAAAGAGTGAAGGTGCTATTCAGGTCAACTTCACACTTGTTCGATCGTCAGCAGATTCAAACAATGAATCAAAGAAGGGAAAGGGGGACAGCACCAACACCGATGATGCCAGTGATCCAACCACTAAAGAGTTTGAAACTTTAATTAAAGACCTTTCAGCCGAGAATGGTTTGGAAAGCCTCATGTTACGGTCCTCCTCAAATCTGGCTCTTTACCGATACCACTCATACAAAGACTTATCAGAGTTTCTGAGAGGACTTGTGATGAACTACCCACACATCACAAATCTCACCAAGTAAGTGTCACCCTCTTACTGCTTTTTTCATTCGTTCGTTCGTTCTTTTTTCTTTTCTTTTTCTTTGTTTCTTTCCTTTTCTTTTTTTAAAGAAGTTACATTCAACATAAGCCATGTTGAATGGTTCTTGTAATTTATTTGGAACTGCATATGGGGAGAATTGGATTTACTTCTTTTGAAACAGTTCTTTCTAACAATGAATCTGAAAACTTTTATGAGGAACATTGGAGGAGAATTACTTGTTAGATTAGCAATGGATGGTCTGTGCCTCCTGGAAAACATAAAATTACTCTTCCTAGTGATAACTTTGAATTAAAAACGCTTTTTCCACTTTCTCAGCTGCAGATTCACGTCCTGTTTCTTAGTTTGTTTTATTTTTCTGGGGGCAAGGGACAAATTTGGAACTGTGAATTCACCTGTCAGAGATCATTCTTTCTTTTCAAATAGAAAATGAAGCCTGGTTGCTGCCATTCCCCGGACTCTAGTCTCTATTCACAGTTGCTTTTCCCTGAAGCCTTAGGGACATCTGTGATCAAGGGTCCTGGGAAAATATCCAGTACTGGCTTAAGTAAAACCGATGCTGAGCCAGCCTTTATCTTCATTTTCTGGGGCTTCTCTGCCTCAGTTTCACTGTTTCATTACAAACCTTCTTTAAATCTTGTTACAGTCACTTAAGGAGGGCACTTTTCGGGACGAGCACTGGGTGTCATATGTAAGAGATGAATCACTGGGCTCTACTCCAGATGCCAAGACTACACTGTATGTTAACTAACTTGAGAATTAAAAAAAAAAGAAAAAAAAGAAAATAGAATAAAAATAAGATGAGAAAAAAATTGTTACAGTTACTTGAAAATTATTTTCTTCATTTGTTGATTCCTGTTGTCTGCTTATTGAGGGTTTTACTCTACAAGTTGCCCTGAGCTGATGGGCCTCTACTACATGCCTTGTGAACATTATCTAGCCTTCTGTATTTTTACTTTGTTTTTTCCAGTACTTTGGCAATACCACTTTCTTCTCTTCCTCAACTGGTTCTTGAATATTTCTGTCTAGTTCAGGTTTTAATATTGTCCATCTTAGTGCTGTATAGAACTTATAGACCTTCTTATTTTAAAAGGTAAAATTGGACATTATTTTTGCTATCCATTACTTCATCTATTTAAGCTTTTTCAACCTTACAAATCAAGATGCACTTTTTAGTTAAATATTTTCCCCCCAATATGCAACACCTGCCGGTGATGGGACACAAGACAGTTTTAGGTGGTCCACCAACAGGTACTAAGTATCACTGATTAGAAACATGGGAAACCAATAATTTCTATTCTATTAATCCTTCTCAATTTAATGCTAATTTTTTTTTTCTACGTAACTCTTGTAAATCTTCCTTTGTGTAAAAGAAACCAGGCCTTAAGCTCAGACCTCGTGGGCAAGAGCAGAGCACTTTAGGATGTTTGCTGCGATACTGGTATTGCATTTATAGTAAAGTATAAAGTATCTTATCTGTATAAATTAATTTACATTTAAAAAGTAAGGTTCTGTACATTTACGTATATTTAAATTTTTCCACAATTAAAATTTCAAGCGAGTTAATTTAAAAGCCACACATTAAGTAAATAGTATAGATTATAGAAGAAAGGGCAAATATTGTGAAGATGGTAGGAAAATGACTGAATAGGGAGGAATGCTGCACCAAACCATACTCTTCCCTAAATCTGATAATATCTCACTTGTTTTGATTTTCTTCGGTCAAGGAAAAGCGATTTTCTTCAGATTTTCTGACACAATGATGCATTCTTTCTTTTTTGAAAGGTTTTTCATGTTTGTGTTCATGTCTGAAACATATTTTTTAAAAAATCTGTATGTTGGCTTTAACATAGTGCTTGATTACTTGCTGACTTGATGTTTTTGATTTTTGAAAGTTTGGGACAGAGTTCCGAATATCGTCACATCTGGTCCCTTGAGATCTCCAATAAGCCCAACATATCTGAACCCGAAGAACCAAAGATCCGTTTTGTTGCTGGTATCCATGGAAATGCTCCAGTCGGAACTGAACTGCTTTTGGCCCTGGCGGAATTTCTCTGCCTAAACTACAAAAAGAACCCAGCTGTTACTCAAGTAAGAGATAGCCTGTTCTGACATGCTTTAGAAGGAAAAAACTCAATCATACCTTGATATCAAGGCACCATTAAAAATTTTTCAAATTTCCTGTTAAATTTGACACAGAGGCACTTTTAGTGCATTGCTATAAACTTTACCCTTTGAAAATGGACCACCTTTGTATATACTCACCGTTAACATTGTCTTTCTGCTGTATTTCTTTGTATATAATTAGAGGCATAGAGAAAAAAAATACTAAAGATTTGCATTCAATCTTTTACTCCTTTATTTACTAGTCGAATTACCCTTCCAATCTTTACTTACCATTCTGTACGTTCTAACTTGAGGGACTTCCATTGCTAGTGACTTATAATTGGGACACTATATTGAAAATGAGGTGGGGCATTTGGGTGGCTCAGACGGTTAAGCGTCTGACTTCAGCTCAGGTCATGATCTCATGGTTCGTGACTTCGAGCCCCACGTTGGGCTCTGTGCTGACAGCTCGGAGAAATGGAGCCTGCTTCGGATTCTGTGTCTCCCTCTCTCTCTCTCTGCCCCTCCCCTATGTGTCAGGTACTTACACCGAATACTTTGCATATATCATAATTTAATTCTCAATTTGTTATCTCCATTGTATAGATATGAAAATCGAGGCAGAGATATTTGATAACTTACAGGAGGTCACACAGCTAGTATGTGGTAACACTGGGGTTTAAACCCAAGCGTGTCTCACTCTCAAGTCTGTGCTGTTTTATTACATGATACTGCCTCCCCTAAAAGAAATCTGGGGAGAATTGAGATCATGATTAGGACCAGAAAGTACCTACGGGATTAAGTGAGATGAACTTAAATCAGACTTGACCAGAAATTATTTTACCATTTTCAGCAAAGCAAATTGTATTGATTTCTTAATGTGAGTTGTAAAGAGTACTCCAAGGACATGTTTTGCTGTTCTTAAAAAATGGGAGAGTATCTAGGATAGTGTTTCTCAAGCCTGGCTACACATTAGAAACATCTGGGAAGTTTTTAAAAATACCGGTGCCTGGGCCCCATCCCTAAAAATATTAGTATTCCTTTAAAAGCTCTTTAGGTTATTCCAATGTTTGGCCAGATGGCTGCCTACTGATATTATGGTTATAAGAGACTGTATGACCTAGGTAAAATACCTACCAGCAATTTCAAAACTTCTAGTTTGTGAGAATTTGCCTCACTGGCCCAATTAGACTAGAACTAGTAATCATATTTTATTATTTTTTTAATGTTTATTTATTCTTGAGAGAGAGAGAGAGACAGACAGACAGACAGACAGAGTGTGAGCAGGGAAGGGGCAGAGAGAGAGGGAAACACAGAATCCAAAGCAGGCTCCAGGTTCTGAGCTAACAGCACAGAGCCCCACGTGGGGCTCGGACTTGTGAACTGCAAGATCATGACCTGATCATGATGCTTAACCGACTGAGCCACCCAGGCACCCCAATAATTGTACTTTAAATATTTTTTAAATTTATTTTGAGAGAGAGCGTGCCAGCAGGGGAGCAGCAGGGGCCGGGGGGGGGGGAGGGGAGAGGGAATCCCAAGCAGGCTCCACGCTGCCAACCCGGAGTCCAATGCAGGACTTGATCTCATGAACCTCAAGATCATGATCTGATCTGAAATCAAGAGTCAGATACTAAACCAACTGAGCCACCCAGGTGCCCCTCGTAATGTTACTTTAGATTGCCATTTGTTTTGAGTTAAGGGCCAGAATTATCTGGCAAGTTCAAGAAAATATACACATACCCCAAGACCTGTAGCAAAGCTCAAGCATGTACACTTTAGAAAAAACTCTCTCCCAGTGGAGAAAGTTAAGAACTAATGAATTTAGGGTCTCCAATATTTTCAATCTTTGGACTGTTTTAGCAGAATAAATAAACCAGGGATTATTTATTCTGAATTACTATCAGAAATATATAAGATAAGATGAAGTATATCAGAAATTAGTTCATGCCACATATGTAGGTATTGATGCATATGGATCATTTGGAGGAGAAATTATTATGGGTAAGGCAAATATTTTACTTCATTTTTTTTTTGTCATGCTGATTTCAACTCTTCTGTCTCATTGTTTCCAGACATACACTGATATTTGTTACAATATGCATTCCAGTTTTTAACCTGGAAAATACAGTTTTAAGCATTATTATTGGTTTTAGCCAGTGTTTGGCAAACATTTTCTATAAAGGGACATGTAGTATGTATTTCAGGCTTGGTGAGACAGCTGTTCTGTGTTGCAACTATTCAACTCTGAATTACAGCACAAAAACAGTCATATGAATGGGCATGGCTGTGTGCCAATAAAACTTTATTTATAATAGCAAGCAGCGGGCTGGATTTAGCCTGCAGGCAGTGGTTTCTGACCCCTTTGTAAGTCATTAGGAAGTCTGGAAATAGTTGTGCAGTAGTTTTTCATTTCTTTTTAAATATATTTGAAGCAAGAGAGAATTTTATTTTTATTTATATTAGTCCTGTCTTTTAAGCCTATGTAAAACAGTAAAGACTTGGGGCACCTCAGTGGTTCAGTCAGTTGAGCATCTGACTCTTGATTTCAGCTCAAGTCATGATCCCAGGGTCTTGGGATCGAGCCCCACGTTGGGCTCTGCACTGAGCCTGGAGCCTGCTTGAGATTCTCTCTCTCTCTCTCTCTCTCTCTCTCTCTCTCTCTCTTTCTCCCTTTCTGTCTCTCTCTCTCTCTCTCTGCTGCCTCTCTCTCTGTCTGCCCCTTTCCCCTGCTTGCATTCTCTCTCTAAAATAAAAATAATAATAATAAAAAATAAAATAAAACAATAAAGACTCTGAGGCATGGGAAGTTATGATTCCACATATTGCTAATAAACTTCACTGGTTTCTGTTTCTCTTTTAGCTGGTTGACAGGACTAGAATTGTGATTGTCCCATCTCTAAATCCAGATGGGCGAGAGAGGGCACAAGAGAAAGACTGTACTTCAAAAAGAGGACAGACAAATGCTCATGGCAAAGACTTGGATACAGACTTCACAAGTAAGACTAATTTGGGAGCCATTAAACTGCTTTGCACATAGTTTGATTTCTCTTAGCCAGGAAACTGGTAGATTGTGTAGATGAATAATGGGGAACTTCCTTCCAGGTTGTACATGTAAGGTATAAATGACAAACTAGAAACTTGTCAAATTTTTCTCCTTTATTATTTGCAAATTAATTCAAGTGTTTTCTTATAAATTCAATCAATAATATTGGAAGGGTTCCATTACTAGTCATACAGATATATATTTTTTCTCTCTCTATCCCCCCATGTGTGTGCGTACACACATACACACAATTAATGTGTATGTTGATGTAAAGGAGCCTCTTTCTTATTTACTTAAACAGAATCATAACTATACATATGTTCTTCAACTTTTTTCATTGAGTATATCACTGGTATCTTTCCACTTCAGTACTTACAGATCTCTAACATTCTTATTAATGACATCTTAGTACACTGTTACTGTATGCCAATACTCTAGTTTGATGAATAATTTTCTTACTAATGGACATTTGCTTTCTTTCTAATTTTTTGCTCTTGCAAACAGTGCTACAGAAAACATCCTGATTTCTGAAAATCTTATTTTCTTTCAAAGATAGGTTATATGTTCTCAAAATTATTTTTTTTAAGTTTAAGTTATTTATTTTGAGAGAGAGAGAGAGCACAATCAGTGAAGGACAGAGAGAAGGAGAGACAGAATCCCAAGTAGGCTCCGTACCATCAGCGCAGAGCCCCATGTGGGGCTCGAATTCATGAACTGTGAGATAATGACCTGAGCCGAGATCAAGAGTCAGATGCTTAACCAACTGAGCCACCCAGGAGCCCCTCAATATTATTTTTTTTTAAGAGGACACATTCGGGGCACCTGGGTGGTTTAGTTGGTTCTTGATCTCAGCTCAGTTCATGATCTCACAGTTTGTGAGATCAAGCCCCATGTCAGGCTCCACACTGATAGTGCAAAGCCTGCTTGGAATTCTCTCTCCCCCCTCTCTCTGCACCTCTCTCTCTCTCTCTCTCTCTCTCTCTCTCTCTCAAAAATAAATAAATAAACTTAAAAAAAATAGAGGATATGTTCATCCCTTTTTGTTTCCAGTAAGAATTTTCTTAAGCTTGCTTAGAGTCATTAACCTTTATACACTATCCTGAATTATATAAAACTCAAAGTAATCTACCTTCTAGAGTATATCTTTCACACTATTGAGATAGTATTGAGTCATACAGTGTTTATATACAGATTTCTAAAGTTAGCCTCTGATTGTGCTCATTAGAGAATATTTTCTTAGCTATTCATACTAAAATTTTGAAATGGTACTTCATATTTGACTTTTGCATTTTTTTTTAGATAATGCCTCCCAGCCTGAGACTAAAGCAATCATTGAAAATTTGATTCAAAAACAGGACTTCAGTCTTTCTGTTGCATTAGATGGTGGTTCAGTGCTGGTCACATACCCGTATGACAAACCAGTACAAACAGGTATGTAGAATATCAATTTATGTATATATTTTCTAAGCTTAGATAGGAAATTCCAATTAGGTAATGTTCCTTCTAAATTTTTTTTAAAAATTGTGAGCATTTGAGCACACTCCATGAGCAACAACCAACTTGGGAAGATTGTGCTTATATCAACAGCCCAGTTACTTGGAGGAGAGAGGTCAGATCTAATGATGGGCCAGCTTTATCCAGTGCAGCCATCTTGTCACATTTGTTCAATCTAGTTCACAAACATTTATTGAATAATTATTATGTCTATGGACATTGGGAATACAAAAGTGAATAAAACACAATGCCTGCCTCAAGAAACTCATACTGTGTTTAAGCAAAATTAGCAATACATGGGAATGCAAGCTGGTGCAGCCACTCTGGAAAACAGTATGGAGGTTCCTCAAAAAAATAAAAATAGAACTACCCTATGACCCAGCAATTGCACTACTAGGCATTTATCCAAGGGATACAGGTGTGCTGTTTCGAAGGGACACGTGCACCCCCATGTTTATAGCAGCACTATCAACAATAGCCAAAGTATGGAAAGAGCCCAAATGTCCATCGATGGATAAATGGACAAAGAAGATGTGGTGTGTATATATATACATACACACACACACACACACACACACACACACACACACACAATGGAGTATTACTCAGCAATCAAAAAGAATGAAATCTTACCATTTGCAACTATGTGGATGGAACTGGAGGGTATTATGCTAAGTGAAAAAATCATATGACTTCACTGATATGAGGACTTTAAGAGACAAAACAGATGAACACAAGGGAAGGGAAACAAAAATAACATAAAAATGGGGAGGGGGACAAAGCATAAGAGACTCATAAATGTGGAGAACAAACAGAGGGTTACTGGAGGGAGTATGGGAGGGGGGATGGGCTAAACGGGTAAGGGGCACTAAGGAATCTACTCCTGAAATCATTGTTGCACTATATGCTAACTAATTTGTAAATGTAAATCTAAAAAAATAAAAAATAAAACAAATTAATAAAAAAAAATTAGCAATACAGAATCGCTCTTCCCTGCTTTAAACCTTGACTGACTTGCTTGCATTTAAAACAAAAAAATTTTTTTAATGTTTATTTATTCTTGAGAGAGAGACAGAGCGTGGGTGGGGGAGGGGCAGAGAGAGACAGAGAGAGAGAGACAGAATCCAAAGCAGGCTGCAGGCTCTGGGCTGTCAGCACAGAACCTGACACGGGGCTCAAACTTATGAACCGTGAGATCATGACCTGAGCTGAAGTCAGATGCTTAACCTACTGAGCCATGCAGGCACCCCGTGACTTGGTTGCATTTAGATGAGTTTAACAATTGCTTCTTGAATCTCTCTGGGGCCATTGTATATGGAGGTAGTTTGTGTTGTTTAAATGCAGCTTATAAGGAATATTGTTATTAGGCCTTAATTGCCCTAAATGTAAGAAAACATACCAAGCAAGTTTGTATTTTAGTGTGGTGTCCTGTTGTGTAAACTAACCATTAGTACCTTCTAATACAAGGAAGATGTGTATCTTCTTAGTCTGATTGTCCTGGGCTCAACAGAACTATGTGGTTAATTATAATAATTCCTCAATGCACTTCAGTGGGGTTTAAGATTAACTAGAAGGAGAGAAAGATGACTTTTATATCCATGAAGTTGAACTTGGAGTAAGATTTTTTGGATTTCTCCAACTTCTGAATTTTTCTTTTTATAGTGGAAAACAAAGAGACTCTGAAGCATTTGGCATCTCTTTATGCAAATAATCATCCATCCATGCACATGGGTCAGCCCAGTTGCCCTAATAAATCAGGTAGGTATTTTCCATACCCTTTGTTCTTGTTGGTGCTTTCAGGGACCGAGGGTGTCTTACCTTAAGGTCTTGTTGAGCCTCTGTCTCTCAATGCTTTTGTAGATGAGAATATCCCAGGAGGCGTAATGCGTGGAGCAGAATGGCACAGTCACCTGGGCAGCATGAAGGTATGCTCTATAGAATACAGTGAAGTAGCGTATAATTGTTGGCCATTGAGTGACAGAATAGGTGACTTTTCTGATATAAGCAAAGTGAATGGCAGCTGCTTCATGGCTTTCTTGATAAGACAGCCCTCAACCTCTGGCAGCATTTTTTTCCACCATTTGAATCATTTTTAATTGTTCAGTTCAGTGACATTAATTACATTTAATATAATTAAACTAATCACCATTCTAAACCATCTGTTTCCAAAGCTTTTTTATCACCCCAGAAAGAAACTCTGCATCTGCTAAGCAATAACTCCTGATTCCGCTGGTAACCCCCCAACTCCTGGTAGCCTCTCTACTTTCTGTCTCTATGTTTTTGCCTATTCTAGATATTTCTTGTAAGTGCAATCATACAATATTTGTCCTTTGTGCCTGTCTTCTTTCACTTAGCGTAATGGTTTCAGGGTTCAACCATTTTCTTAGCCTGTATCAGTCCTCTATTGCTTTTTATGGCTGAATAATGTTCTATTGTATGTATATACCACATTTTGTTTATCAGTTTAACACTTGAGTTGTTTCTACCTTTTGGCTATAGAATAATGAACAAGTTGTACAGCATACAACTATAAGTTTGAGCCCTCATTTTCAATTCTTTGGGGTATATATCTAGATGTGGAATTGCTACCCATGTTCTAATTCTATGTTTAACTTTTTAAGGGACCACTGAACTATTTGATACATTCCCACCAACAATGTATAGGAGTTCCAATTTCTCTACATTCTTGTCAAAACTTATTATTTTTCTTTTTTTTTTTAATTATAGCCATCCTAGCAGGTATGAAGTGGAACTTTATTGTAGTTTTGATTTGCATTTCCTCAAACACTAATGATGTTGAGCATCTTTTCATGTGCTTATTGACCATTTGTACATCTTCTTTGGAGAAATGTCTGTTTCTCTATTGCCTATTTTATTTTGTTTTGTTTTTATTTATTATTTAAAATTTTTTAACATCTATTTACCTTTGAGAGACAGAGACAGAGCATGAGTGGGGGAGGGGCAGAGAGAGAGGGAAACACAGAATCCAAAGCAGGCTCCAACTTAACTGACTGAGCCCCCCAGGTGCCCCAGGTCATTGATACATCTCGAGTTGATTTTTGTATATGATAGGAAGTAGGATTTCAACTTCATTTTTTTGCATGTGGAAATCTAATTGTCCAAGCACCATTTGTTTTAAAGATTGTTCTTTCCCTTTGAATGGTCTTGGCACCCTTGTCAAAAATCAGTTGACCATAGATGTATGTGTTTATTTCTGGACTCTGAATTCTGTTTCACTGGTCTTTATGTCTATTCCCCCAGTATCACTGTTTTGAGCGCTGTAGCTTTGTAGTAAGTTTTGAAATTAAGAAGTGTGAGTACTCCAACTTTTTCCTTTTTCAAGATTGTTTTTGGCTATTCAAGGTGCCTTGCAATTACATTTGAATTTAATTGAAGATTGGCTTTGCTTTTCCTTTCTTTCTTTCTTTCTTTCTTTCTTTCTTTCTTTCTTTCTTTCCTTCCTTCCTTCCTTCCTTCCTTCCTTCCTTCCTTCTTTCCTTCTTTCTTATCAAAAAATGCTGTTGGAATTTTGTTAAGGGTTGTGTTGAATCTGTAGATCACTTTGGGTTATATTAACATCTCAATAGTATTGACTTTCTATTCATGAATGCAGTTATGTCTTTCCATTTACTTAGGTCTTCTTTAATTTCTTTTTGATAGCATTTTAATTGGTTGTCCATCCACTTCAGATTAGTAAGGAGTTGTTAGATGGGTAATTAGCTCATCATTTCATTAATATGTGCAACTAGAAATTTGACTTCATTCTCATCTCTGCCTGCCTTCCCTCCTTTATTTACTAAGAACTTACTATGTATGAGGTACTTTGCTATACTAGTGATAAATGAAATATATTTCCTGTCCCATTGTACAAATAACTATTTTACATAATTAATTGATTTGATCTAGAAGAGAGCAACTCTCAATGTGCCATAAGAAATTAAAGACAGAAAAGATTACACCTAATCAGAGATGTAGTCTTCTCTTAGAGAAAATGGCATTTGGGATGCAGAGATGGTGCAGCAGAACATTCTAGAAAGAGGAAGCAATATGGGCAGAGGTCAATAAGCAGTCTAGTTTAGTTAGAACAAGAGCCATAACAGAGAGCAGCAGAAGACAAGAATGGAAAGAGAGTTTGGGGTTTTGAACACTTTGTTTTAGTAAGGAATGGGAAGCCACTGAAGGTTTTGAGCAGGTATATAGTAACATGATTGGAACTGTGCTATGGAACAATTAATCTCTCTGTAGTGGGTTGAGATAGTTTGGAGGAAGGAAAGAGTGGCGTGGGGAGACTAGTGTAGAATTTCCTAGACAAACAAAAATGAGGGTCTGGGTTAGGGTGGTGACGATGGGAATGGAGCCACAGGATGAAGTCTCAGAGATATTGCAGAGGTGGAATTGACAGGATTTGGCAAATTATGGATGATGGCAAGAAACCGAAGTCAAAGACAAGAGATTTCATGTCTGCGTGAGGACATGAGTTCATACCATTAACTGAATAAGGAAAAAAAACAGGTTCGGGGGGAAAGGTGGTAAGTTAGGTTTGGAACCTGTCCACACCAGCAGTTGCTGTGCCTGGATAATTGCTATTCTGTAAACAGTGGCTGCCGTCCCCAGCAGTGGAAGGTACCAGAGGGTGAGTGCTTGTGCTTCTACCTCCAGAGCTCTGAGAACGGCTGACATTCCAGAGTTGAGAGGAAAGCTGGCCGTCTGCATGCACTTATTTATAAGGTTGTATTCAGCAAACCCTAGTCAACCTCCTCTACCTGGCAGGCACCATGGCAAGCACTGGAGATACAAAAGTGAATTAGACCTAGTCCCTAGTCTCAAGGACTCTCTTAGCAACAGCCATGTTTGTGACTGATTATAATACTGAGCAGTTTATTTGCTAGAAAATGCTTTACAGATTCTTTGCTTACATCACCCAGGTTTTCTTTCTATTCATTGTTGCATTACAAAGCCTCACTCCTACTTTTATGTGTTAATTTTTCTGCATTCGTTTTTGAATTTTATATTCCAGGATTATAGTGTCACCTATGGCCACTGTCCGGAAATCACAGTGTACACGAGCTGCTGCTACTTTCCCAGTGCAGCACAACTCCCTTCCTTGTGGGCAGAAAATAAAAAATCTCTTCTTAGCATGTTGGTGGAGGTGAGCCTTTCCCTTTTTAACTAGAAGCAAGCTCCCAGGAATATGTTCAATGAAAATCTTCATCAAAACATGTTCTTAATTTTTTACTAAAAATTTTATTATTTATTTTAAAAATATGTATGGAAAGAGTTTTGTTGAATTTATATCACCTAGGTCAGTGCCGTGACTTCACATATCTGGAATCTGCTGTAATTTAGATAATTTAACCCTGTGTGATGTCGCACATTTTTTTCACTTGAATCTCATGCATTAGTTACTTTGAGCGAGTATACTGTGCTGGAAAGTAAATCATTCAGGATATCAGAAGATTTGTGTTCCGACACTTTAGGCTTTGACTGTTATCAGAGTTCTTTTTTCACATATTTCATCTTTATGCTCTGAAGCAGTTTATGAGTAGCAAATGAGGTCAGAAGCAGTTGGGGAAGGACCAACAAGCCAAGTTTATGGGGGTTTTTTGTTGTTGCTTTGTTCATTTGTTTATTGTTTTTTATCATGCCTCAGGCTGTTGCCTCTGGAAATATCTGGAAACACAAATTTATATGTTGAATATTTTTTCAGGTCCACAAGGGAGTTCATGGTTTTGTTAAAGATAAGACTGGAAAACCAATTTCTAAAGCAGTCATTGTACTCAATGAAGGAATAAAGGTACACACAAAAGAAGGGGGCTATTTCCATGTACTGTTAGCCCCAGGCGTCCATAATATCAACGCCATCGCTGATGGGTATCAGCAACAACATTCACAGGTGAGAAACTCAAACTAAGTAGTATCATGTAAATTCTTATTCTTAATAGTACTTCTATTTTTCTTTGCAACTCTTGTGAGGAATAAAGAAACACAAGGTATAACCAACGCTTGCTTATGATACCTTGTTATCTTTCTAGGCTTTGGCAACACAAGGGAAATTTTTATAGCATTTTGTATACTTGTGATGACAATGACTCATCTCCTTGGTTTGGTATAAAGGCCTTAGGAATATTCCCAGGATACAGTATACCTTAAGGGAACTTTTTTTGTAATTCTTGCACTTTATCCCTCTAGGTCTTTGTGCATCATGATGCAGCTAGTTCTGTGGTAATAGTCTTTGACACAGATAACCGGATATTTGGTTTGCCAAGGGAGCTTGTGGTAACTGTATCAGGTAAAGAAATTTAAATTTTTAGTAGTTGAAGTTAAAACCGGTTCTGACATTTCAACTTGAGAGTGGATTGCCTCCCAATCACCTGAAGCTAATCACTTTTCTTCTAATACCTCCTTATCTAAACATTTTTTTGGATTTTTCTGGAACACTGTTCTCCCATATGTTCTCATGGCTTGCTCTTTCACGTGTTCAGGTCTATACGCAAATGTCACCTCCAGAGAGACACCTTCCCTGATGACCCTAGCTAAGACAGCACCCCTGTCACTCTCTCTACCCCACTTTTTTTATTATAGGACTTATCACCATTTGACATTATATTATATATTTAGTCATTTACTTATCTATATTCGATCTTTCCCACTAAAACATAAAAGCCTCAGAGAGAACAGGGAGTTTATCTACATCTCCTGCACCTAGAACCATGGCTGGCACATAGTGGGTCTTAATGAAGAGTTATTGACTGAATGAATGATTTGCTTTATATTAAGATCATAAGTCCCTTGGACTTTGACTTGTATTCTATTTTTTCAAGATCATAGAAGGAAGAGGAGCACCTGAGTGGCTCAGTTGGTTGAGCATCCGACTTGATTTCAGCTCAGATCATGATCCCGGGGTCATGGGATCGAGCCCTGCATCAGGGTCTGTGCTGAGTATGGAGCCTGCTTAAAATTCTCTCTGTCTCTCCCTTTGCCCCTCTCCCCAACTCGTGCTCTCTCTCTAAAATACAATACAGTACATCACGGATCCTGTTTTCTCCAGGATTAATATGTGGCATAGCTTGAATTACTGAAAGGTTAAAAAGTTAAAAAAAAAAAGTATAGTACAATAATAAATACTCTGTATTGTATCCTTTTGATACAGAGAACCTTGGCTCATTTCTAAGTGCAATTTGGACTTGACACAAAATAACCAAGTTTTATTACAGGGTGTGTGGCAGACAGAGTCTTAGTTAATAGAGAATGGTATATTGGAAATATGGTCAAATCATAGATACTAGTGTGGAATATTTAAAGTAAATAGTTATTAGCTTGAACCAGATAAAGTGTGAATAACTTAGTGGTTAGACGGACATGGGAGCTCTGAGTCAGCAATGGTTTAAATCTAGCTTTGCCACCCATTTACTGTCATGAACTTAATTTTTTTTATGATTTTGTTATTATTTCTGTTACTAAGACTCTTATTTTGATAACTTATGTACAAATATTTTAAATAAATGGGGGTTAGGGATGAGATAAAATTTGTTGGAAAGGAGCAGAAGTCACTGATTGATATAGAGCCAGTTGTAGAGCAATAGTTTGGCTTCATTGTGGTTATACACACACACACACACACATACACACACACACACACACACACCTACACACACATGCACATGGAAAGCTGTGGAAAAATATTCATGAGCGTTATTAAAAATCATCTCTGGTTAATGGAGATGTGTTGTGGAGTTTTGGCTTGGGGTTTTGGTATTTTTACTTACCTGTATTTTTTCTCTTTTTTCTTTTTTTAAAATTTTTTGTAATGTTTTTGCTTTTTGAGAGACAGAGCGTGAGTGGGGGAGGGGCAGAGAGAGAGAGGGAGTCACAGAATCCAAAGGGACTCCAGGCTGTGTGCTGACAGCTCAGAGCCCAATGCAGGGCTCAAACCCACAAACTGTGAGATCATGACCTGAGCCAAAGTCGGACGCTTAACTGACTGAGCCACCCAGGCGCCCCGTTTATCTGTATTTTTCTACACGTACTGCCTGTGTAATAATAAACAGTTGTTTTTGAGTGCATGAAATAAAAATAAAAGAAGTAAAGGGCATATTATGAAAAGCATCACTGTAAGCAGCTTATTCATATCCTTAAAGTGGAACACCACTCAAGTGGCAATTTTGTTTGATAGGTGCCACCATGTCAGCGTTGATCCTAACAGCTTGCATTATTTGGTGCATCTGCTCAATCAAGTCTAACAGACATAAGGATGGCTTTCATCGGCTCAGGCAGCATCACGATGAGTATGAAGATGAAATTCGCATGATGTCAACAGGCTCCAAGAAGTCCCTCTTAAGCCACGAGTTCCAGGATGAAACAGACACTGAAGAGGAAACCTTATATTCTAGCAAACATTGAAACAGACCTCGCACATCTCCCAGCATAAGTACCCAGCAAAATTACAGTTCCTTTTGGGAGACACTGCATTCAGAAGAGAGACTCTCTTGCTTCTTCAAAGAGCTTTGGGAAGTTAACTTGCTAAATTTGTATTCTCTGTGAATTTGGCTGGCGGTTTTGAACTTCCCCTCCTTTAAGTACTGTTACCTTAAAAAAAAAATCTGCTTTCTATTTATGCAGCAGAGATGGGACAGCCACTTTGTTTTTCTTTTTAATTTAAGATGAGCTGTTTGGAGCTTACGTTATAACTGCATAAAGCCACTTGGATCTTATATTTTGCACATCAGGTGTTTACTAGTGGCTTTAGCTTTTTTATTTTAAATGGCCAAAAGAATCCAGAAACATTTAGGCAGGGACAGCAGTCAGAATCTGACATAAAGCTTTAAAAACTCAAGGTTTCTCAACCTACTGAGAAGTACTTTTCTCTAGTTACTAAGCAGCTGGAGTTTCTCTTATTATTCAGGTTTAATGGAGGCTGAATTGATTTTTAAAATATATAACATTAGGAAATGAATACATGGGCTTCCGCATTTGGCTTTCTACTTGTTCCAAGGTTAGATCAGAACTGGTGGGCAGTGCTCTAAGCAGGACTTCACTACCTCTCTTATAAGGTTTGGCAAAGTTCTAATACCCCCATTTTACGGGAGAACTTGTTGACTTTGTTGTAAAAGATCTAAATGTCCATTTGAATAGAACTGAGAGGGAGATCTACCAAAAGCTAAAACTCGTGCGGCATATCTTTTAACTTGGTAAAATCCCACAGGTGCTGCTGCTTTTTATCTGTGAAGCACTAGATTATTCTAGGAATGCCTAATTCTTTAATATTTCCTAAATTTGAAACTTTTTCTGTGTTGTACACTTATGGCTTTCAGATGACCCGGCAATGTACAAGATCTGAATTCTACTGAAAATATCTGGAAGTGTGGAAGAGACCTACTTGCACGTCCTTAACCTACATTTGAACACAAAATAACTACAGTTCATGCTCCAGTTCAAGCCTACGGATATCCTACTGTTACTGAAATAGCTTGGCCAGTCTTATTCATATAGGTCTCTGCAAGTGATTGGGTTCTTTGTCCTAATGTTTCATTTGGCAGTCTCTTTTTGATCAACCAATTTTGTTAAAAGTTCAATTGAAAGCATTTAAATATGGCTCCCTCCATTAAAAGAAAATGTAAACTGTGGATTGCCGTGTGCTATAACACTGTGGTGAGAAAGTATCATCTTCACTGCCACTCAGGTTATTGCAAAGACCTGAAAGATTTGCATTTTATTGTGTCTGTCATATCATGCTATTCAATGGAATTGATGCTTTTTTTAAGTATGAGTCTTACCAATGATCTAATGGTTTAATACCTTTGAATGTTTTTAGTGGCCAACTTGCTGCTGAGTTTGTACTAAATCAGGGGATCAAAAAACTTGCTCTCATCTTTTCAAATTGTATTCTATATCCATTAATGTATCAGTCATCCCAAAGCCTTCCTCTGGAGTGGTTTACCACCCATGTAGGTCATTCCACGTTTTGTGAGGAATGCACCCGAAGTGGCTTTATAAAAAGAGATTTGGCTAAGCAGGAATAATGAGGTCATGATATTTGTTAGTATCTTCGATAAATTTGGGTGGTTCAAGGTTAAGCCATTCTGGTATTAATCCTATCATTAACAACTCTAAATTTTGAGCCCTTGCCACCCCATTCTCACCTGACCACATACACAGAACAGCTAATGCTTCATGAAATATATGTGATTTAACTTCTTCTAATAATACTTTACATTTTCTTTAAGGGGATGATGTGGTGGCATTGCTCTTTTGAGCTTTACTTTTAAGAGCGCAAAGTCAGAAAACCAACAAGGGCCTATGAGTGGCTGGCCCTGGTTGGGACATTGCAGGTGGAAATGAAACGAAGTTGATATGACAGCCTTTACTTTTTTAGCATTGGTCTTCAGTAGAGGGTGCCTTTTAAATTCATTTCTCTTTTGAGTTAAACATATCTTTAACTGTACATCACAGTGGCTGGAGTCCATGCCTTTTAAGCATGTATAAAAATTTTTTAGAAATGAACATACAAATAGTTCTTTTAGTAATTTTTCCTGAAAGTAAAACCAAATTCTGCTATAAATCTTGAATCTTTAATGAATTTCTAAATAATGCATCGCTCTGGAAAATAAGACCTTCTCAGCCTGTGTTACCTATGAACATGAATGTATAGGATCATGACTACTAAGATTGTGTTCTCAGCCCTGCTTTGTTTTTTATTTGTGGATCTAATCTTAGACCACATTAACTGCTTAAGGCATTGAAGCCATAGGGGATAGGGAATGCATTTCTTCAGTGTTTCTCCTAGAGACTTTCCATTTCCCTGGAGTCATGGAGGCAAGTAAGTATCACAGTATTAAGGAATTTGCCCAAATCTGAGTTGTGCCTTTCTTTCCTCACAAGGCATGTTTTTTGTCCTGGTGATCAGTTTGTAAGCCTTCTTCCCTCCCAGCTCCTTAATAAAGGCAAAGTGATTGAGTAGGTAATGTTCAAAGTGTCTGCCTGTGTAAATGTACTTGTTAATGTACGGTTAATGCAGTTCCATAAGATGAACTCAAGTTAATTTCAGAAGGAGAGACCTTTTGGTTTTGCTGTATTTCACTGAACACTTGCATAGTGTTTGGGATTCCATCCAGTTGAGGAATGCTTGCAATTTTCATTGGAGGGAATTTGCTTTGGGACTTTGTCATCCTCCAGAAAGGAAACATAATGTATATTCGGCCCAGTATGATTGATTGGTTAATCTTTGGTAACTTTCACCTGGACGGCATTTGCTGAATTAATGAATATTGAACTTAAAACTAATTATGAGTTGACAAATAAATAAAAGGTAGTCATATGCCTCAGCTTATTGTGTTTCTGAGCTAATACCAGGTTACTCAGTAACCATGACTTGCTCCCCTATATCCATTTATTCTCAATAGTAAATAGTTTTCTCGTCTTGTTGCCAGAAATGCACTTGTGCTAGGTTTTGTCCCTGCTGTATTAAAAGCTTCTTGGCTATGAATGCTGTAATGGTGCCCTGCCTTATGGTTCTCTGATAGAATTGTTTTTAACAATAGCAACTTTATTGTTACTACAAAAAATTCGACCGTGGTTGATGTTCAGTGATTTTCTATCTAGAAACTTTTTGGTAGCTCTTTGAGTTTCTGATTTGTTCTAACTAAAGCAGATTCTTTGGGGGTGGTTAGGGCCCTTGATTAATGTCAACTAAACTTGGATTTACAGTTCATGAAGAAATATCTCCCAACACCCATTTCTCCAATTTTTAGCATTGATTAATTAATATTCCATTTGATTTTCAGAATATTGTCCTAGTTGATTTTGATTAGACAGAACATATTATGAAATTGAAAATAGGCTACCATCTTAAGGCAATTGGATATAAATTATGCAAATATGTATGATTATGACTTTTATAAATGGTATAACATGAGTGCACTAGCTACACTCTATGCTGGCCATGCTGCAGATTTTCTGGAGGTATGACATAATGGTATTTTTTTATGCTCAGAGTAAAAATCAACTTTTCGCCTCTTTGTTTTTCCAGAGTGACATTCCCAGGCTCCAGAACAATTCTATAGCTATTCATATGAGGTGCCCAACACTCATTCATCTCAAGTGCTTCAGTCTTGGTTTATCTCATGCACTGTGCCTTCAAAATGAAATTTTTAAAAGGGACTTTAAATGAAGTTGAATAGTAGTTTTAAAAAAGTCAATCTGTGTAATTTATGTGAAATCTAATTGTAATGAGGTCGTTTCTGTTTTTTATATGTAAACAGATCTACTAATCCTGTATAAAGGTTATTTTATGATGTTTGTCTTTCTTTGTGTTTTGTCTCATAATCTTTTTTCAAAGGCAACAGACCAAAAAAAATTATTGTCCCAATTTGAAAGCTATGTATTTAGTTTTTCTACCTGTGCTAAGGGGAGAAAATAGTACCAGGCTAGGAATACAGAGTGTTACCTGTAGAATGTTTTTGTCTTCACAAATTGACTTGAAAGAAAGCTGTTTCTGAAATAATCCCATCTTATAATAGCCACAGTTCTCCTTTCTGTTTGTGGCTCAGCTAGATTGCTGTATGTCCAATCATTTCACAACAAACACCACAAAGCTGGCCACTGAAAAGTTTATGTATACATTTCAAACTTGTTTGTTAAAAATTTTATCCTTTTTCCAAATAAGCCACATTCTATAATGTGTCCTGCCACCTTAGGCACAGTGGTGATGAATTCACTGTCCCCTTTAAATTTAGCAATGATTTGTTGATACTGCTGGTCTAATAGGAATACGGAAAGCAAAGTTGTATAAAAATATGGGCTCTACTGACAAGGAACTCCTAGTCCAGACCAGAGAAATAGAAATGAAAATACACTTTACTTCCACAGTGATTGGTTCCTCTAAAAAAGAAAATCTCTGTGGCAGGGGAAGTATAACATGGAGATTCGAACGTGGACTTTGGAGCTGGACTGATCTGTGATTGATTCTTTGCTCTACCACTTGCTCCCTACGTGACCTTGCATTGTACAAGTTTCTCCACATTCTCTAAGTCTTAATATCTCTGCCTGTTAAGGAGTAATACCTGATAGGATTGTATTGACGTAATATTTAACTCAGAATTGAATGCCCATGGTAACCAGCATCATTTTTCTTCATTTGTCTGATCTTTTGAAAGAAAGGTGTTTTATCAAATATATGAACAGAGATCTGTTTACAGGTGGTCATTTTAATTTAGAAGAAATCCCTACACGTAAATACTAAAAAACAAAACAAAAAAAAAAGAGCTATGAAATTTTCCATTATGTAGTTCCATAGATTGTCTATAGCATGGCAGTAAAGTTTTAAAAATTATGCCAAATGCTTCAGATTTGTTTTTAAATGAAATTAGATTGTATTTATGCCTATTCAGTGAAAAGAGCCTTACTTAATCTGCTACAGGAAATCTGAATAGTGATAATGGTTCTTTTCCCCTCAGTGTTTGAAATGTTTTCCTGAATTTTTGTCAGGAGTTTTCTCATAACTGATCAAGAACCTTTTGGTTTCTACCATAAATGGTAATCTATCAGTGATGTTTCATTTTTCAGGTTTCTAGAAGCTAATTGTCCTCAGCAATTAAGCATGATGCTCAGTGCTAAATGAGCACTCAGTTATGAATAAATGCCATTGTGTTAGGCCTTCACCTCTAATTCTCACTTGCAGCTAGAACACCAACTGATTGTACGCTGTTTATTGCAAACCTCAGATACATGCATCATTAATTATTACCCACACTTAAAAGCAATGAAATCAGCATACAAAGCCCAATTTTAACTTCAATATTACAGTTTCCACCTACATTCATCAGTAGAATGTTAAAAACAAGCATGTTATTTCTTTTGCACTTTGTCTGGAGTCAGATGGAATCCTATTCCCTATTAACTGCATAGACAAATGTACACAAGGCAAGCAAGGAGCAGAAAGTTGTTCAAGTTTAGAGGCCAGGCTGGACAAGACTGAATACAGAAGGGTGAGAAGATTGAAAGTGTGGTAACTGGAAGTGGGAGTATATCGAGATGATTACCTCCATGTCAGCAAAGACAATTTATGGATTCAGTTAGAAGCAATAGGAAAAGGTTGCGTTGCAGTCAAAATGTAGGTGGAAAATAGTAGCCAATGGAGAAATTTAAGATGGAACATGTAGAAAGAGATTGCAGCTTAAGTAGAAATTGTTATAACATGGATTATATTCTGTGACTGTCATCAAGATTGACCAAAAGCAAAGGGGTCATGGGGAAAGATCTAGATTGCTAGATCTGAACCACTACTATTTTTGAGTTTTTGAAGTTATTCCAATGTATATAATTATTATTGTCTATTAGGTATTATTCCAGTAGGGTTGTTTAAGATCAAACAGGCTTTTTTTTCAAGAGTTTGAAAGATGTGAGGTGCCCATAATAATTGATCCTAAAGATAGAGAATGGGATAGGTGGAGAGTGGGCTGATTATGGTAATGGGTGAATTGGACAAGTCGTGGATTTTTTAGAAAATAATTTTAGAATAGTTTTAGGTTTACAGAAGAGTTGCAAAGATAATGTAGAATTGACTACTGGGTTTTTACTTGGAAGATGTGGATGTCCAGAGGGCAACAGGGGAAGGGTTGTATATATAGTCTTGTATTCAGCAGAACTTGAATGGAACAAAGGGACTGATCACAGCAAATAAGGTGTCTAGAATCTAGCCAGGCAGGCACAGCCTGCGTGGTCCTGGCATCACGCCATGTGGTACTACCTCTAGGTAACTGAGTTAAACTCAATTCTTCTCTAGAGGAAGGCATTTCCATCCTAGATTTGGAGGAGACCTCTTGATTTTTCAAGGGCAATGACCAAACACAGGCAAAGATAACCAAGCACGTAGGGAAATAAGACACCTCCAGTAAGAAAGCAGAAAAAGTTCTATGCTGGTTTCAGATGCTGACATCTGAAAACACTGTAAAACAAATATACTTACTATTTTCAAAGAATAAAAGATAAGCCTGAGACTATAACAGGAAACTATAAAATAATAAAACTTCCAGAAGTAAAAGTACAGAAGTTAAAATGCACAGTTATAATGGCAGATTGGACACAGAGAAGCAATGAACTTGAAAATAGATCCATAGAAACTCTCTCTTATGCAGCACAGAGACAAAAAGGTAGAAAATATGAAAGACAGGGTCAAAGTGTGGACTGAACATAAGACTAATACATGTTTGATCACCAGCGTTCTAGAAGAAAAGGGGAGAAAGAATAGAACATAAACTATTTTGGTACAATGATGCAGAATTTTCCAAAATTGATAAATGACATCTGTAGATTTAAGGCACTCAATCTAAGCAAGAAAAGGTAAGCACCCACAACTAGGCACCTGAATGAAGCCGCTAAGCACCAAAGACAAAGAGAAGAAGTGGTCAGAGAGAAAAGTTAACTTCAAAAAATAAGCAGTTAGACTAAAAGAGACTCACTCCCAACAGTGGAAACCAGAGTACAGTAAAATTAAACTTTGAAGGTGCTGGGTAAAACACTAAATAGCCTCCAACATAGAATTCTATATTGAGCAAGTCATTCAAGAATAAAGGTGAACGACCAGGTAGCTGAAGACATTGGTGAAGCCCAAGCTACCTGTCTTCCAATATTTCATTGTAAAGTAATGCAAAAAACAGGAAGGAAAAATGAAACCTACACAAGAGCCACACTCTCAGCACAACCTGAAGTCAAAGAATTTCGAAATGCCAAACTACCTAAATAAAATGAGAAAAATCATCAAATCTCGGCACGTACTTCCATATGCCTGCCCCAACACCACACCTGTGCAAGGCTTTGTGGAGAGAAGGCAGATGGAGATGAACAGCAAGAAAGAAAAGAAGGGCCTAATGTTAGTCTCAAACTACTGCCAGAAAGACCAAGTCCACTTTCAGTCTGAATGGTCTAAAAACATGTCCAAGTAGATCAGAGTACAAACTATAGAGAAGAGGCTTCAAAGTGAGCACAATTCAAAGGGGGTAGGCATGATTTAAAGGGACAGCTTTGAAACACAGAGCTTCTGGTGAAGGAAAATTTGACAAGTGATGAGAAAGAAAAGAAGCAAAGAGGGATGTTTAAGAGTCCTGCAACTTACAACCTCTCCCTATCACCAAAATAAATCCATAAAAAAATCTAAAGTACCTGGATTTTGCTAGATTGATGGAAGAGACCTCAGCCATGAAGCATGAAAATACGAATGACAGATATGGATATTGACAAAGAAAAAACAAACTTGTCACCACTCGCAGATTTGATTATGCATGTGAAAAATACAAAATAATCTACAAGTAAATTAGAAATAATAAGATAATTTAGTTCTACTTCCAGCTATAGATGAATTGGCTTGAAACAAAAAAGACCTTCCCATCAGGAACAATTAGAAAATCTGGATTTAAAAACAAAACAAGGGGCGCCTGGGTGGCGCAGTCGGTTAAGCGTCTGACTTCAGCCAGGTCACGATCTCGCGGTCCGTGAGTTCGAGCCCCGTGTCGGGCTCTGGGCTCATGGCTCAGAGCCTGGAGCCTGTTTCCGATTCTGTGTCTCCCTCTCTCTCTGCCCCTCCCCCGTTCATGCTCTGTCTCTCTCTGTCCCAAAAATAAATAAATGTTGAAAAAAAAATTTTTAAACAAAACAAAACAAAACACTTGTTTGAAAGAGTGAAGAACTACTAAGGTAACAAGGACTTATGGGGTCAAGATCCTAGAGCAAAGGGAATTTAGTGGTGAACATGACAGTCAAGTCTCACCTTGAGGGATTTGTTGATTCATAACTGAATCTGAGAGTCATAACTAACTGAGAGTTACAGGTACGTAGTAGCAGAGAAGGCAGGCAAGAGGCTGAGAACCCAAACAGAAGCTGTAGCCAGTGTCACTGGGTCGGGGGAAAATATGAATGCAGCACTTATCAAGGAAGGGGGCACTGGTCAACAGGCTTTCAGTTAGGACACTTGGGTGGCACATTAGAAGTAAGGGCAAATTAGAAACGGACCAATTTTTACAAACCCAGAATCCTACTTGGTAAAAGTCCCAGCCCATACTTGAGTAGGCTGGTGTGCCCCTACCTGAACTGCCTGTGTGAAGTGCAGTAAACTCTCTGGAAGAAGATATCATCTGGGGCCTCAAATGATTACTACAAATTTTAATTTAGAATATGTAGCATCCAATTGAAAGTTATTTTTATTGTCAAAAGACACTATCAAAAGATGAAAGATCAAGAGAAAAAAATAGAAACAGTTCCATAGGAGTTACAGATTTTCATTTATCAATCAGAAACTTAAAAATAATGGCAATGAATAAATGCAGAAAGAAAAGATGAATTTTAGCAAATAATTAAAATCTATTAAAAATTAAATGGAAGTTTTTCGATTCTGGACAAAATGGACTAGATGTATTTCTCTTCAATTCCTCCCACTAAGCACAGAAAGGGTGGAGAGACAGAGGCAAACCAGTTAGGGACCTCTGTACCCAAGAAGCGACATGTGGTGAATTCCTTGGGTTTTCTTTCTGCCCCATATATCCCATAGTGGGTGTTGCATTATATATCCCATAATGGAGAAGCTGGCAATCCAGAGATGCCAAAGGGTGCAGACAGAAAAACCCCAAAAGAAAATGCATCTGTAGCCAAAGGACACCGGAAGGGGCAGCCTACGAAGGTGCAATAATTTTAGACAATAATTGCCCCGCTCCAGGCAAATGCTACCAAAAACAAACAAACAAACAAACAAACAAACAAACAAACAAAAAACAAGGCCCATCTCTACCCCTTACAGCAATGGCTGAGCAGGAAGCCTAGACTCCACCCTCACCTGGCTGTAATAAAGCCAGGATGGGTGGGTAGTGTCAAAGAAGGCCCAGGTGGAGAGCCAGGACCTCCACACAGCACAGTGGTAATGAGGCCCCCGTCATGGTGTCACTGAGGGCCATCTGTGGAAGAGTAACAAGGCACCCCCACCCACCACCTGGGCTATCAACAGAGGCCAGGGGAGAGTCTGAACTTCTTTACTTCAACCTGGTAGTAACAAGGCAGTTCCCCACCACCCCCACCAGCACAATGTCAGAGGAGTTCTGCTTAAACAGAAGCTTTAAATAAGATTCAGGGTCTTAAAATATCAAGGATTACAACTTAAAAATCATTAATTATACCAAGAACCCAAAGAATTTCAACTTGAATGAAAAAAAAGATAATCAACATGCAAATATCAAGATGACACAGATGTTGGAATTATCTTATAAGGACATAATAAAAATATTGTAATGAGCAATTATAAATAAACTTAGAACAAATGATAAAAAGAGTCTCAGCAAAGAAATAGAAGGTTTGTCTAGGTGCCTCAGTTGGTTAAGCATCTGACTCTTGATTTCAGCCCAGGTCATGATCCCAGGGTCATGAAATTGACCCATACGTCAAGCTCCATGCCGAGCGTGGAGCCTGCTTAAGCTTCTATCTCTCTCCCTCTCTTTCTGCTCCTCTACCTAGCTTGCATGTTCTCTCTCTCTCTCTAAAGTTTTTTTTTAAGAAAAAAAGGAAATAGAATATATGAGGAACCAAATGGAAATTTTAGTTCTGAAAAATACAAAAAATGAAATGAAAAATTCAGCGAATGGGCTCGCTATCAGAATGGAGGGAAGAGAGGAAAGATATGCTTGTCAGTGAACTTGAAGACAGAACATGGAAATTACCCAATATAAAAAACAGAAAACAGAAAGAAATTAGTAGAGCCTCAGGTATAGGTAGGACACTAACAAAAGATCTAGCATTCATCTCATCAGAGTCCCAGAGGAAGAGGAGAAACAGTATGGGGAAGAAAAAGTAGTAGAAGAAACAATGGCTGAAAATTTCCCAACTTTGCCAACTGACATGAACCTAGGATTCAAGAAGCTGAGCAAATCCCAAAGAGGATAAAACCAAAGAAAACCACCTTAAGATGCATTGTAATTGCCTTTCTGAAAACAAAAGAAAAATTTTGAAAGCAGTGATAGGGAAAAGACACCTTAGCGATAGTGGAAAAACCATTCAAAGAACAGCCAGTTTCTCATCAGAAACGTGGAAGCCAGAAGAAATTGGCACATTTTTCAAGTGCCAAAGAAAAAAAAAATTATGAACCTTAGCTTCTATATCTGGCAACAATATCTTTCAGGAATGAAGGGGAAATCAAGATGTTATCAGATGAAGAAAAACAAGTAGAATTTGTCTCCAGCCGACCCACTCTTTAAAAAAATGGCTAAATGCCATTTTACAAAGCCGTAATCATCAAGACAGTATGATATTGACACAAAAACAGACCATACACCAACGGAATACAATAGAGAACCCAGAAATGGACCCACAAATATATGGCCAACTAATCTTTGACAAAGCAGGAAAGAGTATCCACAGGAAAAAAAGACAGTCTCTTTAGCAAATGGTGCTGGGAAAACTAGACAGCAACACGCAGAAGAATGAAACTGGACCCCTTTCTTACACCATACACAAAAATAAATTCAAAATGGCTGAAAGACCTAAATGTGAGACAGGAAACCATCAAAATCCTACAGGAGAAACAGGCAGCAACCTCTTTTATCTCAGCCACAGCAACTTCTTACTTGACATGTCTCCAAAGGCAAGGGAAATAAAAGCAAAAATGAGCTATTGGGACTCATCAAGATAAAAGTTTCTGCACTGCAAAGGAAACAATCAACAAAACTAAAAGGCAACTGACAGGGCTTGCTCCGGCAGCACATATACTAAAATTGGAAGGATACAGAGAAGATTAGCACAGCCCCTGTGCAAGGATGACACGCAAATTCGTGAAGCTTCCATATTTTTATGTGGATCTTGAGAAACTCAACAGCAGACCATGGGGGAATGGAAGGGAAAAAATAGTTACAAACAGAAAGGGAGGAGGGCAAACCATAAGAGACTCTTAAATACAGAGAACAAACTGAGGGTAGATGGGGAGGTGGGGGAGAGGGAAAATGGGTGCTGGTCATTGAGAAGGGCACTTGTTGGGATGAGCATTGGGTGTTACACATAAGCAATGAACCATGGGGATCTACCCCAAAAACCAAGAACACACTTTACACACTGTTATGTTAGCCAATTTGACAATAAATTTTATTTTTAAAATAAATAAAAAAAATTTTTAATAAAAAAAGGCAACTGACAGAATGGGAGAAGATATTTGCAAATGACATATTGGATAAAGGGTTAATCCAAAATCTATAAAGAACTTACCAAACTCAACACCTGAAAAACAAATAATCCAATGAAGAAATGGGCAAAAGACATGAATAGACACTTTTTCAAATAGGACATCCAGATGGCAGACACATGAAAAGATGCTCGACATCACTCATCATCAGGGAAATAAATGCAAATCAAAAACACATTGAGATACTACCTCACACTAGTCAGAGTGGCTAAAATGAACAACTCAGGAAACAACAGATGTTGGTGAGGATGTGGAGAAAGGTGAATCCTCCTGCACTGTTGGTGGAAATGCAAACTTATGCTGCCACTCTGGAAAACAGTGTGGAGGTTCCTCAAACAATTAAAAATGGAATTACCCTACAACCCAGCAATTGCACTACTAGGAATTTATCCAAAGGATACAGGACTGCTGATTAGAAGGGGCACAGGCACCCCGATGTTTATAGCAGTGCTATCAACAATAGCCAAATTATGGAAAGAGCCTAAATGTCTATTAAGTGATGAGTGGATAAAGAAGATGTGGTATATATATACACAATGGAATACTACTCGGCAATGAAAAAGAATGAAATCTTGCCATTTGCAACAACGTGGATGGAACTAGAGGGCATTATGCTAAACAAAATAAGTCATTCAGAGAAAGATATATGATTTCAATCATATGTGGAATTTGAGAAACTTAACAGATGACCATAGGGGAAGGGAATGAAAAATAAGATAAAAACAGAGAGGGAGGCAAACCATAAGAGACTCTTAAATACAGAGAACAAACTGAGGGTTGATGGGGTGGGAGTGGAGGGAAATGGGTGATGGGCATTGAGGAGGGCACTTGTTGGGATGAGCACTGGGTGTTGTATGTAAGTGATGAATCACAGGAATCTACTCCTGAAGCCAAGATTACACTGTATGTTAACTAACTTGAGAAAATACATACATACATATATACATACATACATACAGCACGCTTACTCAAGAAAACGACTAAATGAAATTCTTGAAACAGAAATGAAATGATAAAAATGATAAAAGAAGGAAACTTGGAAGTCAGGAATGAAGAAAGAAAAATGGAAAGAGTAAAATAAGTGTAAATACAGTCATCTCTCCTTCTCCTTTTGTATTCTATAAATTATGTTTGACAGTCAAAGCAAAAATGATAACATCTGGTGTGGTTCTCGATGAATGTAGAGGAAGTCTTAAAAACAGTCATAACTGGGAATGGGTAAACAGACAGGTATCATTTAAACACCTTTACTGGAGGTAACTTGTACATTTCACTTGAACTGGTAAAATGTGGACACAGGTCGACTGTGATAATTTACGTATCTAGAAAGGGTGGCTTTGGAAGGCTGATTTTGACAGGTTGAGGGTGAAGGATAAGGTACATAAAAGCAGCATACACTTTCTAGATTTGGCAGCTGAAAAAGAAAGAAGGCTGGGACTTGAACTGCTGTAGACAGGAGAACAGGCGGCCAGTGGAGAAGAGCACTTATGTCAGAGTGGAATAACTAGGCAGAGAGAGGATGGAAGGGTTGGCCTTGGGAAGAAAAGAGCCTCTGGCTCTGAGAAGGGAAGAGGTTGGCTGAAGACACCTATTGAGAAAAGGTGAGGAAAACAGGGAATTACGTCTAATGATGACTTTCTTCTCAGCCAAGCAGGCCCCTGCTGAGAGAGAGGATAAGCCGAATCCAAGGCGATGATACAGGTTAGGTGTTCCGCCCGAGGGTATGAGCTCCAGAACAGACATTCAGGCAGTGTCAGGGAGTAAAACTCGTTTTCAGTCCCACTGCTCAAAAGCTGTGAAATGATAATTGACCGCCAGGTGGCGGTGTCTGTGGAAGCTCACGTATCCCATCGGCCCTGGCGCCGGGGCGGAAGAAGGTGTGGAGCTAATTCTCTGATTCGCATCGCCTCTACTCTCCTATCCCGACTGACGTTGGATAACAAAGATGGCTGCAGGAACCAGCAATTATTGGGAAGGTAAGGGCGAGCGTTACTGTGTGGGTCTCGCCGAGAGGCAGAAGGGCTGGGTGAGGACGGGTCTTGGGAGGTGGCAGAGAAAAGAGCCTGACCTCCGGAGTGGCCGAGCCGACGGGTGAGGCTTGTCTAGTGGGAGCCCCGGGCCTGGGGGCTGAGGAGACCGAACGGTCTGGGGCAAGGGGTTACCTGAGAGGCTTCGGGACCTGGAGCAGGGGCTGGGCGGAGAGAGCTGAGCGCGGATTCAGAAGAAGAGGGTTCTGAGCCGCTGGAGGAGAACTGGGTTGAGAGGCTAAGCGAAGTTGGGCGAAGGGGCTTGGGGCACGAACTCTGAGAGGAGACGAGTTTTGAGCGAGAATATCCCAAGCCCAGGAGGCAGGAAGAGTCAGCGTTTTAAGAGTTGAGGTCACTGTTGGACAATTGAGTAGGATAAGGGAAAGAAGGAACTTGTCAGTCCGGTCCGTCGGGGGAAGTTGTATGAACGAAGTGTCTCCTACTGGGTCCCCTTGGCAGCTTCAGGCTGCGACTTCGAGGATTGGGTGTCGAGTCGCGTTTGAAGGCAGAGGAAATAACTTTACCCTCTGCTGTGGAGATGAGTTTGTTATAAAGAGAAAGTTGAGAGAACCCCTGTGAATTGCAAAGATTGCATTTACTATATTTCTGCCAAAAAACCGTCTTGAGACTTGACAAGTACCTTTCTTTACTGAAAATATGTTCCGATAAAGCGGGCTCATGTAAAACTCACTCCCGGACCATGGCAACCAAGGATGAGTGAAGGCTCATCTTTTTCTTTCAGTTGCCTCTGCTTTATTACAACAGAAACTACTCTCTGAATCCTTTTTCTCTTTTAACCTATTTCCTGTTGCTACCCTCTGAAGTCTCTTGGAAACTACAAGTAACAATATTGTCACTATCAGCCACTCGGTCTAAGAGCTTAATTCTAAGTTCATCCATACTTGCCTGTCATATTTTCTTTTCTTTCTTTTTAATTTTTTTAATGTTTATTTGTTTTAGAGAGAAAGAGAGAGAGAGCACGAGCAGGGGAGGGGCAGAGGGAGAGGGAGACACAGAATCCCAAGCAGGCTCCAGGCTCTCAACTGTCAGCACAGAGCCTGATGCGGGGCTGGAACTCATGAACCGCAAGATCATGACCTGAGCTAAAGTCAGAGGCTTAACCAGCTGAGCCACCCAGGCACCCCTTGCCTGTTATATTTTCAAAATACTTTCATTTGATGTTTTCTACTAGGGAAGACAGTTACTAGTTACAGAGAAGCGTGGTTTAAAACGTGTATTGAAATGCCTATTTGAAATGTGTGTACTAGGTAGAAAATATTTTTAACTTATGTACAAGTGGCTATTGTTATCTTTAATACTAGTCATTAGGCTATAGTGGGGTTTTTTTTAAACATTTTTATTTATTTTTGAGAGACAGAGAGACAGAGCATGAGTGGGGGAGGGGCAGAGAGAGAGAGGGAGACACAGAATCCGAAGCAGGCTCCAGGCTCTGAACTATTAGCACAGAGCCCAACGCGGGGCTCGAACCCACGAACTACGAGATCATGACTTGAGCCAAGTCAGCCGCTTACCGACTGAGCCACCCAGGCGCCCCAGGCTATAGTTTTTTGAAGCTCCATTCTATAATAATTATAGCAGCTTATTACTGACGACCTACTCTGTGCCCGGTGCTTTAAGCACATGATTACTCATGCATAGAAAAACCCTGAAGGTAAGGAGTTTAAAAAACAAAAAGCTGAGGTTCATAGGTTAAGTAGATTTTCACTGAATCTCAGAGCCAGTTCTCAGAATCTCAGAACATTAGGCTTAGCTAAGATTCTAAGGCTGTATTATACTGCTTCCTACTTCTGGTTGCTGATAAACATATTGAAATAATATTTTGTATTCCTTATTCATGAAAGATGAATCCTTACGATGTTCCTTTCTACATTTCAGCCCTTTTATTTTGACCTCCACTTTACGATAAATGAGAGTACTCCCATCTAGAAGTAGCTTTCCAGACTGTGGCTTCTCTCCCTCAACCACTAGGCCAAACTACTATACCAGTGTTTCTGTTTGCTTCTGTTCTTTTGAAACTTAGGCTCTTATTTTGTCATACTTATATTTGACCTTGTTGATGGCATATTGTTTGTTGTTAATTTAAGCCCCTCTAAGTTTCTTTCAGTAAACTTATTGAAAGACCATTTTTTAATCCTTTGTTAATGATTATTTTTTATTAAGCCTCAGTTACTAAGTCATTCTAAGAATTTCATAAGCTTTGGAATATAAAGAGATAGGAAAATCTCTGTCAAAAACAGTGATGGTTTTTCTCTTTTATAAAGTTAGTTGGTAAGTTAGTGTAATGTTGGTCATAAACCATACTCGGTTTCTTTATGATTTGTGTTCTCTTCTGTTTCCCGCCAAATTACAAAATTTTAGTCATTGTTACAGAAATAATCCAGGGATGTTAGAACATTTGTTGTCTAGCTGTCTTTGGAATACCGGTGAAATTTTTCACCTCTCCCTGTTTCTCCCCTTCTTGACCCATCTGAAGTTTAAATGAGAGACAATTTGCTTTTCTGGGTAAATCTTTGGTTTTCTTTTTTAACATTCTTTATGGGAGAAACTGCCTCAATTTATGATTATTTTCATAGTTTGTTTCTTCAGAATAGCTGTGTGATTTTTATGTCTGCTGATGGACTCTGTGTTTAACTATTTGCTTTCATGATTTTGTTAAAGATCTCAGGAAACAGGCTCGACAGCTGGAAAATGAACTTGACCTGAAACTAGTTTCCTTCAGTAAACTATGTACAAGTTACAGTCACAGCAGTACTCGAGATGGAAGACGCGACAGGTATAGGTACTACCAGATTCTGTCTCTTATGCCTTAAACCATATAATTTCTTGAAAGCATTAAAAAATAAACTAAAATATATAATTCTGTAACTTGGTCTATTGGTGAGTTTTTGATATTTTTTTGTTATTGTTTATATTTTAGTGGTTTATAAAAATTCTTAATCCTTGAGACTAGCATTCATTTGGGATCCTTAAGTAAAGGTCATAAGGATGTCAGGAGGAAAATGCTAAGGCTTAAGAATGAGTTTGCATCAGAGATAAGTTTCTAGTTCAGCCAGTGTAAGGAAATGTGGTTGATTTTCCCACGTTGTCTGTCTGTCTGTCTTTCATTTATTTTTGAGAGAGAGAGACAGAGCATGAGCAGAGGAGGGGCAGAAAGAGAGGGAGACACAGAATCTGAAGCAGGCTCCGGGCTATCAGCACAGAGCCCGATGCGGAGCTTGAACTCAGGAGCTGTGAGATCATGACCTGAGCCAAAGTTGGATGCTCAAACAACTGAGCCACCCAGGTCCCCCCCCCCCCTTTTTTTTTTAAGCTTACTTATTTATTTTGAGAGAGAGAGACAGCACAAGTGGGGGAGGTGCAGAGAGACAGGGAGTGAGAGAGAATCTCAGGCAGGCTCTGCATGGTCAGCACAGGGCCCGACGCAGGGCTTGAACTCATGAAACCATGAGATCATGGTTTCGGCTGTGCCAAAATCAAGAGTTGGACGCTTAACCAACTGAGCCACCCAGACGCCTCTGCCCACGTTGTATTTCTTATATCTTCTGATTGCTAAATGGATCTGAGAAACTACCCAAATGTAAAGTATACATACTGCTATTCTGGTGTTTTAGAATGAATCTAATGCATTGTGTATCTTCACTATTAATCATCCAAGCTATTTTAAATTTGGGGTTTTTTTTGAGAAGCTTGCATACTACTGTATTGAACATATGGAAGATGTATTTTTATCTTTGAATCTTATGCTCACTTAGGCCATCCCCTTGTTTAAAAAACTGTTAGGAAATAGTCACAACACTTAGGAAGGTATGAAGAATAATGGATCCTCATGTGCCTGTTTCCCACTTGAAGAAATAATCATTACCAATTCAGTTGAAGTCCCTGTTATCATCCCATTTTCTACTTCTTCGTAATCTATACATTATGTTTGTGTTCCTAAAAAATTTATAGTATCTTACTAGTTATTTTGCAGCTCGTGTTTTTAACATTATCTGTGTTTAAGCTATGGATGCATTTAACTGTGGTATATTTATTTGCTACATGTAGTATCATATTGTGATAGTGTAATTGTGTATTATAATCTGTAGATGGACATTGTTTCTAATTTTTGCTAATTAATAATTTTAAGGGCTGACACAGTGTTCATCATGTATCAGGTACTGTTTTAAGAGCTTTATATGAAGGCTGGTAGAACATCTTTACCTCTAAAAATGTTTCTGTATATCTAGCAGTGGAATTGCTAGTAGTAGAGCTGTTAGTTGTTATCCGCTCTTTATTTCCCATACTTTTCTGAGGATTGGCAGTGGGGTGGGATTATCCTCAGCTACTAATAATAAAACAAAACAATAAATAAAACAATAAATAAATAAATAAACAAAACAAAACAAAAACAAAAAGTATCTGGATTTGAGCCCAGATCTTCGTATCTTCAGAGCCTATGCCCTAAACCTTTCTATGCACATTCCAACAAAAGACTCATTTCAACACTACAGCCAAAGTATTGCTTCTTTTTAATAAGGGCACATTATTAAAGAATTAAAGATAGCAGGGCCAACATATTGATTCTGGGACCTAAAAGTAAGCTGTTGGTATATCACATAGCTTTGATTGCATTACATTGCTTTGGACTTGACTTAGCAAGTAAAGAAAACGAGGGATGTTCTTTTGTACGAATAAACTTAAACTTATTTTACCACAGCATTTTTCCTGAATTTAAGTCTCCCATATATACTATGCCAGTGAGTATACAGTTTTAAAACTATGAATTGTTAAGAGATACAGTTACATAATGATTTTTCTATATTTTCTGTGCTTCATGAACTTAATACTTTTACAACTCCTTTAAAGGGAAAACTAACTTGAAAACATTTCCTCAGAAATTCTACACCAAATTGGGACTGACTTTGTAGGTTCTTATAGCCTAACTCTCCCTTTCAATAAGAAACGTAAGGCCAGGGAGGATCAAGATGCGATATACATTCTAAAGTGTTTTATTATTGCCCAGATTGAAAGCATGTCATAATGCATAAACTCAGTGATGATCAGAATTCTTCATCTAGGAGTAATTTTTTTTTTTTTTTACTTTCTCTATTTTGAGAACTTTATGGTCAATGAATCATCACACATCTATAAAATGAATTAAATTTAACTGAACCTGAGTTAAATTTAACTGAATGGTGAATATAGAGATTGTCTTCTCATTCATTCAAGTATTTAATGAGTTATCTACCATGTGCCAGGCACTTTTCTAGGTGCTTGGCATATATCTGTGAATAAGACAAGCAGTTTCCCTCTTCATGAGGCTTACCTTCATTGACCCATTGTTCTTTTTCATATATCTGGTAGAGGAGGCTCAGCATTTTTGCCTGAGCACATTCTGAGAGATAACCACAGAACTTTGGGTTGGCCCTAACGTATAATAAAGAACTAGATATTTTGATATATTTTAAGGCAAGTAGCAAATTGAGATTTTTTTTAAGTTTATTTTGAGAGAGAGAGAGAGAGAGAGAAAAGGAGGGAGGGAGGGAGGGTGGGAGAGGATCCAAAGCAGGCTCCCTGTTGACAGTGCAGAGGCCCATACAGGGCTCAAACCCACGAACCACGAGATCATGACCTGAGCTGTAGTCAGACACTGAACTGACTGAGCCACCCAGGTGCCCCACAAATTGAAATGTTTTAAGAAATAAAAATTTGGACCTAGTTAAACATCTTAAAGTAGAAGTCCTTTTTATTAGCTACTTTTTGGTTATTTGATTGCTTATTACTATTGCTGTGAAATTATATGTAGAAAAGGGAAATAGCTAAGGTACTTTTTTGATGTTAAACTGATGACTTACTCTGTTTTCATTCACCACACCCAAGCACTGTCACAGGACAAGCCAAAGTCTTCAGTAAGATTAAAGAGCATAGTCATTGCCTGAGTACTTATCTGTTTTCAGTATAACTGAGATCTCTTTTGAGATGCTCATAGGATAATGCATACCATTTGCGGATCTGATGAAGGCTAGTGGTTTTTCTGAAGAGGCAGAACAAATTTTCTGGACATCTGGTTTTAGAATTTGAATCTGTCAAACATAAGTTTCACTTATAAAAAGTTAGTTTTTTTGACTGGTTATTCAGATTTTAGAAGAGCTCGCATTTTTTGTAAAAGAAAACTGAAACAGTTTTGTAATATAAGTAGAAATGTTGAGTGTTGGTACTGAAACTTCCTTGCTGGACATGGCCATCTATATTAGACTTAAAGCCAGTACTGATTACTTAATAACTAGTTTTCCACGGATCATGTAAATCTTAATTTTATTTCGTTTCGGTAAGAGTCCAGCCAAGAAGAGAGAACTTAATTTGAGGAGCCATGATTGCTTAGGGGTAAAAATTTAAAAAACGATTCCCAAAGATCCCATAAAATAATCCATAATACCTCTTACACCTCCTTTTATATGTGGTACTACTTAGTTCTACAGTTCTGTTTCACATAATTTGTTCTTTTAGATTCAGCATTCAGTGGGCACTGCCATAGCTTAAGTTACTTTCATTTGGGAAATTATAAACAAGCATTTGAAACTTCTTTACATTATTAAGAGTAGATGTATTAAAGCTCAGAAAAATCTTATATATAATTATATTTTATACTGAATTTAATATTTGGGACATGTGTGATCTTTATAGGAAAACTTCTATGAAAACTGTAGCTTCTTAAAAAATAAGTCTCTGGGATTCCACTTGACCTCTTTAAGAATCACCTTATTATTTTAAGTATGTTTTAAAGGATTCGGTTTAAGTAATGGATTCTCTTTACTGGTTCCTCTCTTTAGCTCTGACACAACACCCCTTTTAAATGGATCAAGCCAAGACAGAATGTTTGAAACAATGGCCATTGAGATTGAACAGCTTTTGGCAAGGGTAAGTACTTTCTGCGAAATGACTGTTTTGCTAGTTACTAGGTTAGTCACTTGTTAGCTATGGTACTCGGTTATATTAATGCAGACATATTTATTGAAATCACCTTTTCATCCAAGATATGTGCCTCCCCAGGACACTTGAATTTTCATTACAGCCATTCTCAAGTCTTTTGGGTGTTATTTTTAGCCTTTATAGATTATTGAGGGGAAATACTGAATCTTTGCCTGTCGTTTTGTTTTTGGTTTGGGGGTGGTTTTTTATTTGCTTGCTGTTAGCCAGAAGCGCATACAGGCAAATATTTGACTTGTATCTCTTTATATTGCTTTTTAAAATATTTTTATTGGTTTTCTTCTCCCTCCTTACTTCCTTCCTCTTCTTTTTAGCTTACAGGAGTAAATGATAAAATGGCAGAATATACCAACAGTGCAGGTGTCCCGTCTTTGAATGCAGCACTGATGCATACATTACAGCGACATAGAGATATATTGCAGGTAGTATATTGCACTGGAGATTTTTAAGTGATTGTAGTAGGTTTTTTTAAAATCCCTGAATAGAATGTATACACATGTATTTAAGAGATTAAAGGGAAGAATCTTCTGAAATGATAAATATTATGCTGCAGAAATTTGTCTTGTTTTACCTTTTTCCCCTTGGTAGAATAAAATTCTGAAAATGATAGCTCTTGCTTTTGCCTGGTAAAAATGAGTAATATTCATCACTAGGTAAATAAACTTCTATTGTGGAAGACCTTGCAATTTCACTAGCAATAATAGTGAAATAGCCAGCTGTCATGCAGAGGCCCTAATATGGTGGTTTGGAGTATACTTTCATCAGGCCTTGAAGATAATGTGGAAGGGAGGTAATATACTATATTTAGTATATTGTTTGAGAAAATGTTAGAAGTGTACCAATAAAATGAAATAAATTCTTAAATATTTACATTCAGAGATGTTAAAAACATAGAGTAAAAATAGGAGGGCAAATGTTTTTAATGTTGAAAAAATTCAGCAACATTTTCTAATTTTAAAATATAGGAATAGGACACTTTATTTACCTAATGCAAAAATGTGCATGCCATATTAAAAGCTAGCATCACATTTAATGATAAAGTACTGAAAGCATTCCCTTTGAAGAAAAAAGCAAGATAAAGATATCCACAGTCACCACAGATGTTTAATATTGTTTTGGAAGTTCTTGGTGGTACAATTAGAGATATAAATAAACAAGATCTAAATAATGGAAAGGAAGAGGCAAAATTTGCATTATGTAGCAGTGAGAAAATTAGAAACAAATTAAGTAGGATGGTGGATTACAAATTAACATATCAAAGCAAGTAGTTTTCCTACATATAAACAATAACCTGTTAGAAAATATAATAGAAGAAACTATACAATCCTTGTGTAAAAATTTAATAAGAATGACTAAGACTTGCATGTATAAAACTTTACTGAGGAACATAAAAAAAAATTTAATTAAAAAAATTTTTTTAATCTTTATTTATTTTTGAGGGAGAGAGAGAGGCAGAGCATGAGCAGGGGAGGGGCAGAGAGAGAGGGAGACACAGAATCCGAAGCAGGCTCCAGGCTCTGAGCTGTCAGCACAGCTCAAACCCATGAGCTGTGAGATCATGACCTGAGCAGAAGGTGGAAGTCAGATGCCTAAACGACTGAGCCACCCAGGTGCCCCCCAAAAGGATTTAATTTAAATAAGAGAAAAAATTATTTTGCCTTTGGAAAGAATATTTCTCTCTAAATCAGCCTATAAATTGAGTGCCTTCCCAATGAAAAGGGGCTTTTTGTTTCTTTTTTTCTTCTTTTTTTTTTTAATTAGCAAAATGACACCGAAGTTCATTTGGATTCACAGAGATACAAGTATAACCAAGAAAAAAAAATGTGAAAATGGAGATAAGTAGTAAAGAATGACTAGTTCTACCAGATATTAAAACCTGTTAAGAAGCTAGAATAATTAAGATAGTTTGATTCTGGAGGAAAAAATATACCAATGGAACTGAATAGAGTTCACATGGAAATTTAGTTTCTGATAAAGGTGGTATTTTAAATCAGTGGGAAAAAGAGGGATCATAAAATAAATAGACCTGTAATAATTGGCTAATTATTTGGGGGGAGAAAACAAACTTGAATTTCTATCTCAGTCCTCACATCCAGAATAAATTCCAAATGGATCAAAGATTTATATGTAGAAAAAGAAATTCTAAATGTTCAGAGTAAAGCATGGAAAATTATACATTTTGGGTAATAAAGAACTTTCTAAACAAGACCTAATAATGGAAACTATAACAAATGTCTAATTTACTTAATATACAGAGAAATAATAGAAATAAAGGGATAACCTAGGGGCGCCTGGTGGCTCAATCAGTTAAGCTTCCAACTCTTGATTGCAGCTCAGGTCATGATCTCATAGTTGTGAGTTCAACTCTCTGTTAGTGTGGAGCCTGCTTGGGATTTTCTCTCTGTCCCTCCCATGCATTCTCATTCATTCTCTCTCTCTCTCGCTCTTTAAATAAGTAAACTTAAAAAAAAAAAAAAAAAGATAACCTAATAGGAAAATGGACAAAGGATACTAACTGGCTGTTTACAGAAAATGTCCAAAACCATAAAAAAGATGTTAAACCACATGCTGAAAGGAAAATATACCCATCAATATGAGATATGATTTTTCACCTGTCAGATTAGCAAATATTGAAACATATGTAGCACATTACAATAATATAGAAAAATGAGTCTCCATCACTGTTGCTGGGAACATAAATTAGTGGTCATTCTAGAAGGCAGTTTAGCACTATCAAAATTTAAATGTAAGATTCTTTGATTCAGTTATTCTGTTAGGCATTTATTCTTTAAATACACTTAAAAAAGAGAAAGAAATTTCAATAAAATATGTATCAAAGAATATTTATTTTTCAAACAGCATTTTTTAAACCAGCAAAAAAACAATTAAAATGTTTGCCAGTAGGGAATTTACTAAATGACAGTCATAAGATAGAATTCTATATACCTATTAAAAAGAATGTAGATTTCTATTTGTTAATATGGAAAGGTTACTTGATGTTTTATGAACTACTGAAAAGAAGGTATATAGCAGAATACAGCCGACCCTTGAACAGTGTGGGGACTAGAGGTGCCAACACCCCACCTCTCCACTCCTGTGCAGTCAAAAATTTGTGTATAATTTTTGACTCCGTAAAAATTTAAGTACTAATAGCCTAGTATTGACTTGAAGCCTAACATAAACAATTGATTAACACATACGTTGTATGTTACACATATTATTCACTGTATTTTTACAATAAAGTAATTTAGAAAAAAGAAAATGTTATTTAAAAAATGATAAAATACATTTACAGAACTGTACTATAAAAAATTCACACGTAGGTGGACCTTTGCATTTCAAATCTGTGTTGTTCAAGAATCAATTGTGGTATGATTTCTTTAGCATAAGTGAAAGAAATAATAGGTAAGCTTGTATATACAAAAACGTAGTTCCTGAAACAAAATACAAGAAAGTGATAATAGTTATGAGCTGTAGAGCAGGATGGTTTTTATTTTTATTACTTTTGGTGCTCTTTTAGTATTCTCCCATGTTCATATATATTTTTGTTTTTTAAAGGGCAGTAGGGGCTTTCTGGGAGATTGGATTATGATTTTCATTTTCTTTATATACATCTCTGAATTTTAAAAAGTAATGAATATTCCTTAATAACTTAAAAGTATGGTAGTAGAAAAAGAAAAAGGAAAATATTAAAGATTATTCATTACAATTCTTTTGGTTCTGTTCTTCCTTTGACTGGTTTAGGAATCAAATTTCTGTGGGAGTTCCAAAAAGATGAAATTTGAAAATAAGCCCCATTCGGTGTACACTAAAGAGTCCCTCAGATTTTATTCTAGGCTATTTGGAATCATTTTGTCTTAAAATTATTTTCTTCTTCATAATTCTATCTCATAAGGTACTAAAAGATAGAAGGATAGTGATCTAGTGCCACTATTACCCTACCATTGAATTGTTTTCATTTGAAAGAAGTTGGTCACTCTTCAGGAAAAGGATTATAATGTTATTTTTACTTCTTGACTGATTCTTTCTTTTTTTTTTTTAGAGGTTTATTTATTTATTAATGTTTATTTTTGAGAGAGAGAGAGAGAGAGAGAGAGAGAGAGAGAGGGAGAGAGGGAGACAGAGGATCCAAAGCGGGCTCTGTGCTGACAGCAGAAAGCCTGATGCGGGCTCGAACTCACGAACCATGAGATCATGACCTGATTCAAAGTTGGACGTTTAACCAACCGAGCCAACCAGGGGCCCTGACTATTTGATTCTTAAATAGCAGTCTTCTTGACAGAAATTTTTAATACAATGACAATACATAATGGGCTCAATAAAATGAAAATATATAATTAGCTTGTGTTGAGACTGGATGTTGATTTATTGCAGGATTATACACATGAATTCCATAAAACCAAAGCAAACTTCATGGCAATACGGGAAAGGGAGAATCTCATGGGATCAGTACGAAAGGATATTGAGTAAGTTACCTTTTATATTATTCTGTAGGATGTTTATTCACATTTAGGTTTAGAGCATACTGTGATTAACAGCAAACTGAGTAGCAGAACCATGATTTAGAGTTCAAGGTTTCTAATTCCCATTTCACTGTTCTTTAAACACTGCTGCTATAATATGGATCTAATCCACTTTGCTGGACTTATCTCTAGTTTCCCCTAGTTTTATCATTGGCTCCTGCCAATCTTGACTTTACTATTTTAATTTGGCGTCCAGCTTAGATGATATCTTCCTAAGTTTTTCTCTGATCTCTTAACACTCACCTTAAGAATTTCCAATAGCTGAAGCTGTCCATGTTTCCCTTTCTGATTACCACCTACCTCTCTACCCTTTCTTTTGCCCTAACAATTATGTGTGTGCGCGCATGTGCGCACACACATATACACACATACGCAAAGACACATCTGTAACTTTATATATATTTTACATAATATATATAAAGTAACCTTTATTTCTCTAGAATCTGAAATATCTGTGTTTTCTATGTTTTAATTTTTTTTTCAACGTTTATTTATTTTTGGGACAGAGAGAGACAGAGCATGAACGGGGGAGGGGCAGAGAGAGAGGGAGACACAGAATGGGAAATAGGCTCCAGGCTCTGAGCCATCAGCCCAGAGCCTGACGCGGGGCTCGAACTCATGGACTGAGAGATCGTGACCTGGCTGAAGTCGGACGCTTAACCGACTGCGCCACCCAGGTGCCCCTGTGTTTTCTATGTTTTATTCAAACTTCATAGCCTTATGTCAGATTATTTAAGAACTCCCAATGTTTTTATGCTGATCTCAATCCATATTTTAAATATTTGTTCTTCCATCCCTTTACCTCACCTTCAGTAATATATTCTAGCATTTCATATACACATTTAAAATATTTTTCGCCTCTGACAAGGTAAATCCATTGGGCATCCAATTAAAACTGAAGACTTTCCACTTTTGGACTATTGATGCCTATCATTGTCTCACTTGTGAGAAATTTATGACACTTTTCATAAGTAAGTGTGGCCTTGTATTTCATAAACATGTCTAAGATATGCATTACCATATGATAAACTGATATGTATCATGTATATTCTGAAAAATGTTTTCCTAGAGCTCCTTTATTTTACTACACTAGTAAGACAGTTCAGCAGCAGAAGTAATTTCATATTCACTGGATTCAAAATTTTTTGCTCAGAACTCTGAGGATTAAACATTAACTTTAATAGTTATGTTTCGTCCCCCAGAATTATCTTGGAAAAATAATTTTTATTGTTTGTCTCTGTTTTATCCTTTTTAAAATGCTTAGTCTTGTGTACTTTGTAAGACACATGGGAGTAAAAAATCTAAACATTTTTGCCATAGTTAGGAATTTCGTAATATTTTTAGTTCTCAGGAACATGTAAGTCTTTTGTTTAATATCTGTACAGACTATTTACATATGCATTTTAGTGCCCCCTGGTGTAGGGGACAGCCTTTAATGTTTAGGCATTTTGTTTCCCCACAGTTGGTGGGAATTGTTAGAATATAGCCCACTGTAATAACTTGCTTTCTGAAAGATAATCATAAAAGAAACGTGTTCATCCATTCATTAAACTATTTCCTGATTACCAGCCATGAGTAAGACACTAGATAAGTCACAGAAGATGGTAGAAATGAAAAGACCAACTTAGCCCTCTAGGATTTTATAATATAGGAGCTAGAGGGAGTAAGACACATACTCAAATTAATATAATACAAAGCAGAATATGATTAGTGAGATGAGATACAGTAGCAATAACTGACATTAAATTTTTAAAAATTTTTTTAGTTTATTTATTTCAAGAGAGAGCGAACAGGGGAGGGGCACAGAGAGAGGGAGAAAGAGATCCCAAGCAGGGTTCATACTGTCCACGCAGAGCCCCATGTGGGGCTCAAACTCACAAAACACGAGATCATGACCTAAGCCAAAACCAAGGGTCAGACGCTTACCCCGCTGAGCCACCCAGGTGTCCCAGTAATAACTGACATTTAAAAGTTTTTTGTAGTTGTACACTATTCCATATATGACAGCTTCTTTGACTTCATTCTTTTGGTATAGTCAGAAATCATTAGTCCCATTTTGTAAAACTAGGTATTTAGAGACTTATCTAAGGTTGACTGGCTAATAAGTGACGGGAGATAGATTTAAATCTAAATTATCTATCTTCCAACTCCAGTGTGCTCTAGGTTATTTCATGCTGCTTTTTCTGAGGTTTTCTTTTCCACTATACTTTGCAAATTAACACTTCCCCTTAGCCAGTAGTTCAGTTTTATCAGTATGGCCCTCTTGTCTTACTGCAGTATATGTGCAGTTACTTGAATTTTTTATTTTGTTCTTAATACTTTATTGTGAGTAAAGACCAAAAACATGAAAGTGTTGATAGTAATGATAAAAAGCATTTTCTTATAAATTTTAATGCACTTAAGACCAAGATAGAAATCCTTAAGTATGCCAAAATGGGCAGATCTTCAGTTGCATTTTAGCTCCATAGGCTCCAGTTGATAGACTGCATGTACCACTGTGAAGGAAAACATTGCATGGCAGTAGCTTCCCACCCCATGTGCTGTGCAGTGATCAGTTTTAAACTTTTACTTCCACTTGGAGACAATAAAAATACCATAATAGACAATAATAATAATAGGCAAAGGAAAATACGATTTTTGTTTAAGAACGTTGGATGATTTTGGAGCGCCTGGGTGGCTTAGTTGGTTGAGCATCCAACTTTGGCTCAGGTCACGATCTCACAGTCCGTGGGTTTGAGCCCCGCGTCAGGCTCTGTGCTGACAGCTCAGAGCCTGGAACCTGCTTCAGATTCTGTGTCTCCCTCTCTCTCTGCTCCTCCCCTGCTTGTGCTCTATCTCTCTCTGTCTCTCAAAAATAAATAAATGTTAAAAAAAAAAGAATGTTGGATGATTTTGGTGAAAATAATAAACATCCCTAAATTAAAGAGGCAATAATATTTATCTATTTATCATAAATGCCATTTCTCTATTTTGTTCTAGGTCATATAAAAGTGGGTCTGGAGTGAACAACAGAAGAACTGAACTGTTTTTGAAAGAACATGACCACCTTCGAAAGTAGGTATTATTGTACACATACATATCATGTAGTTTCCCATACTTACTAATTCTTTTATTGACATAATAAACATTTTGTAGTGTTTTTTATAACAAGCGCTTTATCAGTGCTAATTCATTTAATTCTCCTAACAACCCTCTTTGGTAGAAATGGAATTGTAACTGTTTCAGCTATAATTAGGAAAGATATTATGCTATTGAATATCAAAAATCTGCATTTACATCACTTGTTATTTGTAATACATCTTTTGTCACCTTAATGTTTCTTTCTTTAGCAAGTCTGTTCCTCTAATACATTTGTACAGTACTATACATTATTAGTAATAATAATGATGCTAAAAATGACTTATGTTTGAGTGGTCTGTTACCACTTATTTATGCCAAGAAGCTTTATAAAGACTAATAGGCCAGGGTGCCTGGTTGGCTCAGTTGGTTAAGTGTCTGACTTCGGCTCAGGTCATGATCTCTCGGTTCATGAGTTCGAGCCCCACATCAGGCTCTGTGCTGACAGATCAGAACCTGGAGCCTGCTTCAGATCTGTGTCTCCCTCTCTCTCTGACCTTCTCCTGTTCACGCTCGGTCTCTCTCAAAAATAAACATGAAAAAAAATTAAAAATAAATAAAGAGTAATAGGCCATACACCAAATCTTTAAAAATCCATCAAAAAGAGAATATCATATTATCTAAGAATTCAGAAGAAAATGCCTAGAAACTTGAATGAACTGTATATATATTTTAACGCAAGTCACCATATTCTATCCCTTTTTCATCTCTGTTTTTCTCTGCAAGCTACTGGTTTCTTTAATATTTTCTCTGTATTTTGTTGTAGAACTTAAGGATCAGAAAGTTACTTATCTCTGTGAGGTCAGCCTCAAAGCACTTGAGCAGCTAGTATCTATGTAGTTAAACATTACAAATTATGTTGATATTTGCTGCTGAATATCATAAACTAGTCATGTCTATATGAGCTTAATGTACTATTCAATTTTTTTTCTTTGAAGATCACCACTAAATATAAGCTGTTGAAATCAGAACTTAGAAAAATCAAGACCTTTTTAGAAGCCTGAGTTCTTCTAGTGTTGGATATAGTTATTAGTGTTCCTTCTTAGTCTGTTGAATATTATTGATTGGCACAAGAGGGCAGTCTTTCCTAGAGTATGTTTAGTTTATAGTTACTCGTAGCTTTGGTTATTCTTTTTGTATTTGATAAAAACCACCAGAATAAAGAACTTTGCATTACATCCAAAGCGATGTTAACATATTCTTTAGTTATAGAGTAAATTTAAGGGATAAGATACTTAATACTTAAGTATCTTATACAAAATAAAGGTTAGATTGCATCAATGTTTCTGTATTGTCTCAAAAAGATGTTTAAGTTAGAAATGCAATAGTTGAATTACTTTAGGAATGATATGTTTGTTGCTAAAGAGTATACCAGAGTAATTACATAAATTAATATCCTTTGTTTCATACTTTCAAGACACACTGTTTATTATAAATTTTATATGAAAATTTGCAGTTTTGCATTTGTGTTAATAATCAAAGAAAGCCTTTCAGGAGTTTTGTATTGTCCATTTTACAGAAAAAATACAACAGTTCAGGGGCACATAACTAATTTGTTTATGGTTATAAAAGTGATGAGAAGACTGAAAATCAAAATGTGTTTTCCATTTTTCTCAGTTTTATATATGCTATACTTTATATATATATATTCCTTTCAATATTCTTGTGAAAAAGTTTGTGTGTGTTCATTCTATATAGAGAGAAACTGAGGCAGGATGAATTAAATGGAATATGAGCTTCTGATGAATCAGGGAAGTTGTTGAGACTGAAAACAAGAGCTCAGTCATTGCTCTCAATGTTGGATCACAGAGCTTCCAAATACATTTTGGAAAAATCAATCTTTTGTGTGTAAATTACGAATATTTGGTAGGTAATAAAATAACGTAAAATGGATGATACATGTACAAATAATACAGAAAACTCTGTTTTTTCAATGCCCTCTCTATTTCATTGGCTAAGTGGTTTGAGTCACAATTGGCAAGATCTTTTCAGAACTTTTTTTCCATACAAAAGCTATAAGTGCTCTTTGTAATAAAGTCCTTGATGTAGAAACTATGAATAACACAAAAAAAAACCATTCAAATCACTCGTTAGTACAGATTCTCTAACCATTTTTTACTCATCAGTATATTATGAGCCTTTTTGCATGTTATTTGATCATTTTTTTATTGTTTTTGCATATATTTTGTAATACAGATAAACCAAAATTTAACCATTTCCTTAAAGTTGGCCTTTTGGATTATTTCCAGTTTTTATTATTGCACATATTGAAGTCTTTACAAATATCCATAATTACTTCCTTATGATAAATTCCTAGAACTGGAATATATTCATTTGTAAAGCTTTTGGCGTATTACTGTCAAATTTTCCTCTGAAGGTTTTCTGGTTTAGAGAGCTATTAGTAGTATATATGTAAACATTTCCCAGTGCGCTCAGTAACACTGAAATTTTGATTTTTTTTTTTTAATTTATGGCAAGATAGGAAAAATTTTTCAGGTAATAGATTTTTTTTTTTTTAATATGAGGAATACATTTTCATTAGAGAAAACAAGTTAAATGGCCAAGCAAAAGAAGCATAAAGAAGTAGTAGTTAAATTAACCTAAAAGTGATTATAGGGGCATCTGGGTGGCTCAGTCTGTTGAGCTTCCAACTTCAGCTCAGGTCATGATCTCGCAGTTCCTGATTTGAGCCCTGCATCGGGCTTGCTGCTGTCAGCACAGAGCCAGCTTGGGATCATCTGTCCCCCTCTCTTTCTGCCCCTCCCCCCACTCATATTTTCTCTCTCTTTCTCTCTCTCTCTCTCTTTCAGAAATAAACATTAAAAAAATTTTAAGTGATTATGGAAACCTATAGTGGTTGTAGATTATATAGTTCATCAGTACCATTTGTAATTAATAGGCCAGATTTACTGGTAGGGTAATTTTTATGTTGATCTTTCATGAATAAAGGCATTTAATACCCAGTAACTCAGGTAACTAGTTTGATTTTGTGCAGTAGCATTGGACTTTTTATGGCTAAAAACATATATAGATTTTTATTTGATTCTTCATAACATTTTTATGTTAATGTAAATTTCTGCAGCTTATTTCAAAAATACGTATTTTTCCCTTGAGAAAGATTTTTATAAATGATTGCAAACTTTAAAAAATCCTAGGGGCGCCTGGGTGGCGCAGTCGGTTAAACGTCCGACTTCAGCCAGGTCACGATCTCGCGGTCCGTGAGTTCGAGCCCCGCGTCAGGCTCTGGGCTGATGGCTCAGAGCCTGGAGCCTGTTTCCGGTTCTGTGTCTCCCTCTCTCTCTGCCCCTCCCCCGTTCATGCTCTGTCTCTCTCTGTCCCAAAAATAAATAAAAAACGTTGAAAAAAAAAATTAAAAAAAAAAAAATCCTAACTTTGTAATTATTTTTATCAGTTCCCATTAACACTTTTTGTCTAAACATAAATGTTGTTAGCTTGTAACAGTTTATCTCATGAAAGATAATAATTTCTCTTCCTGTGGATAAGGTAGCTTTCATTTCTTACTTGTCTCTGAAATCTGAGTCTGTTTCAGTGTATCAGTCAGAATAAAATGCTGATTTTGCGTTAGTGTCAAGTTTATAGCTATTTGTTTTTCCCTGGGCTATCATGTAGATGCATTCCTGTGAGTTCTTTACTTGCTATTTAGATTAATTTCTCTTCCTTTAATCTGTTCTCTTTCATTGCTCTCTTATATTTTCCTTTTTGAAAAAATATCTGAATTAGTTTTGTATTTTAAAGTTCTTTTTTTCCCTTAAAGGAGTTTTACCTTTATGACCTATCTCTCTCCATATTTATTTTATGTATATTTTTTAATGTTTATTTACTTTTGCGAGAGAGAGAAACAGAGCATGAGCAGAGGAGGGGCAGAGAGAGAGGGAGCCACAGAATCTGAAGCAGGTTCCAGGCTCTGAGCTGTCAACACAGAGCCTGACATGGAACTTGAACTCACGAGCCATGAGATCATGACCTGAGCCACAATCAAGAGTCAGACACTTAACCAACTGAACCAAGAACTTTTTTTGTTGTTTCTTTCATAGCATTTATGAAAATATGTAATGATCTGTTTGGTTTTTGGTATTGTGGTGACGATGATGATGATGATGATGATGATGATGATGAGACTCTCCTTGAATGTAAGCTTCATAAGAGTAAGGACTTGGTTAGTCTAGTCCTTGGCAGTGTTGTGCCCCTAGTTTGTTATATCATAGACACTTAATATTTATTTCTTATATAAATAAATGGATGTAAACAGAAGGTATTAATTTTGGTTTCATATACATGTATATGTAGGACACCTGTTTCCCAATATAGGAAACGTGTTTCATTCATTTACTTACTCCCCAAATATTTACTGAATACATACTGTGTATAAGATACTGGTCCAGATGCTACATATACATATAAAATCTGATTTTGAGAACTAAAGGGGCTATTATTAATGTGATGAATTATTAAAAATCAAATTCTTATATGGTATATATTAACAGTCTTTGGCAACATCTCTCTTATTTACAGATAAGAAACAAGATTCAGAAAGGACATAGGCCAGGGTTTCATAACTATTTAATAATATACTAAACCCACACTTCCCAAACTATTTCCATATTTGTCCCACATCATATTGCTTTCCCTGTGACTTTCTTCTTTAAAATTTTATTTTTCTTGTATTAGGGGGCCAGCATGCATAATGCTATTAAGAGTTGAAAGATCAGTTGCTTTTCACTTCTCTGAAAAGCAAGTGACCTGGTCTCTCTGTATCTGTTTTTGTTTGTTTGTTTGTTTGCTTTTTGGGGTTTTAGTTTTTTGTAATGGGATTGTAGCTGTCCCTTTATGTTATGTAATTTTCAGGAAGAATAGCTTAAGAGTTAAGGCATTATAAAATACCTTAAAAAATCTAAAGAATTTGTTTCACATAACTTTTCAAATATAGGACTTGTTTAAAGCAAGTTACACTTAAATAAACAGGATCAGTTATAGTATTGAGAATTTGTTGTTTTGTTTTCATTCCATTGACATGATTGTTAGTGAGATGGCATACATATTTGTATACTTAGGTGTAAATATATCCATGAATGAGTAAAGAATTATTATATTCTCAGAGGCTTACATTTCTCTGCTAACAATTTTAGCAATTTTCTCTGCTGACCTCTCTTAGCCTATGTTTAGACTATTGATATTTTGAATCTTTTAAACTCACCAGTCTTGTCATTCAGGTGATCCAAAGTTGTGGTGATGAAAATATTTTCCATAAGCATTTTAAAAACAATGAAAACAGTTTCACTTTTTGTTTGTTTCGTGATTTTCAGCAGATTTCTCTGAGGTCCCACAGCTAGTAGTAAAAGCTGAGATTCAAACCCAGGTATTCTGATTGTGTTGCTTCTACAATATCGCACTGCTTCTAAACTGATTCTTATGGTATCTGTATCACAGAGTTGCTAAGATAACTCACGTAAAAAGGCTTTGCAAACTGTGAGGCTTTTCTATACAAAGCAGAAAATAATGAGAGTTAAAGCACCTGGCTCAGTCACTTGAGCATCCGACCCTTGGTTATGGCTCAGGTCATGATCCCAGGGTCACGGGATTGAGCCCCACAGTATTCAATCCGTGCTGAGCGTGGAGCCTGCTTGAGAGTCTCTGTCTTTCTCCTTCTGCCCCTCTCCTCCACTTGCACGCGCTGTCTCTCAAATGAAAAGAAAAAAGAAAAAAAGAACATAATGAGGGTTTTAGGAGTAAGAAAAGCAAATACTAAAAGAGAAAACCTTTTATATGCACTGACAGTTTTCAGGTTTTAAATATAATTTGAAATGCTTGTGATGCTAGGATAATCTTTGTGAAATTAAATCCTAATTGTATTAATGGACCGTGACCATATTTGAAAAGTATGGGACATACGATCACCATAATTTAGTGACCTTCACAAGGAGTGGCTTTATCTCAAAAGTTTTTGGTGTAATCGTATGTACATTTATTGTTTAATAAAAAGCATAAGACTCCAATTAAATAATGGTCCGATTATAACATCTGTGAATGGGATAGTATAATAGACTCCTGGCATTCAGGATTTGACATTAGCTTTCTCAACTATATATGAAACCTAAAGGTTCATGATGTATAGTTTTGTTGAGATACAAACTTGAATGTTATGAGCTAATGAGCAGGTGTTGAGGAAGTCACTTGGCTAACAAGTATGTATAACCTACATTTACACTTCAGTCTCACTTCTGTGTTCATATTTCTGCTTATTGTTATTTACTTGGTAACTACTATGAAGTGATTTATACATGTACATGCATATACTTTTGTTTCTTTGTGAAACATCACTCCAAGGAGAAAATGCCTTTATAAAGGTAATGCTAGTGAAGTGATGCTACAAAAGTGGTGCTCATAAGTAGAAAAATGGGAAGCTTATGGAATAATAGTAGCCATAAATATGGGAATATGCAAAGATCTTGAGATATATCCCTTACCTATATTAGGGGTATTTTGTATAATAGTGAGTTGAATTTTTAATGTATGAGGACTGCTAGCATTGGATTATTTCACTATGTATCTATCATTTTATTTGTGGGATATTTTTAAATTACATGCCAAAGCTCCATTTGTCTCAGGTGGTGCAGTTGTCTGCCATGTTGAAATAGGTGACAAAGCAAATTAATAGAACCCCTGAATAATACTTTTCTTATTTTTATATTCATGTGGTAATGTACAATTTTACAAAGCAAAATGACCTAGTTAGAAGCTTTTATAGAGAACTCATTTTTCTTTACTTGGAGCTGTATTGAAATCAAATCCAGGGGTGCCTGGGTGGCTCAGTCAGTTGAGCATCTGACTTTGGCTCAGGTCAGACTCACAGTTCGTGAGTTTGTGTCCCGTGTCAGACTCTACTGACAGCTCAGAGCCTGGAGCCTGCTTCAGGTTCTGTGTCTCCCTCTCTCTGCCCCTCCTCTGCTTGTGCATGCTCACTTGCTCTCTCTCTCTCTCACAAAAATAAATATTAAAAATAAAAATTCATCTTCAGTTGGTACATTGCTTTGTTAAACAGTAAAATTTGAGTTGGAGATGCTCTGCTGTAGTGAGGAATTTTCTCTCCCCAAATGCATGTTTGCATAATGTGACACATCCTTGGCCTGCTCACCCCCCCACCGTGGAATTTATATGGTTTAACTGTTAACTGATTGATACTTTATTAATCTAACAAGTTTCTGTTATTCATTTATCAAGCATTTAATGAGTGTCTCCTGTGTGCAAGGTCCTATACTAGACTCTAGGGAACCAAAGATGAATCAGACTCAGTCTCTACTCCTTGGGAATTCATTCTGGTTGGAGAAATAATAAACATAATTGTGCTATCTTGTGAAATGTTACATTTTTAAAGTATTAAATGAGGGGTGCCTGGGTGGCTCAGTCGGTTAAGCGTCCGACTTCAGCTCAGGTCATGATCTCACAGTCTGTGAGTTCGAGCCCCATGTCGGGCTCTGTGCTGACACCTCAGAGCCTGGAGCCTGTTTCGGATTCTGTGTCTCCCTCTCTCTGTTCATGCTCTGTCTCTCTATGTCTCAAAAATAAATAAACGTTAAAAAAAAATTAAAAGTATTAAATGAGATGACATATATGAAAAAAACTGGAAGCTTTACAAATTTGAGCTATTTTTCCTCCAGTGCATAGTACAATGTCTGGTATATCTTAAATGCTTGTATATTCTTGAATGAATTGATAAGAACAAAAGACCTATGAAAGCATAATATTATGGTATAAAGAAGAATTAGTTCTGCCTGGATGTATAGATGAAATGGGAAAGGCTTCACAGACAATTTGACTTCTGAGCTGGACTTTAAAACATAAGCAATTTATGTTGAGAATCAGGTAAAGGGATTCCAGGCCAAGAGAGACACTATGAGACATGAAAGTGCCTTGATCTGTATCAACCATGTATCTATAGGCTTATATAGTTTACAAGATACTTATATTTACATTATCCCTTTGAGCCTTATGACAACTTCGTGTAGTGAATTCATAGAGCCAAGGTGCTTAAAGCCTTGACTAGAACCCAGGGCCTGGGGTGTAAGAGAGAGCAATTAGCCGTTTTCTTCTTCTTTTTTTTAATGTTTATTTTTATTTTTGAGAGAGGGAGTGGAGGGATGGCTGAGAGAGGGAGGGCAGAGACAGGATCCAAAGCAGGCTTTACAGCAGAGAGCCCAGTGCAGGGCTCTAACTCAGGAACCAAGAGATCGTGATCTGAGCTGAAGTCGAATGTTTAATCGAGTGAGCCACCCAGGTGCCCCTAGCCATTTTCTTCTGTATAGTTTCATAAGTGTCATGATTGCTAGTATTATTGAATTTCTGTGGTTACATTTATGGAACTGTTTTCTGAGTTATAAGTATGTGAGAGAAACATACATAAAATGAAAAGTATAGTTCCATTCTTATGTAAGCAGATTAGCTTATATTGATAAATGGAGGGTTTTTTTAGAGGCTTCAGAAACATTGGGAAATGCTTTATTTTTATTTTTATTTTTTTGGAAAATGTTTCTTTAATTCATAGATTTGTGATTTGGGTAGTTTTTTTGGGATTTTCAGTCTTCTTAAACCATTTATCTAAAGAACAGACTATGGAAACTACCATCCCCACATTCTTTCTTAAGCTTTCTGTTTCTGCTATGGTTGAACACATTTGTTGACATTAAAAAAGTATTTTTTGCACCAAAATGTTTGATTAAAATACTTTGAGAAGGGAAAAAGAAACAAAAACTTCTTCTCCATTTATATTTGATTTTCTGTTGTATATATATTGTATGTTGGATGTAATCAAGACAGTGTGGTATTGGTGAAAGAATAAATACACCAATGGAATAGAATAGAGAGTTCAAAAATTGATGCACACAAATATAATCAACTGATTTTTGATAGAGGAACAAAAATAATTCAGTGGACAAAAGAGTTTTTCAACAAAACGTGCTAGAGCAATTGGATATCCTACATGCAAACACACACACACACACACACACACACACACGAATATAAACACTGTCTTTTTCCCAGAAATAATTCAAAACAGATCATAGTCCTAAACGTAAAATACAGAACTATAAAACTTCTAGAAGTTTTATAATGTAGAAAAAATCTAGATGATATTGGGTTTGGCAGTGAGTTTTTAGATGCAACACTAAAACACCATATATGAGGGCACCTGGGTGGCTCAGTTGGTTGAACAGCCAACTTTGGCTCAGGTCATGATCTCACCATTCGTGAGTTGGAGCCCCACATAGGACTCTGCTGTCAGCTAAGAGCCTGCTGCAGATTCTATCACCCTCTGTCTCTGCCCCTCCCCTGTGTGCGCATGCTCTCTCTCAAAAAAAAAAAAAAAAAAACCAAACATTAAAAATAATACTAAAAATAAAAATGCCATCTACGAAAGGAAAAACTGATAAGATGGATTTCATTGAAATTAAACACTTCTGCTTTGCCCTGCCAAAGATACTGTCAAGAAAATGAAAAGACAAGACACAGACTGAAAAAAAAATATTTGCACAACACATATTTGATGAACAACTGTTACCTAAAATATTCAAAGGACTCTTAAAACTCAACAATTAAAAAGTAAGCAAAAGATCTAACAGACACTTCATCTGAGAAGATAAGCAGATGGCAGATAAGCATATGAAAAAATGTTCAACATGATGTCATTAGGGAATAGCAAATTACAACAACGAGATACCACCATACACCTATGAAAATGGCTAAAATCCAAAACACTGACAGCACCAAATGTTGGCAAGAATGTGGAACAGAGGGAACTCTCATTGCTGGTGGGAATACAATATAGCCACTTTGGCAGCTTCCTTAAAACACTAAATATAGTCTTAGCATATGATCCAGAAATCATGCTCCTAGGTATTTTACCTAAATGAATTGAAAACTTATGTTCAAACAAAAACCTGCACACAAATGTTTATTAGCACCTTTATGCATAATTGCCAGAACTTGGATGCAACCAAGATGACCTTCAGTAAATGAACAGATAAACTGTAGTATATCTGTACAATGGAATATTATTCAGTGATACAGAAAGTAAACTTGCAAGTCCCTGAAGACATGGAGGAGCCTTAAATGCACGAAAGAAGCCAGTCTGAAAAGGCTACACACTGTATAATTCCAACTATGTGACAAAAAGCAAAACTGTAGATGGTAGAGGGGCCCCTGGATGGCTCAGTTGGTTAAGCATCCAGCTCTTGATTTCGGCTCAGGTCATGCATGATTTCATGGTTCATGGGATCCAGCCCTGTGTTGGACTCTGTACTGACAGCACAGAGCTTTTTTGGGATACTCCCTCTCTCCCTCTTTTTCTTCCCCTTCCCCCCCCCCCCCAAATAAATAAATAAGCATTAAAAGAGAATTGTAGACAGCAGAAAGTTCAGCTGTTACCAGGGGTTCAGAGTGAGAAGATAGAGTAGGTGGAGCACACAGGAGGACAGTGAAACTGCTCTACATAACACTATAAGATGGATACATGACATTATGCATTTGTTAAAACCTGTAGTACTATACAGCACAAAGAGTGAACCCTAATATAAACTATGGGTTTTATTTAACTATCAGTATTGTCTCATCAATTGTAATAAAGATACCACACTAAAAGATGTTAATAATAGGTGGGGGGTGATGCATAGAGGCACTTGTACTCCAATGTTTATAGCAGCACTCTCAACAATAGCCAAATTGTGGAAAGAGCCTAAATGTCCATCAACTGATGAATGGATAAAGAAATTGTGGTTTATATACACAATGGAGTACTACGTGGCAAGGAGAAAGAATGAAATATGGCCCTTTGTAGCAACGTGGATGGAACTGGAGAGTGTGATGCTAAGTGAAATAAGCCATACAGAGAAAGACAGATACCATGTTTTCACTCTTCTGTGGATCCTGAGAAACTTAACAGGAACCCATGGGGGAGGGGAAGAAAAAAAAAAGGTTAGAGTGGGAGAGAGCCAAAGCATAAGAGACTCTTAAAAACTGAGAACAAACTGAGGGTTGATGGGGGGTGGGAGGGAGGGGAGGGTAGGTGATGGGTATTGAAGAGGGCATCTTTTGGGATGAGCACTGGGTGTTGTATGGAAACCAATCTGACAATAAATTTCATATATTAAAAAAATAATAATAATAGGTGGGGGAAAATGGGTATATGGGAACTCTACTTTCTACTGAATACTAAAACTCTTCTAAAAAATAAGTCTACTAATTTTAAAAAATGGAAGAAGTGACTTTCCGGGAACTCACTGCTAATAATTTAGCTTTTACTTTTCTCTTTTTTCTCCCTAAATTAGAATTCAGAGTCTGTCAGATGCCTTACTTTTTGTCCTTAGGTAACTTCATGTAAATATTTTAAAAATTACTGTGCCAAATAAGCCACACACACACACACACACACACACACACACACACACACACACACAAAAGCAAGTAAAGATATTCTTGGTCAACCCAGATTGGAAAGAAATAAACCACAATATTCGTGGAAGAGGGATTACAAATAATTTCTATTTCCATCTTTGTTTTTCTGTATCTTCCAGATGTTATCTGTAAAGTAAACATCTGTTAGCTCTAAAACAGTTTTTTTAATATAATTTTTTTTAATGTTTACTTATTTTTGAGAGAGAGAGAGAGAGAGAGAGAGAGAGAGAGAGAGAGAGAGAGAGAGAAAGGCAGACTGCAAGTGGGGGAGGGGCAGAGGGAGAGGGAGACACAGAATCAGAAGCAGGCTCCAGGCTCCGGGCTATCAGCACAGAGCCCAACGCGGGACTCGAACCCATGAACTGTGAGATCATGACCTGAGCTGAAGTCGGACGCTTAACCGACTGAACCACCCAGGCGCCCCTGAAACAGGTTTTTGTATCCTACTGTAGCTTCATTATATTCACTTAACATGTTTTAAGAGATATTTATACAGAAATAAGACCCAGATCTTGAGGGCCTCTCTGGTTAACTATAAGTGAAAGACTACATTACTACAGTATTTGTTGTAAATTGTAGGATTAGTGGGTGACAGCCTCATCGATTGCAGTTTATAAAGGGCTCAGTTTTAAAATTGTATTTATTATGTACTTGCTTATTTTACTTATTTACTTGTTTACTTAATAGAATAAAAGAGGGTTCTAATTAGGTGTTATCTGAGTGATCTTGCCACATTCTTATTTTTGTTGGTTTAAATTGCTTTCAAATAATGTTCTTGAAATCCCATTTTCATTCCTGAAATTGGTACCATTTGCAATATGTATGTTGGAGGAAATGAATTATTTTAAAAAGAATTATTTAAATGTGGCTTTAGTGATTCCTCCATACAATAATTAGTGATGAAATTTGGCTCATTGTTTTCAGCTAGTTCAAATTGGTCTTGAAAGAAACAGAAACTTGTTGCTTAATTACAGACTCAGATGAATGCCTGTGGGCTGTTATGAAGTGCTTGTTTAAGAAGGATAATTCCACTTGATTGTATATGTTAATGCCCCAAAGGAAAGCAGTTTTAAATTTGACTTTTACTAGATTATGCCATCTTTATGGAGCCATTCTGTTGTTAAATGGGTATCCACACTATCCAGGATGCTCTTAGTGAATGATGTTTAGTCAGTGGAGGGCTTAGCTAATTAAGGACTTTGAGACTTTGGGCAGTCTGAGAAGAAATTTAAAAATCACTGGGCTTCCTCTGTATGTGCCACTGTATAAATGAAGGATACCATGGGGAGGGAGGACCTCCTTCCTCCATAGAATAGGGTATTTGGGATTATAATTCTGGTGTTCTTTATAAGTAAAACCTATTATTAGGTTGGTTTCCTTTTTAGGGAAAGCCGGAAAACTGTTTTATTTGACTGCAGTTCAGATGATGCTGTAAAATTACCATTATATGAAGATAAGTTGTGAATCTCAGAAATATATAATGACATGGGACGCCTGGGTGTCTCAGTCGGTTAAGCGGCCGACTTCGGCTCAGGTCATGATCTCGCGGTCCGTGAGTTCGAGCCCCGCGTCGGGCTCTGTGCTGACCGCTCAGAGCCTGGAGCCTGTTTCAGATTCTGTGTCTCCCTCTCTCTGCCCCTCCCCCGTTCATGCTCTGTCTCTCTCTGTCTCAAAAATAAATAAACGTTAAAAAAAATTAACAAAAAAAGAAATATAAAATGACCTATCTCAATGAAAATAGTTTAAGAGAACCTATTATTGAAGATCTATTTTTATACAAAAAAATATGAAGAACAAAGAATGGAGGCATGAGTATTTGCCTTGTAAGATTTTTAATTTGATTTATGTAAGTAGAATGGCCTTACTACATTTATTTTTTTTTTTTTTTAATGTTTATTTATTTGTGTGAGAGAGACAGAGTGTGAGTGGGGGAGGGGCAGAGAGAGAGGGAGACACAGAATCCGAAGCAGGCTCCAGGCTCTGAGGTGTCAGCACAGAGCCCGATGTGGGGCTCGAACTCACAAACTGCGAGATCATGACCTGAGCCGAAGTCGGACGCTTAACCGACTGAGCCACCCAGGCACCCCCTTACTACATTTAAAATACGATTTCAGTTGGCCAAAATGTTACTTTTAGAAAGGATATCTTTTAAGGAACATACTTATTACATAAACCAAGGCTTATATCTGTGTGCTACAAACAACATCAAAGAATTTTCTTGCTATGTCATGATATAGAAAGTTGTTCCTTAGTGGGCATTTCAACTTCTGCAAGGACATTGTCTTTGAATAGAAAACATAATGACTTTGTTTTCCAACCAAAGTCTAATAGTTAAACTAATTTATTAGCTAGTTTACTGAAATTTAGCTCTGACATCTATGGTTGAAAACAGATAGAAAAGAAATGCTAGTGTATTTTCAAATCTTGTAGAAATCAGATAACTAACATTAAAGTATATCTGGCTGATTTTCTCATGATTTGTGTGAAATGCTTAGCTTTGTATTTTTGCATTACTGTCTAGGCAGGTTCAGTTGAGTTTAGTTAGAAATGTATTTTCCACACAGTAGTTTCTCTGTTGTTGTTTTTTTAACATTGCTTCACCACTGTATACTATTTAAGGTATGTACCATTATATTTAATCTAACTTAGAATTGGTACATTGGTCAACACTTCAGGTTTAAAATTTTTCACTTTTTATTTTGAGTTAATTGTAGATTCATGTGCATTTCACCCAGAGGTAGCATCTTGTAAAATTATAACACTATATATCACAACCAAGATAGTGATAAACTTGTCAGAGTTTATCCATCACCACCAGGTTTCTCCATCGCCCTTTTATTTTTTTACTATTTTTTTTTTTAAGTTTATTTGTTTTTTATGAGAGAGAGAGAGAAAGAGAGCTGGGGAGGGGCAGAGAGAGAGAATCCTAAGCAGGCTTCACACTGTCAGCACAGAGCCTGATGCTGGGCTCCAACTCACAAACCTGTGAGATCATGACCTGAACCAAAATCAAGAGTCAGACGTTTAACCAACTGAGTCTCCCAGGTGCCCCCCCATTCTCCCTTTTAAAAGCTATTTCCCTCCTGCCTCTCCCTTCCCCATTAACCCTTGGCAACAACCACTCATCTGTTTTCCATTTCTGTAATTTTGTCATTTCATGAATGTTGTTTATACCTGGAATCATATGGTATATAACCATTTCAGATTGACTTTTTCACTCAGGATGATTCTCTGGAGTTTCGAGCAGCTTGTTGCATGTATCACTAGCACCTTTTTTGTTGTTGTTTGGTTTGGTTTTTTGTTTTGTTTTGTTTTATTGCTGAGTAGTATTCCATACTATGGATGTACCACAATTTGTTTAACCATTCACCCATTGAAAGATTTCTGGGTTGTTTCCAGCTTTTGGCTGTTAACACACAAAAGTTTCTGTGAACATTCACGTACAAGTTTTTGTGTGAACATATTTTTTTTTCCTCTGGGATAAATGCCCAGGAGTGCAATTGCTGGGTCGTATGGTAGCTGTGTGTTTACTTTTTAACTAGTTTTAAAATTATTTTCTAGAGTGGCTACCATTTTACATTCCTGCTAATGTGTGAATGATCTAGTTTCTCCGTATCCTCACCTGTATTTGGTGGTGTCAGTTATTTGCACAATAGTGTGAATGTACTAAATGCCACTAAATTGTACACTTTATAATGGTTAATTTTATGTTACATGATTTCATTTCAGTATTTTAAAAACTCAGCTCTTAGATATCCACCTCAAGTGCTACTTATGAGATCTAAATGAGAAAAAACAATCAGTTGGACATATCTGTGTGGGACTATTTCTGGGCACTTTTCTGTTCCACTGATCTCTGTGTCTGTCCCTCGACCAGTAACACAGTCTTTTTTCCACCCAGTCTTGATTACTGTAGATAGGTAATAAGTCTTGAAATTGGGTAAACTGACTTTAATTTATTCTTTTTTCAGAATCGCTTTAGTTATTCTAATTCTTTTGGCTTTCTTATATATTTTGCAGTGATCTTATCTATATCTAGGAATTGTGTTAAATTTGTAAATCAGTTTGAGAATTGGCATCTTTACTTTGTTGAGTCTTCCAATCCCTGAATGTGATGTGTCTCTCCATTTATTTAGATCTTCTTTGATTACTTTCATCAGCATTTTGTAATTGTCCTATACAAGTCCTATACAGGTTTTGTTAGATTTACATCTATGTTTTTTTTCTTTGAACAGTTATAAATGGCATTGTCTTTTTAGGTTTGGGGTCCACATGTTTTTTCCTAGTACATAGAAATACAGTTGATTTTTGCATGTTTGTAATGCAACTTTGCTGAACTGACTTACTCTAGTTTTTATTTTTTTATTTAAAAAATTTTTAATGTTTATTTTTGAGAGAGAGAGAGAGAGAGAGAGACAGAGTGTGGGTGGGAGAGGGGCAGAGAAAGGGAGACACAAAACCCGAAGCAGACTCCAGGCTCTGAGCTGTCAGCACAGAGCTCAACGCGAGGCTTGCACTCGTGAACTGCGAGATCATGACGAGCCGAAGTTGGACACTTAACCGACTGAGCCACCCAGACGCCCCTAGGTGTTTTTATATAGTTTATTTGGGATTTTCTGTGTAGGCAGTCTTGTCATCTGCAAATAAAGATAATTTTATTTCTTCCTTTCCAATTGTATGTCTTTTATTTCCTTTTCTTGCTTTATTGCATGCCTAGAACTTCCAGCACTATTTTTGAATAAGAGTGGTGAGAATGGGCTTCCTTGCCCTGTCCCAGGTCTTAGGGAGAAATGTTCAGTCTTTCACTGTTAAGTATAATGCTAGCTATAAGTTTTTGTAGATACTCTATCAAGTTGAGGAAATATCCCTCTATTCTTATTTTTCCGAGAATTTCCCTCATGAATAGGTGTTATATTTTGTCAAATGCTTTTTAGCCTGTTCATATATGGTGAGTTACATTGATTGATTTTTGAATAATTTTTTAAAGTTTTTGTTTAAATTCCAGTTAGTTAACATACAGTGTAATATTAGTTTCAAGTATTACAATATAGTGATCCAGCACTTCGATACAACACCCAATGCTCCCCATCGCCTATTTAACCTGACCTCCTACCCATCTTCTTCTGGTAACCATCAGTCTGTTTTCTATAGTTAAGAGTCTGTTTCTTGGTTTGCCTCTCTCTTTTTTTCCCCTTTACTCATTTGTTTAATAAATTCCACATATAAGTGAAGTCATTTGGTATTTGTCTTTCTCTAACTGACTTATTTCACTCAACATAATACTCTGTCTAGCTCCATCAGTGTTGTTGCAAATGGCAGGATTTCATTCTTTTTTTACAGATGAGTAGTATTCCATTGTGAGTGTGTGTGTGTGTGTGTGTGTGTGTGTGTGTGTGTGTATATATTATTAAAGAAACTGCCCTTTCCCTATTGTATATTCTTGGCTCCTTTATCATAAATTAACTATCTATGCATGGGTTTATTTCTGGGCTTTCTTTTGTATTGATCTATGTCTGTTTTTATGGTAGTACCATACTATTTTAATTTCTATAGCTTTGTAATATAGTTTGGAATCAGGGAGCATGGTACTTCCAGCTTAGTTCTTCTTTCTCAAGATTGTTTTGGTTATTCAGAGTCCTTTATGATTCCTTATACATCTTAGGATTGTTTGTTTCGTTTCTGTAAAAAAAAAAAAAATGCCGCTGGAATTTTGATAGGAATTACATTGAATCTACATATTGCTTTGGACAGTATGGATATTGTAATAGTATTAATTCTTCCAATCCATGAGCATGGAATATCTTTCCATTTATTTGTGTCTTCTTTCAGTGTTTTTTATTAATGTCTTGTCATTTTCAATATATAAGTCACCTCCTTGGTAAAATATATTCCTAGGTACTTTATTCTTTTTTATGCAGTTATAAATGGGATTGTTTTCTTAATTTCTCTGATAGTTCATTATTAGTGTATAGAAACAACCAATTTTTGAGTTATGAGTTTTATATTCTGCAGCTTTCTGAATTCATTCTGAAGTTTTTTGATGGAGTCTTTAGGGTTTTCTATATGTAATATAGATATAATTATAGATATATATATTTCTATGTATAATATTCAAATTTGGATACCTTTTATTTCTTTTTCTTGCCCAATTGCTCTGGCTAGGACTTCTAAAACTATTGAATAAAAGTGGCAAGAGTCGGCATCCTTGTTTCTGATCTTAGAGGAAAAGCTTTTAGCTTTTCATCATAAATTATACTAGTTGTGGGCTTGCCATGTACATAACATTTATTATGTTGTGGTACATTTCCTCTGTACATGCTTCGTTGAGAGTTTTTATCATAAATGGATGTTGACTTTTGTCAGATGCTTTTTCTGCATCTGTTGCGATGATTATGTGATTTTCGTCCTTCATTTTGTTAGGGTGGTGTATTCCATTGACTGATTGTAAATGTTGAACCATCTTTGCATCCCTGGAATAAATCCCACTTAATCATCATGTATGATCCTTTTATTATTATTATTGTTATTATTATTATTATTTTAAAGTTTATTTACTTATTTTGAGAGAGAGAGTGTGAACAGGGAAGAGACAGGGAAAAAGAGAGAGAGAGAATACCAAACAGGCTCCATATTGTGAGCACAGAGCCCGACACAGTGCTTAGTCTCGCGAACTGTGAGATCATGACCTGAGCCAAAACCAAGAGTTGGATGCTTAACTGACTGAGCCACCCAGGTGCCCCTTTTATGGTATTTTTAAAGCTCATCTTTGTCACCTAGTTCATGCAGTAACTTAGGTTTCCTATTATGAAACCTCAAGTTATTTTATACAGTGAACTTAGAAATTCTTTTGTATAGAAGCAGTTGGAAGAAAATATGCAAATATTGAATTGAGAACCTACTGTGCACCTTGCATGTGCTGCGCAGATGCAGATGTTTAGGAGTTAGTTTTCCCACTTTCTGCTGTAAAGCAGCACCTTTATACCAGTTTAAATACCTATAAATTCCTCCCTAAAATAGAGTTGTTTGTGTCCAAGGTCTGATGCATAAAGGCAAACATTGCATTTAGTATCTTTATTCAGATTCTTGAATTGTAAATTTTGTAAGCTGAAATTTGGTTTCGTTTCCAAAACAAAAAACTATTTCCCCAAAATGGAAGGAACTTTAAGGTGTAAATAATTACTTCTTATAGGCCTCAGAACTATATTTCCTTATCCTGCCTCAACAAGTTGGTTGTAATTCTTAAGTTTTGAATAGATGGTGGTGACAAGTTTGAGCTATCTAGATTAAAGAAGTTTCATGTCTTTATGCTGTCATTAAAACTGTTCTGTCTTAGGTGCCTGGGCAGTTCAGTCGGCTAAGCATCTGACTTCGGCTCAGGTCATGATCTCACGGTTTGTGGGTTTGAGCCCCTCATTGGGCTCTGTGCTGACAGGTCAGAGCCTGAAGCCTGCTTTGGATTCTCTGTCTCCCTCTCTCAGTCCCTGCCCCGCTTGCACTCTGTCTGTCTGTCTGTCTCTCTCTCTCTCTCTCTCAAAAATAAATAAACATTTTTAAAAAAAACCCTGTTCTGTCTTTAGTCATCAAGTTTCTCTGTGAAAGAAATAGATTTAAGCTAACAAAAGTAAGATGAAAATTATATATGTGGATAAATTAAATTTATTTCGGGGACCAGAATATACTCCAGATGCTTTCAAAAGTCTGGGTATTCTGTTTGTATAAATGTCTGAAAAATTATTCTCTAAAATGTAGAAAAATTAAGTACAAGTTTTAAAGTGCTTTAATAATTCCAGAATTTTAATTTCCATTTTATTTGCAGCTCAGATCGTCTGATAGAAGAGACAATAAGGTAGGAAAAAAAATTTGTTTTACTCTATTGTTTTTTGTTTGTTTGCAACATAAGTGAACAGATCAGGTTAACCCTGTAACTAGGGATAAAGTTCACTTATCATCCTTAGAGATGGGAATTTCACTAGATTGTGATGAATTTTTACTGTGTCTTTCACTTATAAGAGACATTTGAAGCACAAAATATTTGTTTCAAGAATTAGTGGAATTAAGCTGACTTACCAAGGTTAATTTTTCTGATTAATTCATACTCAGTACTTTCAACTTCAGTCTTTTTATTATTTTTTTTTTTTTTAAGGAAAACCATCTTAGACATGTGATTTTGTGTATATACCATTTATGTAGATTGGGTTTCAGTCACAGCAGCTGTGGAAAATGTGCTGCAGTAATATTTAGTATTATCTGTAATAACACTGAAGTAGTTTATTGCTTAAGGTAAGGGACAATTATGTTGGTTTGAACTACTTAATTCTCTAGGTTTGGTGAATTTTTAGATACTATCTTATGATGGTAAAAAAGTAAATGAACTAGATATGATCTCTACAGTTAGACTTCAGCAATGTCTAAAGCATTTTTTGGGAAAGGTGTGATGAAGTACATGGAAACAACAACAAACATGTACTCTTACTGTAGGCCTTGGTATTGTCTCAAATGCTTTACATGCTTTATTTTATTTAATTTCTTTAATGACCCATGAAATAAACACTGTCCAAAACAAAAAAGAAATTAAGGTAAGTAATTTGCTTGTGGTGACATGATTGATAAATTGTGTTCAGGATTCAAATGCTCAAACCTGAATCTCTATAATTCTAGGACCAGAGCTCTATCTAAGCTACTACTGTATTTCCCACCTTGTAGAAAGTGTACAAGCTTTGGAGTGTGATTTGGTTTGTGCTACTTAGTAGATATCTGTTCTTGGTTAAGTTACTTGGAGTCTTCATTTTCTTATGTGTTCAAAAACCGGGATTGATGATCATACCTCCCTAAAAAATTGTTGTGAAGATGAAAGATAATGAGTAAAATGCCTAATACAATGTGTGAATGATACTAGGTAATCTGTCAGTGGTAGCTTTGTCAGGGACGCCTGGGTGGCTCAGTCAGTTGAGCGTCCGACCCTTGATTTTGGCTCAGGTCATGATCCCAGTACCTTCTGATATTTCAGATTTCAGGAAAATTCCAGTAGTACAAAGAATTCCCATATACGCTTCACCTGGATTCCCCACACGTTAACAGTTTGCCACATTTGCTTTTTCACTTTTCGTTTTTTGAACTACCTGAAAATAAATTGCAGACATGATGCCTCTCTACCACTAAATATTTCATTGTTCACATTTTAAGTATGCATTTATATTGATACAGGCTCATGGATTCTTATTTTATTTAGTAGATTATAATGTTTCTATCATTATTTAATAAATTATAATCTCTTATAATAATGTGTAGTTATCATATCTGGGGATTTTGTTTAAATTGCATGCATTGGGTTGTCCATCTGGGCAAAGGTTTTGCAAAATTGCCTAATTGTCAACTGAAATATTTTCCTTGTGACTCCTTCCCTTTCAACAGCACATAAAGTAAGATAGCATTTGCTAAGGACTTTTTACTTAAACTTTCTCTATAATCCTTTTCCTTTTTTCTTCCTTTTTTCCCCTCCTCTTTCTGCCTGATCTTCTTTGGGCCAGGCTGTCTTAATTAAGCTTTTCAATTCAAAGCTGGCCTATTTAAGGGCTGGTAATATGAGTATAAAAAATTTGGAGTACTTCCTAGTATAGGAACATTTGAGAACCATTGAATCACTGCTGCTGTTATTTTGCTAGGTAAAAGCAAAATAATATAATTATGAAGTCTTTTATTTCACTATTTCCCTTTATTTCAAAATCTGGTAGATATCACAAGTAAAATTTTATTGATTCTAAAGCTAGTTATGATTACTTCTAGGTAATATAAAATTTAAGTGTCAGATAATTGTTTTTGCATATTCTATATGTAACAATTTACTTTTTACTCTTGGAGATAAAAATAGATTTTAAGAATATGTACACAACTGAATATAGACTCTGGCATCACTTAATTGAAAAGAACTGATATTTTTAATATTAACTTATTCTTAAGCTTTAAATGTATAACTGATATTGTCTGTTGTTGAAAAAATAAGTGTCTGAGTTTAGTTCACACAACAGGTAAGAAAGTTCCAGTAAGCACATCAATGATTTATCATTTTAAAAGCATTATATATTATTTGGAGCTTATGTTTTGCCTCTGAGTATTTGACCCTTGATATAACAACAGTCTAGATTTCACTCAGCTTGACTCCAGATGATGCAGTGAGATGGGAAAGTATGTCTAGATATACTTTGTGTGGTACTGGCAATCATGCATATTCACCAAGATAATAACATAATGTATGATGATAATATCCATTCTCCAAGGAATACAAAGTGCTTTGTGGAAATTATTTTTTAATCTTCTTTATCTACTTCTGAGTCAGAGTGCATGGGAGATAGTGATAGTCCCAGTGTAAAAAAACAGGCATATATGATTCAAAGATTGCTTTCAGATGCTCAGCCTAGCTTTAAATGAAATTGTGTTACTTTATATAAGACCATAATACCTGTTTTAAAGTACTTTATAAATTTATATTAAAACAATCACATTTTAGGGGCACCTGGGTGGCTCAGTTGGTTGAGCATCCGACCCTTGATTTTGACTCAGGTCCTGATCCCAGGGTCATGGGATCAAGCCCCATGCTGGGTTCTGTGCTGAGTGTGGAGCCTGCTTAAGATTCTCCTTCTCTTTCCCTCTGCCCCTCTCCCTCGCTGGCATGCATGCTCTCCCTCTCTCTCTCTAAAACAAAATATAGAAAAAATAAAACAGGGGCACCTGGGTGGCTCAGTTGGTTAAGTGTCTGACTCTTGATTTTGGCTCAGGTTCATGGTTCATGAAATTGAGCCCTGTATCCAGCTCTACACTAACAGCACAGAACCTCCTTGGGATTCTCTCTCCCCCTGTCTCTTTGCCCCTCCCTCCCCCTCTCAAAATAAATAAACATTAAAATAAATAAATAAATAAATAATTTTTAAAGCCTCATTTTAAATACCTTATATTCTATCATAGACATACACTGAAGGGAAAAATTATGAATAAGAACTAATGATGCAGGGGCACATGGATGGCTCAGTTAGTTAAGCATCTGCCTTGGGCTAAAGTCATTATCTCATGGTCCATGGGCTCAAGCACCACATCGGGCTCTGCACTGACAGCACATACCTGCTTAGGATTCTCTCTCTCTCCCTCTCTTTGCCCCTCCCTGACTAGTGCTTTCTTTTCCTCTCAAAACAAATAAATAAACTTAGAAAAAAAAGCTAATGATGCAAAGGACGTTGTTATTTTGGACTCTTCTTGTGTTCTTTTCGTTCTTTGGATCTAAAATTCCGTGTAAAGTTAACATTGTCTGCTTCCTTCTATTTTAATCTTGACTGGTTGTTCTCTAGACCTGCCATCCTGCACTGGTCCTGGGATGCTCTATCCCCATTACCTTAAAATGACCTCCATTTTTTCTTTAATGTTTATTTATTTATGAGAGAGAGCGGGAAAGAGAGAGAATCCCAAGCAGGCTCCACGCTGTCAGTGCAGAGCCCGACTTGGCGGCTTAAACCCACCAACCATGAGATCATGACCTGAGCCAAAATCAAGAGTCGGATGCTTAACAGACTGAGCCACCCAGATACCTCAGTGACCTCCTTTATTGGATCACTTATTTCTTGGATTTGGTGTCTTCCATAAACTCTTAGTTTATTCCCTCATTATACTGGACCACGTTCTTCAGTGGTTTCCTGAGAAAGAACAGGAGGTACAACTTTTGGACTTTTCACATCTATTCTTGATTCATTGTTTAGCTAAGTTAGGAATAATTTTGAAATTTTTGATGACATTGTTTCCAGTATTGTTTTTAAGTTCAGTGCCAGTTAAGATTTCTGTTCCTTTGTATGTGATGAGCCTTTTTCCTCTGGAAGCTTTTAGGATTATCCCTTTTTCCCTATGCTTTTGGTGTTTTTTAACCTTATCATGCATCTTTTCCAGTTCGTTGTACTGGCCATTGGATGAGTTCCTACAGTCTGGAAACTCCTCTTCAGTTCTGAGACATTTTCTTAAACTCTCATTTTCCCACCTCCTTCTTCACTGTTTTTGTTTTCTTTTTTCTTTTTTCTTTTTTTTTTTTTTGGTTTTAATTTTAAAAGGTAACATGTTGGGCTTTCTGTTCCTTTTTTTACCCTTTCTCCGTTTTCCACTTATCTTTTTTTCTACTTTCTGAGGGGTTTACTCAGTTTGTCCTTTTGAGATTTGTTACACTTTTATTTCCATTCTTTTTTTTTTAATTTATACCGGCTCTTTTCTCAGTGGTGGGTACACTCTTACACACATGTACACACACACACACACACACACATACATTTATGTCTTTCATGGGTGTGATACCTTCTTTCTCTCTCTGAAGACATTAAATATAATTCAGTTTTAGAGTTTCTTGAACTTCTGTTATTGCCTCTGTTTCCTCAGACTCACTTTTCTATTTGATAGTTTTTATTTGGATCTCTCTTAGAGGCTCTTCTCAAACTTGTAGTGATTCTTGATTTTTTGTTCATATTTAAGGGTGAGGCTCCAGAAAATCCAGTAATTGGAAGCTAGTTCTCTGTACATGGGTGGTGGGACTTGCCAAGTAGTAGGCCTTACAATGCATGATCAGAAAGGGACCTGGTTGTTTTGTGGGGAACTTCAAAATGTCAGGATCTTTAAGGTCTCTTTTTCTAGGTTAGATCTGCTACTGAACTGGGGGCAGTCACCTGACTGTGTTGTTCAGGGAAGATAATTTAGGGGTCTGGCAATTCCTTGCACAAATTTCCATTTTTAGCCCTATTTCACAGTTTTGCCTTCAGAGATACCTGATCCCTTTAAATCTTGATCTTTTCTAGGATCTGGGAAAAACTTTTATAAATCATGCTTAACTCCTAGCGGTACTGAGGCAAATAACTACAGTAGATTTGGCGCTGATAATGTTATTCACGTTTCTTCATCACTCAGGTGGAATTCCTGTAATTTTCTTTGTGAGATGTGTATAGTTTAGAAAAGTACAGTGTTCTTATTTTAGCAATTTAAATCATTCTAAAATGTAAAAAAAAAAGTTCATCTGGTAGTGTCCCTCCATTCCTATCCCCTAAGTAACTTGTATTCACTGACAGTTGTGTATCTTTCTAAATACGTTCTCATTGTCATACAAACATACACAATGATGTTTTATTGCTTAAAATAAAAAAGGATTCATACTTTACACATTCTGTGGCTTCGTTAATTATTCAGTGTATCATAAACATTCCTCCAGTTTAATAGAAATAATGCCAACTTATTCTTTTTAATAACCAAATATTATTTCATAGTTTCGTTGTATCATAATCTGTTAAACCATTCCAATGTTGTTTCCATTGGGGGGTGTTTTTGTTTGCTTGTCTCTTACTATTCCAAACAGCACTCTAATATATATCCTTTGATCTGTCTCCCCACACACTTTTGTTTCTTCTTGGCCTTCTCAAATCTTGAAATTTCAGTTTTGATATGTCATTTGCTTAGAGTACTCCTAGCATTTTCCTCCAATAGGATACCTGGTCTTGGCTGTTCAAGAGTGTGTTCAGTCAGCTCCCAGATAGGTCAGGCTATTAGACCCCTAAGCAGTGGCATACTAGGTGGTAGTGGGTGCCCCAGCAGTTTTTTCTTCTTCAGGGCCGGGCATCACACCATCTGATGGACTGTCAGCTCCTGGCTCATAGGTTTCTGTGGTTGTGTGTACCACCCTTTACCAGCTACAGTTCAGTGCATCACTGTAGCTCCTGTACACGCACGTCCATATCTTCCATTGTTGGGTTCCTTAGGGTGAATTGAAACCTAGGGCTTTGCCCCAGGCTTGAAGAAAAATCTCGTCTTCCCTGCCATCAATTCCTTGGTTCTTCCCTTGCTTGAGAGAGTATAGCCTACCTGGCTTTCTTTCTTGGATATTTCAAAAGAATGAGGGATCTCAGATGGACCCCTCCCCATCATATCTGCCTTTGTTCATGTGTTCCTCCATGGAGGAAGTTGGACCAACGATAGGGTCAGGAATTTGTGCTCTGATCATCATCTTCCCAGAATCTCTTCATCTCTGTTGCTTTTTTTTTTTTTTCAACGTTTGATATATTTTCAGAATTATTCAAGGACATTCTGTTTCCTATTGTTTTTTATGTTATCAGTATCTATAGCTCTCTCCTGTGTGTTATATATAAAAATGGGTACTGACCTATGCTCTAGGATTCTAATGCCCAGGGAGATAAGACTGTTGAAGTTAATCCTGGCATGAAAGCAAAAAGATATTAAGTGAGATTCTTTTAAACAGGACATCAGAATAGTCACATGGAAGAGACTATAGTATAGTCTGTAAGAGAAGGGACGTTCCCCCATCTCTTTAGTCATTTAATGAATGCATAACCTTTGTCACTTGGCTTGGAAACCCAGCCTAATGTTGCATGTGTCTCCTAAAATCTGCCTAGATGGTTCTCAAGTAGAATTCTGGAACATAATCTTTTCATAAGTTAAGGGCTGGTTATATATGGGTATTTTGTGATGTGTTAACACTTTTGGTTCTTTTTTTATGATTATAATTTCCTACTTCTCTCTCAACAGTTTTCCTGATTAAAGATATTTTTAGTAGCTGGCCCCTTTCAAAACCATTTTAAGAAGCTTTTGTAATAGGGATTTCTCTGTTATTTCATTTGTTACTTTGGGAAAAATCACAGGAAATGGCCTACTGTCCAGAAAGACATCAGAAGATAGCAGTAGGGATGGAGTGGATATTCAGGAAAAGACAGTGGGAAGGTGACTTGGGAAATGATTTTTTTTCCTGCCTGTGCTTTTCAAGATGATGTTGCCCATCTTAGTTTTCTCTTCACTTTTAAGAATATGATGGATCTGCGCAGGATAATCTTAAATGCCGACGTAATTATCTTCTCTTTTCCCCCTTCAGCATTGCTATGGCAACAAAAGAAAACATGACTTCACAGAGAGGAATGTTGAAGTCAATTCAGAGCAAAATGAATACTTTGGCCAGTATCCTTTCTGAAAGTTTGAAATCTCTAGGTTTTTGAGGTGGGGGTGGGGGTGGGGGTCTGTGTGTGTGCTTTTTTGGTTTTGGTTTTGGTTTTGGTCAGGTTGCCATCATCAGTAGTGGTTGAGAGCATCAATAGTTACATATGAATATGCCTTGCATTCCTACTCTGTAGAAGTTGATACTGTTTAGTACTATTTGTGAAAGATTCTACACCAGAAGTCTGACATTAGTAGATTTAGAAAATTATAAATATGAATTTTCAAATTATTTTACATTTTAAAAACTCCTGGGGCGCCTGGGTTGCTCAGTTGGTTAAGCACCTGACTCTTGATTTATTTCGTCTCAAGTCATGATGTCACTGTTGTGAGATCAAGCCCGGGTTCGGACTCCACACTGACAGCATGGAGCCTACTTGGGATTTTCTCTCTCCCTCGCTCTCTGCGCCTCCCCCACTCACGCTTCTCTCTCCCTCCCTCCCTCTCTCCCAAAATAAATAAATAAATTTTTTTTTTTAAGTTTTTAAAAAATGTTTTATTATAGAGAGACAGAGCATGAGCAGAGAAGGGGCAGAGAGAGAGGGAGACACAGAATCTAAAGCAGGCTCCAGGCTCTGAACTGTCAGCACAGAGTCTGACGCGGGGCTCAAATCCACGAACCATGAGATCATGACCTGAGCCGAAGTTGGATGCTCAACCAACTGAGCCACCCAGGCACCCCAGTAAAACTCCACAGTATATATTATTCTTACCTCAACATCATAAATTATATGCTTTTTTATTACTTCTTTCTCCAGTTTGAAGAATAAGTCAGTGTCAGATTCTTAGAAAGAGAAGGAAGGAGACAGCCATACATGAGTTGTAACTGCTGTTAGAGTATTTTCATTGTGATTCGTTATGCACAAGCTGAACATTAGAATAGATTCTCTGCTTGTTAATTGTGACCTCTACATTTTTAATTCTTGAGTTTCCTGATTTGAATTAGGATTACTAATACTAACATGAAACCCAGTGGGGAAACTGGTAAGCCTGCTACTCTGAAACATTTTGTTTACTCTCTGAGAAGTCAAGACTTTTAGAGAAAAAGTTTCCTTCCCCAATTAGTAAGGGGAAGGGCCTAAAAAGTTGAGTACCTTCTGGTCCTAGATAATTTTTTTTTAAGTTTATTTATTTTGAGAGAAAGAACATGAACAGGGAAGGAGCAGAGAGAGCGGGGGAGAGAGAGAATCCCAAACAGGCTGCACACTGTCAGCACAGAGCCTGACCCAGGGCTCGAATTCATGAACAGTGAGATCATGACCTGAGCCAAAACCAAGAGTCAGCCACTGAACTGACTGAGCCACCCAGGTACCCTGGTCCTAGATAATTTAAGGTCACTTTTAGTTTGATACGTACTTCCCTAAGGAATATCCTGAAGTATATTTTGTATTTTCCAACTTTTTGTGAATTTTGTTCCTGTTTTGTCACCCTAAGTGCAAAATAACTTATCCATAATTGTTTATATTTTACATAGGGCTGTACAGTTTACAGAGTACTGTTATATACATTGTATCATCTTGCCATTACCACAAATTATAATAATTCTGGAAAAATGTGTGTTCAAAAACAAAATGCGTGTGTTAGTCGAGACTCCATAGAGAGATAGTAACAGAAACCTCATTTAGACTGACTTAAGGGGGGAAAGGAGGGAATTAATTTGTTCATATTTATCTAAAATTCAGGGGTAGAATTTAACCTAAGGCATGGCTCAATTCAGGAGCTCAGATGTTATTGTCAAGAATCTGCTTTTCCTCTCTCTTTTCCCCCTACCTACTCCATCTCTTATCTTTGCTTTCCTGTGATTGGCCTCATTCTCAACGAGGTTTTCTCCACATAGTGATAGAGATGGCTAGAAGAATCACCTTCTGCCAGTTAAAAATCCCCATGGAAAGGGGGTCTTTTCTACCAGCTGTAATAAAAGTCCCAAGAGGACTGTAGTTGCCCCAGCTTGAGTCACTAGAAGGGAATATTCTTTCTGGCCAATCCGAGTTTGTAAATATACCTGATGGCAGAGGACAAGGTCAGCCTACACTATTACATGGACTGAACTAGATTATTATAGAAGGAGAGAGAGGGGGACTTCTCTAAAGGTAATATGCCCATTCTAGACAGAATTCCCTAATGCCAAAAGTATTCTAAGGGGATTGTTGATTCTTTACGAAGCAAGAGAAGATTAAGCATTTGTTCTATATGAGATTTGTACCTTGTAAAAGTTTTTGCCTATTATTTCATGCTGCTGCTGCTTCAGTATTTTTAAAAATTATTTCTGCAAATTTTTCTCATTAATTAAAAAAACACATTAATGCCTACAATATGTAAAGCTCTGTTCTGGATAGGGAAATTCAAGATTAGAAGATAACATGGTCCTAATCATATAATATGTAGAATATATAAGTGTACAAATAAATATAGTCCCTGCTGGGTGGTTTAATTACAGGAAAATGCAATAAAGATTCACAGAGTGGAGGTATTATTCTAGCTCTCTAGTATTGTAGGTGGTTTTTGTCAGTGATTTTCCTGACTTTGATAAAATACCTATATTAACAAAGAGGAGGCACCCGAAGGTATATTGTCAGAAATGCAAAACAGTGGCACCTGGGTGGCTCAGTCGGTCTGACTCTTGGTTTCGGCTCAGGTCATGATCTCATGGTTCATGAGTTCGAGCTGCATGTCAGGCTCCACACTGCCGGTGCAGAGCCTGCTTGAGATTCTGTCTTTGCCTCTCCGCCCCCCCCCCCCACCCCTTTCTCTCGCTCTCTCTCAATGTAAATAAACTTTAAAAAATGCAAAACAAGTTAGGATGCACAGGCATGTGCTTTGGTCTACAACATACAAATAAGAGTATGAAGATATTTTGAAATACTAAGTAAAATATAGCTGTGACTGCTTTTTTAAACCTCTAAAATTGGAAATTTCCTATCTTTTTTTATGTTTCCTAAGTAGGACAGCTAGAACAGTGTAGCCCCCTTACCTACCATATCCTACCTACTGCTGCAGAGTAAACTAAAAAATTTAAATAATTCACCAGTGACTGATTTATTCAGACCCTAGAGTTGGTTGCCACCACCTATTGCCTGATTCCAAGGGGGTTATCACCCTGTGAGGAGAGGATCAAGAACTTCAGAACTCTTCTGGCCGAACTTCTCACTTTCCTGAGAGAAGGGGTTTAGAGAGAGAAAAAGAGAGAGAAAGGAAAAGAGAACAGAATAGGGTGTTGTTAGCAGTGGTATTGGCTGTACTTACACCTCCCTGCCCTGCAGAGTCCCTCTGTTCCTAAGCTCACTACCTCCCACCCTGACCCCAAGCCTGGTTGTAATTCCTCGGTTGGTTTGGGACCTTGAGCAGTAGGATGTTCCCAGTTTGGGTATGTGTTTTTTTAAAGACTCCCTCAGTGTAATTTTCTTCCTCTGTATTTCTTCTCATTATTTATTGTTTCTGGACTCCACTGATCTCTATTTTTGTGACCCCTGTGACTTTTCACTAAAGAGGCTTCTTCAAATATGACCTTAATAAAGATTTCCCAAAGATCGTTTTCCTGCTGTGAACAGCCTGATCCAACGAATCAATCTTAGGAAACGGCGAGACTCCCTCATCCTGGGCGGTGTTATTGGTGTCTGTACCATCCTATTGCTGCTGTATGCTTTCCACTGATGGAACATCTCCAGGGACTCTTGACAACCACCACTTTCACACCCTGATCCGGAATAAGGAAAAATAGGAAGGAGAAGTTGATTGTCCTGATGATTAGCCTGACCAACAGGATTAATTCAAGACTGATGGTGATGGACTCTGTGATACGGTCAGGTTGAGCTGAAGCCACAGTTTTCCTGTGCTATCTTTTCTAACACACATTTCCTTCTGTTTTTAGTTTAAAAAAAAAAAAAAGTTTTCAGTTGCTTTTGTCTTCCCAGGAGGTAAGTAAACCAATCAGAAACAGAGTTTCTATGCTTCAGTAATAGTGTTGAAGGCTGATAACAAGCCAGATCTTACAGCTGGACTCTAGAAAACCAGGTTTCTCTATATCCAAAGACTGTTTTCCTTTCAGCCACCAGATTGGGTTGTGAATAAAAATAGTTCTTGTCCTTTTATTTTACAGTCATGAAGAGAAATCACAAGTCATTTCTTGATAAGCTGTGCTATAAATTTCTACTCTGTGCCCCTGTTTTGGTATTCCAGAAAAATTACATTTTTCACAGGTTCTTTGAGATGCTAACAGGTCAACTTCAACACAGTTGAGGTTGTCTGAAACAGAAGACAAACACCGCAAGAAAAGCTTTTTTCTTCCTCTTTTTTTAAATTGTATGCACACTGGGGTTAACTATATTGCTGGAAAAGCATTGAGAATAACAGGCTTTTTTGTCCGTCATTGTTTTGATGTTTTGTTTATTTCTTCCATTGGATTAATACTTGCTACTATGAGAAAATGCAATCTCAGTTCTACCATGGTAAAAGTAACTAATAGCCAGTGTCTGTCAGCGCCCCCAACTATTCCTCATCATGTCAGGATTAACCCTGAGTGAGGGGACTGCTCAATTTTCAGTGAGATCTGTTCAGCAAGCCACATGTAAAAAGACATTGATTGAGGGGTCACCATCCAGATTATTCCATTTGTAAATGCTCCATGATTTATGAGCAAAGATTCAAGAAATACTGCCTAATGTACCAGGAAGTCTGTGTTTTATGAAAACCTACTCATTCCAAATCTGTTAAGCTTTCCAAACATCCAGAGAATGGTTTTACTGTTGAAGGTGCATGTGACAGAATCTATCTGTATCTGCACCTGTCTTCTACTACCATCCCTGGACAGTAACAGAATTTTAAACCACCCACCAGAATTCTTTTCAGGTTTAACCATTTCTCCATTTCTGTAAACTTACAACTTAGTCACCTGAACTACCACAAATAGTTTGAAGACGTCAACATCTACACTCCTCACCAAGAAAGAAGGTTGCTCTTCACCATTGGAATGGACTCTGGTATTTATAGTATTGACCTCAGACTGTGCCACAGGGAATAAAAGGATATGAGCATGGAGTTCTTAACGATATCACAGTGCATCGGTGATGACATTCAGGTTAACTTGATACAAGAGCTGATGGCTATACTAACCCCTGATCTGGTACAGAAACTGAGAGCTTTTTCATTCTGTTGTCAAAGTTTTATTATGTTCTGGGTATGAAAGCCATTGGATACATTTTTTTAAACTATGGGGTTTATTTTTCTAAATATGGGTTGATTGATCAGATAACTTGATTGGGGATGCCCTGAAAAGAAAGTCTAAGTTTTCCCAATGTAAATCTTAAAGGATCAGAGAAGTTCATTTACTAAATTCTCTGTTGGGAGAACAAGACTGTTCTCCCCTGACACTTTATTATCTTTGATTTTTCAAAGGGCCTTGATTGGTGGTTGTGCCTCAGCTAGAATTTATGGGACTTTCATTGCTATATGGTTGGCATTTATAAAATCTGAAGTATCATAAATAAAGTTATTTATTTAATTATACTACCAGTCTTTTTTACTGGTCTGATTATTTGGTATATTCATTAAAGCTGATTGTGTGAGAGTAAAACTAGGGGCTGAGCTGCTTGCTGCACTGAGCAAATACTTTTGATGGCTGATGAGCCTTTCCTTTAGGGTAATGCTTAAATGAAGTAATAGAATTATGTTGGTTATTTTCTTTATGAAAATAAACTAGTTCTTCCAAGGAAGTTGATAAGGCTTGGTATAAGATGTTGTTGTCTGGTAGGTCTGACTAACCTCCCAGTGCTATATAGCCCATAGTGAGGTGACCCAGGGCCAAATGTAGCTAGCCAGGAGAGGGCTTGTCCTTTCCTCTTATGGTTCTTTCATTTGCAGAAAGAAACCCTGGAGTAAGGAAATAGAAGTGTGTCATTTACAAAAAGAGGATTTGGATCCTGTGGTAGCTGATTTGAACTCTTTCAGTTTGGTGCCATTTAACTTTTTTTTTTTTTTTTTTTTTTTTTTTAACCAGATTGGTTTTCCACCTTTTCTTCTGTCCTTACAGACCTGTTGCCAGGCTCAGGGGCCAACAGTAAGTTGCCTGTCAGAGCTGGGAGTTCAGGAAGGAAGTTTCCTCTTAAGGGAAGTTATTCTTCCTTGGCCATTGTCATATAAGGGACCTTTTCCTTTGGGATTATTTTAGTAATAATTCAAAACTTTCCATTTCACTAAGTGTGAAAAACCACAGCAACAAAAAGGACAGACTTCCCAAAGGTATACTTCTGAGATTTTGTCTTAATGTGAGCTGATGACTTTAGTTAGAAATGTTTAATTTATTACTAAAGTTCAAACCCTGATATCCCAGTGCTTCAGGTGATCTGTCCTGGCTATCTCTACAATCTTCTTAGTGTTTTCAGTGATGCTGAAGGATTCCCTGTAACCTGTATTGCTCACCCTTTATTTTTCTAATGTTAGAAAAGGGCTTTCCTTCTCCACTATTCCTCTCTCCTTTGTACCAAAATTCACTTGTACAGAGAATGCCTCTTTTTTTCCCTACTACCCAGTACTCAGATCAGGCGTGGAAGTAAAATCCTAAGAATTGGACAAGTGAAGAGAGGAAACATCACGCGGGCACTTTTTTGTACCTGAAACCAAATATTTACTTTAGTTCTTTCCTATTGGATGCTGAGTACATCTGAATAGGAAAATGTGCTTATTGAGCCTTTTGATGTAATAATGACTTTTGGCCTCTATGGAATTGAGGCACCTTGGACTTGCATTCCCACCATTAATGTTTTCTTCACTGTTAATAATCTCAACCTGATGAAAAGGACTTTAAAGAACTGGACTAACCTTTTTGGTCTTCTAATACCTCATGTTTGGTCATTAGCCAGATACAATATTTTTGGAAATTGACCAAGTTTTCTAACTTGCTGTTGAGGGTAAATGGCCATGTCTAGGATTAGTGCTGAAGTTGGTGGCAAATGTAATAACTAGAGAACAAATGGATTCTACCCAGAAAATTAAAATGATTATGTATGTTCCATTCTCCTTTTGGGTTAGAGGTTATTTAGCCTGGTCTCTACAAAGACACAGAGCTTTTCATCATGGTCTTTCTAAACTAATCTTGTTATTTTTTTTATAGACCTGCATATTCTTAAGCGTATATGGGGAAAGAAAATAAGGAAGGACTAAGTGACTCTTAAGGATGTTTATTGGATAAAAAACTGAGACAAAGCTGAGCCGTGTCTTGAGGGATCATTCTCATTTTCTCTGTCCTTAGTGTCTCACTTCAGTACCAGAGTATTTTTATCTGTCCACATCCTGTTAGCTCTTAGAGAGGGAGGGACATCCATTCCAGTCACACTTCGCCATGATAAAAAATGTTTCCTCATGAGAAATGCCAATACAGATTTTTAAAAATCTATTCCAAATGCACTTTCTAATTTTTTTTTGCTTTTAAAATGGCTTCTTGGAACCAGATTTATTGTATTTGTACTTAATTTTTGTTCTCATCTAAATGCATTTTCTGACTGTATAGAAGAAGCTTTGTTATGTAATTTAATAATAAATTAGAAATCTAAATGGTTGTGCCTGTGGTTGTTTGTACTGAAGCCGCACCATCGAGGCAGTTTGCGGTAGTGATTATGGAATCTTTGCTGTCGATAAGTATTTCTCATCATGTCCTAAAACCCTGGGTGAAGAAGTGCTGAGAAGCTGCCTATCACCTGTTGTTCAGAAACATCATATGACTATTCCACTGATAATTTAGCCCAAGGGATGCAGGAGAACCTCTTACCAAAATAAACTTCAGAAGGTATGATTGGGAGTGTAAAATTGTAGAATTTAGCAAGATAAACAGGTTCTTACCCTCCCTAAATAATGGCTTTTTATCCTGTAGACCAGAACTTGATTCTCTACCCCACCAGAGAATTTGAAAATCCCTCATCTTCCATTACCTTTCCACGTGTTTTTATTCATGTTTTCTTCATCTTTTTTTCTTAAGTAACGGTATAATTGAGATAAAATTCACATACCATAAAATCCACCCTTTTAGGGTGTACTGATGGGTTTTAGTATGTTAGTTGTACGACCAGCACCACTAACTTCAAAACATTTTCATCACCCCAGAAAGCAGCACTGTTCCCATTAGCAGTGACTCCCCACCCCACTCTCTGTCCTTTTTTATCTGACCAGACTGTTCTTACTGATTTGGCCACCCCAGTTTTTCCCTCTCATCCATTCACATGGCTTCTGAAGTACCCCACCTTTCTTGAGATCCTGACTTTTCTTTGGCTACTAACATGTGCCCAGCTCTGTACGTGCACACCCCCACATAGACGTACATAGAGCCCAACACCACTCGTAGTGAGGTTAGCCATCCCTTTCACAGATAAGAAGACAAGCCCAGAAGGATTAAGTAATTTGCTGAAAATCAGAGTGAACAGTAAAGCAAGGATTTGAATCTTGAGGGCTTTTTGATGCCAGATATCGTGCTGGCTCCAGAAAGTAACTTGTGCTGCATGATCACAGGAGAAGCTAGGAAAGAAGCACCAATTTTGCCTGGTTTTAACAGTGATACATGTAAATCTTATTTAAAGTCCTGTGGCTTGATTATTTTCAAGGAATACTAACTATTGGCTGACTGCTTAGTAAAGAGGACTCATTTGTAAATCACTTCCTTTATGAGAACGAATATATTGAAGTTGTAAAAAAATTTTTTAGTGACTTTAATTCAGGCCACACTTCCTGCTCAGCTCTTTTTGTACCTTCTAGTTTCGAACCTTCTAGTTTCAGAGGTCTTCCTAGAGATGGCCGAGGCCGAGCCGGACAGAGCACCTCAGAGCAGATCCTGAAGCCAGTTCCACCCACACTGAGGCAGTGGTGCATTTTGCTTTCTAGGTGCGATGGCTTTGATGGGCGGCCACTCCTATTATGCTGCTCTTTCTTGGGGAAAGGATCTGAGGCCCTGCCCCAACATGCCATGTCTGATGGCAGAGAGGCCCAGAATTTTAAAAAAAAAAAAAAAAAAAGTGGGTGGAGACTCCCTGAAGATGTTTACCATCAGGATATTTTCTCTTGTTTCTCTAAAACAAAAGCGTGGAGAAAAGTCTGTTCCTCCTCCTGAAGTTACAGATTTGCTGGCTGAGTTGGAACAAAGAGGGATCCTGTTTTGTCTGCTGCCTTCCGCTCCACCCAGCTAAGATTTCCCACTTTGGCAGAGCTCCTCCGCTTGCACAGCTCTTTGTTACTCCTTCTCTGAAAATACTTAAAAAACTAAGAAGATTGGGTGCTGAAAATCTGTAAATGCTTAAAGGAATCCCAGATATCACTTGACGATTTTCTTGCCCTCGTCAAATCATCATCTAATTTGTTATCCTGATCTGCGGTATTCAGTTTCCGTCCTTTGGGATACGAAGCTCTTAGGAAACAGTCGCTTTCTCTTAATTACTACTTTTATTTTATTTTATTTTATTTTATTTTATTTTATTTTATTTTATTTTATTTTATTTTTTAGATATTCTCAAGCATCATTAGTTCATCCTTTTACTGATGAAATTGCTTACAGCTTGAGGGAGAGCAGGCAAATACAAATAGTAACTATTTTTGATTCAATGCTGAAAAAGTATGGTTCAGACAGAATCATTTCCCTCAAAGTGGTTCTCTCTGAGTGTGGCACATAATTCATAAAATTCTCCCTCTTGTGGGTAATGTGCTAAGAATATGGAATTCTGTGTTTTTCACTCTGGAATAAGTCCTCAGTCGCCTCCTTGTCCTCTCCTGTCCCCCTCCGCATGTCCCTCTGAGCTGGGTGCCCTACCTCTCATGTAACCCCTTCTCAGCGTGTTCTGCACACAGCTGCCTAGTTTACCCTCCCGAACAACTTCCAACCTCTCGTCACTCTGTTCAGGAATATCTACCAGTTCCCTGTTATGTATGCCAGTGTGTTATAGTGAGTTAACACCTGGAATACACACCTGGAGCTTTGCCACGTTCATACACACATCACACAACATCCTGTTCACTTAGTGAGGTAGTATTTGTTTATACAAAAACAAGCCCAAGAGATCAGAGTGCTCCTGGTAGCCATCAGCTGCTCTTTGCCTAACCACAGCATCCTCCTCCCTTGTGAGCTGCAATCAGCAGGGCTACCTGATGGAGTAGGAAGAACAAATCTTGGAGTCAGACGTCCTGTGTTCTGGCACTGGAACAGATACATTTAGGCCATGGGCAAAGTCACTAAACCACTCTTGGGTTCAATCTTTTCTGCAGAGTGGTCTCTAGTGGCTTTATGCAGTTGTAGAGATTGAATCAAGTAAAACATAATAGTGGCACAAAATTCCTCAGGATGTCCTCAGGAAACTGGGGGCAGAGGGAGGGTTCCACTAGACTGTGAGTCCCTGGAGAGCTAGGGCAGTGTTCTTTTCCTTCATGTCATGTGTATGAACTTTATGCAGAAACTGTCACATAACTCTTCTAAGTTCAATTAACTCTGACTCAGAGCCCTGTCCTACTGGGCCTAGCAAAAAAAAAAAGAATCTCGGTCATAATTGAATCTCCTTCCCTTTGCGTCTTGGCTTGTACAAAGCTATCAAGAGTCTTTCAACATCTAGAACATTTGAGGCAGGCACTCTAATCCACACTGAACCCCACACTAAACCCAGTATGTTCACTTTCTGAGCCCACGTATGTCACCCTTGGGCACAGGGATCTTTACCAAGGAGCTCCTGAGCCTTGGGTTCGTCCTCCCTGGTGCACCCCAACCCACAGCCATTCCCCTGAGGTGCTGCCACTCTGAGGAGGACTGTGAGGGACTGGGACACTAGCAGAGGGTGAGGCACAGCGGATACCAGTGACCCCCACACACCTCCCAGTCTGCCAGTGCACATCTCCCCCTGCTGCCCGTCCCTTGGTCTTGCCCTTGGTCTTGCCACCTTCCTTCCAGGGTGAGACACTACTCCCTTAAGACGCACACCACACCGTTGAGGTCTCCTCTGTGGGGATGGTGAGGTGGAAGAATGAGACTCTAATCCCCTGGTGCTCACCTCAGTACTTGGCAGGTGGTAGGCGTGAAGTGCTTGTCGACTAAAAATGGTGGAAGGAATTTAAAAAGAGAAAAAAAAAAAAAAAAACCACTGCAAAGTTTTAACACTAATTTGCTGTGTTTGGAAGCTCAGGACTCACATCCCAGCGCTCAGAGGTGGTCCTGCTCTGTGCCCTCTCGTCTCCACACAGCTCAGAGGGAGTGCCTCCCAGAACACTGTGTGATTTGCCTGCGTCTCAGGACTGTGGAGTACAGAGTCCCAGTCCTTCCAGGGCTCTCACTGGGGCGATTTTGCCCCTCCCGCGGGGGGACGGTTGGCAGTGTCACAACCGTGGTAACGTGGGGAGGATGCCGCTGGCAGTTCGCGTTAGAGGCCAGAGGTGCTACTGACTACCCTACAGTGCGCAGGATGGCCGCCGCCGCCCTGGCAAAGAATCCTCCAGCCCCAAATGCCTGTAGTGCCAGTGTTGGGAAACCCTGGCTCAAGTTGAATTCATGTTAAAGTTGGTCATGTTCCTCAGGGATGAAAATTACGCAAATAGGTTCCATAACCACTGACTATCCTTACCACCCTTGACTGGCTCGAACTGCTTCTAGGACAAAGCTGGCGCACGTGATCTTCACTGCCCCTCGCCCTGCCTTTCCTTCCTGCTTTCACCCAGTCACTTCTTCAGCCCATCCCAAGTGGCTTGAGGTTCCAAAGACTTTGTAAAGTTCCTCTTTTGGAATGGCCTCCCTTCCAAGCCTGCCTGGGAAGCACTTCTCCTTGTTTTAAAACCCTACTGTGGGAAGTAACTGCTATGGGGTTTCTTTTGGGGGTGATGCAGTGCACTACATAGAGATCTACATAGAGATAGTGGTAGCACAGTGTTGTGAATGTGCTAAATGCTGTTGAGCTGTACATTTTAAAAGACTTGTGTCATGTAAATTTCACTTCCATTTAAAAAACAAAACACTACTTAAATGGCCTCTCCTCTGGGAAGACTTCCTGACCTGCCCCTCCTTTGTGTCTCTTATCTTCCTTCGTGCTCCCACAACCTCAGTCAGCAAACCTAGTAGGTGCTCCATCATTATTGAGGAAGAGAAAGAGGGAGAGGTGAGTGGAAGGACCCAGTTGCCCTGCATTATATTGGCCGTAACGCTGGGACATGAATGTCCTCAAGTGCCATGGCCTCTTCGTTAACTGCAGCCTCACTGTTTTACAGCTGCTCAGCCCTTCCCTTTCCTTTCCCTGTGACCAGTCAGGGAGAGTAGGCGCCACAGTATGGGGTGCCTCTTTTCCCACAACTATTTCAAGACAATCCTTTGTCAAAGAAAGCTTGGAACCAAAGAGTGATTACAAACCAAGACTACACTACCAGCTCACTGGAGCGTGACCATCAAGAAAATTCCACTTTGTGGAATTCAGAAAGCTGCTTGTCAGTCAGTCCCTTTAATCCTTGTGGGGACCATCCCTGCCATTCCAGAGCAGGCAGGACTTGAGCCCGTGAGAAAAATGGGGCAGTTTCATAGTATCTATCAAAATCGTAAGTTAATGTAACCTTTGACTAAGCAATTCCATTTCTAAGAATCAACCTTGTAAGTACAAAAAGATGTGTAAATAAGGATGTTCATAGCAGCATTGACTCTAAAAGAAAGACTATAAGTAACCTAATGTGCATCAGAGGGAAGATGGCTAAATTATGTAAATCTATATCATGGAATACTATTCAGCTGTTTAAAAAGAATGCTCATTTACTATGTCCTGATACAGAATGATCTCCAAGATACGTTAAGTGGGAAAAAATGATATGCATGTGTCATATACATGTAATATGTTTGTTTTTTTTAGTCTAAAGTTTATTTTGAGAGAGAGAACATGGAACTGGGGAATGGGCAGAGAGAGAGAAAGAGAGAGAGAATCCCAAGCAGGCTCTGTGCCACTAGCACAGAGCCTGATGTGGGACTGGAACCCACGAACCGTGAGATCATGATCTGAGCTGAAGTCAGACCCTTAACTGCCTGAGCCACCCAGGCGCCCCCATAATATGTTTTTTAAAAAGTTTTATTGGGAAGCCTGACTGGCTCAGTCAGAAGAGCATGAGACCCTTGATCTCAAGGTCATGAGTTTGAGCCCCATGTTGGATGGACGTAGAGATTACTGAAAAAACCTTAAATAAAAAAAAAAAAAAACATTAAAAATAAATAAAAACAGCTTTATTGAGTTATAATTGGCATACAATAAACTCCATGTATTTAAATTGAACAATTTGATCACCATAATCAAGACAGTGGACATATCCATCATCCCCCAAAGTTTCCTCATGCCCCTTTGTAAATCCCTCCCTCTAACCCCTCCTCATCCTCTCATCCCCAAGCAGCCACTGCTCTGCTCTCTCACTACAGATTAGTTTACATCTTCTAAAGGTTTATAGAAATGGCATCATACAATATGTATTCTTTTGGAGTGGGTCTGCCTTCTTTCTCTTAGCATAATTATTTTGAGATTTATCCATGTTATTGTGTGTACCGATAGACCATTCTGTTTTCTTGCTGAATAGTATTCCATTGCATGAATGTACCACAATTTGCTCATCCACTTCTCTGTTGTTGGACATTTGGGTTGTTCCCAGTTTGGGACAATTACAAATAAACCTACTGTGAACATTCATGTCCATGTCTATGTATGGGCATGTATTTCCCTTTCTCTTAGGTAAATACCTAGGAGTGGAATGACTAGACCAATTGGCTAGTGTGTGTTTAACTTTTTAAGAAATTGCCAAGTTGTTTTCCAAAGGGTACTATTTTATAATCCAGTCTGTGAGAGTTCCAGTTCATCCACATCCTCACCAACGTTTGGTATAAGTCTGTTAAACATTAGCCATTCTCATAGGTTTGTAGTGATGTCTTCATTGTGGTTTTAGTATACATTTTCTTAACATCTAATGGTGTCATGTGTTTGTCACCCATATATATATATATTTTTTTTTTTTGGTGAAATGTCTGTTTAAAATCTTTTGCTCACTTTTTTTTTGAATTTGGGAAATAGTATATTAAACATACCTGTACACATCATACAATTATCAATATTTTGCTAATATTGTTCCATGTATTTTTTTGCATTTATCTATCCTCCAGTTCTTCCACTCCCTCCTTCTTTCCCTCTCTCCCTCCATTCTTTCCTTCCTCTCTTCCTTCCTTGCTTTCTTTCTTTGATGAAATATTTTTTATTTTTTTAATTTTATTTTTTTTAATTTACATCCAAATTAGTTAGCATATAGTGCAACAATGATTTCAGGAGTAGATTCCTTCATGCCCCTTACCCAATTAGCCCATCCCCCTCCCCCACAACCCCTCCAGCAACCCTCTGTTTGTTCTCCATATTTAAGAGTCTCTTCTGTTTTGTCCCCCTCCCTATTTTTATATTATTTTTGTGTCCCTTCCCTTATGTTCATCTGTTCTGTGTCTTAAAGTCCTCATGAGTGAAGTCATATGATATTTGTCTTTCTCTGACTAATTTCCCTTAGCAAATACCCTCTAGTTCCATCCACGTAGTTCCAAATGGCAAGATTTCATTCTTTTTGATTGCCGAGTAATACTCCATTGTATATATACACCACATCTTCTTTATCCATTCATCCATCAATGGACATTTGGGCTCTTTCCATACTATGGCTATTGTTGATAGTGCTACTATAAACATTGGGGTGCGTGTGTCCCTTCGAAACAGCATAGCTGTATCCCTTGGATAAATACCTAGTGGCACAATTGCTGGGTCATAGGGTAGTTCTATTTTTAGTTTTTTGAGGCACCTCCATACTGTTTTCCAGAGTGGCTGCACCAGCTTGCATTCCCATCAGCAATGCAAATGAAATCCTCTTTCTCTGCATCCTTGCCAACATCTGTTGTTGTCCGAGTTGTTAATGTTAGCCATTCTGACAGGTGTAAGGTGGTATCATTGTGGTTTTGATTTGGATTTCCCTGATGATGAGTGATGTTGAGCATGTTTTCATGTGTCAGTTGGCCATCTAAATGTCTTCTCTGGAGAAGTGTCTATTCATGTCTTTTGCCTATTTCTTCACTGGATTATTTGCTTTTTGGGTGCTGCGTTTGAGAAGTTCTTTATAGGTTTTGGATAATAACCCTTTAACTGATATGTCGTTTGCAAATATCTTCTCCCATTCTGTCGGTTGCCTTTTAGTTTTGCTGATTGTTTCCTTCGCTGTGCAGAAGTTTTTATTTTGATGAGGTCCCAGTAGTTCATTTTTGCTTTTGTTTCCCTTGCCTCCGGAGATGTGTTGAGTAAGAAGTTGCTGCAACCAAGATCAGAGAGGTTTTTGCCTGCTTTCTCCTCAAGGATTCTGATGGCTTCCTATCTTCCTATCTTCCTATTTTACATTTAGGTCTTTCCATTTTGAGTTTATGTTTGTGTATGGTGTAAGAAAGTGGTCCAGGTTCATTTTTCTGCATGTCGCTCTCCAGTTTTCCCAGCGCCACTTGCTGAAGAAACTGTCTTTATTCCATTGGATAGTCTTTCCTGCTTTGTCAAAGATCAGTTGGCCATACGTTTGTGGGTCCATTTCTGGGTTCTTTATTCTGTTCCATTGATCTGAGTGTCTGTTGTGCCATTTTGCTCACTTTTATGGGTTATTTTGTGTGTAGAATATTGGGAAAGATACTGGAGATGGTAGGAGCAGCCACCTCTGGGAAACAGGACGAGCAAACTGGAGGCCATAGATGAAAAGAACTCTTATTTTCTCTCCCTGTATATACTGCATTCTATAATTGTTTATATTTTGTAAAGGGGAAATAGGCTGCTTAGAAAAATGACAGTATTGCAAACATGTTTTTTAATTTATGAATAGAGATTGTTCTGTTTAGCCAAGAGCACTTCAGAAACTCCACACTGGTAGAAAATTGGAGCACTGAAGTATTAATGGAACCGTGAGATTTTTACATTGTATCCTATTTAATCATTTATGGTGGCACACACATGGCAATGATGCCATCTGGGCCATGGCTCCTCTAAGACCCCATCAAGCAGGGTTTGGCATTTATGTTTAAGTGAATATTGCTCCAGCTTTTTAATTTCCTCCCTTTTCCGTGCTCCAGCCCTGCTTCCCACCTGGGACATGACTTAGATTTGTAGGTGTTCTCATCCTCAGTAGGTAACTTCCTTGTCCAAGTTCATGTCCTTTTAAGAAAACAATGGTGAATTAATAAATGCCTTATCTTCTAAGACCTCTTTGTGACTCTATTCTGGTCCTACTCTTTGATCCAACCCACTAATTAGTTCATAAAAATTTCACATAAACTAAAACTCATCTTGTAGGCTGGGCTGGGTTCTGTGAGATTAATATTTAATTCCAAGGAGGCATGGACATTTGCCTTAAAGAAGTTATTTATTCTAGGGAAGGATCTATATTGCTTTCATTATTTGAATGCCATTGATTGTACTATGAAATTGTATTTCAGCCTAACACTCCCTGTATTCCTCTATTGAAAACGGGAAACTCTTATGGATCAATTCACCGGTTCAGCATCTGGGGGGTTTTGTACTTCTTTTTTCCTGACAGAAGAAATGTGTGTTTGTTATGGAAATAAGGATCAAATAGAAAAATTAAAGGAAAATAAATATTACCTGTTTCACTAACATTCTATGATAATGGCTAACACTTGAATTTTTTTTTTCATTTTTGAAATACCTAAACACTTATATGCATATATTTTTTTAAAGTTGGGATCATGTGGTACATTCTTTCTTGTGACCAGATTTTTTTCATGTACTAGAACATACACAGCTTCCATGTCATTACATTTTCATACATGGCATACTTTGCAGTGGCCACACCGAATTTCATTATGCAGACACCTAATTCCTGCTTGCTTAATTACATAAATATAACCAACAATTATTTTTTATATTTCTCTTTTTTTTTTTAAGTAGGCCCCATGCCCAGTGTGGAGCCCAGTGCAGGACCTGAACTCACGACGCTGAGATCGAGACCCTAGCTGCGATCAAGAGTAGGATACCTAACCAACTGAGCCAACCAGGCGCCCCCCCAACACCCTATTTTTTAACCCCAAAGTAGTTTCCAGGTTTACCCCATTATGAATAACTAAGCAACACTTGGTTTTTCTTTTTAAAAATCTTGAAAGGAAACATTCTGCCAACACCCAAGACATCTGCTGCCTCTTGGCTTCTTTCTGGGTGTGTGTATTTGTTTTTTGAAGTGGATGTAGTTGAGCTCTTCAGTTTGCCCCGAAGAATGTCCAGGCTGTTTCTCGTGGGTATAAGAAAAAGAGATCCCAAGTAGGCTATGCCTGAGTAGAAAGAGTAGCACTCACCCGTTTACAGTGGGCCAGGAATATTTTCGCGGAAGCAGGGCTGCGGAGAGCTAAGTGGCCTCCCCTGGAAGTTTCCTTTTAAAACTCTTAAGTCTCATGGACACCGACTATTCTTTGGAACACTCCTCCTCCTATTTATTGGTTCATTACTACAGCCATTCTCAATCCTTGTTGTGTACTAGAATCACTTGGGAAAGAGGGGTTTAAACATATATATGTATATATGTGTATGTAGATAGATAGATATGGACAGATATGAAATTGTGGTATATATCGCTATATAGATGCATGGATAGATGGATGGATGGATGAATAGATAGAAAGATAGATAGATAGATAGATAGATAGATAGATAGATAGATAGATAGATAGATAGATATGCCAGATCTACCCCCAGTTTTGATCCAGTTGGACTTGGGGTGGAGCCCAGGACTGAGAACCTCTGCTTTTATGGCTCTTTATTCTCCAGTGGGGCTTGAGTCACTGCCCTTGGTACTGAACCTCTTTAAGCCACAGGCTGCTCTCAGGGAGTCCCCACTTCCCCCTGGGCTCTGCCGAAGTCATAAGCAGCTGTTTCAGAAATGCTGATGCATAGAGGAAACGTATCCCAGCTCACTCCTAGTGATCAGGGTGAAAAGATCAGCATTTCGCTGCAGCTGCATCCACCTCCCTGGATAGCCAATTAGCCCCAGAAACAGCAGACACTGCCTGAAGGAGCTCTTTCGGGGCTGAGCTTTTAATGCCCAGAAGCACATTAGGTAGCTAAACAATACTATATTCACATCAGGCAGAACCATCTTGCTTTGGGTTGCAGTATTTATTTTTTGGAGAAAGGGGGCCTTGACTTAGACCTGGAACTTGGTAGCACCTGGATAGCTGGAGAAGAGGGAGAAGCATGGCTGGCATTCTGGGGACACAGCCAGCTGTGGAGGAGGGAGCATTAAACCCAGAGTCAGAAGATACAGGTTTAAATCTCATCTCTACTTTTGCCTAGCAGGAGGACCTTGCAGTTAATACAGCTAATGGTCAATTCCTTCTCTATAAAACATGGATAAAGCTGGGCACCATAATGCTGTCATAATTATGCTCTAATTATGTTGTCAGAGTTATGGGAAGTAAAGTTTATAAGTATGTCAGCAAATTCAGGAGTGCAGGACTGACCTGGCAGAAGAGAGATTTTTGTGTTTGTGCTAATGGTCAGAAACCAGGCTTCTTATGCTTCTTTAGTCCCCACTCTTGCTGATGTGGGGGAGGAGAGAATACTCAGGGAGCGGCTGACAGCCATCTTCAACAATGATAAGAGCAGCTAAGGAGGAGAAATGTGAGATACATTCTGTGAGGTGGCAGGGGACAGGCAGATGGAGCCCAGCAATCAGTATAACAAGCTCTCTGGGTGATTCTGATGCACACAGACATCCGAGAACCATCACTCTGGAGTATTTCTTTGTATGAATAATCACTCTGTATGTAGCCATTCTACTGTAGATGCGTAATTTTTTACCTTGGAACTATTACAAATTGTGCCGCCCTGAATATTCTTGAACACGGGTTTTGGGACACATACATACACTTTTTTGTCGGTTATTTAAATCTGGGAGTAGGAAGGTTAGATTATAGGTTATACCTATATTTAGCTTTAGGATATACTGTCACAGTTTTCCAAAGCGATGGTAGCAGTTTCCATTCCCACCAACAGTGTATGAATATTCCAGTTCTTCCACATCCTCACTGACACTTGGTTGTCAGTCTGAATTTGCATACGATCCAGCAATTGTTTCTGGATCAAGAGTCGGACGCTCCACCGACTGAGCCACCCAGGTGTCATCCACCTTATGCATTTTTAAGGGTACAGTTCAGTAAGAACATTTATACTTTTGTACAACCATCACCACCGTCCATCTCCAGAACTCCTTTCATCTTGCCAAGCTAAAACTCTGTATCCATTGAACACTAACTCCATATTGCCCCCTCCTCCTGGTCCATGGCAATCACCTATTTTCTATTCTGTTTTCTGTCTCTAAGAATTTGACGGTTCTAGGTACCTCATATAAGTGGGATCATACAGTGTTTGTTTTTGTCACTGGCTTCTCTCACTTGGCATAATGTCTTCAAGTTTCATCCATGTTGTAGCACGTGTTAGGATTTGCTTCCTTTTTAGGGCTGAGTAGTATTCCACTGTACATACAAACTGCATTTTGCTGATCCATTCATCCATCAATAGATACTTGCTTCTACCTGGGTGGCTCAGTCAGTTCAGTGGCTGACTCTTGGTTTTGGCTCAGGTCATGATCTCACAGTTCATGAGCTCAAGCCCTGCATCAGGCTCTGCACTGACAGTGTGGAGCCTGCTTGGGATTCTTTCTTTCCCTCTCTCTGCCCCTCCCCCACTCATGCTCTCTCAAAATAAGTAAACTTTTAAAAAAAATGAATAGTAAGTTTTATGTTATGTGTATTTTACCACAATTAAAAATGAAGAATAAACACTGTGAACTTAAAACTGAAAGGGGCGCCTGGCTGGCTCAGTCGGTTGGGCGTCCGACTTCGGCTCAGGTCATGATCTCGCGGTCCGTGAGTTCGAGCCCCACGTCGGGCTCTGTGCTGACAGCTCAGAGCCTGGAGCCTGTTTCCGATTCTGTGTCTCCCTCTGTCTCTGACCCTTCCCCGTTCATGCTCTGTCTCTCTCTGTCTCAAAAATAAATAAATATTGAAAAAAAAAACTGAGGAGAGATTCTTTGCTGTCAGGGTAGAAGCCAAAGATGTCATTTTTATTCCCTCGTGTTCATGGCTGTGTGTAATAACAATAATTTAATTTTGACACTTGCAAAACTTTGTTTTCTCATCCGTAAAATGGGAAAACCAATTCCTACTTAAAATAAATTGTCACTGGGAACAAATGAGATAGTATATGCGAAAAAGTAAGTGGTACCTAGTAGATGTGCAGTAAATGTCAATTGACTGATTTGTTCTTGTAAAACAGAGCTTTTGGGAGTGGAATAGAGGATCTCATGATTTTTCCCCAGGTAATTGGCATAAGAATGAGACTGAGGGAGGGGCGCCTGGGTGGCTCAGTCAGTTAAGCCTCCGACTTAGGCTCAGGTCATGACCTTGCAGTTTGTGAGTTCAAGCCCTGAGTCAGGCTCTGTGCACACAGCTCAGAGCCTGGAGCCTGCCGCAGATTGTCTTCCTCACTCTCTGCCCCTCCCCACCTTCTCTCAAAAGTAAATAAACATTTAAAAAAAAATTTTTGTTTTAATGAGGCTGGGGGGCTCCTGGGTGGCCCAGTAGAGGTTAAGCTCTGACTCCAGCTCAGGTCATGATCTTACAGTTTGTGAGTTTGAGCTCCGCATCGGGCTCTCTGCTATCAGCACAGAGCCCACTTCACATCCTCTGCCTCCCTCTGTCTCTCTACCCCTCCCCCTGCTCTCTCTCAAAAATGGATAAACATTTTTAAAAAATGAGATGGAAGTTTTTGGTGAAAATGAAAATCTGCAGTTCACTATTTAACTCAGGGTAACTCTACCCTTTGTTAGCCATCTGTAAAGAGGGTGACTTCTTCATGTCTGTTCTCTCCAGTCACATGCCCGTGTCCCCAGATGGAGGGTTTTCTTAATTTCTGCCTCACTGAATTCCTCCTTTGAGGAGGGAGGAGGCTCCAGGGAGGTGGTTTTCCTTCCCTGCAGAACCAAGTATCCTGAGAATGAGTCTCCAGGGCTCAGCTTCCCCCAGCCACACCCCATCCCCACCTCCCCAAGCCCCTGATGTGCCCTGGGGAAATGCCTCTGAGCAAGGAAAGCATTCTGGGGCAAGGGACTCTCTGAGAACTACAGCCCACGGTGGGGGGAGCGACATGGGTTTCTCAAGGAGGCTCCTTGGCGGGCAAGACTTTGCCCTTGATGTGGGTGGACCAGTCAAGCTACCCCTGGTGCCAGAACAGGGCTGGAGGAAACTCCCCAGAAACCCCAGAAACACAAGCAGCAATGCAGAGACAAAAAGCTAAGGCCTCTCATTAAAATGACGACTTGGTCTGTGAAGTAAAATCCAGACCAGATCTAGTGTTCTGGCTTTGTAAATGCTGATGGCTGTAGGTGACCAGCAAGAATGCTGACAGCATCAGAGGAGGCAGCTGGAAAGAGCACGGATTTGGAGAACAGAAAGACCTACGTGGGATTTTAAACTACAAACTATCAGAAGCTGTTCTGTTGGATCACAGTTGTGAACTGTCGCTGGTGGGAGACAGCAGGTGCAAAAGTCATCTCAAAAGCCACTCTGAGATATTTTTTGGTGTGGAAAGCAAAGACCCAGAGAGGTGTGGAAATTTATTTTTTTTTTGGAAGTTTATTTATTTATTTTGAGAGAGAGAGGAGAGAGAGAATCCTGAGCCTGATGTGAGGCTCGAACCCATGAACCGTGAGACCATGACCCAAGTTGAAACCGAGTCAGACGCTCAACCGACTGAGCCACCCAGGTGTCCAAAATTTATTTTAATTAACAAGTACAACTGATGGATTTATTTTGAAGTGGTGAGTATATACAGACGGTGAAGTATTAATCATCTCCTTCCTTAACCAAAATTTCTCACAGTTCTCTAAAATGTGTTTTACAAACCTATAGCTTTCCATTTCAGATGGATAAAGGCAACCATACATTAAACCAGCCTGATGGCAAGAGAAATCTTTTCTTGCATTGAGGGAGAACAAAGGTCGCCAAATTTTAAATTCCGAAATCTCTGCTTCAGTTAATTAATCAGCTAACCACACCTCTTTGTCGGTCGGATCCAATCTTGTGAAACCCATCTTATTATCAGCACAGACTAAGTCTTTTGATGGAACAGTATTCGAATGAAAAGGACATTGAGGTCCCCGAGATGTGCTTCAGAGCTTTTAAGTTAAAAGCTGCCTTAAAAATGTAACTCATACCTCTGATTTGATACGTTTTTTTCTTTTTTTTTTTTTAATTTTTTTTTCAACGTTTTTTATTTATTTTTGGGACAGAGAGAGACAGAGCATGAACGGGGGAGGGGCAGAGAGAGAGGGAGACACAGAATCGGAAACAGGCTCCAGGCTCCAAGCCATCAGCCCAGAGCCTGACGCGGGGCTCGAACTCACGGATCGCGGGCGAGATCGTGACCTGGCTGAAGTTGGACGCTTAACCGACTGCGCCACCCAGGCGCCCCTGATACGTTTTTTTCTAAAAGATGAAGCTTTTATTATGGTTCTAGACCTGACTCCACTGCTGTCCAGCTGCAAGACCTTGAGCAAGTTCAATTAGCCTCAGATTTCTGTGCAAACAACCCCGAAGAGTTAGGAGATGTCCCTGCATGGGGCAGATGTGTGACTCTGACATCACGGTCATTAGATGGCCTGTTCCTTTCCCTGTCCAGAGCCATCCACCACAACTGCATGAAACACATAAAGAAATTGGCATACAAAATAACACGAACTGGGTGATCACAACTGAGTGAAAATCTACACATTGCCCTGAACTCATTCATTCATCAGATATGCAATGAAGCACCTCCCACGTGCCCAGCCTTTTCCTGGGCCCTGGGCATTAGCTGTTTACAAGATAGACTTAAGACAGACTCTTCCTTGGACTTTTGTGCAACTCAACTTGTATACATTGTGTCCACACAACCAACCAAACAAAAGCCCAATGGCAAATGCTTAGAAAGAAAGAAAAGGAAAGAAAGAAAGAAAGAAAGAAAGAAAGAAAGAAAGAAAGAAAGAAAGAAAGAAAGAAAGAAAGAAAAGGAAAAAGGAAGAAAGAAAGACAGACATTGGGGCACCTGGGTGGCTCAGTCAGTTAAGCATCCAACCCTTGATTTCGGCTCAGATCATGCATGATCTCACAATTCATGGGATCGAGCCCCACGTCAGGCTCTGCACTGGGTGTGGAGCCTGCTTAAGATTCTCTCCCTCTGTCCCTCCCCCACTTGCCCTCTTCCTCTTTCAAAATCAAAGAGAGACATTTAAGATTGTGGTGGGGGAGAAGTAGACAGTAAACAAGCGAACAAATAAATGAACAAAATGAATTCAGAGGCTGATAAGTGCTGTACTGAAAATAAGGCTGCTGAATGTGAAAGAGAGTGAATAGAGCAATTCAGGGACATTTTTGTCTTGTTCATTACACTTTTTGCATTTTCCCAGTTTGCCACAGTGAAGTATTAATTTTGTAATCAGAACAAAACGAAGGAGGGAAGAAACCACTCCACACTGTGGGAAGTCACCCAGAGGGAGCACAAGGGGGCCCGTACACACCCAGCAGTGGAAGGGGGGTGCTGGTAAGAGGGCTTTTTCCCTGTGTCCCTCCCCTGTTATTCTGTCATCATTATAACTAAACCTGCTGCACAGGGAGCCCAAGTCGGTCTCCTCGGTGCGTGTTTACCTCCTGCCTGTTCAACCAGCTCAAGAGCAGCTCCCAAGGGCCATGATCAAAACATGAGTTCATCGCGCTTGGTTCCTCTGGGAGGGTGAGCTGGCTCAACCTGGAACCGGGTGTCTCCCTCTCGGGGGAATGTCCTGAGACCCTAGAGGGAGCCTGGCCTGGGACTTCCCTCGGTTTCCCAAAGCCCCCAACAAATTGAATGGGTTTGGGGAGAGCTGTGAGGTGGTTTGAGGGGCATGAGAAAACCACACAGGTCCATCCAAGTTGAATCCCATTACATGGACTTTCCAGCATCCAATTTGTTCCTTATGTGGACATCTTGCTACAGCCACAGGCCCTTAGAAAGTTTGGCAGATACAGGAAGGGACTCTGAGCTCAGTAGGGGAAGGAGGACGCACCAGAGGTATCTGCCTCCAGCTGGAGTAATGGGAGGGCAGGGTCCCAGCAAAGGGAAACTGGGGCAGGGGCTGAGAGAAGATCTGAGACAAGAGCCAGACCGGAGCATCCAGTTCTAGGGCGACGGCCAAGAGCAAGAATTGAATCCAAAGCAAAGGTCGGAAGAAGTGAACGCTGGGGAGGTCCCTGGAGGTGATGCCGATGCCAAGAGAGCGAGGTTTTCTGGAGATCCGCCCAGTCAGGCCAAGGAGAGAGAGAGCTTCTAGGGGCTTCCAGCCCCTCTGAAAACACCCACTCCATCCCACCCATGTTGTGCCAGTTTTGTGTGTCCTTCCAGTCAGGAGAGGCTGGCATGTGTGAGGAGGCAGTTTTGAGGGAAATTGAAAGTGGCTGCCGCTTAAATCTCTGCCAGGTCCAGCTACAGCACAGAGAGCCCTTAGCTGAGCTCTGCTACTATAAAGCAGCTCACTGTGTATTCAGAACAAATTCCTTCTTGGAAGCCTGGAAGAAAAACGCTCAGGTATTCACATTGATTGCTTCAGCTAATGGATTATGGCGCAGATTTTTCCTCCCTCCCACATTCCTGTTTTTTAAAAATTAAACTATAAATTGTGAAAGTAACACAGAAATAAGTGCTTATTGTAAGATGTTGAGGGTACAAGGTATATGGCATAAAAACTGAAAGGCTGCCTTTGTCCCCTCCCCAGGGTCACCCCCACCCCCACCCCAAGGGTGACTGCTGACTTCAGTTTGGTGAACATAACTTGTATTGCTTTAATGTTAAAAAAAAAAAAAATGTTAAAGAATGAAGATTGCACGGGCCGGGAAGCACCAAGTTCTTGTGGAGAAGGGTTGCTTACGGCATTCATGGAGCCTGAGAGGCCCTTGGGACACTGGTCCTTGAGACACTCACGGCCCTCCTGCACACTGCGCCCCTGGGAGGGTCCCAAGAAGACCAGATCTCCTCTCACCCAGAAACCTCATCCTCTTACAGGCAACTGTGCAAAAGGGGATCCTTGTTAAAATGTCCTTGAGGAGCCTACAATTCAAAGCACATTAAGAAACACATAGAAGAAAATTCTCCATCCAATGAAAACAAGTGGGGAAACTCTGGAGACATGGCAGGACACTGAGGAGAGAATGTGGGCCGATCGACCCCCCAGCCACCCACCTTTCCAGCTCCTCACTACTTCCTGTCTCCCACTTTGCCCCAATGGGAGAAAGAGGCTTCTGGCTGAGGGTCCTGGTAGCCTGGTGGTGCCGGGAGCCATGAAGAAAGCCAAAGCAGCTTAGAGGCCCATCCATCATTGACAGGGGTCCCGCAACAGTCAGGTCTGGTCAGCCTCAGCACTGCAGGCTCCCAGCCGCCTGGCCTTGGGGGCTTCCTCGTGTAGCCCCACCTGTCAGCTTCTTGCCTCTTCCCAGCCCTTCTGGTTGCCATGGCGACCAGCCACCTGCCCCAGTGGGGAGGCGGGGCTCTTCCCCCAGGCTCCAAGGAGCAGTGAAATCCAGGAGGCTCAGTAGCAAGAGCTGCTCCTGGAGCACTTTTTGGACTTTGCTCCCCTAGTGCTTAAGCCCTCTTGTTAAATTATAGGCAGGAGAAGAAAGAGGAGAGAAAAACCGGGCCCCTAAGTGCCCAGCAATGGGAGAAAAGATAAGCAAATAAATAATAAGTGATGGTTTATACATATTATATAGCCACTAAAAAGGATGTTCACAGAGTCTTTAATAACGTAGGAAATTGCTCGGCTCTGCAAATCTTAGGTAGGTTTGCAAGAAAATGCTCCTCAAAGAAAGGGCTTGGCAGTGCATTAATTTTAGGAAATACCACATCTCAATCCTCTCTTGGAGATTCAGGTTGCATGTCGGCATATTCAAGGCTCTGAGAAGTCTTCTAGTCAAGCACCTGTATTTAGCCTTATTTAATTCAGTGTTTTCCTCATTTACTTGATAATAGAGCCCTCTTCTGTAGACCCCCTTTCCCAGCCACAGGGCGGAGGCCTGTCACCCTGGTTGCCTCATTGTCTCCCTACTGGTGGTGACTGTGTCTGTAGCAGAGCATTGGCTCCCCACCCCTCCCTGGAGGCCCCAAGAGCTCTTTGATGTAGAGGTTGGGTTTCCTCCCTCCCCTTCTCACCCCCAGTTCCCACCCCAGGGCCTGGCACCCGGCAGTTTGTGGTAACACCTTTTGGAATTAGAGTCCATGTTCATTTCCAATGTAGATACTGATGATCTGACTTTTCCCTCCTTCTTATGATGGGTTTTTTTTTTTTAATTTTTTTTCAACGTTTTTATTTATTTTTGGGACAGAGAGAGACAGAGCATGAACAGGGGAGGGGCAGAGAGAGAGGGAGACACAGAATCTGAAACGGGCTCCAGGCTCTGAGCCATCAGCCCAGAGCCTGACGCGGGGCTCGAACTCACGGACCGCGAGATCGTGACCTGGCTGAAGTCGGACGCTTAACCGACTGCGCCACCCAGGCGCCCCTGTGATGGGTTTTATCATCATAGGATGAGCAACCAATCATCTGCTCCACTGTCACTAATTTACCTATAATAGGGGAGTGATCACCTACCAGGAAGGAGCCAGGTGCACTAACCGGCCTCCTGACATTGCTGTGTGGTGAGCCCAGCACTTTTTCACCTGGATCTTGGCCCATGCCAAAAAAAAAAAAAAAAAAAAAAAAAAAAAGCTATTCTGTGCCATGGAAAGTCATATATCGAGTGGGTTTAGAGCAAGGGTGGGCAGACCGGCCCATGGGGCAGTTCCAGTCCACTGCATGTTTTTTGTAAATAAAGTTTTATTTATTTTATTTATTTTGTAAATAAAGTTTTATTTATTTATTATCTATGGCTCCTTTAGGGCTACTATCTGGCCCCTTACAGAAAAAGTTTGCCAATCCCCAGTTTAGAGGATCTCTCAAGTTTTATTTATGATTTGCCTTGGGTAATAAGGAAAGGAAAAGTGTCAAGTCTGACGGAATATTGGAAATACTGTTTCAAAGCAAGAAAAAAGCAACTTGCACTCCTCAGTAATTACTAACTGCACAGAGTAGTAGTGATAATAATAATAATAATAATAAGGCTGGTTTTCATGTCGTTCATCTCAGCTCTTTGCTTTGTGAAAAGCAGTTGAGCAATAAGAAGTAAGCATCTGCTTCTGATGCAGCAACTCGAAGAGTAGCTATAGCCCAGTGAGAAGGAAGGCCCTGCTTCGGGGGAGGCGGCGGAGTTAGGGCCAGGCTCCATTTAAGACAGAAGCGAGAAACAACAAACTTCTTCAAGGATGAAGTCCTGGGGCTCAGGTCAAGATTTCACGGTTCATGAGTTTGAGCCCCACACTGGGCTCTGTGCTGTGGGATTCTCTGGCTCCCTCTCTCTCTGCCCCTCCCCAACTCATTCTTTCTCTCTCAAAATAAATAAATAGACTTCAAAAAATAAAAATGGATGGAGTCCTGGACGCAGGCAGCAGCTCCCAGAGCTCCCAGATCTCCTGTGATCAATCTCGTCCTCCCCCACCTGTCTGCTTCCACCCCTCCCAGGCTGTTCAACAGCATGATGTCCTCTGTGACCACCCCAGACCTCTGGGTCTTTGCTCAGGCTGTTCCCCTCCTGGGACACCCTTCCCCACCCTCCCTTCTTCCCATGCCAGCACTCAGCTCAGCCCAGAGCTCAGCTCCGCAGTGAGCCCTCTGACCCTCCTCAGCGCTGCCCTCAGCGGTTCCCTTTGCTTCCTGCATCTTCGCACAACTCAGATTCTGTCTACCCTGCAGGTCTCTCTACCTTCCTAGGCCGCAAGCAGCTTGTGAGCAGAGACCACATGCGCTTTGCTCCTGTAGTGTGCTCGTGTAACTAGGAAAGACAGTGCAGTGTAGTTGTATTACTTTGACATATTAACCGTATTTCCCCCCTTATATTTCTTTGAATCCTCATTTCCTCCATCCACTCCTATTTTTCATCTCATGGTAGGAAATACCCAGGAAAAAGCAGGAAGGAAAAGGAGCCAGTTCTTGGCTTTTGTGTTTCAAAAGCCTGGTCTTTTGAAAGAACGAAAGGCTTAAGAAATAGATTTGGAAGAATAAATGTAAGATGAGTCAGAGCAGGGCTCCTACCCCAAGAATCTCCCGTCTGAAGGGTAGTGAGAAAGGCAGATTGGGGCCCTGTTTGCCAGTTTCTCCCAAGTTGAGTGTCCATGGACGTAGTGGCAGTGACAGGGACACACAATGCAATTCTCAGGTGGGTGTATAAGATCCAAGAACAGAGGGGCTCTGAGCAGCTTTCTCTGATTGGGCAGATGGAAGGAGAACAGGACGCCAGAGAAGACAAACACTTGCCCAGGGGATCTGGACAGGCAGCCCGTGGGCAGCCTGACAGAACTTCTGCAGCCCCCTTTCCTCCTTGCTAGCCAGAATGGCTGGAGTGGTGGCAGCCATTCTGTGACCAGTATTAGGTGGAAGGCATGAGGACAAAGGCTTGAGATTAAGATGCTGAAGCAAGAAGACTGAAGGCACCTGGGTGATGACACCATGGGGACACTGCGCATCCCTGGGGTTGCCTACCTCTGGACTTCTTGTTAAATGAGAAAAAAAGAACCCTATCTTGTGCACACAGGTGTTCAGAGGGCCTCGACCAAAAACACTTCCTTTTTTAAAAAATTTTTTAAGTTTATTTATTTTGAGAGAGAGAGCACAAGCAGGGGAGACGGGCAGAGGGAGAGAGAGAGAGAAAGAGAGAGAATCCCAAGCAGACTCTGCATTGTCAGCACAGAGCCCGACTTGGGGCTCTAACCCACAAACCATGAGATCATGACCTGAGCCAAAACCAAGAGTCAGACGCTTAACCGACTGTGCCAGCCAGGCACCCCTCAACCAAAAGCACTTGTAAATGGGTTCAGTGAGGAGACAATGGGTTCAGTGAGGAGACATGTGAGAGGGCAGAGGAACAGAGGAGCAAGCACTGAGGCTGAACACGGCAACTGAAGGTTGCCTCCACAGCCATCTGCAGGGACTAAGCACAGCGGAATGAGGACCGGATTGTTGTCACCCCTGTCCCCAACGCCTCAGCCTGCTGTCATCCCCAGGGAAAGGGGAGAGACATCTGAACTGACCAAGCTTAAGTTTCTGCCACCAGGCCAAATGGGGCAAAAGAGAAATTATGTTTCTTGCACACCTGAGTTTGGCCTGAGATTATAGGCCGTACATGACCCTTCATAGTATGTGTTAGGGGCGCCCACGATCTCACGGTTTGTGAGATCGAGCCCCACATCAGGCTCTGTGCTGGCAGCACAGAGCCTGCCTGGGATTCTCTCTCCCTCTCTCAACCCCTCCGTCTCCCCCCCACCTCTATCTCCATCTCTCTCAAAATAAACATTTAAAAATTAATAAATAAAAATAAATAAATATGTGTTAAATGGAACCGGTGAACAGAACTGAGCCCAAGATCCGCAGCATCAAGGATGAGCTGGTCGATGGACTCCAATCCCTGCAGCCCCTGAGACCATAGTTTGGAGAAGTCTAGTCAGAGAGGATAAATCCCTAGAAGGATCCTGAATAATTCTTTCGATGCTCTCCTCTACACATGCACCTCCTGCCCTCCGCTGCCTGCCCCACCCCCCTGAGGCTCAGACTGCACCCCACCCCAAGCAGGCTTCTCCATCATCCTGACTCACCCCTTCCCAGCTGGTACCCTCAGCCCTTCCCCAAGACCTTGACAGCAATGAAAGGAGCCACCTTTTATTGTAAATATAGCATCAACAACAATAAGGGCTACTGTTCCCTGAGCAAGATTACATCCAGGACCTTCTCAGGCATAACAATGGCATGGTGATCCAGCTAATCAGAGAGGATAAAGGGCTCAGTGTGTAAACTCAGGCCCAGTGGAGTCCCAGGTGAGCAGAAGCATGGCCAGGGTGGATCATCTGGCTCTTGGGGCTGTGGGCAGCTCTGTACCCAGTTAGGCCAGATTCAGGGCCACCCCAAATGTGTAGGGCTTTTTCTGGGCCTACCCATGGGCAGGAGGAGAAACTTGAGATTCAGCAGGGCCTCCCAGGAAGCCCATTAAGCAAAGAGGAGTAACCCCCCCCCCACCTCAGCATGGAGGTGAGAGGAGCCTGGATGCCTCCAATTTGCACTTCTCAGTGCTTCCTTCCCCTGATGAATTATTCATGTCCATGGCCAGGCAGCAGATCAATAATGCAGGAGGCAGAAGCCCTGGCAGGGCCCATCTTCCAGCTGACCGGCTCTGCCCCAGGATCCAGGGAGGAACTCTCCACAGCCCTCCCTTGATGGGGTGGTGTGGGCCTCTGTGCTTGGGTCGCTGAAATCCTTCATGGAAATCCAGCTGTCCCCAGGGCTCCAGGCTGGGAACTGGGCTGCAAATATACCCAGGAAGGGGGCCTTTTTTTTTTTTTTTTTTTTTTTACAATTAACATACCTCATCTGCCTGGAGGGGCCCGTGTGTCCCTCAACACAAAGGAACCATGTGGACCGGGCCAGCCCTGGGAGTAGGAATTCCTATCACAGGATGAGGGTGCAAGAGACATCCCCCACTCTTCCTCCAGGGCCCAGAGTCTGGCAGGTAGAGACCCAGGAGAGCCAGAGAGTTCATTCTGGTTGCAAGTAGAAACTTCCATCCAAGCAGCAGCTTCAAGACACCTGTTTGACTTTCTCTGGTCCCTAGCAGGTTCCAGCAGATTCCAGCAGACTCCAGCAGACCCATGGTGGGGGGCCAGAGGCTGGGGAAGTTCCGTGCTTCCTTGGGAATGGTGCTTTGGGGGCACACCCACTGTGACCTTCTGACTGCCTCCCACACACACACCCCCTACTCACACGCGCCTCCTCCGCCAAGGGCTGCAGCCTCACTGGCAAACACTGGGAAGAGGGGTGTAGACGTCATCTGCTAGGAAATGCCATACTTACCCGGGGCTCCTCTCTTTGTTCTTTCTTTGCTTCTCAGTACTGCCTAGATTTTCTCTGTTTGTTACAATAGATCCTTGTAGTAAGAAAGAAACCCAAATAACTGTTACTTTTGCAGGGGAGAGAAAAGAACCACTAGAGAAGAAAAGAACCACCTAAGGTGAGACTAGCCAGCTCTCCTTCAGGCTTCCAGCCCAGAGCTTCCCCAAACTTAACATGCAAAGGAACAGCCTGGGGATCTTGTTAAAGGTGGATATTCTCCTTAAAGGGCATCGTCTGAGTTTCTGCATTTTTGCCAGCCCTGGTCATGTCCAAGCTAATGATCCAGGGAGCACACTTTGAGTAGCAAGGCTCTAGAGTCCATCCCAGTGGCTTCCAACCTCAAAAGACCATTGGGGTGACCACTGGAAAAATTTGTTAAAACCCGGATGCTCCAGGGGAGGCTGGCTGGCTCACTTGGTGGAGCATGCAACTCTGGATCTTGTGGTTGTGAGTTTGAGCTCCATGTTGGGTATAGAGATTACTTTAAAAAAAAAAAAAATCTGAAAAAAGAAAAAATGCAGGTGCTCCAGCCACACCCCAGACCACTTAAACCAGATTCTCTAGGAGTGGCAGCCAGGCTTCAGCATGTCCTCAAGCCCCCAGGTGATTCTAGACCAGCTCAGCTCACTCCTTTACTTGAGGAGACTGAGGCCCAGAGAGAGGCCAGGGGCTGCCCACGATGACACAGACAATGAGGGAAAAGTTTGGGGCCTGGGCCAGAGAGCTTTCCAGGGCCCACGGGGTTGTCTCCTATCATGGGTCGGGGGATGGGCAGGAGGCTGGCAGGGACTCAAGGGGCAGGCCAGGGTGCCCAGAACTACCCAGATTCTGGGATGCTCTCCAGGCTGGGGGCCAGGCTGTGCCCCCCACATGTATCGAGCCCTCCCGGTTCCCCAGGATTGCGTCAGGCTCCCAACAGCCCTGGGCGTGTCCAGAGCAGATTATCACCCCATTTACAGATGGGGAGATGAGGTTCAGAGAGGCCAGACCCCTTGTCCCAGGGCACAGCCATCTGTCATATGAGGCCTCCTGCATTGTGAAAACTCCAATATTTCCCTCACTGATTGTAAGACACAGGTGCCCCCTTCCCGTTTTAAAGTTTCTAAAATTGGGTTGTGTCTGACAATGTCGAAGAAACCTTCACCACCAAGCTAGGCACTACAGTGATGTGATTATTACTGGCAGTGCCCGTGGACAGGAGGTGTCCACTCACCTGAGTGTTATTAAATTGGCAGCATTACACTGGCGGCATTTCATCTTCATCTGGATCCCTGGGTGGTGCTTTAAGTATCCTTGGAAAGATCATGAGTCTCCCGGTGAAGGCCACCTTCCTGCTCTTGGCTTCCCTGACTTCCTAGGACAGCCCTCTGTCCCGTGTTCCCCTCCCAGCAGCCCTCATCTACCCAGCTGGCACATTCACTTACCCTGCCCCAGCAACTAACTCCTTCCTTCCAGAACTTTCCCTTTAGACCACAGGTCCTATGGTCCAGAAAGCCTGTCCTTTTCATCTATGTGTCCTCAGGGTCCAGTATAAGGCCTGGTATGTAGTAAGTGTTCAATGTAGAGGCAGCTTTTAGGCAACAAGCTTGAGCAACGGAAAACTGAGTAAGGTACGGGCAATGCAAATGGGCTCATTAAGGGACCCACCTCAAAAATGACCAGTTCTTAAGATTACCAAAGAAAGGAAAATTCCATATGTTCTCATACTCTCTCACTCCATCCTGTAACTGTGGCCCCTCACCACCACCTCGGCACTGACCGGCTCTATTTTGCTATCCTGCCCCATGCTCTCTCATGGTGTATTTGATAAACTTCTATCTCCATTGTTCTGCCTTGGGTGAATTCTTTCACCGCCCTGGCCACCAGCCCCCATCCGATTGGGACACCCCACCTTTGGTGGCTCCCCTATCTGATCGGAGCACCCCACACTTACTACAAGTTTGTGGAAGGAGAGAAGGAGGGGTCCCAGCCCAGGGTCCTTTGGGGAGCCTCCCTCCCACTCTGGGGCAGAGGTTGCTGCTCCCTCCACAGCTCTCCCTGTGAGCACCCACTGAAACACCTCCACACTGCTGTGGTCTGACTGCTGTGTCCTTCCCAAATTTGTATGTTGAAATCTTACCTATCAAGATGATGGTATGAGGAGGTGGGGCCTGTGGGAGGTGCTTAGGTCAAAAGGGTTCTGGGATTAGTGCCCTTATAAAAGAGACTCCCAGAGGGGGAGACGGAGAGAGAGAAAGGGGGGGTAGATGTCACTCTGCCCACACCCACACCCTGCTTGGCCTGCCCTCCAGCAGTCTGGGAAATGGATCCCTCCTCCCACCTTATCCCCCACCACCGCTCCCCACCCCCGCCAACTAACTTGCCTTCCTTCTATAGGGCTTTCCTCTCTGAGTAGCAAAGCATGGTTGCAAGAAGCCAACTTTGGGGTCAGCCCTAGGGACAGGGTCGGTTCACCAACATTTATTCAGTACCTTCTGTGTGCTGGGCATGGTGTGACCTGGGACAAGTCCCTGAATGTCTCTGAGCCTCAGTTTACCAATCTGAACCTGGAGATAACACTAGTAACCCCCTAGGATTTCCCCGTGCATGTGAAACACCCAGCGTGAGCCAGGCTGTCAGCAAGTGTCGGCTTCCTGGGCTCTTCTTTCTGTGCCTGAGGTCTTTGTTCAGGTGCAGAAAGGACAACTGAGGGAAGGTGGGACCTGCATTCCTCACTGGAGAAACTGAGGCCCAGGGAGGACAAACTTACCCAGCGGAATGCCCCGAGTGTGCCCAGCCTTCCCATTGCCTGGCTCCGGGCCCTGACCCCGGAACTGGCACCGACAGACTGAGTGGATTTCCCCCCAACCCTGTTGTTCGGAATCCTTTGACCCCAGCAAAGGGCCGTGGAGCACATGCGCTTTCAGCTTTATTTGTTTCCATGCTGAGCAATACAGAGGCGCCAACTAGAGAGTGTGGTGCGGGCGGGGGTGCGCGGTTCTTGCTGGGACAGGGAGGAGCTATGTCTGCGTCCAGAGCTGGGGGACCGCTGTGTTCATGCAGCCAGCAGCTGGACCCACGACGGAGCTGGGGCAGCAGGGGGTTAGGCCTGGGGTGGGGGGGGGCCAGGCTGCCTGTGGGTGGAGGCCACAGGGGAGTCAGGGGACCCTCCCTCCAGTCCGATCTCCACAAGGTGCAGGCCTTGTGCTCCTCTCTGCCCCAGGAGTCAGTCTCCTGAGGCCTCTGCTCCTTCTGCAACCCTCAGAGGCCTCTGAGCTACGTCCTTGGTACAACTAGAGTATTCCCATGTTGTCCTTGCCTGAATGGAAGGAATTCCCAGCTGTCCTGTGGCTGTCTGCTGCTGGCTCCTCTCTTTCTCGACTGCTCTGGGCTTTGAGTGTGAACAAGTGTGTGTCTGTGTGGGTGTGACTGCAGGGGCCAGGGCAGGTCTGGGTGTGTCACAGTGTGCAAGACAGAGCCCCACTTTGGCCATCGTTCTCCCCCACAAGACCATGCCTAAACCGGCTGACTGGTTATTCTCTTTCCCCCTGGGGTGCTGAAGCTGGGACCCCTGGGGCCTGCCAGGAGACCATGGCCTCATGAACCACCAGTTCCATAGACTTTGTGATTCACCCCCTGGCCTGACCTGACTTCACAAGTGACACGAATGCTCTGGGCTCCCTCCCTCCCTCCCCCAAAACACAGAGGCATCTCTATTTTGGCCTCAAAGGTCCTATAAAGCAAACCCAACCCCTCCTTTAGGATCTGGAGAGGTTGGAGTTTGCTCCCCAGGTGGGGAACTAATGCAGAAACGGGGGCCCCAGAGGGATCCACCCAGTGCCCCTGGGCCCTACACCCCTCCCCTGCCACAAAGCCCCTCCCCTGCCACAAAGCCCCTCCCAGAAGGCTCAGAGCTGCACTGGGGACCCTTCTAGTAGACAGAGCTAACAGGCTCCTTCCTAGGAGTCTGAGAAGCGTCAGAGAGACAGGAAAGGGCTCTGAGAGGAGGCATGAGGGCCCTGAATGGGTGCAGGGGTATCATTCTTTGCCAGCCTGGGGCTAGTCTGGCTGTGGCTGGGAACATGCCCTCTTATCAAAGGCAGTAGCCATAGCTGCTAGACAGGGCATCCCAGGGTGGGAAATCCTGGAACATCCCTCTCTGAGGGTCTGGGAAGAGAAGCGAGCCAGGGAGGTGGGCACAGGAGAGGCCCCTGTGGGTAGAGCCTGTGCCAGGCAGAGGTCTGGGGAGAATCCCAGGCCAGAAATCAGGTAGGAGTTCAAGGGACCCTGCTCGGTCCTTTCAGGTGTCTCATTAGGTCCTGAGACAGAGGCCATGGCGTCACCTCTGCCTCGAGGCATGTGAGTGTGTTCCCAAGCCCAGGGCCTCCCTCTCTCCCAAAGACTGGCCTCTTCGCCCAGCTCTTCTCTCTGTCCTAGAACTCTCTAGACCCAATCAACAATAAACCTTCATAAAAAACCCTCTGGCCCATTCCCCTGCAAACAGGACTAACACTGCTAACAGTCTGGGAGCCTGTGGGAAGCCCTCAGCACAGAGGTGGCCCCAAAATCTCCAGGGAAAGCCTTTGCTGTTTTGTGGATGGCCAGGGGCACAGGAGAAGGCACAGAGCAGCCGGTGCTGCCGGGCTGGGAGCCAGAGCCCAGGCCCCACCTGGGGCCCCAAGTTTGTACCCTAGACCATTAGAGAGGGCATGGCAGGCAGGAGGCAAGCTCCGGTCCAGGCTTCTCCCCACTGGCTGAGCTGGGCTGGGGTCAGGCCCCAGGCCACTTGGTTGGTGCCCTAGGCGATAGCACAGGGAGGGAGGAAGCAAGAGGCAGACTGGGTCATCCTGGGAGACGTGTTGGGACCAGAGTTCTTAGCAGAGATGCTCCTGAGGCTGAAAAGTTAGAGAAGAGGTCTGTGGGTCATGCGGTTCCTGCTCCTGTCTTCACCAACATCCACCCAATTATGGATGTGGCAGTCACCTCTCTCCAGGCAGCTGCACATCTTGTGTGCCCAACCGGTCCCAGGGCCTATGCTGAGCGGCACCTGGGCCCCTGGGCTCAGGGCACTGGCTGGGATCACAGCAAGCATGTGGCACAGGCATGCAAGTGGTCTTTTTTACACACCCCCCCAAAAAAAATACAAAAGAGAAAGTCCCACGTCTTGGCTCTCGGTCATCAGATGTGCAGGGAATGCGCTGCTTCTCTCCCAACCACAGTCCATCTCATTTGTGGGACTGGCTCCTCCTCCAACACGCAGAATATGCTGCTTGCTAGATCCCAGGAAACGGTGGGGCCAAGAAACAAGCCAGAACACTGAGGGCAAATACCAGGCTGTGTCCATGAGACTAAACCTCATTATTCGTCAGTTTCACAGGAAATTTAATTTCCTTTCTTCTTCTTGCTTTTCACATCTGATGTGGGCTGACAGTGGGGAGACTTAGGGGCTTGACTCCAAGTCCGTGCTTCGGGAGCTCAGGGAAGAGTGGGCGCTTGGCAGCCGTGGTCCTGCCCTCCTGCGGTGGTGGGGGTGTGCGGAGGCCTCTAGCCGGCGGGGGCCGTCCCTGCCAGCACAGCACCCTGGTTAGTTCTATTTCTTCTGAACTGTAAAGGGGAGAACAGTTGAGGCAAAACAGAGCTCAGAACAAGTCTTCAAGTCCTCGTTTTGAGGTTTGGGGTGTTTGTTTCCTAGTGGGAGATGGTAATAGGGTCATCTGGTTCACAGTGGCTTGGGACCCCCAAACATAGAACCATCTGTGCCTGAAGTTTTTAAACAATTTTCTTTGCCAACTTGAGTTCGGTAGTTCTCATTTGCCATCAAAAAAGTCATGGCTATGGGGCACCTGGGCGGCTCAGTGGGTTAAGTGTCCAACTTCAGCTCAAGTATGATCTCACGGTTCGTGAGTTAGAATCCCACATCAGGCTCTGTGCTGACAGCTCAGAGCCTGGAGCCTGCTTCAGATCCTGTGTCTCCATCTCTCTCTCTGTCCCTCCCCTGCTTGAGCTGTCTCTCTCTCTCAAAAATAAAGATTAAAAATAATAATAAAAAAAAAGTCACGGCTAACATGACGAGCAGGACAGAGGAGATTGAGGCACACAGGGTGATACGGAGGCTAATGCCCTGGCCGGAGGTCCCTGTCTTCCATATACCTGCATGTGCATCAGTCCCAGAGAGAGAGCGGAATGTGCTTCATCTCAGATACTTAGTCAGTGGAGGATGTGGGCTCTGAACCCAGGCAGGCTGATTACCAACCTGAACTCTTCCCTCTCCAAAGAAGTGGCCAAGGTTGCCCATGACCCCACCCCTGTATCCCAGGCTTTCTGCCCCAAGTTGAACACTCATGTTCTGGACCAGTGCCTCCTTTAATGACGGGGCTGGAAATCTTATTGAAATGCAGGTTCTGATTCAGTGGGTCTGGGATGGGGCCTGAGACTCTGCATTTCTGACACATTCCCAGTGTCAGCAGCCACTGCCACTGTCCACACAGCGCATCTAGAGTAGCAAGATGTTTAGGGGAAAAGTTTAGACTGACCACTGCAAATGGCAGAGATGCTTGGGGGCTTCCCGAGGCCAGCGTGTGAAGGGAGGCGAGTGGACCGCACTGACCCGCGTGGCCCAGAAACTCAAAGCTGCACCGGCCTTTTGAGCAGCTGAGAGTCACCTTTGAAAATGGTGCCCCTGCTTGGATAAGCTCCCTGGGCCACATCTGGGGGCTTACAAAAGTGTTACTGCCAGACTTCCACCACATGCGTAGTTTACTTCTCGTATGTGCTGGCCGCCCCAGCAGGAATGCTCGCAGGGCAGGCCCAGCATTCGCCAAGCAGCATCGCATCCATGATCTTGGGTGACGCTCGCAGTCTCAACCAGGCACCACACTGGCCCAGGACCCGGGGCCCTCGGAACCGAGACTGGAGCCCACCACCTCTGGTTCCCAGACCTGTGCTCTTTCCACCCCCTTTCCTAATGATCCAGGCATAAGGGAGGTCGGAAGCCAGTCCCACTCTGCTGGGCACTCCCGGGGATGGGGTTGCTTCTCCGAGAGGATTGGCCTGTGGCCCTTATATGCTCTTACTCCATTCCCACCGCCCCCTGCCCTGGGAGCTGGGCTGCGCCCTTCCGTGGTCCGCACCCCGAGCAAGCTGGCTCCCTCAGCTCCGTGTGGCTGAGCCTCACCTGCGAAATTGACGGTCACGGCCACAATGATGATGATGATTCCCATGATGATGAAGGTGATGCTGAGCAGACGGGCCAGGCGACCCAGCCTCCGGGCCCCGTCCAGGTCCCCCTGTTGCACACTACTTCGAGACTGCAGAGAGAGGGTGGCAGAGACCTCAGGAAGGCTCTTCCCAGCAGCCCTGTTGGGGGGGCCCCTTGCCTGGGCCTCCAGAGCCCACCCAGCCCCCACCTCAGCCCACACTCCAGCACCCGCCTCGGGGACAGGAAGCAGGCTTCTCCTGTAGAACTGGCCTGGACCCAAGTGGCTCAGCTCTCTTGTGGGAACCCCCAACCGAGCTTGCCCCTCAATGGATGCAGAACCAAGCAATGCGGGGCACTTCCTCTCAGGACAGTGATGGGGCAGGGTGGCCATGGTAGGTGTTCTGGTGAAGACGGAGGGCCTGGGAGGGTGGACCAGGTCCAGGCCATGCTGGGCTGGCAGGAGCAGACACGCCAGGCCCCTCTGGACCCCTGCCCAAGGCTCACTGCTATGACCACACTAAGCCCCAGTGGCTTTTTAAAAAAATGTTTTTTAATGTTTATTTATTTTTGAGAGAGAGACAGAGAGAGAGAGAGAGTTGGGGGGGAGGGGCGGAGAGAGGGAGACACAAAATATGAAGCAGGTTCCAGGCTCTGAGCTGTCAGCATGGAGCCGGGTGTGGGGCTTGAAACCATGAACTGTGAGATCATGACCTGAGCCAAAGTTGGACGCTTAACCGACTGAGCCACCCAGCGCCCCTCCTGTGGCTTTTTCTGTGGCCCGAGGTGCCTGACTCCTCTCCTCTGTGACCCCTTCTTCCACAGCAGGAAAAAGTATCTTCGATCCTTCCTCCTCCTATTTTCACCCAGGAACCACATCTTAGTTCAACCAAGCTGACTTGCCAAATCACACCAGAAAGGCAGGTATCTTGGGTTTGAACTGAAAGGCTGGGGCTTGGCGAGAGCCACTCTTGGCTTCACCAGGCCCATTTGATACTTCTTTCTCAGTGAGCTCAGTTTTTCTCAGCCTTATTTAATTCGGTGAAACCAGGTGGGTGAGTGTGGGGATGGCCAGAAAGAATCCTGGGAGCTCCTGGGAGTGGCTCAGGAGGAGATGTGTCCCACCCTCCCCCACCCCCACACCTCACCCTCACCCATAATGCTTCAGGTGTCAACCTGCTGGCCAGGGCTGACCTGTGACCTCCAGATTCCTCCAGCTCTAGAGTTCCCTGATGCTCCTTGGGCTTCCAGAACAGGCACAGGCAGGAGTCCGCTAAAGGTGTGACTGGTTTCAAGGTCTTAGGCCACTTATTTGGTTATTTTATTTTCAGATTATTTGAGGCTCCTGAGTTCAGCGCAGAAATGTAGTCAAGTCCCTTGATGATGGCGGTGGTGATGATGATGGTGTCTTGAGCCCTTACTTTGTGCTGGGACTTGCTAAGGACTGTACCTGGAAGATCTCCCTTAGGCTCAGAACCATCCCACGAGGCTGGCAGTGTTGGCCACTTTTAAAGGACCTGGAGTTCAGGGGACGCCTGGGTGGCTCAGCTGGTTAAACGTCTGACTCTTGATTTCGGCTCAGGTCATGATCTCATGGTTTGTGAGATCAAGCCCTGGGTCCGGCTATGTGCTCACAACTTGGAGCTTTGCTTGAGATTCTCTCTCTCTGTGCCCCTGCCCCACTCATGCTCTCTCTCTCTCTCAAGATAAATAAATAAACATATAAACATTAAAAAAAAAAAAACTTGTAAAGAAGCTGCAGTTCAGGGAAGAGGGTGCCCCCCTTCCCCAGGTGCTGTCTGTTTCTCCTCTCAGAAACCTAACCAACCCTCCACCCCACCTCACGGCTCCCTGTCCAAGCTCCTTCCAGGACAGTGCCACCTGCCTGGTGCAGTGTTTGACCTCAGACTCTCTTTGCCCTGGATCTGCTCCTGGCCTTGTGCTCCTCTGTCCACTTGCCCGATTATTGACCACAGCCCAGAGTCCTCCCACTCGGTCACAACACCTGTCTGCTGCCACCCTACCCATCAGTTTCCTCTCCTGGCCAGTTCCCCCACAGTCCTCCCTGGCCCCCTTGCACCTGCCCTGGTTCCAGGTGCCACTTCTCACCCAAGCCAACACAACAGCCTCCTGAAGAGCCTCCCACCCCCGGCCCCGGCTCTGAGCTCTCCTCCTCTTCGTGTCACCCCCACGCCACCATCCCACTCCACGCATGTTTATGCCAGGCCCTGTGCGAGGCCCCCGGCATGCGGTCCTAGGGTGGGATCAGAGAGGAGGCGGAGAGACAGGAGCTGACGCATGAGTTCAAAGAGATGATGGTGGCTTAGGCGGTGGCCCTGCCCAGCATCTTCCACGGCCCCCCCACCACTGTTCATAGAACAAAGTCCAAACCCAGGTCAGCTCTGCACCTTCCTGATTTTATCTTCTACTCTTCCCTGCCACAACGGATGCCTTTGCCGGCACTGACCTCTCCCTGCTTTTGTTCCCGCTCCCGCTCAAACACACACGTCCACATCCTCTCCACCTGTCGAGGGCTGCCTCGGATGCCACCTCCTCCTCCGTGAAGCTTGTTGAGACTGGACTGATAATGATCCCTAACATGATTTGACCATCTACCTTGGACCTGGAACTATGTTAAGTGCTTGCCATCAGGCAGAGCATTAGAGCATCCTCACACTCCTATGAGTGTGTTAGGGAGGGTTATTAGACCATTTTCAAAGGAGGGGCTAGAGCCCAGAGCACCTTGCAGGTGTGAGAGAAGGGGAGAAAGGCCAGATCAGGAAGGGCCCGAACTACTGCAGGATGGAATCTGGATTTTGTCTTGTAAGCCCTGGGGAGCCTGCAGCGGGGAGAGACAAATAGAGGGTTTCGTCAAGACAGGAGAGGGAAAAGATCCAGTCAGAGGGAGAGGCTGAAAAGACCAAGGAGTGATAGGTGCCCCCATGTCCCAGGGCGGCAGGGAGAAGTCTGGACTTCAGCAAAGGGATGCCCTACAGCCAGCAGAGGAGAGCACTGCTGTTCTTGGAGACTAGATACACGTGGGTGCGGGCGGCCGCACGCTTTGACCGGTCTGCAGGCGGGTCGGGGCAGAGTCGTGAGGGTTCAGTCTCCGGACACCAGGACGCTCGGTGACAATAAATGAGTGTGATCCTGTGAGACATGAAAGAACAGATGGGTCTGGCTTGAGGAGGGGGCATGGGCGGGGGCTCGGGTAACAGCCCATCCTGAGGCTCACTTGGACGTGGCGAGGACTTGAGGGAGCAGGTACAGCCTCCCAGCTCCCTGCAAAGGCAGCCAGCCTGGATAGGAGCACAGGCTTTGGAACCAGACCTCCTGGATGCCTGTCCCCATCCTCCACAGCTGTCCCCGCAGCGTGGCTTCTTCTCTATCTCTCCCCGTCCTCAAATACAGTCACATATGAATTCCTGACCTCTCTAATGTTCCTCAAGTCTGTCCCTACCTCTCCAGCCCTGAGTCCACGGCCCTAGCCCACTCTCACAGTTTGTTTCATCTGGAGACTGCACAGCCTCCTTCCTTCTCACTAGTCTCTCTGCTCCAGCCTTGCCCCTCACCAACCTCTTCTTCCTTTTTTATTTTATTTCATTTATTTTAGAGAGAGAGCGAGAGAAGGGGAGAGGGGGAGAGGGAGAGAGAGAGAATCTCAAGCAGTCTCCCCACTCAACGCAGAGCCTGACATGGGACTCGATCCCATGACCCTGAGATCACGACCTGAGCCAAAATCAAGAGTCAGATGCTCAAGTGACTGAGCCACCGTGGGGCCCCTCCAACCAACCTCTTTAGAGCCAAGGTGAGGTCTTTAAACCACAAGCCTGGTCACATGGCTCTCCATAAAAGGGACACTTTTTTTTTTAATGAAATTTTTCTGTTTCTTTTAAAAATGTTTTTCATTTAAAAACATTTTTTAAAGTAGGCTCCACATCCAACATGGAGCTTGAACTCACAGCTCTGAGGTTAAGAGTCACCTGCTTTACTGACTGAGCCATCCAGATGCCCCAAAAGGGACACATTTTTATGCCTCAGTGCCTTGGCCTGTACTGTTGTCTCTGCTGGAATAGCTTTCCTCATTACCACATTGCCACTTCAGCTCCTTCCAACCCTTCAAGAGTCACCTCCAATAAAACTTTCCCTGGGGTCCACAAGCAATTAATCACCTTCTCCTTGGAACTCCCATAGCATCTCACACCATGGTCTTTGCCTCTCTTCCCATCTTGTGTCATTAGTTCTTGTGTCAGTCTCTTTCCCTAGACTGTAAGCTCCTTGAAGGCAGGGACCACAAAGCCTAAATCTTTGTGCCCCTCTTATGTAACCTAGGGACTGGCCCTAGTAGGTATTCAGTAAATGTTTGAGGAAGTGAAGAATAACAGAAGAGAGAAAAAGAATGAGAGGTGTTTTCTAACCAGTGAACTTAGTGGAATGCTCAAGTTATAATAGAAGATTCATGAATGAAATATAGGCAATAGGTCCCACAGGAGAGATATCTGTTATCTGGGTTTGGGCCCCACCCACTAACCCAGGCCACCTCCAGCTCTCTGCAAGGCCGGCCCAGGGTACTGAACTAAGGACTTCAACACCAAGGCAACATTGGGAGGAAGAGGGGGAAACATACAGAAAGGCTTTAGGGATTTCCAGGAAGTTGAGCTGTAGAAATTCTGGGGCTACCTGGAATCATTACCAAGGGACTCATTCCCGGCCGTAAGCATGGCATGTAGTGGGGAGGGGCCCAGGATTTCAGAGGAGTCCTGCTCCTCACTTGCCAGAGAAATCTCTGTGTGTTCAATAATGATCCAGGACTGTGGAGAGAGGTGCACGTGTGGTTGCTTGGGTTTGAGAGGTGGGGAGGGGAAGCAAGAGGAGAGATGAATTTTTCAGTCACTCTAAACCCAATCCCTCTTCTTTATCCGCAGCACCATCAGCCCGTGCATCCCAGTCATGCGTGTTCCTTTTAGCCCGAGAGACAGCGTTGAGGGAGATCACTGGGAATGGCCAGATGGAGTGGGGCAGACCCGACTTCACCTGCTATGTTGTGTCAGACACTTTATGTGTCATACATTGTCCAGTGTAAACGTCAAAAGTATTCTGTAAATCTTCATTTTCTGATCCATAAAATGGAGGGAAGAGCTGCCTTGAAGGGTAGAGCCCTACTTTGAAAAACAGAAGGTCCCCACTGCTAGGTGGCACTCATTTCTGAAGTACCCCCCCACCCAACATTAGCTCCCAAATAAAAAATCCATCCCTAGAGGTGCCTGGGTGGCTCAGTCGGTTGAGCGTCCGATTTTGGCTCAGGTCATGATCTCACGGTTCATGGGTTCGAGCCCCACGTCAGGCTCTGTGCTGACAGCTCAGAGCCTGGAGCCTGCTTCGGATTCTGTGTCTCCTTCTCTCTCTCTCTGCTCCTCCTCCACTCATGTTCTGTCTCTCTTTCCTTCAAAAATAAATACACATTAAAAAAAAATTTTTTTTAATCCATCCCTTGACTCCAGAGATGGAAGAAAACCCTGTCTTACTTTCCACGAGTGAATTACCGGCTGCATATACCACACCCCACTTAGTGCATTATCTTCCCCTTATACAAAATGGCTCAGGTTGAAGGAACAGAGCCATAACTGCAGTAATGGTTATAATGACTGCAAATTAATAGATCATTTGTGATTGCAATGGCAGTGGGAATGGTGAGGGAAAAGATGAACTCAGGTTAATAGATGGGTGAGGAAATACATTGAAAAAAGTTGGAGAGAACCGGTAGGGGGTGAGGAGGGAAGAAGATAGGACAGGGAGAGTGCTGGGGAGAGCTGCCAGCGGAGGAAACCAGCCAGAAGCAGGCGGCAACAAAAATTATCAGGAAAGAGTTTCCTCCACCGGTGAGGCTCAGGCCAAGCCTCCGGGAGATCTGAGGGGACTTGGCAAATTGTGATCAGCTGAGCACTGATCAGCTATTGGTCCTTCCAAGGAGATCAAACAAATGCAGGCGGGTCAAAGCCACAGGATGTGCTTCATGCTCCCTTCGCACCCCTCTCTCTGCAACAGAGCAGTTGTTTCTGGAACACCCTAACTACAGGGTTAACTTCAGTTGCTGGAGAGTGGGGAAGCATCGGTGGCGGGGGGGGGGGGGGGGGGGGGGGGGGGGGGGGGGGGGGGGGGGGGGGGGGGGGGGGGGGGGGGGGGGGGGGGGGGGGGGGGGGGGGGGGGGGGGGGGGGGGGGGGGGGGGGGGGGGGGGGGGGGTTCTGGGGGAGGAGTCAGGAACGCAGCAGCTGTCAAGGTGGGTGGGGGATGGGGGTCCCGGAGAACCGGAGAACCCATAGTATGCTGTATGTTAACTAACTTGGATTTAAATAAATAAGGAGTACGTCAGTATTTTCAGCCATATGTCTGAGTGCTGGCTGATCTTCAGAGCTGGTTGGGGCTCAGCACTCTTGCCAAGTGAATGGATGAATGTGTACATGAATGAAAGGGAGCCTGCAACACATCAGTTAAATAATCAGGTCATCCAAAATGCCTGAGAAAGGAAGCCTGGAGCCACTCTGGACCTCTTTAGCGCTCCCGCATGTCCGCATGTCGTAAGGGAATCCACCGAGAAGGGGCTGCTCAGAGGTCTCCACGACAACCACAGACAGGGCTGCCCCTCCCCAGCTGGTGTCAGGACAGCTGAGACCCCATTATCCCCCAAACTGGTTAAAGTCAGAATTGCCTGTCCACTGGGGATTTGCCCTTTCCTCTGACATTACCAAGTTTCACTTAGTATTAATAAAAACAGTAACCACTGCCATTTATGGAGCATTGACTATGTGCCAGGCTCTGGTGTTTTCACACATATTAACCCAGTTAATCCTTCCGGCACCTTTACGGGGTAGACAGTTTCATCACGCCTATTTTATAGATGAGGGAACTGAGGCAGTGGAGTGATTTGGACATGATCACGTGGCTTAGGAGGCATGGAGCTGGTTGGTACATGAGGCATGTACACCCGGGCCTATCTGATGCTGGTTTAAGCACCATTGTCAACTGAAGGACTGCCGCCTGGGGTCCGGCACCCCTTGCTGACAGGAGACCTTGCTGGCACCGACGAAGAACATGGCCATTTCTCAGCCTGACTCAGAAGTCAAACGGATGAAGCTAGCCCTGCCCTGGCCACCTCAGGAGGCTCACGGGAGCCTGCGGTACTGACCAGGGCTGGGTCTGCATACCTGTGATCCCAGCCCCTCGGGTTGAGCCCCTGTCACAGCGAGCCCCTGTCAAAGCCACAGTGGGAAGGACACTGCTGGTCCATGAGTCTTCCACTGATGGAGTCAGTAGGGGTGCAGAAGAACGGGGGTGGGGGTAGGGGGAGGAGGATGGAGAGACAGAGGGAAGGAAGTGGATTCTTCCCTCCCTGCACAAATGTCTCAAACATGTGGCTTTCCTGGGAGGGACACACCATCCTTGTCCCCAAAGGTAGCTGCAGGCAGGGTGGGGTCGTGGCGAGAACACTAGATTCAGCACCCAGTTGTGCCACCGTGGGCAAGGCTCTGTTCAAGTGTCTCTGTTTGCCTCGTGTGTTAAGTGAGAACAATTAACGTGACTCGGCAAGCCTCATAGTAGGGCGTGCTCTGCAGACAGTAGGCTGTAGAGAGGCTGTCAGGGCTGTGGGGCTCTGCCCTGGGGTCAAGGGCTTTACTTGGTAGCCAGAGTTCTGGTGTCTGTCTCCAGGACCTAGAGACGTCAGCACAGGAGACGTACTAGCTGCCCACACCCTCTGTCCCTCCTTCACCCCTGCTGCTTGGGTGGGGCCGAGTCTCAGCACTCCCTCCTGTGACCCAGACTGGCTCCCAGAGAGGGGAGACAACTGTGGGCACCCCCTGATAACTTCCCCCGCCAAGCAGGTTAGTGTAGTGGCTAGAACCCCAGCTCTGGCTCCGGGCATCCCTCTGGTCCTAGGTTCCCCAGTGACCAGCAGGTTCTTTCACACCTGCGCTTCAGTTTTCTCCACTGTAAAAGGAGCATAATACCAATACCAATGGGTTATAGAGGCCAGGTTCAATGAGATAATATATGTGAAGAATTTGAACCTGTGTCTAACATTTAGTAAGTGATATTATCCCCTAACACTGGGCTCCCTCGGGCTCCTTCCTGCTGGCTTCTCACAGTTCTCTTTGGAAATTCATTTCCACAGCTATACACCCCATCTGGCCACCCCCCCACATGCCCCTCCTCTGCAATCTCAGCCCCTGCTATCTCTCTCTCACAGCACCTGCCCTTAACTTCTTTGAGCCTCAGCCTGTGACCCCTCCCTCTCCTCCATGGTCACCACCATCTTTCCAGCCTCACTGCCTCCCAATCCAGCCTGATCCTTCAGTGTATCACCTCCGCCACCCTTCCCGGCGTCTTCTGTGCCCCCTGGTCTTGCCCTCATGGCAGCTTTGCCATCCCCAGCCCTGGGTGGGCCCGGTGTCCCATCTATGACTCTGTACCTATAGCCGGAGAAAAGACACACGACCACACAAGCTGATGACAGTTCAGACCCGTGGTCTCCAGCCTCAGCAGAGCCCTCAGGCCATTGACCTCTCTGTCCCTTGTCACCTCTCCCCTCCCCTGCCACCAGGCCCTTCTTTCTCAGCAAATGGCCTTGCCCTCCACATCCCTGGTGGCAAGGAGCCCATGTAGCATGAGCCAGCTCCTTTTCCTTTGAGGATTTCTATCTGCTTCTGCCCTCATGGCCTTTCCTGCAGGCTCCCGGGGACAGGGTCCTTCTGGATTCCAATCTGCACTCTTCACGGACCTCGTCAGTCACCTCTCTCTTTTCTGCCCAGCCTCTCCATCACCAGGGTCACCAGGGGTCTATATATGGCCAAACCAGTGGACATCCCCATCCTAATTTGACCTGATCTCCCTACTGAGTTTGACCATCCCTCCTCCTTCAAACTCACTCCTCCCAGGGCATCTGTCCCTCTCTTCTAGCTTGCCTCCCACCTCCTGAAGTCTTCTTTCCAAAACTCTTTCCTGTCCACTCCCTCCACCCACCCCTTAAATGCTGCAGTCCCCAGAGCTCTCTCCAAGACAGCTGCCCTATTTTTGAGTGGAGACCCAGGACTGGGAGGTGAGTGCAGCTGATCTCTCCTCAACAATCCTCTCATCGGTGCGTTCCTTTCTAAGCCACTGCTTGGCCTGTGCCTTCATCACATCACTGCCTAAACTATCTCGAGAGCCTCCTATGGAGTCTCCTGGCTCCCAGCCTTGCCTGCTCTAGGTCATTTCCCACAGTGCACTTGGATGTTTGTTTTAAAATGTGAACAGACCACAGCACCTGGGTGACTCTGTCAGTTAAGCTTCCAATTCTTGATTTTGGCTCAGGTCATGATCTCATTGTGGTGAGATTGAGCCCCGAGTTGTGCTTTGTGCTGGGCATGGAGTCTCTTAAGATTCTCTCTCTCTCCCTTTGCCCCCCCCCCCATGCTCACTCTCTCTCTCTGTTAAAAAAAAAAAAAAGATAAAATATGAATAGACCACATCATGCCTCTGCTTAAAATTTTTCAGGGGCTCCTCAGAACCACCAGGATAAACTTAATTTTCTAGAGCGGGTCCTTGCCCCACTCCCTCCATCACCATACTCTTGCATCCTTGGGCCACATGCCAAATAGACCAGTTTATCTATCTTCCCAAATGCCTAGCATGCACCTCATTCGTAGAAGAGGCATATTCATTCATGGGGGACCCAGTCATTCTGTACCACTTAGTTCCCTCCAAACAAGCAGCTTGCCAGTCAAGCGTATGGTTGACTGAATGAATGAATACACGGTCCGTGTTAACAATTCTTAGAAGGTTTCCAGAAACCCTCTCTGCCCCTTGCCATGGCCCTGGTCCAGGCCTCTTCTCCGCTCACCTGTGCCTCTGCAAAGCTTCTCTCTCCCAACTGCTCGGCTCAGAGGGGCCCCTCTGGTCCCTCCTCTCATCCTGCACCAAACCGGAAATCCAACCACACCCCACTCTGGCTCCAAATCCTATGATATATATGCAGCAATGTGGGGAAAGCTCAAAGCCAGTCCCAAATGACCACATGCTGTGTGATTCCTTTGATAGGAAATGTCCAGAAGTGGCAGATCCGTAGAGACTGAAAGGCTAGTGGTTCATTAGATCTGGGGGAGGGAGCACGGGAGAGATGGAGTGATAAAACAGGCTTGGGGGGTTGGAGGTGAGGAAAATGTGCAGTAGATACGGCTGTACTCATCTGTGAATACACTAAAGGTCTTTGAATTGTACACATTGAACAGGTGAATTGCATGATATGTGTATTATATTTTAAAGCTTTAAAAAAATTAAAAAAAAAAGAAACAAATATCCCGTGATGGCTTCCCATCCCTGGCCAAGGAGACCCTCAGCTGCCACTTAATCACTGCTACGGCATCATAGCACTTACTGTGGTTCTTAAGCACATTGTGTGGCTGATCTCACGTCACCCTCACACAGCTTTCTAATGCAGGTGTTATGCAGCACCCATTTTGCAGATGGGAACACCGAGAAGAGAGATTCGAGGGACTTGCCCGAGGCCACACAGAATCTTGCTGTTTTGTCTAGCACGAGTACTTCTTGCAATGTGTGATAGGAACTGTTTACAAGTTTCTCCCCACCGGACCGGAGGCTCCTGGGAATTGGTGATTGTGTCTGGTATTCCCTGCCCCTGGCCCAGTGACCTTCAGAACTGGCTCAGGAACCTGAGAAGGACGTAGAAATGTATTGGGGGTGGGTGCAGTGGTCTCACAGTCTTGGACCCAGGTTTCCTCTGATAAAGGCAGCGTCTACCCAGCCTGCACCCCGCCACCCCCACAAGGAGATGGATTCTAGCAACTGTTTTCTCCTGGGCCCTTGTGTGGTTTCCCTCCCAGAAGCCTGTCTCCCCTCCCGGGGCTTCTCCCTGTAACCAAGAGGTTGGCCCTGCCCAGAGCCCCCAGCTGCACCCCTGAGGCCTGGTTCTGCCTCCCAGCTGCCCCCAAATGCAGCAGGCAGGACAGGAAGCTCCTCAGAGGCCCCACCCTGGGCCCTGCTCAGCCCTGGCTCTTGTGCCCATGCCAAGTCTCGGACTCAGGAATGCTACCAGTGTCCCCTGACGTACTGGCGGGTGGTGCTAGATTTGCCAGGGGATCAGGGAAGGCATCCCCGACTGGACACTGGGCCTTAGTGAAGTCAAGAGGTGTTTGGAGAATAGGGGCCTTCTCAGGAGACAGCCCGGGGGCGGCAGGAGTGACCACAACTCCTGAGGGGACTCAGTGATAGGTGACTCAGCAGTGGAGGCGCTCCAGAGGGAAGCAGACAGTGTCTCCACACAGAGTCTCCAGCCCTGACCAGCCTGGAGCTGGTACTTTACCCTCCCCGCTTTCATTCTTTTTTTTTTTTTTTTTTTTCATTCCGCAAGTCTCTCTCTCACCCCCTTCTCTCCGTCCCGTCCCTCCCTCCTTCCTCTTCCAGGACCTCAAAAGTCACTTGCCAACATGTACTGACATTTTCTATGGATCTTCTGTCAGTTGTTCTAGCCAAATGGCTTGGTTTGGGGACAACCTATGACAATTTACTCAAAACCTTACGGGACAAGTATGTGAGAAGCAATGACTAGCCCACACGGTCCTCCTTGGCAAGGCCAGCCATGCCCTCTGACGCTCACATTTTTCACACATTTTCCCCTGCCCTGAAGACAGATGCTGAAATCAGTGTAGCCACGAAGCCCAGAGGGCCCCCAGCAAAAACACCGCCCCACAGAGGAGCAGCCTCGGGGGATCCAGGCCCCAGGGCCCTCAGTGCATGGCAGGGAAGCCACAGCTCTTGGAAACCAGAGCTGGTAAAGGCTGTTAGAATACCCAGGCGACCTGGGATGGGGGGTGGGGGCAGCTGGCTCCCCTTCTGAGAACTGGGGGTCCTGAGAACCCACACTGGCCACAACCTCTGCTGATACACAGCCTCACTCAGGATGACTCCTCGGGACACCCCCTGCAAAAGGCAAGCCGCCCCCACCCCAACTTGGCCGTCTTTCTGCTGTGTAGAGTTTAGCTCCAGGTGGCTCCCTGGGGTCCCCTCCCCAGCAGGGATGCGTGCAAGGTCGATCTGTGATGCCGAACAGGAACAGCGGAGATGAGGGAGGACAGCAAACAGGTCTCCTGTCCCCGGCCCCCTCTCTAACGGGGGGGGTAGCAGGCCAGGTGAGAAGGGGAGTCTTCTCCCGAGCCCCCAGCCCCCCTACTTTGCACCCAGACAGAGTGTCTTGTGCCTCCCAGAGGACCATGCCTGCTGAGCCCTGGCCTTGCCCTGGCCTTGCCCCTGCCCTGAAACCCAGCAGCACTTACCATGATAGAAAAGATGAGGGGGATGAGGTTGAGGGGCCAGACGGGGCAGAAGCAGGAGGTGATGGCAAGGATGAGGTAATCTCTTGGGACTTCTTGGTCCTGGGCAGAGGAGGCGGTGACAACGGAGGATGCCCGCCTAGAGCTGGCTCGAGAGGGTGACCAGGGGAGTGTGGCTTCCTGGTGCCCCTCGGACACCACCTTGAAGGGCAGGCCATGGCCATTCTGCTCCAGGTCCAAGGCCCCCGAGAGGGACTTGGACAGCTTCAGTGGCTTGTCGTTCTTGCCTTCCACCTTAGTGAGGAGCTTCTCCATCTCCGGCAGGTCTGTGGGCGAGGCAGTGCCTGGCTCCCGGGCTGGGGGAAACTGAGGCTGCACAGGATTGGCCATGTCCGCTCGGGCCTTGGGTTGCTCCAGCTCCAGACTGAGACGATCAGTTCCAGGGGGACCTCAGCACACCATTCCTCAGCCCAGACTGGGGCCCAGGGACAGAAAGGTCACCCACGGGAGCAAGGGCCAGCGGGAGCCTGGCAGGGGGAGGGGGTCGACTTCTCTGGGCCAGCCAGAGTTCAGAGGCTGAGGCCTGCCTGATGCCCCCCGCGGAGCTTTGGAAAGCTGGAGCCTTCAGCTGCGTTCAAGTTTGAGGCCAACTTTGCCGGTGCTGCTGACAGCACAGATGGGCGGGGAAGTGACAGAAAGCAGCTCCAAGAACAGACAGAAGACACTCCTCTCCCGGGTGAGGCTTAGGCTAAGTCCAGAAGAGAGAGAGAGAGAGAGAGAGAGAGAGAGAGGGAGAGAGAGAGAGTACACCACACAGCCTCCCTCTCTCCCCACCCTCCTCCGAGATGCTTTTCCTTTTCAATTCCCCTCTCCCCTGAGAGCCACCCAGCAGCGTACTGCCCTAGCCCAGCCCAGCCTAGCCCAGCCCAGAGGGACTTGAGTGGGCCTCTGGTTTCTGCTGCAGCCACAGAACCTGCTTCTCTGGGCTGGGGGCTCTGGAAGGGGAAAAAGACAAAGTGGCTCACAAAAGGGTATGTCTTCAACCGTCCTGGGAAACTGAGCCTCTGCTTCTCTTCTGCTGGAGCAGACTCCATCCACTTCCTCCCGTCTATGCACTTCCTCTTATCTGCTGGGAAACGCTGGGCCCTGGACCTCTGGCATCCTACATCGACCCTGACCTCCAACCCCCAGAGGTGCTCAGGTCACAGCTTGGCTCCTGGCTCCAGGAGGAGAGGGAAGCCTGAGCACCACGGGAGGATCCTGCCCGAATTGGTTTTGAGCACCTCACCAAGGGGTGGGGCGGAGGGGTGTCAAGGGAGGAAGTGTGGGTTCCATCTCATGCCCATCAGAGCTTTCCAAGGGTGCTTTGATTTATTCATTTTTAAGTTTATTTATTTATTTATTTAGAGAGAGTGTGTCTGTGAACGAGCAGGGTAGGGGCAGAGAGAGGGAGAGAGAGAGAATCCCTAGCAGGCTCCATACTGTCAGCATAAAGCCCGACGCGGGGCTCGAACCCACAAATTGTGAGATCATGACCTGAGCTGAAATCAGGAGTCAGACACTCAACCCACTGAGCCACGCAGGCACCCTCTGGGGTGCTTTTAAAGAGCAGCAAAGATATTTCTGTTCAGGAGCTGCCTAGGGCAGATCGCAGCTCCGAAGTTCTGGTAGACTGTCCTCTCTGATTCCTACTGTCTCTTGTCTTTCTTCATTTCCTCTCATGTTTCAGCCTCCTTCTCTATTCTCCACATCTCTTTCTATGTCCCTGATCTCTCTCCTTACACAGTTTCATAAGGACGACCTGGAACCACTGTACATGTATGTACATGTGCGTGTGTTGGGGCGGGTAGTAGAAGAGGGTGCGGGAAAAAACCCTAAGACCCTATGGTCATCCAGGATGGGGGTGGGAAGGTAGAGGAGGGCCGGGGGCTCAGAGGTTGTAAAGTTCAGATCCTTTGATATCACAGATTAGAAAACTGAGGCCAGAGATGGAGAGACACTCATCCCAAACTGTATCTCAACCAGACGCCAATCTCTTATCCAGATCCCCAGATCCAGGGGCTGGTTTGGAGCAAGATGAGTCATTTTAGCGGAAAGAAAGAGCTTGGGTTTGTGTATCAGGCCGGCTTCAGAAATGCTGCTTCCAGAAAGGGCTGGGACAAGGTGGAAGAGGGTGTGTGACTGGCAGAGAGAGGGAGGAGCAGGCCACAGACAGGAGGAAGAGCCACGTGCTAGGGGCTGAGGGGGAGGCTGGGGAGCTGCAAAGGCACCCGGGGGGCCAATAAGCTTTGAAAATAGTGTGTGGCTTTGGGGCAAATTTTCGAGTTTGATAAATTCGACTATATTAAATTAAGAATTATTGCTCCATAAAGGAAACGTATCGTTGTTTGCAAAATGCAGGGCACTCCAGGGCAGTGACATTGTTGCTCTCTTGCCATGGGTGAAGGTGGCAGGGGGCTTCCTCCTCATCTTAGTGGGGTAGGGAGAGTGAGCTTGGTTCCCTGGTCCAGGAATCTCTGGGAATGTGCTAATGTCTTTTTAAATATGAGACCTCCTGCAAAGGGTGGTAAGTTGGGTGCCCGAGACCCCTAGACTCTAAGTCAGTGTCCACCCTGGACAGAATTCCATGCTACGGCCTGGAAGCTAACCCTGGGAGCAAGGGACTCAGGCCCTCCATGGGGCTGACAACTGCCCAGCCCAAAGATTCCATAGCCTCTAGCCAAATGTGACTACTGAGGTACTTAAAGCATTTCATTTTTTTTCAATGTTTTATTTATTTTTAAGAGAGAGAGAGACAGAGAGCGTAGGGGAGGAGCAGAGAGAGAGGGAGACCCAGAATCCAAAGCAGGCTGCAGGCTCTGAGCTGTCAGCACAGAGCCCGATGCGGGGCTTGAACCCACGAACCATGAGGTCATGACCTGAGCCGAAGTCAGACACTCAACCCAATGAGCTACCCAGGCACCCCTGAAATGTAGCTAGTTTAAATGTGCTGGAAGTATAAATCACACTGGACTTCGAATACTTAGTACAAAAAGCAATGTAAAAGATCTCATTAATAGTGTGTACATTGGGTACATATTGAAGTGATAATAATGTTGATATATTGGGCAGAATAAAACATGATTAAAATTACTGTCACCTCCTCCATCTGTTCACTTTTTAAAAAGATACCTACCAGAAAATTAAAAACTGAAAACATGGTTTGTATTACGTTTCTCTTGGGCAGTGCTGGTCTAGAACAGAATGACCCCGACATAAAAGGGGGGCCTTTCTGACTTAATAAAAACTTAAAGCGAAAAGAAAAAAGGCAAGAAGTCCCCAGGGTGGCTCATGGCAGTGGGGTGGCAGGACCAGTGGCTGGCTTTCAGGGACTTGGGGACCCAGGTGTGCTCGGCCACTGGGTAATGCTGGGCTCATGGTGCCATCTAGTGGCCTGGTAGTGATGATGGGAACGATCACAGGGTGGGAGTCGGGAGAAGGGGAGAGACCGGAAGAAAGAGCATCAGGTTGGGGCTCCAAGGCTGGTAAGCCCAGCCCAGCCAGCTGCCCCTGCTCAAGCCTGCCGTTGCCGCCCCCGCTCCCCCCACCCCCAAATGAGGTCTCAAACGGAGGACTGCAGGCCATATTCATCGTACAAAAGGGGTTTGGCTTGCACAGAGCTTCAGACTTCTGGCATGAAGACGTGGGAACTCTGGGCCCATTTTCTGCAAAACAGCAAGCCGCTGGGCCAGCTGCAGCCTTTAGAAGGAGCTTCTCCAGCTCTGCCTTCATGAGGCCTGCCTGTCTCAGGGGATTTGAGCCGTGAGCCTGCAGCTAGACAGATGGACTGGCCTTTCTGTTCCGCGGCTGTCTGGCTGGCCTGCTTTCATAGGGAACTGAAAAAAGTCATCCTCTCTTCTCTCCCCAGCTTCCCTGCTGGGCTGTGAGGTCCTGGAGTGGGCAGATGTGCCCTGGCCTCCTTGCCCAGGGCCTGGCCCAGTTAAGACTGGCTGGATGAGGGGCGCCTGGGTGGCTCAGTCGGTTAAGCGTCCGACTTCGGCTCAGGTCATGATCTCGCTGTCCGTGGATTCGAGCCCCGCGTCGGGCTCTGTGCTGACAGCTCAGAGCCTGGAGCCTGTTTCAGATCCTGCATCTCCCTCTTTCTCTGACCCTCCCCTGTTCATGCTCTCTCTCTCTCTCTGCCTCAAAAATAAATAAATGTTAAAAAAAATTAAAAAAAAAAAAGACTGACTGGATGAAGCAGAGGAAGATGAAAGCACCAACCAAGTGCCCAGGGTGTGCCTGCATGGACACTAGTTCCTACCTCTGTCTGCCCCCAGCCTTAGTGCACCCTAAGCAAGGAAGACACTGAGGTCAGCAGTGGAAGGGAAAGTGGACCTGCAAGCTGGGGTGGGGGAAGGAAGCCAACTTCAGAAGGATGGGTAAGTCGGACCTTAATCCAAGGTAGAGGTAACAGAGCCCTCTCAGATCTGTGCCCCATGGCCCTTTCTACCCTTGGTCTATGACTGGGTGTCAGGAAACCCTATGGGGCTGTCAGGACAGGAATAATTAAGCAAATCCCTCTTCTCACTGAGGGCTTCCTGAGCTCAGCTCACCCTGCACCCTGCACCAGGGACAGCTGCAGCCTTCTGGTATCTGTGTGAGCATGTGCGCGTGCACACACACACACACACGCTGTAAGAAAAACATGATGTAGTCCTGTTCTCATCAGCAAGCACCTGGGTTTCACATCCAGTGAGGTGAGGATTCCAAAGGAATCCACTCAGGACACTTTGTCCTCGCTGTCCTGGCTCAAAACATTTCTCTACCTACCCCTCTTTGGAAGGCCCTCTAAGGAGACAAATCTTTCACCTTTAAAAAACAATTCTGAAGAACCTAATAGATACTAACTCTGTTTGCATCCTTCCAAATTCTTGCAGGGTGTGTTCATGTACCTGCATGTCTGTCTACAGTTATAATCAGTGGGCACAGACCATTTTGTGACCTGCGCTACTAACTCACAGTTATTTTTACTGTTACAACACCAGTTTCTTAGCCACGCCCCTATGGTTGGGCATTTTTATTGTTTCAAATCTTTCACCGTGGGACTCTGGGACTGCCTTTTGGCAAATCTGTTTTTCTTTTTAAATTACTCCCTTGGAGTGTTTTTTTCTTTAATTTTTGTTTTGGAGAGAGAGAGTGAGCAGCAGATGGGCAGAGAGAGCAGAACAGAGGATCGGAAGCGAGCTCCACAGCTGACAGCAGAGAGTCTGAATGTGGGGCTCAAACTAACCCACAGTGAGATAATGACCTGAGCTGGAGTCAGATGCTCAATCGACTGAGCCACCCAAGCACCCTCCTTGGAGTGTTTTTATTGTGACTTTGCCAGTTTGTTCTCCACCAAAAAAAGGAACAGATCCACAGAACAACTAGAAATCTGTTCCCACGGCCTCTTCTCCACATCCCTGACAACATCAGTCTTAGCTGTTGTTTATTTTTGCTGGTATGTCTCATTCCTTGCTAGACAGACAAGGTGCTGCTTCCTGTGATGGAGGCAACGAGTATAAGGAAAGGAGTTGGAAGGCCCAGACTACCTAAGAGAAGCCAAGAGACTGCGTGTATGGGAGCCCTTTATGAGCCGTGGACTACTGTAAGCGTCTACTTGTTATTCTTCTCTGACTCCCTCTCCTTCGAGCACTATTTGAGTGGACGGTTGGTAGCAATCTTATATAATTTCTGTCTTGAGATATACTGGTCCTTTGTATCTTTTAGCCATGACTTTTAGCAGCTCTGTCTTACATATGTGGTTTCTCTTTCTAGTGCTTTCCCTTCTATATTCACTTAATAGCTATCGATGTACTATTTTTCTCTATATTTGGACAAGCCTAGCTGGTCTCGGTTGACAACGCCCATTCCTTTCATAATCACAGATTTAGCTGCTCCTCTCCACAGTAAGTCAGTCATCTTGCAGAATGGATACAGGCTTGGGAAGCAGATTTTTAAAAATCAGGGGCACCTGGGTGGCTCAGTCAGTTAAGCGTCCAGCTTTGGCTCAGGTCATGATCTCACGGTTCATGAATTCAAGCTCCACGTCGGACTGTGTGCTGACAGCAGGGAGCCTGCTTTGGATTCTCTGTCTCCCTCTCTCTCTGCCTGCCCCTCCCCACATAATGCTTTCTCTTTCTGTCAAAGTAAATAAATAAAACTTAAAAAATAAATCAAGCAAGGGGCGCCTGGGTGGCTCAGTCAGTTAAGCAGCCGACTTTGGCTCACATCATGATCTTGCAGTTTGTGGGTTCAAGCCCCACATCAGGCTCTGTGCTGACAGCTCAGAGCCTGGAGCCTGCTTGGGATTCTGTGTCTCGCTCTCTCTCTGCCCCTCCCCTGCTCACCCTGTCTCTCTCTCTCTCTCAAAAATAAATAAACATTTAAAAAAATCAAGCAAGGTTTCAGAAAACCCAGATGGCCCATAATGAAGGGCATTCTGGTCCAGGAGACTCTAATGCGTCAGGGAGAGGCAGGGAGTACCTGTTAGGTCAATACATACATGTATGCACACACAAATATTTAGATGTACACACGTCTAGATAAGCACTCCTGTGATGTGTACACATCAGAAAACTTTTATGGCATTAAAAAAAAAAATTGAATGCTAGGCAAACACCTATCCGCGTGAAAATATACAAAACACATAGCCCTGATAAAACAATAGCTAATGTATGTGGACTTTAGTTTATAAAACACTCTCCCATGCATTCTGTCTTTATAACAACCTACTGAACAGAATATGTCTTAACAGCTTCCACTCAGTGAGTGCTTACAGGCACTATGCTAAGTGCTTGAAATGCATTATCTCATTTAGTCTGCACAACAGCCTACGATGTAAGTACTTATTTTAGCCTGTTATACAGAGGGAAACCCCAAGGCTCAAGTCCCTTGAGCATTTTGCCCAAGCTCACTCAGCTGGAAAGTGAAGAGACTGAGAACTACCTTCACATCCCTCCCTCTGACTTCACACATCTGCTGCACATTCACGCCTCCACCTGCAGGGGGCGCTCTCGCCATTCCTGCACTGACCGTGAAACTGGGCCAGAACTCTGAGCTCTCTCTATCCTGCAACTTAAGAAAACAGGACTTGCTGGTCATTTTATCATGTTTCCAGGACATAAAAATCTGGGTCTGAAGCTAGGCAGAAGCATTGTCCAAACTGGTCTGAGATTATAATAATATACAAACAGTAACAATTTATGAAAGCCTTCTAATTGCCAGAAACTACATTATGAGCAAATGTTAACCCTCACAGCCACCCTGAGGTAGAATCATCTGTGTCAGAGGTGAGGAACTAGAGGCTTAGAGAGGTCAAGTGATGCCATGGGTCACACATGTAGTAAGTGGCTGAGCAGAGACTGGATCCCAGGCCTGTCTGGCTCTTTCCTTTCCACTATCAGACGGTGGCACTGCCTCTCCATGAGATGGAAGGCTCATGGGCAGGTCTGGGGCCAGATTCCCACATTTTGTTCCTGGTTGGACCCCAGGACTCCCCTGCCCAGAGTCAAAGCTTTCCTGTGATCTGTGCCTCAGCTACCTGCCCTGTGAAATTGGGAACCCTGATACCTATGGGCCGAGGGCAGGATGCCAAGTGGGCCAGCCAGTGTCTCATTTGCAGAAAGCAAGTATATCTTTAATTAAGGCACTGAGCCTCATCTTGACTGTTTTGGGGACCCTTCACTTATCCTGGGGTCTATGGCTGTCTCTCCAGCTTCCGTGATAGCCCCCATTCCGAGCTGTGTAACTCTTCTTCTCCAAGCTGGCAAGTGTCCAGCTCTCCAAGGAGACCAGAGAGCCCCCAGCCCTCCTCTGGCACATCTGGGTTCTCACCCCAGCCAGCAGCAGCTGCAACATCAGCCCGGTCAGCATGAGTGAAGCCAGACACTAGCTTGGGAGTGCTCTTCTTAGATGCAAAAGCTCTCCAGACTTCTCTGGGAGGGCTGGTTGTGCCTCCCACTTTCTCAGCAGATTTGGCCCTAATTCCCTTAACCTCCTCCTCATAATCTTTCCTGATTCTATGTCTGCCTCTCATCATAGAGGCCCTGGCTCTATGCACTGGACCAATTTTCCCTGGGAGCTCCATTCACCCACACTCAGGGTATAGGCAGGACTCACCCACCCCCAGTCCCTGGTCGGCCCTAGGCTTCCTTTCCTGAGACTGGTCTGGACTCTTCAACCATTGCAGCCCTCACGGTGGCTCACTGCAGACAGCAAGCAGCTCTGCAGGGTGACGGGTCCCAGAGATGAGGCTGACCGCATCCTGAGTCTCCTGGTGCCGCTCCCCCTCCCCAAATAATGTCATTTCCCACAGTGCTCCTCACACTGTTCAGCCACACCTAGGGCCCTGCCATGAATCAGGTACCTACCTGTGGGAATCAGGCCGTGGGAGACCGACATTCCACAGTGAGCCCCCAGACCTCAGGCCTTTCTGCCACCCTGGGCCACAGGGCCCAGTGGACATCTGATAGCAGACGGAGATGATAGCTTTTCCTTTTTATTTGGCTCCTTCTGTTGCCTCTCTCAGATCACAGACTTGGGGTATCAGCACAGGCTGGGGACATGGACCCCACACTGTCATCAGACCACACCAGGTGTCACCCACACTCCCACCTACAAGCCCCCCCTCCCCCCTGTCCAAAAGCCCTCTTTCTCCTAAAAAGCAGCAAGAAGAGATAGGACTCAGAGGCACAGGAACGCAAAGATCACTTTCTGAGAAGAGTTCATCAAGTCCAAACATAAGAAAGAACCCAGCAGGATCCTGCTCCTTTCCTGGAGCTGTCATCCCTGGTTGGGCTTCAGGCTGAGGAGGGAGGTGCTGGGGAGCGCAGCCTTGGGCTCAGTTCCTTCCTACTGGCAAGGCTGCCTCCTCTCTCTCTCTCTCTCTCTCTGGCCTCAGCCATTCAGTTTTTCTTGGTCCAGGGCGGTTTTTTGCAGTCTTCCCTTTAGTAGTCATCCTGCCGTTGGCTCCTCCCTGGCCGGCCTCCCTCCAGGCCCACCGGGTCTCTCTGGAGCCAGTCAGGAGTGCTGGAAGCCCAACCCAGGGCCCGCTCGCGGGTAGCCCCGCGGCCAGGCCAAGGGAGCCCCAGGACCGCGGCGCCAGCTTCCCGCGGACGCCTGGGCCGCGCCCTGAGCCTCGGCCACCGCCCTGGGCCGTCCCGGGTGCGTGTGCGGGGAACACGAGGCGCAGCGCGGCGCGAAGGGGCCGGCGGGCGGCGGGGCGGGCGGCGGCGGGCTGGAGCCCGCGTCCCCGCCGCCCCCGGCACGCGCGGCCTGGCCGTGGCACTCCAGGTGCCCGCAGTGCCAGCGGGGCGCGGGGCTGGCGCGCAGGACTAGGGAGAGCGCCGCGATGCGGTGGATGGCCCTGCGCAGCGTGGCGATCTTGGAGAGCCTCTTGCCGCCCAGGTCGTGCCGCAGCGCCCTGCGCAGCGCGTTGAAGGCCTCGTTGTAGTCCAGGATGCGCTTGCGCTCCCGCACGTTGGCCGCCATGCGCCGCGCCTTGGAACGCACCGGCCGGGCGCGTTTCCTGCCGCTCGCCGCCTCCTCGGCCTCGCCATTCTCCTTCAGCACCCCAAAATCCCTGCCGGCCTCCAGGCAAGAGCCCCCCAAGTCCTCGGCGGGGCCCTCGGCCCCCTTCAGGCCTCTGAGGCCTGGTCCCGGCCCGCCTCGGTGCATGGCCTTCCCCGGGCCTTGCTGCCCCGGCTCCGGCTCGCAGGGCTGACAGTCCTCACCTTCTGAGCGTTGACTCCTGCAGGCTGGACACTCCCGGACAGGCCTTCTCTAGCTGGGCTTTATGGCACCACGTGGCTCTCCACCCTCCTCATCCATTCATCTCCCTCCTCCTGCTTTATTACCTGCCTCCAGGTAGGTTGGCGAGGGAGGAACGGGAGGAAGTAAGCAAGGAAGGGAGGAAGCATGCAGATTCTTGCAAGAGGGGACCAGACCCGGCAGCCCGGCCATGCCTGGGGCAGTGCTCCAGCCGCCAGGGAAAACTTGCCCTGCCTCACTCCAGGGCCTCTCTCGGGTGACCAGGTTGAACACACGTTCCACCTGCAGACCCCAAGTACAGTGCCAAATTTGGCCCCTGGGCAGGAGTACCGATAGGTACACAGAAGGGTCGCCGTGGTAGTTGAGTGTGTTTCAAGAACCTTGAAAGTTCTCGTCAAGGCTTGTACAACCATAAAGCTGTGCTTGAGCAAAGCATTACTGTTCCCGTGGGGCCAATAAGGGAGGGACAGATTTGATACAGCAGGGGCCTGCAGGTAAGAGAGACCTGAAGCTTCTGGCTTTTCCAGCTACCAGAGAGAGCTTGCCTGGGATTCTGGGTTTGGGTTTTGTTTGGACCTTACTCTCCCTCTATCTCCCTTTGGCTCCCCCTTCAGAAGGCAGAACTGGACTGAGCCAGCAGCAGAGGGTGATGGAGATTGTCTTGTGACACCCTGGCTCCCCTTGTGGTACCCATCAGGGGCATCTTTTGGTGTTCGGGGTCCTTGGGCTGCTCTGTCTCATGATACAGCACTGCCATGTTATGAACTCAGTGAACCCACCCACCCACCACCCCTCCCCATTTCCAGGGATTTGAATTTAAATTTTTTTTCAATGTTTATTTTTGAGAGACAGAGAGTGAGTGGGGGAGGGCAGAGAGAAAGACACAGAATCCGAAGTAGGGTCCAGGCTCTGAGCTGTCAGCAGAGCCCAAGGCAGGCAGGCTTGAACCCATGAACTGTGAGATCATGACCTGAGCAGAAGTCGGATGCTTAACGGACTGAGGCATCACTCCCCCACACACACCTCGCAGAGATTTGAATTTTAAATAGAGTCTCAGAAAAAGAATAATGTTTAATCCTAGAGAAGGACCCTCAGTGGAATTTCAGGCATCCACAAGTGAGTTATTTGAAGCAGCAAAGTCAATGTCATTCCCAGCCACAATTCAAAAGCCTCCAAAATGTGAAGGTTTGCTCTGGCATCCAGCTGGGATGAGCATAGGGTTCACATCCTTCTCACCAAAGAGCATACCAATAATCCCATTATTTCAAACTATTAATTGCTCCGTGGAGAAAAAGAACACGGCACTAGGAAACAAATTGTGTATTTATCTGTGATTATTTATTTTATTATCTGTCTTGCTCACTAGACTATAAGCATCCTAAGGACATTTGTATTTCTGAGGCTCTATTCCCCAAATCTGCAATATCTGTGAAATTACAAAGTGAATGAAAGCAGACAGAACTGGATGTTTTCTCAGTCTGTTTCCCATCATCCCCACAACACACACACAAACACACACCAAATCACACAGAAATGCATGCCTCTAGCAGGATTCTATACAGAGCATAGGCCACAGATGTCCAACTGTGGCCAGTAGAATCCAGCTTAACTAACAGGATGTCAGTCTCAATGGGCCATCTCAGGTCAAGAGGTCATCAGGTCAACACCCAGAGAATTCGGTTCCTGAGTATCACATTCTATGGCCACCTCTCCTGCTACCCCTATCCATGTCCTTTAACCACTCTAGACAGAAATGAGTCACTGCCCTGCTCATGGCCTTGCCCAGCCCTTCAGAAAAGCCTGGCCCCTAGGGTCCAAGGTAGGCAGGTCAGGAGGCAGCAGGTGGACATTTCATTCCCAGAAGGGCCAGGTGGGAGAGGTGATATGGTGAATGGGAGCCCTCCCCCCACCACCCCCCAGCCAGTGTCTTCTTCTGAAACTGCCCCCATCCAGGGCATGGTTGGACATATGAGTGCTTCCAGAGAATTCCACTGGACAGGGAGTCAGAAGACCTGGTTCTGGTTCTGCTACCAACTTGCTACATGACTTTGTGCCACTCCTGTTTTCTCTATACTTCAATTTCCTTTTCTTTGCAAGGAAGACATCCTTTCTACAAAAGAAGGAGGGCAGGACCAGCTACATAATTTGCAGCGCCCTGTAGAAAATGAAAACTGGGGCTTCTTGTTCAAAATCATTGAGAATTTCGGGACGGTGACAGGAGAACATTCAACTGAGCTGGGGGCCCTTTTAAGCATGGGGTGCCCACGTCCCATGCCCATGAATCTGGCCCTGAGTGTAGGACATAGTAGTGTAGAGGTAATGAGCACAAGTTTTGGATCAAAACTCATCTATTTGAGTCCTCCACCTGCAAAATAGGATACCAGTCTCAGAGGACTCAGTGAAATAGACTCCAGTAAAGAGGGGCCTCAAGAAAGACTGCACCTGGTTTTCTCAAGGGTAACCTCAGCCTGAGTATGACCACCAACAGGCCTCCCCTCCCTCATGGTGTCTCCAGGGAGCCCATTACTCACGATCAGGAGGAAATAGATGGACAAGCCCCAAGCACCCCTCACCTCCACAGAAGGATGGAGATGACCTATCTGAGGAGTCCTTCCCACAGATCCTCAGGGCAGCCTCCCAGAGGGGAGAGTCTGCCTGGGGCAGTGTGTGAGCTGAGGGAGGGTGCCAGTCAAGTAATAAACAAGCTTAAACTGTTTGCATCACCGTTCCCTCCACTAGTGAGAACTCACAATCCACCATGAGCAGGATGCTACTTAGCAATTTACTAGTAATAGCAATCATCCTCTTTTTTTTTTTTTTTTAATGTTTATTTAGTTTTGAGAGAGAGGGAGAGAGGGAGTTGGAGCAGGGGAGGAGCAGATAAAGAGGAAGACACGGAATCTGAAGCAGGCTCCAGGCTCTGAGCTGTCAGCACAGAGCCCAATGTGGGGCTCGAACTTATGAGCTATGAGATTATGACCTGAGCCAAAGTCAGATGCGCAACCGACTGAGCCACTCAGGTGCTCCTCATTATCTTAGTAATATTGATACTGATTTCTACTGAATGCTTATTATAGGCCAGGCATAGCACTAAGTGCTTTGTATTTATTTATTTGTTTGTTTATTTATTTATTTATTTATTTATTTATTTATTTATTTATTTATTTTACTAAGTGCTTCTGAAACATATCTTGGCCACACAACAATCCTATACGGAAGGCCCTGTTATTATAATACTCATTTTACAGACTGGAAACTGCAACCTAGAGAAAAGTAAGTAACTTGCCGCAAGTCAGAGGGCTGAGCTGTGTGACTCCTATTTACAGACCACAGTCTTAACCCCTCTGGGCTGGACCTGCATTCTCAACTCAGGGAGTCCCACACCCCCAGCACCAGCAACCCCCACTGACCACCTGCAGGTATTAGAGGCCTGGCTCCAGCCCTTGGAAACAAAAGCCATTAAGAGATTCAAACAGTTTCAACCAAGTGTAAAAAATAAAAAGAACTTGTCTGGTACAGAGAAGGGTTGGAGTAGGGAGGGAGGGCCCCCCAAATGAAGAGAGACAAGCAGGAAAGAAGAGAGAATATAGACTGGAAGCCAGGAAAAGTCCTGAGCAGCCCAACTGCCTGCCTCCTGGGCTAAGATTTGCTGCCTGGTGTTTCCTTGGCTAATCCTCTTTCTGACCCCAGCTGGACTGATGGCCGCTGGGAGCCGAAGGAGAGCACTGGAGAGCAGAAGTGACAAACCAGGGCTCACATGCTTACCCTACGGCAGGTGAGCAAGGGCCCAGTAAGCCAGGAGTAGCTGGAGGGGATTCAAGATCAGCCTGCAGCTTCCTACATGGGCACGTCGGGAAGGCTTTAGGCCTCTTTGTCTGTAGAGTTCTGGATGGATCTCGGTGGCCTGCAGTGGGTCACCAGCTTCCGCAGCTTTCCTCCTCGGTGAAGCCAGCCCTGAGCCCTTCCCTGCAGGGCTCCCTTTCTTAACTCCATCTCAGAATGTAGCAGATCATATTATACTATTATGTTCATGTTGTGTCCACATCTGGGACCGCCTCTGTACTCCCAGGCCTACCGCAGTGCCTGGTACATAGGAGGTGCAAGGAAATATTTTCTGAACGTTGACCAAATGGTGCAATCCTTGATATTAAGAAATTCATGAAACTCTGGAAATTCCACACTGCTCTGATCAAACGGGCTCTATATTCAAATCCAGTAAATATTTATTGACCATCTATAAATACCGGGCCCAATGTTATAAGCCTTAACATGTGTTGACAGCCACAAGTATGTGTATTAACTTAAGTCTATAGAAGCCCAATATTATAATAGAAGGAAATAAACCTTGCAGCCAAATAAAAGTGCTTTAAAATTCCCCACCCACCCTATTCCCTGGGGGGAATTTGACAGCTGTCAAAGCTGTGGTTCTCAGGGCACCTGGCTTGTCCAGTCAGTGGAGCATGTAACTCTCGATCTTGGAGTTTGTAAGTTTGAGCCCCACGTTGGCTGTAGAGATTAAACATAAAATCTCAAAACAAATAAGCTGTGGTTCTCAAAGTGTGTTGTGGTGGCAGCAGCATGGACAGAAAACTTCTCAGACCCCACCCCACATCTCCTGAATTCAAAATTCTGTCTTAACAGCAAAGGGGCAGGGGCTCCTGGGTGGTTCAGTGGGTTAAGCCTCTAACGTCAGCTCAGGTCATGATCTCACAGTTCATGAGTTCAAGCCCCGCATCCTGCTCTGTGCTGACAGCTCAGAGCCTGGAGCCTGCTTCGGATTCTGTGCCTCCTTCTCTCTCTGCCGCCCCCACGCCCTCTCTCTCTCAAAAAAAAAAAAAAAAGTAAAACATTAAAAGATTTTTCTAACAGCAAAAGTGATTGGAATGCTCAGAAAGATAGATTTGTTCTTCCAGAGTGTAGCTCAGTGGCTATTAAATATCAGCTTGCGTAAGAATGCCTGTTGAGGGTTATATACATTATGCCTTGCATGCCACAATTTAATGTTTATTCAAGAGTAATTTTGACTGCACACAATTTGTTTCTTGCACATTAACTTTAGAGCATTCCTATCCATGCTGTGGATGCAGGGAAATTTTATGGCAAGAGACAACTATGGGTCTCGAACAAAATAGCCATAGAAAATCAATAAGGGAAAAACAAAAACATGAGACTGAACCACTGACTTCTCTTCTGGCCCCCTAACATGAACCCTTAAAACCCTTTCCCTTTGTTTGGGGAAAAACAAAGAAAATGTCCCAACAGCACAAGTTCCCAGGCCTGGAAAGGAGCCTACCCTCCCAATCCCTTCCCCCCAAACAGTTCTGGCTTTTCCTTCCCGTGTGTCATACGTTTCCAGGCCTGCTCCCCCACCCTTCCCCGAACAAGTCAGGAAATGGCCCACGGCTCCAAATTAATAATTCTGAGCCACACTCTCTTGACAAATGGCCGGGGTTCCCGGAGTGAAGCGCCCCCGCCGCCCACGAATCCCAGGAATCCGGGGGAGGACTCCGTCGGATCCCGGCTGCAGTCCCCGGGGTGTGGGGCTCCGCGGTGGGGCTCGGGCGCGGGGAGCGCGGGCAGTGCGGCCGGACTTCAAAGGCGGGCAGCGGGGCAAGCATTTCCGCGGCACCTGCAGCGGCGGCGGGTCCCTCCCGCGGCGCGGCTGGAACCCGCCCCCGTCCAGGAGCACAGCTTCACCCGGCCGGGGCGGGCGGAGGGAGGAGGGGCCGCGGCCGTGATTTAGGGCCAGGCGGTTCCGCTGGCGGCCGCGAAGGTGCCTATTACCGCTCCACTGGGCCTGGATTTCAGAAATTCCTGCTCTTCCTCTGGAAGTTCCGGCGTCGCTCCCCCGGGGGGAGGGCAGAAGTCCCACCTCGGAGGGAAAGCCCAGACCGAGGGACGGGCTTTCCGGGGGAATCGAGCCCGCGGGGTCCTGAGAACTCGAGCGGGGCGGGAGAGCGGACCCCCAGAAAGGCCTGCAGTCTTCCTTCGTTTTCAGGCTGAGACCCTTAGCAGTTCAATTCAGAGATGGGCTTAGAGAAGCGGTTATTTGGGACCCGGCAGATTCGGGTTCAGTTTCAGGTTCTGCTCATTCATTCATGCATTCATTCAACAAAAATGTATTGACTGCCTACTGTGCTAGTTACTGGTGTAGAGTAATAATAAAACAAAAACCTGTCCTCATGGAAGTCACATTCTAGTGCGGAGAGCAAATAACGAGAAAAATAAGTAATTTGTATAGTAAATAAGTACCATTATAAGTATATCAGGGGGCACCTGAGTGGCTCAGTGGTTTGAGCAACTGACTCTCTTGATTTTGGCTCAGGGTTGTGATCTCACTGTTTGTGGGTTCAAGCCCCACACCCAGCTCCACGCTGACAGCATGGAACCTGCTAGGGATTCTCTCTCTCCCTCTCTGTCTGCCCACCCCCCCCCCCCCCGTAAATAAATAAACTTAAAAAAAAAAAAAACCCACAAGTATAGGAGCGCCTGGGTGGCTCAGTCGGTTTAGTGTCCGACTTCAGCTCAGGTCACGATCTCACTGTGGGCTCCAGCCCCTTATCAGACTCTGCTGACAGCTCAGAGCCTGGAGCCTGCTTGGGATTCTGTGTCTCCATCTCTCTCTGCCCCTCCCCTGCTCATACTCTGTCTCTCTCACAAAAATAAATTTTAAAAAACATTAAAATTTTTAAAGAAAAAGTATATTAGAAGGTAAAAATAACACCAGAAAACAGAAAACGAAGAGTGTGTGTATAGGTTCAGGGGTTGGGGGATGTGGGGTAAGGGGAAGCCCACCTGAGAAAGTGACATCTGAGTAAGGATTTGAATGAGACAAGGCATTGTGGCTATCTTGAGGAAGAGCTTCCAGGCAGAGGGAACAGCATGTGTGAAGGTCCTAAGGCAGGAGAGTATCTCTGAGTTTCAGGACAGCATCCACAAGCAAGGTGGCCAGTGAGGGTGGGGCAGGGCAACCAGTGAGCTTGGCTCACTTGGCCATGTAGCCTATGGCAATATCTTCCCATTTTACTTGACAAGATATGGGAAGTCATTAAACATTTATTTCCTCCCCTTCACTTCATGGATCTTTAAAAACAAAACAGGGGCGCCTGACTGGCTCAGTCGGAAGGACCCTTGGTCTCAGGATTGTAAGTTCAAGCCCCACACTGGGTACAGAGATTACTTAAAAATAAAATCTTTTAAAAATAAAAATTTGGGGACACCTGAGTGGCTCAGTTGGTTAAGTGTCCAACTCTTGATCTCGGCTCAGGTCTTGATCTCAGGATCATGAGTTTAAGCTGCTTTGGGCTCTACCCTGGGCATGAAGCCTACTTTAAAAAATTAATTAAATAAAAAAATTTTTTTTTTAATTAAAAGAAAAAAAGAGGGGCACCTGGGTGATTCAGTCAGTTAAGCGTCTGACTCTTGGTTTTGGCTCAGGTCGTGATCTCGCAGTTTGTGAGTTCAAGCCCCAAGTCAGACTCTGCACTAATAGTGGGAAACCTGCTTGGGATTCTCTCCGCCCCCCTCTGCTCCTCGTGTTCTCTCTCTCTCTCTCTCTCTCTCTCTCTCTCTCCCTCCCTATCTCAAAATAAATAAATAAACTTAAAAAAAATTTTTTTTCAACGTTTATTTATTTTCGGGACAGAGAGAGACAGAGCATGAACGGGGGAGGGGCAGAGAGAGAGGGAGACACAGAATCGGAAACAGGCTCCAGGCTCTGAGCCATCAGCCCAGAGCCCGACGCGGGGCTCGAACTCACGGACCGTGAGATCGTGACCTGGCTGAAGTCGGACGCTTAACGGACTGTGCCACCCAGGCGCCCCAAAATAAATAAATAAACTTTTAAAAAAGAAGAAGAAGAAAGAAAAATTATTAGCTTTCTGTTTCTCTGACTCCTGGATGAGGACTCCCTCCCCCCCCACCCCCATTCTGGGCAGCACCCGTCTCTTAGTGTCCTTCCTCCCCTGCCAGTGCTCTGGGAAGAAAGGCTTCTTCTCTCCTCCCTGCCTCCACTCCACCTCTTCTGGGGACCTTGTCTCATCGGTTACCTCTCCCTTGGTTTCACAGCTTTCCCTCTCCACTGGCTCCTTCCTTGGAAATACAAATGTGCTTGGGCTGCTTTCTCTGACTTAGTCTTTCTGACAACCTACAATGAACATCTTCCTTGCCTCACCCAGCATCAGTTCTCACCCCTATAAACGAGGTCTGGCTCTTGTCACCCCCAATCCCCAGTCTCCTGAAACCCTCTTCTCTTTCATTCATCCCCTGTGATCCCAGCAAGCCTTTCCTGGTCAGTTAAGTTACACATTTATTGAGCACCTCTTTGCCAGGTCTCGGATTAGGCACTGAAGATACAATGATGAACAAAATGGATGTGGTTCCTGCCCTCACGGAGCTCACCATCCAGTGCAGAACAGTATCTCGTAAACAATTGTTTTCCATAGCATGAAACAAGAGATCGCAAGGTTTAGAAGTGGTGCAGAGGTTGGAGGATGAGTTTCTAAGAGGGGACAGGAAGGGTTTTACAGGGGAGATGATGCCTGAACTAGACTTCAAAGGATGAATAGGAGTATAGGAGTGTGCCAAGCAGACAAGGGGTGGAAAGCATTGACAATCTAGGGAGCAACATATGCCAAAGCCTGCAACAATGCAGTCAATTGGCTTTGCCAAACCATATGGGAGACCAGGGAGTGGAAGATGAAGCTGGGGATTACGAGGCATTATGCCAGAAAGCTTTTGGTCACTGTAGGTCACCAGGTACCATAAAAGGATATTAAGTTGAGGAGTGACACAGTTGTACATGGATTGTAGCTCCTCTGAGCAGTATGGAGAATAGATCTAAGGCAAATTGGTTAAGAAGCTACTGCAGGGGTTCAGGTGGCAGGGGAGGGGCCTGAGGTATGCAGGTGTGTGTGTGGGGGGGGTGCTGGAGTCAACATCTGTTTGGAAAGTAGAATTGGTACATGGAGGCAACCAACCGGATGTAGCAGATGATGAAAAGAAAGTGCTATTTCCCTGTCCTCCTTCAAAAACTGGAAGTCTGGGATTTCGGATCAGCTCCTAGTGATGGGCTCTCTGAACTAGAGTTCAAGTGTGGACTTGGAGAATACTCAGGAAAGGCAGAGAGCTGATGGTGTTATGGTCACCTCTGGGGCTGGGAGTGGGGAGACCTGGGGCACTGGAGCATTCCTGCATGGTGTTGTTGTTGTTGTTGTTGTTGTCGTCGTCGTTGTTTGCTGGTACCATTTGAATAGTTTTTTTTTTTTAACTTTAGTTAGTTAACATACAGTGCATTATTGATTTCGGGAGTAGAATTCAGTGATTCATCACTTACACACAACACCCAGTGCTCATCACAACAAGTGCCCTCCCTAGTACCCATCGCCCATCTAGTCCACCTCCCACCCACCTCCCTCCATCAACCCTCAGTTTGTTCCCTATTGTTAAGAGTTCTCTTTTGGTTTGTTTCCCTCTTTTCTCTTATCCCACCCTTCCCATATGTTCATCTGTTTTGTTTCTTAAATTCCGCATATGAGGGAAATCATATGGTATTTGTCTTTCTCTGATTGACTTACTTCGCTTAGCATAATACATTCTAGCTTCATCCACGTCATTGCAAATGGCAAGATTTCATTTTCTGATGGCTGAGTAATATTCCATTGTGTGTGTGTATACATATCTTTTTAATGTCTATTTAAAAATTTTTTGATGTTTATTTTTTGAGCAAGTGAGAGAAAGAGTGTGAGCAGGGGAGGGGCAGAGAGAGAGGGAGACACAGAATCAAAAGCACGCTCCAGGCTCTGAGCTGTCAGCACAGAGCCTGATGCAGGGCTCGAACCCATAAACTGTGAGATTGTGACCTGAGCCCAAGTTGTACGCTTAACCAACTCAGCCACCCAAGGGCCCCTTTAATGTTTATTTTGTTTATTTTGAGTGAGAGAGAGAGAGAGAGTAAGCACGAGGGAGGAGGGGCAGAGAGAGGGAAAGAGAGAATCCCAAGCAGACTCCACACCTTCAGCACAGAGTCCGAAGTGGGGCTTGAACCCATGAACCATGAGATCATGACCTGAGCCCAAATCAAGAGTTAGACACTTAACTGACTGAGCCACCCAGGTGCCCCTATACCACATCTTCTTTATCCATTCATCAGTGGATGGACATTTGGGCTTTCTCCATAGTTTGGCTATTGTTGATAATGCTGCTATAAACACGGGGATGCATGTATCCCTTCGAATCTGTATTTTTGTATTCTTTGGGTAATCCTAATAGTGCAATTGCTGGATCATAGAACAGTTCTATTTTTAGTTTGTTTTTTTTTTTTAAGAGCCTTCATACTGTTCTTCAGAGTGGCTGCACCAGTTTACATTCCCACCAGCAGTGCAAGAGGGTTCCCCTTTCCCCACATCCTTGCCAACATCTGTTGTTTCTTGTGTTGTTAATTTTAGCCATTCTGACTAGTGTGAGGCGATATCTCATCATAGTTATTTCCCTGATGATGAGTGATGTTGAGCATCTTTTCATGCGTCTGTTAGCCATCTGGATGTCTTCCTTGGAAAGTGTCTGCTCATGTCTTCTGCCCATTTCTTTACTGGGTTGTTTGTTTTTTGGATGTTGAGTTTGATAAGTTCTTTATAGATTTTGGATACTAACCCTTTATCAGATATGTCATTTGCCAATATCTTCTGCCATTCCACAGTCTGCCTTTTAGTTTCATTGATTGTTTCCTTCACTGTGCAGAAGCTTTTTATCTAATAGTATTCTTACCTGGGGGGAGGGGCACCTCCATGGTGGGGCTCTAGGTGGGAGGGATTCCTCGCAGCTGGGACAGACAGGAGTCTAGGTACTTGACTCCTTGACTTGAGTGTGGAGCTGGTGTCCTAAAGAAACGGGCAAGAGAGGAGAAATTGCTCTGTCAGCACCTGGGCCAGTAGCCGCGTGTGTCCTGTGGGGCATCCACAGGAGGTTACTGCTTAGGTGTGGGTCCAGCCACCCACTTTCCTGTAATTCCTATGAGTTTCCCAAACTTGAACCCCAGCCTTTCTTTCCATTGATCTTGTGAGCTGCCTCAGAGCTACCCAATAAGTTCCTCTTCTGCTTAAGTGAACCAGATTGGGTTTTGTTGTTTACAACCAAGAATCCTGACAACACAGAGCAGAGAGTAAGCAACCATCCTGTTTCCCCTCGATTACTCCCCAGCCTGTACCTGCCACGTACCGGCTTTGAGACCTGGGGCAGGTGCTTTAGTCTCTTTGACCTTCAGTGTCCTCATTCTATAAAATGGATTGGTAACTGCCTCCCAACCAGATTGGGATAAGTAAATGGCACCATGCAGAGAACCCTTGGTGCAGTGCCTGGCACATACGTACTTATTACTATTTTGTTATTATGATTGCTATCCTCTCTCTGGCAGACTTACCACCCCAGGGGTTCTTTCTTCCACTCTCATGCAGGCATATGGCTCTCTCCCCCTGCCCCAACTCCCAGCCCACAGAGTCACTTCCCTCAGTCAAGCAACCCCTGATAGCTTATTCCTTCTTGGTCTAAAGCTAGAATATTTCTTGGCCCTTCACCTACACTCACCTCTGCTGTGCCTATAACACTTAACAGCAGAGTGAGTTGTTTGGGCTCTGGAATAGGACCATCATTTATTAGCTGTATATCCTTGGGCAAAATGCTCAGTTAATCTCTCTGAGCCTCAGCTTCCTTGTCCATAAAATGGGGCCATATAATAGTACTGCTTCATCAGATTTGTTGTGAAGATCAAACGAAACAGCATGGTATGCTCTCGGCACAGGGCCTGGGTCCTTTAAGTGTCCAAGGAATGCAAACTTTCTCCTCCTGCTGCCACCCTCCTCCCTTCCTCAGCCAGTCTGGCCACTGCAGCTGTAAATCATCCAGGAAGAGCATCCTCCTTCCTCCCATCCCAGTACCAAACTCCTTATCACCTCCACCCACTAATGACCTGGTGATTGGCTTCTCATTAAAGCAATGACAAAGGGCCTCTGTGATTTTAGCGTGGTTCTAATCAGCCACAGATCTGCCCCAGAGTCAGTCGGGGATGAGGTAGGAATTCTGGGTCCTGGGGCCAGGCTTGGTGTAGACTGAGGACTCTGCCTCCCTGTCTCCCGGAGAGGCAGCCACTGCCCCTGCCTGGAATTCTTAGGACAGGGCCCTGCCGTGGAGGAGGAGAAACAGGGCTCTCCCCCAGTGCCCAGGAGGCTGACAGCCAGGTGTGGTCTCAAGGAACCACCTCTGCCTTCCTGAAGTTCAATTTTCTCATCTGTCAAGTGGGAACCGTAAGTAATATCCCCTACCCTGTAGGGTTGGTGTGAGGATAGAATGAGATAAATTGAATGTATATTTCTATGACTTTGTAGGTGTTAGTAGACGGTAGCCACTTTTACTGTTATTGCTTTTTCATTATTATCAGATTCCTACTTTTATTATTATTGGAACCCAGGTGCCAAATTTTCCAACTCCATTTGATAAATACCTTATTCTGTCTCCAGTGATTTGTAATGCCACATGTCTATAATGCCACCTCCAACCATTTCTGTTTAATCCTCGTGTGATCTGGCAATGCCTTGGTCTCCTCGGTCATTTTCAGAACTGTTTTGGATGCTCTTGGCCCTTTACGCTTCCATGGGGATTTTAGGATCCTTCTGTCTAGTTTAATCATCTCCATGTTTATTCTTCTTTGACTCTTTTATATCTCTTCTATATATGTTTCTTTCTCAAGGTGGCTTCCCTCATGGTGGCAAAATAGCTGCAGGAGTTCTAGGAGTCACATGCATCCTCCGTCATGCACAAAAGGGGAAGAAAACCACCAAGTAGGCAGCTCCTCAAATCCTGACCCATAGCGACCGGAATAATTAATAATGTCCATTGTTGTTTTAAGCCAATAAGTCTTGAGATAATTTGTTATGTATAGCAACAGATAATTAATACAGCACTATGCCACTTCCCAGCCTTTCCTGCAGTTGGCTGAGTTCTCCTGTGAATATCTGCAGAAGTGAGGTACAGTCACTCGCAGTTCTGTGGATAATAATGCAGCCTCCACGCTCCGTCCCCTTCCTCCTGGCTTGAAGACCTAGGGCATCTGTGGGAGCTGGGAGCGGGAGTCTAAAGGGAGAAGAAGCCTGGAGAAGGGCTGCATCTACCATCACCTTAACTAATACAGTTTTCATACAGAGTCTTACAGATTTTTAAAATACAATCAATGTTCACTTAAATTTGCTCATAGATTTATGAATTTCTTTGCTCTATGTTACCTCCTGTATCTCAGGCATTCCATCAGGGGGCGTTTATTTCTGCCTCAATTACAGTCTTTAGAGTTCCCTCTACTGAAAGCCTCCTGGTGGTGACTCTCACCTTTATTTCTCCCATGCAAGTCTTGGTTGATGATTACATTGAAAAAAATCACTTTGAAGATGCGATGTTGTCTTTTTACTTCCACTGCTATGGAAGTAACAGCTTCGGAGTAACTGTCACTCTCTTGAAGGTAATTTTTTTTTTCCAGATTGGTTGTCAAAGCTTTTCATTGTTTGTGGGTTTTGATAGTTCACTATAACACATTTAAGCATGTGAGTTTTTTAAAAATTTTAGTTTCTACGATCTGTTGGGCTTCTTGAATTTGTGGTTTGTTATCTCTTCTAGACTGGTGAAATTCCTCTCCTTTATCTTTTCAAATATTGCCTCTGTTGCGTTTTGTTTTTCTCTTCGTATGGTTCTCCAATCACAGATAGGACAGACTTTCTCATAGATAGATCTATTCTCCTCACTTCTGCTTTATTCTACAGATAGTTTTTAAAAACATTTCCATAAACTTCTGTTTAGTTTGATCCTCCTAACTTCTTGTGATGTAGGTAGGGAAGAGTGCATCTTTTGCCAACAAGGACAAACTGGACTCAGCAAGGCAAAGGCATTTTCCCAAGGTCACACAGCTCCTGATCGAGCAAGAAGACAGTGAGGCAAGTGATAGCAAAGAGGCAGTATTATCTGCGCAAACAAGGTTAAGCTCCAAGGACAGATAGCCAGGGGTATGAGTCCTGGACCCACTGCTCGCTAGCCTAGTGACCCTGGAGAAGTCGCTTAATCGCTTCTTGTTGGGATTTTGCCACTTGCAAAACGGGAACCATAAGGCCTAACTTGCGGGCTGTTTGGGGAAGTTCATGAGATAGTCTATGCAAAATTCCTGGCACCGAATAAGGCATTCAATAAATATTTGATGAATGAATTAATAAAGTGTTTAGCCCGGTTTGGCACAGTCTCTCAATCAATGTGAGCGATTGCTCTTCTGTTTATACTTTATTTATATAAATAAGTTACAATTTGATGTTATCAACATTGTCATTTCCACAAGTCCCTCAGAATCTGGGAGCCTCTGGGGGCTCCTGCCCCTGCCCCTCCAAGGCTCCCAGACGTGCCCAGCGCCCGCCCCAGGACGCGGCCCGCCCCGCCATAAATCAGGCCCAGAGGTCTCCGGGGCCTGTAATTAACATGCCGCAGGGGGCGGGTCCGGGGCGGCCCCGCCCACCCTGTCCCTGGGGCTTCCTGCGCCCCATCCTCTCCAGAAGCGGGGGAGAGGGGGGGGGGGGGGAGCGCAGGGAGCTGGGGGGTCTCGCATAGCCCCCTGATTTATTGCCCTTTGTGTGAAGGAGATTTACGAGCTCAGACCTGGAGCGGAGACCTTGACGGGAGGCGCGGAGAGCGGGTTTCCCAGAGGCAAGGGAGGCCGGTGGTCACCCGCGTAAGTCCTGTGGGCTGGCGGTGCACGTCCTGCCACCCCGTGGGTCCGGGCATCTCCCTCGCCAGGTCTCCCGAGGGCTCCGAGCGGGGGCTGGGCGATGCGGGGGGTGGTGGGCAGGCAAATCCCTAGCTTCCCACCTTGTAACACTCCGTGTCCACAGTCTCCTTTGCTTTTGTGTCAGGGGAAGAAGCAGCCCCCACTCCACCCAGGGCCATCCCTTCAGCCTCCAGGACGGTCACTCCATCAGTTATTCTCCTTCTGTTATGAGTCAGCGTCTCTCCCCTGGCTCCTTCCCTTCAGTCCATAGATACGGTGCTATTTCAATCAATCAATTGCTGCGTGACAAACCACCCCAAAGTGGCTTAAAACACCAATCTGTTATTTCTCATGATTCTGTCGGTTGATTTGGCAGTTCCTCTCCTCGTGTGATGTCAGCTAGGGTCATTGATGATTTCATTCATCTGGGATCTTCTCTGGCACTGGAATGCCCAAGACGGCCCCTCCCGCCTTCTCCAGGGCCTCTCTACAAGCTCATCTCTCCAGCAAGATAGCTTGGACTTCCTTACAGCATGGCTGCTGGGTTCCAAGAGGGGAAAAGGGGAAACTGCTGCTTCTCTTAAGGACTGAACTTGGTGGGAAGACCCGAAACACCACTGCTGCCAACTCTCTTGGTCAGAGCAAGTCTCAAAGCCAGCACAGAGGGAGGGAAAATAGATTCCAACTCTTGGCTGATTGAATGACGTGTGTCCATGGATTAGAGGAATTATTGGCAGCAGTATTGGGAGACTATCGACCAGGAGTGATCAAGTATCTAGTCCTGAATATAACAAAGCCTTCCCTTAATCTTGCTTTTCCCTAGAAATCTCTCACTGACTCACTACCCACCCCCCCACCCTGCCTCATTTAGCATCCCATAAGAATCTGGATTAGCCTCTGTCTACTCTGCTGAAACTGCATTCATCAGTGACTTCCTACATGGCTGACATGATGGCCATCTTAAGTTCTCACCCGGCTTGGCCTGCCAGTGAGCTCTGAAGCAGCCAACAACTCCCGCCTTCCAGAAACAGTGCTCCCTGCTTCCTGGTATGCACCTCTGTTCTGGGTCTCTTCCCACTCTTTTTCTGTCTTTTTGGTTAGGTCCTCTTCTTCCATCAACCCCTTTATTTCCAGGTCTTCCACATCTTTATTTCCATCTGCAAGCTCTCTCCTGACGTGCAGATCCGTGTTCCTCACTTCTGGAATACTGTTCTGCAGACGTCTCCACCCACATACCACCTCGCTTCTCCCTGGCTTTCCCTCTTAGCGAATGAACAAAATCATCGTTTACCTGGCTGTGCCAGCCGGGAACCCAGGAGCCATCCCACATACTTCCCACCCTTGCCGTCCACTACCCTTCCATATACGCACAATGTGATGGTCCACCAAACTTGTTGCTTTTACCTCATGATTTGCTCTCTAGTCTGTCCCTTCCTCTTCATCCTCACAGCCATCGTCTCCTGGTAGAAGAGTCCCCAAACTGCTCTTACTGATCTTTTTTGCCTCAGTCTATCTATGCCTCATCTCTCCCTCCACCTGGCTACCCAAACACCATTCCCAAACAAGTCTGGTCACTCCCCTCCCTGCCACCGTGGTGGTGTTGACCACAGCATTTCACAAAGTTTGTTCTGTAGATGTTAACAGGTGTTAACAACAACAACAAAAGTTCTCTTGACAAATACATTTGGAAAATGATGGGTTTGAACAAAACCAAGCAGATTTCTTTGCTTCCTGACTCCTAGGATTCTCCACTGTGCTGAAACACACAGAAATAAATTTATTGACAAAGAATTCTTTCCTCACAGAGCATCTACCAGGATGGGCTTTCCAGCACACACATCTGTTGAAGAATTGTTAAGTGGTTAAAACCAGATAGGCATGCAGCTTAGTGCAGTAGGATTGATCTCCGGGTAACCCCCTTAACCTCCCTGTGACTCCCTTTATTCGGCTGTAAAATGGGGGTGAGAATCACCACTCAGAGGTGGTTGTGAGAATTAAATGAGACAGCACTTAGAACACCTGACACTCACCAGGTACCCAGTAATGGTGGGCGTTTACCCTGCCAGCTCTTCCCTGAAGGAGGCAAGTAACAGAAATAAGCTTCCAGAAGCCTAAACAAATTCTTTCTTCTCAAAGGTGTTCCTTTGGGCTGTTTCAAAGAGTTTCTCTTTCTTCAAACACGGCTAACTCCGAAAAGAACTTTTTACTTCCCAAATCAAAGGCTTTAGAACTTTGGAAAGAGAAAATTGGGAAATCTAGACCAGGGGTGTGGGAAAGCGAAAGGGGAAAAAAAAAAAAAAAAAGTGTGGTGTCTCTGCGCCCTCTGCTGGTCAAGATGTGAAATTCCAAGGAGACCGTCCATCTAGGCCTCTAGGCTGAAGCCCCTTGGCTCTCTGCTCCTGGGAGCTGCCTGCAGCACAAATTTGTAACAGGAAATTGCGCTTTTCTGACTCCTGGTCAACTTCCTCCTCTGCTCCCCTCAGGCCTCTCCAGATTTCACCACTTGCAACCCACAGTTTTTCCGTAGGTCTCTCGGCAAGGAACCCACCCTCACCTCCCGTCAAGGGGGAGAAATTGAGACCTTCATATGTGAACCCTCAACTTCCTGTTAGCGCTCACAAAAATATCTGTCTGCACCCATGAGTCTTCTTTCCTCCTGCTGGCGGGTGCTAACCCCTGCTGCTGAGCTGAGGAGCCCCTTCCCTCCCATCTCTTACAAAAACTAGACTTTTTTTTTCCTTTTGAAAATAGACGATTTTTTTTTTAATGAATTTAGATTTACATAAAAATTGAGAGGGTATCACAGAGTTCCCATATGTTCTTCACCCAGTTTCCTTTCAGATAGCATCTTAGAAACATCTTCTAAAGGAGCTCCTGGGTGGCTCAGTTGGTTAAGCATCCGACTCCTGATTTCAGCTTGGGTCATGATCTCAGAGTTGTGGGATCCAGCCCCCAGTCTGCATGGAGCCTGCTTGGGATTCTCTCTCTCCCTTTCTCTCTGCCCCTCCCCTGCTCCCTCTCTGTTCCTTTATGTTTAAATACATAAACTTTTTTTTTTAAAGAAACATCTTCTAAGAAGTTCTCTTAAATTTATTAAATGTAAGCATTACCCAGTGACTATATAGCCCACTCACTGAGCACACACTGTGTTAAAATCATCTTTTTAAAAAGATTTTATTTTTAAGTAATCTCTAACCCCAACGTGGGGCTTGAACTCACACTGTGAGAACAAGAGTCTCATGCTCTAGTGACTAAGCCAGCCAGGTGTCCTGAAATCATCTTTTAAATAATTCTTAGAAAACCTTGTAAGAAGTCTTTTTAAACAGATCTGTATAAGCATTAGAGAATGGCCATATTATGTTCCATTCACTGAAACAACATTCAGATGTGCTGAATGCATCTTTCAACTCATGTCTTAGAAACACCTTGTAAGAAGTGTTCTTACATCAATATAAGCACTACTGTGTTCCATTCACTGAAAACACACTTTGCTGAAACCCTCTTTCAAATAATTCTTTAAAAAAATCTTGTAAGATTTCTTTAAGGTTTTATTTATTTAAATTTATTATTTATTTTGAGAGAGAGAGAGAGAGAGAGAGCGAGCATGAGTGGCAGGGTGGTGTGGGGCAGAGGAAAGGGAGAGAGAATCCCAATCAGGCTGCATGCTGTCAGAACAGAGCCTGATGCGGCGCTCAAGCTCACAAACTGTGAGATCATGACCTGAGCCGAAGTCAAGAGTCAGATGCTTAACTGACTGAGCCACCCAGACACCCCAGAGCTGAGTTTTTTTTAAAAGTTGGGTTGGTGGGGGGGGGGGGGGGCGGTGCCTGGCTGGCTCAGTCAGAGGAGCATGTGACTCTTGATCTCGGTGTCATGAGTTCAAGTCCCACATTGGGTTGTAGAGATTACTTAAAAATAAAATCTTTAAGAAATAAAAATTTTTTTTTAAAGTTGAGTTTGGGGTGATTGTGGGACATTCCAGGGGAGATAATTCACAACAGGCAAACATTTATACAGCATGACTCGAGGAGAGGTTAGCACGGAGGTATACATTGGGTAGCTGCTAAGGCCAGAGGAGTGGATGAAATTGCCGTGGGAAACATGACGGATGAGAAGAGCAGTGGGTGTCAGACAGATCATTAAGAGCAGTGAAGTAGTGGTGGGTGGTAAAGAAAAGCCCTCAAAGGAAGCTAAAGAAGGAGGCCAGAGGTGTGGGAGGGAAACCACAAGAAAGACTCACAGAACATTTCGAGGAGGTGACCACGGTCATGAGCCAAAGACTCTGAAGAAATCAGGTAAGATGATCAGCCCTCTTGCTGGTTGGATTATGGTACTGGCTGAATTATGAGGTTCTTTCAGGATACAAGGAAGGGACTTCTCAGTTTACCTTAGGACAGTGCCCCTCAAACCTGAGCGTGCGTCACAATCACCCAGAGAGCTCGTTTAAAACATGGTTCTGGGAATGGTTGCCAGAGTTTCTGGTTCAGTGAGTCTGGGGCAGGGCCTGAGAATGTGTACTTCTAACAAGTTCCCAGGTGATGCTGAGGCTGCTGTCCCAGGGCCACACTGGAAGAAACACCGACTTTGGTATTACCATCCTCAGGGAAGTGAGGTGGCAAGGACACCTTCTTGGCAGCCACGTGGTGACCTAGGGAGAACTACAACAGTGGCTCATTGGCATTCCAAACCTAGAAGAAGCTCCAATAGTTAAAGCAATCTAGCAAACGGTTTAGAAGACAGCCCCCCCGCCCACCCCCACAGGGGGACAAGCCCTCTCACACATGCTGCTGGGAGGGAAACTGGCATCATTCTCATGAAGGGAAATTTGGTAATAGCTATCAAAATAACGCAGGTATATTCCCTTCAACCCAGCAATCGTTCTTTATGGAACTTATTCTACAGCTATGCTTGCACCCATGAAATGACATCTGCCATTGTTATTCATGAAAGCATTATTTTTATTTTTTCTTTCTTTTTTTAAGTATTTTTAAAAAATTATTATTTATTTTGACACAGAGAGAGAGAGAGCAGGGGAGGGGCAGAGAGAGAGAGAGAGAGAGAGAGAGAGAGAGAGAGACATTCCAAAGCAGGTTCCGTACCACCAGCCTAGAGCCCAACACAGGGCTCAAACCCACGAACCATGAGATCATGACCTGAGCTGAAATCAAGAGTTGGACACTTAACCGACTGAGCCACCCAGGCGCCTCTGAAAGCATTATTTTGAAAAGCAAACGATTGGAAGCCATCTAAATATCCATCAGTAAGGGACTATTTAAATAAATGTCGGCACACTCATACAGTGGAATAATATGCAGCTGTGGCAAAGAAAAGGATGGAACCAACATGGAAGTTTCTCGAAGAACCTTGTTAGTGAAAACAGAAAGGCACAGAACAGGGTGTGGAGTATGCACCTTTTGTGTAAAAGGGTGGAGGGGCACTTGGGTGTTCAGTCAGTTAAGCTTCTGACTCTTGACTTTGGTTCAGGTCATGATCTCACAGTTCATGGGTTCGAGCCCCTCATCGGGCTCTGTGCTGGCAGTGCAGAACCTGCTTGGGATTCTCTTTGTCTCCCTCTCTCTTGGCCCCTCCCCCGCTCACATGCTGTTTCTCTTTCAAAATAAACTTTTTAAAAATTATTAAAAAATAAAAGGGTGGAAAATAAGAATATATATTTGTACATACTTGAATTTGCATAAAGAAGTTCTCAAAAGACACATGAGAAATTAATCTGAGTGGTTTCAGAGGCAGAGATGGGATAGGGCTGGAAGGATGGAGAACAGAGGTAGGAGGCAAACTTTTTACTGAATAGTTGTTTATGCTTTTTAAAAAAAACATATGGGCCATGTGACTCTATTATCCTTTTTAAAAAAAGATATTTATTTTTGAGAGAGAGAGAGAGAGGATCCAAAGCGGGCTCTGCACTAACAGCAGAAAGCCCCATGCAGGGCTTGAACCCATGAACTGTGTGAGATCGTGACCTGAGCCAAAGTCAAGAATTCAACGCTTAACTGACTGAGCCACCCAGGCATCCCCTTTCTTAAAACAGATCTTATTTTTTGGAGCAGTTTTACATTCACAGCAAAATTGAGCAGAAAGTACAGAGATTTTCCCTGCCCCCATACATGCCTTGCCTCCCCATTATCACCATCCTCCATCAGAGTGATACATTTGTTGCAATCAATGCCCGATGCTGACACATCATAATCACCCAAAGTGCACAGTTTACATTAGTGTTAATTCTTGGTGTTCTATATTCTGTGGGTTTGTACAAATGTATAATTACGTGTCTCTACCATTATATATCATACAGAGCAGTCTCTTGCCCTACAAATGCTCTGTGCTCTGCCTATTCATCCCCTGCCCCCCCAACCCCTGACAACCATCTGTTATCTTCTTTTTAATTAAAATTTTAAATTATTTTTAAAATGGAATACAGTTTCTTAAGTCAGACTGCCTGGGTTTGAATCTCCTCCCTACCATGGCTGGATGACCCATGGCAAGTTGATTAATTTGCTCAAGCCTCTGTTTTCTCATTCTAAAGTTGAGGTTGCTAATGGTACATATATTGTGAAACTGCTGAAAGAGCAAACCAGGTAAAACTTGAGAAGTGCTCAGCAGAGCCCTTGGCACTTGGGAAACACACAACAGCGTACAAACAGCTTTGTCTGCCAGATCTATGGAAGTAGCCTCCCCTTTTCCCAGCGTGCACCTCGAAGTGTGCCTCCAGAGAAAATCTGATTGGCTGATGTTGTCACTATCCAGTATGGAGCGACCCTATTGGACAGACTCTCACAGACTCACACGTGAGTAGTTGGTTATTCTATGCCCAACCTATCCAAAGCCACTTTGGGCTTGGGCCCCATTCCTGGAACCAACCTATTAGAACCAGAATAGTTCAGTTACATGGCACGTGGCAAGAAACAGCCAGAATGTAACCACTTTTCTCAGAGAAGGACTCTGTGGGTGTCAGAGCGCAGAACTATTTTGATTCGTGCAGTGAAGTTGGTTTGGACAGGAAGAGAATGCAGGAAGAAAATGAGTGAACAAGGGCTGAAAAAAGTCTGTTCCTATTGCTTTAGGGTTGTTAGAATTAATTGAATCAGTCCACATATAGTACTTAGCCTAAGTCCTAGGCACATTGTAAGCAGTCAATATATGGTAGCGATGAGGAGGAGGAGAAAGAAGAGGCAGACGGGGGTGACAACTGTTGTCAGGTCTATTTGAGGCTGACGAACAGGTACAGGTAGAATGATAGAGGGAGATAATGGACAGGAGTGGTGCTCAAGAGCGAAGGACATTAGGGTTTAATGTTTCAAAACAGGAACAATTCCTAGGGATATCATAGCCCTAGATGAGGTACTGAAGGTGAGAGCCTGATGTGGATACACCTGGCAGCTCCTTCCTTCCTGCATCTACAGAGATTCAGAGCGTCCAAGCTTTGTATTCTCCTGGGGTCTCACCCAGTGTCGACTCTTCCGGTCTTCAGCTCCATGGGGAGCCCTTTGCCACTCCCCCCCTTGCCAGGGCTCCAGGAAGGGGCCAGTCTTTGCGGCCCTCCTGCCATGGAGACCCAGCACTCCCGGAGAGCAGACGGGTGGCACACACTGGCGGCTGGTGTGAGCTTGAGCTGCGGGGGAGGTTCCAGAACACTAGGCTATTTTGGGGCTGGCACAGATGCCCATTCCCAGCTGAGGGAGGGGACGTGGTAGGTGGGAAGCACTCTTGCTTTCATCGTTTATTATTTTATTAACCACTGAGGGTGCTTGTATGCAGGGAGCATCACCCGGTTTCATCGCTAGTTTTCCTTTTCACGATTCCTTCCTGCTTGTTACGTCAGAAACAACATTCTCCCCCAAGGGCCAAAGAAGGGTCGGGGAGAAAATGAAATTGACCAAGTGACAATGAATGAGGGCAAGGAAGGGATAAATATTCCAACCTGCTCCATCAGCAGTGGGAGTGGGTCCAAAAAAACACTTAGCCTCACAAATTGCTCACTTATCCTCCCTGTAGTGAGTTTGCTCCAAATGGTTTGGAAAACTATTGCTTCTAATCAAAGGCGTCAGGCCTGTTGCTGGAAGGGGGCCAGCATGGGCCCAGTAGGAGTCTGAATTGCGCCAGGATTCATTATCTAGTCCAACGTTTTAGTGGTAGGTTTTTGTTTGGTTTCAAAGTGAGATGGTTAGGTCATTATTTGTTAAATTATAGCTTTTAATTATCAGATCTATTGAAATGAAAAGCTTGAGAGAGGCTCACATGCCTCGAAGTTTTGTTTGGAATTTATAATCATCGCTGTTTGGGAAAGATTAGTTGGGGGCGTTAAAGTCTTTCTTTTAAGAAAATCCTCAAATTATATGCTGTTGTGGGTGGGAGAGGGAGAAGGGAGATGCCAGTGAACCAGACACGGGCAAGTGACGCTATCTGTATTATTCCCCACACCCAGCGTCCCTGCATTTGCAGAAAAAGAGGGGGACAGATGTTTTACAACAATGCATGTAACTTTTTTCGGGGTGAGCCCAAAATGGGAAGTGAAGCACCAAGGGGGTAGTGAGTTGGTCAGCAGAGTGGGTAGCCAAGGCTACAGATGGAGATTTGTTTACCACGTATCCCTTCTTGATTCCTTCCTGATTTCCCCAGAAGGTAGGGGAGATGGCGGCCCCCGGATCAATCTTGGTAGATTTTTCTCCCCTTGGGGATTTGTCTTCTGCCTTTAGAAGAAACAAAGAAAGTTCTTGAACTTTCCTTGTTCCGACTTTGAGTTTGAGCGGCCTTCCTCCCACATGGCTTGACTGAAGATGCGATGCGCTAGTTGCAGAACAGCCTTAGATCCAGCAGGAGGCGCGCCGTCGCCTGATTTGGAGCGCTTGCCTCGGGAAGCCACACCCCCACCATCTGCGCAAATCTGGAGCTTTTCTTCCTGTCCGGCGTTGGTCGACCCTTTCCAGAACAGCCGCGATGCAGATTACAATCTCTGCGCGTAGAGCCTCGGGCTGTGAGCCGCAGTCGAGGTGGGCGCCCCGGTTTTCTTCTTACTCAAAAAGAGTTCGCTACTCACTGAACTGGGGCAGAAGCAGCAAGAGGCTCCCCAGAATAGAGTCATCTAGACTCTAGAGTCCCAAGACTCCTTTGCTCGGTACTCTGCAGGTCCCACTGACAGGGAGTGGGAAGCCTCTCTAGAGGGAGGGTTAAAGTCACATCCGCCGTCCATGCTCTGACCATCTCTGGCGCTTGGACATTTTGTGCCATTGGACCACAAACCCCATTAGGGTGGAGACCAGGGTTGTCCTCTGATCTATTACCAGCATCCAGCATAGAGCCTAACCCAGTTACACAATAAAGAATGAATGAATGAATGAATGAATGAATACCGTTATTTTAATTTTATTATTCTTTCTTTCGTGTCCTGAGCATGTATTCTGTGCCAGGCACTGGTAAATCGGAGATTAAAAAAATAACTCCCATCCTCAATTAGATTACAATCTGAACACAAGAGAGACATGAACCTGGGCAAGTAGAATTTCTAGCTTCCCCTAATTAGTGGCTAACTAACTCCATTTAGCCAGCAAAATCACATCAGTCCCATAGTAGAGGTACATACTGGCTGAACAGGACAATATCCTGAAATTCAAGCACTTCTAATCTTGACAGTGAACTTGACTCCCACCTTCTTTTCCAGGGTTGTGGGGGCAGGGCAGAGTTCCAGTTCAGATGCCCTCAGTCTCCTATTACTTTGAAGCCCTAAATTGGCCTCAACATCCCATACTTCCTATGAAACGAGGCTACCTCAGAAAGGTCACTTTTGACCCGAGGCTCTTTGGCTGTACATCAGGGTCTCTCTGCATGATTTTTCCCTCAGAAGGGGAAATGAGAAAAAAGCCTATTAACAAATAGCACGTTGTTTTCTAAAGGAGTTAGGGCTTTTGGCGTTATTGGGATTTTGTTTGTTTATTTGGATTTTGCTTTAGAATGTAGATTTGACGCTCCGCCTCCCCATCTTGCTTTCATCTTTATTCTAAATGATCACATTTACTCCACTTATAGGATTAATCAAAGAGATGAACCCCTCTCCCTTTGGGGGAGAACAGCACAGATAAGCAGCCCAGAAATAGGAATTGTTTTTGATGAGCAAATGTCAAATTTTATAGGAGATTAACTTTGGGGATTGGAGGGAGGGTTGTCGTTATGGCCCGGAGCAACCAGACTCATCTCTAAAGCTCTGATAACCAACAAAGGCAGAATAAATGTTTGGAAAGTGGTTCAACACGTTTTGATCTCTGAAAAAGGCTAGAGCATGAAATGAGTAAAAGAAAAAACTTTGAAGCTTTTGACTCTTGAAACAACCAAAACCAAAAGTTTAATCTTTATAATTTCATGGTGTTAATATTTTACTAGAATTAAAAAATTTTAAATCATGCGCTTGCTCCAGCTCCAGCTGTGTGCACTGGTGTGAATCAAATACTGTCTGTCATTTAAATTACACTCGTCCCCTCCATAGCCCCTCAGCAAGGGTCCCAATGACTACAATTAAAACCAGTGCACTACATGGTTTCCTAGGGGAATTCTACCAAACCTTTAAAGAGAAGATAACCGTGGAGCTGCTTAAACTGTTACATACTATAGAAAAAGAAGAGCATTTTCCAAAATCTTTTAAAAATATGAGAAGACTGATACCAAACCCATAAAAGACTTCACCGAATGTATAAATATATCTCACTTATGTTAGTGCAAAAAGTCCAAATGCAATATTAGTAAATAAAATATAAGCATAATAAATTAATATATCATGACCATATGGGGTTTATTCCAGGAATTAGAGAACGGTTCAGCCATGCAGAACTCTACTACCAAAACCCAGAATTCCTCTTCTGGTAGTAGTAGACTGGGTAATTAGAACAACCCTCTCCACAAAGAAAAATTTTTAAGCTGGACAAAGTAAAACAATGCTTTTTTTTTTTTTTTTTTTTTTTTTTTAAGTATCAAAGAGGAGACTGCCTGGGTGGCTCAGTCGGTTGAACGTGCAGCTCTTGGTTTCGGCCCAGGGTTGTGGGATCGAGCCCCGAGTCAGGCTTTGCACTGAACATGGAGCCTGCTTAGGATTCTTTCTGTCTCTCTCAGGAAAAAAAAAAAAAAAAAAAAAAACCACCAAAAGTTAACAAGATAGGGATCAATTACTGGATGAGATCTAGGAGAAGGTGGGACTGCAGACTGTCGAGTGGAAACATCTGCTGAGAGTCTAAGATGTACTTTGGGCAGGTCCTCAAAGGGATGGAGGACAAAAGAGGGGCCCGCTAGGGAGGTTCCTGGTAAACCACTCCATCCTATAATACTTGATTGAGATAGGATATAACACCCGTGGGGGAGTAGGTTCATTTCTCAATATGCAGTATTGGAACAACTGGGTAGCCGCTGGAAAAATATGGTTGGATCCATACTTTATGCTTCATATGGGGATAAATTCCCAATTGGATCAAAGTTTAAAATGGGAAGAAAAATGCAACCATGGAAGTAACAGAAGAAAATACAAGAGGATTCTCTTATAATTCTGAAGGCAGTAAGGATTTTCTCATTGTAGCACAAAATCCAAAAGCTACTAAAAACATATTTGGCTACATAAACAATTCTACAAGGCAAACAGCATAAAGTCATAAGACAAATGACAAACTTGGAAAAATATTTTCAACTTCTATTACAGGCAAAGGGTTAATTTCCCTAATATTTAAAGAGCTACTAAAAATTAATGAGAAAAGATTAATAACCCAAGAGAAAAATGGGCAAAAGATATAAACAGATGGCCCACAGAAAAGAAACATGGCTCTCATTATGAAAAGATGCTCAGCCCCAGTTATGATAAATGCAAATTAAAACCACACTGAGATATTACCTTTCACTCTTTACACTAGTAAAAATCCCTGGGGCACCTGGATAGCTCAGTCAGTTAAGCGTCTGACTTGGTTTTGGCTCAGGTCGTGATCTCACAGTTTGTGAATTCGAGCCTCAAGTCAGACTCTGAGCTGATTGTGTGGAACCTACTTGGGATTCTCTCTCTCTCCCCCTCTCTCTGCCCCTCCTGTGCTCTCTCTCTCTCTCTCAAAATAAGTAAATAAACTTTTTTTAAAAATCCAAAAATTTGGTATCACTGTGTGGGCTAGGAAACAAACATTCTCATACATTGCTGGTAGGAAAGTAAATTGACACCCTGTATCAAGGGCAATTTGTAAGTAGTTATCAAAATTATAAATAATATAATTTATAATAAATTATAAATACCCTCTGATCCAGTACCCACTTCCAGAATTTGTTTCCACAGATATCCTTACACATGTAAAAAATGACATTCGTATCAGGTTATTCATTACAATTGCAATGGCAGAAGATTAGAAATCTTCTTGGTTAAATAAATTATGGTAACTTCATATGTTGGAATATTATACAGCTGTAAAAAGAGACTAAGGAATCTCCTTATGTATTTTACGGAAAGTTCAACAAAATATATTCTAACAAAAAAAGGCAAGCTTCATAAAAGGGAGCTACCATTTATGTTAAAAAAGAGGGAAATCCTAAAGACTCCTTTTAAAAAAGCCTGCTAGAATAAATGAATTCAGTAAAGCTACAGGATAAAAATCATTGTACGGAAATCTGTTGCATTTCTACACACTAATAGTGAAGCGGCAGAAAGAGAAATTAAGGAAACAATCCTGGGTGCCTGGTGGCTCAGTCGATTGGGCGTCTGACTTCAGTTCAGGTCATGATCTCACGGTTCATCGGGCTCTGTGCTGACAGCTTGGAGCCTGGAACCTGCTTTAGATTCTGTGTCTTCCTCTCTCTCTGCCCCTCCCCTACTTGCACTCTGTCGCTTTCTGTCCCTCAAAAATGAATAAACGTTAAAAATTTTTTTTAAATCCCATTTACAATTGCACCAAAAATACTAAAATACCTAAGAATAAACTTAACCAAAGAGATGAAAGTTCTGTACTCTGAAAACTATAAAACACTGATGAAAGAAATTAAAGATGATACAAAGAAGTGGAAAGACATTCCATGCTTGCTTGTGGAATGGAAGAACAAATATTGTTAAAATGTCTATACTATCCAGAAAACCGTAAGAGACTCCTTAAATACAGAGAACAAACTGAGGGTTGATGGTGGTGGGGGAGGGTGGAGAGGGGAAAATGGGTGATGGGCTTTGAGGAGGGCACTTGTTGGGATGAGCACTGGGTGTTGTACGTAAGCAATGAACCACAGGAATCTACCCCCAAAATCAAGAGCACACTGTACACACTACACTGTATGTTAGCCAATTTGACAATAAATTATATTTTAAAAATAAAAATAATAAAAATAAAACATAAAAAAATAAAATTAAAAAAAACCTCCATACTATCCAAAGCTATTGCCACATTCAATACAATCTCTATCAAAATACTAAGAGCATTTTTCACAGAACTAGAACAGACAATCCTAAAATTTGTATGGAACAACAAAAGACCCCAAATAGCCAAAGCAATCTTGAGGGAGAAAAAGCTGGAGATATCACAATTCCAGATTTCAAGTTTATTACAAAGCTGTAGTAATCATGGGGCACCTGGGTGTCTCAGTTGGTTAAGCATCTAACTTTAGCTCAGGTTATGATCTCATGGTTCGTGAGTTCAAGCCCTGCGTTGGGCTCTCTGCTCTCTGTGCAGAGCCCATTTCGGGATCCTCTGTCTCCCTCTCTCTCTCTGCCCCTCCCCACCTCTCAAAAATAAATAAACATTTAAAAAAAAACCCACAAAGCTGTGGTAATGAAAACAGTATGGTACTGGCACAAAAATAGATACATAGACCAATGGAACAGAATAGAAAACCCAGAAATAAACCCACAATTATGTGATCAATTAATCTTCAACAAAGGAGGAAAGAATGTGCAATGAGAAAAAGACAGTCTCTTCAACAAATGGTGTTGGGAAAACTGGACAGCTACATGCAAAAGAATGAAATTGGATCACTTTCTTTTTTAAACTTTTTAAAATGTTTACTTATTTTTAAGAAAGAGAGAGAGAGACAGAGCATAAACGGGGGGGGGGGGGGGACAGAGAGAGAGAGACAGGCATGATCTGAAGCAGGCTCCAGGTTCTAAGCTGTCAGCACAAAGCCTGATGCAGGGCTCGAACTTGTGAATTGAGAGATCATGACCTGAGCTGAAGTTGGATGCTCAACTGACTGAACCACTCAGGCACTCCTCCCTTTCTTATACTATACACAAAAATAAACTCAAATGATTAAAGAATAAATGTGAGACCTGAAATCATAAAAATCCTAGAAGAGAGCACAGGTGGTAATTCTCTGACATCAGTCATAGCAACATTTTTCTAGCTGTATCTCCTGAGGCAAGAGAAATAAAAGCAAAAATAAACTACTGGGACTACATGAAAATAAAAATCTTCTGCACAGCAAAGGAAACCATCCACAAAACTAAAAGGCAACCTACTGAATGGAAGAAGATATTTGCAAATAACATATCTGATAAAGGCTTAGTATCCAAATTGTAAAAAGAACTTTTGCAATTCAACACGCAAAAAACAAATAATCCAATTAAAAATGGGCAGAAGACATGAACAGACATTTCTCCAAAGAAGACAGATGGCCAACAGACACATGAAAAAATGCTCAACATCATTCATCATCAGGGAAATGCAAATCAAAACTACAATGAGAGATCACATTATACCTGTCAGAATGGCTAAAATTAACAACACAAGAAACAAGTGCTGGCAAGGATGAGGAGAAAAAGAAACGCTTGTGCACGGTTGGTAGGAATGCAAACTGGTGCAGCCACTCTAGAAAACAAGTATGGAGCTCCGTTCCTCAAAAAAGTTAAAAATAGAACTACCCTATGATCCAGCAATTGCACTACTGGGTATTTACCCAAAGAATACGAAAACACTAATTCAAAGAGATATGTGCACTCCTATGTTTATTGCAGCGTTATTTACAACAGCCAAATTATGAAAGCATCCCTAATGCCCATCAATAATGAATGGACAAAGAAGATGTATATATTTCTACATATAATATGGCCACAAAATCTTGCCATTTGCGACAACATGGATGGAGTTAAAGAGTATGATGCCAAGTGAAATAAGGCAGTCAGAGAAAGACAAATACCATATGACTTTACTCATATATGGAATTTGAGAAACAAAACAAATGAGCAAAAGGGAAAAAAGAGAGAGAGAGAGACAAACCAAGAAACAGACTCTCAACTATAGAGAACAAACTGGTTATCAGAGGAAAGGTAGTGGGGGGATGAGTGAAATAGATGAAGGGGATTAAGATGTGCACTTATCTTGATGAGCACTGAGTAATGTATAGAATTTTTGAATCACTATATTGTACCTCTGAAATGAACACTGTATGTTAACTATACTAGAATTTAAATTAAAAAAAAAAAAACAGAGGGGGGGGGAAATAACATTTTTCACAGAATATCCATAAGATATTTCCATATTTCACAGGATATCCATAATAGCTTGTATATATATATATATATATAAAACATTTTTCTAGAAGGATAAACAAGAAACTAAACAACAGACTCACCTGTTGGAGGACATGGGAACTGAGTGGGTGGGGAAAGTGTAAGGAAGACTTTTTACTATATGCCTTTTATTTTTAATGTTTGAACAATGTGGATGTCTTATTTATTTATTCTTCTAGGTGTAACGTTCAGTGTCATGGTCAACTTTCCTAACCCACTATTAAAGCAGCAGTTGGATCAGATTTCTTATCAACTGGAAGAGCCAAACTTTCTACTGATCAGAGGTACTGATTTCTAAATACCAGTTATTCCTGGGATGGGGCTGAGGTGGTTTGAGATAGGATGGAATGAACAGGACTCTACTTAAATTTTGCCCCTAATTTTGACCTAAAAAACTTTTTAAAATTTTTTCTAATTTCTTTTCAATGCTTTTAAAAGGTGTGTGTGTGTGTGTGCGCGTGTGTGTGTGTGTGTGTTTAGTACTCTCTACACCCAACGTTGGGCTCAAACTCATAACCTGAGATCAAGAGTCGCATGCTCTTGCAATTGAGCCAGGCACACGCCCCCCCCCCAAATATTTTTGAATTGTAGTAAAACATACATAATATAAAATTGATCATTTTAGCCACTGTAAGTGTACAATTCAGTGGCATTAAGTACTTGTGCAACCATCACCACCATCCAGCTCCAGAATTTTGCATCTTCCCAAATAGAAACTTTGCCCCCATTAAATAATAATTCCCCATTTCTCCCTTTCCCCAGTCCCTGGGAACCTCTTTTCCACTTTCTGTCTCTATAAATTTGCCTATTTAGATAACCCATATAAGTGGAACCTTACAATATTTGTCCTTTTGAGGTTGGCTTATGTCATTTAGCCTAAAAATTTCAAGGTTCAACCATATTGCAGCATGTGCCAGAATTTCATTCTTTTTTATGACTGAATAACATTCCATTGCACAGATAGACCACATTTTACTTATTCATTCATCTGTTGGTGGATATTTGGGTGGTTGCCACTTTTTGGCTATTGTGAATAATGCTATGATGAACATCGGTGTCCAAGTATCTGTTTGAGTCCCTGCTTTCCATTCTTCTGGGAACATACATCTGGGAGTGGAATTGCCCTAATTTTGTTGTTTTTTTTTTTCTTAATTTTTAACATGTTTATTTATTTTTGAGAGACAGAGAGAGACAGAGCATGAGCAGGGGAGGGGCTGAGAGAGAGGGAGACACAGAATCCAAAGCAGGCTCATGAACCGTGAGATCATGACCTGAACCGAAGTTGGCACTTAACCAGCTGAGCCACCCAGGCGCCCCTAATGTTGGCTTTTAACCAAGTAAGCTTACCAGAGCAACACTCCTCTAGTTAAGATGAAGGACTAGATGTTAAGAACACGGACGGTGAGAAAAACCTGGATGAAAATTAGAATACGAACAGTTGAACAGTGTAAGACAACCAGCCAAGCACCCTCTGTACATAAATACATCATAACCAAATGGTGCAAGGAAGTCCACTAAATGGCCACAGGCTTTAATGCCTCCCCTCTGTTTCCACAGATGATCCACAGCTGTGTTGGTATCTCATGGTCTTCATCCAGGACCATAAGGATTCCAAACGACTTCTGCACCCCTCCATAGGAAGGACAGATGGGTCTACAGCTTGTACCTGGTCATGGTAAATTGGAACCAGGGCTGTGCCTGTACCTGTCACAGTATTTTTGGCAGTCAGCGAAGATGGCCTGTGGTGACACTAATGTATCACTTGCTAATGAGAACTTTGGAAAAGGCTGCAAGCTTAGTAATTTGCTGCCTGCCTTCTGACCACCTCTGAGAGGGCCTCTGGGCAGGGGCCCCCTAAATAGCATTGAAACTGTGCCAGGCCATCACTGAATTCGTGAAATAAGCACTCGGCCCTGCTCACTTCTCTGGCATCAGTTTTTACTCACCCTGGACGGTGGGTGAATGGCTATTTTCAAAGCTGCTTCCTCTGTCTAAAATGTTTCAAAACCCTTCTCCAGTGGGTCACTTGAGCACCCCCCTGTTCAGACGCACACTTGGCTGCCAGGAAGTGCCCATGAGAAGCACAGCTGCCCCGTATTCACCCTGGATGTCGTTCTCACATGGCTTGTGTGCCAGGCAGATGGCAGATGAGGCTCACCCTTATCTCCAAGAAGAAAAGAGAGGGAGGGGCACCTGGGTGGCTCGGTCGGTTGGGCGTCCGACTTCAGCTGAGGTCATGATCTCACAGATTGTGGGTTCGAGCTCCGCGTGGAGCTCTGTGCTGACAGCTCAGAGCCTGGAGCCTGCTTCGGATTCTGTGTCCCTCTCTCACTCTGCCCCTCCCCCGCTCGTTCTCTCTGTCTCTCTCTCTCTCTCTTTCTCTCTCTGTCTCTCAAGAATAAATAAACATTAAAAAAACTTTTTTTTTTTTAAGAGAGGGAGAATGTTTTTAAAATCAGCCTTCTCTGCCTAGGGGAGAAAGAAATAGAATGGAATAGTGAATTCTTGGTAATGGAAGAGCTCCTTGAGGACCCTTAGCTCAACCCAGAGCAGATAATTTTGCTTGCCAATCCCTCTTCTGCTGCCAACAGCACCCTGACTTCTCATGGGAAATTAACTCATCCCTGGTTCTCAGCCATGTGGTTTAGGTACAATTAACCCCACCCCCAGTTCCAGGGATGGATTCTGATTAGCCTAAGACAGAGTGTCACAGCCTCTGGATGTAGTAACGTAGTTAGCCCGAGCCAATAAGATGCAAGGGAATGATTGCTGGGCTTTCTGGCATACTTCTTTGAGAGAAGTATGCAAATAAGGGAAGATGTAGCCTCAGGAATGCCTGGCAGCCATTTTGCCACCACAGGGAGAACAATGCCTGAGATTAAAGCCAGTGCCGAGGATGATGAGAAACCAAGAGAAGGTGGGTCCTGGGCACATTGTTTGAACCTATAGCAAGCCCCACCTGAAGTTAGCCCCATCTCTGAACTGTTCAGTTATGTGAGCCAACAAATGACCTTTAATTTTTAAGCCATTTTGAGTTCAGCTTCTGTTATTTGCAACATAAAGCTGTCCAGCTAATTCAAACCTCCATAACCAATACTACAATAAATATAGTTCTTCCAGTAAGGAAAAAAAAAAATTGTTAGCTGTTTCTATGACATATTACTAGATGTTCAGCAGAGTATAGGGCAAGAGTATGGAAGGAGGCAATTTGGTATCATCCCGAGGGAGAGAGACTGCCGATGACTACTTACTCGTGAGGAGAGATGCTGTGCCCAGGTGACAGTATTAGGGCATTAGCGCCATTCCCGTACAAAGCAGAGAAAGAAGGCAAGCCTATCTCAATCTTATCTCCCCCTACTCTCCCCATTTCCTCTCTGAAAAATGAGGATGTTGGGTTTTGTGAGCTCTGAGGCCTCTCCGGCTCCAGCAATCTATGCATCTTTGTTCCTGTATAAAGAACCCAAGCTTTGGAACTTCACATGCCCAAGTTCATATTCTGCTGGGATCTGCTGAGCAACTTCAGTCAAGTTACTTAACCTCGCTGAGCATTGGTTTCCTTAGTTATAAAATGGGGATATTGAGGGGCACGTGGCTGGCTCAATCGGTTGAGCACATGACTCAATCTTGGGGGTTGTGAGTTCAAGCCCCACGTTGGGGGGTTTACTTAAAAAGCTTACTTAAAAATAAAATAAATTTGGGGCAACTGGGTGGTTCAGTTGGTTGAGTGTCCGACTTCAGCTCAGGTCATGATCTCACAGTTTGTGAGTTTGAGCCCCGCATCAGGTTCTGTGCTGACAGCTCAGAGCCTGGAGCCTATTTCGGATTCTGTGTCTCCCTCTCTCTCTGCCTCCCCTGCTCATGCTCTGTCTGTCTGTCTCTCTCTCAAGAATAAACAAAAAATTAAAATGAAAAAAAATTTAAAATTAAAAAGTGAAATACATTAAATAAATTTTAAAAAAATGAGGACATTAATTGTACCTTCTACAAAATGACTTTTGTGAGAACTAAATGAAATCCCGTGTGTGAAGGTGCCAGCACAGTGCCTGGCCTGTACTATACACCCTGTAAATGTCAGCTCTTCCTACCCCATCCCACTGCCCTTCTCTGTAAATATAGGACAAGGGGTCAGCAATTCCCAGCCAGCAGACCAAGTCTAGCTCTTGCTTTTGTAACTGAAGCTTTACTGGAATACAGATATGCTGTTTCATTGTGTATTATCTATGGCTGCTTTCTAGCTATGATTTGAGTAGCTGGGACAGAGACTGTAAGGCCCAAAATATTTGCTTCTGGACCTTTACAGAACAGCTTGCTGTCTCTTGATGTGGAACCTAAGGCCTGAACTAGAAGAAGGAACTGCAGTCATCAGTCTGCAGGTAGGGGAAATATCGAGAAGGTATGAAGGAATGCCTCCATGCTACTGGGCCTCCCATGCTGACTCTGTAGGCAGGTGAATTTTCCTGCTGAGGGTAGTGGCCAGTCTCTGAGGAGAATGCTACAGGGCAGGAAAAAGAAGTCCCAATAGAATAGTTGAAGATTGGGTCAGATTGAAACCTTCCCAGGCATCTGAGGAAAGGGGCCAAAAGGGAGGTTGATCTCTTTAGACATCACATACGCATACACACATGTGCGCACACACACTGCTCAAGGAAATTACCAAAGTGTTGTTTTGTTGCTTTTCTTCTCTTTTCTTTTCTTTATTTATTTTGAGAGAGAGAGAGGCAGAGAGAGAGGGAGAGAGAGAATCCTAAGCAGGCTTTGCACTGTCAGCGCAGAGCCCAATGTGGGGCTGGAACTCACGAACTGTGAGATCATGAGCTGAACCAAAGTCAGACACTTAACCGACAGAGCCACACAGACACCCCTTTTAAGTACCAAAAAAAAGTAAATGTTGCAATAGATCTCAGTTCTGCTCTGGTGTGGAGAAGAAACCACTTCCTGTGGGCGTGACATTTTCAGTGGGCATGGTATCTGGAGAGGATTCCCAACACCAGAGTCGCAAGTTATCAGTTGATCTCGGGATGCTTGGGTGGCCCCAGCTCTGGACATTTGGAATTGAGCTAATGTCGCAAGCAGACAGTCCAGAGCGATTTACAGTTTTCTGTGCACATGTAACTGAGCAAAAGTCACGTTCCACAGATCTATCTGTTGCTTTTCCCGGGGGTAAGACCCCATGACTGTCCTTAAGGTGAAGTGCCACATGCACTCCTCTGAGCTGCGTGTCACTTGGCAACTTCCCTTCTTCCCCAAACAGCAAACATGAGGCATACGTGCCGCTGAACAACGTGTTGTTTTTCTTAGCGAGAGGCACCTGGTTGGGTGAGGTCAGGGGCCTTGGGGCCCCATCTGAGTAACAAAATACCTCTGGGCAGTTTTTTTTTGTTTGTTTCGGTTTTTCGTTTGTTTGGTTTTTGCCTTTGCTCTGTGAGAGAAGCTCGCCTCTGTGTATCCCATTTTCTTCCCAGATCTCAGGGCTGGAGATCATTCCCCTACCCTCATTCCCCCCACCTCACTGGAGAAGTGGCTTTGATTAACTTGCCCTTTGTCCTTCACCCTCTTCCTGTTTGCCTCTCTCTGGGACACATAAACTCGCTCGTGGCCACACCATTTTTTTTTTTTTTTCACGTGTTAACCCTTTCAAGCCTTGTCGCTGTCTTAGGAAGTTGGTAGTGCTATGATCCTTATTTTACAGATGAGGAAACCGAGGCACAAGTGACTAGTCCAAGGCCACACAGCTAATAAAGGGCAGGGGTGATAGTCAAGCCCAGGCGGTCTGGTGCTTTTCTGCTGCTCCGGACTCCACATGCCACACATGCACACACACACACACACACACACACACACACACATCCCCCACACACTCTCCTGATCCTCACTGATCTGGACCGAGCTGCTGGAAGCAGGACATGAGCTGGGCTTTTACGTCGTGTTCATTGCCTCTCTCGGACATCATGACACCCTTTCCTGCCAGGCTCTGCTCCGCCCAGGGCCGCCTGCGTTACCTGATGGCAGGTCTCACCCTCTTAAGATGCTCACACAGTCTGCACTGACCTAACCCCAACTCCTCCAGATCTGGGCCGGGCAGCTGTAACTCTTCCGTACCCTTCGGTGCTTCCCGAGCGTAGGAGGTTCTAAGCTCCTTGGGTGTGAGTCCTCTGCCAGTGACACCAGAGAGAAGCTTGCTGGTGTAGACTGGGACCATCCACCACCAGTCCTGACCTGGGAACCCAGATGAGAGGAAATGGATGGCTACTTCTAAACTTGGAGGTCTCAGTGCACAAACGTGGAAGGGGTTACAAACCTTGCCTTAAGCATGGTAGGAATTTCTAATCATTTGCTCCAATTTCTCCATTTTACAGATGAGGAAACTGAGGGCTAGATGTGGTTTCCCAAGACACCAACTGGCCGACCCCAGGACTGCTAGTCCAGCCCCGGGTCTTCTTCTCCACCTTCAGTGGCGAAGCACCTCATCATTAGTGGGCCATGCTGGCACCAAGTGAGGGCAGGCATTTGGTCTGGCTTTCCTCAGAACACAGTCTTTCTTGAGGAAGAAATGTTGACACGGGGCAATGACTGTCACCCTCTCATTCTGTCTCGTCTCAGAATGCCAAGGCCTGCAGGGTGCTGAGTGGTACATGAGATAATTTCAGGTGATACCTGGTTTATTATTTTAAGAGTAATGTACAGGGGCACCTGGGTGGCTCAGTCAGTTGAGCGTCTGACTTAGGCTCAGGTCATGATCTCGCAGTTCGTGAGTTTGAGCCCCGCAATGGGCTCTGTGCGGACAGCTCAGAACCTGGAGCCTGCTTTGGATTCTGTGTCTCCCTGTCTCTCTTCTCCTCCCCCGCTCACGCTCTCTCTCTTTCTCAAAAATAAACATTAAAAAAAAAAAGAGTAATGTACTTATGCTAATGTGCACTAGGGAGGTGTATAAGATATAACTAGACACCAAATCTATTCATGTTTATTATGCCCTATATGACTGCAGAAGAGAGGGCTCGATGGGGCACCTGGCTGGCTCAGTCAGAAGAGCATGCAACTCTTGATCTCAGGGTTGTGAGTATGAGCCCCACGTTGGGTGTAGAGTTTACTTAAATAAAAACTTAAAGAGAAAAGATGGGGCTCAGTAACTAAAAATACAGTCAGTAAATAAGAGCATGGGGGATTTGTTAATTGGGAAGTTTGGGAAAGGCTGTTGTGGAGAATACCAGCAATCTGAGGGAAGAGGCTTAAACCAGGGACCTGCCTATAATGAAAAGACACACCCTCAGCCTCACTAATTACCGACGAAATGTAGCTAAATTTAGAACAACATACGATTTTTCACCTTTCAGACTGGTAAAGACTATATAGTTGTTCTCACCCCAGCAGCACACACACTAAATTTAGAATGCTACAGAGAGGATTGGGACAGTCCCTGGGTACAGGTGACACGCAGATTAATGATCACTCCCATGAGGCTGTTGTGTGAGTAATCAGGCTGGTGTTATTGAGAACACGAGCTCTTTTTTGGAAGGAAAAAGGCGAAGGAGAATAAGTAGAAATTCTGTCATCCTGAATATTAGCTGGAAAAATCACCATAAAGTCATTGTGGGACAACCTATCGGGCGGGAGGCCGGCGTGGTGCGCGGTGGAAGGATTCACCGGAGGCGAAACAAGGAGCCAGAAGTTTATTGAACACACGATGAGGGAGCAGCAGGCAGGACAGGGAGGGAGAGACTGCCAGGAAGCAGGGGGAAGGGTGGCTGTAGTTAAGGGGGAAAGTGAGGAGGTATGGGAACTTATGGAATTTTCCTTTTTTGGCACCTGCGCCTGGGAATAAGTAGCCCATTGGTCAGCTGGGGCTTATGGCTATTTTGAGGTGGGTCACCTAATAGGCCTGTCTGTACTCAGGCTCACCGTGCACCCTTTTCCCTTACTCAGGCCTCCATTGCTCATGTTGGTTGCCTAAAAGCAGCCTCTACGCTCATGATGTAGTTTTAATATATATTTCCTGGGGCACCTGGATGGCTCAGTCAGTTAAGCGTCTGACTCTTGATTTTGGCTCAGGTCATGATCCCATGGTTCATGAGTTGGAGCCCCACATCCGTCTCTCTGCTGTCAGCACAGAGCCCACTTCTGATCCTCAGTCTCCCTCTCTCTGCTGTTTTCCTGCTCGCACTCTCTCTCCTTCAAAAATAAAATAAACATTAATTAATTAATTAATTAATTAATTTTAATGTTTATTTTTGAGAGAGAGAGACAGACAGAGCGTGAGTGGGGGTGGGGGCAGAGAGAGAAGGAGAAACAGAATCTGAAGCAGGCTCCAGGCTCTGAGCTGTGCGCACAGAGCCCATTGTGGGGCCCATACCCACAAACTGCGAGAGTATGACCTGAGCAGAAGTCAGATGCTTAACCAACTGAGCCATCCAGGCCCCCTGAAAAAAATAAAATAAACATTAAATAAGCAAGTAAGTAAATATATAAATATTTCCTAACTTTTTCCACTGAAAAGACCTATAAATGATGACTAACGCAACATAAATAAACACCTCTAACACCTTAACTGGCATCTCCAAATGCCATTTCCCACTAAAAGGAACTGGGGCTTTTTTGGAAAAATGGATGATTTTATGCCTGGGACGGGAAATACAACAGACAAGATAAGCCTGGAACATCTTTTCAACCAAGAAACCAACAAAGCTATCAAAGACCTTTAGACTGATGTCAAAAAGCCTAGAAACCCATGCTTGAAGAGGCTTCTGTTGGCCAAAGATGGGACAATTCGAACATCAGTAAAGATAATTACAGTGGAACAAAATGCATAAGTATATTTAAATCCCTGAATTCATTATTATACTAAAAACAAAACAAAATAAAACCTCATCACGGCCAATCAAGGACACTAGTAAACCAATTCATTTTATTTACTCATTTTTAAGATTTTATTTTTAAGTAGTCTCTACACCCCACATGGGGCTTGAACTCACATCCAAGATCAAGAGTCGCACGCTCCACTGACTGTGCCAGCCAGGTGCCCCTAAACCAACTCATTATTTTATAGTATCGTATTTTTTTATAATTTTTTTTTCAACGTTTATTTATTTTGGGGACAGAGAGAGACAGAGCATGAACGGGGGAGGGGCAGAGAGAGAGGGAGACACAGAATCGTTAACAGGCTCCAGGCTCTGAGCCATCAGCCCAGAGCCCGACGCGGGGCTCGAACTCCCGGACCACGAGATCGTGACCTGGCTGAAGTCGGACGCTTAACTGACTGCGCCACCCAGGCGCCCCGTATCGTATTTTTTTTAAGTAGGTTATACGCCCAGCATGCAGCCCAACACAGGGCCCGAACTCATGACCCTGAGATCACGACCTGAGCCAAGATCAAGTCAACTCATTATTTTAAAAATATTGGAAATAAAGGTAAAGATTCAAGCGTCTATCATGTTTCCTGTATGAACTGTACCACTGGATAACCAAATGGGTGATGAAGGAACGTTTCTCTTTATAGACATTTTCCAGCTTCTAAATGAAGAAGTGATGGTATAATACCATTTGCAATAATCGTCAATGGTTGCTAACATCACAAGAAGAAACGTGGACATTTTTCCAAAGAAGCTATTCAAATGACCATCCATATGAATAGGTGCTTAGCATCACTAAGCGTTAGGGAAATGCAAATCAAAACCACAATGAGACATCACTTGGCACCTGTTAGGATGTCTGTTCTCAAAAAGATAAGAGATAACAGATGTAAGTAAGCTATGGAGAAAAGGAAACCCCAACCACTGTTGTTAGGAATGTAAATTGGTACAGCCACTATGGAAAATATTAGGGGTGGTCCTCAAAAAATTAACAATAGAACTACCACATGATCCAGCAATTCCACTTCTGGGTATATATCTAAAGGAAATGAAATAGCCATCTCGAAGAGATATTTGCTCTCCCATGTTCGTTACTAATACATGCTACAACATGGATGAACCTAGAAAATGTTATGTTAAGTGAAAGCAGTCAGAAAGGTCCAGAAGAGGCAAATCCCTAGAAACAGAAAGTAGGTTAGTGGTTGCCTAGGGCTAGGGGCTAGTGGGTTGGGAGAATATAGGGAATGACTGGTAACGTGCATGAGATTTCTATTTATTTATTTTTAAGTTTATTTATTTAATTTGAAAGAGAGCAAGCGGGGTAGGGGCAGAGACAGAGACAGGAGAGAGAGAATCCCAAGCAGGCTCCGCACTGCCAGGGCAGAGCCCCACGTAGGGCTCAAACTCATGAATTGTGAGATCATGACCTGAGCCGAAATCAAGAGTCAGATGCTTAACCAACGCAGCCACCCAGGTGCTCAGAGATTTCTTTTTTTTTTTTTAATTTTTTTTCAACGTTTTTTATTTATTTTTGGGACAGAGAGAGACAGAGCATGAACGGGGGAGGGGCAGAGAGAGAGGGAGACACAGAATTGGAAACAGGCTCCAGGCTCTGAGCCATCAGCCCAGAGCCCGACGCGGGGCTCGAACTCACGGAGCGCGAGATCGTGACCTGGCTGAAGTCGGACGCTTAACCGACTGCGCCACCCGGGCGCCCCCAGAGATTTCTTTTTAGAATGTTGAAGGTATTCTGGAAATAAATAAAAGGAAGGTTATACGACTGAGAAAATATACTAAAAATCACTGCACTGTATACCTTAAAATGGCAAGATTTATAGCATATGAATGGGATGTCAGTAAAAAAAAAATCAAAACAAACACATAAAAGCCCATAATGAGTTTACAATAAAATTACTAGAACCGATGTGTAAGTTTAGCAAGTTCTCAAGATACAGAGTCAATATACAAAAAACAATTATAAGGTTACATACCAGCAACGAACAATTAGAACATGAAATAATAGGCAATCCCATTTACAATAGCATCAAGAAAAATAAAGTACTTAGAAATTAAGCAAAAGTTGTGCAAACCTATACACTGAAAATGTGAAACATTGCTAAAAGCAATTGAAGAAGACCTTAACGAATGGGGAGATAACACTGAGTTCCTAGTTTGGAAGACTTAGTGTTGTTAAGATGACAGTTCTCCCCAAATGTATCTGCACATTCAATGAAATCCCAGTCAAAATCCAAACAGACTTTTCTGAAAAACTGACAAACTGATTTTAAGATTTATACCAAAAGGCAAGCAGGACCTAGAAATAACCAAGACAATTTTTTTTTTTAATGTTTATTTACTTTTGAGAGAGACTGAGTGTGAGCTGGGGAGGGGCAGAGAGAGAGGGAGACACAGAATCCAAAGCAGGCTCCAGGCTCTGAGCCATCAGCACAGAGCCCAATGCGGGGCTCAAACCCACAAACTGTGAGATCATGACCTGAGCCAAAGTGGGACGCTTACCTGACTGAGCCACCCAGGCACCCCCGAGACAAAATTTTAAAAGGACTATTAGGAAGCTTTCACTACCTGATTCAAGACCTATTATAAAGTTGTGGTAAGAAAACAGCATGATATTGCTGTGAAAATAGACATATACATCAATAGAACAGAATGGAATCTACCAATAGTTCCACACTTATATGGTCAATTGACTTTTTACAAAGCTGCCAAAGTAATTAGGTGTAAAAAAGAATCTTCTTACTAAATGGAGCTTCAACAATTGGATACTCACATGGAAAGAAATAACCCCTCCCCTGACCCTGTATCACACCCCTAAATTAACTAAAAGTGGATTAGAGGCTGAAACACCAGTCCTAACACTATTAAACTTCTAGAAGAAAACATAGGAGAAATCTTTGTGATGTTGGGTTAGGCAAAGATTTCTTAAATAGGTCACAAAAAGTGCAAAAAAATTTATCAACTGTAAATCTTATATATATATATATATATATATGTATACATGTATACATATATGTATATGTATACATGTATACATATATGTATATATGTATACATGTATACATATGCATATACATATGCATATACATATATGTATATGTATTATATGTATATATTTATATTATATAGTATATACACATATATGTACATATACATATATGTGTATATGTACATATGTGTATATATATGTATATATATACTATACAATATAAACTGTAAAAAAAATTAATGACCTGTATGTACTTCATCAAAATAAATGTTCACTGTCTACAAGTCACAGATAAGAAAATGAAAAGGCAAGCCACAGACTAGGAGACAATTATTTGTGACACACATCTGACAAAAGGCTGGAAGAAAGAATATAAAGAACTATTACAACTCAATTATGAGAAGACAAACATCCAGGGGCCACCTGGGTGGCTCAATCAGTTGAGAGTCCTAGTCTTGATTTCAGCTCAGGTCATGATCCCAGAGTCATGGGATTGAGCTCTGCTTCCAGCTCCACACTGAATGTGGAGCCTGCTTGAGATTCTCTTTCTCTCTCCCTCTGCCCCCCTCCCCCACTTGCTCTCTCTCCCTCTAAAATAAAAAAATAAATAAAAATTTAAAAAAAGGAAATATCCTTAAAAAAAAGGCAAGGATCCGATATAAAACGAACAAAGAGTTATGTACAGACACTTCACAAAGAATATATACAAATGGCCAACAAGCACATGAAAAGATGCTATACATCACTAGTCATCAAAGCAATATGAACGAAAACCACGATGAGATAACATTACACACCCTCTAAATGTAAAATGAAAAGATTGTACCAAGTGTTGGAGAGGATGTACAGCAATGAGACCCTCATACCTTGCTGGTTGCAGTGGAAAACGGTTATACCACTTTTCGACTATTCTCAATGGGAGGGAGAGGGGGTGGAGAGAGGAATGAAATATAAATACACCCACCATAGATGAAGCTCAAAAACACTATGCTACGTTTCAGCACTCAACCTCCAAAAACTGCATTCATTCATATAAAATTACAGAAAAGGAAAATTACAGTGATAAAAATTACAGAAGACTAGTTGTTTGGGACTGGTAGTCAGGAAGAGGGATAGACTGCAAAAGAACAAGAGGGAACATTTAGGGGCTCCTGGGTGGCTCAGTCAGTAGAGCGTGTGACTCTTGATCTTGGCATTGTGAGTTTGAGCCCCATGTTGGGTGCAGAGATTACTAAAAAAAAAAAAAAAAAAAAAGACCATTTTGGTGTCAAGGAGCTGCTCTATATCTTGTTTATTGTGGAGATTACAGGATTCTTTGCAATTACCAAAATTCAGCAAGCTGCATACACAAAACAAATGATTATATTGTATAAATACAAAGCTAAACAATAAATAAAATACTGGTGTGGGTTCTATTCCTGAATTCTGAATGAATTGCTATCAGAAGGAGTCCAAGACTGGATAGTCTGAGTAGCTCTCCGGTTATTCTAAGGGAGAATTCTTTCATTAGAGGAAGCAAGCCCAGTGGAGAAACTGCTCAAAGGCCCCCAGGCACTTTTTCCTGTGTTCACACCTTTAGCATTCAAGATTCAGGTCACTCCCCAGCCCAACTCCTCCCCAGGTCACCCCTCTGCTTCTAGTTGTGCTCTGCTCCAATTCTCCTCCCTAGTCCAAGTTCCCAGCCCTTTCATACTAACCTCAGATAATCCTGAAGAAAGCAAGGGGAGGTACTTCACACTGAAGTGTGAATGACTAATAGTCAAATCTTATATTTCCATAGAGGTGCTTCTTAATCTAAAGGAATATTTTATTTTTTATAAGTTATTTTTCTTTAATTTTTTTAATGTTTATTTATTTTTGAGGGGAGGAGGGGCAGAGAGAGAAGGAGGCACAGAATCCAAGGCAGGTTCTAGGCTCTGAGCTATCAGCATAGAGCCTGACATGGGGCTTGAACCCACAAACTGCGAGATTGTGACCTGAGCTGAAGTTGGATGCTAAACTGACTGAGCCACTCAGGTGCCCCTAAAGGAATATTTAAAAAAATTTTTTTAACATTTATTTATTTTTGAGACAGAGAGAGACAGAGCATGAACGGGGGAGGGTCAGAGAGAGAGGGAGACACAGAATCCGAAACAGGCTTCAGGCTCTGAGCTGTCAGCACAGAGCCCGACGCAGGGCTCGAGCTCACATACCGCGAGATCGTGACCTGAGCCGAAGTCGGACGCCCAACCGACTGAGCCACCCAGGCGCCCCGAAAGGAATATTTTAAAAAGCAGAGCTCCAGAGCACCTGGGTGACTCAGTTGGTTAAGCGGTTAAGCATCCAAGTCTTGATTTTGGCTCGGGTCATGATCTCAAGGTTCGTGACATCGAGCCCCCTATTGGGCGCTGTGCTGACAGTGGGGAGCCTGCCAGGGATTCTCTCTATCTCCCCGCCTCTCTACCCTTCCCTCGCTCGCATTCTCTCTCAAAATAAATAAATAATTCTTGAAAAAAAAAAAAAAAAGCAGAGCTTCTAACATCATGAACTCAGAATTAAGTTCCCACTCATCCTTCGGGTCAGGGTGGTCCTGCTTTAAGATATCATAGGATAGGGGCACCTCGCTGGTTCAGTTGGTAAAAATGTGCAACTCTTGATCTCAGGGTCGTGAGTTCGAATCCCATGTTGGGTACAGAGATTACTTAAAAATAAAAATCTTAAGAAAAAAAAAAAAGATGGCATAGGGTAGAGGTTCAAGGATCCAGGTGGAGTACTAATCATTCACTCAATCATCATTTATTCACTCCGCAGATGTGTACTGGGTATTGGCTGTTTGGCACCACATTAGGTGCTGTGGCAGTTGGAGGAATAAGAGGTGCCAGCTGGCCAGAGCCAGGATTTCCTCAAGGAGCTGTGGAATTTATTAGAGTGTGGTGTGACCGATGCTGGAACCAAAGTAAATCCCTCTGCAGATAAGCATGCCCAGGGAAGGGAAGGCTTTGGAGAGAAAGTCACAGGTGAGCTGGGCTTGCATAGGTGAAAAAGGATCTCACCAGGTAGAGGAGGAAGCGGCACAGAGAAAGAAGGACAAGAGACCAAGGAGGAGCTGGGGGAACGGTGAAGCATCTTGTGCAGCTGTATCAGAGAGGGCATGGGAGGCTGGAGTATGTCTTAGTGTAGGGAACAGAGGGGGACATGGGGAATGACACAGGGACCTGGTACAAGTATTCTAGTCAGATTATCCCAGAAAGTGGAAGTGAGGGAGACAGACAAAAAGGGAAAGCCAATAGAGAGCTCATTATGGGTTGGTTACCACGGTGAACAACTGGGGCTCCTTCCTGTTGGCCGGCTGAGTACACCTCAGAAATGTCCTCCAAAGATGGGACCTGGGACTTCATTAAGCAGCTCACATTTCCGCACTGCACTGTGGGATGCCCCTGCGGATATTAACTTTCCCCTTAGAAGCTTCCTTCCTGGATGCCCTTGAGAGCTTTATGACTTTGAAAACCAAAGCCCTGGGGCAGAAAAGTGGGAGAGTGGTAGCAGTGGGTGGCTTGAGGTGAGACCATGGCAGCCCTTGGGAAGGGCCCACTGCAATCTGAGATGGGCCAAAGGGAGATGGCATGGGACACAAAAGGCATCTGCTCATAGGGTGACTCAGATTAAGAGACGGAATGGGTGCAGCAAGTGGGAGAAAAAAATCAGGAAATGGGAAAAGTAGGGTGGGGTCAGAGAGGATCCATTGTGAAGAGTCTTCTGTGCCACATTACAAAGTTTACACTTTATTTGCCAAACACTGGCACCTAATAGGTGCTCTATAGATATTTATCGAATAAATGAACGTTAATGACAGATGCACCCGGACCAAGCTTTAGAATCCAGCAGACTAGTGTGACTTTTTTTTTTTTTTAATTTTTAAAGTTTATTTATTTTTAGAGAAAGAGAGAGGGCATGCAAGTGGGGGAGAGGCACAGAGAGAGGGAGAGAGAGAGAGAGAGGGAATCCCTGGCAGGCTCAGCACTGTCAGCACAGAGCCCAACTCAGGGCTTAAACTCATGAAGCATGAGATCATGACCTGAGCTGAAGTCAGATGCTTAACTGAGCCATACAGGTGCCTTAGCCATGTGACTTCTAACCTCTTTGATCTTCTATTTCTCTCTCTCTCTCTCTCTCTCTCTCTTTCTCTCTCTGAAGTAGCAACAATAATATCTTCTTTACAGGGTTGTTGTGAGGAATTAGATGAGATCAAAGATGTATGGCAACTAGAAGTATGGACTTAATAAATGTCAGCCACTCTACCCCTGCCCCCATGATGACCCCAAGCCAAGTAATAAACTGAACTATCCACCAGCTAGAGACAATGAAGGTTTCTCCTGGGATCTGTTTACAGAAGATATATGCTGGCATTTCCAGCTATATTGGTCCTCGTGGAAAAAATTAGTGGTATTAGTAACAACTTCCTTTGACCAAAAGGGAACCATATTGCTGTTTTAATTAAAGGACAGAGTTGAAACTATCCTCGTAGGGAATTTACAAACTCAGAAATTGATGCTTGTAGTAACTTACAGGATTTTTTTTCTTTGTACATTTAAATGTGTATATCAAAACATCTTCCAATCAATATGCTGTTGACTGGACTCATCCATCCTTGCTGGGCTGCATTTCTCTACCATCCTGAAATTTTAACAGAGGCCAAGATGCTTGTGGACTCCGTTTTATGGAATACCCCTGCACTGGCTGTCTGTAGGCATTGGGAGCTCCTCAGTCCTTCCCAGTGGACAAAAGAGATTGTGGCAGCCTCTGAGGAGGTCAGGGGAGAATATGAAGCAAAGGTGGGAGAGAAAGCAGCTTGAGGAACTAGGTGAAGGACTGAGAAATCACGAACTGGGGAATACTCAATTAACATATTCTAAAACATATCTATTCCTTCAGTCTGGCACCAAACACTGTGATGAGTAATGCCACTGGCACACCAAATTTTTTTTAAAGGGGGGGGGGGTGCGCCTGGGTGGCTCAGTTTGTTAAGCGTCCAGCTTCGGCTCAGGTCTATGAGTTCGAGCCCCGTGTGGGGCTCTGTGCTGACAGCTCAAAGCCTGGAGCCTGCTTCAGATTCTGTCTCCCTCTCTGCTCCTTCCCCACTTGCACTCAGTCTCTCTCTCTCTCAAAAATAAATAAATGTTAAACAAAAATTTTTTTAAAGAAAGAGAGAGAGAGAGAAAGAAGGAATAAAGGCTATTGGGAAAATGAGTAAACACGGAGTTTGTCAAGGAAGGAAATCCCGGAGTTGAGAAGCCTCTGTGGGAAGCACATTTGCTCCTAATCTGGAGTGATTCACAACTGGAGAAGCTGAGTAGGAACCACAAGGTGGAGACTCATTCATCTGTCTGTTCGTTTGTTTATTCATTTCTTTCATTCAATGATTGTCAGTTATCTCTCTACCACATCCTGCAAGAAGCAGCAACAATACAAAAGTGGAAAAGGCACAAACCCTGCCCTCGAAGGCTCTAAAAGTAGGAGAAGCAAAAGATGTCACTAACAGTTATCATAAAGTGGAACAAGGGCAAAGATAAAGACATGTACTAGATGGGCTGGTGACACAAGGAGGAGGGAAAGGGGCCAGAAAAGTCTTCTCAGAGGCGGAGATCCCTTAGCTGGGTCCTAAAGGCCATTGGAATCTCCCAGGCAGCAGAGAGTTGTGCCAAGTTGGAGGAAAAGTCACCCATAATAAGGGAGACACATCTTTGAGGTTAGCATGGAGTTGGTAAGTCTAAAGCATAGGAGGGAGGCAAGGACCATTTATGGGAGGACCTCCTGTGTCATGCAGAGTCTAGAGGCCATCCTGTAGGTAATGAGGGGCCACTGAAGGGTTTTGAGCAAAAGCATCGCACTATCTCATTTGTGGCTAAGAACTATCTTCCTGGTGTCTTCCCAATAGCCAGCCTTGAGGGATGAGTTGAAAGGGATTGAAAAGTGGGAGTAGGATAGCCTGTTCAGAGGTTCAGGTGAGAGGAAAGTGGCAGGTGGCTACAGAGAAGCGGTTGCTGAGTTTAGCTCTAGTCCCCAAAGGGCTGTGTGGGCAGGAAGAATTTCCAGATGTCAAGTCTCTTAGAACATCAATTTCCTCATCCTTAAAATGAAGGAAATGTGAATCACCAATAAGGTCCTCTATTGCAGCAAGCACGAGACAGTTTATCAGGACCTCTCTCTGCACAAAGTGGGTCCTCACCCAAGACCTAGAAAAGAGGAAGGGGGGGGGGGGAGGCGGAGCTGGGAGCCCTCAATCCACCCTGCCGTGAGTGCCAGCCTAGGCAACTGTCCCCAGGTCCCCCTTTCCTTCTCTAGGGGAATTGCGTGAGGCCAGAGAGAAGTCGAGGGTCACCTGGGTGGCTTCCTCAGTTAAGCAACTGACTCCTGGTTTAGACTCAGGTCATGATCTCATGGTTTTTGAGTTCCAGCCCCAAATCGTGTTCAGTGCTGGCAACTCGGAGCCTGCTTGGGATTCTGTCCCCCCCTCTCTCTCTGCCCCTCCCCCGCTCTCTTTTGCCCTCTCTCTCAAAAAGAAAAGAAGCCATGGAATGGGGGGGCCCTCTTAGATGCCCAAGTGTCTAAGGCTCCCGCTGCCATGGCTTGATTCAGTCAGCCGGGAGTACTCTCAGCTTTGAAGTCACAGGGGCCTCTAGCAGAGCCACTTGGAGCTGTCACCCTTGCCTATTCCTCCCCAGGAAAAGCTCTAGTGAGCAGTGGAGAGAACGCTTTAAAGGGACTCGCCAAAGAACAAAGTTCACTCCCCAGTTTTGGATTAAACAGCGCTGTGATCTTGGACACGTTAGTGCAGGGCGCTCAGTAACTCCCAGGTAAGGATAACTCCCCCGGTCGGCAGACCGCTCCTTTGACACCTGCCCTCGTCGCCGCGCCACATCGCCTTCCCCCCACCTTTCCCTTCCCGGTCCAAGGCGCGGCGCTGACTCTGGCCAGGCGAGGCTGCGGAGAGCCTGGCGGCGGGAGGTTGGCTGGGAGCCCGGGGCGCCCCCGCGCGCTCCCTCACCGCGGCTCCCGCCCCCCGCGGCCGCGCGGCCCCGCGCTCGGGTGCACGGAGCCCGCGCGGACAGCGCGCAGCGGCGGGAGCGGCGCGGCGGCGGCGGCGGGGAAGGTGGGAGCCGGGCCTACCGTGTGGCCGGCTCGGAGGGTCGCCCGCTCAGCTCCGAGGCGCGCCAGCGGGACCCGGCCGGACGCCACCGAGGCTCCTCCCCCTCCGCCCGAGCCCGCCGCCCGAGCCCGCGGGGCGCCCGCGGGGCGCCCGCGGGGGCTGCAGACGGCCGGCTCTGCGCGTCCTGCCCGGGGCGGGCCCAGGGCCCCCAGACGCCCGCCTCCGCGGTGGGTGGCCGCTTACGTCAGGGAGGCGAAACCCAGAAGAAGAAAAAAAAAAAGGCACGAGGGCGGAAGGGGAAAAACTTTTTTTATTATTCTTTTTTGCTCTTATTTTCTTCTGGGGCTGAAGTGAAGGGCAGGCGACTGCGCCAGCGCGGGCTTCCCGGAAAAGCCCGGCGCGACCCCAGCCCGCGGCGCGCGGCGGAGCTGGGCCCGGGAGGCCCGAAGGGGCGGCCGCCATGTGGGACCCTCAGGACTTTGAGCGCCACTGGCAGGCCGAGTTCCCCGGGGAGGAGGCACCGGTCATGCGGCTGGACTCGGTGCTGGACATGGAGCGGGAGCTGGAGCGCTGCAAACTCAACCTGAAGCGGCTGCAACAGGTGTTGGCTGAGGAGAAATTCAAAGTCTCCTACCTGCAGACGGCCCTGGCCGGGGAGAAGCGGGACCTCGGCTGCGGGCGCCTGGAGGGCGGAGACGGCGACAGCGGGGGAGCTTGGGCAGAGGAGCCGGCGCCGGCCGGGCCGGAGCGGGCGCCGCCACCGCGGGAGGAGGAGGGCGCCGCGGGCGGCGGCGGAGACCCTCCAGGCTCCTGGCGCCCTGATCCCGAGGTGGCCGCCAAGGCCGGGACTCGTCACGCGTGCCCCGACCTTCCCACTTGGCCCGGGGCGGCGGGGGCAGGGGGCGCCGTGCGCAGCTTGACCGCCGCCATCCACCAGCAGCTGCTGCAGCCTCGCCTCCTCTTCAGACTCCGGGAGGACCGCGCGCCGCCCGGCCCCGATGACACGGTCCCCAGCGCCCAGGGAGAGGAGCTGTCCTCCCGGACCCGCGCGGGGCGGGGCTCCGAGGAGGGCGAGCCGGACGCCTCGGTCGCAGATGATGGGGGCAACAGCAGTGACCACGACTTCGAGATGGTGGATTTGAACGAGAAATTCGTCCTCGGCCACTTGCTCGTGCCCCCCTGCCAGCTCGGGGCCCGCGACGAGGCCGAAAAGCCGGCGCGGGCGGGCAGCCCTCATCGCTGGATGCACCTGATCCCCGGGGGCCGGCGGCAGCAGCGCCGGAGCCGCGACCTGGAGCAGCTGGAGGCGGAGGCCAAGGACGGGCGGAGCTCGCCCCTGGCTGCGGAGGAGCACCCCCCGCGCGGGGCTCGCGAGCACCTCCCCCCGTGGCGGCGCAAGAGGTTTCTGCGGGTGCCGGAGCGGGACTCGCCCAGCCACAGCTCGCCCGAGAGGGGCAGTGACTGCAGCCACAACAGCTCGGACCACGAGGACGGCTTCTCTGCAGGTAGGCGCACCCCTCGCGCATCCCGGGGGCTCCTGGTCCCTTCCTGCACCCCTTTCCGGCAAACCTCGTTGGTTCTGTTTAACCTTAGGCACTTGGGAAAAAGATAAAATTTATCTGTTTACCCTGAAACCACTTGTGGAACTGGAAAAAAAAAAAAAAAAAGATTGTGCAACATCATTTCGCCTTGGGCGAGTTTATGAAAATAAACAGGATGGCGATGGCAAGGGGTGATGGAATGGTGCTAGATGCGTGGATTGGCTAGACCATGGGAGGAATCTTTCACTTCAGGCCTCAACCTTTATGCTCTGATACTGTAACATCACGGCCCTCCCTCTCTCGAACTCATCCTCCACGGGTTGGTCAGATTCCTATCCACCACATGATAGTACCTTTCTCTGCACAAACTCCAGAGGCTCCCCATTTCCCCCACATTCCTTGATGTGAAAGTCTAAATTTCTCATTTAATTTTCTGAATTACCTGTCATCTTCTCCAGCCTGTATCGTGTGTTCTGGCCAAACTGAGACATCCTCTCACCCAGGGAAAGGTACATCATCCTCACTGCCCCCTCTCCCCCTCCCTTTGCTGGCTGCCCCCTTCCTAGATCTGTCAGCTTCCTAGGAGCCTGATTGGGAAGGAGAGGCCATAGAATCATAGTTTTCGAGCTGGCCTAGTGCCCAGAGATCATGTCTAATGCAATGTCTTCGTTTGACAAAGGAGAAAACGGAAGCTTGGAAAGATTAAGTGTTTGTTGAAGTGAGCTGAGACCTCCACTTGGGCTGTCAGTTGCCGTTGCCTTCTATTTGGAGGACAGCACCTAGTCCTAGCCAATCTTTGATTTTATTTAAAAAAAATTTTTTTTTAATGTTTATTTATTTTTGAGAGAGACAGAGACAGAATGCGAGTAGGTTAGGGGCAGAGAGAGAGGGAGACACAGAATCCGAAGCAGGCTCCAGGCTCCAAGCTGTCAGCACAGAGCCCAACCCGGGGCTCAAACTCACCAGCGGTGAGATCATGACCTGAGCCGAAGTCGGTCGCCCAACTGACTGAGCCACCCAGGCGCCCCTGTCCTAGCCAATCTTTGAATGCCCTTGTGGCAGTCAATAGGGTGCCTTGCACATAGTAAGCACTCAATAAATATTTATTATTTATGTATTGAGGGGCGCCTGGGTGGCTCAGTCGGTTGAGCGTCCCGACTTCAGCTCAGGTCACGATCTCGCGGTCCGTGAGTTCGAGCCCCGCGTCGGGCTCTGGGCTGATGGCTCGGAGCCTGGAGCCTGCTTCCGATTCTGTGTCTCCCTCTGTCTCTGCCCCTCCCCCATTCATGCTCTGTCGCTCTCTGTCTCAAAAATAAATAAACGTTAAAAAAAAAAAAAGAAAATTATTTATGTATTGAGTCTGGGTCTCTCAGCCACCCAGCTCCTCATAGGTCAGGGAGTGGTAATGGGGCTAAGGAGGAAAGGACGGATAGGGATGTGAGGTGGCCTGTGACTGCCCCTTTGCTGCCCCTGGAGCTGTCAGGGTCTCCTCAGCCACAGGGAAAGGATAAATTGATGTCTAGTTGGGTCAAGCTGTGACCAGGAACTTAAGATGCCTTCCTGCTCAGTGAAGGAGAGAAAGAAATCACTGGTGCTGGGATTGTTCCAAAATCTCCATTATTAGATCTTATCTGGGTGAGTTTGCATTTGAATGAAAAACTGTCCACTTTGCTAAAAGCACATTTGGAAGGTCCATCAAAGCATCAGTTGTGATCAATTACACTTATTCATTAGCAGAGATTGGCTGCTTCTCCCATAGGTAATGCTTTTGCTGCCCATGCTAGTAACATTTTTATGTGCCCCTTTAACGTAAGGGAAAAGTCTGAAGATTTTACTCTAGTGCCAAGTTCCAAATACCCAGTAGAGGCTACCCAAGTGCCCAGAGCTGCTTCAGAGCTGGCTCCAGTCCCATCTTCCCTGAAACCCACATCAATCACCCCTTCAGGTGTGCCCAATGCACTGGATTTTCTCCAGGAGTTATTTTTATTTCTGTGTGCTGTCTCCTCTCTCCTTAAGGGCATTCTAGCACACAGGGCATCTTGATACAGATTAGGAATTAGCATTTCTTCTGGCCTAATGAATTACAAAAGGTGCCCCCTCTGGGTGGACCAGTGACTAAAAGATTCTCTTTCCTCTGGATTGAAGACTCCAGCCGGAGGGCACACACTCTGGCACTTCAGGACTTCGGCTAGTGGTGCCTGGCTGGTGTTTCAGGCCCCATTCCAGGACCCCTCTGCAGGGCAAGCTGGTGGACGGAACCCCCTGGACAGCTGTGTATGGGGGCCCCTCCTCCCAAACCTCCCCAGTTGAGGAAGTGCCTGGGGCTGGACACATACACGCATGCCTGTACACGTATACGCACGTGTGCACAGTCACAAGCGTGTGCAGGAGGAAGAGCCTTCAGACAAACAGAGAGGCCCTAGAGTGGAGGGATTAAGGGCAGGGGTTTTCATGCGGTGGGTGACAGCCCACTGAAATCAGTGTCGTGGGGAATGAGAGCATCGAGAGGCCTTCCTTGTCCACCCTTGGCTGTCCTGGCTTTAGTTTTCCCTGTAGCACTCACCAAATTACCACTTCAGACGCTACGATTTTGCATGTTGACCTTTTTCACTCTCTCTCCAGTAAAAGGCAAGGTCCAAGAGGAGGAGGAGTTTTTAAAATTTAAATCCAAGTTAGTTAACATATAGTGTAATAATGGTTTCAGGAGTAGAATTTGGTGATTCATCACTTACATACAACACCCAGTGCTCCTCACAAGTGCCCTCCTTAATGCCCATCCCCCATTTAGGACATCCCCCACCCAACACCCCTCCAGCAGCCCTCAGTTTGTTCTCTGTATTTAAGAGTCTCTTATGGTTTGTCTCTCTCTCTCTCTCTCTCTGTTTTTATCTTATTTTTGTTTCCCTTCCCCTATATTCATCTGTTTTGTATCTTAAATTTCACGTATGAGTGAAATCATGTATTTTACCTTCCTCTGACTTATTTCACTTAGCATAATACTCTCTAGTTCTATCCACATTGTTGCGAATGGTAAGATTTCATTCTTTTTCATTGCCCACTAACATTCCATTGTATAGATGTACCACATCTTCTTTATGCATTTGTCAGTCAATGGACATTTGGGCTCTTTCCATACTTTGGCTATTGTTGATAGTGCTGCTATAAACAAAGGGGTGGATGTACTCCTTTGAATCAGCATTTTTGTATCCTTTGGATAAATTCCTAGTAGTGCAATTGCTGGGTTGTAGGGTAGTTCTATTATTAAGTTTTAGAGGAACCTCCATACTGTTTTCCAGAGTGGCCGCACCAGTTTGCATTCCTACCAGCAGGACAAAAGTGTGCCTCTTTCTCTGCATCCTTGAGGGCAAGGATTTTTATCTCTTTCATCCACTGACGTCAAGCCCCAAAGCCTAGAACAGTGTCTCACACATATTAGGTGTTCCATAAATATTTGTTGAATGATATAATTTTTTAATGGGATTGAAGAGAAGAGGAAACATGGGAGTGCATTGCACATGGTAATGGAGAGCATTATTCTGTTTTAAAACTTTGTTTCAGTTGTGTATAAATGTGTGAGTGTATATTGGGTCCTGATGTAGAAGGTATTTCTTGCCATGAATTGGACAAAAAGGTTTGAAAATACTGATAAAGACTATGGGCTTTGAAGCTAGACTACTTGTGTGAGCTTGGAAGAAGTTATTTGAATTTTCTGTGTCTCAGTTTCCACATCTGTGAAATGGGACTGATAAACACTGCTTATATCATACTGTTGATATGAGGAATAAATGGGATTTTGTTTCTAAAGGGCTTTGAACATGTCTTGACACATGGTAGGCACTCACAGTGTTGGCTAACCATGACTACAGGTCATTTTCTTTGAGATGCTTCAAAGATTCTCTCATTCCCAGATAGGAATCACAGATGGTTTGGTTTTCTGTGATGCATGTACTTTTCCTAGCAAGGCTCTGGCTCTTTCTAGAACCTTCCAAGAGCAGGGCAGGACCCAGGGCAGTGTCTTGCTCATGAAGCTCTCTTGCTGGACTGGCCCTCATGTTTCTCCTTCTCCACCAGCAGTTATGCCCATTATTTGTATTCTGAGATCCTTAATTGAAGTTCGGGTTTTATCAGGCCATTCAGTCTGGAGGTCTTAAGGAGACAGTGCCACATGAGAGTCAGAGAGGCAGAGATGCCCCTCTCCTTGGAAAAGGACCATTTTCTCTTAAATGAGAGGCAGATTCCCATACAAAGACACATATGGGTCTATTTCTACACATAGTAGCCAAACCAGAGTTTAAGTTAGAATGCCAGTTCTTTGAGTATATTCCTTTTAGCACCTTGTAGCCTGGGTTGGTGCTGAGGAAGACCAGGCCATGGTGACATGCATCAGGGTGGTGGTGTGGATGGGGTGAGGGCTGCAGAACTAGAATTACTCGTGTTGGGTCCAGTGTGCTCTGAAGACAGACCTGTGTGCCCCGACTCTGCCCGTCAGCAGTTGTGAGGCCATGGAGAAGCCGCCTTAGTCTCTATTAGCAATGACAAGGATAGCTAACACTTACTGAGGGCTTACTTTGTGCCAGTACCTATTGTAAGCATTTTAAATGTACTTACTCATCTGTGCCTCACAACAGCTTCATAAGACAGGCAGGATTATTATTTCCATTTTACATATGAGAATCATAAGGCTCAGAGAGCTTCAATAGCCCTGACTAAGGTCACTCAGCTTGTAAGTGACACTTGGGATTTGAATCTAAGCAGTCTGAGTCCCGAGTCCTTGCTTTCAAACAAACACCAAGCTATACTGCCTCAATAATAGCACCTACCTCTCAGGGTAGTTATGAAAATTAAATACAATAAGATATTTGAAGACTTTAGCAAAGCACCTGGCACACAGTGACCATTAAGTGCATACACATGTCGTGTACATTATTACTATTTCCTGTATCACGAAAATCCCCAGCAGACCCCATGGCGGGGGGTCCATCTGCTGCTGGGGTCGACCAACAGGGCTGCTGCCCACCCTTGGGGCTCCTGAGTGGAGTTGGCCTCACAGGTGAGCAGACCCCCTGCTGGATTTAGATCTCCTCTCTTCAGCTGGGCACTCTTGGGTGGACGCAACTGCGTGCCCACATGCAGAGCCATGGTATTTTCCCTTTTGGGTTGCCTTGCTTCTGTGCCATTCCTGCCACGGAGGTTGGGTGACATTTCCTTCTCGGGCTTATGCATCCCTTCCATAGCCTGTGGCATCCCCTGTACCACACGCGCACTCTTTGTGGACCAAAGCATACTCTTCTAGCAAAGCCCAAAGGTGGCTTTTCGGAGTCAGTCATCCTTTTGACTGGCAGAAACTATTCACCCGATATTCTGGTTGTAGTTCAGATGACAAAGCAAATATCATTAATATTTTAAATTGGCAGCATTTTCTCCTTGCACTAAACTTTGCCCGGTGGAGGGCAGGCAGTCTCTATTTGGCAGGCCCTTGAAATTCATTTATTTGTTCATCAATCTCTTCCAACCCAACGAGAGTTTATCAAGGTCTTACTTCATGCCAAGTCTATGTTAAGGGTCAAGACTGCAAAAGTCGGTGACCTGCTTTTAAGGTTCTCACTGACTCTTTGGCTCCAAGGGTAGAAACCATACATTTTTATTTATTTATTTTTTTTAATATTTATTTAAAAAAAATTTTTTTTTCAAAGTTTATTTATTTTTGGGACAGAGAGAGACAGAGCATGAACGGGGGAGGGGCAGAGAGAGAGGGAGACACAGAATCGGAAACAGGCTCCAGGCTCCGAGCCATCAGCCCAGAGCCTGACGCGGGGCTCGAACTCACGGACCGCAAGATCGTGACCTGGCTGAAGTCGGACGCTTAACCGACTGCGCCACCCAGGCGCCCTGAAACCATACATTTTTAGATAAAGAAACAGCTTTCCAGCAGAACTTGGTAAATCCTGAGGCACCTGGGTGGCTCAGTCCATTAAGCGTCGGACTTTGGCTCAGGTCATGATCTCACAGTTCGTAAGTTTGAGCCCGTGTTGGGCTCTGTGCTGACAGCTCAGCGCCTGGAGTCTGCTTTGGATTCTGTCTCTCTGTCTCTCTCCCTCCCTCACTCACACTCAGCCTCCCTCTCTCTCTCTCAAAAATAAATAAACATTAAAAAAAAAAAACTTTGTAAATCCTGAAATGAATGACTAAGGACTGGTCATCTGAATCTTAGTGACATTCAAGAGTCTAGAACAGGAAGAGATCTTACAGTAGGTCTATTCCTGCCCCCTCCAGACAGAGTCCTGGAGACCTAAAAGTAACCTCAAGGTCACACGCTCATGACCCTCAAGGCTGGACCTATGAGCCAAGACAAGGCTCTTTCCATTGTCCTATGGCCTTTTCTTTCCTAGAATTTTAAGCAGAGAACTCTAAAGACATAAGTTCTGTCAAAGTCATGGTAACAGGAGCAGTAGACAATCGCATTTAGCCTCACATCCATCTCAGCAGGTGAAGATTACTGCTGCCATTTTATAGGTAAAGTGCTGAGGCCAGGAGAGGTAAAGAGATTTACCCAGAGTCAAACATTTCGTGATGGAATCCGCCTTGAACTCAGTCTTACAAAAACAGCACTCTTTAACTTCCAGCACTTAGTGCTGTCCTGGGCCAGCTGTAGAATTCTGGCGTTCTGTACTTGGGAGGCCCTGCCATCAGATTCTGCCAGGCTGCCAAAGGAGACTTTTTATTTTTAATCTGCATGGGAAATACACTTCCTATTCGGTACTCATGTTACCTAGATCGTTGTAACTTGATGGGTTTTTTCCCCTTCCCGTGAGTGACTAATGAGATTTTTGCTCCAGGAAGAATTCCTTGTGTTCAGTGATGTGTCTGAATAACTTAATTCAAAGTGTTGAATTTTCAGCCTTAGCTGTGATAGAGTGATTTTTTTTTTTTCCATTCCCTGTTGCAGAGAGATATTAAAACACTATCTGAGACACATGAGCTGGTCGTTGGCTGTGATTCATTTGTAAGTGGAGTTGACATGGCTTCTCAAAGCTTGCTTCTCTCCACCATCACCCCACCCCCCACCATCTTAGCACTATCTACACCTCAGGAGCACTCTACCAGCCAGCCAGAGGGTGTGGGTGCGTTTGTTTAACGAGCCCTTCCTCCTCTACACATACATAGTAAATACAACCAAGACTCAAAACTTTTCTTTTCCTCTACTTGTTTTTCTTCTGGTTAAGAGACTATTCACAAAGCAGTTGGCTCTATACTTGGCCCTGGATCTTTATGTTTGAAAATCAGGATCTTGACGTATTTCCCCGGCTTTGAAACAATGGTACAAACACGTTCCCCATCTGAAAAATGGGTTTGATGTGAGCCAGCTTGCAGGGTTGTAAGACTTACATTGGATGAGTTACTGACTCTGTCTCAGCCTTGGATTCCTTGTCCGCCAAAAGTGGGTGATGGTGATTGGACTGTGTCATAGACTTGTGAAGTGTAAAGGGGGTAAGTGTGTGAAGAGTACCTAGCACAGGGCCAGGCACATAAGCATTTAATGAAGCTTAGATGGTGGTGTTGTCATTGTTCTAAGTCCAGGCCACAGCTCACATTCCTATCTCTTTGTGTAATGAAGTTCCCCAAGCCTCTTGTCTCTCCTTTCTTACTTCCTCCAGGTCACAGGTGTTTTGCTCCTTTGGAGGCAGATAAGCTTTCTTGTTCCTTTGTGGTCGCTGGTCCTTCCCCAGTTAATCCCTGTTGTCCCTGGCATCTATAAAACTGTCATCTGGCTTCTCTTTATTTCTTACTCTCTACTCACTTGCTTTCAGCTAATGCACATTCCTTCCAGTGTCTTTGTGGGCTCTGTCTGGCTTTTGAGATGCCCTTCACCCCCACTTAAACCCAGTCACAAAGCCAACCCTTCCTTCAAAGCCTGGCTTTTCTATGATATCTTGTGTTAGTTAAGATAGGGGTTTGCTGCATATGACAAAACCCCAAAAAGTAGCTTAAGCAAGATAGAGGTGTATTTCTCTTTCAAGTAAGAGAATGCCAGAAGTAAGCAGTCCAGGGAGAGTATGGTGACTACCATGATCATCAGGAATTTGGGCTTGTTTCTATATGTGCTTTTCTCTCTCAAGGTTGCCTCATGGTCCAAAATAGCTGCTGAAAATCCAGCCATCACACTCACATTTCAGATGAGAATTAGAAGAAAGGGAGGAAGGACTAAGTGGCAGCTGTTGGTCTGCCTTTTAAGGCACTTTCCTGGTAGCCTCTCCTAACAAATTCTGTTTAGATCTCATTAGCCACCTCTAGCTACAAGGAAGGCTGGGAGATGTAGTATTTTATCTGGGCATATGGCCACCTCAAATAAAGTAGGGTCTCTGTTATAAGAAAAAATGGAAGAATTGATATTGAGTAGGCAGCTAGCAGCCTCTGGCACAAGCCTTTTCCAACTACTCCAACCCATCTTGTGGTTCTTAGAGTGAGCCCCACACTCACACAGTTGTCTTATTATTGTGCCCTCTATTAATTCATTGACCCAACGAACAAATAATGACTGAACCACTGCTCTGTGCAAGGCACAATGCCTTTTCTGTGTTTACTGTGAAGTGTAGCTTTCAAACTCAGAGGTTAGCTGGCTCCTTGAGAGCAGGGATCATAGCTTATGCTTCTTTTTCTCCTTCACAATATCCTTCACAGGGCTGGGCACATGGCAGGTTCTTGATGAGTACTTGGTTAACTTTGGAATATCACAAGCGAGATGTTCAGTGAAAAAATAAATCCCCTGCCTTGGTACTGTGCTAGAAAATTACGGTTATATAAGGTTTGTTTTTGGCTCATTGTGGTTTTGAGGAGCCAGAGCGAGGAGATTGGGGCATGGGGCATGTCTAAACCTCAGGGCTGCGTTGTAGCCGCAATGGACTGGTCCAGGTATTGGGGCAGACTTGGCTGTTTTGGAAACCGGACTAGTTTGTATACCAAACCAGAATTATAAACAGAAATCTCTGTGCCCACCTTCCTTTACCACTGCTGCGTGTAGCTGTATTTATGCCACGCAAATCTCTCTCGCGGTTTCTGCACTGCTCCAGAGTAAATCTGCAGTCTTTCCGCAGGAGCGTGGGCTTCGGTTCGTGTTGCTGTCTTCTCGTTTGATCCTGGCTCTAGTCTGCCTGAGACAAGACTGTGTGAGGGAGCTTGCCTAGAGCTTATGTCATATCTTGTGGCTGCCGAGAAAATGATTGTTTTAAAAATGTTATTGGCACTTAGTAAAACAACTAGGATATACTTAGCAACTACTACCTGCAAGGCACTATGTTAAGTGTTTAACCTACACGGTCACATTAATATTCAGCACAGTCTCCTGTTCTTTACCTTCTGTAAGTACCACTCTTCTCATTTTGCAGATGAGGAAAGCCGAGGCTCTGACCAGTTAGCTATCAAGCCCAGGTTCCCTTAGGGCTAAGTGCTGGGGTTATTTTCTTCTCCTATTGAAAAAACTAATGACTTTTATGGAGAGATAATTCACATAGAATAAAACTCACCCCTTTGAAGTATGGAGTCACGGGTTGGTTTTTAGTATATTTGCAAAGTTGTGCAACCATCCCTCATATCTAATTCCAGACCATTTCCATCGGGGGGGGACTGTGTTTGGGTCCAGGCTTCTCCTCTGACCACACCATTTCCTTTTCTAACTCACCACATGCAACGATTTAAAATTGTTGCCAGGGGCACCTGGGTGGCTCATTCAGTTAAGTGTCTGACTTCGGCTCAGTTCGTCATCTCATGGTTTGTGGATTCGAGCCCTGCATCGTGCTCTCTGCTGTCAGCACGGAGCCTGCTTTGGATCCTCTCTGCCCTGCTCTCTCTGCCCCTCCCCTGCTTGCACTCTCTCTTTCAAAATAAATAAATAAACTTAAAAAAATTATAAAATAAAATAACTAGGTCAGGCACGCCTGGATGGCTCTGTTGGTTAAGTGTCTAATTCTTGATTTCAGCTCAGGTCATGATCTTGAGGTTCATGGGTTCAAGGCCCACATTGGACTCTGCACTGATAGTGTAGAGCCTGCTTGGGATTCTCTCTCTCCCTCTCTCTCTCTCCCCCTCCCCTGCTTGTGCTGTCTCTCTAAATAAATAAATAAATAAATAAATAAATAAATAAATAAATAAGCAAACATTAAAAATCTGTATGTATTAAAATAACTAGGGCAGGCTTGGGGGAAATATGCACAGGAAAGGACCATCTGCTTCTTCATTTGCTTCCCCATCATTGAGATGGTCCTGGTGCCCTTTTGAATTCCCCCTGGGCCACACCTCACCCCGTCAGTGCTTCCCAGACTTGGGGCAAGGGGGCAGAACATCCCAAACTTGAGTTCCATGAGCACCCCTCCTTCCTGCCTCGGGGTTGTGGTTGGTGTGGTGAGAGGCATCCTTGTTCTGACCTGTGTCTTATTTGCCTTGGTAGCCCCAGAGTGTCACAGTGCCCTGGCATATAGGAGCCACTCAAACAATTCATGAAGGTCCAGACCTTCATTTCAATGCCCCTGATCTAAACCAGTGCACTAACCAATTGTTCTGCCTCCAGCCTCACTCTTTCTGCTTCAGCCCCCAGCTATCTTCCACATTAAAGCCAAAGGGATCGCCCTAAATCTAATTATGCACCCCCTGCTTGCATTCTTCCGTGACTCTCTGCCACCCTCAAAGTAAATCTGAGCTTCTTAGATGCAAATGTGCCCAGCCATTTGTGATCCGGTCCACCCTCAGCTGTGTCCTCCCCCACCCACACATGCATATACTTCATGCTCTAGCAATCCTGAGTTGCTTGTAGTTTCCAAACATACCCTGCATCCTTATTCCTCTGCACGTGCGGCTCCCCTTCCCTGGAATGCCCTTTCCATATTTGTCCACATGACAAATTACTGTTCATCCTTCAGGTCTCAGCTAGGAGGTACTTCCTCTGTAAAGCCTCTCCTGCTTTCGTAGGTAGGCCCAAGAACTGGGTGTCAGGAGTGCGTTTGTCTGCAGGTAAGACAAAACTGTGCCACAATGACACTGTGATATGCAGAATAATGTCCCCCAAGGATGTCCATGTCCCAGTCCCTGGAACCTAGGAGTATGTTCTCTTACATGGCAAAAGGAACCTTGCAAATGTGATCAAATTAAGGACCTTGACATGGAGAGAGTCCAGGTGGGCCCAATGTAGTAACAAAGGTCCTCAAAGTGGAAGAAGGAGGTAGGAGAGGTTGGAGTGATACAAGATGATAAGGACTCAATCCACTGTTGCTGACTTTGAAGAGGAGGGAAGGGGACCTTGAGCCAAGCAGGATGAGCAGCCTCCAGAAGCTGGAAAAGGCAAGGAAATGAATTATCTTCTAGAGCCTCCAGAAAGGAACCCAGCCCCTGCCAACACCTTGACTTTAGCCCAGTGACAGGCCGTGTCAGACTTACCACCTATAGATGGTAAACTGGTGTTGTTTTAAGCCATGAAATTTGTAATCATTTGTTAACAGCAACAGAAACTAATACAATGACCTGACCAGATAGGGCTTTGTTTTCCTCCGATCCCAAGAACTCCCGAGGCAGGCTTTCCGGGATGGCTCAGCAGCACTCTCAGGGGCCCAGACTCTCCCTGTTATTTAGCAGAAAGGTATTTGTCCTCTTGCTTGTTGCCTCATAGTTAAAAAAAAAAAAAAAAATCTGCTGCATCACTAGATGTGTGCTCATGTTTCAGAGAGGGAGAAGGGTGCAAAGGACTGTATTGATCACACTGGCTGTCCCTTTAAAAAGCTCCCCCCACCAAACCCTACCTAGCAACTGCTGCTTTCATGCTATTGGCCCACACTATGTGGCCGTCATTAGCTGCAAGGAGGGCTGGAGGGGAGGTCAAGGATTTCAGCCCTTGAGCCTCTGTTGTAAAGAGTGTTAAAGAGAGGAGACTGTGATTGGCTCTTTGGAAAACCAGCCCAGTGTTAGCCACACAGTTCTTCCCTGCACTTTGCACATACACTCATTTGAGCAAATACAATATGGTTTAAATAGGTTTGCCTCTCTGTCTCCCCAACTGGATTCTAACCTCTTAAAGTGTATGTGTGTTAGAAATGGACCACTTTTAAAAATTCTAGTCTCCCTGCCCCTAGCACAGTGCTGGTGTATTATTGTATTTATTAAAGAAAAAAGAAGAAGAAGAATGTGCCTTTTCAAGTAAGAATTTTGTGGGATTTGGACTACCTGGGCACACTATTGGGATCTCTAAGCACTTAAAGACCTTTCACCTTTTTCTCTTCTCTTCCACTTTGCTTTTATATTCATCTCTTCCTCCCTCCCCCCTTTTTTGGGGGGGTCAGTAGGACCAATTAATAAGACATATTCTAGAGCCATTATTCTCAAGGGCTGTGGTGGGTTTTTCCTCCTGAAGCCATTTTCAAACTTCAAATGCCCCTGAGGAGATTTTGACGTGTGCCCTTCGGCTTACTACCATGTCTGCGGTAGGTAGGTAGGTAGGATTACATCCCTGGTTCCCTTGAAATTGGGTAGGAACCTTTGCCTAGTTCTAACCAGTGAGTTTGAATGGAAGTGATGCGTGCAACTTCTGGACCAGAGCATTTAATGCTGGTATGAGACCTTTTTCCTTCTTTGGTATTGCAATGTACAATGATTAAGCTGGTGACTGTTCAATCAGCCTGAGTCCTAGGGGGAGGGCAATACAGAACAGAGCTCCCAGTCAATCATTAATGGATGTGTACTAGAGTGAAAAAGAAACCATTGTTATTTTAAGCTATTACAATGTTTGGTGCTCGTTGTTACTGCAGGATCACTTAGTTTATCCTGACTGATACAAACACTTGGCTTATATTCATAAAGAAGAATGACTCTTTGGAGCTTCAGAAATCAATGTAATTTTCTGGGGTGCCTGGGTGGCTCAGTCGGTTAAGTGTCCAACTTTGGCTCATTTCATGGTTCATGGGTTCAAGCCCCGTGTCGGGCTCTGTGCTGACAGCTCAGAGCCTGCAGCCTGCTTCAGAATCTGTCTCCTGCTGTCTCTGCCCCTCCCCAGCTTGTGCTCTGTCTGTCTCTAAAATAAATAAACATTAAAAAAAATTAAAAAAATAAAAGAAATCAATGTAATTTCCTCAAAACCTTTAAGTTCCCAGGGCACTGGCTGGCTCAGTCAGTGGAGTATGTGATTCTTGATCTCAGGATCATGAGTCCAAGACCCATCTTGGGCATGGAGCCTACTTAGAAAAGAAAGAAAAGAAAGAAAGAAAGAAAGAAAGAAAGAAAGAAAGAAAGAAAGAAAGAAAGAAAGAAAGAGGAAGAAAGGAAAAGAAAAGAAAAAAGAAAAGACAGAAATGCAGGATGTCAAGCTTAACCCTAGACCTGTATTAAAAAAAAAAAAAAAAACAGGGGCTCCAGGGTGGCTTAGTCGATTAAACATCGCACTCGATTTTGGCTCAGGTCATGATCTCACAGTTTGTGAGTTTGAGCCCCCCCATCAGGCTCTGCACTGACAGTGTGGAGCCTGCTTAGGATTCTCTCTCTCTCCCTCTCTCTGCCTGTCCCCTGCATGTGCCCAATCCCTCCCTCTCTCTCTCTGTCTCTCTCTCAAACATAAATAAATAAAAACTTTAAAAAAGAAACAAAAAGAGATGAGACGTCTTTAAAAAAACAAAAAGGAGTGCCTGGGTGGCTCAGTTAAGCATCTGACTTTGGCTCAGGTTATGGTCTCATGGTTCCTGAGTTCAAGCCCCACATTAGTCTCTCTTTCTGCTATCAGCATGAAGCCAGCTTTGGAACCTCTGTCTTTCTCTCTCTGCCCCTTCTCCGATCACAGGCCCGCACACTCTCTTTCTCTCTCTCAAAACTAAATAAACATGCAAAAGGAAGCTCTAAAAAACCAAAGCTAACACACACAAAAAGCCCCTCTAAGTTCCCTTCTCACTGAGGCCAAGTGGTAACTATAGCTACTGTAGGTATATATATCAGAGGGTGGGGCTCAAAAATGTGAAAAATGGTGTTAGAAATGGCTAAATTGTTTCACCTTGTTTTATTCAGTGATTTCCTAGAAGGATTTTGTAGAACTCAATAGCAGATTATACTCATGGCTAAGATTTTTTACAGACGATACAGAGCAAAAGCGGCAAGAAAAATATATGTATCGACAGACTCCACAGAGGTCCAGCATAAGGCTTTGATGTCTTTCCTTGTCTGAGTCCATTTAGCAGTTCTCTCTCTCTCTCTCTCTCTCTCTCTCAAAGCAGACTACAAAGACATACATGGGCTATCTATTCCCAAGGAAGTCTGTTTGGGTCTGAGGTTAGAGACTATTATGAGGTGCTGGTCACACAGGCATACCCTGATAAACAACCACCCCTGGAAGCCAAAAATAAGAACCCCCAAAACGAAACCAAATGCATATTGGCAATACTGGTGTTTGTGCAAAAGGGCCAAACAAGCCATCACAGCATGGTCCATTGTTCCAGGTGCAAAATCATGAAATCACTGCCATAGTGGAAGGGATACTAGAATTAAAGACCATGGAAACCTATCTTGTCCACGATGTCATTGATCTGGTAGTATAGTAACTTTATTTGGAGGATAGAAGGCCTAAATGTTTGTCTGATTGCTCAGATCTCTGATTAATGTAATTTCCTTGGGGAATTTGCACAGTGAGGGTAACACTCAGAAAAGTTTCAGAAATGCAATGCAATTCTCCAAGATCTTTGTTTGTTAATTAGACTTTGGGAGCCATACTGGCAACCTCCTCACCACATACATATTATTTCAAGCCATAAAGAACAGATTTGTAAGCAAAAGTTTAAAATTATCAATCTGTATAGTCAGGACCACCTGACTATAATGAAATGGTTTTGCCAGGCTGACTGTTTATTAGAAGTATATATTACACACACAATTTATAGTCCGTGAGACTAAGTGTTATTATTCCCATTCCATACTAATAAGTCTAGAAATATTGAGTCACTTGCCCAAGTCACACAGCTAATAGGACAAAGCTAGGATTGGAACCTTAGCTCTTTCTGGGGCCAAAGTTACTCTAGTACAACCTGCTACTAACTCTATTTCTTTTTTTCTTTTTTTTTTTTTTTTTTAGTAAACTCTATACCCAACTTGAGGCTTGAATTCATAACCCTAAGATCAATAGTCGCATACTCTACCAACGGAGCCAGCCAGGCACCCCCACAGCCCACTAACTCTTTTTTTTTTTTTTTAATTTTTTTTTTTTCAACGTTTATTTGTTTTTGGGACAGAGAGAGACAGAGCATGAATGGGGGAGGGGCAGAGAGAGAGGGAGACACAGAATCGGAAACAGGCTCCAGGCTCTGAGCCATCAGCCCAGAGCCTGACGCGGGGCTCGAACTCACGGACCGCGAGATCGTGACCTGGCTGAAGTCGGACGCTTAACCGACTGCGCCACCCAGGCGCCCCACTAACTCTTAATCTCTCTAGGCCACATCTCTCACCTGGAAAATAAGGGGATTAGACTAGATGGTTTTCCAGGCCGAAACTTTATGAACACCAGTTAGATGAACTGCTACTCTGTACCAAGTAATGGTTAAGAGCCTGGCTTTGAATCGGAGAAGCCTGGGTTTGGATCTGGTCCGTAAGCCACTTGTTATTTTGTGCCCTTGACCAAGTTACTTCACCTTTCCATAAACCTATTTTCTTTTCTCTATAATGTAGATGAATATATCTCACCTGGTGTTGTAGAGATTAGATGAAATAATATACAGAAAATATGTGGCACAAGGCCTGGCATACAGTAAGCTCTGTGGAAATGACAGCAGCCACTGGTGTGGCGGTGAAGAGCATACTGTCTAGGACCGCACTGCCTGCATTCAAAGCCTCGCTCTGCCACTTACTGTTGTGCAGCCTTGAGCTAACTTAAATTTTTTCTGCCTCAGTTTCCATATCTGTAGATGGAAGGTGATCATGGTATGATAACGACACCAAAGTAAGCTGGTGTAAACATTAAATAACTTAATATGTGAAGCACCTGGAAAAGCACCTGACACACAGTATGCAGTGTGTGTTAACTGTAACGTGTGTTGGCCATATGCTTTGCTGAAATAGACAGCAAGGGTGGCAAATGGTCTGTGCCTCATCTTGTTGCCTGGGCATATCCTCAACTGAAACCCGAGGCTTCTGGAAATCCTGCAGTTTGAATAATCCAAGAGCTGGAGCAGTGGAGCCTCCAATTACGGAGTCTCACAGCTGCAGCCTGGGGAGGAAGGTGAGGCCTCAGGGCTGGCTAGCTGAGGTTGTGGTCCTATTATGGAGACAGCCCTGCTTTGTATGCAGCTGCCTTGCCTTCTGTTTGGCTGCATAATTGTGCCTTTTTGTTTTATTATAAAGCATCTTGAGGAATTCAGAGCCCTCTCCCGCTGACAGCAGTGAAAGCCACAAGAGTGTCAGTCTCTAATGAGCTTCTTCGGACGCTCTGATGGCTCTACCTAGGCTGTCAGGCAGGGAGCACACACACAGGCCCTCCCCAGTATCCACTGGCCCCCTTTGAGTGCAGGCCACCACTCCGGACTTCATTATGGGGCTCCCTGAACATCCCCAGGATCCCCCATGCTTGTCCTCATTGTCTCAGAAGGGGACAGAGTTGCTTCCTGAATGCTAGGCTTGGTGGTAACCTTTGTAGGCTGGCAGTGAGAAAACAGAAATTAATTATTCATATCAGTGGGCCTGAAGGAGCTCTTGTTTGCAGAGTTGACTCTCCTTCTGGCTACCAGACCCAGAATCCCCCAGGGCCTTTGTGCAAGCAGAAGACTGCAGGGTCCTAGGAGACAGCTGCCCGAAAAGCAGGGGAGGCAGGTAGCCGGCCCTGGGCTACACGCAGTCTGCTGCTGCACTTTGTTTGGGCTGCAGAGGGTTAAAACAAAATGGGAACAATTTAAAATCTGGAAATGGTACATAAAAATCTGGATTTCTGGCTTTTCCTGAGAGATGGGAAGATCTGCGGTACATGTGGAAATCATCAGGCGATGAGCTGACCCATTCAGACGGGGCATGGTTTCACTAACTGCTTCAGCCCTGGGCTGGCCCCGTTTTCTGTTCACGTCATGCAGGGTGTATGTGTAGTGTGGTGAACAAGCAAGACTCTGGAGCTGGGCTGCCCGGCCTTGCAGCCTGCCTCTGCTACTTACTAGCTGCATAACCTTAAGCAAATTACTTAACTCCGGTGGGCCCCAGTTTCCTCCTCTGCAGAATGGGGGTTATATTAATAGCGTGCCTAACAAATTTGTGAGAAGTGAGTGAGTTTGTATAAGTGCTTAGAGCTGCCTGTCGCATTCCAAGTGCTGCTTAGGTGTTAATTACACTAGTATTACACTCCTTGCCTGGTGTCTTAGGCATTTGAGTTTACAATCCGTGTGTAAAAGAGTTTTTCCATAGAAGAAAAAAAGGTATTTCTTTCCTAGTGTGCATCCTCAACTCCCTAATAAGCCTTTACTCCCTCCTCCATCCCCTCATCCGAGCACCTTGGAATATAACCATCAGAGTAGTGCTACCCTCTGTAACAAACCAACTCCAACATGTCAGTGGTTAGGGTGAAGTTTCTTCTGGTTCCCATGACAGTGGATGTAAGTGTTTCCGATGGGCAGGTTTGCTTCCTGTGGTCACTCAGAACCCAGGCTCCAGTGCCCTGGTGTGTCGGCCCTCCTCCAGGTCCTGTAGTTCTCTGCTTCCAGAGGGCACTGGGCAAACAAGAGAGTGAAGACACATGTACTTCTTAATTCCTCTTAGCCCAGAAGTGATACCCATTTCTTTTGCTCACATTGCATTGGCAAAGACCAGGCCCGTGTCCCCTCTTAGATGTAGGGGTCCTGGCGAGTGAACCCCCCACCTGGCAGCTTCTTCCCAGTAACAGCTGTGCTCTGGGGAAGGGGCTGGGGCAGAAATCTTTGGGGGACCCTCAGCTGTCCTTGCCACCACAGTCATATTAAAGAAGCCTCCAAATCAACATCTCCCTGGGTTTATTTTCTGGTTGCTACTTTTAGCTTGTGAAACATTCCCAAGGTTGATCACCTTGTCTTTGGTTTTTGTCCGGTTTACTGGGGGGAGAAGGAGGGAAACAACCTTTTTATTTTTAATTTCATTCTTCAAGTTCGTAGAGACCATAAAAGCATTGATTTAGGATATCAAAATTAGATTTGGGCAACAGTATTTCATCTGAGTTACTTATTTGGACAGAAATACAACTCAGTTATTGTGCTTATATATACATTGAGATAGCTGCCAACTTAGAAGAAAGAAGAAATATCAGAAGAAAAATTCTGATTTGCAATCAGAATTTTTTTTTAAAGATTCCTTTTTTTAAAATTTTTTAAATGTTTATTTATTTTTGAGACAGAGAGAGACAGAGCATGAATGGGGGAGGGTGAGAGAGAGAGGGAGACACAGAATCTGAAGCAGACTCCAGGCTCTGAGCTGTCAGCACAGAGCCCGACACGGGGCTCGAACTCACGGACCGCGAGATCATGAGCTGAGCCGAAGTCGGACGCTCAACCGACTGAGCCACCCAGGTGCCCCTGCAATCAGAATTTTTATATGCAAACCTTAGGTCTCTCCTTTCTTCTTCCTTTATTTTTTTTTCAACGTTTATTTATTTTTGAGAGACAGAGAGAGACAGAACATGAGGGAGGGGCAGAGGGAGAGGGAGACACAGAATCAGAAGCAGGCTCCAGGCTCTGAGCTGTCAGCAGCACAGAGCCCGATGCAGGGCTCGAACCCACAAACCGTGAGATCATGACCTGAGCTGAAGTCGGATGCTTAACCAACTGAGCCACCCAGGCACCCCTCTTCTTCCTTTATATTGGGCTAAAGTAGGTAATTTAAACTTGTTAAGTCAGTTACTCATGGAGAAGATATATGTGTATTTATAATACAATCAAATGTATGTATCATAAATTTTAAAAATTGATGAAAGCCAAAATACATTTTTAGGAGGGACCCTATACAGGCTAATCTTTAGGATTAAGAAAAGAAGAAACGAAAAGAAGTCGTATACAGCATTTCACATCTTTTCAAAATAGAAAGTGTCTCACGCTGCTTTTTTTTAACCAGTTCGTTTCTTTGGAACCACAGAGCTTGTCATCCTTGAAGAAGTGAGATCACCGTGGGGTTAAGACACTGTCTTTGCTACAGTTTGCACACCGTTTCTGAAAAGCCCGCACAGAACTTTTATGACTTAGGACAGTGACTTCAGTGCCCTTAATTCAGACTTATTTAGTTTGTTCTTGGCTTCCAAATTGCCTGACAGTTTTCTTCTGTCCCTGCACATCAGTCTTTCTGTGAATCAATCGCAGGCAGAGGATGGAAAGAAAACACAGAATCTGCAGTTTCTTGTCTGACCACTTCCCAGGCTGACCTGGCTCCCACCGGAGCACACTGCAAAAGCGAGAGGTTTTAGAAGCTGAAAGGTGGAACTAGCCTACTCTCTTTCTTGGTCCCTGGGCGAGAGCTTGTTTAATGTCATACCTCAAAGATAGATCTGTGTTAGAACAAATGCTGGATCTCCCCTTGTGGTCAGATGAGCTGGCTCTTACGGATTCTTTATGGCTCCATTCAAGGATTTGCTGGGGAATGTCACACTCCTTTAGCTGATTAGCAAAAGGGTGAAAAATACTCTAGAATCCAAATCTGTCATCCCAGCCATGGCTCCTCCCCCTGCCCTTGTCTTTGTGTCTGAATTTAACACTCTTTCATTCTGCCTCTTATTATGGTAATTTCAGTGTTACCCCCACTTCACAGGGCTTGCTGAAGGCAGGGACTGACTTATGGTGATCAAGGGTGCAGACCCTTGAGCCACATTTACTGGTTGTGAGGACTTTAAAAAGTCATTTCACCTCTCTGTGCCTCAGTTTTCTCATCTGTAAAATGGACGTGTCAATAGCATATACCTCCTGGAGTGTTGTAAGAATTGAATGAAGTAATCCATGGTAAGTACTCAGCCTGATGTATAGTGAGCACTCAGTAAATAATAACTCATATTATTATTTACCCTCTGTTTTCCCACCATCTGCCATAGAGCCTTATGTGTCCTACCTGCTTGACAGATGTTTATCCACTAACCCAAAAGAATGATTGAGAAAATTACTAAACTATTATTCTTCTACTTTTAGAGTAATCTAAATAAGGAACTGATTGCAAGTCAGAATCTTCTGCAGGAGCACTGTAAAAATGACAAATTCCTGGGGCGCCTGGGTGGCTCAGTCGGTTGAGCATCTACCTCTTGATTTCGGCTCAGGTCATGACCTCAAGGTTGTGGGATTGAGCCCCCCACTGGACTCCGTGCTAATAGCCAAGAGCTTGCTTGGGATTCTCTCTCCTCTCTCTCTCTCTGTTCCTCTTCTGCTCATGCTCTCTGTCTCTGTCTCTCTCTCTCAAAATAAATAAATAAACGTTATATAAAAAAAAAAAAAAAGACAGACTCTTGGTGCCTAGACCCACTGAAGTGGCATCCCAGTGGGTCTGGGCACAACCTGGCGTCTATATTTTTAACGTGTTGTGGGAATTCTTTTTTTTTTTTTTTCAAGTGTATTTATTTATTTTGAGAAAGAGAGAAAGAGAGAGAGCACACCAGGGGCAGACAGAGAAGGAGAGAGAAATTCCCAGGAAGGCTCCACACTGTCAGTGCAGAGCCCAATGCGGGGTTGATCTCACGAGCCATGAGATCATGACCTGAGCCCAAATCAAGAGTTGACTTGAGCCCCTGTAGAGATTTTATTTTTAAGTAAGTTCTATACCCAGTGTGGGGCTGGAACCCACAACCCTGAGATCAAGAGTTGAACACACTCCACCACCAACTGAGTCAGCCAGGCACCCCTCAGCCAGGCACGTTTATAGTTTGTTATCAAAAAGGAAATTTTAGGGGCGCCTGGGTGGCCCAGTTGGTTAAGCGTCCGACTTCGGCTCAGGTCACGATCTCGTGGTCTGTGAGTTCGAGCCCCACATCAGGCTCTGTGCTGACAGCTCAGAGCCTGGAGCCTGCTTCGATTCTTTGTCTCCCCCTCTCTCTCTCTGCCCCTCCCCCACTCATGCTCTGTCTCTCTCTGTCAAAAATAAATAAATATTTAAAAAAAAGGAAATTTTATTGCAATTGCCATCAAATATGGAAAACAGGATCAGGCTATGTACATCACATCCCATTTTTTTTTCTTTCCAAAACTTTTTGTGGTAAAATATACGTAACATAAAGTTTATCACCTTAACCATTTTTAAGTGTGTACACTTCAAGGGTATGAAATACATTTATAATATGGTACCAGCCGTCACCACCATCATCCCCAGAATTCTTTTCGTCTTGCAAAACTGAAACTCTCTACCCATGAAACAATACTTCCCCTCCCCCACTGCCCCATAGTCTCCACCATCCCACTTTCGGTCTCTATGAATTTGATTACTTTGTAAGTACCTCGCGTAACTGGGATTGGGCAGCGTTTGTCTTTTTGTGACTGGCATCTTTCACTTAGCATAATGTCCTCAAGTTCCATCCCTGCGGTAGCATGTGTCAGAATTTCCTTCATTTTACAGGCTGAATAATATTCCATGGTATGTCTATACCACATTTTGCTGATCCATTCATCTATCGATGGACACTTGGGTTGCTTCCGCATTTTAGCTATTGTGAATAATGCTGGTGTAAACTCGGTGTACAAATATCTTTTTCAGACCCTGCTTTCAACTCTTTTGGGTAAATGCCCAGAAGGGGCATTGCTGGAACATGTCTGGGGAGGCCCTTTCCGCCCATACAGCCCCAAACCTTGATGCTAAAAAGGAAGCCATAAAAAAGTTCCCAGTTTGCTTAAGAACTTTAGGTGCTTCCAAGGAAAATGTGAAGGGAAAAGCCCTTTTGAGTCTGTGTGTGAGTAGATAAGGAGTTGCCAGACAGTTGATAAAGTAATCCATTTGTGTTCGGAGCCAGCAAACAGTCAGAAGGAGGAAGCCGCCTAGGGTGACCTTTGGCCTGAGAGTAAACACAGCATCAGCAAGCTGAGTGACACTTGGACCATGGTACAGAGAAGTCCATTGTGATCTGCTGTTTCAAAACACTTGGCTGGTTGTGGTTTGAATCATGTAGGTCACCCTCTGGCTGCCCCCAGACAGCGATCTCGTGGTGTTTGAAGGTGTCGGGTTCTCTCCTGCATTCATTCCCCCTGCTGAGCTTTGGGGAAGGAGGGCAGTGGGGTGGGGTCACATCTTTCCACCCAGGGCACAAGTGACAGCCCCAGAGTCCCAGCACAGGCTGAGCCACTGCCTCTCTGAGTTTCCTTACTTTCTGCCTCTACTCTCTCCCTCTCTCAAAGGGGTCAGCCTTTGCTAACTTAGAGGTAGGTGGTGTGAAACACCTGTGTGTGTATTTTCTTTGGGAGCAGAGATTAAGACAAGCACTTCACTGCAATTTTATAAATTTGCTGAGTTTATAAATAGTTCGGCAAACCCGCTGGACTTTAATAAATGGAACTTTTTCTGGTATTTTAAAAAGTCACTGGATGGCATGGAGTACTTATAACCTCCAAACTCATCAATGAGAAAGGTCAACAAATACCTTTACAATAATTCTCAATGTTTATGGAGTATCTAAATTTCTAAGTATTGGAGGGTTAAAAGAGAAGGATTTGGACAATAAAACATCATTCACTTCAAAGCATGTTGCAGAGAGTAAAAGCATGTATGTCTGATTTTATGACCATGGGAGATCATTTCTGGGCTACCATAAACTCCCCTCCAGGAGAAAGGGATGCAGTCACCATTAAAACAACTTCATTGACACCTGAATTGTGCCAAACAGTACGTCACAGGAAAGGGCTCAAACCTCTGCTTTAAGAGAATCTGGTGTCACTGTGGGACCAGGCTAGCAAACAGGTTTTCACTGCATGAATGTGAATATAATAGAGACCCATGCCAAGGGCTTGCCACCTTTAACTGCCTCCCAAGGCACAAAGAAGGTCTGTATAAAACTGTTGGTAACCACTGTGTTCAACTACCACATCTTTGCAGGCTGACCAATGGTTACAAAAGCAATAGCAACTGCTTCACAATCTTGAGGACGCATCCTTTGACATTTTTCTTTGTTTCTCCAGTGCCCACAAGCCTACCAGCAGAAATCGCAGGCAGCTCCCCCTTGTCGCTGTCCCTTAGAGTCAAAGAGGGAGCAGTGGTCGTCAGTGCCACCACACTCAACGCGGTAAAGAACTCGAGCCTCATTAGGAGTAAAGATTGCTCACTGTGCAGGCCAACAGAAAACATGCAAGTCATGTGGGAACGCATTGATCGAGACCCAGTGCAGCTTGCTGTTGGTCTGGAGACAGGAAAATGCTAAGACTGGCCAAGGGCACCTGCTCCTGATACCCTGTGCCTTTGGGTCACAGACAGAGCTGCTTCCCATGTGTCCCTTTGTCCAGGAAGGCCGAAAGGACAGGATCTAGGATCACCACTATTTCCTTTCCCCAGGGGACCCATCGTGGGGGGTGGAGGGAGGGTCTGGGAAACTTCTCTTTAAAAAAAAATTTTTTTTAATGTTTATTTATTTTTGACAGAGAGAGAGAGACAGAGCATGAGCAGGGGAGGGGCAGAGAGAGAGGGAGACACAGGATCTGAAGCAGGCTCCAGGCTCCAGCTGTCAGCACAGAGCCTGATGTGGGGCTCAAACTCACAGACCGCAAGATCATGACCTGAGCCGAAGTCGGACGCTCAACCGACTGAGCCACCCAGGTGACCTTGGAAAACTTCTCTTTTTAAACCCTTAGAACTCAGTGGGTCTTCTTACACCATCTTTCCTAGACTGCAGCAAGGAGGCCGCCTCTGATGTAAGTGGTTCCAAAGTGGTTGACTTACGACAGAATGCCCGAGGAATTATAAGGTTATAAGGTCTGTGATTCCAAGAGCATTTGGGGGAGGGCATTTCTCTTTTCTAGAGAAAAGAGAAAGGGGACAAATCTAATCTCATCCCTGGAAGGATGTCCCAATTTCTTGCTATTCCACACAACACTACGATTAAATCCATGTACACAATGAAAAACCATGTACATAACCCATGTGTGCATATGTGTGAGTATTTCTCTAGAGAAGACCTAGACATGGACTTGCAAAGTTGAAAACCATGTGCATTTTAAATATTAATATCAAATTGTCCTCCAAAAATGTTCCAGCTTATACTCTCCCCACACTTTTTGAGACAACCTGTTCACTCTCTCGCCAACATTTGTTACTATTTTTCATTTGTGCCAGTCAATCTAATGGATAAAAACATATCTCAATGTACATATGACCCCAATTACTAATAAGGATACAGTATCTTTTCTTATATTCTTTGGTGACTCCTATTTCCTCTTCTTTGTGATATTCTTTGCCCAATTTTTAAGATTTAATGTGAATACATTTAACCATTTACCACTGAGTAGTATGCTAATCATAGATTTACTTTTAAGTTAAGGAAATTTGCTGTTATTTCTTTTCTTTTCTTTTCTTTTTTTTTTTTTTTTTTTTTTTTTTTGACTACTCTGAATTGTTTATCAGGTAAGAATTTTACAAACATTACTTATATTAGCGGTGGGTGATGTTGAAGCCGGAGAGTATTGTGTCTTCTGCAAACTGCATGGCAAGAACCACCAGTATCGTGGTAGAACTTGGGACCCTTTCCAAGGCCATGGCTCTTGCAGCCTGCAGATGTCAGCCCTTGCATCTCCCTGTGCTGGTGAACTAGTTTGGTGACCCACTGGGTGTCAGGATTTCTTTCAATAGCTTTATGGAATGGATCAATGAGGGTAACCTCAAAGAATTTGTATGTGGATACTTCACCAACCCAGTGAGAATTTTAGGACTCTCAGAGCCCCTGCTGTTCTTTTTATTTCTAGTTTCTGGGAGTATTTTTTCTGTTTGTTTGTTTTTGTTTTTCTGAGCAGAAATGAGTGTTAACATTTGGCAAATGGTTTTCTCAAATATGTTAAGATGATCATACACTTTTTTCTTCCTTAATCTATTAATATGGTGAATTACACAAATAGATTTCCTAATGTTGAACTAGGTATATATTCCTGGGATGAAATCCTATTTGGTTTGATATACAGAATCTGATATACAGGTTCAGTGGTGCACTAAACAACTTATTCACACAACAGCAAGTTGTGCAGTGCACAACCTGCACAACCAAGCATAGTGCCTCTGAGACATACTTATTTTTTAAAAAACATTGTTAGGGGCGCCTGGGTGGCTCAGTCAGTTAAGTGTCCAACTCTTGATTTTGGCTCAGTTCATGATCTCACCAGGTTTTTGAGTTTAAGCTCCGAGAGGGTCTCTGTACTGACAGGATGGAGCTTGCCTGAGATTCTCTCTCTCCCTCTCTTTGCCACTGTCCTGCTCATGAGGGCAAAGGTGCTGTCTCTCTTTCAAAATAAATAAATAAACTTAAAAAAATAATAAAATCATTGCTAGATTCAATATGCTATTTGAAAATTAAGATCATTTGCATTTATGGCATAGGAAATATTGATCTATAGTTTTCTCTCTTTTGCTGTCCTTATCCAGTTTTAGTGTCAGAGTTATGGTAGTATCATGAAATTAGTTGGGTAGCTTTCCATCTGTTTCAGTGACATGGAACAGTTCATATAACATGGGCATTTTCTGTTTGTAAAGATTTAGATGTCCTTACCTTTAGAGCCAACAGAATCTCATATCCAGATCTTTGCCTACTTGTCCATTTTCTTAAGGGTTAATAATTTGTTCCGTTTTCCTCTCAAACCAATATTTGGACTTATTTTTCCTGGAAAATCAATCATTTCAAACTTCAGATCAAGTTCATGCTGTGACTTCATGCTTTAAGCTTTTCCCTCTGCTCTAAACAAAGCCATGATAGATAAAACTTTTTCTCTAATTAAAAAGGTATAGCTGTGCTTAAAAATAAGATCTACATCTCTATGAACCAGAAATGGAATAAAAGCCACTGTGTGAAAAAGGCAGCTGGGCTCTGGGTTTTGGGGAAGAGAGGATGGGACAGAAGGGACTTCTGGGTGCTAAACCACCTGGGCACTCCTCCTACTTCCTCTCTGCTAGAGTCCCAGAGAGCCGTCTGTCCCTAGGTGCCCTCCTCCTCCAGGATCTACTTCTTTCCTGCACCCCACCCTACCCACTGTTTTGGTAGCAGTCCTCTCCTGGGTATGTTGTTGCCTGTGGTCTCTTCTTTCAACCTGATACCCCTATCCCCTCTTTCAGGGATTACCTAGAATTCATGGTCTTCAGAGTACCCTGTGTTAGGGTATCCTGTTACAGGTTTTGTGTTAATACATGATTTAGATCATGTCTAGAGATTTGGGTTAAGAGGGAGAGGCATATGACAAGTTTATTAAAATGGTGTAAAACAAACAAAAAAACCCTCTACGTGTTCAATCTTCCACCTTGAAACAGAAGCCCCAAAGGAAAATTAAGTTAGAATTAAGATCTCAGTTTTATTTTATTTTTTTAATTCTTTTTTTAAAGTTTATTAATTTTTGAGAGAGACAGAGCACAAGCAGGGGTGGGACAGAGAGAGAGGGAGATACAGAATCTTGAAGCAAGCTCCAGGCTCTGAGCTGTCAGCACAGAGCCCAATGCAGGGCTTGAACTCACAAACCGTGAGATCATGGCCTGAGCCAAAGTCAGACGATTAATGGACTGAGCCACCCAGGCCCCCCCAGATCTCAGTTTTAAAAATTAACATGAGTACATACCATGAATCAGTCCTTGTATTATGAATAAACATTTTTAATATAAAGATGAAAATAGTACTGAAGTCTTTGTAATAAAACATATCAGTTCTAGTCACCTATTCCCACCACTTACACTCCTCTCTCCAGAAAAATCCTGCAGTGAACAGTTTGTTGTATTTCTAGTCCTTTTATGGCACACACACAAGTATTCATATCTAATTTGTTCATTGTTTCATTTGTTCTCACAGCCATAAGAGGTTAGTATTATTAATCCATTTTATGGATGACAAAACCAAGGCCTAAGAAAGTTGGGTAATGTGCCAAGGGATCCACAGCTAATTAGTTTGAAGCCATGTTTCTTATTTTGAAAAGGGCCAGTGCCTCTTTTTCAGGAGACAGAGGAGCGCCTGGGTAGCTTAGTCGGTAAAGCATCTGATGTCTGATTCTTGATTTCGGCTCAGGTTATGATCTCACCTTTGGTGAGTTTGAGCCCCAAGGCAGGCTCTGTGCTGACAGTGTGGAGCCTGCTTGGGATCCTCTCTCTCTCGGCCCCTCCCCTGCTTAATTACTCTCTCAAAATAAATAAACTCAGAGAGAGAGAGAGAGAGAGAGAGAGAGAGAGAGAGAGAGAGATGGAGGCACCAGTCTTAAGAAAAATAAATGAATGAGCCTTGCCCACTGGTGTATTTCTTACAAACCCAAAATGGTCTGAAGGAGTCTAAAGGACACTAGGGTCTTCCACTTGGCTACATTCTCCTTTAGCAGTTGTACTTTTGGAGACCTGAGTAAGCAAACCCTTGCCTGATAATTTGAATTTCAGGTAACCCTCATCTGGATTTCAGATCTTCCATTTTTGCTAGGACGTTTTAAACCCTGTGAAAAGACATCGTTGAAGCGCTTCCAAGGAATGTTTTCAGATGCTAGGGACTGTAGTAGTTCCCCCAAGTGCCCCTGGGGGAAATCCTGGAGACCCTGACCGTGGCTCCTACCAGTAAGAGCTGGGGGAGACACCAAGAGGAAGTAGGCTGTCCTGCCGCCTAGGACAGGTGCGCCTGTGCTTTCCCGCTCTTTCCCCTTCTGCTCCTGGGATTTCCCCAGTGGATCTGACACCGAGGCCAGGAAACGGAAACTCTTTGATCTGTTTGTTTTAAAGCCTGAATAAAAGGTTGGCGCTGGTTCCTCCCGCTTTAGCCAGTGCCTCCTGGAATGTCCACCGCTTACGTCTAGTTGTTTGGCTGCAGCGTGGCCAGACCAACACACATGCCGCACCCCCTGGCCGGTCCCTTCCCACCACAGCAGGGAGAGCCTGGGCCTCCTTTCACCCCGCAAGGTGCTGAGGGTATGTAGGCAGATCCCCGGAGGGTTTCGGCATCTGCCTCCGAGCGCGAGTCAGAGAAACAAGGCCCCATCCCTGAATACATTTGCATCACAATAACTGCGTAAACCGCAGAAACCGAGGCCGCCTACCCTGCCGGGGTCCTCGAGCGTCGGGCAGCCACCCGACTTCTGATTTGATGTCGGATTAATCACGCGTGCAGGTGGAGGCAACTCTGGTTGGCAACAAGGCTTAGCCGCGGTGCTCCGTTTCAAATTTAAATGCTGCTGCGTCCTGTCACGTGACCAGGAGCCCGCGGCCCCGCCCCCATCTGGCCCCGCCCCCCAGGAGCTGTCCGGGAGCCCCGCTGGGGTCAGAGGCCCCATCCAAGAGGGCCTCCCCAGGACGTGCTTCTCACACAGGCTTATGCTGGAACTAGTAGAGGACTTAGTAGGGAGAGCTGAATTTACTATTTCTGCAGGCGTCTGGAGCCTCCTCGTGTAAATAAGAGGGCCATTTGTCTTCAAACCAGTGTTTCCAGCCCCAGTGTTTCAAACCCTAAACCTAGCAGGCTTTCATCAAGGGTCTGTGGATTAGGAATAGATGATGATGAATCATCTTCCCTTTCCTAGCAGGATCATCAAATTTCATGCAACATTTACCAAGAGCTAATATATGAAAACATGAAAAGAGTGTTATACACTCTGGTGGGCACACCATAGCCCGAGGTCCTTCAGAAGAGGGTTGGGAAGTTGGGTTCTTCGTCCACAGGGGAAATGCCCTTAAATGTGATCTCATCATTTATGTGTGTGTGTGTGTGGGGGGGGGATTCATATATACTAATTTCTAAGAAAATTTTTTTCTTAGTCCACCATTCTGATTTAGTGTTTACTCTAGATAATCCAAGGTTTACAATTTTAACATTTTAACATAAAATTACCCATATATCTTTTTTTTCTATGAGCACACTTAGACACTTCAGACCCATTTCCCTTTTGCCCAAGGCGGGTGCTTTATACTTGGAGTCTTGGAGAAAATTCTGTTCCTCAAGAAAGTCTATACTGAACTGACTTTTTCAGTTTCCGTTATCCTGGAAGCCTTTCAAAGACCTTTACCAGTCTAGAAACTCCCAGGCTCTCGTAGGCCTGACAGCCCTGACTTTAAGGTGAAGGGATTATATTTTTCTAGATGGATCTTCTTTTTCTTGCTCTAGCAGCTATGGAATAGCAAAGTATGGAGGATACACACTTCTAATAGGGATTAGGGTTGCTCTGACTGTTTTAAAAATGCTAATGAGTTAACTGCAATAAAGATGAGACACCTACAGAAAACAAAGGGTGTGGTTTGGCTTTGGTAACCTCAGCACATCTCACAGTATCTCTTCACTGGGTTTGCTGTAACCTTTGCGGGGGTTGGGAGCTGTTTCACTTTTTGCCTTGTTTTGGCCCTCCAGAGAGTGGTGTGTGTGCGCCCACAAAGCTCAAGCAGCATAATGATGTTAGTTAACGTTGCTGAGTGTGTAGCAAGCATGGAGCAGGCACCATGGAGGGTGTCTTACATCTGTTATCCCATTTCAACCGTCTCAGATGAGGCAGTTACCATGACTATCCTCATTTCACAATGAAAGAAACCAAGGTCCAGAGAGATTGAATTATGGGCACCAGGTCTTAAACCCAGGTCTTTTCTGTCTCTGGAACCCACATCCTGACCATTAAACTCTGCATCCGGAATTGCAGCAGCCCAGAAACTGGCCCCGTGACGCTATTGCTGATGTGATTGGTTTTGGATGGTCCTGCAACATGCTGGGTGCTTTTAGCAGCAGTGTTCTGGGGGAATTAGCAGGTGTCCCCACCCTCCTCCTGCACCTGGAATGGGAAGGTGGGCTAACCCAGCCCAAGAAGAGCCACTCTTGTGTGGGCAGTTCTGCTTTTGTAAAGTAATTGTCAGCTTCTCTCTTGGCCGGCAGGCCTTTGGACTCCTGAGCCAGGAAACAGGAACCTTTTGACAAGATTGGCTAAATTAATGTCTGGCCCAAGCCATGGCATTCTCCTCTAGGCTATCAACTCTTCAGTACCATGCCCCACGGATAGGGTGTCCTCCTGGGAAGCATGCCTCAGCCCCATTGAGTATACAGGGGAATTCACCTGGGCATTGTCCCATGTCATCAGCTGTGGGGACCAGGACTGCTGCCTTGGAGTTTCACTGATTTCATCTTGGCAGTTGTGGGGGCTTCTAAAGTCAGAAATGCTTATGAAGACTGTGGCCACTGGGAGGTTTGTTGAAAATAGGACGGCCATCTCTCCCTGTTCCTTCCCCGAGCTTCCCAGTCAGAGTGCCTAGAATGTGTTGAAGGTGTGAGGAGATACTGATTGTTTCCATCTCTGCTTGCCCCAGCAGCATGCTGTGCAGACACGGCATCTCTTGCCTGCGGCATGATGTGAAAAAATTTGATAAAGCACGTCTCTCCCCTGTTCTCCTGAGATTAGAATAGCAAACCAACCTCCATTTACTTTGTCCCTGTCACAGGTTGGGGTTTGGGTGGTGAATTCAAACCTCTCTTTGTCTTTACAGGAACCTCTGTTCCTGCACCTCCCTCCCTCCCCTCCTCCTCCTCAGTTTCCACCCTGGCCAATCCTAAAACTTCCTTCTAATCTCAAAGCTGTGGCCCAGCTCCATGGAAGAAAGAGTCCCCAGGTGCTATCAGGAGCAGTTCTCAGATTCCTACTGAGGACACTACAGATGAGACTATGTTTCTAGTATCCTTGGGCAGTGCTGACAAGTGGGTGATGTTCCTCCCTCCCCCAAGGAACCAGAGACATCTCGCTTGCACCGTGAGCAAAGTTGGATGATGAACTAGAGTTTCCTCCCAGTGGCTCATCTTTGTGTTTAGGGCCAAGGTGGCCTTGAGCAAGGTGAGGTTATAGTTCATCTAGACAGAACTTGTCTTGCTGGATGCAGGAGAGAATGAAAGCTGGACTGGCCACAGATAGGTGGCTGAGAAATTTGTGAGCCCATTCTGGAGAGCTGCTTTGATTATAACTCCGCAAAGACCCCCACTGTATGCATGTCCCAAAAGGCTGGAAAATGCTAATGTACATTTTACTCTTTTATTGTCTAAAAAATGTGTATTGTGGCTTCATTACTTGTAGAACGGGGGGGGGGGGGGGAGCCTGAATAAACTACTAGTTAAAAAAAACCAGACAGTCTATATGCCTCACACCTTCTATGTGGTCTTTTTGTTTTTAGTGTTTATTTATTTTTGAGAGAGAGACAGAGTGTGAGTGGGGGAGGGTCAGAGAGAGAGGGAAACACAGAATCTGAAGCAGGCTCCAAGCTGTCAGCACAGAGCCTGATGCAGGGCTCGAACTCACAGACCATGAGATTATGACCTGAGCCCAAGTCAGATGCTCAACTGAGTCACCCAGGTGCCCCCACATGGTCTTTTGATGGCATGTGAGATGTATACAAGTGAGCAAATGACAGGGTGCTAATTGCAGTGTGGCTTCTGAGCTAGCAGCTTGGGTGTTCTTCACAGCAGGATGTTGCCACAGTTCAGGTTCCCCCATTCTTCCCTGCCTCTCGCAGACTTAGAAAGAACTTGTTTGCCAAAGTGTCTGTGACCCTGACTACTCCTGAACAAAGCTTCTACACCTCCACCAGCTCCCTGAGAACGAGGGTCTTCATGGGAGAGAGTGCATTGACCCTGGAATCAGGCATCTTTGCTTGCAGGGTCAGGCAGGCCAGGTGGGAAGTCAGCTGCTGTTGGTGTCTCAGGCTATGTTCTCCTTGGCAAGACAGATCTCTTCCTTTTGGATCCTGAAAGCCACGTTAGAAATTAGCAGAAGTGCTGCCACGGGTAGATGTGCCCATGTGTACTGACGTTGGCATTAGTAGTCTTTGTAGGAAGTCAAGGTTCCTTGTAGGACTGGAAGGAAATGTGGCCTGCTTTGTGTGCAGCTCCATGTGTGGTCTCTGAGAGAGAACAGCAGGAAGCCAGGGGCTCCGGGGGCCAGAGCTTCTCTCTGGCTGCTTCCTCATCTGTGGTTAGTCGTGGTGGGAGGCAAATTGGATTTCTTTTACAAAAGCGGCCTTTTACCTCTAGAAAAAAAACAAAAACAAAACATACCTCAACAACAGCAAAAAACAACAAAACAAAAAACAACTCGGCTTCCCTAAGGGCCTCGCGTCCCCAAAACTAAGCCCCAGGGTGGAGGCTCTGGCCTGCAGGAGCAGCAAAAGTTCCTATTTCAGCAGCCCCTAGCGTGGCTCTGCTCCAACGGGCAGTACTGTGCATTTGCCCCAAGAGCCAGGGATCTGAGAGGCAGAGTAGGGCTGGAGCCGGGTCCAGCTGGCGTTAAGGGGAGGCACCGCCTGTGTTCTTCCTGGCCTGTATGGAGCGGTTGTCTTCTGTTCGGGCTGCTTGGCACAGAGCCCACGTGCAGGGGCCACCTCTGGGGACTGCCCTCTGGTGAAACTGAGAACCAAGTCCTGATCTCATCTGGGGCTGCACTGGTCTCCCTCTGGTGGTCCCGGTCTCCTGCAGAGAGTGGAGAAACACGACCCACAGCTCTGGGGTCCAGGAAAGGGGCTCTTCCCAGCACCCTTCTCCCATTTGCTGGTGACTTGTGGCTACCCTCATGTGATGAGCACGTGGCTTTGTGGAGGAAAGAAACTTGCATAATCATATAGAAATAGGAACCTGGAAAATAACTCAGTGGGCATGTAAGGGATTGGGCAATGAGTTGTCTGGAAGACTGGGCCATGGGAGGGGTGTCAGGGTGAGGAACCAGGTTTCGTCTCAGTCATGGCTAAGATCTAAGGAGGTCTCTAAAGCCTGAGTATTCAGAGGGGTTGGGAGGCAGAGGGACAGTGTCTTCCTCTCTGCAACCTGCCAGCCTAGAAGCTGAGCATGGGGCTGACCTTGGAAGGGTCGGCCAGGGGCAGACGTCTGAAATCATTTAGCATGAGGCTGCTGCAGGTCCAAGTCCTCAACCATCCCCCTCTTCACCCCAGACCATGAGCTCAGGCCCTCTTTCCTGGTGGCTCTGGAATAGGAATGATTCTCTTAAGTGCTCCTTATAAATACTCAGCTGTGCCTGGCCCAGGCAGGGCTAGGGGGCTGCCTTTGTGGGAGGGATGCCTCAGAGATTAGATACCGCCTGCAGCATTGGAAAGTGCCCCCCCCCAGATGGCACTGCAGGAGAACCAACGTTCCACAGAACTTTTACCCTTTGAGTTTCTGTGAAAAGGTTTCTCAGCAGTGCAGCGTCCTTCCTTAGGAAAGTGAATGTCTTATACCTCACCATGTGGTGCTATCTTCCCCCAGGGCCTCTAGCTTTGTTCAGAGCACAAAGAATTTTTGAGAAAGTTCTGAGTGTACTACTGGTCCTCTTCTTTAGGGCCAGGGCAGTGGAGACGTGAAAATTTAGGTGAGGCAGGATGTAGAAATGATACCTCAGTTTTCTCTACCTTGTTGTAGTAATCATTTTACAATGCATATAAGTCATCACATTGTACAGCTTAAACTTCAATCTTTTTTTTTTTTTTTTACGTTTATTTATTTCAAGAGAGAGAGACTGTGCACACTGTGAGCTGGGGAGGGGCAGAGAGAGAGCGGGAGAGAGAGAATCCCAAGAAGGCTCCGCACTGCCACCGCAGAGCCTGCTGTGGGGCTCAAACCCACAAGCCTGTGAGATCATGACCTCAGCAGAAACCAAGGTCGCTCAGCTGACTGAGCCACCCGGCGCTCCTGTACACCTTAAACTTACACCATGTTATTTGTCAATTATACTCTAATAAACCTGGAAAGAAAAAAAAGTGAAAGTAATGTGCTTGACACAGTGCCTAGAACATACATATTGGTGAAGCCAGGGACACACTGACTGAGGCTTTCAGTAACTGGATGCCTCTGCCCACAAATTCACAGGGAGGGGAGGGGAGGGGAGCCCAAAACTTTTATTGTTGGTGTTGCAGGGAAAAGGTGTCCCTTCTTTATAAAGACAGGCCCAAGAAAAGCTGCAAATGCTGTTGTGTCCCTGAATTCATGCTGAGGGCACATATTATATTAGCAACTGCCTATATTCTCCCCAAGTCCCCCCAAGACCTTCTCTTCCAGGCATGCATTCTAATTGCCCTCTTCACCCCCATTTCTGCCTGATTACATTTCTGGATAATTGCTTGTACTTTTCTCTCCCCCCCCCCCCCAAATGCACTGCCTCCCCACCTACCATTTTTGCCTGTGAAATATGAGGTGTCCTTCCAGGCCCTGGTTCAAATGACACTTCCTCTAAGAAGCATTTAGTCATTAACTCAGTTCCAACTGGTGGTCCCTCACCCCCTCCATGGCATACTGTCCACACTACTCTCTGGACCCACCAAGCACTGCCTTGCCTCTTGGAGACTTCTGGGCATGTCTCAAATCCACAATCACAAGTATCCTGGGCAAAGGCACTGAGTCTTATATAAAGCGCAGGGAATATTCAATGGGCTGATGAACAACTTTTCCAGCCCTCAAAATCCATGGGACTTCCTGAAATATTGGGGAACTGAGGGGTGGGAAAGAAGAAAGTTTTTCCCCTCTCTTAGCAGCCATTTACTGGTCATCTGCCTCTCAAGGAATCATAGGACAGCTTTCATCCCTGCATGTCAAGGTAAGGAAACCAAGGTCCAGAGAGGGAAAGGGGGTTTCTCAAGCTCACACAGCAGATTAGTGGCAGAGCCAGGGCCTAGATTCAGGGTATACTCAGTTTAGTGCTCTTTCCCTTCTGTGGAGGGAGTAGTGGGGTATTGAGGGGCAAAGACATATTCTGGGGTAGTCAGGATTACTTTGATAATTCAATGATTTAAAATTTTTTTTAACATTTATTTATTTTTGAAAGACAGAGGAAGACAGAATGTGAGTAGGTTTGGGGCACAGAGAGAGGGAGACACAGAATCCGAAGGAGGCTCCAGGCTCTGAGCTGTCAGCACTGAGCCCGACGCACGGCTTGAACCCACGAACCCTGAGATCATGACCTGAGCCGAAGTCGGACGCTTAACTGACTGAGCCACCCAGATGCCCTGATAAGTAAATGACTTAATACACAGAGTCCTTAGATCAGCTCTGCCACAATAAGCACCGTGTGTTTGCTGCTATCACCCTTACTATTATTATTCCTCTGCCCATCATTGACAACTACGACCTCCTCCCACCGGTCCCGTCATTTCAGGGCAGGGAGGAGCCCTGGGAATATTACCTATGCCAGTACATCCTTCCTAGGCAGCAGTTAAGAAGCTGGCGGGTAGCTTTAGAGGACTAGCCATCTGGGTTACTGACCCTAGGGGCCTAGGGTGATTTTTCTAGACCATGATAGAGCCAAGGCCCAACAAATGAAACCTTGAGTAAAAATTGGGTGTTTTGTCTCTTTCTTTCAGTGAAGGGAAAATGAAAAGGAATCTTCTTCCTTTTCTACATGTGCCAAGCAGACTGGGCGACTCTGGCACAGTGCCTCCAGGGCTCCCTGGGCCCAGGGGCCTCCATGGCTCAGTGCAAGCAGCAGCCACAGAACCTGCTGTCTGTCTGTCTGGCCCTCTGTCAGGCAGCCTTCAGACCGTCTCAAGCTAGGTCCTTGGGAAGACAGGGTGTCCAGAGTCAGTTTCCACGTCCTTCTCCCATCACTGAGCTGAAAGCAAGATTTCTCATCTCTGATTGGAGGGACACCAAAGTAATCACCGAAACCCAGTGAGTGCCAGCGCCCGCCGACAGGCCCCCGGAACAGGGGAGTTCAGCATTGCTGCAGGCAAATGGCATCTTGTTTCTCTGATTCCCAACTTCTGTCCCCTGCCACACAATGGGAGGGGAGACTGGACAGGTGCACACCCAGGGACTGCTTTTCTTTTCCCAGAGAAGAGCTGCAATTTGCCTCCCTCCTCTAAAAACAAATGTAATTGCAAATTTGGGACTGGCCCACGAGAAGGACTCTGAGAATTGAGACCAAAGTTCCCTTAGCGGGCTGAACCATTTCTTGGTTTCTATTCCATTTCCATGTTGGAGTCTGATTGGGTAGAAAAGAGTGCAGCATTAAATGCTGGCTGCTTCGTAAGGGAGCCCTGTACATTGGGGAGTTTTTAGTTGGGATTTCATGTGAATAGTTAGGAACTAATTAGAGCAGCAATTCTCTTGCCCCAAATCTGATTCTAGGATCCTGTTGGTTTTTTTGAGTCTTTCCAGAGAGCGTGACCCTTCTCATGACATCCTAACCAGCCCAGAGAGTTTTTTTGTTTTGTTTTTTTTTTGTTTGTTTTTTTTTTCTCCAGCTGGTGGAGCTGAGCTGGCTGAAGAGTCTATACTCCCTCATTCCAGAGCCTTTGTGACCAGGAACATATTTGGCCATCCCTTCATTCATGTACTCATTCATTCACTGAAACCACTATTTCAGGGTGCTGGGGTTACAGTGGTGAACAAGAGAGAGGTGTTTGGAATCCTCTTGGAGGGCCCAGTCTAGCAGGAGAGACAGACACTGAGTGGTTTACAAAAGCACCAAGTAACCTGAAATGCAGGCCTCCCTAGTCTGGTGGTTAGGGAAAGCTTCCTAGCAGAAGTGATATTCAAGTTAAGATCGGAGGGAAAATGAAGAAATGTCCAGGCATTTTAGCTGGAAATACCATCCTGTGCAAAAGTTCTGAAAAAGCAAGAGAGACCAGGGGACTGAAAGATGAAGCTGGAAGGAAGTAAGGGGCCAGGCCACAGGGACTTGTGTGCCACCAAAAGGATGTGGGTCTTTTTTCTGCCAGCAGTGGGAAGTGCTCTAGTTGCTGTGGGTTGCTGGGCAAGTTTTCCCTCCAATTGACCATTCTGTGTTGACGTCAGCCTCATGAGCTTGGGACTGTGTAAACTGACAGACTCAAGTCAAATGTGACCACTGTGTGGCTTGTTTTGGCTACTGCAGCCAGACTTTTGTTCTTTTCCACTCTCCCTTTGTTAGAATACATGTCACATGTGTTGGTTTCTTATGTCAGCTGCTGGCACCAGACTGTGTTCATGAGACTAAGCAGACTAGCCCAGGACAGAGTGCAATGAACTTGGGGAAGGAGAAATTAGGAGTTACAAGGTTTTATGACTAGAACCTCAAAGTGCCTTATGTAAAAGATGGGTGTTCTGGGTCAGTTCAGGGAGAGAAAGCCAGCGCTAGGTTGAATCATCCATGTGGGAAGGATGGCGGGGTGGTCCCTTGGGGGAAAGGGGTGACTGGTCTTCTGTGATTCTTCTCGGACACTGTCTGCTGTTCCTAACTGTCTGAGTTAGGCCGCCTACCCATCTGCCTCTCCCTTTCAAGGGTCATGACTGCCCAACACAAGCTGAGTACAGGTGTATACCCAGCTTCTGGGAAGGGGCATCCCTTGTGAAAGTGGCCCACTTCCTCTCTCCTTTTAAGATTATAAAGGTGAAATTTAGAGGACATCAAAAGGTGAAATTTAGGACATCAATGGAAGAATGATGGGGAAACAAAGAGGGGGTATGAGCTTGCCAAGAGACCATCTTCGTTTTCCCCCTAACCAAATAGTGTTCTCAGCACTTTGACATAGTGTTCTCAGCACTGTTGGGGACAGACATTGTTTGGGGGAGTTCTGCATTTTGCAGGATACTTTAACATCTCTCGCTTTAAAACGGTCCCACAAAAAAAAAATAATAAAATACTCCTACACATTTGCAAATACTTCTGTGGGGCAGTACCAACTACCCCTCCCCTGATTGAGAGCCACTGTTGCAGTGTTTACAGGCACAGGATACATACACATAGCTGTGCTCCAGGTCCCGCAGCTAGCAAGCCAGGAAACTGGAAAAATCACCACCACCGCCCCCCCCCCTCCCGCCCCATTTGAGAATATCTTAGAGAAGCTTTTGTCAAGTGGGGTGGTTATTCTTCCTGGGCTACTCATGGAGGTTCCTGATGTCTCCTGACCCCAAATGGAGTTCCTCCTGCCTTCCCTAGCCTCATTACTCACAATGGTAGCCTGGAGCTCAGGCAAGGTTGAGATTTGAGTACAGGCATTTCCAGGCCTCTTGTCTGGACCGTGGCCAGGGTTGGCAGGACCGTGTCTGGCGGCTGAGGTGCTGCTCTGTTGGGCCACCAGATGGCACTCGGGAGCCCCCCGCCGTCTGCCGCAGGACTGCTGGTGGCAGGAGTGACTGCAGAGGGAACTTGCCTTAAGGAGGCCTGGTCCTTAAAGAGACAGGGCCACACAACCGCAAACTTGCACGGTAACCCCAACACAAGACTCCCCTGATGACAGGCACCACTGACTAGGCTCTGATGCTCCTTTGTCGTCGCCTTCCTGAATGTCGAGCCACCACCTCTTGGAGCCAATCTCCTTGACAGCCTGTCCTCAGCCCCTGCGGCCACTCCTGGGCCTGACAGGGACAGGGCCAGCCTGGCTGGTGGCGTCACAGTTCCTGGCAGAGCAGCACGGGGCTGGGATGCATCTGCAGAACTCTGGCTGAGAGAACCAGAAGCACAGCCAGCTTCAGCAGAATGGTGGCCACAGGAGGGCAGAGGGCCAGCCTGTGAGCTCTGACCCCAGGTGGACATGCCTCTGCTTTACTCAGAGCTGATAAGGTTGGAACCGCTGAACTTTGTCTCTGGACTTTGGGGACTTAAAGAATCCTTCAGTCTCTTCTGCTGGCTTCTTTCCAAATGCTGACAGGGATGCTGTGGTGAGTAAATTAGGAAGGGGTCTCCACACTCTACTGTTGAGCCCTCTGATCGACTCTTTAGGAAACCTCTCACGTTGACCCCTGGGGGGTGCGATCTGAGCCAAGTCAGGTGAGGAGGGCCACTTTAGCCGGGGGTTGGCATGAGACTCTCCCAAAATTGCAGATGGTATAGTGTATACTTAGCGTAATCTAAGGCAGCTACTGTGTCCAAGAAGCTGGGCTCACTGTGGCCACTGGCCATGGGAGCTGGGCATGTGGGTATGTGTGGGGAGCTCCATGACTACAGGGAGTTGGATGTCACTGTGCCTTCTTCTGGCCATGCTGCTGAGGGAGGCAGCAAAGGGATGAATGCAGTTCTCTGGTTTATGTCTTGCCAGGGCTGCAGATATTTCTTACGACTCAAGCTGACACAAAACTTTGGGAGAAATAAATAATTGGGGAGGGCTTTGAGTTAATCTGTGCTATCTGTAGATCTCACTGTCATTGGCAAAGCAAGGAGGCTGGGAAGAGACAGGTCAGAAGAGGACAAAGGCCAAGCCTTCTCCCTAAGAGGTGACCCAATAGAGGCCTGGAGAATTTTCTGCTTTCCAGGCCCTAGGGGTGAGGGTGAATTTCAGAACAGTAAATGCTGCTTTACTGTACCAAGGTAAAGGAAATGAAGCAAGGACCCAGAAACAGCCCTCCCACCCAAGGTCGGCTAGGAAGCAGAGTTTATTGTCTGGAAGTCATCTGCCTGATCTACCTGGGTACCCACCTACAGACTCAAAAGATGAGATGGGAAAGGTTCAAGATTGGCCCAAGGCATAGAAGCAGTGGAGTTCAGTGGGGACTGGAGTTCAGGAAACTGTCACTGGATTGACTGCATCTAGTTTATCTCCAGAGTCATCTGCCCTGTTGTAGTAGATGGGGCTTTCTTTGAAAACCAGCTCTGTTTTTGCTTAATCATTGGTGGCCCTGGAGGGGAGGCGGCGGGGGGGGGGGGGGGGGGGGCATTCTGGAATGACACTGCTTTGCATTCCCCCTATGGCTCCAGTTTCTTCCTCTCTCTGAGTTTAGCTTCATTCTGTTCATTCATTAGTTCACTCTTATGGCAGCCCAATACAGAGATTACACACCTGGACTCTGGATTCAGCATCTCAGTTCATTTCCAAGTATTACCAGCTACTAGCTGGCCAGTGACTTAGCCTGTCTACTTCCGGGGTAGGGAGCGTAGAGCAGTGCCTATCTCATTGGCTTATTATGAGGATTAAGTGAGATAACCTACATGAAGCACATAGAGCAGGGCCCCACACTTAAGACGCACTCAGTAAATGTTAGCTGTCATTCGTTTGATTTATTCAACCCGTATTATTGAATGCCATTCTGTTGGGCTTTGGGCAGAAAGTCTGGTCTTGGGGCACAATATGATTATGGCTGCTTTACAGTCTACCTGAGTCAGTCATCCACTGGGCAGAGTGCTGTGGATACCCCAGTGAAAAAAGATGCAGTTCCAGCTTTGAAAGAGCTGATCTGGCAGGAAGGATACAAAGTCTTGGGGTTTTTTTGGCTATCATAGTCTGATTTTTGTTTTTGTTTTTACTTTAATGTTTATTTATTTTTGAGAGAGTGTGAGTAGGGGAGGGGCGGTGGTAGGGGGACAGAGGATCTGAAGCAGGCTGTGCGTTGACAGCAGCGAGCTGCTGGGCTCGAACTCACAAAACTTGAGATCATGACCTGAGCTGAAGTCAGCTGCTCACCCAACTGAGCCACCCAAGCGTTTTTTGTTTTTTTGTTTTTTTTTAATTTGAATGCATAGACCCTCCATCCCCACCTGTACACCCAACCTCTGCACACTGGTACCCCCTGCCAGCCCCAGCATGGGGAGAGGTGAATGGACATCCTTTTCACCAGCAGTGACCTCCAGGTGATCAAGGAAGCAGGGACTCCCAGAGCCTTCCTGTTGTGCACAGTGGAGCAGGATTTGCTAACAGTGAGGAGGCAAGAAAAGTGGAGATACCCACTTTTGGCTGTAAGCACAGTCACCCTTTTTCCATCCTGGCTGAGTGGCTGGTAGAATCCAGTGTTGGTTGTTGTGAAGGCAGTGAGTGGCACACCTGGGAACTAAGGGCAAGGCCGCTGACCTTCAGAATGGGATATATCTCCTTCCCACTCAGCCTCTCATCATCAGCCCAGCACTACGGGCAAGGCAACCGACCCTTAAGTCCCCCTTAAATCAACGGGTGGTGAGGCAGGAGCAGGTGGTCACCAAGGGAGGTGGGGAATTGAGGACAGCCTACCTGCAAAGGTGGGGAGTGTTCACTAAAAAGCCTAGACAGAGAATGGTTAGCGTGGGCTGCGAGGTGAGGTGCGTTGAGTGCTGATTCAGTGCCTTGGGGTACTCAGGCAGGTCTGCACTTCGCTGAATCAGGGCAGTCTGCGCACAGGAAAGCCCCTCCGCCACTCTGAGAGATTGGGGTTGTTGGCAGAGCACTTAACCTTTGGCACAATGCAGATGAGAATGATTATTTAACTCCTTCCTTACTAGGAAGTTGGATTGGGCCTCTCCAAATTCCTCCCCCATCCTTAGTGCCAGGAATCTGGAGACTTCTGTTCCGGTCTCAAAACACCCTGGTGCTCAAAGACCCACACACCTGTCTCCAAGCCAAGAGTCGGGCTGTGTGGTGTTAACCACCTACTGGAAGCCACCAGAAAAGGCATCAAGGGCATCTTGAGGTAACTACCCTTTCCCAGGACACGTGTATGAAACTGTGTGTGGAGATGGAGGAGGGCTGGAAGGGTTTACTTAGCTGCTCAGTGCCTCAGGTTTCTCATCTAGAAAATGGAGGGAACAGAGATGACATTGAGGTTCGCAGTGAGATAATCTTGTAAGCAAAGCACTAAGATCCAAGCCGGGTGTACCGCAGACATTCTCTGTTAATTATTAGAAGTGTTCCTCCAAGATTCCTCTCTCCCTGTACCCTATATTGTGTTCTGGAGCGGGAGGTCCAGGACAGGATTGGACAGAATGTAGGAGAAAAGCAAACTATGGCAACGCTAAGGAGAGCAACTGTAACATTTTAGCTTGAAAATGCTGAAAATAGCGTGTTCAAGCCTTTGTAGATAAAAATGTAAAATGTATGCAAATGTATGTGTCTCACGCAGAAACATACATCTATGGCCTCCTCGCAGTCAGTTTCCGGATGTGGCCATCAGGAAAACCCCTGCTGGTACAGAGAGGGTCCAGGCTGCCTTGATGGTGGTAGTGGTTATTGGGGAGAGGGCAGTGCTGCTGCTTCCCTGGGCTGAGCTCCTGTTTCTAGCTTTCTTCTGGGTTCTGTGCCTTCTGAGACTTCCACGTGGGAAGAAGAGAGGCTCTGGGCCCCTCTCTGCTCCTCCACCCTCACCATCCTCCCTCCGGTTCCTCTGAGAGCTCATTTGCTTCCTCTCCCATCCTGGCTCTATTTCTGGAGCATCTCATTGGAGATGCACAGCCCCCTCTCTGCCAAGCTCCAGGTGCCTACTCGGCCCTCCCAGTCTTGTGTGCAAGTCAGGGATGGTGGGAGGGTGACAGCTGAGCAGGGAGGGGCCGCAGGAGACGGAGGCAGAGTCTGAGCCAGGAGGGTTGGGAAGGGGGAAGGCTGAGTGGATGCAGGGAGGGGCCAGCCTTACCTCAGAGTTGAAAAACACCCACTGCAGCCACCTGTGGAGGCTTTTCACACCCTTCCCCTGCACCTTCCCAGGGGTTCACCTGACCTGCTGTGAGTTGGAGGCCTCTACCCAAGCAGCTGCCGGAACTGGCTGCAGGCTTCCTTTCAGCATTATGGGTGAGGGTCTGCTTCTCTCCTCAAAAGAACTAGATCTGTGCTTGTTTGGAATGATGAGGAAGGAGCCCTGCCCCCATGTGGATGGGTCCCAGTAGAGCTGGGTCCCATGAAGGCTTTGCCTGCCAGCTGCTTGATGATGGGGGCTGAGGGGTGGGGAGGGTGTGCTCCACTATCAGAGACGTCACTATTTGAGGTAAAACTGACATAAATGGCCCAGCGCAGGGTTCCCTTGGTGGGCCCACTGCTTCGCTTCTGTTGGGTTCTGGAGAGGAGCTTCAGCGCCCCCTGCCCTTGCCCACCCTAGCCTGGTCCCTCCTCCAGGGTCCCACAGGACCGTATCTGCAGCAAAGTTGCCTTGGGTCCCATAGAATTGGCACCTAGGAGGCCTAAAGCCCTCCGCCACCACCCCCTCCCCCAACCTCTCCACTGCTCTTGCGAAGTCTTAGAAGGAATTTTACTTCCTCAGGTTTTGTTCTCAGAGGCATCTTGACCCCAGACTTCCCTCAGCCTGCATGTGATTATATATACAAGGTTTGCCTCCTGGGCTGCGGCTGTAGATCCCCAAAGAAGTCTCCCGGGGACCCCAGGGAAGACCCTGGAGGCTCTCCTGCCCGCAGTTGGTCCTCCACTGCCCCTACTCAACCCCCGGCCTCCCGCCTTTCTCCAGCCGCCGCCCTCTGGTGTGTAGGGCCGAACTGCCCGGCTTTTAGGTCACGGGTGTTGAAATAGATGAGGTTGTTAAGGTTTGGAAGGAAAGAGTTCCCGCGCGGCCGAGGCTTTCCGCGGGCGGGCAGGACATTAACCCCGTCAGCGCCGTCCCCCAGGCTTGTCTAGGGGAGGGGCCTGACGGCCGCACCGGCCCCAGAAACTGCGCTTGGAGATCCTGGGGTGTCAGGTGATGTCACCCCTGCGGGGCCCATAGGTCTCCCCGCGGCACTTAGTCTGCGGGTTGCCAGAATTCGGCTGAGCGCATTGAGGGGAAGAAGCGGAGCCTGGGCCTGCACCGCAGCCCGGAGACCCCCGCGGGACCACTCCTCCGCCACGGGCTGGAGCCCCTCGCGTCTGGGCGTCCGTGGGGACTGGGGCTGCTCCCCGCACCCCCGACCGGGTCTGGAGGCGTGCTGCGGCGGGGGAGGGGGCGCGGAAGCCTCGCGCCGATTGGTCGCGGCCCCCGCCCCCCGCCCCTGGCCACGGCGCAGCCCCCGGGAAGTTGCTAGTCTGCGGGCGCGCTGCGGGGCCGCCGCTCGGGGATCCGCAGCGGGGCTCGCCGAGGCCACTGCGGCCGGAAGGGCTCCCGGGGGCGCTCGCCTGCCCTCGCCCGCCCTCCCCTCCTCTCCCGGCAGCTCCGGCTCCTCCCTGCTACCTGTTTCCCTGCCTGCCCCCGCCTCCACCCCGCGCCCGGCAACTTCGGCCTCCCGGGCTGGCCGCCCCTCCCGGCTCCCCGCCGGCCCGCCCGCCCGCCGCCCGCGCCCTCCCTCCTTTGTTGTGCGATGAGGGTCGGGTTTCCGATCTGACGGAGCCGCCGCCGCCGCCGCGCCGAGCCGCGGGCATGGAGCCGCTCAGCCACCGGGGCCTGCCGCGCCTCTCCTGGATCGACACCCTCTACAGCAGTACGTGTGCGCTCGGGCCGGGGAGGCCGGGCGGGAACGGGCCGCGGCGCCCCGACGGCCCCGGGGCGCGACCGCCGGGCTTGTCTGGGGAGCCCGGCGCGGGCAGGGGGCTGCGGGCGCCGCAGGCCGGGTGCCAGCGGGCCGGGAGGCGGGGAAGAGGCGTGGGTCCCCCGCCATCGGCCGCAGATGGGGTCCCCAGAGCGGACTTGGAGCGGGTGGGGGGCCGGTGGACCGACGGGGCTTGGAGAGCTGTGTCACCCATTTCCCACCTGTTGTGTAACTGAGCACTCCCCAGCCCCCAGGAAGGAGAGCCCTTGTAGGGGGCTCCCTCCGCTTCCCGACTGACTGCTCCTTCTGTCCACGCTGAAGCAGAAAGGCCATTTTGGCAAAGTCCTTGGCGCCTGAGTTTGTCACCTCGGGGACATCCTGGGGTGTTGTGTGTTTTGGGGTGGAGGTGGGGTCGGGTGGGAGGGTCTGTAGGGGCAGATCTCCATGGGGGCCATTTGGATTGAAGGAGCTGAAAACCTCGGGCTCAGCAGTCTTTCCTGCCAGCTTCATCGCCACCCCCACCCTCACCACCCCCCAAAAAAGAAAAGGAAAAAAAAAAAAAAAAAAAACCTCGGCTTTTCCACCCCCTCATTCCCAAATCTGCTTCGATCATGTGATTGCTCTTGCACTGCCGCTGGGGATGTGTAACTGATCACTCGTACATTCTGGGGGCTCCCCGTGAGCACCCCCACTTTACACCCTGCCTTGCTTAGGTGACTAAAAGCCCTGCGCTTCTCTCCACCCTCCCTTGAGACATCTTCCCCAGAGCTTTCAGTGATTTAAGAAGAGGGTCCTGCAGGCCCCTGAAGAAGCCAGTGAGTGGATTTTGCCCTCTCTGAGCACTTCAGTGGGACCCTCCCACTCTCTTGCTATGTCTCCTAGCCCAGAGTCCTGAGGCGGGGGGCAGGGGTTGGGGGAGGCAAGCTCAGTTTCTGGACATTGGATGCCATGGGACAAGGACATTTTTAAGGGTTAACCTGGCTCCGATACCTTGTTGACGGTTATATGGGTGAAGAGAGGAATAGACAGGGACGGTGCCTTGAACCCCCCAAGGCTTTGCCCTGGAGGCCCCTCGGTACTCAGTATCCAGCCTCTGACCTCTGTATCCCCTTGGGTCCCCATCATTCCCCTCACCTTCTTCTCCTCCCTCTTCTCCCTCCTCCTCCCCCTCCATCCTCTTTTCCTTCCTCCGCCCCCCCCCCACCCCCCCTCCATAGGAGCTCTCCTTGTGATGGTTCATTCCACTTTGGCTTTTCAACATCAAAGGGGCAAAGCCAGATCCCCTGGGTGTCAGTCTTGCACCAAGCCCAGCCACTCCATCTGCTCCTTCCCCTGCAGAGGCCAGCATCCGTTGGGTGAAGGTCAGGGCCCATGGCTGTGTGGCGTGTGTATGCACGTGTGTCTGTGTGAATGGGGGCACACATCTGTTCAGAGCCTTGCTGCAGATCAGCTCCTGACCTGAAGGAAGGATTAGTGACCTCTTAGCTGTGCTCTTGCAAATAACAGTAATAACAATGCCTCATATTCACATGCTACTTATGTTCCCAAATATTTCTGGCTCTCTGGCGAAACCCAGTAGTGGTTTCTGTATTTCTCAAAGCATAGAATCCTATGGAAATCTGTGTCTGACTTCCTCTCTATTGCCCTGACAAAGACTCCCTAACCTAATTATTTCCAAGTTTTCCTACCACCCCTCCCCCTGCCACTTAGAGCAGGGAAGCAAAATTGTCTGAGGTCTCCTTGAAAATTTCTGACCAGAGGAAGATGGGACCTGAAAAGGGAATTCGACTGAGGCCTTCTTTAGGGGTGCCTGTTAACCAGCCCTGACTCAGGCAGGCAGGCATCTGAGCTGTCTGCTATGCTGCTGCCCCAGCCTCTGGGCTCCTGGGGGCAGCCTGGAGGGGGGAAGGCACTGACTTGGCAGCAATGTGAGGAGTCCCTGCCTCCCTCCTCAAAATGGCTTATTTGAGAGCCATAGAATGAGGCTTCCTGGGGAGGTGCTGTGCAGTCATGTTTGGGCTGTTAGCCATAAAGTTTCCTCTTGACAAGAGCCTAAATTAAAACAAATACCCAGGCTGTCATTTGCCTGGCAGCAAGGTTTTGTAGCTCCCGGAGGAAGTTCCTCTGCCTCTCAGAAAGCTGTTTGCTTACAAGGCTCACAATCCTGGGGTGGCAAGTCCCCACAAAAGCTAAATCCGTCAGGAATTGCAAAGGGGAAGTCCCCAGGGCACAGGGTGGCCCGTGCATTTCTTAGAGATGTGAATGACCCAGTGATAGAGGCCCTTCCCAAGTGCTGCTCCTGGTAACAGTGATAATAGCATATTCTGAGGACCCACTATGTGCCAGGCACTATGCTAGGCTCTCTCCATCCATCCTCTCCAGACCACACAACTGTGTGAGACAGGTAGTCTTATGTCCATTTTGCAGAAAGAGGGGCTTGGTGAGCTCAAATCATTATCCAAAGTCACATAAGTGATAAGTAATAAAGCTGCAGTTCAGATCACACCCTAGGTTGGTAAGGAAGACTCTTAGTGTCACCTAGATATGTCAGAAGTTGCTCAAGGCCTTGGAATGTCATGGAATGGGGGACATCTGTCTCTTTGGTCCTCTGTGTTCACAGGATTCTTCCAGCAGGATAAGTGGCCTCAAATGACTCTGAGCCCAACAAGAGTCCACGTGCCTCTTGTAGGAACCGGGGGCTGGTCCTGGAGCCAAGGTGCGGGTGGTTGAGGCTCTGAACTCACTGAGGTTGATGGTTCTCTCCTCCTGAGATGCCAGGCTGCCAACCGGCCCCTCCTCTGACTTACTTCTTGCCTTTGGAGTTGTCAGCTCATTCTTTGTGGCTTCAGCATCTATCCCAGGAGAAGTATGTGCATTTTCATTGCAGGTTGGTAGTCATTTGAGAAGAGGTGGGCAGCAGGCCCCTCTCCCCTGCGGTAGAAGTCCTGAAGGGCCACGGTGATGGTGATTTGTCTGACTCAAGGAGACGGGTTGACTCCCAGCTGCCAGTGTGATATGGGACTGATGGGAGCAAGGTCTTTGCTCCTGATAAGCTGGAGTGGCAGACAAGGCTTCCAGCCATCCCACTTCTTGTCTCTGTCCCAGTCATTTTCCTATGTCACTGTAATAATGTCAGCTTTGCTCCTCAATGCCTTGCCTAAATTCTCTCCCTGGAGCTGGTGTGATTCTTTCTGTAGGGCTGTGTCCTTCATTTTATCTTCTCTGTGCCTTTCTCTCATCACCTTTTCCACTAAACACATCACTTCCTCTTGGTTTTCTTCTATACCATGGAATTAGACTGGATTAAATTAAGCTCTGTGAGTGGTGCCTGGGTGGCTCAGTAGGTTAAGTGTTCAACTCTTGATCTCAACTCACATCATGATCTCACAGTTCATGAGTTCGGGCCCCACGTTGGGCTCTGAGCTGACAGCTCTAAAGCCTGTTTGGGATTCTCTCTCTTCTCTCTGCCCTTCCCCTGCTCACGCTAGCACACATGCGCATGCTCTCTCTCAAAAGTAAACAAACATTAAAAAAAATTTAAAAACGGGATAACAAAATGGGGAGGGTGCTCTGAGCCTGTCCCTCTAAGTGGATACCACCCTCCAAACAGATCTGAATTGAGATATGTAGTGCCCCAGGCAGGCAATAATTTGGCACCTCTTCAAGTGGAAAGTCTTTCGTCTTCTACCCCAGACAACATTTGCAAGGGATATTTCAGTCACTCGTGATATTTTCACATCCCTTATAGACTGAGTGCCCCATCCAAGAGCCAAGAAAGCATTTGGGGCTGTGGGGATACAAACCCATCTCCAGAGCATCATGAGGCAGCCTAGGTTTCTCATCTCACTCCCATATTAGCCACACCAAGGACCAGGCTGCTGGCCTGACACAGACTGTGTGGGTCTGATCAGAGCAGTGGTCTCACAGAGGCTGCCTCAGACCACCTCGGATATGCTAGTGAGCACCTGCAGATGGGTGTTTTCTTACCCTCTGAATGGCCCCAGTCACTTAGTCCTTCTTGTTAACACCAGCCCATTATTGTCATGGCTGCTGGAGTCTCAGAGGTGGGGCTGGCAGAAGGATGAAGTCATCTACTCCGAGAAAAATTTTTGTGATTGTGATTGTTGCTGTTGTTCTTTGGCAAAACGGAAGAAATGACAGGAACATTTGTGAAGAATTAGCTAAGTGGGTAGCAGACGGGGGAGTAGTGAGAAAACTCATTCTGCCTCACTCTTGCAGGTGCGATGGAAGACTTGGGGCCGTTTTCTGAGGTGTGGTCCTCTCCCTGGGGGCAGTTCTGGTACCCTGTGCACACTTCTCTGTAATATGAAGCCACGAATGTCTCTCGTGGACACCATGTGGGTTGATGAATGTTTATAAGGTGCTTTGTAGGTGAGGAGTGCTGTTGGACTGCCCTCCAATCACGGCCCTCATCATGAACAGGGGTCCGTGAAAGGCTTGCTGAGGAGTGGCAAGGGGCTGGGAAAGGGGGAAGGGGGCTGGCAGGAACAGAGTGCCGGACCCAGTTCTTAGGTAGTGCCTAGGCCAGCTCCTCATGCGTAATGAGCCCTCTGTAATTTTTGGTTGCATGAGTGAGTATGAGAGGGAAAAGAAAACTCTTGGGTTCTTGGCTCCTTAACTCCTTACTCCACCAGAAACCCCAGAAACCGATTCATTGGCCCATTCACAAGTTTCCAGCTGTGTGGATTTGGTAATTGTAGTAGCTTGTAGTAGAGTCGGAGACCCCCCAAGGGAGTCCCATGCATTGCTAGGGCCTGTGATTGTGCAATTGGAAGACTTCACTGCCAGGGCTGGTGCTGCAGCTGTTTGGCTCAGCTTGAGCCCTTTGGGGGCAAACCAGGAACTAGGCAGCTTCACAGTCAGCTCCACATCCGTCACTGTTGTCCTCTGCTGGGCCCCTGGCTGTGGTAGGTGGAGGTGATCCATGGGGCTCCAGTACCCATCACATTCTACCTACAGGCTCTTAGAACTTTACACTGAACACCAGTAGGAGAGGCCTGTAGCTTAGCTGTCTCCAGAGCAGAATAGGAGACATTGATTTTTTTTTTAATTTTTTTTAATGTTTATTTATTTTTGAGACAGAGAGAGACAGAGCATGAACGGGGGAGGGTCAGAGAGAGAGGGAGACACAGAATCCGAAGCAGGCTCCAGGCTCTGAGCACAGGCTCTGAGCCTCAGCACAGAGCCCGACGCGGGGCTCAAACCCACAGACCGTGAGATCATGACCTGAGCCAAAGTCAGACGCTCAACCGACTGAGCCACCCAGGCGCCCCAGAGACATTGATTTTAATTCGTGGCCTTGGTCTGCTTCATTTGCATTTCTTTGGGCAAGATCGGGTCAGTGGGAGCCATGGATACCCTTGACTGGCAGTGGGAGTGTTCTACTTGTTTCTGACTCTTGGGGAGAACCTGTCCATTCCCTGTAAATGTGAAGAAAGAAATCAGGGCAGTAGGCAGACTTATAGAAATGGCCCCATATGGAGATTGGGGCTAGATGCTCAATCCAACCCCCTGCCCAAGAGCCCTTAAAGGTGGGACCAACTGGTACCATGACTGACTGGATGGAGAATAGATGTTCTCTGTCCCAGATTCAGACCTTTTTGGGGTCTCTCACTCAGTTTTCTGTACCTATGCTTCATTCCTATCTTCTTTTCTCCCCTTCCTTCCCTACCACACACCAGAATGAAAACTGAATATGGGTTTACTAGCCATATGGAAACTAACAGGACCAGTGTCTTCAGGAGATGGGGCAGATGAGGTGGGTTCTGCAGTGACCTAATTGATCAGATGCCATTTCTCTCTTTTCTCCACCCTCACTTCTGATGCCTACATATCCCTCTAGACCACAGATAAACATGGAAGATGATATGGTCAGGCATTTTGCCTAAAGGTGAGCAAGATCTCCAGAAAGTGTTGGGTGGATGGAAGGCCTTGGGTGGACCAGTGCTGATGGAGCTCAGAGTTTTTGTCACTCCGGATGCCATGGCCACCGGCCTCTCTGGTATGTTGGCGGAGCTGGTGCCGTGTAGAAAAGCCCCGTATTGACTAAGGATCTGTGGGTTGACTCAGGACTGTTGGGGGAGGACGTGGCCATAATTACCTTCATGGGATTGAAGGACTGATCCTATTAGCGTGTTGGGCTAACCCCTTCCTCCTGGGCATTGCCTCCTGGCCAGCAGCAGGGGTTTAATGGATCAAGATTACGGAGACCAAAGATGTCGTATAATTAAACCCAGTTATTTCCCTACCTGGGGGACATCTCTATCCACAGCAGCAATTGATTTCCTCACTTGTGGTCGCCCTGTTCAGCTGCAAGTTACCCCGGGCCTAAACAGCCTGTGGGCCATCTTTGTGAATGAGTTTCTTCTCTCTTGAAGGTGCAGTTTTAGCTGAAAAAACCCCTTCTGAGAGTTTTGGGGTCAGAGTGGCAGGGTGTTCTATACGATGGGGGCCTCTTTGGGAAACATGTCTGGGTTCCACAAAGGTATGTAGAAATCTCACCCTTGGGTCACTCACGACCCCTGGGCCCATGAAAAGAAGCTCGTCAGTCTTGCTTGGTTTGTCAAGATTAGTTTTTCCATTTGGTCTAAGAAGAATGGATGTGACATATAACCAGCCCTACTACGTGCCAGATGCTGTGCTACATACTTTCCTTGAATTATCCCTAACATCCCAACAAAGTAACTGTCATTATCCCTCCTGTTTTATAGACAAGGGAACAGAGGCCCTGTGAGGTTATTGCCAAAGGGCTCCAGTTTGAAGTGGATCGGATTTCAGATTGCTCTGATTCTATGTGTAGCCTTCTGGCAGCAATGATGATGATAGCCAATGCTGTTGAGTACCTACTATGTGTCGACACTGTCCTAGGCATTAACCCTGTTATCACCAGTCCTCAACAGGCCCTACTTTATGAGGCAGGAATTGTTATCTGTATTTTATAGAGAAGAAATGAGCTTAGGGAAGTTAAGTAATTCATTCAAGAGAATGAGAGCTTCTAGCTTCTAGAGCTAGAAGACAAGCCAGGCTTTGAGCACAAGGTTGGCTGGACTGTGAACTGTGCTTTCTCCCACACTCCCTGCCTTTTCACAGCATTGCCAGTGAGGCCCCCCCTTGGCCAGGTAGTTTGTGGATGTTGATTGATCTGCTCACCTCTCTAGCTAAAATGACAACTGGAAAGACAGGCTTGGCTCCCCCATGGGGCTCAGAAAGCTCTCAGCCTTCAGGGGGCCTGTATATGCCCATCCACTGGACTACCTCTTCCTAAGGAATGATCCCAAGGAGATAACCCCATGGGCACGTGGAGCCCGTATCCCACCATTACCTTATCCCTGGGATTATTGCCAAGAAACACTGATGGCTAACCAAATTAAGTAATTAAATAAATAAAATAAAGTTTAAGGGAAAGAGAGAAAATAGATTTTGGGGATAGAAATGGGGTACAGCTAGTTCCCAGTCTCTAGAGCAGAGCAGGGCCAGAGGCAAGGAGATGAGAGCTGGAGGAGGAGAGGACTCGGCAGAGCCACACTGGCCTCACTCTCAGGCCTTTTAAAATTCACCTCCACAGTTTCCAAAGGAGAATAAAGGTCCCTCAGCCCTAAATCAGGCCACTGCACACCAAGGTCCTTTGCCGAGGCCCAGGGCCAGTTGGGCTGCAGATCCAGCCTCTGTGTTTGAACTCACCCACGCGCAGCATGCTAATGATGGGCTGGTTTGGTGCAGACCCTTCAGCCCCTCTCCCCACGCCCCCACGGCCCCAGAGCCCAGAGTCCCCTGCTGAGGGGCAGCCTGTGCCTGGTGGCTTACACCCTAGCACATGGTTGCAGAGAGGGTTTGTGTGTGGTGAGTGTTCTGGATGGGATAAAACGGAGGAACGCCCTGCCCTGAGCTGAGAACCAAAGCCAGAAGGCGCCAGTGGGGAGGAGAAGGGGGGAGCTCCCTGACCCCATTCTCTTCCTTTCCCCTCCCTGCCCACAACTTCATGGGCAGCTTACTTCCTGCACGAAGCCTGTAGGCATTTTTAGGAATCCTTCTTTGGTTGGGTGTGGGGACGCATGAACCTTCCCCTCCCTTGCTCCTGTTTGTAGAGGAGTTTCTAGTAAGAAGTTTCCATTGCTTCTGCCTCCCTGTGGTTCCAGGACGCAGCCAGGCCAGAGGCTCAGCCTGGACAAGATCCGTCTTCTAGGTGCAACCTTGTGGCGTACCCCCATACCCCCCGAGCTTTCTCCTGGTCTTCCTGTGCTTCCTGCCCTTCCCCGCACCCCCCGCCCCCCAGCCTCCACTGTCTTTCAAGGGAAGAGACACCACTCGGGGAAGACTGATGAAATGGGCTGCCCAAGAATTGAGAGGGCCTGGTGATGGCGATCCTGTCCTTCCAAAGAGGATGCGACTTCACCCTAGTGCTTCTCCACAGGTCCTTCTGTGCAGGTCAGAACAGTGGCCTTACTGCAAGCTGCTCAACTCCTTCCTCACCTGAGCAGAGCTGGGGAGTGCCCGTTTAATAACCTGCTGCGGTAGCTACTGTTGTCATCTCTGTGTCATGAGACAGGAGCCAGAGAGCTAAGGTGGGGACCTCCAGGGTGTAGCATGAAGGGCAGTGTGCTCACGGGTGACCTGGCCAAAGGAGTCGACTCCTCACCATTGGAATGAAGTTAGCAGTGGGGACACCCATCAAAGGGAAGACTGGCCTAGGTGAATGACTTCCTAACTTGCAACCTGAACGCAGTACCTTTACGTTATAAGCACGTGTGCAGAGCAATACAAAATTTCACAGGGCAGTACTTACCCTTTCTGCAACATTTGCAATGCACTTATGTTTTCATGCCCTTTTATTCCATTCAAAGCAAACCAAGAAAGTGCTGATCATGACCTACTACATTGATTTCAGGACCTGCAGTATGAAAACAGTGGACACGATAATCTCAGAGGGCTTTTATGAACCGTAAGGAATAATAATTTACCAGACCGCAGTCATGTATATACCGCTGTTGTGATTTTCGCCAGATTTACACAGTTCTGTTCTTATGGACTTAGCGTTCTTCTTCAATTTGATTTATTGTTTGAAATATAACTTAGAAAGAGAACTAGTGACAATTCTGTACCACTTGCAATAAACCAAAAGTTACCTTACCAATAAACCCGCTAAAAACTAAACAATGTTACTAATCCTAATTATACGCTGTTGCCCTTGGAAGGATCTAGGTCTGAGCCTCCCCAGCGGTTGTTTAAAGAAAAAGGAACAGAAGATAGAGGGATGTTAGACATGCAGTATCAAACAGAGTCTTTCTTCTTCAGTAACAGGGAGATTGAAAGGAGTCAAGAAGGGAATAACTTTCTCAACATGTGCTTGAGTGTGCTTTAATGCAGGGCGGCTAGCAAGCAGGTGCTAATCAAAGAGCCCCTCTGCGGTGGCATTCTCTACTTCTATCTACCCAGAGCCCTGGGCTCCATCGTTCCCGTGGTGGGAGAGAAGAGAAAGATGATTTTCTCCTAGGGACAAATATACTAGAGCAGAGTCTCAAATTCTGTCGTGCATTTGAATCGCCTGGGGATCTTGTTAAGATGCAGGTTTTCATTCAGTAGATCTGAGGCCCGAGGTTCTGCATTCTAGCAAGCTCCCAGGGGATGCCAATGCTGCTGAAGGTCTAAGGACCACAGTTTGGGTAGCAGAGCTCCGGGCTCCTTGATTCCCATCCCTGGGAGACTGACTGCAGACTGTGAACCAAGTCAGACCCTTCTGAAACTGGATTCTAGCCAGATGAAAGGCAACCCATGACATGTGTGTCTTTTGAGCCCCCTTCTCGATAAAAACAAAAAGAATGAAGCAATTGATTAGACAGTCTAATGGGCACCAACCAGACTTGAGCTAGTGTTCGTATGTTCATGATCTCATTTAATCCACCCAGTAAACCTGTGAAAGGTTGTTACCCTCAAGCCAAGGATGAGAAGAGAGTGCGGCCATTGTGGTTGGCTTCTGCTGGGGATTTTTGTCATGGGGGTCTCCTGTGTTCACACCCTCCCTGTGTGGCAGGAGCTCAGGCATCTGGTCTTTTCTGAGTGCCACTGTCTAGACAAAATCTGTGTCCTCCCCACCCCCCTTACCCCCTGAAGGGCCGACTTCAGTGTTAATGGAGCAGAATGCCTTGGTTGTTAATTTTCTAGTGCATCATCGAGAGGGTTAATGAGAGACCAGCTGGTGTGCCACTCAGCCGTGTGGAAGCACCGTTTCCCCTTGATTTAGGTGGACAAACATTCTGCAGACCCCATGGCAGCTCCTGACTGACGTTCCCCCTTTGCGCCTGGATGGTGCCCACCCGGATGTGTCAGTGGGCACTGTGTTCCATCTTAGTGTGTACAACCGTCAGAGACTGAAAGCAGGCGCTGGTTCTGTCTCCTGCTCCCTGGAGGGGAAGGACAAGACAAATTTGACGTCTGAAATGCTCCTTCTGGCCTGGGGACGCTGTCTTGGCTGATCCATGCCATTGTAGCCAGGCCCTTGCAGGGGATGCCTAAGCACCCCCAAGTCCCTTCTCTGATGTCTCCTGAGGCGCCACCGGCTTTCCATGTGGCTCTAGCTATGATAAACCTACTTCCATCTCCTCTCCTTTGCCCTGGGGCATTTTCTCTCCACATTAGATCCAAACTGCCTTCAGGATCCCCCATGCAGGGGCAGCTGGGTGGCTCAGTTGGTCGAGGTCTGACTTTGGCTCAAGTCACGATCTCAGAGTTCGTGGGTTCAAGCCCCACGTCAGGTTTTGCACTGACAGCAGGGAGACTGCTTTGGATTCTGTGTCTCGCTCTCTCTCTGCCCCTCCCCTGCCCGTGCTCTCTTTCTCAAAAATAAATAAACATTAAAAAAAAAAAAGATCCCCCATGCAGGGGGATCCTCGCACTATCCGTTCAGATTTCTCAGTACCCCACAGCCATGCTCCGTGTTCTGGTGAACTCCCATCCAACCTCAAGCCTTGCTCAGCCTCCCACCACCTCCAGGAAGCCCCCCACCCCAAGCCTGATTATAGTGCTCACCCCAGTGAGGTCCCCAGCTCAGAACCCTGCTTGCTCCGGGCCACATCGTGGAGCACTTTCTTACCTGTTGTTTTGTAGTGTTTTGCATCTGTTGTCTTTTCTTCTCTGCCAGACTCTAAACTCCTTAGAGGCATGAAGAAGAATAACAAAGGCTGCCATTTATAGGGTGCCTGACACTGTCCTTAAGTACTTTGCAATGTTCCATTTAATCTTCCACCTCCTGTGGAGGTCCCAACTATTTTTATCCAGTTTTATAGATGAGGAAACTTTCTTTTCAAGATGCTAGACACGTCCAACAGCTTTCCTATAAAGGGCCGAGCTGGGCTCTAAACCCAGATCTGTGTGGATGCCCCAGCCTGTGCTTGTCAGTGAGGGTGCCCAAAAGTCAGGGCTCTCAGAATGAGAACTGTATGTTTGAAACACTTCTCTGCCTGCTCTGTCCAGTTTGAGGACTGGCTCTGAACCACCACACGCTTCTCCCTTTCCCACACACCCAGCCGTGCCCTGAAGATGTGGGGGCTTGGAAATGCTCCGTGATTGGTAGAGAGGGTATGAAGACGTAGAGGGTTCTGGGGGACCCAGGTCCATCATACAAGAGAATCGTGGAGCAAGGAAAATGCAAGGAGGCAGCAGAGCTGGGCCTGAGGAGGGCAGAAGGGCAGTCAGAAAAGGATGTTAGAGAAGGGCGCCTGGGTGGCTCAGTCGGTTAAGCCTCTGACTCTTGATTTCAGTTCAGGTTATGATCTCACTGTTCTTGAGATCGAGCCCCATGTCGGACTCTGCACTGAGTGCAGAGCCTGCTTGGGATCCTCCTCCTCCCTCTCTCTCTGCCCCTCCCCCACTTGCACGTGCTCTCTCTCTCTCTCAAAATAAATAAAATAAATATTAAAAAAAAAAAAGAAAGAAAAGCATATTTGGAGAGACCAATCCCGTGACCCTCTCTGGACCCCAGCTGTAACTCAGGCCTCACTCAGATCAGGGCATGTTAATCAGCTGGGGAATCTTGTGAAAATGCAGATTCTGACCCAGCCACGCCTCTGCTAGGGCCCCCATTTGGCATGTCAAGTCAAGCCCCCAGGTGATGCCCATTTGGGGTAGGAAGGACCTGGACTCCTCCAAGCCCTTTTGGAGGATTCGGTCACTTGCCAGTCTAGCACCTTCCCACCTCTCTCCTTTCTGCAGGGTAAAATCTAAACCACTTAGTTAGCATGGCCTGGGAGCCTTTTCAGACACTGTCTCCAGCCTCACCTCCTGGTGTTCCTTACCACACTCATGACCCTCCAGCCAACCTAAAGTCTTCATAGTTCCTCAGGCACCCCATGCCCAGTCATCATTTGGTATTTTTTGCACATGCTGTTCCTTTGCCCAGAGGAAAACTCGTTGGCCTTTCTCAACCAGGTGAGGATGAGGTTGAATGTCACTCCTTGGGAAGTCATAGACTGGGGAGTGGGCTCTAGACCTAAGATCCTAGCTCTGGAGAGAAGTCCCCAAAGGTTTCTAGAATCCTTCCCTATCCCAGCTCCCAGCAAAGGTCATCTGTGGTCCCTAGCCTTGCAGAGGCATGGAATCAAGGTGACTTAATTATCCTTAATTGAACACTCATTATTTCTTGCCACCTTTGTGTAAAAATAGAGCTGAGAAGTACTGAAGTGAAACCCCACCTTGGAGTCCCAGGGGCATGGGACCCCTCCCTGGGAAGGTGAGAGGGCACTCTTTGGAGCATTGGGAGGCCCTAGGCCATCTGTGCAAGCTCTGGGGAGCTGGCCTTGTGACCTGGGCCGGGGCTGCCGGGGTACGTGGTCATGCCCTGGATTCTGAGAGGCCAGCCTGACCCTCCTGTCAGTAGTCTTTTTTTTTTTTTTTTTTTTTTTTTTTTTGGAGAGAGAGAGAGTTTGAGCAGGGGAGGGGCAGAGAGAGAGGGAGAGAGAGAGAATCCCAGGCAGGCTCCACACACTGTCAGCACTAAGCCCAATTCGGGCCTCCAACCCACTAACCGTGAGATCATGACCTGAGCCTAAATCAAGAGTTGGATGCTTGAACCAACTGAGCCACCCAGGTGCCCCCTGTAGGTATTTTTACGGCTGCTTTCACTTTAAAGTTTTTCTCTGGGCTGTGGAAATATTTCAGGACTTCCGGAGGGGTTTCCTTTGGTGCTTCCTGAGTTTTCTCCTGGGCTTTTTGCCTTCAGGTTCCAGCCCCAGGCAGGGGCTGCTTCCGGAAGGGCTGTGGGTGTGGCCCGGGCTCACCGAAGCCCTTCTTGGAACCTCCTACCCCCTGGTCACCCACCCTTCCCCTCCCAGGGAGGCTCCCTGTTTGCATTGGTTTGCTCTTGCTCTTGCTCCCCCTTCTCTGGGAAAAATGGTGCTTCCTGCATGCACACCGCCTTTTCAGGCTGAGGAGCACACTGATTGTAGGCAGGTAATTGAGGTCTCAGTTTCTCTGGCTCTACGTCTGTTCCCTCTTCTGAGAGGAGCAGCTGGAGGGAAGCGATGTGTTGCCTTGTCTTCCTCACCTATAAAATGGGAACAACATTACCACCCCCAGTGACAGGGTTGCCAAATTTTTCAGCAAATAAAAATGTAGGATGTCCAGTTAAATTTGAATTTCAGATAAACAATAAAAAAAAATTTTAAGTATATTACATCCCACGCAATATTTGAGATATACTAAAATGTATTTGTTACTTATCTGAAGTTCAGATTTCACTGGGTGTCTTGTATTTTATTGGTGTCTCTGCCACCAGGTTGAATGGCATGTATGTAACACTTAGCAAGGGACCATCTAGATGTTCCTTGTTCATTCCGCCCAGGCACCCCTTTTGAGAGAACATTTCATTACTTTCTTCTCTCCTCTGTGCCATTCCCTGACCCCTAGAGGTGAAGCTGATGAGAAGTTTCTGTGGGTTTAACACAGAAATACTGTGAGATGGTTTTTATAGACTGGCACAAAAAATAGTGATGTGATTAAGGGGGAAATGCCAGTGATAATAGCTCTCACTTACCGAGCACTTGCTGTATGTCCTACATTGTTCTAAGCATTTTATGCACGTAAGTTCCCTGATTCTTGACAATAATCTTGTGAAGAAGACTCTTATCTCCACTTTACAAATGAGACCACAGATGCATAAATTAGGCAAGTGATTTGCTCAAAGACGCATAGCTCGTGTAAGTGATGAGCTGGGAAATGAACTCAAGCAATTTGACTCCTGTGGTCTTGCTCTTTAATAGGACACAAGGCCGCATCTTGCCTACCAACTGCCACACTAAAAATGTGAAGTTACTTTCAGGTCAAGAACATGGAAACCTACAGGGATGGTTTCACAAAGCAGGTGATAACACAGTCTGCTCCCAGAGAGAAGAGTGACTTTCTTGTTTCCCCTGAGATCCCTGGATGGAAAGAGGGTTTGGCCAGGCATGAGGACCTCACACCAGGGTCTCTACCCATCTGCTCACCACCCCCTGAATGTTGTGGAGACACTGGCCACATGCCAGCCTGTCACCAAGAAAAGAGACCCTGACACATCTCTGTGTATTTGCTGAGAGGTTGTATAAAGGGAATGTCCCCAAGAGGCCCGGGTTCCAGGCCTGTCTGAGGCCCATGCCTATAAATCCTAATTCCAGGTCCTTTCCAGATTTATCAATTCACAAATAATTATGTCACAATGGGATGTCTTCCTTCTCCTTGAGAATCTTCATGATTCTCCAGCATAGAATTTTTTTCCCTTTGTAAAAGGAATGCATGTAGTTAATGAAGACTAGAAAAATGCCTAAAAATAGAAGGGAGAAAATCCAAGTGCCACTGTCCCACCCCCTGAGAAGAGCCTTCCTCTTTGCTCTTGTTTGTCACCCAGGGTCTGGGCATGTAGCCCAACTGTGTGCTCCTGGCAGGAGTGAGGCTGGAGGCCAGGGCATGACAGAAACCCCTGACAGCCCCATGTCCCAGCACCAACCCTGGACGCTTGTGCCAAGGGGGATAAATGTGAAAGAGGGTCTGGAAACCAACAGGTGGCATCTCCCCTTCTCCAGCTGGCTCTTTCAGACACGGCGAGGATCAGGTGCCCACAGATACTCTCTCAAGGTCATCACATGCCCACCTGTCCACACCCCAGCCCATCCCAGGGGCCACAGTGTGGAGGTGCCCGCTGCTACAGGGAGCTGCCTCGGCCCTATCCCAGCTTGTGGCTGTGACCAGTGTCCAGAATGCATATATAGGTAGCATTGGTGGCTCTGTTTGGCTAGAAGCCTAGATCCAAGTCTCCCTCACCTCTTTTTCTACCGCATGCCTCCCCTAGACCCAGTTTCTCCATGTTGTGGTCTTTCCTCATTTTCCAAAGGTTAACTCCAGTTAATTCAAAGAGAAATCTGAGACCAAGACCTTTGTCTGTTGTCTCTGTTACTAGCTTCTTCGGTTCTCTGCCCTCTTCCTTTTCTCCGTGTCCCCTCCCCCCCAGGTCCTCAAGGGACTGTTCAGTAAGTACTTATTGGCAGGTTCCAAGAGGCCGTGATTTATCCATCTGGAGACCAGAGTCCCCAGCCGGTTACTTATTGCCACATCCATCAGGGTCCAGCAGGAAACAGGTGGCACATTCAGCTGGGAAGTTTGGGGAGAGCTTAAATGGGACCATGACCAAAATGTGGGCAGAATGAGGGGAGGGTCTGGTTCCCACACCGGAGGCACAGAGGCCAAGTGTGAGACTTGGCAGGAGCTGCAACCTCCAATCAAATCACACAGCCTGGGTGGCCCACAGGGAGGGGCTGGGGGGAGAAGTATCCCAGCCTCAGATCCTCCCTTCCTCTGATTTCTCTGGGGCAGAAAACAGGGTAGAGAAGCAGGAAAAAATGGGCCTGGAGGGGCACACGCCAGAAACTCTCTGAAGTTTTCCCCATCTGCAAAGTGAGGGTTATGAAACCCGCCCGGTGTATGTTGTGTGGTTGCTGGAAAAATCAGCTGAGACCATGAATGGGGACAGCATGTGTGCCTCATACTCTTTTATGGCAGAGTAAGGGATAATTGTCATTATTGATAAACACTCACTGGGTACCCCCCACGGAATGAGGCTTCCACTTTCTCATTTCTGCTTGGGATCCTCTAATCTCCAAAGGACATGTGGGTAAAGGAAACAGAAATTGCAAAATTGCAGAAGCCTTCATCTGAATCCCAGAGCCCTGCTTAATGTTCATGTGACATCAGACAAGTCGTCGGTGAGCCTCTCTTTAGTGAAATGTACCTCATTGGGCCGGTTTGGGATTCACAGGGGCATGGATACTGTCATTACTATTAGCCAGCCTTGTGTTGGGGGAGGTGCCGGTTAGACGATCTAGGAGGCAACCTTGACCCAATTGGAAAGACTTAACTTTCAGATGGGTAGGGCTTTCTGAAAGGCCCAAGATGGGTGCTGAGGCTCCCAGAGGTGGTGTAGGTAGGCTGGGGGTCTGCATGGTTCTCTAGAAGGCAGTGAGGCCTGGCTGCTGCCTGCCCACTTCTCTCAGTCAGAGCACTCATCAGCAGCACTGCATAGAGGCTGAAAGGGTCAAGGACAACAACTCCATCAAGTGACAGGGTCTCCCCTGGATAAGTGCCCCACCTCGGGAGACTTCCATATAACCGAAGATTCGTTGACTGAACAAATGAATGAATGAACAAATGAATGAATGATTGATTGTTAGTCTGCATTACAGGTTCTCCTTAGAACCAGAGAGCCTTAGATGTGAATGTTGATTCTATGAAGTCATTACATCTTGTAACCCTGGGTTTCCTCATCTGTGAAATCAGGGTATGATTTCATAGGAATGGTGTAGTTGCAAAGCTGACACTTGATTAAATACAGTTACACAGGGGCACCTGGGTGGCTCAGTTGGTTAAGCGTCTGACTCTTGATTTTAGCTCAGGTCCTGATCTCAAGATTGGAAGAATTCTGTCTCTTTCCCTCTCTCTCTGCCTCTCTCTTGCTTGCACACCTGCACATGTGCATGCACGAGTGCTCTCTTCTCTCTCTCTCTCTCAAAAAATATATTTTTTTAAATTCAGTTACATAACGTGCAGAGATGCCAGGCCCATAGATGCACCCATTAAATGTCACCTTCTGCCCTTTAGCAATACAGGAGACCACAGGCACTGTGGTCACAGGCCCTCAGGGCTCTGTTCCTGGCAGTGTTTGTGCTTTCCTGTAGGGCCCGCCTCCCTGTCTCCAGGCAAGGCCTGCTATGGGTCCCTCTCCTCTCTGTCCTAAGAGACCTATTCTTTCCAGATAGCACCCCTCCCTGGTGATGCCATCACTCACAGGGGCCTCAAGTTCAGGGGTAGCATCCTTCATCCTTCAGCTGAATCTAGACCCGACAATGTCTGCAGGCTCCAAGGTGTGGGTCCCTGATCTCTCTCCTCAGCATCACTGACCCAGGCCCAAGGTCATGGAAGCAGCTCCTAATATTAACAGTAACCATCGCTGACCTATATTGAGTCCTACTGTGCACAGGCACTAATCAGTTAATTCTCTTGGAGTCACTAGGATCCCCATAGCTGGCATAGCGTTTCAGAGTAACTGATTTCCCTTGTGGTCCTACGTACTTTATGCATTTCAAAACATTCTTCAGAAAAAGGTCCATTCACTTCACCAGATTGCCATGGGTCTGTGGCACAAAAGAGTGAAGCGTCCCTGCTCAGTCCCAGAGCAGTTCTGGGTTCCTTGTGCTCTGAACAGAATTCAGCCTCCCCTGGGTAACTCTGGGCTGTGGCTATGACAATGGCCTTCACTGAACTGGGAGGCAGGAGACCTGGGTTCTTCTCCGAGCTTGGCTGCTCCCTGGCTGTGTGACCTTAGGCAGGTCCTTGGTGCCCTTAACTGTAAAATGTAATGGTTGGATTATCCCTACATGGTTTTTCTTTCTATTTTCTATATGAAAATATAGCATATATACTAAAGGGTATATAAAATATCTAGGCTTGGTTTAATAAAGACGTATGGGGCGCCTGGGTGGCTCAGTCGGTTAAGCGTCCCACTCTTGGTTTTGGCTCAAGTCATGATCTCACGATTTGTGGGTTCAAACCCCACATATCAGGCTCCATGCTGGCAGTGTGGAGCCTGCTTGGGATTCTCTCTCTCCCTCTCTCTGCCCTTCCCCCGGTTGCATGTGTGCCCCTCCCCCACATGCATGTGCCCTCTCTCAAGACAAATAAATAAGCTTAAAAAAAAAAAGACTTACAATACAAATACCCATTTGTCCTCCATTAAGCTTTTTTTTTTTTTTTTTTTTTAACGTTTATTTATTTTTGAGAGACAGCGTGAGTGAGTGGGGCAGGGGCAGAGAGAGGGAGAGACACAGAATCTGAAGCAGGCTCCAGGCTGTCAGCACAGAGCTCAACATGGGGCTCGAACTCAAAAACCACAAGATCATGACCTGAGCCGAAGTCAGACGCTTAACGGACTGAGCCACCCAGGGGCTCCTGTCCTCCATTAAGTTTAAAGAGACATTTGCCAGGCAGGAGAAGCTGCTGTGTGCCTCACTGTGTTAGTTTGCTAATATAAAGTGCCACAGACTGGGCTGCTTAAACAACAGAGATGTGTTGGCTCACGCTTCTGAAGACCAGAAGTCCAAGATCAAGGTGCCAGCAGGGTTGATTCCTTCTGAGGCTGTGAGGCAGAATCTGTTCTGTGCCTCTCTCCTAGCTTCTGCTGGTTTGCTGGCAATCCTTGGCTTGTAGATGTATCACCCGGATTGACCTCTGCCTTCCATTTTTACATGGTGTTCTCCTAGTGTCTCTGCATCCAAAGTTCCCCTTTGTATAAAGAAAATAGTCATGTTGGATTAGGGCCCACCCTAATGACCTCATTTTAACTCGATTAGCTCTGTAAAGACCATGTTTCCAAATGAGTCACATTCTGAGGTACTGGGGGTTAAGACTCTAACATATCTTTTTTAGAGGACACAATTCATCACGTCGCACTCACCCTCACGGCCCCCCTCCCCCACTGCAAGCGGAGGTAACCACCGTCCTGAATTTTGCGGTAAGCATCCCCTCCTTTTCTTCAGAGTGTTACTGCATAGGCGTGTGTTCCTAAACAATGTAACTGTGCCGGTTTGCCAACAATCCATAGAAAGGGAATCATAGTATGAGTATTTTTCTGCGACTTGCCTTTTTCTGTTTAACATTGTGTTTTTGAGATTCATCTTCGTTCTTGCCTGTGGCTTTAGATTATTCATTGTCAAAGCTGCATAGAATTCCATCCTAGGAATAAACCACAACTTATTTAGTAGTCATACTGTACTACTACCAAAGTATAGGTCTAAAGTATACTATTTCTATACCTTTGGACAAAATCCATGGTAGGAAAATCATTTTGCACTGCAACACAGCACACACACAAACTATATATATGGGCTTCACAAAACAATACCTACTCTTAGTCCGTGAGATGCTCCTTTTTCATCGATTCCAAGAGGTGACCTGCCAAACAGATTCATGATGCACTAATAGGTCAATTTGCAGCGGCTGAGCATGCCCCCTCATGTGTCTGGCTCAATGGCCCTGTGGTTCTGTGCCCAGCAGGTAGGCACAGGGATGCCCTGTTGCTGTCTCACCAGGACTGTCTGCTGACACACCCGTTGGCACAAGACCACTGTGCCTGCTGGTTCCCACCCTTCCATCTGTCGTGACTGTAGACATCTCCCCACTCCTACTGGACATTTTCTACCTGTGGCCTTGCCCTTGTGGCCGATCTCATGAACTGTGGCCTGAGAGACCAGATCTCTGGACATGTTAGAAGTGTGTGCACCGTAGCATTACTGATTCAGTCAGGTAGCAAGAGAGAGGATAGTGTCTGGAACCAGACTGCCCGGGTTCCAAGCTTGACCACTAAGCAGCTGTGTGACCTTGGGCAAGGCATGTAACCTCTCTGTGCCTCAATTTCCTCATCTGTAAAATGGGGATATTGGTAGTACCTACCTCATGGGGTGGTGTGAGGATGAAATGAACTAATTTTTTTGTGTAAGTCTAGGCTGTTACTATTATTCCTGAACCCAACTGTGTGTCAGGGCCTGAAACCTGTCTAATTCTTTGCTAATATCTCTGAACACAATGGCTACATTGGGAAGAGGTCAAAACACTCAGTTAAAAGGAAGTTGGAGGTGGATGGAAGAGCTGGTTCTGGACCCTGGCTGCCTGTATTCAGAGCCCAGCTTCACCATTAACTAGCCATGTAGCCATGAGCAAGTTATTTGACCTTCCTGGGCCTCTGCTTACTCATCTACAAAACGGAGGCAATAAAAGAACTTGCCACATAGTTGTTAAGAGAATTGAATAAGATAATGCACACGAGGCTTTTAGTACAGCATCTGGCTTCGCCCTCTACCTGCTTACCCAGCCCAAAATTCAGGAGATGGCTCTTAAATAACAACAACGGCATGAAAAGAGATTTATTTTTAGGAATCACACTACTGGGTATTTACCCCAAAAACACTAACACACTAATTCAAAGGGATAGATGTGCCCCTGTGGTTTACTGAAGCATTATTTACAACAGCAAATACATGGAAATGGCCCAATGTCCATTGATAGATGAGTGGATAAAGAAGATGTATGTATATACAATGGAATATTACTCAGCCATAAAGAGGAATGAAATCTTGCTATTTGCAACAACATGGATGAAGCTACAGAGTATAAGGCTAAATGAAATAAGTCTGTTAAAGAAAGAAAAATACCATATGACCTCACTCATGTGGAATTCAAGGAGCAAAGGCAAAGAAAAAAAAGAGGGACAATCCAAGAAAAAGACTCTTAACTATAGAGAATAAACTGATGGTTACCAGAGGGAAGGTGGGTAGGGGGATGGGGGAAACAGGTGATAGGGATTAAGGAGTGCACCTGTCATGATGAAGAAATAAAATAAAATGAAAAGAAAAAGAAAAAAAACAAGAAAAGAGATTTATTTTCTCACAGGACACTGTTGCTTGTGTGAAGGAAAACCACCTGGCCCCAAGTCCGTCTCTGCAAAAGCTCATTTCTTGGAATGCTCCACTCATGAGCCCTGCAGCTGGAGTCCTGGGCTCTCTCTCGGGACGTAAATGCACCTTAGAATACTGAGTGGTGTAGGCTGGTGGGGGTGGGTCTTAATGTGGTCCCCCTCCCACGCCCGGCTCTTATTGTCCTTAACGAGGAGTGTGCTGGAGTCAAACGTGGGGGCCGTGCAGACACGAGGCATGGCGCACCCCGCGGTGAGCACCTTTCCTTCTGCCCCTTGATGGCCAGCAGATGCCGACCCTGCCCACCCCACTCTCATGATAGACACGGGAGCAACGAGGAGAAGGATGGTATGGGCTGCCCCCAGCCCACTGTTGGCCACCGCGTGTACTTGAATCATCTTTCCCCAGCCCTCCACAGCTAGTTAGCCAGACCCCTGTCCTCCCCTGACAGCCCCTCCCAGCCACCTCCAGCCATTTTAAAATTCAAGTAGGATCAGGTTTCCCTCCTGCTTAAAACCTTTTTGTGCTCCCCATTGGCCTTTGGGAGGGAGGAGTCCCCTTCCCGACCTCAACCTCTGTGGCAAGGGTTGCTGGCTTCTTTGGCCACAGTTCTCCCCCCACCCCTCACCTTGCTTTTATCCTGTCTGCTCAACTACCTCTGACTCCCTCAGAATTGATTCTTGCTTCCATGTCTCTGCCTTCCCTGTTTGCTGGCCTCAAGAAGAGATTCAAAGCCCGTTCACCATCCTGTCCCTCAAACGGCTCTCTCTGACTCCCACTAGAATGAATCACTTCTGATAATGCTCAGTATCATGCAATTGTTCAGGACATGGACTCTGGAGAGAAGACTGTTTTAGGTGTAAATCTCTGCCCCGCCACTTATGAGCTGTGTGATCTTGAGCTAGTTACCTAACCTCTCTGTGCCTCAGTTTCCTCATCTGTAAAACAGGAGCTGTCAGAGTATCTACCTCATTGTGAGAATTATGGGAGTTACTACATACACCAGACACATAGTCGATGTGTACTCTCTGTCCACTGGCTGTAAACCTCATGAAGGCAGAGGCTGAGTCTGCTTTGTTTCCGAGTTGTGTCCCCATTGCCTGCCCAGCACCTGGCACATAGTAGGTACACACCAGATATCTGTCAGTGGAATGGAGGGAAGCCGCCTTTACCCTCCTTGGAAAATGTCTATTCGATCCTTTGCCTATTTTTTACTTGGGTCACATGTCTTCTTCTTTTTTTTTAAAATAGACTTGTAACTTTCGTATTTGAGACAGAGAGAGCACGTTCATGAGTGGGGTAGAAGAGCAGAGGGAGAGAGAGAGAGAGAGAGAGAGAGAGAGAGAGCATCTTAAGCTCCACTCTCAGTGCGGAGCCCGTCACAGGGCTCGATCCCATGACCCTGAGATCATGACCTGAGCCGAAATTGAGAGTCGGACGCTCAACCAACTGAGCCACCCTGGTGCCCAAGGTTATGTGTCTTCTTATTGTTGAGTTGTAAGGTTTCTTTACATATTCTAGCCACAAGACCCTTGTCAGATACATGATTTGCAAATATTTTCCCCCCACTCTGTGGGTTATCTTTTCACTGTCTTGATAGTGTCCTTTGAAGCACAAAAGCTTTTGATTTTTATGACATTCAGTTTATCTGTGTTTCCTTTTGTTGCTTTTGGTGTCCTTCTTCAAATCCAAGGTCATGAGCTTTCCCCCTATGTTTTCCTTTAAGAGTTTCATAGTTTTGGCTCTTATGTTTAGGTCTTCGATCCATTTTGAGTTCATTTTTGTATGTGAAATAAAGTATGAAATAAGGGTCTAACTTCATTCTCTTGGAGGCGGATATCCAGCCATCTCAACACCATTTGTTGAAAAAAATTATTGAAGGTCCCGGCACCCTTGTTAAAAATCAGTTGGCCATACAGAGATGTGTTTATTTCTGGCGTCTCACATCTACTCCATTGATCGATCTATGTGGAAAGCCACCTCTGGCTTTAACCGTTTACCATCTCTGCCCGTGTGTTGTCAGCAGCCCCGGAGGCTCCTGCTGGATGTGTTACCGGGACATCCCACAGCCGGACACCAGCTCCCAAGTGGCCTCTGGGGTTAACCACTTCCCGCATCTGTCAGGTGACCACTGGGAGGGCCCCGTGTGACTGGCCCCTGAAGGCACACGGGGAGGGTGCCTCGGGGAGGGTGCCGTGGAGGCGTGCTTTCCCTCCCTCTACCTGCACCCGCCAGCACATCTCCCAGTGCAGGGGGCAGGGTCCCAGAGCAGGGCCTGTTTGTGCCAAAGCACAGCTTCTGATTGGGTGGATGCCCTTGATGCAGGCCAGGTAGGAGGGGACACAGGGCGGGAAGTGGCTCTTGGGATGGAGAAGGGAGTGGGGCCTGCAGGAAGGAAGCATTCCTGGCACTGGAGGCATCTTCACCAGGACAACAGCCTTGGGAGGGAGAGCCCTGCATCCATGGGTAGGCGCTGGGAGACTGGAAAGGGCCAGCAGCGTTGCCAAGTTCTGGTCCTAACATGGCTTCCTTCCCTGTTTCTCGAGTGTGGGATATAGGGTGGGTGGGTGGCAGTGTGTGACCTGATCCCCCCTCATTTCTTTCTTTTTTTTTAATGTTTATTTATTTTTGAGAGAGAGAGAGAGACAGAACAGGAGCAGGGGAGGAGCAGAGAGGGAGGGAGACACAGAATCTGAAGCAGGCCCCAGGCTCTGAGCTGTCAGCACAAAGCCCCATGTGGGGCTCGAACTCACAAGCCGCGAGATCGTGACCTGAGCCCAAGTCAGATGTTTAACTGGCGGAGCCACCCAGGCGCCCCTGATCCCCCTCCTTTCTGAGTTCTTGTTCCATGAGGTTGGGGGACTTGGATGCTTTAAGAGGTCCAGTGGCTCTTGGCCAATATGTCCTCTGCGTGGGACTGTTGTCTCACGTTGACTCCAGCCAGTGAATAAGACTTTTGTGGGGTGGGATAGGGAGCTGGGAGGATGGGGATCATGGGGACATTTTAGCTTGCAGGGGAGTTCCAGTCTTACGGCTACTTTCATGCAACACAGGCAGAGAACACGACAGAGCAGAGAGCTGTAAAGCTTCACCTGTTGAATTCTGCGTTGCTGGGCTGCCTGTGGGCTGAGGGAAGCACCGGTGCTTAGCTGGTGGGTTGCTGGCTCCAAAGGCAGGGAAGGGGCCGCGTGGTGGTGGAGAGGCCTGTGGTGCAGTCTGTCTCCCCCTCCTCCAGATCTCCTAAGACCCTGGAGGTGAATCTTCTAGAAGTGGCAGCCACCACGGTGACACTGTATTTGTTAGACGCACTAGAGGGCAATGTATCGCTTGCTCCAGGGCCCACATCCCTTATTTCCAGTCCTTGGACAGAACTGGAGGGAGAGCAGAGATTTCTGTGGGGTGTGTGCCCACATCCTCCCTCTTCATTTGTTCTCCCCTTTCACCCGCCCCCAAGTGGGAACAGAGCTGTGTGAGCCGAGTCCAAGTTGCTCGCTGCCTGAGAATTGCGTCAGCACCGCCTGGCAGGCTGGAGCGGGAGCCTGTTGCTATGGTGACCACTAGGCTTCAAACCAGTGAGAAGGATGAGTTAGTTGCAGGGTGTGGTTTTCTCGCCTTGTGATGCGGCCATGTGATAGGCACACGGGCCTGTGGGCTTGTGTTTCTACCCCTTCCAAGGAGAGATGTGTCATCTGCTTAGGTAGGCATGATGGAGCAGCTGCTCCAAAAGCCGTGTGGGCATTGACCAGGTCGGGCGTGTGTGCCTGGAAGACACAAGTGGCTCCCTTAGCCCTTCTTCCTCATTCTGGAAATAGTGGGTGATTTGACCAAGTAAACCAGATTCTGGGGGAAGGAAGGGATCCAGAATGTAACCTGTCACCCTGTACAGAGGGCAGCTCTGGGCCAATAAAACCTGCCCAGGCTGCATCATGATTTTTTTTCTAAAGCGCCTAACAGAGGTCATCTTGCTAACGATAATAAACTGCTTGACCAAGCCAGCCTGGTACCTCGGTTCAGTTCTCTCCTCTCACATTTTGCTTGTAATGGGAAAGGAGGTAAAAAGTCCACATTCCAGGGGCGTCTGGGTGGCCCTGTTGGTTAAGCGTCCAACTTCAGCTCAGGTCACAATCTCACAGTTCCTGAGTTCGAGCTTTGCATCGGGCTCTGTGCTGTCAGCGCAGAGCCTGTTTCAGATCCTCTGTCTCCCTTTCTCTCTGCCCTGCCCTCTCTCAAAAATAAATAAACATGAAAAATAAAGTCCACATTCCAGTTGCATCAAGCACCTGCTATGTGCTGGGCACTGCACTAAATATTAGTTCATCATTTTATCATCTCCTTACCCCTACGGAGTAGGTAACACCGTCCCCATTTTGCAGAGGAGCAGACTCAGGGACCGAGAGAATTTAAAGTGACTCGCCCAAAGAATTAAACCTAAATCTTTGGGCTTCATGTCCAGTGTTCTTTTGCATTCCAGATCCCGCTAGAATCAGGACCTCTTAGGATGTCTAGTAAAGAAACACACTGTACATCTTCCAGTTTTCTCCCAGAGAAAACCACATGTTCTGTGTGGGGCATGGTTGACTGGAGCTCTTTCTAATTTCTGAACGGGAAGCATGAGAGATGTGGGTGTTGCCTGTGGACAGAGGAAAACCCAGGAAGCAGTTGATGATGTCAGGGCAGGGCATTGACAAAGTCCAGGCTTGGTTCATAGACTGAGCTTGGGAATTCTGCCTGGGGCCCTCTAGGGGTGAAGACTAAATGTCAGATGAATTGTCAGCAGAGAGGGGTTTGGTGAACTGGTCCAGGGTAAGATGTAGAGCCAGGGGGACCAGGGCCTCTGCAACAGCCTAGCAATCAGAAGACCTGACTTGCTGAGTTTATGAGACACAGCGATAAATAGATAATACTTAGGTGGTGCTGGCACTGTTCTGTGTGCACTTCAGATGTATTTACTCATTTCATCCTCGCAGAAACCCTGAGAGTTTGAGTGCTGTTCTATTTTGAACATGAAACAGAGGCACAAAGATGTTAAGTGACTTGCCCAAGATCACACAGCTGGTAAGAGGCAGAGCTGGGATTCAAGCCCAGATAGTCCGGCTCCAGAGCATAAGCTCCGTGACTACTGTCTCTGCTCTTACCTTCTGGAAAGATGATAGGGAGTTAGCTTGTGTGGCCCAGTCTGAGGAGTGTGTGTGTGTACGTGCGAGCACATCAGTATACCGGCAATGGGAGGGAAGGCTCAGGACCCCGCTTATGAGCTTCTGTGTGTTAATGGCTGTGGCCTGTGCATTTCCGGGAGCCCAGAGACACCTGTACCTGTGTGCACGAGGGCCCTCCCTTCTTCCCTTCCTGCCTTTGTGGTTCCCAGGGGGCTGCGGGCTCTGCCGCCTCTGGTGTAGAGCTGAAGCACAAATTGCTGCAGACCACACACCTGGATTGCTAGCCTAATCCTGTTGAAGGGCCCCAGGCTCCCAGGAGGGAGCTTCGGTCTGGAGCTGAGAGTGGACAGTGGCCCCGGAAGAAGCAGGCAGGGAAAGTGGAAAGACTGCCGCGTGTGTGGGCTGTTCTCTTGTGTGTCTTTGCGTGCTTGGGTATCCTATGGAGTGTGCACACGATGTGCAGCTCCTTCCAGTTCCTGAGAAGACACCAGGCAAACTGGGCTTCCTCTCAGTGTCCTTCCCAGGACCAGGATTTGGGGGATAAATAATAATAACGAGAAGAAGTTCAACAATAACAGCCACTAACGTTACTGGTCTTGAGCTAACTAACTCATTTAACCATCACAAAGCTCTATGAGATAGTGTTACTATTTTTATCTTCATTTTATAAAGGAGGAAACTCAAGCACAGAGAGGTTAAGCAAGTTGCCCCAGGTCACACAGCTAAAACTGAGATTTGATTTCAAATAGCCTGGCTCCAGAGCCGGTGCTATCAAAGCACTGCATGCTACTATGCCCCTTCATGGCTCCCAGAGGAAGCCTCAGGCCCTATAACCCTTCTCTTGTCCCCAGTTCAGAATCTTGCTCTCATTTTCCTGGGAGACTGCGATGTGCCCACCTGCCTGCCTGCAGGTCCTATGTATGAGGTGTGGCCTCTGACATCAGCCATGCCCTGGTTTTGTGGGTATTGTGCACCTTCTCTCCTCTCACGCTCACATGCCCAGGTGTGGAAGAGACATTTCCAGGAGCTCTTCTGGGAGCAGACGTGATTGACCTTGGCCATTGCAGCTCCAGCCTCATCCCACCAGTCTGCGTGCACTCAGATGGTCCAGTGTAATTACCCAAAGCAGGGAAGGTCCTGCCGGACCTGTGAGCCCTGGTACCTGTCTCTCTTGGCCTGTCCTTTCTGGCCTGTGGTCTAGACGCGGCCACACTTGTTATGAGAGCCACGTTGGCACATCTCTTTTTCCTTTCCCTCCCCCATCCCCATCAGCCCCTGGGCCAGGTCTGGTCCTGAGCTTGATTCTTGGAGGAGGCTGCCTTCCTGCGGGAGGTAAGGCTGGCGTCTCTCCCAGCCAGGTGGGAGGGTGGAGCTGTGTGGATCTGCATGGAGGACTTGGGAAGTGACAGAGGGGTAGGGGTCCAGCCGGGGGAAGTGGTGACCTGGGGGAAGTTACATTTCCAGCCATGACCCCTGGGGGCATTCTGCGTGCTCTCCAAGACATTGCCATTGGCATTGGCAGGTTGAAGGCTGTAGTGGGTGCCCAGATGCTGTCTGATGGGAGAAGGAGTATTGGCATTGGAGCTGACAGATGCCTGTTAGCCCCTGCCTAGGGCAGAGCCAGGCTTGTCTTGTGCCAGGAAGTTGGCAGCAAAACAGAAATGAACTGTGGAGGTAGAACCTACCTTTGTAACTCAGAAAGCGACTCCAAAGCCCTCTTGGAAATTAAGTGGGTTCCAGGCCTGGTTTAGTCCCCTAGCCCCTTGGTAATCCCCATGAAAGGGTTTCTGTCTCTGATTTTGCTCCTTCTGGTCCTTCCTGTCTGCTTTTCTGTTTTATTTATTTATTTATTTATTTATTTATTTATTTATTAAAAAAAATTTTTTTTAACATTTATTTATTTTTGAGACAGAGACAGAGCATGAATGGGGGAGGGTCAGAGAGAGGGAGACACAGAATCCGAAACAGGCTCCAGGCTCCGAGCTGTCAGCACAGAGCCCGACGCGGGGCTCGAACTCACGGACCGTGAGATCATGACCTGAGCCGAGGTCGACCACTCAACCAACTGAGCCACCCAGGCGCCCCTGCTTTTTTGTTTTAAAAAAAAATTATGCTTTATTCTATTTTTAAATTGTGGTAAGATACATAAACCGTAAAATTTTCCATCGTCATCATTTTTCAAGTGTGCCGTTCCGTGCGTTAGTACAGTCACAGTGTTGCACAACCTTTGCCGCCGTCCATCGCCGGAACTCTCTTCGTCTTGCAAAACTGAGACTCTGCATCCATTAAACACTAACTCCCGCTTCTTGCTGACCAAACCCCTGGCAACTGTCATTCCACTTCCTGTGTCTGTGAATTTGACTGCTCTACGCGCCTCACATCAATGGAATCACACAGTATTTGTCTTTTTGTGGCTGCTGATTTCACTCAGCACAGTGTCCTCAAGATCCATCCGCAGCGTAGCATGTTTCAGAATTCTTTTCCTTTTGAAGGCTGGGTAATATTCCACAGTATGTATATACCACATTTACATTTTGCGTGTCCACTTATCTGTCAGTAGAGACGTGGGTTTCTTCCACCTTTTGGCTGTTGTGGATAATGCTCCAATGAATACGGCTGTTTCCCAGTCTACTTTTGGGCTTACTTCACACAAGAGCAATAGGCCATCCCTGAGACTTGGTCAGGGATGGGCTCACTGCCTTGGTCCTGGGAGAGTGGGTGGGGAGCCAAGTGGGTGGGGAAGGCTTGGCCCTCTGGTGCCGTCCTCTACCAGACACTAAGCTGTTGGTGCTTCTGGAACCAATCTACTTGCCTGAGGACGTTCCAGATTTCCTTCCCCTCTGCCCTCGGAAGAGGGTGCTGGGTTCTTGGTTCTCTCCTGTATAGGAGGAGGGTGGCTGTTGTCCACCATGAGCCTGGCATGGGTGGTGTTAGGAGAAAGGACTGTTGGGCAGTGGGAAGTGCATGTGGAGCTCCTTTGAGCCTGGGGCTGGCCAGCTGACCTTAAATGGAGCAGTTGAAGATGTTTTAGGGTAGGCTGGATATGCTGCAGTACCAATCAGTTCTGGAATCCCCATGACTTAACACCAGCAAGGTTTACTGCTTGCTCACACCGGTCCCTCACTGGTAGGCAGGGGCCTCTGTTCCACATGGTCACTCAGGGTCCCAGCCGATGGAGGCTGCACCTTCTGAACCCACGGCCCCCGAGGTGACTGTAGCAGGGGAAGGAGAATGGAGAACTTTCACAAGGGCTGACCAGAGCAGAGAGAGTCAGAAGGTGTCAGGGCCTTGATGTGGATGTGAGTATGTACCTGTGTGTGCCTATGTGTATGGGTGTGCGTGTGTGTATATGTGTGTGTGCCTGTGTGTGCCTCTCTGTGTGCATGTATGTGTGCATGTGGGCCAAGAGCAGAAAGAAGCTGGCTGGGCAAACCACATTGCTCTTTCCCAGCACAGCCCTCACCTGGCTTTGTACAACTCCTGAGGAAAGGTGATTTGGTGGTTCAGGAAGAGGCCATTGATTTGGGGAGGTCCTCTCATCTCCCCTCAGTGGGTGACAAAAGGAAGGTGGAATAGGCAGATACACTGACCCTCTGGAGCTGAGGGGACAGAGAAGGGCATGAATTTTGAGGTACCCTTGTATGGCCTTGTTCAACAATAGAATTATTTTTAAGGTCTAGGGAAGCTTTGTGGAGAGTCAACAGCGTGAGCTGAATGCCAGCGAGTCTGGCCTCCTGGCAGCAATGGACAGAGATACGGCGTGTTGCTGTGGGTGGATGTGGGGGTGTGTGCAAGCACGTGCAGGCTGGAAATGTCTTGGCTCCCAGGTTCCCACCGGGGGCCACTTGGCCCTACGATTGAAAGGAACCCCCAGTGTGGAGGGCAGAGGTTATAGATTCTGACCCTGGCTGCCACCAAAGTACAAGGCTGCTTTAGGGGTCTTACTGACCCCTCTGGACCTTACATTACTTCTCTGTTTTCTGAACTATCCGTTTCTGCTTCTCAGCACTAGATTGAGAGTCATTTAATTTTTCATAAATACTCAAGGGACTCATGAAACCATATATGGGAGAGGGGCTCTAAGGAGGCCATTCCAGGCGGGTGCTAAGCGAGATTGGATTTGAAAGTCATTGTCATAACGGCCCTTTGATTCTCCCTCTTCATTGCCTCCTGTCCACTCCATCTTCTGCCTCTTTGGGGCCAAGCGTCATCTCCCACCAGCAGCAGGCAGAGGGTCAGAAGAGCAGAGCCTTAAATCAAATCAGTCCAGGATCCTTACTTCTCACCAATTCACGACAGTTCGGGGAGGAAGCAGGAGACAAGTTAAAGCTGTTAACTGTAACAAGGGTTAGAACTCCTATGGGATGTGTCAGAGTGACCTGTTGGCCCAAGACCCTAAATAAGTGAATTGGTTGTTAGGGGAGGAGATTCGGAGGAGTTTTAGGGAATTGTATCCGACAGTTGGCAGTTACCAAGCGTCCGCTAGGTGTGACTATTGTTCTGAGTGCCAGAAGAGGGCTGTCCATGGCCTCCAGATTCCTGCCACCTAGTGGGGGAAACCAGAATATACCAAAGACCTAATGCATGTGAGTTTGACTTTCTTTGTAGAGGAATGTTTCTTGTCTGATTGATCGAAGGTGGCGCTGTTTGTGAAACGCTTTTCTTCTTTGGTAGCTTACACTGCTCTTCAGAGAAGCCCCGCGGAGTGGGCAGGACAGCTGTGTCTTCCCATTTCACAGTGAGAAAGTGGAGTCTCCCGAAAAATGAGCACTTTGCAGGAAGTCCAGAAAATCTGGGACCAGAACCCAGCTTTGTTTGACTTCTGGCCCCGGGCTTGACTCATTGCAGCCCACTGACTGGCTGATAGGCTACTGGCAGTAGTGGTGGGAGTGTCCAGTCCTGTGTGGGGTCTGTTCCTCTCATTGCATCTGGCGCATAATAACGTAGATGTTTGTTGAATGACTATTGTTCATTTACACATAAAGATTCCCTCCCTTCTGGCAAGGTCATCTAACCATTCTGCACCAGAATTCCTCTATGTTCAGCGGGCATAGAGCTGCTTTTTCGACAGAGCAATTAGAAATCCTAGGCTCCTGTGCCTGGGTGGCAGATTATGTCAAAGTCAGAAAGCAATGGACTTGCTCCAAAGAGTAGACTCTAATTTGTTGGTCAGTTGTTTATTAACCAGGTGGCCCTGGACAAGACCTAGAACCTCTTTGAGCCTCAGTTTCCCCCTGTGTAAAATGGGGGAGTAATAGCTACTCTGACAACCTCCACATGTTGTGAGACCCTGACTTGGGTCTTGCTTTGTACGCTGTGAAACATGGTGCAGATAATAGTGTTTCTCTTCAATCTCTCTGAGCCCGGACACTGGGGAAGCCCCTCTCCCTTCTCTGCCCAGGGCCGTTGGCAGGCCCCTTACCTGCCATTTCTGCCCCTGCCACTGAACCCCAAGACCTAGGATTCCTTTGTCTCAGGCTCTGGGGGCCCTGGCTTCTCCAGGAGGCCCTGGTCTGCCTCCCTCCTCAAGGGAGCCCAGAGGTAGAGGATCTGATCGAATCTCCATGGCAACCAGAAGCTGAGCCTCACCCCCTCGGGGTGGAAGCATTGAGTCTGTCTCGACAGCCAGGCAGAGCCAGAACCGGTCTCTCTAACGCCAACTGTGCAGCGGCGCCTCCAGGAACCGGCTGCCCCCGTCGCTGATGCCCTGTCTTCCAGTTGCCCCTTTGCTGGGTTAGTGCCCCTGCTCCAAGCCTGCGTGAGATCCTCTGGGTCCTGAGGAGGCTACCCTGTGGGCCAGGGGGCTGCTGCAGGCCCTGCACGAATGGGACAGCCGGCCCACCGTGTACAATCTGAGCCAAGCCCTTTACGTCCACCCCTTCGCCTCTTCCCAGGTAGACCTCCTCGTCCTTCACAACTGAATTCATATCCGCCTCTTGCAAGTTACCTGTCTTTCCTGCGCTTCTCGCACAGCGCTGTTTCAGAGTTCAGTTTCATTGACTAAGGGTCCTTGTCTCCATCTGGTGGTTCTCAGCCTTACAATACATTAGAATCACCTGGGGAGCTTTTTTTTTTTTTTAATTTTTTTTTCCAACGTTTATTTATTTTTGGGACAGAGAGAGACAGAGCACGAACGGGGGAGGGGCAGAGAGAGAGGGAGACACAGAATCGGAAACAGGCTCCAGGCTCTGAGCCATCAGCCCAGAGCCCGACGCGGGGCTCGAACTCACGGACCGCGAGATCGTGACCTGGCTGAAGTCGGACGCTTAACCGACTGCGCCACCCAGGCGCCCCACCTGGGGAGCTTTTAACAGCCCCAAGGCCCAGCCCTCCCCACCCCACCCCACCCCACCCCACCCCCGGAACACACCAGTTCTATATGGATCTCTGGAGCGGGAGCCAGTTATCAGCAGTTTCCAAACCTTCCAGGGAATTCTAGTGTGCAGCAAAGTTTGGAACTACTGTCTGAAAGTTTAAGATTTAAGCTACTCTGATGGCCTGTGGCGTCTTCCTCAATGTGAGCCTCTGGAATATAGGCTGGTGGATGCACAGTTGGGTCAACTGATGGAGGACGGTCCATGGAGGACCCAGTTGTGTGTTTCCAGACCCCTGGTTTTTTTTTGTTTGTTTGTTTTTCAAGGACTTAGGAGATCCCCCAGGGCACTTAATGCTTAGGAAGAGGACAAGGTAGTAATGACGATTACTATTTATTTAGCATTTGCCCCAGACCAGGTGCCTCGCACTACAGATATTTTCTCACTGGAACCCCACGGAAAACTCATGAGATTATGTGTTTTCCCCATTTATAGGTGAGGAGACTGAGGATCTGGAAGCTTAAGTAGCTTGCCCAAGGTCACATGGCTATTAAGTGGTAACACTGGGATTATAACCTGAATCTGACTCAAAGCCTATGTATGCCCTTAACCACTATGCTATCCTGGTTCCCCAGCCCTCTCCTCTATAGGTTGTAGAGGAGGGGATACTGAGAAGGAGGTGGCTTGTTCCACAGGAAAGATGCTGGTCCAGGGATGCCTCACCTTAGTGCCATGCTACCACTGAGGGGCTCCCAGTGGTATCTCCTGGGTCATCTGGGGTCACAGGGCCCTGAAGGCGTGCAGCCTGCTTTCCTGTTCCTTCAGCTGACCTCTCTTGAGGACTGTTCTGTCTGCCCAGACACTGTCCAAGTTCCTTAACCTAATTATGTTATTTAATGTCATCCTACAGCCAGCCTGTGACATGGGCATTGTTATCCCTGTCTCAAAGATGAGTAACTGAAACTCAGAGAGGCCTGGAGCCAGCCAGCTGACAATCCTCAGAGTTTTTTTTTTTTTTTTTTTTTTTAAGAGAGAGAGAGATTGAGAGAGAGAGCATGTGTCGGGGAGAGGGGCAGAGGGAAAGAGAGGATCTTTTTTTTTTTCCCAATGTTTTATTTATTTTTGAGCGAGAGAGAGAATGTGAGTGGGGGAGGGACAGAGAGAGGGGAGGACAGAGAATCCCAAGCAGGCTCTGCCCTGACAGCAGCAAGCCCTATGTGGGACTCAAACTCAAGAACTGTGAGATCGTGATCGAAGCTGAAGTTGGACGCTCAACTGACTGAGCTACCAAGGCGCCCAGAGACGGGGCCAGGGGCAGGGGGGAGAAAGAGACAGAGAGAGAGAGAGAGAAAATCTTAAGCAGGCCTCACACTCCGCACAGAGCCTGACACAAGGCTCAATCCCACAGCTCTGGGATCACCACCTGAGCCGAAATCAAGAGTCAGACACTCAACCAACTGAGCCACCCTGGCACCCCCTCAGAGCTGATTAAACACAGTTCTTTCAGTTCTGTGGCAGCCCAGCTCTGGCATGGTCAATATGACCCTAGACTATAAGTCAGCCTTGGGGTCTTAGTTCCCACCACGTTGCGGGGAGGCCAAGTTTCATAGCCCTGTGTGCCCCTCAGCTGTGTGGGGGAGATGAGGGTCACTATATAGCTTGTCAGCCTCAGAACTGACCCCAACTGTTGAGTCTAGCCAGTGTCCTGGCCTGCTGAGAAGGTAGGGAAGACCCAGCTTAGTTGGAGGAGGAATTTGAGGGTGATAGGGGACTTGGCGGGGGTGGGAAATGAGCAGATCTGTGCCTCTCCTGGGGGGGGGGGGCTGACACTGGAAAACCACTCGTGCACAGTTTCACAACAGGATCGATGCAGGCCTCAGCCCAGCACCTGGCATCCAAGGGAGGTCTGAGCAGGGAGAAGAATCATTTTCTGCGAGTTAGTGACAGGAAAGGCAAGTTGGAAGGACTCTATCCATGCAGGAGGGCACCAGGACCTCAGCTCCAGCTACACCAGACTGTTCAGTAGTGCCCCAAACAAAAGGGTGCAGTTGTAACCCCGTTCTCTGCAGCTCTGCTCCTCTCACTGGAACAGCTGCTTCCTTCCCCTCTTGGGGAAGCGTCCCCAAGGATGCTTGCATCCCGTCAAGGGATGCTGAGACCCGCCTCCAGATGGATCTCTTCCTCCACCAGAGTTTGACACCAGTTGTTTCTTCCTCTTGTGGGCCCTGACAGCAACCTGCCCACATGATTTTTTCTGTCTGTTCGGGTCCCACTCATGACAGTGGTTAAAGCACTTGTCCTGGAGTCAGACTACTATTCCACATGGTTTTCCACTTACCAGCCACTAATCCCTCTGGCAAGGGACCTCACTCCCTACGCCCTCACTTCCTCAATTGTAAATGAGAATCGTAATGGTACTACTTTCTTGGTTTTAAATTTTACATAAGTCGGGGCGCCTGGGTGGCTCAGTCGGTTGAGCGGCCGACTTCAGCTCAGGTCATGATCTCACGGTCCGTGAGTTCGAGCCCCGCGTCGGGCTCTGTGCTGATGGCTCAGAGCCTGGAGCCTGTTTCAGATTCTGTGTCTCCCTCTCTCTGACCCTCTCCCGTTCATGCTCTGTCTCTCTCTGTCTCAAAAATAAATAAACGTTAAAAAACATTAAAAAAAAATAAATTTTACATATGTCTACTTGTGTAACCACCACCTAGATTTCCGGCACCCCAGAAAGTTCCCTCATGCCCCTTCCCAGTCAACACCCACACTCTCCCACAGCCCACTCCCCAGGGAGCCACTAATGAGAATTTTTATCACCCTCCATTTGTTTTGCCTGTTGTTGAACTTCATATAAGTGGAATCCTGTGTACGTGCTCTTTCGTGTCGGTTTTCTTTTGCTCAACATGTTTGTAAGATTTTTCCGTCATGGGGTTACTTGGAAGATGAAATCAGGCTGTGCCCCACACAGACACAGATGACAGTGGGCATGTGTAGGACCACACTGGGAGATCCCAGAGGGCAGGAATGGAGTCTATGCCCCTGTGCTCTGTTCCCGCCTGATGCAGCGTGTGGTGGACAGAGACTTTGGATGTTCTCTGAAGACCTTGGATGCTGCTTCGGTGGGAATGATGGTCAGGACTGGGCTGCCCTCCAGCTGTTCTCCCAAGCTTTCTCTTCCCCACTCCTGTGTCAGTTCTAGGGCAGAGAGTAAGCTTATCATCTGGTATCAGCCTTCGTAGCATCCCTGCTGGGAGCGCAGGACTATTCCACAGCTAGAACTTAACTTTATACTGCACTCACCCACAGGTTCTTAGAGTGTCTGAGAAGAGGTTGGAAAGATCCCCCAAACTGCCTTTAGCATCTGTTTTGGAGGTTAGGTGTACCAGGACATAGTCTTGGCTGTGCCCTTCCATCATTGGTGCTGGACAGTCTTAGGGGAAGGTTGTAAACAGCTTGACACCTGTATGCCTCCAGCCATTTGGGCACCCATTCTTCCCCTTGCACTTACCAGAGCTTAGGATGGTGGAAATGAGGGCTGGTCGCTTGGGTTTGAACCCGCCCCAGACGGGCCAGCTCTTCACCTTGCCCAAAAGGAGCATGTCTGAGGTCTCCATGTCTGTCACTGGTCAGCTCATGTTCTGTCATCTGGCACAGGCTCCATTACAGACTCGGAATAGGTAACCCTACGTTCACGTGTGGTCCCAATCTGGATGACTCCTAAGAGATCTGGAGGTCACAGGCTTCTGCCTGCATTGTAACTTGAGAGAGGAACTGGTGCATCGAGCGGCATTATCTGAAGTTAGCGATATTTGGCAATGGTGTGGCTGGCAGGACCCCACAGCAGGTGATGGTCCAGATGAGCGGCCCCCACTGGGTCCTGCCTACCTCTTAGCTTGGTTCACAAGGCCCTCGCTGTGCTGGTCCGTGCCCGCTTCTCCAGCGCTATCTGCCACCTCACCCTCCTGCTCATTCAGTGTCCCAGCCGTGCTGGGCTATTTATAGTCCCCTTGAGGGGCCCTGCTGTTTTACACTTTGTGCCTTTGCCAAGCCTCTTCTCATTGCCTAGAACTCTGCTCCCGTCCCCATCTGCCTGGCAAGCACCCACACATCTTTCAAGATTCAATTAATAATGTTAATAATAGCCACTAAGATTTATTGGGTGCTTACTATGTGCTAAGTGCTTTGCATGCCTTATTCCAGTTAGTCCTCAAAGCAGGCCTGGGCACTTAGCCCCTTCATCATCCTCTTTCACATTCACTCGATTAACCGATATCCATTTATAGGCGGCTGCCCTGTGCCAGGCACTCTTGTGAGCACAGAGAGGTTAGGAAGTGATGGAGCCTGGACTGGAACCTGAGCCGTGTGGCCCTAGGGTCTCGCTCTTAGCCACAGCGATAAACCACCTCCCTCTGGGGCACCTGGGTGGCTCAGTCGGTGAAGCGTCTGACTCTTGGTTTCGGCTCAGGTTGTGATCTCACAGTTTGGGAGTTCAAGCTCTGCACTGGGGTCTGTGCTGACAGTGCTGAGCCTGCTCGGGATTCTCTCTCTCCCTCTCTCTCTCTGCCCCTCCCCTGCTTGTGCGCACACACGCCCTCTCAAAATAAATAAATAAACCGCCTCCCTCTGAGTACCACCTAACCTCTTCCAGTGCCCCCTCACCCACACTGTTGCCTCCTCCCTCCTCTCTGCCTCACCTGTGAAGTACTTCTGTCATAGCACCTGCGATGTCTTATTGCTTATTGGACAGCCTTCCTCTGGTGGGCTGGAAGGGTATCACTCAGGAGTGTGTTTATTTTAAGTGGCAGAAAATCCAACATATAGGGGCTTATATTTTTCACTTAAATAAAAAACAAGATGGCCTGTTTCTTTTTTTTTTTTTTTAACATTTATTTATTTTTGAGACAGAGAGAGACAGAGCATGAACGGGGGAGGGTCAGAGAGAGAGGGAGACACAGAATCTGAAACAGGCTCCAGGCTCTGAGCAGTCAGCACAGAGCCCGACGCGGGGCTCGAACTCCCGGACCGCGAGATCATGACCTGAGCCGAAGTCGGCCGCTTAACCGACTGAGCCACCCAGGCGCCCCAAGATGGACTGTTTCTAATGTGGTTCAGTAGCTCAGAAGCATCAAGGGGAATGTCTGTGTTCTTTCTTGATCATTTCCTCACGACAGCAATATGGCCACTGTCACTCCAGTCATATTTGCGTTCAAGGCAAGGAGTCCCTTTTTAATGATCAAAGCAAAGGCCTTGCTGAGGCCCCATCATGCTTTACGGGGTCTCATTGACCAGAACGATGTCAAAGGGCCACCCTAGTTGTAAGAGAGGCAGAGAAAGTGAGTGTCTTGCCTGGGACTGGGTCCTTTGCCACCTCATATAAAACCAGGGGAGAAGGGAAGCTGGACATTGGGTAGGAGCTAGAGAGCAGAGATCACGTATTAATTTCTCCCGAATTCTTAGAATCTGAGGGCTTTATAATTGTTTTGTGCTATTGCCTTGCATTTATCCTGTGCAAATACAGGCCCTTTTACTTTTTCAAACCTAGTATCCTAGTGTACATGCTGTTATTTCCCATTTCACTTAATAAGATGATACCCACTATCCATATAATTTTTTTTTAAATTTACATCCAAGTTAGTTATTATAGTTCAACAGTGATTTCAGGGGTAGATTCCTTAGTGCCCCTTACCCATTTAGCCCATCCCCCCTCCCACAACCCCTCCAGTAACCCTCTGTTTGTTCTCCATATTTGAAAGTCTCTTAGGTTTTGTCCCCCTCCCTGTTTTTATATTGTTTTTGCTTCCCTTCCCTTATGTTCATCTGTTTTGTCTCTTAAAGTCCTCATGTGAGTGAAGTCATATGATATTTGTCTTTCTCTAATTTCACGTAGCATAATACCCTCCAGTTCCATCCACGTAGTTGCAAATGGCAAGATTTCGTTCTTTCTGATTGCCAAGTAATACTCCATTGTATGTGTATACCACATCTTCTTTATCCATTCATCCATCAGTGGACATTTGGGCTCTCTCCATACTTTGGCATATTGTTGATCACCATCCATATAATTTTAATGGCTACATAGTAGTCCTTCTTGGAGAAATACATACTTTACTCAACCGGCTCCCCATAATTAATCATTTGGGTTGTTTTTAATAGTTCACAATCATAAGGAACCCTGTGATTAATAACCTGTAACCTTATTTCTAGATACACTTATAATTAATTTCTGAGGACATAGTCTTGGGTTATGCTGGGTTAAAAGCTCTGCCAACAAATAGAGCTTTCAAAACCAGTTACCAAACTGAATTCAGACAAACTGTCCCAGGTGTATATACCCTCCAAGAGTTTCTCTTTTTTTTAAGATTTTATTTTATTTTTTAATTTAAAAAATGTTTTTATTTATTTTTGAGAGAGAGTGAGTGAGACAGCACGAGTAGGGGAGGGACAGAGAGAGAGGGAGACAGAATCCAAAGCAGGCTCCAGGCTCTGAGTTGTCAGCACAGAGCCCGACCCGGGGCTTGAACCCATGAACTGCAAGATCATGACCTGAGCCAAAGTCGGACACCCAGCCGACTGAGCCACCCAGGCGCCCCTAAGATTTTATTTTTAAGTAATCTCTACATACAACATGGGGTTCAAACAACCCTGAGATCAAAAGTTGCACACTCCACCACTCAAGCCAGCCATGTACCCCCATACCCTCATACCCTCCACGAGTTTCTGAGGGTACCTGTTCCCTGGAAACTTTGGGTATTTGTTTTAACCTTGCTGATTTAATAGAAAAATAGCAACAATCACAACCCTCCCCCCCCCAACACACACACACAAAATCAATTTTCTTTGATTACAGGGAGGTTAACATTTTATGTTTTTTATTTTTTAAAGTTTATGTATTTATTTTGAGAGAGAGAGAGAGAATGCAGGGGAGGGGCAGAGAGAGAGAGAGAGAAGGAGAGAGAGAATCCCAATCAGGCTCCACACTGTCAGGGCAGAGCCCAATGCGGGGCTTGAACTCATGAGCGGTGAGATCATGACCTGAGCCGAGATCAAGAGTCGGACTCTTAACCAACTGAACCACCCAGGCGCCCCTCCATCTTGTTTTTTCCTGTGTTTCAGAGTAAGTTGAAGACAGCAGTACTCTTGCCTGCAGCACTTAAGCGTGGATATCATTAACTAGTGTTCAATATTTAGTGAAATATGTATATGTATTTGATGAAGGTGATGGAGGCGTCAACCTGTGTACCCCAAATCCCTGTCAAGACACAGAACATTTCTATCACCCCGGACAGTTCCCTGTGCCCCTTACAATCAACTGCTGTCCCTACCCCAACCCCAGAGGTAACTGCTATTTTCTGTTTGTTTTCAACCATAGATTACTTTTGTCTGTTCTAGAACGTCATGTAAGTGGAACCATACAAGATGTGCTCCTTTGTGTCTGGATTCTTTCACTTACCATAGTGCTTGTAAGAGTTATTTTTGTTGTTCTGTGTATCAGTAGTTTGTCCCTTTTTATTGGTCCTTTATTGTAAGGATATATAAGGAATACCTATTTTTAAGGGGTGGGCAGAGCAAGAGGATTCCACCAAGGAGACTTAGAAAGAATAGTGAAGGCAGTAGGAAAAGCACTCAGACAGAAGGTCAAGAAAATCATCTGGGTCAGTTATAAATAAGTTTGACTACATATAACATAAAAACTAAATAATAGTGGCTTATATAACAAGCATTTTTTTCTCCTCTCCTCTAAAAGAAGTCTGGAGGTAGACAGTCCTGGAGTGGTATGGCAGTTCATTGTGCCATCACCAGCCCAGGTTTCTGGCTTTGCACTCAGCTACCTTCAGCGCTGGCTTCTAGCCTCAATATCACCTCATGGTTTAATATGGCTGCTGGAGCTCCAGCCATCCCATCTGCTTTCCAAACTGGCAATAGAAGGAGGAAACATGGAGGGGAGGGGGGAATGGCATACCTTACAGCTAGACCAATCTTTCTTAGCAGCCTTCCTCAAGGTTTCACACATATCCACTTAACATCTCATTGGTTGGAACTTATTCACATGGCCCACACCACTAGAGAAAGTAGTCTTTTAGCTAGCCACTGGGCACACTGCCACTCCAAATATAATGATATTTCTGTTACCAGGAGGGGAAATGGATATTGGCTGTTAGCAGCCTCCTCTGACTTTTCTCTTTTGAGACCTAGTGGCCAAGCCATGGTCAACTCAGCCTTTCTATCCATGGCCTCTCATAAACTGAAGCCTGTGCTTGGTAGTTTTCCATCCTCCTGAGTCCCCAGGACTCCTTCCTTCTCTGAGGGTGGGTTTCTTTTATATCCCTTTTCCTGGTAGGGGCTCTCCTGGGTCTCTGACTGACTTCCTGGGCTGTCAGCGTTTTACAGAGGGTGGAACAAAAGGAAAAGCATCTAAGAACATTTGCAGAGAGCTCTGTATGCATTCTCTCCACTTCTGGGCCTCCCCCACTGCTATGGCCGGCACCCTTCCCTCCCCACTTTGGTCAGCCTCCCCTGACAAGGAGAGCTGCGGAAGTAGATTTCTCTGGAAGGTCAGTGAAGCTCAAAGGGGAAAGGATGGCATTTGGAGACAGACAGACTTGGGTTCAGATCCTTGCCGCAAATCTCTCCGAAACTCAGAGACGTCTGCAAACAGGGGATGGGTGAGAACAGCTGTATGGACGCGGTTGGGTTGAGAGGAGCAGGAGACGCGGGTCCGTGGCCACCACTTGATAAGGCTGAATCGTGCACACGTGAGAGAAGGCCACCGGAGACCTTCCCGCCTTGCCGTGACCCAGGCAACTCCAGACCGTGTGGTAGAGGCAAGCCTTACCACCCTCCCTGTTGTTCCTTCTGCCCCTTGGAAATAAATAAATTAAGACTAACGGATCTGGTCCTGTGACCCCTGGAAACACAGGTCAGCGTATAGGAGAGTCAGCACGGCCTGCTGGAATCTGAACTGTTGGCCGGGTCAGGGTTCACCATAGCTCGAACCCCTGACCATGACTCCAGACACTAATAGGAGAGCCTGGAGCCTCCTGGAGGAGACATGGCAGGTTAACGTGATGTTCCATTCCCTCCTTGTGCTTCTCCAAAGTGAGTAGGTCTCCCCAAACAGCCGGGCCCCCTCACAGTGCCAGACTTGGGCAGAATGGATGCTGTGGCTTCTCTTTCTCCCTCCTGCCCCATGGAAATAGCAGAGTCGGCTCACCGCCCGCCAACCGCACGCATAGGTCCTGTGTCCTCTGGTCGGTGAGCCCTATTTCCACGTGCATGGCACGCACACATCACAGTGGCTCTTCACTTGCATGCCTGTTCTGGGGGAAAAAAAATAGTTTATGTTCTTTGACAGCTTAATGGGCCGTCAGCACAGGGACTGGAGAGAAAGTCAGAGGGAGCAGGTGCAGCGAGGCTGGGGGAAGCTCTCGGCTGCCAAAGGGCCAGATTGGACTGAGTATAGCTGTGGCCAGACGCCCTGGTGACCTGTTGACACCATTCTCAGGCTGCCGGCTGCCCTGGGGCTGGTATGTTGTGACAGAAGAGGAGGAGCCAGGGCCCCGTGGAGAATTTGGCTCAAGCCTGAGACCTGAGAGGGACAGTGCATTCCTCTGCTCATTCATTCCCTCCACGCACATTTCCCTAGATCCTGCCGCGTGTCCGCCCGTGGGTTCTGGGCACACAGCAGTGACTGAGGCACCCCCCCCCCCCGCCCCCCGGTCCTGCCCCAGAGGTGCAGGGACAAATCGGCAGGATAACAGAGGCACTAGAAGGCCACGTGCTGTGGTTCTGAGCTGAGACGCCAGGGAGGACATCCCGGAAGAAGTGAAATCAGAGCGGACGGTGGGACCAGGCCCAGCCAGGGGGTGAGGAGCCGTGAGAGGATCACTTGTGCTGCTGCAGGAGAGACCCCACCGGTGGAGCTTGGGGGCCTTTCTGAGGTGCTGCCCTATGCCCCCATGGGCCCGGCCCGCTGTTCCCGGGAGGGGTGTGTGTGCGTGGGCTCTGCAGCCTGGTTGGTGCTGGCAGCACCAAGGGGGTTAACGGCAGCTCCACTTCCCTGCAGCCCTTTCTTCCCTCTTCTCCGAAGGGAGCCTCCATTGAAATTCTAGAAATAAGTGCCGGCTTTTGAGTCTGCTGTGAAACCATGTCCCTGCCAGGCCCCAGAGCCACCTTCTCGCCCACACTGTGCCAGCCTTGGGCTCCATCTTGTGCAGGGGCCTCGTTCAGAGGGGTGAGGACTCCCCGGGTGCAGTGCCTCAGCCCTCCGCCCCGAAACCTGCTCTACCCCCCACACCAGGCATCGGCTCGGTGTACAAATGGTACCCAAGGAGGAGGGGCTCAGGAAGTGACATCGCCTGGCCCGCCCCACCTCCTTATTCCCTATAAAAAGCAAAATGGTGACTCAGAGAGGAGAGTTGGAAGCGTCCTGCCTCCTGCTCCCACTGTGAATTTTTAGGCTTGGAATTAGGCAGGAGGCAGAGGAAACAGCGGCTCGAAATCCACGACTGACATGCTGTTTGGCGGGTGGCAACCGTGGAGCCGCTCCTCCCCTACTCCCAGCAGCCCCTGAACTGCAGCCCCAGGACCTGCTGGCGCTCCCCAGCCCTTCTCGAGGCCCGGGGCCCCCACGCAGCCCCCGCCCGGGCCTGGCCGTGCATGCCGCACCGGGGGGCATGGCAGCCGGGGGTCGCCGCAGGCGCCCACTGCGCTATCAGTCCCTGGCAGCCCTCGTGGAGGACTCTCAGTGGCCTTTCTTGTTCCTTGTCTCAGACTTCAGCTACGGGGCAGACGACTACGACGGAGAAGGGAATGAGGAGCAGAAGGGGCCCCCGGAGGGCTCGGAGACCATGCCGTACATCGATGAGTCGCCCACCATGTCGCCCCAGCTCAGTGCCCGTGGCCAAGGCGGCGGGGACAGCATCTCCCCCACCCCACCTGAGGGGCTGGCGCCTGGGGTAGGTGCACCTGCTTTTCCTTCTGGGGGGGGAGGGGGGAAGGCAGGCATGGGTGTTGTGGGCCAGGCCCTGCCTGGGACGCTACTGGGAGAGCAGGGCTGGGGAAATGTGGACCTGGCGCCCTTGTCACCTCATCCCAGTCCTGGGCCCCTCAGACTAGGCTCCCCACCACCACCTGCTGCTCTCTCTGCCACCCCTGCACCTATCTCTGCCTCCTCTACCAGCCATCTGCTTCCCCTGCCTTCTGGACACCCTCACTTCCTCTCTCAGCTTTCTCTTCCAGCCCCTCTCTAGCAGGATGGGGCCTGGGGGAGGGAACAGGCCCTTCTCTGTGGGCCAGAGCAGCGCACATGGCCTGTGGGCTGTAAATGCACAGATGCCGGCTCAGCAAAGCGAGGCTGGTCTCCGTGCTCTCTGTGAGGTGGAGTGAGCTGCTTCCGTAGCATTCCCTGAAGATCAAGGGCCCCCCATGCTGCCCGCCTCTGTTGACTCTGGAAGGGAATCAGCCCTAATGGTGTCCCCCTCTCCTCTTGTCGGCTGATAGGAGCTCTGCTCCAAAGAGAAGCATTTTACGAGGAATATTAAGTATGTGCTTTCAGACGGGCCAGGAGCTTTGCAAGCCTTGTGATTCATGCCGTTCCTGGCCGCAGGGACTGGCTGTGTCTGGGCCCAGCTTGTATGTGTGCACCTGAGACACATGAGCAAGTGAGGCAGAGGGGCTCCTGGGGGCTGTTTTTCTGGAGTTGGGGAGAATCAAAGCCCTTCCTCTATTTGGGGGGCTGGGGCATGGAGAGTCTGGTCCTGCTTGGTAAAGGGCTTGTCCAGATGCGTTCTGTGGGGGACCCCTTTCTTCCCTCCAACAACCCCGAGGAGCAGTCACTCAGATGCTGTGAGATACTTGTTCCCCTCCCGAAGGGCCCAGCAATCCCCGCTCCACAGGAGGGCTGCCTGGACTCTACCATTTCTGGAGAACCCCCTGCTTCTTTCCCTCCCAGCCTCCTTGGCCACCTTCCACCCCTCCGCAGAGCTCTCACCCCCTCTTCACACACTGGGGTGGCTGTTATAGCCTTTGGCAACAAGGGCCTTGGCAACCGGCTTCCCACTTGAGGGAAGCCACATCGTTGCCATGGCAACAGAGGCTGAGGCAGAGCTTCGTGGCTGCCAGGCAGTGCAAGTTTGGAAATGGATGGTGGGGGCAGGTGGGAGGTGGAGGGGACGGGTGAGGTTCAGGATCCCCACAGCTGGCATTCTGGAGTGTTGCCCTGTCATCCTAAGGAAGGCGAGAGTCCACCATCTCGGACATGCAGGGCAGAATTTTTGCTGGTGATGGAGGGAGTATTCTGGGGCGTGAACTGAGGCCAAGCAGAGGAAACAAGGCTAAAACTCTTGCTTCCCATCTCTGCCTTCAGGTCTCTGACCAAACAGAGCTCAGAGGCCCCCTGGAGGACTCAGCTGTTACCCCACTGTGAGCAGGTGCAGGAAGATTCACTGTAGGACCCAACCCAGAGCCAAGAATGCTGGCTGAGAGTTGAGAACGTGTGGCCAAACAGAGCTGCTTGCTGACAAGCGAAGTGCCTCTGCCATTTTCATCCCCCTTCTCTGCCTCCCCCCGCCCCCCTGCCTTCCTCCTTGCTTCCTGCCTCGGGTCCTTCCCTCATCACGTGACCACCTCGCTGGCGTGCTTGCCCATCGATTTTTAGATTCCTTGGTGAAAGGTGCTGGTGGGTGCTTTTCCCAGTGAAACAGATCACAGGCACAACGGGAGACCCCCCCACCCTTGCCTGGAGCTCTGAGGTTTTGAGCCAGTGACTTTCCTCACTTTGTGGCTGCCCATTTTGTTTGGTGGCTCACGAGTGAGTAACTGGGTTTTTTTTGAGGACTTTGAAATCCAGAGATGCTACAGTGAGAACTGACTAAAGTGCTTGGGAACCCCGGAATTGATTTTTTTACACCATTGGCTAGAAGTCATGCGAGGTAGGGGTGGGGAGCATTTATCCAACTTGGGGATACGGGTGAAGATTCCAGTCCGATGAACCTCCTTCCCGCCCACCTTCCTTCCTGGAGTTAGTTGCATTTCTGCCCTTTCCTCTGGGTCACTGGCCCCATCTAGTGGACTCTGCAAGTATTGCTGTTTACATTGGGGTGCCACAGAGTTGACACACCCCTTCCTGAGTACTTGGGCGCTATTTTGGTTTAAAAACAAAACAAAACAGAAAACCAAGGTTTTTGCTACTTGGCTCTGTTCATTTGGCCAGGCAGGTCTCCTCCCTGCCAGGCTTCCTGTTGGGGCCTTGGGAACCAAGGGGACTTTTGGACCAAATCAGACGATTGTTCTAAGTATTCAGATGTCTGGCCTCTGGCAGCTGGGCATTTCACAGCCCTGTATGCAGCCAACTTGTGCTGGGAAGCCTAAGGTTTGGTCCTCCTGAGAACAGAACCAATGGGATGCCTATCTATATCTGTAGGGAGATTTATTTTTTTTTAATGTTTATTTTTTTTTGGAGAGAGACAGAGCATGAGTGGGGGAGGAGCAGAGAGACAGGGAGACACAGAATCCGAAGCTGGCTCCAGGCTCCAAGCTGTCAGCACAGAGCCCGACAGAGACAATGCGAGAGACAGAGTGCAAGCAGGGGAGGGGCAGACAGAGGGAGACACAGAATCCGAAGCGGGCTCCAGGCTCTGAGCTGTCAGCCCAGAGCCCGACGCGGGGCTCGCACCCGTGAACCGTGAGATCATGACCTGAGCCGAAGTCGGACACTTAACCGACTGAGCCACCCAGCTGCCCTTGATCATGGAATTGGCACACTTCATTATGGAGGCCAAGAAGTACCAAGATCTGCAGTCAGCAAGCTGGACACCCAGGAATGATGTAATAGTTCCAGGTTGAGTCTGAAGGCCTAAGAACCAGCAGAGCCAAATAGTGTGAGTTCTAGTCTGAAAGCCAGCAGCCTCGAAATCCAAGAAGGGCCAGTGTTTCAGTCTGAGGCTAAAGCCTGGAAGAGACTCGTGTCTCAGCTTGACTGGCAGGAAGAGTTCCCTTTTATTAGGCCTTTTTGTTCTACTTGGGTCTTCAGTTGATTAGATGAGGCCCACCACCCCCATCAGGGAGAGAAGCAGCTATACTCAGTTGCCTGATGCAAATGTTAATCTCACTCAGAAATGCCCTCATGGCACACTCAGAATAACTTTGACCGAATGTCTGGGCCCAGTCAGGTTGTGACACATAAATGTAACAATCTTGACAGTCTCACTCGTGCAGCAGCCCAGAGAACAGAAGGAACACGAGCTTTGGATAGGTGAACACCTGCTACTCTCTAGCTGTAAGGCCCTGGATGAGTGCCATGACCCCTCCGAGCCTCACTTTCCTCATCTCGAAATAGGACCAGCTGCCTGGATTGTTGGGGAGAGACCGGGATAGCTCAGGTGAAGCCCGCAGCTCTGGGTCTGGCTCACCGTGGGTGCTCAGCCCTTGGCGACTGGGACCCACAAGACTTTTCTCGCCTGTTTTTGGAGCCAAGACCATTGTAAGGACCTGGTCTAATGAATATTAGCTAGACAAGGACTGAATCTGCTTCTGCAACCTCCTTTCCTGCCAGGTATGGTGGCCCAGATAGAGCCAGGTCTCTGTGGTGTCCCAGTCTCCTCGCTCCCCAACCTGCCCCCTACAGCCTGGCTCTGCTGCTCTTGTCTTCGGTGTGCCCCAGCTGTGCAGCCCACTAGGCCTCGGGGGAAACCTCAAGCCCTGCCCTGCAGACCCTCCCCTTCCCTCAAGCCCAGGCTGAGCAGAGCCCCTTAGTAGGGCCAGGGCCTCACGTCACTGGTGGCTCGATTCGACCGACAGTGCCTGATTTCACCTTGGGAAGGCAGGGCAGGGACTCTTGATCTCAGCTGACAAGTTGGGGTACACGTTCCTCTGCCAGGACCATGGTCATACAGAAAAGCTTGCTCCCTGTAAGCCAGAGACTCCTCCCTCTGCCCCCTTGGGAGACACGGTAAAAAGTGGAAACAAGGCAGAGAAAAGATCTGGGTGTTGTCTCCGGGCTTCCGCCGCCTAGCTGTGTGACCTGAGGGATGCCACGCCCCCTGTCTGGCTCCAATCTACTCATCTGTAAAGGGAAGATACTGAGAATTTCCTCCCTCCTGACCGCCCACACCCGTCATGAGGTTTCCGTGAGACGGTGTCAGGCAGGGCGCTTTGCAAATTGTAGAGTGTGTACCCACGTTGGTGGGACTGCTCAATGTCAGACTTGTTCTGTAGTTCCGGGGGTATCCAGAGGCAGGTCAGAGGCATCTAATAAAAGGCCGGATGGAGGGGTTCAGACTTTAGCCAGCGGGAGAGACCAGAGTAAGGGCGGGGGGGGGGGCGTTGAAACGGTCACCGTTGTCCTTCCATCTCCCCCACCCGCTTCTCCTCGTCACAGCTGCCTGGACTTGCGCTGAGCCTTTTACGCAGGTTGTCTCATTCAGGGCCTGTGAAGTTGGTGCGGTAATCGTCATCTTACAGTTGAGGAAACAGGCTGGCAGAGGTGATGTAATTCATCCAGGACTAGCCAGCAGGGCCAGAGATTTGTTGAAACTCAGGTCTCTCGGACACCACCTCCCTTGTGAAGTTTTACAGCCCGTCGCTGAGCCCTTTGCCCTTTGGGAAGAGTGCACCGTTCCTTGTGGAGCCGGTCGGCCCCGTGAGATCGGGAGCCCCCCTCCGCAGCTCCTGGCACCTGCTGTTTGTGGAACTGAACTGAGTAGTACCAAGTGGCCAAGGAGGAAGGACTCAGGTGCAGTCTCAGGGCATGAAGTTCGGGAGATCTCTGCTCCCTCTTTCCTTCTTCAGTCCCTTCCGAAGGTTGGGTTTGGGGAGTTGAGGTTGCTTCCAGGTGAATGGAGGAGCCAGGTGGAGAGCCAGAGCATGTGAGATTGTGTCCCAGTCTGGTCCCTCTGGACATTGTTAGAGGCCTGGGTTGGGTGGGCTAGCGGCTGCCGTGGTCTTTACTCCTCTCAGGAGTTTCCATCTGCCAGTGGAATCAGAGACAGACTCTCCTCAAGTTTCCAGCATCCTGTCTCAGCAGCCTTGCCCCCCACTTGTCCATTTCTGGATCTTTGGGCCCCCACCGCTACCAGGTGGCGAGCTCGGAGCCCATGGGCTTCATTGCCTCCTAACTCCTCCCATTACTGGGTGAGCTCCCACCCCATTTGTAGATGAAGAAACTAAGGTTCAGGGGGGTTCCCTGGCTTGTCTGGGTTGAGAAGGAGGTGAGTAGGAAGTAGGGAGACATAGCGCCCTGGTTGCAACCTCAGCCCCCTCCACGGCAGGTCCTCTCTGGCCCGTGCCCTCTTCACACCTGGCTCGGATCCGGCCTTCTGTGGTTGACCACACCTGGCTGACCTGGAGCATCCCCGTAGCTCTCACAGCCTGTCTGCACCTGCCCCTCCCTGCCAGCATGCTGGGATCAGAGTTCCGTGATGGATTTCACATCCACCCCTAACGCTTCTTCCAAAGGGACATTCAGTGAAGGGATGCTGATCTCCTGCAGGTCCCGGGCACTGTGGCTGTGAGGGTGAGCTCAGCCAGGACCGTCCTCTGCACTTGAGGCCCTGGAGTCTCCAGGGGTGGGGCAGGGAGGCGGACTGACCTACATGTAATCACACCAACTGGGGTGAAATTGCGTGCGAACTAAGCGCCCTAGAGCCCTGCCCCTGAGAATGTGCTCTCACAAAAGTGAGCCACCCTGGGGCCAGAGGCAAGGGGTTTGTGCAGAAGGGCAGAGCACCTCCTCCAGGCCAGCAGGCTGGCTCTTGCCCCAGGGACTGTTTTCCATCACTGTCACCCAGTTTCTCCACTAGTGGGTGCCAGCGCTTTCTTTCACACGGATGGTGCACTGGTGAGCCTGCCACCCTCAGGGTTACCAACTGGGTGCTTCTGTCTGGAGGGTTTCCAGACCCCTCACCATCCTGCCCATGTGGCAAAAGGAAAAGAGCTCATAGAAACACTTCCAGAGGGGCTCCTGGGTGGCTTGGTCAGTTAAGCATCCAACTCTTGGTATTGGCTCAGGTCATGATCCCAGGGTCGTAGGATCGAGCCCCAGGTTGGACTTCGTGCTGAGCGTGGAGCCTGCTTGGGATTCTCTCTCTCTCTGTCTCTGTCTCTGTCTCTGTCTCTCTGTCTCCCTCTGCCCCTCCCTCCCCCCATGCTCTCTCTCCCTCTCTAAATTAAAAAAAAAAAAGAAGAAGAAAAGAAAAAAACACTTCCATAGCACTTACGAAATGCAGGCACTGTGTTACAGCACTTTCTAAGCATTAACTTATTTAGCCCTCGCCACGACCTCGTGAGCAAGGCACCATTATTGCCCTGTTTCACAGATGTGGAAACTCAGGTGCAAAGAGGTTACACAACTCACCTAAGGTCCCACACCTGGTGAGTGGGAGGGTACTCGTCACAGCTGCTCTCTGCTTTCTCTCCAGAACATTGCCCTCTGCGCCTTTCTTTTACCTCTTTCTGGCTGCGTGGCTTTGGGCAACTTGCAGAGTCTTGGTACCCTCAGCTGAAAATGAGAATAAACACCTCCTGTCCGGAAGGGCTACTGTGAGGACCAAGTGACATAGTAACTGCGAGAACACCTTGTTCTGTCTGGGCTGCACAGAGGACCCGTTCCGGAGGTGATAGTTGAATTTGAATCTCTCTTGGGATGTGAACCCAGTTCTCCATGAGTCCCTGGCTCTGGCTGCCCTCAGACCCTCCTGTCCCTGCTCTAGTCCTGGCAGAGGGGGCTCAGCTCCCAGTGGCATTCTTGCCTGGTGAGGGCCCCTGTGGAGGGCACCGCTGTGGAGGATTCAGGGGGAAGAGAGGCACACAGAGGAGAGCCCAGGTGCTGGGAAGGAGGTTAGACTTGTCTTGGGCCATTTCTCACTTGGCTACAGTCTGCCTTCCCTTCTCCCTGGCCCCCACTGCAAGGGTGTTCCACTTAAGCCCACCTTCCGGGACACCCCCTGCCCCCCCCGCCAGGGGTTTGTGAGCTAAGGAAGGAGGGAAGTGCTGGGAACTTGAGATAAAGCCACGCCTGGCCCACTCACTTGGCACCAGTGGGTGCTTACCCCTCCTCCCCTTCAACCTGTTTCCTTTGGTAGGACTGTTCCCTTTGGCCCTATGAGCCTCTTATCATATGACCAGTTTCCATAGGAACCATCCATCCAACCTCAACACCTTGATTTATCTTTTTGGGAGACCCTTTGCCTTGCCCTGTAAGCTTCTATTTCCACTCACCAAGTATTTTCTGAGCACCCACATTTTACAAGATATTGTGGGGAATTAGCATGAGCAGGGGTTGCCCCTAACCCCTCTCATACACACACACACACACACACACACACACACACACACACTCTATTTCAAGGCCATCTGTGCAACAGCCTTGAAAGATGTACAGCGTCCCAAGGGAGGAGTCATGTGACCTCAGGTGGGGCAATCAGGGTGGGGAGCATGTAGGAGGCAGCCTCATAGGTAGTGTTCTGCCTGGGCATTGGTCAGGAGGGACGTTCTAGATAAAGAGGGCTGTGTAAGTTCTGGAATGTGGGGAAATCTCTGGAGATTTGAGAAAAGGAGAATGGTCTGGTGTGGCTGGGCATTGGGTTCATTGGAAGAGGTGGGGAGTGAGGCTGAGAGTGAGCTAGGGCTCCCCACTTCTGTGCTCCCCACACCCTACCACCACTGCCAAAAAAAAAGGATAGCTGGTGCCTAATAAGGGCTGACACTTGCCAGGCATTGCCCTACATGGACTAGTCCTCACTGCAACCCTAGAATTGGTGCTATGGTTATCCCCATTTTACAGATGAGGAAACTGAGGCCCAGGGTGTTTGAATGACTTGCCCAGGGTCACACAAACGTCAAGAAGCAGAGGGAGGATTCATATCCAGAATCTAGGGAAGTTCTTTTTGGTTTTGGTTTTGTTTTACTGTATAAATAGTGTCAGTATGGGCTTAGGCCCAACATTTGCTTTATATAAAAACCCCATATATGATTGTTGGAGTGACTTCTATAACAGAGAAGGGAAGGCAGAATGGGGAGCACAATTATCAGGAAGATGATGAATCTGCTTCCATCTGCGGCTATAGCTGACTCTGTCTGCTCCTGGCACTGGCCCCCTGGGGTCAGTTCTTATTGGCCCCACTGAGCTCCAGCAAATCTGGTGGGGCTTGAGCCTGGGATAGTCAGAGAGGAGGAGGAAGGGGCTTCAAGCCCAGGACAGGCCTGGAGGTGGGAATGTGCCTGGCCTTTCAGAGGGTGTTGTCAACACTTGGATTGGTTGAATCACCAGCAAGGGCCCCACTGCCCTTGTTTGGGCTGATTTGGTGGCTTCCTGCTGGGCACGGAGTGAGCAATGTTTTAGAAAGAATAATCTGATGTCAGTGGGAGGGATGACCATTGAACAATGGTCCTGTCATTCCCTGCTTAAAACTCTTCGATGCCCTTCCCTCTCTCCTTTTGGTAAAATCCAACGCTTAGCAATGCTGCCAAGACCCTGCCTGATCTGACCACTTGACTGCTGCCTACTTCTGCAGCCTCTTGACCAACCCCCCAACTAGAATGTGAGCTCCAAGATGGAGGTTTGTCCATTTCATAACCAAATGCTTGCTCGTTGAAAACGCTAGTGCCTAGAACTGGGCCTGGCACATAATAGATGCTCAGTAAACATCAGTTGGCTTATTGAATGAACACTCGCCACCCAACTGAATTCATTTCATTGTGCCTCCTCCAGTCCCGTCTGCCCTCCCCCGCCGCCCCCACTGGCATGGCTAGCCCCTGTTCATTTTCAAGTGTGAGTTTCAAGGTGACCTCCCGCAGAGAACCTTCTAGGACTCCCCCTTGGCGGCATCAGCTGTCTTGTGCTCTCTGTGAGGTGGAGAGAGCTGCCACTCACTCTACTTTCCCAGCCGGAGCAGTTACCACACTTCTTTTTTTAACTTCTTTATTTTCCCTGATTACCTCACTGAAAACCCAGACTTTACAGAAATATGTAATGTAGAAAGTGAAAGCCTCCCCAAGTGCCATCCTCCAGACAAAACTTCTGTTAAAAGTCGGTTGTGTACTTCTCCTTATTTGCCCATGTGACATGACTGCATGCACAGTCCACTTGACACACTTGGCCGTCCCCTTCTGCCGGACATTTGGGTGTTTCTTGATCTCCTTCCTGGGAGAGTTGTACCTCAGCCCCATAGTTCTGAGATTGCGCCCCGCTCCTGGCACTGCTGTGGCTCACAGCGGTCAATCTGTCCCCGAGCCCGTCAGCTCCATGGCGGTAGACGTAGTGTCCCGTTCGTGGGTGTGATACGAATGCCCAGTGCACAGCAGGCAGTTGATAGATACTTATTGATTCAGTGGCTGTGAGAATGAGGGATGGAGAATGAGTGTAAGGGAAGGCCATGGGGTTTGGGGAGAGGAGACTATCGGTGGCTTTGAGAGCGTGGGCTTGACAAGTGTCAGAAATCTCAGTCGGTGCTCCTTGCCCTCCACAGCGTGGTTCCAGCCACATCTCCAAGTTCGCCTCCTGCCCCTTTTCTATTCTCTTCTCCATCTGTGTTTGCTTACAGAAAGTTCTCCTTTTTGGCCTTCCTCCCTTTGCGTGCAAACTCTTCCCCTTTTCTTTTTTCTTTTTAAAAATTTTTTTAATGTTTACGTATTTTTGAGAGAGAGAGAGAAACAGCATACATGAGGGAGGGGGAGAGAGAGAGGGAGACACAGAATCCTAAGCAGGGAATCCTAAGCTGTCAGCACAGAGCCTGACGCAGGGCTCGAACCCACAAGCTGTGAGATCAAGACCTGAGCCGAAGTTTGTCGCTCAAACTGAGCCACCCAGGCGCCACCTCTTTCCCAACTCTTTCCAGACGCTGCTTAGAAGCCACTCTCCTGTGAAGCTTTTCCTCTGAGGCAGGAATCTGCCTTTGTCCTATGTCCCCACTGTGTTGATCACTGAGACACTGTCTCTTTTGTTCCTATGTCCTTCACTTCCTATAGGTTGAGAGCACTCTAAAGGCTGTGTCTCCCAGATTTGTGTTTGTAATGCCAAGCTTTCTCTGGGTATGAAGGGACAAACAAGGGAGCAGATAGATGGACAGGCAAGATCAGGACTCAAAATGGAATATTATTCTGGCTGTGCAGGGGTGAGATGCTGCAAACTTTGGTCAGGTGGTGGCTTTAAGAAAAGGAAAAAAAAAAAAGGAAGAACGAAGGGGACTCAGTAAAAGGGATGTGGGGCCTGAGGGAAGGAAGAGTCGCAAGATGGTGGCCCTGCCGACAGAAGTGGAGAAGCCAGAAGGGGAAGCTGGCATGGGGGTGGGGGTCGTTTGGTCTGGGTATGTGGAGTTAACGGGCTGTTGGTGGGACTTCCAAGTGAGGAGACCCAGCTGCCAGCATAGATGTCGTGCTTGGAGCTGAGCAAGGTGCTGGGTTACAAATGGTGATGGGCTGCCTTTGGCCTGGAAGTAAGAAGGGAAGACTTCTTCAATGGTGGAGAGGAGCGGGCTGGGGCCGGGGTCCTGAATGGGTGACTCCATGCTGACAGGAGGCAGACGTAAGGAGAGCCAGCGTAAAGCAGAGCGGTCAGAGCAGCACCAGCATGCTTACAGGAGCTGAGGGATTTGAGAAAGGCCAGACTGCTGAGGCTAAGGAGTGGGAGAGGGAGGTCTCCGACTTTGGGATACGGCAGTTTAGGGACCTTTGGAGCAGGCTGCTTCTCTGGAGAGGAGGAGCGGGAGCCAGGCTGAAGCAGGGGAGTGTGGAGGATGCTGGGAGGAAGCTCAGGTCCAGGGCTGGCTCAGGGCATTCGTAGGGGAAAGGGAGGGGGCATTGCTGGGACTTGTGAGTCACTTCCCCCCCAGGGGGAGGACTGAGGGCCTCTGAGTGGTGTCTGTATGCCCGATGGAGATGGAAGGGCATTCTAGTTACTCACGGGAATTTCCAGCCAGCTGGGGTGGGGTGGAGCAGAGATGCCTTGGATGTTTAGGGAGCAGCTTCTGAGAGGTTTCAGGGTTTGGGGAAGAAGTGGGTGTTGATCCGGCTCTGCTGGTTAGGGGCATGGGGAATGAAGTCAGGAATACTCCAGGAGACTTCGGAAGGCGCTTCCCCGATTGGGTGGGGGAAGGGACACCAGAGGAGCCCTTGGGCTTTTAGACCCTTCTCCCATTCCACCTGTATGTCTGACCAGTGGGTCAGTCCTGCCATGCACTTGAAGCTTGCGGGGTGCGAGGCAGAAACTGTGGCATAGAGCCCCGGGCTGGCACACTTGTGCTCTGGGGAATGCCAGGCCTAGTTGTTCCCAAGCACTGGGAACAGCCTCGCCCGCCCAAACCAAATGAGGAATTGTGGCTGAAAGGGCCCTTCAGATGTGCTCCGGCTATTTATAACCCAGCCAGGGCAGGGACAGGGAAAAACCAGGGACTGAGGGAGGGGGCGGGCTGTAAGGTGGGGTGTGCCTCTGTGAAGCCCTGTCAGTCCTGAGGCCCCAAAGAGCCTACCCCAAATCCCTCAGTCTCTATTTCAGCTTTGGTGACAGGGAGGAGCCTGTCAGTGGTGAGGACAGCTTCTCTGCTCTAGCAAATGGCACAAGCCCCATCTTGAGCTCAGAGCTTCCACACACTTCTTTGGGGATTTGGGATTAGAAACTGTTTCCATTCTTCTCCTTTTCCCTCCTCTCCCCTCAACTCTCCATCCAGCTTGGAGGCTCAGCCAGGGGCCCTGTTCTCAGCTGAGGTGCCCAGTGGAAAGGAGAGGTAATGACAAGATGATGCACAGTTGACATTCCTTTGTAACTCATTTCCCAGGAGTTTGACCCTTCCCCGCCAAGGCCATTACCACCTGACAGGGGATATGACACGTGCATAAGGAGGCTGGTGGTAGATACGCGTGCTGATGGACAGCTCCAACACTGCATCATTGAGAGCGTGTGTATGAGGAGAAAGCCAAGGGAATCCCTGGCTGGAGACACTGTTGGGGGGCTGGTGGGAGGTTGAGGGGGTTGGCTTGAGTGGGTATGAAGCTTCAGGGCTCACCACCCAGAGTCCTGAATTTTCACTTGATCTACCTGGGTGGTGGCACCTATGATGCAGGTTTACAAAGGTAAGTGGTGTGTTGGTAGTGTGTGAAGTTGAACTGGATTCCAAGATGCCGGATCCAATGAGGAAACGGGGCAGAGGGGATATTCGGGGAACACCACCACCCTGTCCCCTACACCTACACAACTCTCAACTTCCCTTAGAGAAACAACCAGCTGCGAGAAGGCAGCAACCTTGTCTTGGGCCTAATTCAGTTCACGGATGTGTTTCATTTAGAGCGCACCATGTTTTGTTTTAATGTAATTCATCTGCCATCCTTTTAAAATTGAGAGATGTCAGGGCGCCTGCGTGGTTCGGTCGGTTAAACGTCTGGCTCAGGTCATGATCTCACGGCTTGTGAGTTCAAGCCCCGCGACAGGCTCTGTGCTGACAGCTCAGAGCCTGGGGCCTGTTTCCGATTCTGTGTCTCCCTCTCTTTCTCTGCCCCTCCCCTGCTCATGCTCTGTGTGTCTCTCTCTCAAAAAAGAAACATTAGAAAAAAAAATTTTTTTTTAATAAAATTGAGAGATATCACCTAAGACTCCAAATTTCCAGGTTCTCTAGAACAATCTGAGATGGGGCGACCTGAAGCCTGCGTTGCCCCTAGCAGCCATGAACTGGAGCGGAGTGGTGGTTTTTTCACCCAGCTCCTACCTGGCGCACTTCACTGCTCTTACCTGCACTCTGATGGCTGCTGGAGTTTGCAACCTTTGCCCTAGGTGTTGTGCTGTGAAAGAGCTTTCCCCAGGTGCTGCCCCTAAACTCTTCCCTCAAGAGAGTAAGTGTCTGCTCCTCTCCTGCTGAGGCCTAGACCACCAGATTGTGCTCTTCGCTGTCTGGATGGATTGAGCTTTGTAACCCCTGAGGAAGCCCAGGGGAAGCCTGCTGGGAGTGGGAAGGGCTGCTGGTGTTATCTCCCTGGGTTCCTTGTACTCTCTGCTGTGGGGCTGGCTCTCCTGGGCGGAGGCCCCTCTTGAGCCAAAAGAGCCCCACGGAGGTGGGATTGCTCATCTCAGCAGCATCTGTGAGTAGGAGATGTGGCATCTCCGGCCGTCCAAGGGGGCCCTTCTGCAGAACCTGGCTGGCACTTTTGCTTCTGTTGTGGTGACGCGGATCGGGCCTCCTCTGCACAAAATCTTGTTCTCCCAGCCACAGTGGTGATAGAAACTGTTTTCTCACCAGGCCTTGGCCTCCCCTCCGCAAAGGTGTCAGAACCCGAGGCAGAGATGAGAAGGGGGCTCAGCTTGTGGCCGTCCCAGGGTGACAGCGAGGCTCGCCCCGGGTCTTCCCGGAGGCTGTGCGGGCAGCTGCTCCTCCGCTCCTCCCCCTGCCTGCTCCGGCTCTGGTGAGGGGCTGTAAATAAAGCCTGTCTCTGGGAAGCAGACCTCCCCCTGCGCCCGGCCCGTCTGCGGCCTCCTCGCCCCTCCTCCGCGCTCCAGAAGGCTCCGCCAGCCTCTGGCCGGTGACCGCAGAGGGAACGGCTCCACCTCACAAGTCAAGTCGTGCATTTCCTGTGTATTAATAGCAAACGCGAGCCTCCGAGTCCAGAAAGGGCGGGATCTGTGGGACCGGCGGCGGCGGCGGCGGCGGCGGGGCGGCCGGCCGGAGCTCGGGAGCGGCGGCCGGGGAGCGCGGGGCCCCGCCTGCGCCCGGGCCGGCGCGCACAGCAGGAAGGGCCAAGGCGGCCGGCGGGGGCGCCTCCTCCTGCTCCGCCGGCGCGCCGCGCGGTCTCTCTCCAGTGACAGCCCTGCGCTCGCGGCGGCGGCGGTGGGGCTGCCGGAGCGCCGCTTCCCCTCTCCCGGCCTGAGGACGCGCGCGAGGCGGCCCGCAGCCCCGGCGCGCGGGAGGGCCGGGAAGCGGCAGCAGGAAAAGGTTCATAATGGAGCCTTTCATCGGGAGCCGGTGGCCGGGTGCCAGGACTGACTCCGGGGAGGCCAGCATGCTGGTTTAGGCCTGCCCTGCACGCTCTTCCCCTCCCTGCCCGCCTGCCTCCCTCCGGGGCGGCGGCGGCAACGGCTGCTGCTGCTGCGTGGACCCCGCTTCCTGTTTGCCCTCCGCGCCTCCGGCTGCCATGGAAGAGGAAGAGGAGGCTATAGGCTTTTTGGACAAGGTTCTGGAGGATGAAGATGTGTTTCTCCTGGAGGAGTGCGAGCTGGGAACCCCGACCAGCCCCGGCTCAGGGTCCCCCTTCTTGGTGGCCGTGAAGGTGGGAATGTGACACGCCCTGGATGCTTGTCGGGGGAGGGGCAGGGCTGGCAGCTCTCGACTGCCGAAGCTGTGTGCGGGCAGAAATGGCTGGTTTGTGCACCAGCCTCATGGCCGGGTGGAAGCACCACACTCCGGCCGAGAGGGGCTGGCGCATGCCTGCGAGGGGTTGTGAGGGGCCGAGCTCTCTGGCAGCTGTTCCTGGGGGAGAGGTGCAGTGCCTGCCTCCTCCCCCTGGACCAGTTGTCCAAAGTGGCAGTGGCTGCTGGCTTTCCCCAGCAGGCCAGCTGTGCTGGGGGCTTTCTCTGGCAGTGACATGAGTCACCTGGTGGGCACGGCAGTGGTGTGAGCCTGCTGCCCCAGAGGAGCTGGCTGAGTTGAAACCAGGAGGTCGTAATTCATTGTTTCCATGGCAACAGTAGGATAAGTGCACTTAGGAAGTTGGGGCCACAGGGGCCACTGGCCTCCTAGCAAGGAGACTTTGTGAGTCTGGGCTAGGGCAAGCAAGAGAGCATTGGGAGAGAGGGAGAGCCAGAGGTCACTGAGCTTCCTTGAAGGAAAAGAATTGGATCAGCTGAAAAGGGGGTGATAACAGCTGGTTCTGAGGCAGGAGCCAGGTGGGTAGGCACTTTTCCCAAGGTGGGCGTAGTCAAGAAGCATCTGCTGGGCCCCAGCCCACTCACTCTGGGGCTGTGAACGTTCTCCCCAGCAATGCGCCTGTCCTGTCGTAGGAGTTGCCTTGAAGGTAGAGCAGGAGGGGGCTGTGCATCAATCCCATTTCCTTTCTTCGCCTCCTCCCCAGGGCCAGGGGTGCCCCTCGCAGCCACACCGGTGCTGCCTGAGGCATGGTGAGGCATCCACACTGCACCGTTCATTCTTCCTTTCTTTCACCTAGGCCCACTTCGAAGAGCCCTGACCTCAGCCTTTTGCTCGCCTCCTCTGTGTTCTGTGTCTGGGAGAGAAGGCCAGTGGGAACGTACAGCAGGGAGTTTGCAGGCTGCAAGCCAGGCTGCCTAACAGAGTGACCGACCATCCATGCCCCACTCCCCGCCGGGCCTGTCTGCACCCTGGAGGGTGTGGTGCACGGAGCATTGCCGTGGGCAGGAGGCTGCCGCTGAGCCTCTCTGGGCCTCTTTGTCCCTCCTGTAAGATGGGGATCACAGCCCTGCCACGCCCGCACTACAGTGTGGTTCTAAGGAGGAGCTAATGGAGGTAAAAACAGACTACAGACCCACAGGAGATGGCTGATGTGTGGCGTCTGCGTGGAGCGGTAGCCGTTGGCCTGGGTGCAGAGCAGAGAGGAGCAGTAATGGGAGGCGGGCAGCGGCTAGCATCCCACCCCTGGTTCCCTCATCTGGTGCTAGCTCAGAGCACTGGGGGTTAAGATGTGACTTAAGTAGGCCCGCAGAGGCCTTTGCACTTAGGGTCTGAGCAACCTCCCCACTAGGAACAGGATGGGGAAAAGTCTGGTAATGAACCAAGAGCACCGGCCGGGAGCTAAGTAGTGTGTGGGTTGGGAGATATGGGGAGTCCCTGATGGGCCTTCTCTGAGAACCCCTCCCCAGCGCAGATGGAGTCCTGTTCATATGCTGCCTTATGGATCCACCCTTATTCTAGGCTCTGGCTTTTACCTCAGTCTTAGACCGTATTTTATTCTGCTCAGCACTCTAGGCATCTGCCTCCTTGATTCTACCCTATTTTCCTCAAGGGCAAGGGCCATGTTGTATTCACTGCTGAACACTGCACAAAGCTGGGGACATGACTGGTGCTCAGTGACTTTGTGGAGACAGCGAGGCTCCATGGGGCCTGCAAAGGGTGTACCATGTTCCCTGCCTTGTTCTACTCAGAGGTGTTCCCCGGAGGCTGCACACAGATGCTAAGGGGGCCCAGGCACACATCACACCTAAAAAGCCCGGTCTTTCCAGATCCCTGTGAGCACCTAGATGTGGTCTTCCCCTCTTCTTTCCTGCCTCAGTTTTCGTGGACTTGTCTCAGCAAGGGGGGAAGAGGCCTTTCCTGAGTGTTGGGGAATTCCAGGCCCCCTGTCTCATCCCGAACACCTCTAGGATACCCTCATTCTCTATCAGGGTTGGTCAGCTATAGAGGGAGAAGACAGGCAGGGTGGCTGCAGAGAGGTGGGGATAAACCTCTTTGAGTCATTCAACAAACGCTGTCAGGTTGTGTTCTAGTCAAAGCATCCTGCCTGGCACTGGGGAGGAGACAAGATTAACACGGCATGATCCTTTCTCACAAAGAGTTCACAGTTCAGGGCAAGGGGGCAAGCGCACAGATAATAGGGATAGAATGAGAAAGTACTCGGGGTTCCAATAAAAGGGTACGAAATCCAGAGGAGGAGACACCACTTCTGTCGGGGTCAGAGCTGGACTTCGTGCATGTGTGTGCACATGCGTGTGAGCCTGTGTGTGTGTGCACATGTGTGGTCAAGGGGCGTTTCTGGAGGGTGTGCTCCTGGCCTGGGCTGTGGACGGTCTTGGCGGTCTGGCACGATAGACCCTTCTCGGCAGCAGGTGGGAATCCAAGGCAGTTCGCTCTTTGCTATTACTTTACTCCAGGAGTACTTCCCCTTAAACAATGGTTGTGTTCCTGAGCATGTGTCCAAATGCCAGTCCTATAAATCAATCGTGTTTTCAGTGTAATTTCCGAGCTGCTTCATCTTCCTGGGGGACAGAGGTGATTAGGGCAGTGGTTTCCTCCAGAGCTGGGGCTGGAGCTTGCTGTGTTTTTCAACCCGGACTTCCCTTTGAGGAGTTAATTCCCTATAAACTAATAATAATGTTAATACTGATAGCAGCATCACCTCCTGGCCGGAAAGTGTTGTGTGCTTTCCAAAACTCTTTCGTACGGTTCTATTTAAAGGTACGGAGGGCTGATAGTGCCTTGCTATCTAAAAGCTGCTATTTAAAGGAACTCATTTGTCAGGAATAAAAATGTTTTTGTAATGCAGATTAACCTATCAGGTGTTGTTCCGTGCCAGTTTTTAATGGATAGTCAGAAACACCCACATTGATTTCACCTGCCCCAGTCTCTTGGGCCCCTACAGGCAGCGATGGCCATGCCTGTGCCCCCCGCTGGGGTGTTTCCCGAAGTGTGGGCTACACTTCGGATGATTTGAGATGTGATTTTAGGTGGCACCTAGATGTATTTTTTGCATGTTAGTGGTCAGGTTTATATTTTAATGTATCTTAGGGGAAATATGACTTGACATCTTAGGATTTCAAAGATAATGCTTGAGATAAGGCTGTACTTTTAAGAAGTCAGTTGTGAAGAATAATATTAGGTAAACAGGAGTGCAGGTGGTATGTATGACCAAAGTGCAAAGGTGGGCTATGAACACCTGGCCTTCAGAAACACTGCTGGGCCTGCCTAAAGCCTCAGACAGCGGAGAACCTGGATACAGGGATCCACCTTCCAGGGGAGTGGGCTTTGTCCCCCCTCTCTAAATTCCGCTAAGGAAATGGCTGAAGGGGACCTCCCCAGTGCCTAGCTCTAAGGAAGAAGAGAGAATGGCCGGGCATCCCTGCAGCTGTCTCAGCTCAGAGAGGGGCCAGCTGTCCTAAGGCTGCTGCGTGGCATGGGCACAGCCTCTAGACCCAATGGCATCTACTCTGAGCAGATCCTGCTGGGTGCTCCTCAGAAGGTGAGGTGGCCCATGAACTGAATATTGCTGTGTGCAGAGCCATTTGGCCTAGGGCTCTGGATGGCAGGTGGCTCTGCCTGTTCAGTCCTCACTATTTTCTTGGAGGAGGTCAAAGTTCCTGGACAGATCGTATCTTGGTTTGGCCCAGACCCAAACCTTTATTTAGCCTCTAAACGCTTTAGAAGACCGGGCCAGAGCTGGCTAAACCTACCTTGTAGGTACTGTCCTTACCAGAGGGACTTGACCTCTTGCGTTTGGGGGCCTCAAGCCCCCAAACTGTGTAAACTGCTGGGAATGAACCAGCCCGTGGTGGCTACGTTTCTGAAGCTCTGCTTGGGGAGGAAGTGGAGACATCGTCACTCAGAAGGCAGCTTCCCTGTGCTGGACGACTGGCAAGCAGAATGGCCCATGCTGTGGGGACCCTGAGCTCTTCAGAGAACTGGCCCTGGGGATTCTGGGCATGTGGGCACCACCCCTGGAGGGCTCTTTGGGGGCAGAGACTGTCTCTCTCACCTTTGAATTTGTATTCCCAGTGGCTGGCACATAGCGCAGAATGAATGAATGTCCAGCCCTGGTGATTTGTGAGACAAGACTAGCCCCGCAAGGATCGAAGAAACAATTGTGAGTTTCCAGATGATTCTAAGCCAGGAACACGGGGGTCTGAGGAAAGCAGGAAAAAAAAAAAAAAAAAAAAGGAAGAGGTTTTTGGTGGTAACTGAGAACAGGCCTCTTGTTGGTAACATGTGCACAACCTAATTTCACATTCTTCGGCTCTCGGCCACCTTTACCCCTATGGCAGCCAAAACGTCAGGTCAGTGTGGCCCAGAATGCAACTCTTGGGGCTGACTACTGACTTTTGGGGGAGCTCTTTCATGATTGGGCTCTGAGGCGGAAGTCTCTTGAGAAGAGGGTCTTGCTGAGAGGGGCTGTCACAGGGACTGGCCCAGGGTTCTGTACTCACGCCAAGGCGGATGAAAACATGGCAGCAGCTGCCGTCACCAGGTCTTCACCCGGTCCTAGTCCAACCAGCTCTGCCGTTAAGCTCCAAATGCGCCCCGAGTGACTTCCTTTAGATGTTTGCCGGGCCCTCAGGTGAATCTTTGGTTGGCAGGGAGCAGGAGGGAAGGCGAGCTCCCATTCGTCAGGCTTGGGGAGCAGCAGGGTTTGTGCGATGTGCAGGGAGGCTGCCCGCAATCTGACCATGAGGGGCCGGGGTCGTGGCCTTGCTCTAGGTTCAGACCTTGCTCCTTGAAGGGTGTGCTGCCTGCCTGAAATGCCAAGAGTTCCAAGCAGCTGGCAGTTTCCACCCGGTGCCTTTGGGTGTGGGGGTAATGACAACCCCTTCCAGATCGTGGGATTGTAGTGAGTTAATCCCTGGAAAGTTCTTAGAACTGTGCCTGGTACTTGTGAAGCCATCAATAAATAACCATTGTCCTTCCCGAAAGCTTGACGTCCATGCTGGTTTCCTAATGCTGCCGAAACAAATTACCACACCGTTAGTGGTTTAGCCCAACACAAATGTATTCTCTCACACACAAGTCTAAAAGGGTCAGCAGGGCTGCATTCCTTCTGGAAGCTTCTGGTGAGAGAATCCATTCCCATGCCTTTTCCAGCTTCTAGAGAGGCCCCCTGTATTCCTTAGCTCATGGCCACATCCTGACAGTGTAGCATCCTCCAGTCTTGTAGACATTTTCTTTCCCTCTTCCTGCTCCCCTTCTCTGCTCACGTTGCCTTTTCTGACGCTGATTCTCTTGCCTCCCCCTCATAGACCTTTGTGATTACTGGGATAATCCAGTGTCGTCATCTCGCCTAAAAATCCTTAGCTTAATCATACCTGCAAAATCCCTTTCTCCATATAAGATGACGTATTTGTAGGTTTGGGGGGGTGGGATGTGGACATCTTTGGCAGGACATTGTTTTTCTATCACAGGGTCAGAGACTCTGGGGGCAGCAGCTTCTGGCCCAGATCTGATAACTGGGTTGCTGACAGAAGGCCCTCACCTGGGGAAGGCTGTGGGAACATGCTGGGGACAGGTTGTGCAACTGGGAGAAGGCCACTCTTCTCCAGACTTCAGAAATTTCTGGTAGCTTCATAGACTCTCCCAGCCTGTACTAGGAGTGTGCATTTGATGCCCAGAGAGGGTTCTGTCTGAGATTCCAGGGAAGCATCTGATGCTTGAAAAAGAAAAGGAGAGCGAGGAAATCATTAAAGCAGTGGAGGAGCCTGGAATTTGGTACTCAAGGACTGGGAGGGAATCCCAGCTCTGCCACTGCCTGGCTGTGTGACCCCAGGCCAGTCCCTTTCCTCTTCCAAGTCCTGCCTGCTATGCAGATGGTTGCATAATGGACAAATATAGTACCGACCTCAGTGAGGTATTTGAGGGCTAAATGCAAGCGGAAGGAACTTACAAGGCTTAATAAATGTCGGATGCCCACGTGTTAGGGGTATCGTTGTGGTGCTGGGCTTCAGGGATGTGCAAGAAGAGTGTGATGACAGTGTTTCCAAGGTCCTACAGAGTCACTGGGCAGTTAACGAGAGCTCACACGTCAGGTGGGAGAGTCGGTCCCCCAGACACTGATGTGAGAGCTGATGCTGCAGCCCAGAGACTTCAGCTGTGACTCCAAAGAGAGCTGGGATTGGGACAAGAGCAGAGCCAGAGTGGAAGAAGGCATCCTGGGCAGCAGGAACCAAAGTTCAGAGGCCAGAACACTCCAGGCATGTTGGGCAGACAAAGAGATCTGACAGCTGTGGGGCAGGTTCGCAGGGTAAGGAGAGGCGCCAGGAGCCAGGGAAGGTGTTTAAGTGAAGAACAAGCTGGACCCCATATCACAGTGTATAGTTATAGATTTATATTTACTTGTTTGTTCGTTTTAATGTCTTTCTCTCCTCTAGAGTATAAACCACATAAGAGCAGGGATTATTGTATGTTTGCTTCCCGTTGGATCTTCAGAGTCTGGTGGGTGTTCAGTAAATATTTGCTGTACGAATAAATAAATGAACAAATGACCTAATTGAATCCCCAAATAATCGCATTTTGCGCTGTTGATATTTTTTAATGTTATTTATTATTATTTTTAAAAATTTTAACGTTTACTTATCATCGAGAGAGACAGAGCATGAGCAGGGGAGGGGCAGAGAGAGGGGGAGACACAGAATCCGAAGCAGGCTCCAGGCTCTGAGTTGTCAGCACAGAGCCCCACGTGGGGCTCAAACTCACAAACTGCGAGATCATGGCCTGAGCTGAAGTCAAACGCTTAACCTTCTGAGCCACCCAGGTGCCCCTATTTATTTCTTTTTAATTCCAGTATAGTTAACATACAGTGTTACATTAGTTTCACGTGTACCCTATAGCGATTCAACAATTCTATACATTGCTCAGTGCTTCTCAGAAAAAGGGTACTCTTGATCCCCTTCATCCATTTCACCCATCTCTCCACCCACCTCCCTTCTGGCAACCACCAGTTCTCTGTGGTTGAGATTTTGGTTTTTTGTTTGTCTTGTTTTTTTCTTTGTTCATTTGTTTCTTAAATCCCACGTATGAGTGAAATCATACGGTATTTCTTTCTCTGACACGTTTCACTTTGCATTGTACTCTCTAGATCCATACATGTTGTTGCAACTAGCAAGGTTTTACAGTATTGATATTAAGCCCTTGACAAGCATCAGGGGTAAGGCAGTGTTCTCATGAAGGTTAACCTGGCTCTGGTGTGTGATGTGTAGGGAGGAGAGAGAGGCAGAGGTCAGTTAGAAGAATCCGGGTGGCAGAGCCAAAGCCCGCAGCGGAAAGGGAGGGGTGGAACAGAGTCCTAGTAAGAGATTAGCGAGACGGATGTTCAAGGCTAAATGGGGCACGATCACTATGGAGGAGGAGTTCTGGAGTGGGGAGGAGGCTAGTTAGGATATGTGCCTTGCACTGTGAGGTGGTCAGGAAATGCTGGGGGGTGCAGCACCTTCTGTTGTGGGGTTGAGCCCTTGGGGACAGGAAGATATAGTCAGAGGTGTAGCTAGAAGGCCACAACATGGGGCTCCCATGGCCACTTCCGTCTCATTCTCTCTACCCCTCTTCTCAGTTTATACTCTTCCAGGAGCCTCCTCTGGCCCCTGTTGGGTCCTCCCATGTGATCATGCGCTGCCTCAGTCATGGCTCTGATTTCCCTTGTCAACTGTCTGTATTCCCCCATCAAACTGCCCCTTACACACGAGGCCACCGCCTTTGTTCTTTTGCTCACTACTCTAAGACTGGATAGGTGGATGGGTGGAGGTCCGATAAGGAAATGTGGGAGAGAAAGGAAGATGTTAGCAGCAGGAAAACGGGTGATTGTTTTTCCTTTTTTATTCTATATTTTCAAAATTTTCTATAGTAAATCTACTTGGCTTTTATTCTCTATAAAAGTGTTAAAGAGGAGGAAAAAGGCAAGAAAACAGGTCCCTCGGGATGTTAGCCTCCTTTCTCCTGACCTGTTGGCTCTCGGTTTGCTCTCATACAGGTGGAAGCAGGGAAAGGCCTGGAGATGAGGAAGCTGGTTCTCTCGGGGTTCCTGGCCAGCGAAGAGATCTACATTAACCAGCTGGAAGCCTTGTTGCTGGTGAGTATATGCTCTGACCTCAGTGTCAGGCTCAAAAACTGCTTTGGGGGTTGAAGAAGAAGGGAGACCTGGATCAGTCTTTCTCTGTGGGCAGAGTCTTTGGTGTTGCTCTGCTGACAGCTTGGCAATGGGTGGCCGGGGGTCATTGCCAGAAAGGGCCTGTGCCTTTCAGCCCTGACTCTCCATTACCTGATCTGGGAAAGCACACAGGCATTACTAATCAATCACAGCACTCTGTCCAGGTCAGGGGGTGGCGTCCCAGCCTATGCCTCCACACTGCTCAGGGTAGTCTCTACCAGTCAATCAAACTGAGCCCTCTTAGTCATTCCTGGTGCCAGTCCTTCCTCCTCCCTGGAGTAGTGAGCCGTTCACCCCATCCCGAGGCCCTGTGGCAGGAAAGGTGAGGTGGAAGGGTGTCTGTGTCTCTTAAGAATCACCATAGCTCTGATGCATTAGACCAACCCCAACCCTCTGTGAAGGTGCCTCAGTTTCCTCACAAGACGGAGGCATGGCGAGACTCAGCCTGGGAGGGCAATACTATTTTTTTTTTTAATGTTTATTTATGAGCTGTCAGCACAGAGCCTCACACGGAGCTCGACCTCATGAACAGTGAGATCATAACCTGAGCCGAAGTCAGACAGCTTAACCGACTGAGCCGCCAAGGCGCCCCAAAATACTATTAATATTAGGTAAAAGTAGTACACAGATGTAAGATGTTTTTGCCTTTGAAGAAAATGCTCATTAGATGCAGCTGGGTAGTTTGCAGAGTAACTTTGGCAGGTCAAGTTCTTTCCCCTGCGTGTTTTGCCTTCTGAGACGCAGGATGGGATCAGTCACAGGGGGCATAAGAAACGTAGAGTAGAAACTCATTCTTACAAGAACCGTAAGATGCACATTTCTGTACTTGCTGTGATGTGAGATGTCGTCACCCGGTGTCTCGGGTGGGACTTGGTGTTTATTACCCAAGGAATAACTATCGAAATGTGCAGGTACTTTGCGACACCCTGGGCTCAGTTTGGGACAGCTCTCCCCGGGAGTTTATTGGTAGGCACAGCAAGTGTTTTTCAAGTGCTGGACGGTATGGCAGATAGGACTGTGGTCTGAGGCCAGAACAAGGGCAAGACTTGACTGTGCTGTTAATCACAGACTCATTGCACTGTTTTTCATACTGTGCATCTGAACCCATTAGTGCGTTTGTGAAGTCAACATAGTAGGTTGAACCAGTGTGTTTTTTTGAAAGAGAAGGAAAATGTCAGCGTGCATCGCACGTAGTAAGAATAGGTACTATTTCGTGAAACTTTGGGTTTGTTGTATGGATGTGTATGTGTATGTGTGTACTGGGCCGCGTTATTTCTCACACGTGTCGTGGTTTTGAAAACCACTGGCTTTGGGCAAGCCACGCATAATATCCTGGAACCTCATTTTCCTCATCTGAAGCTGAGAATAATCCCACTACCTTCTCTCTCTCCTTCATGGGGTTGAGAAGGTCAGGTGATCCTTGGGGGGACCTAGTATAAATCCCAGGCACTTAGGCACTCAATTAGCTGAAGGAAGGAAGACAAGCAGAGGGCCAGTCAGACACATATGAAATACCTCTCACACACTGAATTGCCACACCAAAATGAGGGGGCATGGTTGTCATTACGAAAAGGATGCCCGTTTGAAAGGAGTTCAGACAAAGGAACCAGACTGCTCGCCAGAATCCCTGCTTGACCGCTTTCTAACTCTAGCCCTTCAGCACATTGATGAGCCTTTGTGGCCCATTTTCTCCATCTGCAAACTGCTTGCACTGATACTAGTAGGCACTCTGCTCTTGGGGTTGTTGTGGGGACGAGATGAGCGTGTATGTGAAGCTCGTAGAGCCTAAGTGTTAGCTGCTGCTGTTATTTTCTCCGGGGCTGAGAGAGACTCAGGTTAGGGCTTGTTTCTGTCAACACACCCTTTCCCTGAAGGAAGGGGAGGCCCGTCCTCATCAGAGGCAAGCCACTCGTAGATGCCAACTTGCATTCTTGTCAGTCATTGGGCCCCATGTGAATTTCCGTTTGTCCCAACAAAGATAGCAACAGGTTTGGGGGCCAAGACACTCCCTCCCTGCTTCGCCTTTCTAACAGCTTCATGCCTCAAAGGCAAAACCTGTGAGGCTGGAGCCCCAGTCCAGAGGTGACCCAGAGCGCATCGCTCCTTCCCTCTGCCCCCCAGAGTTTGTTCATCCCAGGCCCCTGATTGGTTCTTTCTTGAGCAGTGGCAGGAGGGAGGGGAGAGACTATCTAGGAGGCCTGGCCTGTGCTGGAGGGCCCCAGGAAGAGGGGGCAGGACCCTCCACAGCCACAGCCTCAGATAATAAGCCTCAGAGATAAGGAATCAAACCTCCCTGCCCCCTCCTTGAGCTATAGAACCCTCCCCTCGTGGCTGCCTGGTTGCTAAAGCCCTTTGCTCTTTGGGGGGGGGGGGGGGGGCAGGGGATGACCTGACCAAGGGGCCTGGAGAAGAAAACCTGTCCTCTCCATGGTCTGCGCCCAGATCTCCTACTCATCACCAGACTCTCGACCCTCGTCCCCTGGCTCTGCTCCTACTGTGTTTGTGTTTGACTGTTCTCAGTTTCACACTTCCTGATATGCAGATGGCTGGGTGTGTGTGGTGTGTGTACCTAACACCGAATGCACACACACACGCAGCCAGGACCTACACGGGAGCCTCTGTTCCTGCCCCTGGGTGGTTGGCTAGGGTAGGGTTTGGTAATCTGGAAACCTCCAGGTTCCTGGTTGGCTCAGATTACAAGCAAAGTAGGTCTGGGAGCCTGGGCTGAAGTGGGGGGGTGGAGGAAGGGAGACAAACCAAATGCAGGAAATTCTGCATCTTCCCCACCGTGGGGAATGTGTGAGGAATGTGTGAAGTGAGCTCAGGTGCTGCCCCCTGGCCCTCACCTAAAGCTCTTCCCACCTCTGGCCCTCCTCTCTCAGCCTCTCATTTAGGCAGTTAACTTTGGGGTTCTCAGGTTCCTTCTGTAAAACAGGTTAACTGTGCCTCCCTCTCTGGGTTCCGGGAGGAGGAGTAAACCCAGGCCTTCTGGGATAGGAGGTGGAGGAGGTGGGCAGATTTCTTCCCCCTGTTTCGAAAGCCAAGTTGCTGGGGGACAGAGCTGACAGATCGCTGTGTGAAGTCCCACTATGAGTCAGAACCCACCTGGCCCATCTTCCTGAGAAGCACTTCATGGGAACTCGAGCGCCAGGCTTGACTGGGAGGTCCCTCCGTGATCCTCTCAAGAATCTTTTTCTCCTCTGATAAAATGGAGAGCCAGGGGCCACCCTTGCTCCCTGCAGCAGGATTCTGGGAGTGCTAACACTTGGGCAGAAGAACAGTGCTAGATCGAAGTTCAGTGTGGGGTTGCCTTGGCCTTGCCGCCATCTGGACCCGAGGCCTGGATTCAGGGCTTCACCAGATTAAAGTGAACTGCCTTCAAGGGTTTCTGGCCAGCCGGGGCTCACACACACACATCACTCCCCTCTCCCCCGAGTGAAATCAGAGCTGAGACCAAAGGTCCCCAACCTTGTCCTGAGAACCCTGTGATGGCCTGAGTGCAGCCCCTGTCCATGTGACCTACTGCTGGTGAGCACCCATTTCTTCCTTTTTTGTAGACAGAGTGGGAGGTTCAGGAGGAAGCAGAGTGGTCAGATCTTATCTTTGCATAGGTGGTGGAGGAGTGCATCCCCAGCAGCTCCTGAGAAATCCTGACCCTTTGTCTTCCCAGGACTATTCCCTCCCTAGTGGGGACTGCACTCAGGCAGGAGCAAGGAGTAAAGGTTCTGGGAGTCTGTGGTGACTTGTCTGTCCACTGGATTCCTGGTAGAGGAAAAAAGGATTAAGTAGGACAGTGATCTTGAGGACCATCTCTGTGTCCTTCAGGGAATCTCGGGAGCCCTAAAGCCGAGCGGGGCCACCCACCTGGGGTTGGGAGAACAGTATTCCCTTTCTCCTGGCCCCTGGTTCCTTCTGTTTCCCTCCCTGGCATGCTCACCCATGCCCCACCCACCCTCCACCTGCTCAGATCTTCCCAAACCTCAAGGTTCTGTTCGTGTCACCTCCTCTGTGAAGCCCTCAGAGCTGTGCTAGCACAACCAACCTTGGGACCACTTGGTTGGTACTGACAGCCCAAGATGGGTGATATCCTATCTCGCTTTGCCCACTAGATTGTTTCATTTGTGTTGGTCCATGTTACTCAAATAGATTATAACGTTCTCCAGAGCAAGGATCATGAGTCAGAAAAAGAAATCTCCTATAAAGAAAATTGGACCCCCATCACTCCCCTGCCTCACCCTCATTGCAAGGGCTTACAAGCTGCCTGTCTTCCCTGCCCCATCTGGCCTCTGCCCGGTCCTCCAGCCCCGCTCCTCCCCCTTGCCCAGGCACACAGGCTCACTGCCGTCCTCTGGCTCCTGTCTCTCGCCAAGACCGTACCTACCTTGGGACCGGCGTTGAGGAAGCCTGCCTCGAATACTGTCCTCTGCACCCCCATGCTTCCGTTTCAGGGTAAATGTTCCTTTCTGGGAGAAGCTGTCCTTCCCCACCCTGTCTCAGGAGGTCCCCTTCTTATTTCTTTCACTGCATTTCTATGTAAATTATGTGTCTGTCTCCCCTACTGGATGGGAGGCTCCACGGGCTCAGGGATTGGGTGTGTTGTGATCACTGAATACCCTGGTCTGGCCTCACATGAGGCACTTGGTACATTATTTGTGGGGTGAGTAATAATAATAGTAGCAGCTAACACTATTGACTGCCATCTGTATGCCAGGCACATACTTGGTATTTTATATAAAGTATGGCTTTTGATCTGCCCATCAGTGTTCTCAAGAAGGTAATATTATCTCAGTTTTACAAATGAGGCTGCTGAGGCCCAGATGCTAAGTGATGTGCCCACAGCTATTAAGTGGCAGAGCGGAGACTCAAGCCCACACCCCCTGGCCTGCCCCAGGTTAAACTCCATCCTACCTCCCTAGCAAAGCCTGGACATTAGGGTTAGCTAAAAGGGTCAGAAGGAAGGCTCTGCTTTTCCCTGCCTTTATCATTTCTGGACTTTTTTTTAGAGCTGGGAGGATGAGGGAGCTGGCATTCAGAGCATCATCTGGGTATTTGAGTAGATGGGACTTCCTCTTATGGATAGACATGACCCTGCCACCACCAGAGAGCCGGATGGGAGGAGCGCGGGAAGCTTGCCTGGAGTTTGGCTGCCGTGGGAGCTCGAGCTGATAGTCATCTCTCAGAGCTCTCAGAGTGAGCCAGTGATAACTTCGGTCTCCCGAAGTGTCCAGTCCAGCACTGAGTCGCCCATTATCTGCTTGAATGCTTCTCTGGTTGGAAAGCTCACTACCCAATCCTATAAGACAATGGGGGACAGCTCTAGTGAGGCCACACCTGTCCCCATAACTTCTGGTTGTTCCTGGGTCTCCAGAGTGACTCAGGGTAAGTCAAAGGCCTCTTTCCACACAGAGCCCTTTAGCTAGATGAAGAATATTAACCATGTCTGACTCAGGCTTCTGTCTTCCTGGTGAATGTGCCTGCTTCTCCTATACTTTCTCTATGTGGCAGGTTTCCAGACCCTGTCTCCTGGAGGGCCTCTGGAGTGCAGTCGAGGCATCTTTTGGAGGCCTAGGGCTGAGGAAGGCCAACTTAGGAAGAGCTCTTTATCTTTCAGTATCTGGGTTTTTTTGTTTGTTTGTTTGTTTCAACTATAAATTTTAATAGCTTTTTTTTTCCCCTGGCTATAAAATGAATATTTACTCATTACTCACAGGCAATCACCCTGAAGAGAATGCACCCAAGTTCCATTTTCCTACAAGACCTACTTTGGGGCATTAAGGTGATAGTTCCAGCTTCCAGTCAGTGTTAGGGAGTGGTTCTGTGTTATTTGTCACCTCATCTGCTCCACCTGTAGGCCCTGGAGAGTTTTGGTGCAGACAAGCAGAGGTTACAGATAAGTTTCATCTTACATGTCAACCTCAGCACTGAGAAAGAGTCTGAGACCACAACCAAGCTCATTTAGAAAGAGCATTGTGATTGACTAGCGATGTCTGCCACAGGTATAGGAGGTAGGACAGGGGCATGCGTGCCACCTTGCTCGCTCTCTGTATACTAAGTGATGGGAACTTGAAATGTCAGTGCAGCTGATGTTGGTCTTGGGTCTCTGTGAGACACTACCCCAAAATCTTAGAATCATGTTGTGTTTCTTGGAAGTAGCTAAGGGGTTGAGTTTCCAGTCAACCCTCCCTTCCACTGAAGTGTGACAAGGGAGCTTATGACTCAGAGCACAAGGCCATTGTGGAAGAAGGACATGTCCTTTTAAACCAATAACCAAAGTCCATACAGGCTAGGGGAAGGGGCCCCTTGGGGGATGAGGGCGTGGGGGAAATATGTCCTGGTGGTAATTAACACTGGGGCCTGGGAGGGCTGCTGGACCAGGCCCTGGCTGCCGGGTCCCCTTGCGGTTGGGCATGGCTTGTCGGCGCCTATGACAGCAGCTACTTGATACAAACCACACTTCAGGTGCCCTGCCCTCAGTGGCCTTGTCTAGGTACCACTCCAGCTGCAGGAAAGGCTCATCAGTGCCCCGGGCCTTCTGATCCTCCGGTTTATGTGCCTCTCACCTCCTCTCTGCCTTCCTCCTCACTTCCAGCCCATGAAACCCCTGAAGGCCACAGCTACCACCTCCCAGCCCGTGCTCACCATCCAACAGATTGAGACAATCTTCTACAAGATCCAGGACATCTACGAGATCCACAAGGAGTTCTATGACAACCTCTGCCCCAAGGTGCAGCAGTGGGACAGCCAGGTCACCATGGGCCACCTCTTTCAGAAGCTGGTGAGTTTTCTGTTGATGGAGGGTCCTTATCCAGTGTCTCGGTGGAGCTGCTGGTGTTGGGAGAGGACCAGTCATCCCTAGTCCTTTTTGGCCTCCTTGAAGGCCTGGGTCATTTCTGAGTCCTGGAGGAAAGCCTGGGCCTCTGTTGTATGGGGACCTGGGCCTAGTGCCTCAACTCCTGGTCTCCCATGGTGAAGCCCTAAGTGCTTCCAGGGATGTGAGAGGCTATATGCATAGGTTTCTCTCTCCCCAAGGGAGTTCAAGGGCTGGAACGAAGGCTCACTTGCTGGGTTTCAGGTCCCCTGTTCTTAGCTGATACAGGAGTATGTGCCAGATGGGTGGGCAGGGACTGCTCACTTGGGACACGTTGGGCATTTGCCACACCTCAGTGCTGCCTCTGAAGTCAACAGTCAGATGGGACACGGGTCAGCTCTCCTGAGGGATTGCAAGGGAGGGAAAGGTATGAGGAGGTAGAATTACTGTGCAGACATACTGTTGGGAAAGGCTTGCAGAGATCTTCCAGTTCCTGAGCCTTCTGTGACACCCTCCCCTGGCTCTGACACTGTCTCTGGCTGTGTCCCCTGGAGGGTCCCCAGGTCAGACCCACAGAGCCCCCAACCCCACTCTTCCCTGGTCTTTCTCTGCCTATAACTTCTGCCTGCCCAGAGGGCAGGAAGAGACAGCCAGTCAGGAGTCTTTGTTCTCTGGGTGTGAATGGTAGGGCTAAGGAGCAGTGCCTTTCCTTTACCTCCCCTGCAGTGGTGGGACTGGTTGAATGGACAGGCCTGTATTTTGCTTACACTGGGGAAAACTCTTGCTTGGATACTCCTGCGACCTCATGCTCAGCACGATCAGAACTGAACTTACCGTGTCTGAAGTTCTTTGCTTTTCTTCCTGCCTCTGTCTCAATGGGTGCTGCCACCATCCCAGCCACCATCCATCCGTGCCTCCCTTGGACTAGTCCTTGGCACCTCCTCTGCCCCACCACCTTCCCCATCCTGAAGCCCTCCCCGCAACCCAAGGAGTCCACTTTAAAGCTTACAGCTGCCTGCTTGTCCCCACCCTCATCTCATTAGTGACTCCTGCTTCTGGGCCCACCTCCCCAGCAGCCTCCCAACCCTTAGCTACTGGCAGGAGAGAGTTATCTGAACTCCTGACCAGACCTTGCTTCTCCCCTGCTTACATCTCTCCCCTTGCCCATTGGATAAGTAAATACCAGGCTCTGAGGAACCGCTTCTGAGACCCTTTGCATGCTGGCCTCTGTCCACCCCCCGGCCTCTGGCTGCTGCCTCCCCCATCCTTGTGCCCCCTGACACCGAACTTTCTATTCTTAGTTCATGCAGCAGACACTCTTGACCTCTCTGTTCTTGCAGCTCTAGCTGCCTGAAATGTCCTTCCCCATCTGTTCCCAGCTTAGAACAGCCTCCTTCGAGAAGCTTTACCCAGACCTTCGAACAAAGCCCCTATGCTTCTCCCCTCAATGAACACTGTACCTGCCTGACTCCCCAAAACCATAAGCTCTGAGAGAACAGACTGTGTTTGCTTCATCATTAGACCCCAGAACCATCCCAGTGCCCAATACATGAATGAATGAATGAATGAATGAATGAACGAATGAGTGCATCATGACCTTGACCAGTGGGACTAGGGAGAACTTGGAAGAGCATTGAGGGAGACATCACAGGACCTGAGGTCTGTGTCCTGAGAGGCCAGCAGTGTTATAGGGACATAGCTTCTAGAGGCACAGCTGACTTTGAATCCTGGCTCTGCCACAGATTGAACCTGTGACTTCGTGTACAACCTCTTTGTGACTCAGCTTCCTCATCTGTAAAAAAGAGGATAATAACAGTATTTGCCCCATTGAATTGTTGTGAGGACTACATGAGTTATTACCTGAAAAGTGCTTGGAACGGGGCCTGGAATATAATACATTAGTAAATACTCCATAGTTAGCCAGTAGCGTTACTGTTATTGCCATTACCACTGTCATCATCGTCATTGTTGTTATACTTAGCAAGAGGCACCCCAGAAGGTAGTGTGCAAGGGAACCCCACGCTCCTGGTTCCAGCAGCCCCAGTGTGTTTGCGCCAGGTCAGGGATGGTGAATACCCAGCCATCACTCCTGGCCTGGTCCCAGGAGCCTGAGCTGATCAGCTTGGGAGGGCATAAGAGAGCTGACCAGAGCTGGGGTAGGGGGTGTAGGCCAGAGCATAGTGGAAAGACTGTCCCAGTTTATCTTTGTCACTTGGACCCTGCTGTCACGAGGGTCCCCGCATTCTGGTCTCAGCCCCACAGGCCTGGATTGTGAATTTGCTTCCCCACCTTCCCTCCTCCAACATCAGGAACTGCTATCTGAAGCCCCTGGAGCTGCAGGCTTGGGAGGGCCGGGGTGGAGCTGGGGCAGTCCAGGCATCTGGAGGCAGTTTATTTTCAGCTGGTCTCCATTACTGAGAGAAGGGAATTAGCATCTCTGCTATTTGTTTTATGAGATCACCCAGTGCCAAGCTGCTGTTTCCAAGCAACCTCCACTTCCCAGTTAATGGCCCTGGTGGGCCCGGCCTTGGGTTCTACAGACAAGGATATGCCATGGAGATGGCAGTGCCTGGGGTGGTCAGTGACCCCCTACACACAGGTCTTCTGCTTATGTAGTTCCTGCTCTCACTCCTGTCCTGCTACTCCCTGAGGCAGTAGGATGGGAAGGTAGGGTTCCAACCTGGGCAGCCAGCCTTTATCGTTCTTGTGGGAAAGGGGGACAAGGAGAGCACATACCTGGAAGAAGAATAGCAATGATTTTTACTTTGGTTTAGGAAGCAGCTGTCTAGAACCTTCCCTGTGGCTTGGGACACCAGTGGGCCAATACTCCCCTTGGAGAAGGAACTGAGCTCCATCCCTTCCTGCCCTTCTCCCAAGATTTTTCTTTTTTTTTTTTTTTTGCAAAGTCTGGCCTGTCTGGGGCTGAGACCTGCACAGCTCTGGCCTTGGCTTCTCTGCAAGCATCCCAGTGCTCATCTTCCCCTCTGGCTTTCCTGGCCCCCACCTGCCAGCTTCCACCTGCCCCACCTCTTTGGGATCTTAAGGAACACAAGGATTCTGCAGAAAGCAGAGCGGTGCAGAATGGGGTTCAAGGGCAGCCCACTTTCCCCAGCACCTTGGCAGGATCCCCCGAGGGAGCCCCGTAGCAGCTGAACCTCCTTGCTACTTCATTGAAAAAGATTTTAAAGCAGAAATTCTAGAGAATAATGTAGCAAACAACTGTGCACTCATCTCCCAGAATTAACAGATGTTAAGCTCTGAAGATATACAGAAAGGCTTTTTAATCAAGAAAACAAAGCCTTACAGATGAAGGCTCTCTCTCTCTCTTTCCCTTGCCCTTCTGCTCAACCTAGAAGCAGCTACTGGAATGAATTTGGTGTGTCGCCTTCTGGGCTGTAGTTTGTGTTTTTTATTATGGGTCTGTATCTTTTTATGGCCTTACATGTACTTTTTACATGTATATATTTTGCAATTCAGTCAACATTTGTTTTGGAACTTGTCAGTGTTACTACACAGAGATCTAGTTCATTCATTTGAACTGTACTGTGTGTGTGTGGATTCCCCTTTTTTGTGACCATTTGTTATCAGTTTTTTCACAGGAGGAAGAGCAAAGCAGTGAATACACTTGCCCACATTTCCTTGGGAACACACATATGCAAGTTTCTCTAGAGCAGTGCCTCCAGTACAAATATAGTGCGAGCCATATATGTAATTTAAAATTTTCTAGTAGCCCTATTCTTAAAAGTAAAAACACAGAGGGATGCCTGGGTGGCTCAGTCGGTTAAGTGTCCAACTTCGGCTCAGGTCATGATCTCATGGTTCATGAGTTCAAGCCCTGCATGGGACTCTGTGCTGACAGCTCGGAGCCTGGAGCCTGATTCAGATTCTGTGTCTCCCTCTCTCTCTGCCCCTCCCCATTCATGCACTCTCTCTCTCTCTCTCTCTCTCTCTAAAATAAAGAAACATTAAAAAAAAAATTTTTTTTTAAGATTTTAAGTAATCTCTACACCTAACGTGGGGCTCAAACCCACAACCCCGAGATCAAGAGTTGCACGCTCCACAACTGAGCCAGCCAGGCGCTCAGGCACTGTACCTTTAAGTGCTGTGCCTTATACTCAGCATGGGGAGTGGGGTACTGAACAGGCTACACGTGCCCTCCCTGCTCCAGCTAATTCCAGACTATGAAAGACGTGTGAGGCATTCAGGGGCTTCAAACCCTGAGAGACCTTGATGATGCTAAATAAAGCCAAATGCTGTTGAGTTTCTAGCATGCCAACAAAGGCCCTGCCCTGCTCCCCCCAGCCCCCAGTACCCTCTTGTTAACCTTATTGGCTGAGCTGGTTTCCACGGAAACAGTCAAGTTCAAAGGGGTACCGTAGTATGTTCATCCTACCTTTCCCTCTCTGTTCCCACATAGCCCTTTGGAGCTAAGTCAGAAGTTCTGAGTGCTAAGGGAGCTCCAGGTGCCCTGCTTAGGCTTTCATCCATTCATTAATCCTCTCTCCCATCCCACTCCTGCCCTCCTCTCTCTCTCCTCTCTTCTCCCTGCAGGCCAGCCAGCTTGGCGTGTACAAAGCGTTTGTGGATAACTATAAAGTCGCTCTGGAGACCGCTGAGAAGTGCAGCCAGTCCAACAATCAATTCCAGAAGATCTCGGAGGTGGGCAGCTCCCTGCACAGCCCCCGCTACAACCTGGAGCCTTCCAGCCTTCTGGCCTGTTGCCAGTTAGGGACATGGTTCCCCTGAGGGTAACACTTAGACTGACATTTGCTTTCTCACACTTGATATTTTCCCCCTTAATATAAGAGTAACGATTTGTTTGATTTTGTTATTCTGTTTAGGTTATTCTATATTAGAACAGAGGAGGCAAAAAAGAAAAAAGGCAGTATTTTCCCAACACGGTAGTGACCTTGAGCAAGTCACTTCCCTTCTCTTGGCCTTATTTCCTCTTCTGTCCAGTGAGGTATCTGGATGTTTCAGCTCATCCCAGACTTGCTTGATAAGAACCACCGGGAGCACTGTTTAAAATGCAGATCTTCAGACACCTTCCCTGGTGCTTCAATTCAGAGGGTTTGGGTGGGACCCAGGAGTCTATATTTTTAACAAGCTTCCCAGGTGATTTTATGAGCAGGAAGATTTGAAGAGGTCTAAACTAGGTGGTGTGTGTGTGTGTGTGTGTGTGTGTTTAATGTTTATTTATTTATTTATTTTTGAGAGACAGAGAGTGGGGAGGGGCAGAGAGAGAGGGAGCCACAGAATCCAAAGCAGGATCCAGACTCAGGCTCCCAGAATTAACAGATGTTAAGCTCACCTCAAACGGTGAGATCATGACCTGAGCTGAAGTTGGATGTTTAACCGACTGAGCCACCCAGGCGCCCCAAGGTGGTGTTTTAAGATCCTTGCAATCCCACAACAGAGAGAGGGCCAGGCCCATTTATGTGGAGACACAGCCATATACCTTCCAGCTGGTAATAGACCTGTCCCCCTGTTGCAGCTAAGCCTTCTTCCCGTTCTCTGGAGGGCAAAGATGTGGCTCTCTGGAGGGCAAAGATGTGGCAATGTCTGCCATTGACACTTCTCTCCAGGAAGTGTCAGGGAGGAGCTCGCATATCCTCCGGGAGCAGAGCCCAGCTTACCCCTTTGGTCAGAAGGATCTCAGTGAGACCCCCAAGCTGCTGGCCTTGCAGTCCCAGCACCAGCTCCAAGCCTGGGACAAGAAAACCTCTGGTTCCAGGGACAGGGGGCTCCTTCTGCAGTTTTGGAAATCCTGCCTTACGGGCCTCTCTGGACTCTTTGCGTTCCGCTCTCAGCGCTGGTGCTAGAAAAGTTGGTGAGACGTAGGATAGTGTTTGTGAGACTCCTGGGGTTATGGGTTCTCCTCCAGTTTGGAACTAGCGGAGAGGCAGCACAAGGGTTGGGCAGATGGAGATGAAAACGTCAGCTTAATTACTAGTAAAAGCCAGATGGGAAAATGTAGACTTGGGTCTGCGGCCACATTGGGCTTGCTAATACTTCCCCTCCACCATCAAATACATCTTCTGGGGACGGAAGCAGGGAGCTAAGCTCAGTTTCTTCTCCCAGAGTCAGCCGTCAGGTGAGTCACCCTCTGCCTGGGAGGACAGAGTTGGGTGGGGAAGTCCCTCCACATGGAGTCACAAGGCTGGAGAAATGGCGCTTCCCCTTATCACTCCCAGCGCTCCCTGGGAACAAACTGGAGCCCTCTGATCTGTGTTCAAGGCTGCCCAGGGTCATGTACGGTCCAGAGAGTGGTGAGTCTCCCCTTAGCTTGGGCTGACTGCCCATTCTCTTTGGTCGGCGCCGGCCCCTGCATCCCTCCCCTAGTCCCTGGCGAAGGCTGCTGGCCCCAAAGGCGGAGCCAGCCCCTTGGCCTGCTGCCAGGTGGCTTCTCACCCTGACTCATGCACTGATGCCGTCGCTTCCTAGCTTCCTACTGGCGCTTCCACTTAATCACTGCAGTCAGGCCCTTCTCTGCAGCAGGAGCGATTTCATACCTCTAGGCCACGCTGGAGAGGAACATAGAGAAAAATTGCCTGAAGCTGGGAATCCAGTCACCAGCCGGAGACACAGTCTTGAGGAGCTGAGTAACCCCCTTCTCCCCACCCCCATGCTCAGTCCCCAAGGGTTTTCTCTGTCTAGAAACAGCCTGAGGCAGGAGTAGGAAATGGGGAGCTCCCGTCGCTGCCTGGACATTTCCCCACTTCCAGGCAGAGCAGACAACATCACCTGAGTTTCCGACCTTGGCCTCACCTCGCCCTGGCCTCTCTGCTGACACCCCACTCGGAGGCCCCCTCCGTGCACTCAGCCCCGCAAGTGGGGGTTGCATTACAGCTCCAATTACAGGCCATACTGGTCTGTTGCCAAAGGGCTAGAGCAGGAAGCTCTCTCTCTAAAGGCAGATAAAAGAGGATCGAATGGATAAGCCATCCCTGGAGTCTGTTTCCAGCCCTCACTTCTGGATCACTTTGCCTGGGGTCCAGGAGGGGTGTTGGCTCTTCCTTCCTCCCTTGCAGTTTTCTCTCTGCTGCCAGCACAGGCACCGGTGGGTGGGGAGTGGCAGGTGTGGGTGGGGGCTGGGTTGAGTCCCTCTCAATCTGGGTAGGATATAGGTCAGACCACCCTCTGGAGCTGGGTCTCTGCCCCAGGTGTGCTGCCTCCCTGCCTCCCCCTGTGCAAGACCTTATCCCCTTATCTCCGTCCCTCCTTGTCTCCAGGTCTGCTTGTGCCCCAAGGTGCTGGTACTCCTTTTGCTTGTCCTCTCAAATCCCACATACCCTGGGCTGATGTGTACAACCCTGTGTGTGGCTGCCGTGGAGGGAACCCTGACCGGGGGTGGGGGTGGGGGGGCAGGGGGAGGTCCTGTTCTTGTCATCACCCATTCATTGGAATGCCCTCAGAGTCACCAGGGAGGGGCTTTAGGGGGTGTGTCTGAGGAGCACTATTGTCACAGACCTCTCTGGTACCCAGAACCCCTCCTCCCCACCTACACCCAGTCTTGGGACTCCACAGGCTCCAGGAGATCATGGGTGTGGCACAGGGAGTCGGGAGTCAGTGAGGCAGGCAGTGGGGGGACCCATGCTTCGGTCTTTGCCCTCCTCTTCACACCCTGGGTTTCAGAGCCCTACTTGCTATGCCTCCAGTGGGGGATGGGGAGGCCATGTAGTGATTCCTCCCCTCTGTTTGGCAGGAACTCAAAGTGAAAGGTCCCAAGGACTCCAAGGACAGCCACACATCAGTCACTATGGAAGGTACTCTGGGGAACGAGCTGGGTAACAGTCACCTTCCTTTGTCTGCCTTTGTGGACTACGGTGCCCTGCTTGTGTGAGCATGTGCGTGCGAGTGTGTGAGTGTGTGTGGTGCACAAATGGGAAGAATCCAGCCTCTGTCCCTAGGCAGCCGGCCAGCTACAAACGTGCTCCTCCTTAGGATGCCAGCAGGCAGCTCGCTCCCCTCCTCCTCCCCCTTCCCCCTCCTGCCTCTCCACGCGCGCCTCCCTCCCCGCCCCTCCCCCTTGCTAGAGGAGCACTCTGAAGCGGCTGCTTGATTCAGGCTGTGCAGCAGCAGCCGGCAAGGTGGCTGAGTGGCCAGGCTGCTGATGGGAGCCACCGAGCGATGGCCGCAAGCTCCTGCCGCTGGGACGGAGGCTGCCATGGAAATTCTCCTCATCATTCGCTTCTGCTGTAACTGCACCTATGGTAACCTAGGCCCCCTCTCACGGGAGGCGGTGTGGCTTCCCACCTCTGGGGGCCGGCCAGAGTGGGCTTATGTGTGGCTGGCAAGGTTTGGGGGCAGCAGGGAAGGGAGTGGGTGCAAATGGCTAGATCTGTGTTTACCCCCGTTCTGGCCAGCTTCCAGCTTGGAATTGAAGTCTGGGGCCACGCGGGGCAGGGTGGCTCGGAAATGGAACGACCAGGCTAGAAGCGTCCAGGTACCCCCGTCCCGAGGATCGGTGGGGAATTGGGGGCTTAGCTTGAGAGGCTGTGGGCAACTTCCTGGAGATGCTGTTTAAGAAGAGAAAGTGACCAGGCTGTGCCTGCAGGTGTGGCAACCCTGGGGCTAAAGGGGCCCGGCAGGGGACCGTCAAAGAGTGGCATGTGGTCTGGACAGCAGTGCCTCGGGCCAGGGGGACCCCGCTGGAGGGACAAGTTGGGAGTTTCTTTGTTTCCGGAGAGAGGAGAGGCGGTTGAGCCGCCAGGGTATTGTGTGCTCAGAGCGCACATGCTGCCTTCGCGACATTCTCTCCTCAGAACAGCGGCAGTGGGAGAACGCGGATGCAGTTGGGAGAGCAGGAAGGAATTGGGTTGCTCCCAGGATGGAGGGGTGTTTCTAGCCTCTAGAGACCCCCAAGCTGAGGTCTCGGCACTTGGTGCAAGCCGGTAGAGAGGGGGGCGTGGCAGGCTGCCGCCTTGTGAAGGTCACACACCCGCTGGTCAATGGAAGGGACCCAGAGCATCCTCTTTGCAGCTCCCTCAGCAAGGAGGTCCTGGGACAGGCGCGTGCTGTCAGCCAGGCTCTTGCTCAGAGCAGGTAGGAGCAGGCCCAGGAAAGGAGGTGTCCAGAAGCAGCGGACGCTGCTCTCTGAGGCAAGAAGTGCCTTAGGGATGACCCGAGCTGCCTTTGGCAGGGGACGGGGTGCGGAGGGAGGGTCAGGTGTGACCTCCACGCCAGCTGCCCTGGGCCCCTGTGTGTTGGAGCGGCAGGCGGCTGGTTTTAGGACCTCCTTCCCTCAGGCGTTTTGTCTCTGCATCCTCTCAGTCACTTTGCCTTCACATCTCCGTGGTAACCTGGAGCTCCTTGTGGAAGGCTGAACGGAGGAGGGTGGCTGTTTGCTGGAGGAGAAATGATGAGGTTTCCTGGGCTCTTTCTCAGAGGCCACTGTGCTGGAGGGGCTGTTGTCCGCTCCCCTTCTCAGGCCATGCTGTGTCGAGGCTCGTTCTTGATGGAGGAACCCCTGAGGTAGCCCCTCTCCAGCTGCCCCAGGAGGACGGCTGTGGGAACCCTAGTCACCGGGCAGGAGCTGTCCTGGGCCCCCCACCCGTTGGCTCAGATTCCAACAGGCTGGGGTCAAGAGGAGGGATGGACTTGAAATTGCCTTGCTTGAAGATCAGAGAAGAAGTGCTCTTGTTGGTTTGGCCTAGGAGTGGGTCAGGTCTCCACTCTGCCTCCTTAAAAAGGAAACGGGTCAGCCCTTTGCTTCCTCTTCCCTCCCCAAAAGGGAGTTGAGTCTTAGTGAAACAGACCTGGGACTGGAGTTCAGGGGTTTTTTTTTGTGACTGCGATGCTGTCTTTGAAGTCAGCTTCAAAGTGGGGAGGGAGGAGAGAATGAGCCTTTACCAACCACACTGTTTAGAATCTTCTCAGCCCCTCCAAGAGACGCTGGTTCTGGGAGTTCCAGGGGGGGAGATTCTGCACTTGGGGCTCGCTCTGGCTTACTGGTTTATTTGCTGCACGTCTCTGTGCCAGTTGCTGTGGGGGATGCAAAAGGAAGTTGTGTGTGATCCGGGCCCCCAAGGAGGGGGTCATCTTGGTAACAAAAAAGAGGCCAGCTTACCCACTCCTTCCTGGTGAATCTTGCCAAGAATCCTCCCAAGGGTCACTGAGCTTTCGCAGACACTGCCCTCCTGTACCGAAGGTGATAGCTCAAAGCGAGGAGCATGGGTAGACCTACATTCAAAACCCAGCTACCATTTGCAGCTTTGTTATTATAAGCAAGTTATGTAACTTCTCCGCGCCTTAGAGAAGTTTCCTCATCTGTAAAATGGGGCTAGTGGTAATTAATTGCTTGTCTTTTTAATCAAAGGAAATAGCACGTATGAGAGAGTGCCACTGGATGCAGATTAAGTACCCAGCAGACTACAGAGAGGCCAGCTTGCTTATGTCAGTGGTCTGACTTTTAGGCACTGTGAGTGTCGTTTGCAAAAATCCTCATCAGGGAAGCCTTCCTGGAGGAGGTGGGGAGACAGGCATTGTAACTTGGTGAATGGTGTCTATCCCAGGAACTGGAATGGCATGGTGAGGAGAAGGGAGAGTAGGGGAAGCAGGGGCAGGAAGGGCCATGGAACAGGTAAGGGGGGAAGGGTGGGCTCTTTACCCTGCATTGTCAGGGGAGACTGGTGTACAGGGGCCGTGGGGAGCATGAGCAGAACATCGGGGTTGTTCTTCCCCCCTCTTCTTCCCTCCATATCTGACTGTGGCCCCAGGGCCCTCTTCCTGCACTCCCCTGTCCCCACCATTCCTCCCCTCTCCCCCAACCCAGGCACTCATTCCACAGCCCCAATCAGGTCAACTCGAGGTGACCTCAGACGTATTAATAACCCCTCTGAAACCCAACCCACCATTTGCGCAGACCTCTGAGCTTAGTCAGCCTCTTCCTGCTGGGACCTGGGAGAGGGGCAGAGGGAGCTGGCACTGCAATACCAGCTTTCCCCGGGCTGGGACTCCAGAGCCCACACTGGCAGGTGTCTGCTGAACTTGCACTTTCTCTTGGGTCTTTGGGGTCCTCGGGTGTGATTTCCCCCCTGCAGATGAGCTAAGCCACAGGTGGATACTCTAAATAGTGTCAATACAGGGTCCCCCTGCCCTACGCTGGTAACTGGGCTGTATCCTCCCTATCCCTGGATAACCCCAGCCTGGTCCTGTTCATTTTGGTTCCCATATACCATGGGGAGGGTCTCTAGCAATTGCTAAGTTAAGAAAGGCCTAAAATAAGTCACGGGAAGTGTGTTTGCCTAAAGCAGTAGTTTTCAACCATTGGTACATATCAGAATCAGCAAAGGAACTTTTTAAAAATGCTAATACCCAGGTTCCACCCAGCAGAGATTGGGATTTCGCTGATGAGGTGGGGAGAGTGGAGCAGGCAGCTGTTTCTTTTAAGAGCTCCCCCAGTGATTCTAAAGGGCAGCCAAGCAAAGACTGCAGATAAGGCTCATGGCGCACCACTGAGACTGTATCTTCTCCATAGCCAGCAGATCGTTCCCCAAAGTGTCTGCTTAGCAGTGCATGGGGTATTTATATCTACAGGGGACTCTTTGGTTCGGGGGCTAGCTAGGGCATGAGTGTCGGCTCTGGGACTGTCACAACCAGCCTCCTGCCTCTTCCTGCCCCGGGGCAGGAGGACAGAGGTCACGAGCCTATGGACAGAGGCGTCCAGGTGGACGGAGGCTGAACCACCTATGTTGGGAGGGGTGAGGCACAGCTGTTTGTAGGAAGCTTTGTTTGGAAGTATGGTCAGCCAGCTGCTGCCTCCACCTGTCCCTGCTGAATCCCAGCAATCCTCATTTGTCCTGGTCAGCCACAGGGTGTGGTGAACGGGGGCCCTGCTGAGCTGGCATTTCCCCGTCCTCTTCGGGGCTCCCAGAGGCCCCACCTGAATTCCTGTGGGAAATCTTTGCCCCCTCAGCTGCCGCTTGGTTGAGAGCAGAGCCTTTATGTGGAGAGCTGGCCTGCCTCCCTGGCCCTCAGCCTGTCCTGTTTGGTTGGAGAGTTTGAGGGCATGGGGGGGGGGGTCTTCTCATGGGGATGAGGCCAACCGTGTGGGTCGGAACAAAGCCTGCCGTTCCCAGCTGGCAATGCCAGACCTTGGACCGGAGGAGTATAAGAATGATTGGGTGTGGAGGAACTACCTTCCCTGGAAAAACAGCACGTCTCTTTCCCACATTCTGGGGGTGCTAGAGCTCTATGGGGTAAGGCTAGGTATAGCTGTATGATGCAGGGTTAAGGGTGCAGAGGAGCATCTTCATCTGCTCTGAGCCTGGTCAGACAAGGACAGGCCTGTGGGATGGCCCTTAAAGAAGTCACCTCTGGTGACTGATGAGACGAGGCAGGTAGGAGGGGGCCTGGGCTGCCAGGGCTGCATGTCTGCCTGTTGGTGTCATCTGGCCTGCCCTGGGACAGAATGGAGCTGTGGCTTCCTGCACATGGGTGTCCGTGTAGGGCAGCGGCAGGGGGGTGGGGAGGGTGGGGATAAGGCTCATCTCTAAGGTGTCAAGCTGCTCCCTGTATGTCATCTGTGCTGTCTCCTTCTCCCTGCCTTTACCAACAGCTCTGCTCTACAAGCCCATTGACCGAGTCACCAGGAGCACCCTGGTCCTACATGTGAGTGTCAGCCCCCTGGATGGCCAGGGAGGTGTTAGGAGTTGAGTGGGAGGCTGAGCCCAGGGTGGTGAGCGCTGGAGTCACTGAGAACAACCCACTTGGGGAGCCGGGCAGAGTGTCCCTGGGTCCCGACTGTACCTGCCTGGTCTGTGGTAACTATGCCAATGGAGCCAGGGCCTAAATATAGCCTGGCTACTAAGTTTGACATTTGGCCAAATGCTCCCGGGGAGGCAGGCACTTCCTGCCTCCCCATCCCTGGCCTAATGGTCTCCAGGATCCTTGGAGCAGCTGTGGGGTGGGTAGAGGGGTATCTCTCGCAGCTGCTCGGTGAGATGAGACTCCACCTGGCTCACTCCGCCAGGGGGAAGAGTGATGACTGCACTGGTGACAAAGGGGCGCCCCTGCCCTGACGCTGCCTCTCTGACCCTGATTTTGCAGGCATGACCAGATTAGAGCATGGGTCCCTTAGTGCCCCCCCTTGGAATTCCTTTGGTGAAGATTGAGTCCCCACTGTCTTCTCGTTGAGCCCCAGAACTGCCGCCCCTGACTCACCCCACCCCTTCCCAGGACCTGCTGAAGCACACACCTGTGGACCACCCAGACTACCCGCTGCTCCAGGATGCCCTCCGCATCTCCCAGAACTTCCTGTCCAGCATCAATGAGGACATCGACCCCCGTCGGACTGCTGTCACAACCCCCAAGGGAGAGGTGAGCTCAGGACCCAGCCCAGCCACTCACCCAGGCTGAGAAGGGTGCAGTGGACCACATCACCTATCCCTGCCCTCTTGCACAGGGGAGCAGGCATTCTGCCTCTCCAACCCTCCTCTCCCATGCCCAGCCAAGAAAAGGTCTTCAGGCCCTGGGAGCTTTAAGTTCGGTGTCTCATTAATCTTTATAATAATCCACTGAGGCCTGGAGAGTCTCTGAAGATCTGACACAAGGTCTCTTGGCCATAAGTGTTGGAACTGGATTCTTTAGCTGGGGTTATCTCTCTGCAAGCCTCACGCACTGTCCCCCATACCAGGGAAACCAGGGGCTCTGGCTCTCACAATGCTGAATGCACACACCCACCGTGGGCAGTGTGATGCCCTCAGGGTCCCCCAGAAGATAATGGCACAGCCTGAGGGAGCCCGGGGAGTCGAGCTCTGAGCTGCCTGTTATCAGCCTGCACGAATAGGAGGGCAGGAGCTAGGAGCGAGCCCAACAGCAAGAATGTCTGGAATGAGAGGTGGCTAAGGTTGCTGGAATGTCCCAGGTGGGCACCTAGATGTGGTACAGCAGCTCCAGTTCCTTGGGGCCCCTTCTTGGTGGAAGGGTGGGGGTATCCCAGAGAGGGGAAGCGGTTTAAAGAATCGAAGGGGCAGTTAACCCACGTGGGTCAGCAGCGTGGCCCTTATACAGTGCTCCCTGTCCGGGGGAGGTAATTAATTGGCATTTAGGAGTGAAGGCTGGCTGAGTTTATGTTCCTTTGTTACATCTACAAGCCCCCAATATCTCCTGGGGAGGGAAGTAATGAGGGACAGGGTCTGGAGTGTGACTAATGGGGCACAGAGAGCTGTCCCTGTGTGCAACTCCCAGCTCTGGTTTGCAAATCCTGGAATGTCACTGGCTTGTTTGACTCGAAGATAGCTGAAAGCTCTCCAGAAGGTTTAGAGCACTGTCGGTTTCAGGTCTTTTTAACTGTATACTTTCACCATGCCCACCTACATATCACAGAATATGTAGGTCACGTGGTATATAACACAGGGAAGGCTGGGACAGTCTGTGACAGCCCCAGAGAAGCCTGCTGGCTCTGAGGGTGTCAGGGAGGAAAGTCTGGAAGTTCTGCGTGGAGCAAAATGCTCTTAACCATCCAGAACCCAGGTTAGAGATGGCCGCAGTTTCCCCCAGGAACTGGTACAGCCCCACCCAAGGGAGACCAGTGTCTCCTGTCCACCTGAGGTCGCCTATAGAATCCACTCAGAGGTGGCATAAACAGACCCCAGCGGGTCTGTGGGTCAAGGTTGAACTGAAACAAGATCACCTTCTTAGGCAGGGTTGGGGTGGTCCTGGGGCTGGGAGTGGGAGGTGTTCACGCCCCGGTGTGGAGAAACCAAGTCATTCTGGACTATTGTCTATCCAGGTGAGAGCTGTTGGCAGCTGGGGAGAAATACAAAGCTACCATTTATCGATCACGTATTATGTGTCAGGCATTGGGCCGTTTTACATATACCGTCTTGCTTGGTGAATCCTACTTTACAGGGCAGACGTCATTGTCCCCATCTTACAGATGTTAAGACTGAGACTCAGAGGTCAGGGAACTTGCCCAAGATCACAGCCAGAAAGCCCGTGTCTGTGGGACCTTAACCGTGTCCCTGTGGCACCTCCCAGCTGGATGGTGCCCCCAGAGCAGGCCGGGCCCTAGGTTGACTCCCCCTGAGCAGGTGGGGGTGGGTGTGTTATCTCCCTCAGACACGGCAGCTGGTGAAGGACGGCTTCCTGGTGGAAGTGTCGGAGAGCTCCCGGAAGCTGCGGCACGTCTTCCTCTTTACAGATGTCCTACTGTGCGCCAAGCTCAAGAAGACATCCGCAGGGTGAGTCCAGGGGGCAAGGTGGGAGGGAGCTAGACTCTGCCCCCTGAGGAGCCCCCTCCCCCGCACCTGGGGCAGTCCGCATTTATTTTTCCTTTTAAAAAACACATTAATTCATTTTGTTTTACTACATATCCTTTTTCTAAAGATAAATCCTGTTTTTAATTATAAAGATAATACAACCAAACTACAGGGGGAAAAACCCATCACCCACCCGAACATAAGCATCAGTCTCCTGCTGCTATATTTCCTTCCAGTTTTTTTAAACCTTCTCATGTTTTTTCATGTACTTGTAATCAGAGTGAATGCCCAATTTTGGTTGCTGCTTTTTCCATTTCACGTCATAAGCATTTTCCCCGTTGCTGCCTAATCTTCATAATCATCCTTTTACTTTCCTGCATGATGTTACAAGTGGATATGCCATAATTTACTTAAGCATTCTCCTTTTATTAGACAGCTCTAAATTTTTGCTAACTGCAATTTGGTGAATATTCATTAAATCTGCTGTCATTATTGAGTGCTTATGCCATGCCAGGTGCCATGACAAATGCTTTGACTCTATTATTTCCAATCTTCCCCCAAACTCCACAAAGTGGGTATTATTATCCTCATCTCACAGACAAGAGAAGAGACTTAGAAAAGTTAAATCAGGGGCGTCTGGGTGGCTCAGTCAGTTGAGTGTCCAACTCTTGATTTTGGCTCAGGTCATGATCCCAGGGTTGTGGGATCAAGCCCCACGTCAGGCTCTGTGCTGAGTGTGGAGCCTACTTTGGATTCTGTTTCCCTCTGCCCCTCTCCCCTACTCACATGTGCGCGCTCTCTCTCTAAAATAAAAAAAGAAGAAGAAGAAAAAAAATCAGTTGCCCAAGGTCGCACTAGAGCTAGAGAAGGTAGGATTTGAACCTTAATCAGACCTGAAAGCTGCTTTCCACCTCCATCTCCACATGCAGTGACATGAGTCCACACTGTGCCGTGAGCAGAAGAGGTTATGTGGTACTCATTCCCTCATTTTTCCTCCCCCACTTCTTGATCCCCTACTGTGTGCCTCAGAGTCCAGGGGAGACTGCAGCACTAAGGGGCAACAACGAGAGGTGCAAACCCAAGTCCTGAGGGAGGTGAGAGAAGGAGAGGTTATTATGTGCTTTAGTTCCCTGGAACGGGATCACAGATGAGATCATTCAAAAGCAGAGATGGCAGTCATAAGCAAAGACACCTATGCCTTTAGTCCTTTGCCCGTGACAGACATTACTAATGAACCACGGCACTGTTTCCCACTAGGCTTGGGTGTGGCTTTATAATCTTCTACCCAGTACCCCACATGACCTCTATTGATCAGAGTTGGCATTAAAGGTAACATGTGTGAATACACCTCTAGCCCAAAGGATAACGAATATGAGCTAAGTAGAGATAGGCTTGGGGGAGGGAAGAGTGTGCAATGGGGAATAGGAAAGTGTTAGAGGGTTGAGATGTTTAAAAACATCAGTCGTACTGGGCCTGAAGATTGGCAAGGCCAAGGTCCACAGCCCTCACCGCCGCCTGACCCTAGAACTTGACTGTCATTTCTCCACACGTGGGTTTTCTGATCAGACTCCTCAAGGACATGGATCATTCTTGCCTGTGACAAGTTCACAGCAAATCCCTTTCAGGTTTCTTTGGATTCTAGCAGTTCAGGCTTGAAGAGCCAAGTTCCTTCCCTCTGGCTCATGTCTTTCTCTGGCTTGTTTGCAGGAAGCACCAGCAATATGACTGCAAGTGGTACATCCCCCTGGCTGACCTAGTGTTTCCATCACCTGAGGAGTCTGAGGCCAGCCCCCAGGTGCATCCCTTCCCAGACCATGAGCTGGAAGACATGAAAATGAAGATTTCTGCCCTCAAGAGTGAAATCCAGAAGGAGGTGAGTAGAGCCTGGCATCTGAGCCGAGGTAGGGAGGGTGGCCCTTTTCCTTGGGGCCCTTTGAACCAGGTGTGCCAAGGTGGCAGAAGGAGGGGAAGTTGTGAGTTTTGAGAATCTGATAAGGGAGGCGGGATGCAAGGATAGGAGGACTCAAGTACATGCTCTGGAAGAGACTCTGGCTGTGGCAGATTAGCACTGAGCGGATGGAGGGAAGGCCAAGAAGTCAGTGCTTAGAATTGACTGAAGTTAGTCATAGGAAGTTTCCTGGTGTATGTCAAGCACTGTAGAAAAGGGAAGTGAGAGAAGAAGGCCTTCTTAAGGAAAAGCAGGATGCATGCAAGAAGGAGCCTGAGAGGCCTCTCAGATTGGGGAGGCTGGGTGGTTCAGTGGGTTAAGTGTCTGACTCTTGACTTCAGCTCAGGTCATGATCTCACGGTTCATGCGATCGAGCCCCACATTGAATACCATGCTCACTGTGTGGAGCCTGCCTGGGATTCATTCTCTCTCTCTCTCTCTCTCTCTCTCTCAAAATAAATAAATAAGGGGCACCTGGGTGGCTCAGTCAGTTAAGTGTCTGACTTCGGCTGAGGTCATGATCTCAGGGTTCGTGAGTACAAGTACAAACCCCACATTGGGCTCTGTACTGACAGCTCAGAGCCTGGAGCCTGTTTCAGATTCTATGTCTCCCTCACTCTCTGCCACTCCCTCGCTCACGCTGTCTCTGTCTCTCAAAAATAAATAAACATTGGGAAAAAAATTTTAATAAAAATAAATAAACTTCAGGGGTGCCTGGGTGCCTCAGTCGGTTGAGCATCCGACTTCACCTCAGGTCATGATCTCACAGTCTGTGAGTTCGAGCCCCGCATTGGGCTCTGTGCTGATGGCTGAGCGCCTGGAGCCTGCTTCCGATTCTGTGTCTCCCTCTCTCTCTGCCCCTTCCCTGCTCATGCTCTGTCTCTGTCTCAAAAATAAATAAAAACATTAAGAAAATAAATAAATAAATAAATAAATAAATAAATAAATAAAATAAACTTTAAAAAATTTAAATGAAAAACTAAAAATGCACAGAAGCTTGTGCTATAGCCTAGAACTGAAATTCTTATCAAACTCATGTGGAACATTTGCACACATTTATCACGTATTAAGTCTCAAAGGAAATCTCAAATTAAAAAAAAAATGTTTTAAGTAAGCTCTACGCCCAACATGGGGCTAGAACTCCCAATCCCAAGATCAAGAGTCACATGCTCCACCAACTGAGCCAGCCAGGTATCCCTAAAAAAATTGATGGCCTACTGGTCATGTTCACAGACCACAGTGAAGCAAAATTAGAAATCAACAAGTAGAATACAGTTAAGTAAATGCCTGGAAAATTAAAACTTTCAAGGTGAAAAGGAAGTCAAATCGACACTACAAAATGTTTAGAACTGCATGAAAATGAAAGCACTCATATCAAAACCCCATGGATGTGGCCAAAGCACTCTTTAGAGGAAAATGTATAGCCTTCAATTTATATATTTGAAAACAATGGCTGGAGGAAAGCCCCCCTAGAAGGAGCCTTCCCGGTGAATGTCACGAAAGGCATGGAGAGGCTTGGTTGGTTGGCCTGGTTTCCTCTCCTCGCCCAGTGACTTGGCTTAGGCCTCACCTCCCGAAGAGTCTTCCCTGATATGTACCCATTGCAGTCTGGGTTGGGTGCCTTGCTTTCCAGCTTCTGGTGTTTGCCCCTTTGTTTTGCTTTATTGGTCCTGAATCATAATTTCACTGGCTGCTTTCTCTTTTCCCCACTTGAATTTGAACTCTTGCCAGGGCACTGTTTTCTTCAGTTCTATGTCCCTAGGACTTAGCACATAATAGATGCTTCATAAACAGTTATTGAGGAATCCATGACCAAATGGCTTCTAAGAATACTTTCAGCTTAGACATCCCTCTTTGAAAGAGAGGAAGACCACAGTAATGACCCCAGGGGTGTCTGGGTCAGAGAGATGACCTAGGACTGGGGGGTGTGATGCAGGCACATCTCCTCAGAAGGGCACAGGTGTCCTCCTCCTGAATGGCCAAGCCCCACCCCGAGGCATCCTGGTTGATGGTGGACTTTGTCCCCTCTCTCCTGCACCAGGTGCACAGATGTGGCCTTCTGCTCAGTTGAAGGTACACTTGCTGAGCTGCACTGGCCGCTGGCTGCAGGGGTGTGCCAGATACCTCTCATGGAGTTCCTTGTCTTACCCGTTACTGACGTCAGCATGTGAACGATATGAGGAGAGTCCCTGGGGAAGCACGTTGTTGTTCTCTGAGTCACAGGAGCAGTGATTTATTCTTTTAATAATACTTTTTTAAAAACTTGTTTTTGTTCTAATCACCAATGTAACACTGGCTTATTGTAACAAGAAATACAATACTGAAGTGTACAAAGTGTAACAGATTAGCACCCACCCCCCATTGTCAGAAGTTTAAGCTGTGTTCTTCTAGACTCTTCTCTGCTTTTACGGGTGTGTAGTATGTTTTTTGTAATGAGACCAGACTACAATGTGCCATTTTGCAACTTAAGCTTTTGACTTAATGGTGTATCTTAGAGCTTTTTGGACCTAGCAGATTCTTCTTAACAGCTGTATCCTATTCTTTTAATGTTTGTTTATTTTTGAGAGAGAGCAAGAGTGCAGGGGAGGGGCAGAGAGAATCCTAAACAGGCTTCATACTGTCAGCCGTCAGCACAGGGCCCGACTCGGGGCTCGAACTCATGAACCGTGAGATCATGATGTGAGCAGAAATCAAGAGTTGGACGCTTAACCCATTGAGTGACCCAGGTGCCATAGCTTCAATCCTATTGTATTCTGTTGCTTGACTGCACGAGGACGCATGTGATATTTTACTCTCAACCGGCAAGACTGCAGTAGACCTGACTGCACTCCTATTTCTCTCTGGTAGATTCCTTACAAGTGGGATGGCTGGGACAGAGGGCTTGCACTAATTGCCACATTTACCTCTGAAAAGGTTGCATCTGATTATGTACCAACCCCCCCACCCCTTCCCTGCAGTGTGTGAGAGTCACTGTCTCCCCACACTGTCACAACACTGGCTATGAGCAGTTGTTGCCATTTTTGCTAGTCTAGTGGGTAAGAAAATGCCATAGAGATGAATTCTAACTGAGGAGCTTGAGGGCAGTGCCAGAACAGAAACGTGGAGCATAACCACAGTTAATAAGACGGAAGGGATCCTTCATGAAATACAAACTTGAAAAGCTGGAGGAGAGAGCATGGGCTGAGACATAGTGGCTTGTTAAAGAATAGGCAATAATAATACCGTGCAGCTGAGGTGGGGGGTGCAGGGTGGGGTGTGGTGGGATATTCAGCTGCGCATGGAGGCCAGAGCCCAGCCCCGGGAGGCCCCGAGTGCCAGTCCAGCAGTTGGGGCTTTTTGCTGAAAGGTGTCTGAAGTTTTTAAGCAGGGTATCTTTTTTTTTTTTTAAGGTTTATTTTTGAGAGACAGCATGAGCAGGGGAGGGGCAGAGAGAGAGGGAGACACAGAATGCGAAGCAGGCTCCAGGCTCTGAGCTGTCAGCACAAAGCCCAAAGCAGGGCTTGAACCCACGAGCCATGAGATCACGACCTGAGCCAAAGTTGGATGCCCAACCGACTGAGCCACCCAGATGCCCCTTAAGCAGAGTATCTTGATGGTGCCCAGGACTGATCTCTAGAGATGACTGAGTGATGACATGGATGGGCTAATGGCACTAAAAGAAGATTCTTAAGACCTAGAGCTTCCAAGAGGAGGGGGCATGTCATACCACACAGGCCACAGGGGAAGCACCAGGTTTGGTCAGGATGCTGAAGACCTCTGGGGAGAGCATGGCTCAGGGCCTGTATCGTGTTTCCCACAGGGAAAGAAAGCAAGGCAGGGGCAACTCCTTAGGACTGAGAGTTGGAAAAACGTCAGCAGGATCTGGGCTATAGGGTGGTCTCTAGTTGTGTGCTATCTGGCCCTGGGTTATTTAAGGCAGAGGAATATTGGCATGGTGAGTGAGAGTTAGGTAAAGGAGGTGTTGGGGGTATGAACTCAGGGCTGGTTGGTTTGTATATGGAAGGTCTGCACACAGAGGAGTCATTTACTATCTTAGGGATCAGCTTGCCTGATTTCTAAGGGAGGGGTAGTTTTCTTCCTGGCCAGCTAGGCCCCCCAAGATGTCAAAGCGTCATAAAATATAAAAAAGAAAAAGACACGACTAATGCACAAGGGAGTGTTGTGCTTAGAGATGCTGAGTGCAGAGTGGAGTGTGTGAGGGAAACCATCTGTGCCCTCCATCCCCCCACAGAAAGCCAACAAAGGACAGAGCCGGGCCATCGAGCGCCTGAAAAAGAAGATGTTTGAGAACGAGTTCTTGCTGCTGCTCAACTCCCCCACGATCCCATTTCGGATCCACAATCGGAATGGAAAGGTCAGGGAGGGGTGGGGATGGGACAGAAGCAACCCCCTTCCTTGGTCCAGGGCTGCCATTCTCTAGGGCTCCTGTACATGACCTGTGGTGGGAGTCAGGCACTTAGGCGGGATTCCTAAGGAAGGTGCAACAACTCCTAGCTGGTATGGAGCCAGTGCCCCCTGCTGGCCATCACTGGCACTGCCACTCCTGTCACTGGGCTTCCAGGAAAGGAGACTCTCCTCCCAGCTGCCACCTTCTCCAAGCCTAGGGGTGCCTGGGTAAGAAGGAGCCAGGAATGTGCTTGGGCACATGGTCACCCCATTGACTTCTTGTCTCCTCTCTTCAGAGCTACCTGTTTCTACTGTCCTCGGACTATGAGAGGTCAGAGTGGAGAGAAGCAATTCAGAAGCTACAGAAGAAGGGTAAAGTCCCGCCCCACTCTACACTGCTCTGATGGTATCCATGGCAACAGTGGCCTTTTGCATTTCCATGCACTTTTATGTCCAGGGTTTCCTCCTTGGCCCTCACAGTCACTCTGCAAGGTGCCAGAGCAGGTGGCACTTAATTGATGCTACTGACCACTTGAGGCCCAAAGGACTTAAAGTGGTTTGTTTAAGGCACACAGTGAATTAGCAACAGGACTGGACTCGGGGCCCAGGCTTGTCTATCTCTCTTTCTCTTGCTCTTGCTATCTCATACACACATTCTCGAGCTTTTTCAGTTAGACTCTCTCATCCCTACCCGCTGACAGCACCTATGACTGTTCCCATGTGAGTGTCTGCAAGTCTTTCCCTCCCTTCCAATGACCCGCTCTGCCCTAGAGCTAAGCTTTTTTCCTTCAGTAGCCCCCAGAGAAGAGCAGCAGGTCCTGGTGGATCTGTGACGACATTTTCCTCTTGGCTCCTCCTACAGATCTCCAGGCCTTTGTCCTGAGCTCAGTGGAGCTCCAGGTGCTCACGGGATCCTGTTTCAAACTTAGGACTGTACACAACATTCCTGTCACCAGCAATAAAGACGGTAAGATCTGGAACCCAAGGTTCCTGCCTTATCAGCAGGTCCTAGCCCCCAGGGCATTGCTGGAACCTTCCGTAAGGACCTAGCCAGACACGTGGCTGTAACGACTCAGTTGCCAGGTACACAGAGAGCTTGAATAGGGGTTGTTCTCTACTGAGTTCCCAGATGGTCTCAATTCATCACTGGCCCCCTCTGGCTTGAGAGAAGGATCTGGCACCATCATATACTGGAATCATGTTGTTAATATGTTCATGAGGTAGTCAGAAAATGGAAGCAAAAGACTGAAGCATGAGATGTGATGGCAGTGGAGGGGGAAAGCGTAGATGGATTAGTGTATGAGAAATAATGTCAGAAGCTTCCAGGGACCAGATCTCGGAAGGCCTTGAATGCCAATTAAAGACGTTTGGTCAAGCCGTGGAGCCCGCAGGAGGTTTTGGAGCAGGAGAGAGCTGTGATCCGGGCTGGCCCAGAATGGGTGGTATCTGGTTGTTTGTGGGTGCTGGGAGGGGGTACACCTTGTGGAAGGGGTTTTGAAGGCAGACTGTCCTCCCCATATGGGGGTCGTCTGCCCCCTGTCTCAAGAGGAGGCTGACTTATAGTGGTTAATTTTCACTTGGAAAGGCGACACTGCGGGGGACAGCCATGGGATAGGCAGGATTCAGAGCCGGAGGAAAAGTGCCCCTGGGGAATAGTATGAAATCCCTGGCCCAGTAGGGAAGATGCGGATTGGCCTTCCGGGCTCTGTAGAGGGAGAAGCGCTACCAGCTCACATTCCAGGAAGCTGTGGGCTCTGGAAACTTCTTCATCCAGCCACCAGGTGGTGCTGCAAGACCAAGGCTTCAACTGTCTCCCACCCTCTGTGCCTTCCTGCCAGCCTGGGGTGAGAAGGGGCTAAAGCAGGCCTCTCACCACCCCCTACCCTGCGGGCTTTCCTCTCTTACAGACGATGAGTCTCCAGGACTCTATGGCTTCCTCCATGTCATCGTCCACTCTGCCAAGGGGTTTAAGCAGTCAGCCAGTAAGTGCCCCTGAACCCCAGCCCTAGGGAGAGCAGAGAGCCATTGCTCATCCATTCATGAGAAGTCCCTGTGGACCCATTGCATGAGGCCTTCCGCTGCCCACTTACCCTGCTCTGGCCTGCCCCACGCTGGGGGCCTGCCAGCTGCCTTGACATGTGGGTGGGTGGCCATTCATTCCCCTGACGGTCAGGAACCAGCTCCTCTTGGCTGCCCTGTGTCTCCAAGATCTGCTCTTTCTTAAGCGCTCCCCAGCCCCTAGGTGCCTGAAATCCTGGGCTCTAACCCCATCTCTGCCAGTTATAAGCTATGTGACCTTGGACAAGTCTTTTAACCTCTCAGAGCCTCAACTTCTTTCTCCATAAAAGGCAAACATCCTCATTAATACTGACCTAAGAGCAGGCTTAAATATGACAGTGAATGCACTGGCACACCCATCCCTTTTCTTCCTTCTTTATCACCATCTACTAAATCTGTGCAGATCTTAGTGTTGGACAAAATACAATTACACTTTTTTATCTAACTTTTCCCCGTAGGAATTTGTGAGCCAGTTAGACACCTGATTGTTTCTCCCCATTTGCCAGACGAGAAAACTGAGTCACAGAGAGATTAAAGGGACTTAACATCACAGAGGATCAGAACCCCAAGGCTCCTGACTCCTCTCCTCTTCACCCACCCCTTCCCGCCCCCTCCCACCCCCCCGCTTCTCTTTCTCTGTGGCAGTGGGGAGGTCTGTCCTGTGCCTCTCTCCCTGTGGCACATCACACAGAAAATGTGGCATTGGCTCACAGCCAGCCATTTGATAAACATTTACTGTGAAGTTCATGGGGTAGCTTACTACCGCGCCTGGGCACCTTGCTAGATGCTGGAGAAAACTCCAATGTGGCCAGCATGTGGACATGCTTTGGCATGTTCAGAGCCCTTTCAAGTGGATTTTCTGCTGTGATCCTCAACGTCCCTCGGAGGTCACTGATATCATTCCCATTTAGCAACACGCCTACTTTTTGCTTTAGAGAAGGGTTTCTCTCAGTATGGCCAGGACCACGTCACTTATCACTCAAGCTGTGCTTGTACACATGGCAGCTTCCTGGACCCTCCCCAGACACACAGACTCCCCAGGGTTCTGGGGAGGGTCCGGGAAGTTGCCCGGGAATATTCCCGGTGAGTAAACTCCTTAGGACTGTTACATACACCTGAGTCTGTGACCCACACTGCCCAGGTGCCTCACCCTGTCTCTCTGCTCCCTGTTTGCTAGCGTGGGCCCCCGGGAGCCAGCTCATTGGGGGAGAGTGGCCCGCTCTCCAAGGGCAGATAGATGTTCTGCCTCCCAAACTGGGTCAGGGCGGTTCGACACGAGGTGAGCTGCTACAAAACCTCTCCTGACCTCCAGAGTGTCCCCACCTCCTCCCTCTACTGGCCTCCTGAGCCACTCACGTGTTCACTCTAAGTCCACAGGGTTAGGCCCCATGAATCTTCAACCATGGCTCTTTGTCCTAATAAGTTCATTACATCTGCCCTGTCAGGCCTGGGATGTAGACACCATCGTGATTCCTGCTTTAATCCGTGCCCACATTCCAGTGTGCTCTGATACCCAGCTATATCTGGTCTGCATCACACCCGACCAGAGACAACTCGGGGGCAGCCCCATCCTCTCTCCTTTCTGAGGAAAGCCCTTTAACAGGAGCCTGGGAGGGGCATGTATGTCCACCCTCTGACCTCTGCCCCTTGATTCACAAGTCAGAGGATTGGCTCTAATACCCCCAAAGCACCTCCAAAGCACCATTTACCCTGGGAAACAACCTTGACAGGTCCCATGGAGGGGGAGGGGTGCCAGGGTCTGAGCCCCAGAGGGAGTCTGTGGATTTGCAGAGTGCCTGGGGTGGCTACCCAGTGTTGTGGCCACATCAGCTGGATCCCGGAGTGGAGGGGAGAAGATTTTCAGCCTTAAAGGCCACAGTTCAAGGTGGAAACACTAGGGAAAGCTCCCCTTCCTCCCACCCCAGCCCTCTACCACTTTGTCACCTGAAGCACTTGGGGTGGTGGTAAAAGCTTGCTTCATTCATTCATCCCGCAAATACTCACCATGTGCCTACTCTGTGCAGGCCCTGCCCTTGGTGCCGAGGGTACACTGGTGGCTAGGAGGACCGGGCTTCTGCCTGTGTGGTGTCGATGTAGTGAGGGGAGACAGACGGGCAGGAAGATAACTTGAGTTAAAGTTGAGTGCTATGAAGAAAACAAACCGAGCTTTTGGAAGGCGGGGGGGGGGGGGGGGGGCGTTTTGGGTTTGTCACAGTGAGTGGGGGTTGCTCCAGATTTACAGCGCCCAGGGGCCAAATGCCCTCCAGAGCCTCCCACCTCCAATGCCAGATGCCCTGTTGATGAACGTGGGATCAGCGGGGACGGGGAGGGGAGAGGGGAGCTTCTTCAGTTTGCGTGGTCAGTGAAGACCTCGGCCACGGGTTTCGTGGGGACGAGGCAGCCAAGCCAGGATCAGGGAGGAAGGACTGCACGTGCAAGGGCCCTCAGGTGAGGCCAGCTGGGCACGTTGGAGGGAGGGGGCCAGTGTAGCTGGAGGGTGGTGAATGAGGCGGGAGGGGCAGAACCAGCTAAGAAGAGGGCAGAGAAGTGGAAAGAGGAACACTGAGGGCTGCCCTGCAGGAACGCTGGGAGGGACAGAGGCATTTATCTCCCTTTCCCTCCCGAGGTCCTGAGTCTCAGACCTCACTTTGATGTGTCTCTGCCTGTCCCCACTGCAGACCTGTACTGCACCCTGGAGGTGGATTCCTTTGGCTATTTTGTCAGCAAAGCCAAAACCAGGGTGTTCCGGGACACGACAGAGCCCAAATGGGATGAGGTGAGTGGAGGGGGCTGGTGTCCCCACAGGGACCCCTGAGCTTATCACCAGCTGTGCCCACCCCACTCCCCGTGCTCACTTCCTGTTGGCTGGGGGTGGCCGAGCCTGTTGGTTTGGCGAATTCTCTCTCTCCAACCCCTCTGCTCTCCACTCCCTGCTCATTTGGTGTCTGATACCGTGTTTACGTCTAGACATGGGGTTTTCAGCTCAGGCCCAAATTCCACCTCATCAGTGAATTTGGAGGCCTCTGGAGCTCCAGAAAGAGAGGAAGTTCCTCCATGCCTTGCAATGTGCTCCTCATGGGCCCCCCTCACCCCTTTCTCACCTTGCAAGTTTGGGGCCCCCACCTGCCAGGAAGCTTTGTGTCTCAGCTTTGGAGTTTCAGGATCGTGGTGCCATCTTTCCCCAGGAGTTTGAGATTGAGCTGGAGGGCTCCCAGTCCCTGAGGATCCTGTGCTACGAAAAGTGCTATGACAAGACCAAGGTCAACAAGGACAACAACGAGATCGTGGACAAGATCATGGGCAAAGGACAGATCCAGGTGAGGGTCCGGGCGCGGCCAGGGCACCGAGGCAGGGCTCTGGAAACTGCCAAGAGGCAGTGCCACTGGGAAGGAGTCCTTCCTACCTGCCCTCTTGGCTAAGGTGCTTGGCCCTTTGTGACTTGGGTCTAAAGCTGGTTTGAGAAAAGTTCCCCAAGGTGGTTGTTCTCCCCTGCTGGAGATGGCATCTTGTTCTAGCTCCAGAAGCCCACGTGTGCCTGCTTCCTCGGGCTTCACGGCTGGCTCAGGTACATCACACACACTCCTGCATGGTGGGCTGGAGAGATGACTCCTACCTTGGTTGTCACATCTCCACTCTGATCTGCTGGCGGCTTTTCCCAGGAACATTGTGCTGAGAAGGATTCTGAGGCTATATTGCATCCATGAATGCTGTGTTTGATTAGCAATGTCTGGCATAGGAGGCGTGAGACCCTGAGCATTTGCCACTAAGCTGGAAGGGCTTAGGACCCAGCTGGCTTGCTGGGGGCTGGTCTCTGACTTGTTGCTAGGGCTGCTGGGCCTTACTCATGCCAGGAGTTCATTGGCTTCGGGTAGGTTCTGTGGGTATTGGTAGAGTCAGGTCCTGAGTCAGGGTAAGAGTATATGTGCCTCAGCTGTGTTTCTTGAAAGCCTTGTTTATTTGCAGCCTGTGTCTCTGGAACATTCTGCCAGTTTTGAAGATGGCTGCTATTCATTCACCTATTAAGAGGATGCAGGTTTGGAGGGATGACATTCAGCATGGAGCCATCCACACTCCATCTGGCACCTTCTGTTTAGGACACAAGTGGCCTTGTTGGGGGTGGATTCTGTGACCACGAAATCAAGGGAAGCAGTAACTAGCACTGGGACAGAGCCCTTGGGCATTAGGTGCTCTGAGCTTAATTGCCCCAGGTGTGATGGGGGAGGGGGGGCCGAATGATGCTTTTTCAAAGGAAGTGTTTGTTCTCTGCTGCCCTGTTGAGGCTGCAGAGATTGGTATCTGGCTTTGGCTGGGTAAAGTTCTTGGCGGTAGTGCCCTTTGGGGACCGATATGGGCCTCTTCCTTCTCCCACCTATTTCACCTCAGTGTTAGAACAGGGGAATGGCATTATTCAGTGGGGGCCCGGCCATCCGCCTCCTGTCGCCCCGTGTTCCTGTGCGTGTCCGTTCCTGATGCTGTGGGACCCGCTCTTCGGCACTGTCACCAGGGAAACCGGGCTGCCAGGCAACCACAAGCCAGTCCTTCATTAATTTAGATGAGAGAGAGGGCTGTAAATTCAGAACCTACTTCCTGCAGGCATAAGGGGTGGGGGCCCCGTCTCCATATCCCTGGGCTGGCTGGAGGGACAGGCAGGGAAGGGGTTTGGGGCTGGCCCGCTCAGCCCCAGGAGATACCCAGCCAAGAAAGTGACTGCCACGCTTCCTGGGCCATTGGTGGCCGTGGCATGGGAAAGTTAAAAAGGGTGTCCAGGGCAGCCCCCTCAACTGACCCCCCCCCCCCCAGAATCCAGATTCCAGGGCCCCATGGCACCATCCCCACCTGGACTTCCAGCTCCATTGCTTCCCTCCTCCTCCTCGTTTCTGTCAGCCTCACAAGCCCCAGGGGAAACACACCATAAATCATTACATCTTGGAGACAGGAGCAGATGGAGGCTTTGGGGGAAGGGGAGGAAGCCAGGTTATGTTTGGCAGAGAAGAAAGCACAGTCTGGTAAGGAAAATGTTTCTGTGTTTAAGCTTCGAGGAATGTTAAATGCCTGGGAGTTGATATTAAAAGAAATACAAACCTTCCTGCTGCCAGCTGACCTGGGCCTGTGAGCGGCCAGCTGAGAGCCAGCATTCTCTGGAGGACTTCGGAGTCTCCCAGCCCTCTCCTCCCCAGGGCGCAGCCCTTGGCCCTCAGCTATGGAGCTGCCTTGCCCTCCTGCCCGTGGGTCAGGGAGGGGTGGGGGTGTCCTGCCCAGTGTGCGCCATGCCTCATAAAGCCTGCTCCCCCGTGATGCCCCACGGAGCCCCTGTGGATCACCAGGCTGGGTGGAAAGCCTGCGCTGAGCCAGTCCCATGTGGCCAGGCCCCACGGAGCCACAGAACAGCCTGTTCCCACATCTTGCTCCCACCTCCCTTTATGCCACGTGTCCAAGGAAAGGAATTGGCACCAGCCTCTGGCACATGGCTCTGCTCCCCTTTGGCGGGCACTGAGGATGGAGCTAAAGGTGGCCTTGCCATAGGGGCCATCTTTGGTAATGTTTGGGTGACCTGAAGGAGGGGCAGGGGAAAGAAGGCCCATGCCTGTCTGCCACCTTCTTTCTAAGCCCCTTCCTACTCAGCCCATCCAAAGAACAGCGAGGGATTCCATTTCCTGAGCTCTAGGTGTTTGCTCAGAAACGAGTCTCTCTCTGAGTTTGCCTGCTGTGGCAGTGGGGGCAGGGAACCTGGAGCAGCAGGCTGGGGGTGTGGGACAGCATTTAGTGGCAGACAAATGGCAGCACTGATCAGCAACATGTGTGTCCAGCCCTTGGGCTCTTGGAGGCACATTCCCAAACATGATCTCCTCTGATCCTCGCAACAGCTCTGCGAGGAAAATGACAATTATATCCTCCCCGTGAGGACACTGAGGCCCGTCGCCTCTGCTGACCGTGTGCAGGGCAACCATGCCCTCTCTGTGCCGTGTCCTTATCCCCCAGGCCTCCATCAAGGAATCTCCCAGGCTGGGTCCAGGACACTGGCATGGCTAGTGGCCCAGAGAAGGAGCCAGGGTGATATTCTGCCCCAGCACCCCACTTTATGGTATAAAGTGAGCCTAGTCCTTCTTTAGTCTGGAGTCCTTTTACATTGGCAGGGGATGCTTACCGCCTGGTGCGCCTGGCAAGAAGCAGAATGAGCATGCCTGCAGAGAAAAGAGCCAGGGGTGGGGGACTTACCATCCTTCTGCAGTGTACCCACCATGGGCTGGCTGCTCCAAGATCCATAGGGGCCTGGCCTCAAGATCGGAGAGCCAAGCCACAAGAGAGCACAACAAGATGCCAGTAATGATGGTGATAGCACCCCAGAGCTAGCACCCAGCACTTGAAGCTGTTTTCTCAGGGGTCTTCACGTACCCTGTGGGAGAGGAAAGCGATCGCAGTTGGAAAGATGAGAAGACTGAGGCACCAAAGGGGTAGGTGACCTGTCCAACGCCAGGCTGCCCGTGGGGAGGGAGACAGGACCAGAACCAGAACTGGAGGCAGGCTGGAGCCCTGTCCTCTGCAGACGTTCTCCTGCCTGCCGCTGTTCCCTGTGGAATAAGATGGAAAAGCGTGCAGCAGGAATTCAAAGAAGGAAAGACCACCGTGGGCCGGAATCGGGGAGGCTCCCAGGAGGAGGTGGAGTGAGGGGGATTTGAGAGCCCTGGATTTTTTAAAATTCCAAATGCAGTGTTTATATTAGAAGGAAAATTGCAGTAATAGTAAAGGGACTTGAAACAGAATCACGAGCCATCCCTCCTCCCACTCCTCTGAAACAGCCATTCGACTTTGTGCCTTTTCCCTTCTGCAGGCATAGAAATTTTTATATAGCTTTAATCACAGTGTGTATTTTGTATTTTTTTCTATTTTCATGTAATATCATTACCTCCCTTTTTTCTGGGGCTGTATGTAGTCTTTATAATTACCTTTTTGTTACAGTACCCAAAGTAGATCTTATACTTCATAAAAATCATTTTACATAATGGCCAGCACATGAATTGCCATTTTAAGGTTCTGTGTTATTCTAGCAAGGTGGGCAGGCTCTGGATCAGCAGAAAGGAGCAGGGTGGGCATTCCGGGGAAAGGGCCTTTGTGGCCATGCTGGGAGGCAGGGATGTGCAGGGAGTGTCCCAGGAAATTAAAGAACCCGCCTGCCCCGAGCAGGAGGGATTGTGAGTAACACAAGTCAGAGGGAGACTGAAGGAATGAATGAAAGAGATCAGAAGGGTTTTAGGCCAGAGGACGCCTAGGGGGCATTTAATCCAATCCTGTTTTGGGCGGAGAAGGAAACTGAGACCAGAAAGGGTGAGTGACAGAGCCACAGTGGTTGAGCAGGGGCTCCAAATTCAGGGACCCAGTCCCAGGTTGGTCATGCTTGGTCAGCTGCTGGGCAAATGAATGAAAGAAAATGCTCTTAGATGGGGCGGGTGTCAGTCTGTGACCCTCAGGGATCTGCCCTTTGTCACTACAAATTTCCTGGAGCCTCCCCCACCCCCAGCTTAGTGCATTTCTCCTCTTCCACGGTCAGGAGCCCTCCCTTTGTTCCCCAGACCCAAGAGGCCAGTATGTCCAGATTCTCTGTCCAGGCCACCCCCACTGCCTGCCTCCTCCTTGCGGACCCACCCCCGCCTGACCGAGGAACCTCTCAGCCAGGAGGCCCCCCTTTGTCTGCCTTGGCTCCCTGGCCCCAGGGGACTCCCATATGTTTATCTCAGTCTATTTCCAACTATGCTACTCCAGGCTCCAGATGTGCTGTCCCCAACTGGGACCTACCCGCTGGCTGATTAGCATATTCCCAGGGCCCAGCCCTTGTTGACTGGCATGGCCTGAGGGGAGAGCTGACCCTGAGGACCCCATAGCTGGGTTCCTGCCACTGACTCCAGACTAAAGAGGAGTCTGAGACCTAGAAGCTACCTAAGCCAGAGGAGCCCCTCCATGCCCCTGCTCCACCCCCATTCCTCAGCTCAGCCAGACGTGGTGGCGACAGCCCCCACCCTTGGCTCTGCCCCCCCCACACACACACACACCCCAGGGTAGGAGGCGGCTTCACCTGGGAGTACTGAAGACCCTGGGGTGGGAAGGGGCAGGGTCCCAGGCCAGGAAGGAGGCTCCAGCTATCCTGGTGCCCTTCACCCCCAGTTGCAGAGTTCAGGCCTGATGGGATGCCTTGCTTCTGTCCTCTTCCCTTCCAAAGTGCAGAGCCCATGTCAGAAGGGGAAAAGGGATAGTTTCTATAACATTCTTGACCTGGCCTCTTGGAAGCTTGTGAGGGTTCAGAGCTATTATAAATGACACTCAGGAGGACGTCACAAAGGCCAGTCCCCTGCCTTCAGTACTAGGACACAAAGCCCTGATGGGCACATCTGACAATATCTAGACCCTCTTTTTTGTTCAACTGTGGTAAAATATACATACCATAAAATTTATCATTTTATTTTTTTTTTAATTTTTTTTTTTTAACGTTTATTCATTTTTGAGACAGAGACAGAGCATGAATGGGGGAGGGGCAGAGAGAGAGGGAGACACAGAATCCGAAACAGGCTCCAGGCTCTGAGCAGTCAGCACAGAGCCCGACGCGGGGCTCGAACCCACGGACCGTGAGATCGTGACCTGAGCCGAAGTCGGCCGCTTAACCGACTGAGCCACCCAGGCGCCCCAAATTTATCATTTTAATAATTTTTAGTGTCACCCAGAGGCATTAGATACGTTCACATTGTGTGCAACCATCGCCACCAGCCATCTCCAGAACTTTTTTTTTTTTCCAGAACTTTCTCATCATCCCAACTTACCATACCCATTAAACAGTAACTTTCCAGGGGATGCCCGGCTGGCTCAGTTGGTAGAGCATGCAACTCTTGATTTTGGGGTCATGAGTTCAAACTCCATGTTGAGCATGGAACTTACTTTAAAAAACAAAACAAAACAAAAAAGGTAACCCCTCTGGCAACCACCACATTCTACTTTTTTTGTCTGTGATTTTGACCATTCCAGGGACCTCCTGGAAGTAGAATCATGTCTTTGAGGTTTATCCATGTGGTAGCATGTGTCAGAATTTCCTTCTTAAACTAACTTTTTAATGTTCATTCATTTTTGAGAGAGAGAGAGAGTGTGTGAGCAGGGAGGGACAGAGAGTGAGGGAGACATAGAATCCAAAGCAGTCTCCAGGCTCTGAGCTGTCAGCACAGAGCCCGATGTGGGCGGCTCTGAGCCACCCAGGGGCCCGCAGAATTTCTTTTTCTTTTTTTTTTTTTTTAAGTTTATTTATTTTGAGAGAAAGAGAGAGAGAAAGCACAGGTCAGAGAAGGACAGAGACAGAGGGAATCCCAAGCAGGGTCTACACTGTCACTGCAGAGCCCGACATGGGGCTCAAACCCACAAACAGTGAGATCATTACCTGAGCCAAAGTTGGACACTTGACTGACTGAATCACCTGGGCACCCCCCTCCCAGAATTTCCTTCTTTAATGCTGAATAACATTGAATGCATAGACCACAATTTGTTTATCCACTCATCCACCAATGGACATTTTGGTTATTTTTGACTTTCTTCCTTTTGTTTTTTAATTAAAAAAAAAAATTTACTTTAAGTGGGTTCCACACCCAATGTAGGGCTTGAATTCACGACCCTGAGATCAGGAGTGGCATGCTCTACCGACTGAGCCAACCAGGAGCCCCTAGACTTTCTTCCTTTTAAGTGAGAAAAAGAGCCTGGTCTTTGAGGATGGAGATTTCATAGCCTCCTCCTCTTCAGACCCAAGATTCCCCACCCCCAGCCAACTGCTCGTTGGTCTCCAGCTATTACCAGAAAGCAGGGCCCCACAAGTGGAGGACCAACTGGTCACTATTAGCCTTTTCTGGTTAAAACAGTTGCCTCTTGGCTTTCTCTCCCCCAATTTAGGCATCCCTGTCTCCTTGACCCTTATTTCCTCGGATCTCCTCTGCCCTTCCCTAGGTCATGGTTTATATGTACTGAGTGTGGAGGGAGTGACCCTGACGCTGAGGGTCAGAAGACTCCTATCTGGGGGCTGCAGTTTCTTCATCTGTTAAATGGAGATAACTATTCCCACTCTGCCTTCATCACCAGCTTGTTGTAAGGCTCAGAGGAGCCTCCCTGAAAGAGCCATGCTTTCACTAGCTTTTTCATGCCTTTCTGCATACTGAGCACCCTCTAAGGGTCAGGCACTGTGCTGTGGATACAAAGAGTGAACAGGACCTCAGCATGTAGTAAACAAAAGAGGAGAATTTTGATATGTCAGTGTCGTTGGGCCTTTGAGGCCCAACAGATCTAGGGTTCAGAGTTCAGCTTTCTTCTTTCATTAGTTGGGAGAGCAGAGTAAGTTAACTTTATTTTCTGTTTTCTCATCCGTAAAATGGGTCCTAATGAGAATTGAATGTGGAAGTCCATGAAGCCCTTGGCACAGGGCTGGCACAGAGTCTGTGCTCATCTAATAATGATAGCCCTTTGCCCAAACTGGCAGGTCCAGGTACACTGTCCTCCACCTTCCTACAGGAACTCCAGGTATAGCTCATCAAGCAGCACCCCCTCCCAAAGGCTGTCACCTGCAAGTGGCCCCCTCTGTATAGACCTTAGGTTGGCTGAGGCCATATCTATTTTGTTATGCTGATGAAGGTCAGACCTGGCTTTGACGAACTAACCTCAGAGTAGGCTGGAGGTCAAGGTTAGGCCCCTTAGCACCAGGCAGCCAAGATTTCCCTGCCTTGACCCTGGACTGAGCAGCTCTGGGCTCTTCCCTTGGTGCAGCTCTCAGCTTGGCATGGTGCGGTCAGGCCCAGAGCACAAAGTGAGTGAGGAGCCAGGAACAAGGGGCCATTGTTGGCCCAGAGTTGTTTCTGGTTTCAATTACTCTGCAGAGCATGAGGAAATTCAGAGTAAGCGTGGGTCAGGAGCCTGCTAGGGCAGGAGTCAAGGGCTCCCCCACCCCACATCTCTCTCTTTGGCCCTTGAGGGGTCTGTTGTCCCTGTTTGACTGCTGGAGGGCCAGGCATGTCAGTTTTATTGCTCTGGGAGCCTGGGCTCTGGGTCAGAGGCCTGGTTGACCCAGACATTTTTAGCTCTTGCCCACTCTGGTTCTTCATGGCTGGTGCCAAGAGGTGCCGGGGTCCCTCCCTGGGTGGGATCACAGAGGGACATTCATGTGGGTCCTTGACACCTTCTCCCAATCGTCTTTCGGGCTGCGCTGACCACTGCTGGGCCCTGGATCCTGGGAATTAATGGCCTGGTTTTACCTAAGGGTGTGGGGGCAGCTATGAGAAAGCCTTGGGGCTGGCTATTCCCTTTCATTCCACCACCCCAGCCCTCAACCCCTGGCCTGGCACCCACAATGCTAGTCAGTTCCCTCCCCTAGGATGCTGCAGTGGCCATGCTGGGAATGGTGTTCCAGCCTTTCCCCCCGGAAGGTGGAGTCCTCCCCTGTACCCAGCCTCAGTCCTGATGTGCACAAGCAGGGGAAGCATCTGCCTCTAGAGTTTGCATTTCATATCCTTGTTGCCTGCTGTTCTCAGAGCTGGCCCACGAAGGGCTCTTTCTTCTCTTTGCTGCTGCCACCACCACCAGGCCAGCCCAGAGGCACATGGGGACAGGGGAGGTTTGGTGCCAGCACTGTTTCTCTCCCTGCTTCAGACACTGCCTCCTCCCAGAGGCCTTGGGACTGGAGCCATTGTCCTGCCCCACCCCATCCTCTGCTCGTCTCAGAGCTGTTCATCCCCACCTGCTGTCACTTCTCAAGACTGGTCCAGATGCCTCAGTTACACTTGGAGAGCAGGCAGCAGGATGGGGGAAATCCAGGGGCGGGATACCTTGGGAGGGCCAGCGCCCCACTACCCAGAGACTTCCCCACATTTCTACAACCTCTCTCGTTCCACCCCTGCTCAGCTGCCTCCGCCTCCCAGGTGTTCCTGATTTGGGGAGGCGGACTCTGCCCCAGTGGATTCTGGAGATGGGAAGCATTCAATAGAAAACAGCTGGAGGCTGGAATCTCCCTGTTGCCCTCCTGCCCCTCTTGGGAATGCCACCTTGAGGGCAGGCCTGGTGCCCACTCCCTAGGCCCAACTCTCGGGTGGGTGGCAAGCAGAGAAGCTAATTCAGAGAGGACCTTGGGAACTGACTCATTCAGGGCCTGAGAATATCCAGCTTCTCAACAAATACAAGAGGGGTGCTGTCTTCCCAGCTCTGGGAGCTCCCAGACTCAGGCAGAAGAGCTGGGTTTGATTCCAGATCCACCACCTAATAGCAAGGTGGCCTCAGGTGACCTCTTGAGTGCTTCCTCTGGAACCCGTGTGAATATTAAATGAGATTACAGAGGTGACTGTACATTTCAGTAATCGCTGAGCTCCCTGTGGGCAGAGGCTGCAACTTTATCTTCCTAGAAATCAAAAAAAAACTGGTCTCTGGGTGGTCTTGCTTTTGATTTTTTTGAAAAGATCTCTGAGAAAAGGACTTAGTAGAGGAATTGCCAGGGACATCCCTGAGTGAGGGCTGAGGTGGATATGAATGCTCACATGGGGCACCTCACATGGGGTCTGCCAGCCTCCCTCACTGCGGGTGCTGCAGACCCTGCCGTGGCCCCTCACTGCAGCCCAGCCTTTGCCACGGCATTGAGGGGTGTGAGCAGTGGTGGCACTCCGCAAGGGTCTGACCCCCAGGAGCAGCCCACTTCCCGTGAGCTGGGACGGGAGAGGCTGGGCACAGCCTAGCCTGCTCATACCCTTAGAGGCAAGAGCTTCAGGACCAAGGTGACCCAGAAAGCACCAGCCTGAATGACTCGGTGAGTGTTATCCAGTTGGAAAGCCTCCGAAGGGAACCCACACCAGCAAAGCAGAGGCCCACAGCTTTCCCAAAGCAGAGAGAAAAGTAGAGATAAGACACGAGTTTCAGAGCCAGGACTCTGACCCGGAAGTCTCCTTAAAAAGCCCCTCATCTCCCCAGCCTCCACATCTCCCCGCCCTGAGGGCAAGCTGGGGCCAATGGCTGTGGTTAAGAGAAACAGCAGTTCTCATGAGAACCATCCCCTGGAAGGAGGCTAAGGGGCTCCAGGTTCTGCCTACTGAGCTTAGGGGTTGCTGGGAGGGACCTGGAGCACCCCATCCACCCCGGGCTTTAGCCAGGGGCCTCTTCTTTCTTCTGTTTTTATCTGACTGGGGGGCAGGGAGACTTTGGTATAAGATTTCATTTGGAAAGAAAGGCAGAGAGTGTCCTCTGCAAAAAAAAAAAAAAAAAGAAAGAAATTCATTGATGACCATTTGTCTGGTCCAAGCCCCTGTTTTAACAGGTGTGGAAACTGAGCTCAGAGAGAGAAAGTGGCTCCTGAGTCTCCAGTGACCAGGCAGGACTCTTGCCCAGGTTCCCTGGCTCCCAGGAGCTTTCTCCTGTTCATTTGGAGCTGAGAGTTGAGTGGAAAAGAGTTGGTTAATCACAGAGCAGGAGAAAAAAGGCATAGGGGCTCACTGGATCCTGACTTACTTTCTTTTTAAAAAAAATTTTTTTTTCAACGTTTATTTATTTTTGGGACAGAGAGAGACAGAGCATGAACGGGGGAGGGGCAGAGAGAGAGGGAGACACAGAATCGGAAACAGGCTCCAGGCTCTGAGCCATCAGCCCAGAGCCTGACGCGGGGCTCGAACTCACGGACCGCAAGATCGTGACCTGGCTGAAGTCGGACGCTTAACCGACTGCGCCACCCAGGCGCCCCCTGACTTACTTTCAAACCTTCCTGTTTGAGGCTGTCGTGTCTTCAGCATGAGGCCTGGGGGGGGGGGGGCTGCCTCTCCCCCAACACTGTGCTGGGAGACCCTGGCCACATACCTCCTTCTAGTGAGAAGGAGCAGGCAAGAAGCCAAGGGGGTCTGGGTGCTGGTCTGGCCATGAGTTGTATGGGGAGCAAATAGAAGGACACGGTAGGTGTGCTCTTCCCGCTCTGTCCCTGGGTGGGGTTTGTTTTAGATAAGTGAGATGTTCCCGAAGGCTCCAGTGGATTTTCCAGCCATTTCCATGACCAAATATGCCATGAGAATCACTAGGGGTTGCCAGGGATGTGCCATTGGTATAGTTCTATAGGACAAGTACAGAAGGAGGTGAGAACACACATTAGGGATGCAGGGATACAGAGCCAGGAATCTTAAGGGGAGTCTCCTCGTGCTTTCTCACAGCTGCTCTGGGATGTACCACCTGCCCCGCCAGTATGCACACCCTGCACGAGGGCCCCGGTCTGTCTGGGCTCCGGCTGCTGGCCCTGCTGGTTCTCTCAGGCTGGACTCCTGTGCCTGTCTTTGGGCGGGGACTGCCTCGGGCTTCCTTTCTGCAGCCCTCCAGCTTCAGACTCCATCATGCTGTCCACCACCTTGCTCCCCAGCTCTGCTCCCCATCTTCAGTGCAATCCCAGGGATAGAGGATCAGGGTTCTAGTCTGGGCCGGGGGAGAAGAGGGAAGTCTTCTGCGGAAAAGGGGGTCACTCCAGAGAAGTGGCAGCAGCATCCCAAAGTCCTGAGAAAGAACCTTTCTCCTAGCATTCACAGGCTGGAGGATTTGCCTGGAAGCCGTCCCCACCCCCAGCTGTCACCAAGGCAGCACTGGTGGCAGTCCCTGCCTCTCCCGCCCACACATCTCAGGCTGCATCTATTCCCTGTTGACCTTTTTTTCTTCAGTGATGCCGCTACTGATCACTTTAACCTGATTTCGCCTCATGCAGGCTTGTGCTGGGTGCCTGGCCCCAACCGTCCCAGATATACACCCCTCCTTAGGTGGAACCCAGGGCCCTGCACCTCCCTAAGGGCGGCCCTTCTTGTTCCTTCTGCAGGGAGCCTGGAAGGGGGGGTGCAGAGAAGGGATGAGGGAAGACAGGACAGTCGACTAGGAATGTTTTTAATTCCAAAGGCAGCGACATCTGTTTGTGTGGGCCTTCCCGCCCAGGCTCTGTTTATCCAGACAGGGGGCCCTTGCTTGTCCTCAGCGGCGGGTTCTGCCAGGTGTGGCTGGATGGAAGGGATGGACAGAAGGGGGAAGGGGATGCAGTCCTTCCCTGGGTGGTCAGGACAGCCTAAGCCTAGCCCATCCAGCAAAGATGAGGAAGGGTCTGTGATGGGCTGGAGGGACTGGAATTCAGACGGTCACTTTTGAGGAAGTGACTGGGAACATTTGTCTTGCACAAACCCCCCTGCAGCTTGCTCCTAGACCATTGATTCCAGGAAGGAGTGAGTCAGGCTTAGGGAAGAGAAGGCAAATCTGTGCTGTCCCAGAGAGAGCCCCCAGCCCACGGGGAGGAAGGGAAAGATGAACATCTCAAGGGAAGAGCCTCCAACTCAGCTACCCATCTGCTAAGGCGCTTATGTCACCATGGAGACCAGTTGGCCAGCTTTCACCCAATCAGAGTTTGCTTTATCCAGACAAGTATTGAGCCTGGGGTTCCTATGACAGGCAAGCATAGGGCTTTGGGAACAGGATCTAGACTGCCTCCTTTCTCCCACACACCCAGTGGTGGGGGAGGCACACCTTGTCCCACAGGGTGCAGTTTGGGGGAGTAAACTGTACCCTGTGCATATGACCCAGATAGAAGGAAGAGAACCTTAGAAAGCCAGCAAGGGGCCAGTTTTGAAGTTAACCAGCTGATGGTACCAAGCGTACCGACATGGTCAGAGATGTTAATGGCACCTTCCCAGCCAGTTACACAACCAGCGGTTGCACGTCAGCTGAAGGGTTGCAGAGGAAAGCCAAGCGGATGGCCTTTTTTCACAGCTCTCAAGGCTCATGCCAACCCCTCCTCCTCCAAGAAGCCTTGTGCGGTTCCTCTGACTAGAAATTTTCTCTCCTTTCCTTCAACTGTCATTGCACTTTATCTGTGCTCTTCTTAAGGCCTAAGACTGGGTTTCATGAGAGCTAAGGTGATGCTTTGGCCATCTGGGTATGGCAGGCACATCACACTTGATATGTGTCAAGTGAAGGAGTGCTTTTCTGCTGCCTGTTAAAGGTATTTAAGCCCATGTGTTGCTCTTCTCTTGGGCTCTCAGCCTTGTCAAGCACAGACTTTTGATTCATGTCTGTGATGATTCCTCAGCCCCACACCCAGGGTCAAACACATAGCCAGGCCCTCAGTCAGCGCCTCTTGAATGAAATGAATGAGTTGGAGAAGTGAAGACTGCAGCAGTGAGTGACACCTTCCTGGAGGAATGGGTTTTGTGACAGCCAGGGTGGGGAACCTGCCCGGCCCCTTGTGGGACTGGAGGAAGACTCTCTTCAGAAGGAGCATCTGGTGCCCTGGGAGAGGCAGATTAGGGATGGGTCAGGAAGGATAGGGGGCCTCAGGCCTCAGCTGGGCAGGGGACACAGATATGTCCCTGCCTCTGTGGGTCTCTTTCTCTCCCCCTCAGGGAGTACCGGGCAAGGTGTCATGGGCCGGCCGTGTTTAGCTGCTGCGACTTTGGGCAACTTTGGCTCAGATGTGAGGAGACTCCGTGCAGCCTTGGCAGCTTAGCCCTGTCTGCACTGTGTAGAAGCAGGTGTGGAGTGTGGAGCCCTAGAACAGATGGAGCTGGCCCGGCCACCCTGCAGGGACACCCGGAGCCCAGCAGAGCTCCAGGACCCCACTTCTACCCGCCAGGCAGAGGGAGTGCAGGACCAGATCCTGCAATGCAGGATACGACAGTGGTGCTGTCCGCCGGACCTGTTCTGGCTGGCCCCAGCATGGCCTTGGGTAGGGTGCTCAACTTCCGGTCTCCTTCATTTCCTCAAATGGAAAATGGGGGTGCTGGTACTTACTTCGTAAGGTTGAGGAATCACGAAGTGAGTTAATCCATGTGGTTTAGCACGGTGCCCATCACACCGTAAATGCTCGGTAGAGGGTGGCTTTTATTATGACCAGGTCTTGGCTTTCTTTGCAGTGAAGCCCTGCGTCGGACTTCATGCTGAACATGGAGCCTGCTTGGGATTCTCTCTCTTTCTCTCCCCTTGCCCCTCCCCTGCTCGTGCTTGCACACACTCGCTCGCTCTCTCTCTCTCTCTCTCTCTCAAATAAATAAATAATTTTTTAAAAAGGAAAAAAAAGAATCAGCCACACTTCAGTGAGGCCCAGTGGTTGTGAGCACCAGAAGCTTTGAAAGAGACCTGTCACTCCCCAGCTACAGTTGTGTGACCTCAGGCAAGAATTTTCCCTCCCTGAGCCCCAGTCCTCAAAACTCAGAAAACAGAGACAGTAACACAGGCATCACAAAAGTTGTAAGGCCTAAATGCAGTTGGATATCTGAAAGCCCTTTGCACGAGACCTGGCTCGTGGTTGGCATCCTGAAAACGTTGGTTTCCTTCCTGCTGTGAGCCCAGCTCTGCATAATGTGATGTCTCTGGGTTTTGTGTACCCTAACCATCTGGGGGCCTTCCCCCCACCCCCCACCCCAACACCAGGCTCTAACTTGGTGATTCATTTCTCACTCTGGTTAGAATGTTTACCAACTTGAGGGTAAAGAACAAGTTCGTTCTTCTCTGTCTTCCGAGCCACCCAGCCCAGACAAAGTGGCTGATTGCCCTTTGCCAAAGTGGCTCTGCCCGCGGCAGCACAAACTGTTTGGGGGTTTTTCTGGTGAAGTGCATGCGGCCACTGTTAAAAGTGGCTGTGTGAGGGGCACCTCTTGCTGGGCATTTGTAACCAGTGTCATTCTTGGCTTTTGCTCATGTCCTTGGAGAATGGCCCATGGTGACCAGTTCCTTTCAGACCCCTAGAGCCCAGGAGGCTGCCCCACTGGAGAACTTCGTTATTCTTTACATTCCGAAGAGGAGGTTTGTGAGTGCCAGTCCACACATGTCTCGTCCTGTCACCAAATTGGCATCCAGGGAGGTGCCTGGGGGCAGGAGTTGAGAGTAGGGGAAGCAGAACTCCAGGGCAGTGCAGGACCTTTGCCTGGGACAAGGGCAGTTGTCCCTGGCCAGAACGTAGCTCCTGCCCCCTGCAGACCCCCCTCTGGCTTCCTCCCAAGCCCCCCTCACATCCCCCAGGCCCCCAGGGAGCAGCCTGGTGGTGAAGGGGTTAGCCGCGGATGGAGAGGGGAATGGACTGGATTGTGTTTAGCTGCTTGTCAAACTTTATTCAGTACTTGGGCTGAAGGTCAGTGAGCTGGAGCCCCAGGCTGCCAAGAGTTAAAACCCGGAGGTTGGGTTTTTTGGAGGGGCAGCCGCCAGCGCCTCCTTTGAGTCACTTCCTTCGGTGGGGGCGGGTCCCCGCGCGGTCTCGGGAGGTCCGTGGCGCACGCACTGGGGCGTCCCTGCGAGCCTGGCGCGGACCAGCAGGCGGAGAAGAGGGCCCGCCGCCACCGGTGCGCTCCTCTGGGAGGCAGTCTCCGGGGAGGGGAGGAGAAAGCGGAGCCGCACACCATGCGCTTCCCTGCCCGGCAGGAGTAACAGTCCAGGCCAGCCCGGGGGCTGAGCGCTCCGCACGCTCGCTCTATCTTCGCCGCTGCAGCTGAGCCCCGGCGGCCAGGCTGCCCGCGCCTCTGCCTCTCCCGTGTCCCCGGAGCTGGCACCGCAGGCCCGGTTGTAGTCCGGGCCGGGTCCTGCTGCCGCCGGCATGACCGACATTCTGCCTCAGCCCGACTGCAGCCTGAAGGCGGTCTGTGAGCCCCTGGAGCGCTGCTGCCTGGATCGGCTGGAGGAGCCAGGGAGCAAGCGGCCCCCCAACACGGGCGCCCGGCTCTGGGGCCGGGTGCGCAGCAAGCTGCTCCGCCAAAAGGTGCTAGGAGGGGGGGAAGGGGGACCTGCGTGGGTGGGAGGGCCGGGGACTGCTGGGGCTGCTCTGTCCCGCCCCCCCCCCCCCAGCCCCCCTTGGAGATCCGTTACAGCTCCTGCCTGATTATGGAGTCCTAGGACAGGCTGGGGTAGGCATGTGGGTCTGTTGTAAGTGGCCTTAATTTGATGATTAATGCTGTTGCCACCCCCACCCCTGACCCTGGCTGCTTTCTTTGCATCTGTCCCTGTCTCAGGAAAAGGGGGGTTGTTGTCTCCTGTGGGAGAGGACAGCCTGGCTCCTTTCTGAGTCTATACAGGCAGTAATGTGAACGGTTAAGCAAGGGGCTCCTGGGTCTCAGTTCCCCCTACTCAGGGTGCCCACCCCCTGTGGGACCCCCTTCCCGAATCCCGTGGACATTGCTGAGGGGCACTGGCAGAAGCACTCAACACCACTGGCCATGTAAGACTTCTTTGTACGGGGCTGTGGGCATCATGCCCCACCAGGGAGGATGGGAGCACGGTGTGGAGGTGGTGGTGGTGCTGAGTCTGGGGGCTACAGCCTCCAGGGGCCTGCCTTGTCAGGGACCACCCAGATGACTGCTGGCCCAGTTCCAGCTGGGCATCAGGCAACCCAGTCAGCGTGCCAGGGGTTTCCTGACCCAGCAGGCAGCCTAGACCAAGCTGTGCCAGGGCGGACTGCCTGTCCTGCCTGCAGCCCCAGACCTTGGTGGGGATTAAAATCTGAGATAGAAGCCGACTGTCCTGCAGCTGGGCAGGCTGCCTAGGGGCTGGCTTTGGGCCCTGGCGTCAGGCATCTGAGGAGGAACCAGACCCAGCACCTAGTACACAGTAAGCACTTGATAACTGTGCCCTGAATTCACTGCCTAAGCAAGATGTCGCAGGGTGCCTGTCCTCGCTGGCAAGGGCCATGCCCATCCTTCAAGGGAGGCTGTGGCTGTGGCTGATGGAGATTTCCAAGCCATCCTGCAGCTTGGGGAGGAGGGGAAGGGAGACCCTCTGTGTAGGTCTTTACCTCCAGCCAGCACCTGCCAAGAGGAAGGGATCTTGGGCCTGTTGTCTCCTTGTCTAGTTTCACCCCTTGCCAGTGGGGCATACTTGACCTCCCAGAGGTGACATCAGTTTTGGAAAGTGCTGGACAGGGCAGCAACTTGAGCTGTCCTGCGTTGGCCCCTGTGTCACCTTCAGCATCTCCAGGGACCAGGCTAGCAGAGCCCTGCTGGCCTCAGCTGCTCCCGTCGCCCCTCTGTGCTGAGGCAGCTCTCTGTGCCCGGCAGCCCGGAGCCGTCCCTTCCCTGCACCCCCCTCCCCGGCCCCTGCTGAGGCCAGCAGACACCAGCCCAAAGCTCATTGTCCATTCCCAAACCTCCAGGTTGGCAAGAAACTGCCCCAGCAGTTTCCTGGCCTGGTGCCAGCCAAACAGAGCCTTTCTGGTTCACCTGTCCCTTTGGGGAGGTGCCTGGCAGGTAGGGGGCAATTTTTCAACCCCTCAAATCCCAGACTTTCTGTTCTTTCACTGTGCGTGTGTGACTGGCAAAATCAAGAATCCGCCTCAGGAATTCTTTAGGCAGCTTTGCCTCTGGGGGCCTCTTGTATCTCCATGTCTGGTGGTACCCTCTGGGCAAGGGTGGCAGGCCACCCAGGTGCTGAGCACCTGAGCCGATTGGTATCCGTGTGACCGCAGGGTGGCTCTGGCACTAGGGTACCCTGTGTGGCCAGGGATTTGGTCCTTTAGTTCCCGCTGTGTGGCAAAGTATGTCAGTGTCACAGACACGAGGGTCTGCATGGCGGGACATTCATTCACCCTGCTGCGCCTGCCTAACTGTGCCCAGGCTGGTGGGTGAACAGGCAGGCCTGGGGGGCCAGGCCCTCTGCCCACTCCCCTTCTTTCCCCAGCTGCATTAACCTATTTTTTGCAGGGCAGGCGGCTCACTGCCAGCCAGGGAGGGGACTAGGATCAGGCAGCAGCTTAGGTGGCATGGGGGAAGGGCGCCAGGTACCACCCAGCCTGGCAGGTGGGGTCGCCCATTAACTCCTCATCAACTTTGCCCTGAGGATTTGATGCTGTGGATGCCAAGACACCTGTGGCCCTCCTGCTCCCTTTTCACTAAAGATTTGTTAAAGGCTGGAGGGGGTGTATGTGACTTATCTGGGGACCCCTTGCTGGGGCTAAAGAATGTGTTCAGATGGGACAGTCCTAGTTAGTATTAACCTGTGGGGTCTCTGCACCTGCTGGAAGGGGCTTCCCTCTGGGTCCCAGGGGGCTGTGTTTGGGGTTGTTCGTATCCCCAAGGGGAGTTCTGGGGCTGAAGCCTCATTCTGGTCTCTGACTTGGCGGTTGGCGTGTGGTGCAAAGCGTTTAGCAGAGGAGACACGTGGCATTTGGGTTTGCGGGCTCTGCCAGGGCTCTCGGCTCCGCTTCGCGTTTCTGCTTTCCTTTGCCTTTCCTTTTTAATTTCTTGTTTGTTTTTTAATTTTGCGCCTCAATCACACTACCAGAGATGAGGCTCAGGGCCTGCTCTTCCTCCCATCGCACCTGCTCCTGGAGCCCTGGTTTGCACTTTGCGGGGAGAGAGGCTGAAGGAGGAGGCCCATCCCCCACCCCCTGAAGTATCCAAAGATTTTAATGGGGTCACTTGTGGGAGCCATAGAGAAGCTAGCAGGCCCCCCATGAAGCAGAGGCCAAGCCAGAAGCATTGGGCAAGGGGCGGGGTGGGGGGGTTGCCTGGAGGTGGGGACTGAGGGTGAACTGGCAGGGCCCAGAGGATGCCGGGGAGGGCGGGGGGGGGGGGGGGGCGTTGAGGACAGTTCTTGATGACTTTGGCTCTGCTTCAGGGGTTGCCACAGGGCGTTGGGAATTCCCTGCCTCAAAAGAACTTCTGCCAAGAAGCCAGAGGCCAGCAAGGTAAATGGAAGTGTTTCCTGCTGAACCCCAGAGTGTCTGCGATAGGGTTTGCTTCCCTCTATTTCTGGGGAGGGTCAGAGGTGTTGTCTGAGGAAGGACAGGATGGGAGCCCCTTTTGGGTCACTTGTCTGGGGAACCTTAGGGCTCAGGTCCTTCTCTTGACTGTGACAGGTCCTCATCTTGACTGTGACCACAGGACAGCTCCTAGCCCCTCCCGGAGTCTGTCATTGAACTTGACAGTTCTTCCTAACAGGTAGCACCGGGTACTCAAACCATGCGTATATCCCCGAGGCTCACACAGCCATCCCCTGGCTGTTCTAGGTGTGGAGGGTACAAGGGTGCTAGGCTATCAGATACAGGTACATCTTGGGCTCATTAACTGTATTTCATAATCTGGCTCTGGATGCCAAGAAAGATCTTGAAACCTTATGCAGTAGACATCTATCCTGCCCTGGCTGCCCACACACTGCCCTGCCCCTCGTCCCCTGCCCTGCCTCCTCTGCCATATCTGCTAGAGGGAAGGGACCTGTGTCTATGTCTTAATCATTCACGTGCCCACTTGCACCCCTACAGTGATCCCTCAGCTGTAGGAAAGGGACAATAGTGCCTCTCCTTCAGGCTGGAGACCCCTGTGGCCAGCCCATTTACCCCCTGGGCTTCTGTGAGAGCCAGGATTGTGATCAGGCTGGCTGGAGAGTTAGCAAGGGGGAATGGAGTAACATCCCCACATTCTCACAGCCATGAAGCTTCTTACAGCACTTGCTCACTGGGGCCATATGGGTGATCTCCTGACCTCCAGTGCCCCTACTTCTCCACTGAGATGGCTCCCAAGAGGGCTATTTGATTCCACAGAGCAGAGGTCCTCAACTCTAAGAATCTGATGAAGGTTATGGAGCCCCCATCCAGACACAGAGCCACCCATATGCACAAATTGGATGCTGTTTTAGATACGGTTACAGATCCCAAGGTAGGAACCCCTACTCTAAGTGCACTTGGCAAGTGCTGTTTCTTTGCACCTGGGGAGGTTAGAAAGGGCACTGGCTCTCTCCAGCATCTCTGTGGTCCACAGGTGGCTTGGCCAGGCAGCCATGCTGGGCTTGGTGCCCCAGCTTTTAGATGGCCCCGGACCAGGGGGAGCTAAGCCTGCCAACCCAGGTGGTTCCTGAAAGGCCAAAGCTGTCAGAGCCCAGTGTCACAGGAGTATCCAGAGGCAGCGAGGCCACAGGAGGGCAGACATTTTGGAAAGAGCCCAGAAACTTCTGCAGGAGCTAGTTTGGGGGAGTTGCCAGGCACTGGTCAGGGAGCACAAGTTTGGAAAGCCCTCTGCTGAGTGGCCTTGCCTGCCAGCTTCCCAAATTGTCAGGAGCTGGTCAGCAAGTACTGTCTTGGCTTCCTTTCTCCCTATCAGCTCATGCTGGGGACAGGAAAGATATTTGTGTTCTGACTGCTCCCTAGCATCCTAGAGGAACACCCATTCCCCCATGTCTGGAACCTGCCTGCCCAGTCCCTGGGAGGAACGAGAGTCAGTCCAGGATCCCACTGAGCTTTAGATTAAGGCCACCCCCGCTGCATTGTCTTTTGTCCCCAGGGTGAGCCTAGAGAGGTGGTAAGCCACCTTGGGAGCTTGCTGTTAGGATTCTTCTGCAGAGAGGCTGGGAGGGCCCTGTCATTCCGCAGTGATTTCCTCAGCCAGGAGCTAGAACCTTCTCTGTCCTGGACAGTGATCCCAGCCAAGGTTGGTGCCTCAGATGGGCACAGCCAGAGCAGTGACAGCCACAGCTCTGCTTCCCATCACATGCTTGAAGCCTTGTTTGTGTCCTGGCCTCCTCCTTGGAGCACCCCGCCCCTCAGGCTCATGCGGCACAGGATGCCAGAGAGGGCACCAGGCTGGTGGGAGTCAAGAGGCCTTATTTTTCTAACTCTGAGCCTGCTGTCTTTACTGGCTGTGTGACCTTGGCCAAATCTCTTCACCTTTCTGATTCTCTGGCATCAGTATCATGAAGGAGCTGAACAGGATGATCTCCTAGATCCAGCTCATGTGATGATTTTGGCCATGTCTCAAGATTCCTGTTCCTAAGTCTTAAACTCTCAACACGCTGGGAAAGTCTGGGTGGGAGAGGTCACAGGGCTGCCCCTGGGCCAAGGCCAGCCATTCACTGAACAAAGGAGCTGAGAGGTGAGCAGGAAACATGAGACTTCTTGACCCCTGTCCTAAAGGAGCCTTGGTGGAAAGGCATTGCTTTCTCTCCACCCCCCACACCCCATTTGATTCATTTTGTCTCTGAATATTGATGGGTGCCTTCCATGTACTGGGTGCTCAGAGAAGGCAGAGAACCCTTAATCTCATGGAACTTTCTGTCTACAGAAGGAGTCAGGCAATAAATGAGATCATTTCAGGCTGGACAAGTGCTGGGAAGAAAATAAAATTGGGTAATAGATTAGAGAGTAATGAGAAGGGAGAGGCCTTGCCTGAAGAGGTAATTTTGAACTAAGATTTTTTTTTTTTTTTTTTTTTTTTAGCGTTTGTTTATTTTGAGAGACAGCACAAGCAGGGGAGGGGCAGAGAGAGAGAATCCCAAGCAGTGTGATTCAGTGCAGAGCCTGACTTAGGGCTCAATCTCACCGCCTGATCATGACCTGAGCCAAAATCAAGAGTCAGATGCTTAACCAACTGAACCACCCAGGTGCTCCTTGAACTAAGATTTAAATGACAAAAGGATTCTGGAAAGATCCAGGATAGTGCATTCCAGGCAGAGGAACAGGCAAAGTGAAAACCCTGCAGCCGGGGTGGCAATAGCATATTCAGAAGCAGACAGAGGCCACGGGAGAGTATAGGAGATCACCCTGGATGGAGCAGGCAGTGGCCAAATTGGGTAGGACCTTGCAGGCCATGATAAGGAGTTCAGCTTTTAATCTCAGCACAGTGGGAAGCCCCTGGGGAGCTTAAGCCTGGTTTTAGTGATGCAGACACATTTTGAGCACTTGCTGAGTACCAGGTCATTCCTAGCGGTAATGTGAGAGGTGATAACCTAAGAGGTGCTAATATTATCTAGTCTGTTTTACATGAGGAAGCGGGCTCAGAGACTGACCCAGAGTGACCTGAGTGGCTTAGTCCAGGAGCCAGCACTTAAACTCGGCTCTCAGCCAGCATGCCGCCCTGCAAGATGGAGGTCCAGAGCCCCGTGGGGGCCTATGACTGATCCTCAGTTGCCTGGTTGTCTGGGTGGTCATAGAACTCAATGGGATCGGGGCCGGGTGCCCTGGATAGGGTGCCTTGCTGCTTGGGGACTTGCGGCCTGTGGGACCAGGGCAAGAGTGCACTGAGAGGCCCTTCGGAGCAGGCACAGGCAGCAGAATTGCCAGGGCTACTCATTCTCAAGAACAGGCTCTGTGCCCAGACAGCGTTCCTGGCCTGGGCAGGGAGGATGAGGTCAGCTTCAGAGTAGGACTTTCACAATGCTCACCGAAGCACTCTGAGTCCAGAGAGAGGACACCGAGCCCGTGGTGGTCCGGCAGGCCCTTAGCCTTCCCATGGCAATTAGCATGAAACTTCCTGCTCAGGACCTCAGCCTCCCACTCCTGACTCTGGAGATGAGGCTGCTCTGGGCTGCCTCTGTGTTGTTTTGGCCGCAGCCAGTTCCTTTTCCCAAGAGCAACCCTGCCTTCATTACCCTGGTGCCCCCAATATGGCCCTGAGCCGAGGCAAGGCAACTTCCTGGCTGTTAGCCTGAGGCCCGGTTCTGGGGTGAAATGTCCAGGCTGTCTGGAGCAGGGAAGGCAGTGTGTACCGGCCAGCCCTGAGGAAGGCAGGGTCCCAGGGCTCTGGAAGAGATGCCCCCAGCCTTGGGGGTCTCCCGAGGCAGCCCAGGGTTGAGGGCAGGCTGAGCCACTGGAATGCAGACCGCTGGGGAAGGCAGGTCACAGTGAGTGCTATGAGGCTAACCTGGCTTCAATAAAAGCCTCATTCAGAGCTGCTAAACCCTTTCCATATGTGGGCCTTTGAGAACTTCAAAGTCCAGGGGGGCGGGGGAAAGGGAGGCGAGATCCTGGTGCCTTGTAGTACAGAGTCAGCACAAGCCTATCATGCAGCCTGGGAGAGGGTACCTTGACCCTGCAGGGTGAATGCTGGAGGGGCACTCCAGCAACCTGTTTGGCCTAACGGTGGGGGAGTGAACCCCTGGGAAAACGGGGTGAGTTTCTGAGCCTGACCATGGTTTCCCCAGGCCCAGCTGCTGAGCTGGAAGCCAGAATATAGGCCCTGGCGTCCTCCTGCCACCCCTCCCTGCCTCTCTGCGAGCTTCTCTCAGAGCAGCCACGTTGACGGAATCCTCTAGTACCCTTCCCGAGAGGGAGGAGAGGCAGGCTTTGGCAGCTCCCTGGTTCCCCTGTTGCCAGCCTTACCATGCCTCTCACGCCTGTGGTCTGTCCCAATGACAGGCTGGCCTGGGTGTCCCAAGGGGACCCAGCCCAGAGCATGTGGACACACTTGGGGGAGGGCAGGAGAAGGCCAGCCCGGTACCGCCACCGTGGCCACCGGCCTAGGAGACACAGGAAATGTACTGCCGTCAGACAGGACATCTGGCTCAGGGCCTGGTCTCCACAGCCCAGCACTCGGCCTCTGGCAGGCATCCCCAGAAACACTGCCAGCCATGTCTACCTTCCATTCAGCACCCCGTTCACCTCTGAGGGTGACGAGTCCAGTATACTGGATTTGCTGTCCTTCTTGTTAAGAAGCACTTAGTTTTTATTAGCCCTACAAACGAGTCTGGCTTCGAGAGAAGTCCATGCCACCTCCCAGGACAGGCCCAGGATGCCAGGCTCTGGACTCAGAAGGCCAAGGGTAGAGCAGCGCTGGAGTGAAAGCAGAAGCGAGGCCCCCAGGGACAAGAGGTCAGGGATTGGCCAGGCTCCGCAGGGCCTCAGGGCTGTGCTGTGGAAATGACAGGGTGAGGTTCTGAGGAAAGGGACTCAGAGCCAAGGGGCTGTGGGGAGGGGGTGGGGGTGGGCCTCGGAGCCCCTGGGGTCCCTGGTGAATACTGTCTTCATGGGTCCTTGTCACCCAGTGAGCCCTTGTGTTACATCCCAAAGTAACACACTGACGGCTGCTCTGTGCCCCTTTGTCCCCTCCCACTGGGACTGTAGCTGTCAGTTCCATCTGGTTATCCCCACTGCCCGTAGACAGTGCGGTACCACCACAGGCCCCCTGTGAGGGCGTGTGGGAAGGGGCAGTGGCAGAAATCACCAGAAGGCTTTTGGGCGAGCTGCCTGGCTATGGGAGTGTGGCACTGTGGGAAGGCTGTGGGCCACCATCAGAAGGACTTGGGTTTGAACGTGGGCTATGTCACCCACCCAGGGGAGCAGCAGTGGGGACTCCAGACTCACTGGTGCCTCTGAAAGCCCCAGCACTGAGAGGTGGCCATGAACAGAGGGAAGGAGATCCACTGGGGTCACCTGCCCCAGGCTGGCGAGAAACGGGTTGGGAGGAAGGGGTTAGGCTTCTCAGAGGGGACCCTTGAGGATGTTCCTGCAGAACAAGTCACAGCCGCCATCCACAGGTCGCCTAGGTGAGCTCAGAGCATCCTCCCCTGCCGTCCTGTCCTCCGATCCCGTCAGCGCCCCTGTGAGGCCGCTGGGGTTTCCTGTCCGAGATGTGAGGCGGGGAAGCAGCTACCCAACTACCGGCCACATTCACTCTGAGAATGTGTGTCTCCGTCTCCTGAGCAGGAATGCAGGATTCCAAGCGCAGGAAGGATTTCAGTGCAGGTGACCTGGTAGTTCTCTTGTGGACATCCATCCCCAAGGTCAGCTGTCTCCTTGGCAGAGGTCTGAATGTGCAGCCATGACCCGACCTTTGCCTAAATGCAAAGGCAAACAACATAATTGAGATGCTCCCGGTGGCTGTGTGTGGTCCGCTTGTTCATGACTTTCTCCAGGATGTCCTGTGGCTCATTTCTGTCTCCTGCCTGGACCGCTCCGTCGGGGAGCCCCAGCGGCATGTGTATTACCTGTGGGGTGAAGGAGGAGTCCTCTGGGGGTCTCCCCCAGCCTGGCTCTTCACAGCCCCATCTGTCTCCACCCCCCTCAGGTGATCGGGCAGCCCCCAGGTACCCGCTCCCCAGGGCCATTGGGGGGGGCATCTATCTGCTGGGACTGGCGGGTAAGTGGTCAGGTGTTCCTGTCCGCTCACATCCTGGGGGCTGGCTCTTCCGCCCCCGGCACTAATCTAATCAGGAAATAGCAGAGTCCACATTTCCCAGGGGTTATAAATAGCCACAGTAGTTCAGGCAGCATCATTTCTCTGGAAAATGTGCCACGTTCGTCTCCACTCCTCACCCTCCCTTCTCTGTATTTAAGTGATGTCCTGAAAATAGACTTGGTTTCTGGAGGCTGCTGGCCTGCTGGGAGACAGAACTTCATTGTCAAGACACCAAGGGGCTAGGCGGGCCTCCCTCGAGCATACCAGGGCCACACCTGCAAAGGGGATCCAGAATATGGCAGCGGTGGGGACTCACAGGAAGACACAGAAGTGCCACCTTCCTCAGACTTGGCCTCAGACAGGCTGGAGTGTGTGAAATGACAGCAAGTGGTGCCAGCAGGCTGCAGAGGGACAGGGTCTCAGTGCCAGCAGGAATGCAGAAGGGAACTGAAGGCCTGGGGGTATCCAAGGAAGGCTTTCTGGAAGAAGCAGGGCTAGAACTTGGCCTTAACATCAGGAGTTGCCTTTCCTGTGTCTCACATGCTCCCAGGAAAATGTAAGGTTGCTGCTTAGCAGCTAGAACTGAAACGATGGGGAGGGAGAGAATGGCTGAATTGTACTGGAGGCAGCCCTCCAGCACCCAGGCCTGCCTGTGGTGTCAGACCAGGCACCAGGAGGCCTAATGTCTCCTTTCTAAGCAAATCATGGAAACAGCACATGTCTTGTTGCCGCGAGGCACAGACACCAGCTAGGTGCTTTACGCCTTATTTTGCAGGGTTAGCAGAGTAGGTAAGTCAGGGAGACTTGATTTTGTGCCTCAGCTCTCAGTTCCTAGGTGTGCGGCGCTGGGCAAGTTCCTTGCTCCCTTTAAGCCTCAGTGTCCTCATCTGTAAAATGGGGGCAGCTAAAAAAAGCTCAAACCCCACAGGCTGCTTATGATGATTAACTGAGATGCTGTATATGAAGGGTTTGTCATCCATCATGCCAGACTCCTAGAAAATGCTCAGAATGCATTAGTTCTGTTAGTATTTTCCGTAACAGTCCTCTGAGGTGCTATGGATGCCCCGTGAGGAAGTTGAGGTTCAAGGAGGTTTAAGTGACTTGCCCAGATTCACACAGGTGAGTGGAAGAAGAGCAGTCATTTGGACCCCGATAGGCCTGACTCTCAATCCCTGTTCATCCCCACTTGGCTGTGTCCAGATGCCACTCCAGGACCCAGGGAGGGACCACTGGCTCCCTAGTCCATGGCAGCTGCCAGGAGGTGCCACATCATGGGTGGTTAGAGCACAGGAGGGGCATTAGGTGCCGGGACCATGGAATCGGCCTGAGGCATATTCCGATGGCTGGAAAAACCAGAGTTAAAAGGGCCTAGTCCGTCCAGATTGTGTGACCCAAGGGTGGTAGCCGCAGTTGACAAAGCACCGTTAAGCTCTCTACTCCAGGTGGCCGCTGCTAGAGGATAGGGCTGGGGACAGACCCAGGCCCTATGTCCAAGAGCCAGCATTCTGGATGGCAGGAGGGAACGATAAGGGTCAGCCTGTGCTACAGGCCTGGTGAGGGTTTGAGATAAAAAAGGTTTAGGGAGAGGGAGGTTCTGGGGCTTCCTTTGGGACCCAGTAGGATGCTTGGCTCCAAATCTTCTGAAGTAATGAGCCTGGACAGCAGCCAGGCTTCCCTTGTGTGTTTGAGGAGGTGCTAGGGCAGAGTTGGGGAGCATGGGGGTTGCTCGGTCCTGCTCTTCCTCTGTCCCCTTCTCAATTCCGTCTCTCCTCTGGGCAGGGAACCAATTGCTAGAGGCTTGGCCTGGACCAAAGCTGGCCCACATGCAGACCACCACCCCCCCCCCCCCCCCCGCCACTGCCACCTGCCCGCAGCTGGTGTGGATGATAGAAGGTGCTGGAAGGAGTTACTTGGAGCTATAGGAAGCTCCAGGGCCCAGCCCACTCCGGGCTGACCTGATCGTTTTCCTCTGTGGTGTGGGCCTGCTAGAACAGTGGTGTTCACACTGCTGCACACACACTCCTGAGGGTGCAGAGAGCTTTTCCAGGGGGTGTGTGGGAAGGGAGAGTTTTCAGAGCATCAGTCTGCAGACTCTCAACTCCCACAGGTGCTATTACCACAAAGCAATCTGCCTGAGAAAAGCCTTTCACCTTCGCCTCCCTTCCTCTGCTGGGGAGCCCAGGACTCACTGCAGAGCATAGCCCAGGGCACCAAGGCCCCCTGGGTGGCCAACAGCACGGGGCCTCTTGAAATGTAGGTGTGGGTGTTGAGAAAGTAAAAGACACTAAAGGCCCAGTTTCAAGTCAGGTGCTTTCCACTTCTTTGCTTTCCACAAAACTGATGGAAATTGTCAGCTGAGATGTCATTTAAAATAAATTTTGGGGGGCGCCAGGGTGGCTCAGTCGGTTAAGCATCCGACTCTTGATTTCAGCTCAGGTCAACATCTGATGTTCCTGAGATCGAGCCCCTGCGTCGGGATCTGCACTGACAGCGTGGAGCCTGCCTAGAATTCTCTTCCTGCCCCTCCCCCACGCAGCCTCGCTCCCTCACTTGCACCTTCTCTCTCAAAAATAAAAATAAAAACAAAAACAAAATTTTTGATGATAGGTATATATGCAATTTAAGGCAAATGAGGAGGAAATAGCATAAAGAATCATATAATGTTGCTGTAATAAAACTATTTTCAGCCCCATCTAGTTATTTATATGAACAAGATGTTCCATCCTTTACATCTTTAAAAACAAACGCAGGGGCGCCTGGCTGGCTCAGTCGGAAGAGCGTGCGACTCTTGATCTCAGGGTCATGAATTGAAGCCCCATGTTGGGTGTAGAGCTTACAAAAAAAACAAGACACTTACACACACACATGCACACACAGAAGCAGTATTTGAGGCTGTACCCAGTTCCACCCTAGCAAAACATAACATTCACACACACACACACACACACACACACAGAAAAATGTTCTACCTGTCTCATGAAGAGATGCAGTCCCGTCAAAATAGTACTTTGCTACTGAATATTTATTAATAACTATTCGTAATGTGTTGGTTAGTTTTTTTATTGTGTGCTGCTAATCATCGTAATAACTAATCTAGGACATGTTTTGAATATTTGGAGCCTTGTGGCCCCAGGAAGTATTTCCTTGCCATTTGTACAGATATTTTTGTTGAAGCAACATGTAATAGAGTGAAGAATGAAAGCCTTTAAGACAGAAAAGTACAAACTAGGAGAAAATTCTTTAGGAGAAGTAGAATAACAACAAATCCAGGGAGAAAAAGAAATGACACAGGGTTTGTACGAGGGAAAGAAGAGCTTGTATTTTTTAAATAGATGACGGTGCATCAAATCACTGTGGTAACTGGATTCCACTGAATACATTGAAGAGAATCATGTAGCAGTTTGTGTTTTAAGATGTAAATATTTACATTACCCTGCAAGTTCTATCCTTTGCAACTATTGAAACTTGCTTTGGAAATACTCAGATGTTGAGTTGAAAATGGGCCAGGGAGTGCATAGTTTTTTCAAGATGATTGTGTGGGTGCACAAGGAAAAACAGTTTGCAGGCCACTGAGAGAAACGGAGTCCTGTCCGATCCCCTGTGAGGAATATCTCTGAGCCTCCCCTGCTTTTTTGTTTGTTTTTAATTTTTTTATGTTTATTTTTGAGAGAGAGACAGAGAGACAGAGCATGGGTTGGGGAGGGGCAGAGAGAGAGGCTGAGAGCTGTCAGCACAGAGCCTGACTCCTGACGTGGGGCTCGAACTCAGGAACCACAAGAATATGACCTGAGCCAAAGTCAGACGCTTAACCGACTCAGCCACTCGGGCGCCCCTGTTTTAATTTTTTTTTTTTTAAGTTTAACATTTATTCCAAGAGAGACACTGAGACAGGGGGAGTGGGGGAGGGGCAGAGACAGAGGGAGACAGAGAATCCCAAGCAGGCTTTGCCAACACAAAGCCCGACTCGGGGCTCAAACTCACAAAACTGTGAGATCATGACCCGAGCCAGAACCAAGAGTTGGACGCTTAACCGACTGAGCCACCTAGGTGCCCCTGAGACTCCCCGGTTACCCCCACTTCCTGGGGCTCCAGCCCAATCTGGGGGGTTCCCCTACAGGAGTGTTTTCTTCCTTGGGGGCCAGCTGCCCACCCACTGTTATCTCACTCAGTCTTCCCAACAATCTGGCAAGACAGGTTCTGCTACTGGCTGCTGCAGGGAACTGATGGCTTAGCCAAGGTTGAAACTTCCCAAGGTCACACACCTGGAAGCAGCAGAGCCAGGATTCAGACCCAGGCAGCCTGACTCCTGAGACGCACCCCCTAACCTCTCCCACCTCCCACTCAGCACCTCCATGTGCACAGGCTACAGACCCTCCTGTCCACCCCAGTCCTGGTAGTTGAATAAGCTGCCTATTTTTTGTAAGCCTCGGTTTCTGATCTGTGAAGTGGGGTGTTAATACCCATCTCAGAGGGTGGTAGTGACTAACGAATGAGATGTGATGGGCCACAGTGCCTACCAGTATGTCCTGGCTCCTTCACGGAGTAGGGGAGTCCTTTACTAGCCAGGACAGACAAGGCCGGGGGCTGGAGCCTCCCTGAAGGGTTGATTTCAAGAGAAGCCTCGGGCCCCAGTTCTGCCTTCCTGACCATGTAGCCCGCGTATGAGCAGCTGCTGGCCAGCAGAGAGCTCTGGCTCGCCCCCGAGCTGCCATCTGCATCCCTCTCACTCATGTTCTCTTTCTTCCTTTCTCTGCAGTTGGATCCACAAACTGTAGAAACCAAGAACTGGCACACGGATGTGATTGAGATGAACGGGGTGAGCCCAGAGACACAGGAAATGTCTGCACAATGGGTGGGCCTCTGGCTGCTGTCCCCAGGGTGCCGTCTTACCCCTGTCCCCTCAGCCCGGCCCATTCCCCCCTACACTGCCGGCACCCTGCCCACTCGCACCCTGCAGGTGTTTCGGGGAGCCCTGGGTGGTGGATGTGGCCCCACGGGGAGGGGACCCCTGCAATCTGGAGGCACTCATGCCCCGGGGGACTTGTGCCTGCCGTACCCCCAACCAGATCAAAGTGGAATTCTCCATGAAGTTCACCAGCCGAGATATGAGCCTAAAGAGGACCCCGTCCAAAAAGCAGACTGGAGTCTTCGGCGTGAAGATCAGCGTGGTGACTAAGTAGGTGCCGCCTCCGGCGTATTGAGTGCTGGCATGAGTGCCCGGGGCCCCTGCCAGCTCCTGTCAGCCCCTAGTCAGTCACCCTCCAGCTCAGTGGATGGCCAGTTTGGAGGCCAAAAGTGGCCCGCAGAGGTCTATCTCCGTCTTCCCCAGTGCTTTAGAGATCAACAAGCCAGCATTTGAGCACTGGGAGATTGTCTGTGAGACTCCCAGGCTGTCAGCTTCTTGTAATGAACGAGAGGCTGTGACCACTGAGGCTTGGCAGCAGTGAGCTGGACTCCAAGGGGTGGCTGCCCCTCTGGAAGGGGGATGCGCCCTTCTGCCCGCCACCTCCTGTCTCCCCTTCCCAGGACCTGAGGACCTGAGTCCTCAGTGGACTCCCTGTTGGTCCCCCGTAAGCATTTGAACCTGAGATCTGTGCTCTAAGGAACATTCTTTTCTCAGAGTCTTTGGGCTTCTCTCCCAAGCCTTCCTCCTGCCTTTGTCCCTTGCTGTCCCTCAGCAGGCAGGCCTCGGGCTGGCTGGGTGGGGTGTGGGTGGCACAGCCTCTTAGCCCTTTCTTGGGCCCCATCCCCTGACGCCAGAGGCTAGTGCCCTCCAAGGCCAAGGTGTGCAGAGTTGGGGCTACCCATAGCCATCACGGGTAGGCCCTCTACCACCCCCTCCCCTCCCCTCCCCTCCCCACCAGGCGGGAGCGCTCCAAGGTGCCCTACATCGTGCGGCAGTGTGTGGAGGAGGTGGAGAAGAGGGGCATCGAGGAGGTCGGCATCTACCGGATATCAGGGGTGGCCACTGACATCCAGGCGCTGAAGACCGTCTTTGATGCCAGTGAGTCTGGTAGGCCCCACCTGGGCAGTGGTGGGCAGAGGGCACTCTGAGAGGCTCAGCCACCTGCTAGGGGAGCCTAGAAGAACTGGAAGCCTTCTCCACAGAGAGGCCCCAAGTAGCTGATGGCAGAGGAGCCTTGGTCTGTGAATCACAGTCCAATGTGGCACGTGGTGGGTCATCTCTGAGTCTCTAAAGCAAGGACTCCACCTGTATTTTCTTGTGATCCTCCTCCCCTCCAATCTGTTATCCATTGCCATAGGTGAGGAACTGAGGCTCAGAGAGGCCAAGTCGCTTGCTCGGGATCGCCCAGCTTGTAGGTTTTGAGCCTGACTGAAACTCAGATCTTTCTTACTCCAGTGTTCCTGGCTTTCTTGCCAGCTCCCTGGTGCCTGGTGGGCTGTAAGGAATCTAAAGGGCTTTAAGCCTGAACTGGCTGGCCCGGGCCCGCCTTTGCTGTCTCCAGAGCCCCGAGCACCCTTTTGGAGGGGCATTGCTCCCCTAGCCCCGTAAACTCCTCAGTGGTGGGTCCTGACCTTTCTGATTCTTCTTTCCTTCATCTTGTTGGTTCACACTGCAGTAGTCAGGAAACCTGAACTGGCCGGGCAGTGCTGATTCCATGAGAGCTGAGGTGGGGCCTGTGTTCAGGAAGCCTGGGGTGAGGGGCTGGGGATGTGCTGGCATGGCTCCTCTGTGCAACCTGGAAGCTGAGGCTTCGTCAGAACATGATTTTAGGTGTAAAAAATGTGCAGTGCCTTCCAGAGAGAGGCTTAGCAGTGGGGAGATTCCAAAGAGGGTGTCTGACGTGTGGTGTGAATGTGGCTCCAAAACTCTGGATGGTGAACTGTGCTCCCCTCCTACCCCCACCCCGGGACTGAGTCACAGACCACCTGTGGGCACTACCTACATTCCTGCCCTTCCTGGGGAGACCAGAGCAGACACAGAGTGGGTGGGGGGCTCCCCTGACTGTGTTGTGTGGGACAGAACAGGCCCACCCGCCCAGCTGAGGACTATGTGGAAGAGAGAGGCTCAGGCCACCACAGACCTGACTGCGCACTTCCTCTGCAGATAACAAGGACATCCTACTGATGCTGAGCGACATGGACATCAATGCCATCGCCGGCACCCTCAAGCTCTACTTCCGGGAGCTGCCCGAGCCCCTCCTCACAGACCGACTTTACCCAGCCTTCATGGAGGGCATCGGTGAGGTTCTGGGGGACCTGAGGGCTGGGCTGAGCCAGACTTCCCTGACCGCAAAGTGAGGACCAAGAGATCCGTGGCTTCCCTTGCTTGTTGGTCTGCCCAGTGCTCTGGGGCTACGTGACCGAGTGGCCCAAAGGGTGAGGTGTGACCTGCTGGGGCCTGATCCAGAGGTGGACCCTCACTCACTTGTCCCTCTCCCCTCTTGCCCCTGTGGGCTGCCCTCTGTGCTTCCTCCTTGAATACTGACCTCCTTGCTGGAAAGCCAGGCATCCGGGGAAATGTGCCCTGAGGTGGGTGGTCAGGGCCAGCATCCCAGAGCCAAGGACAAGCCTGGCTGGAGTGCACTTGAGATGGCTGGAACCCAGCCTTCCAGAGGAGCACTCCCTCGCTCTCACTGATGCCATGGGTGGGTGGAGGCTGAGGGCCTCGGCCAGCAGGGCTCCAGCCTCCACCCACCCAGGCGAATCCAGGCCTGGGAGCATCCCTCCTGCCTTCTCCCTCACTCTTCCCTCCTGCCTCCTGATTCCTCCCTCCTCTCTCCTACCACTTCCCTCCTCCCTCCTACCTCCTCACTCTTCCCTCCACCCTCCTGCCTCCTCCCTCCTGCATCCTTCAGTAGCAGATCAGGGCTTCAGCCATGGCAGGAAGTGAAGAGCCCCACGGAAGGGAAGGCTGTTCACTGCTGTGCTCTAGCATCAGAGGCAGTTGAAAGAGAGGAAACATTCGTGCCAGTATCATCATTCTTTAAACTTAGCCTTCTAGATCAGGCATGGGGAATGGCAAGAGCCGTAGAGGCCCATGTGGTAAGGGGAGGAAGGGTGCCTGCTCCCCACCAGCCTACCTCCTGACTGAGTTACAGGTCATGGGTGGGGGCTTCTGTAGGAACTAGCTGTTAATAGCCCACCCTTGGGAAGATACCAGGCCCTTCCTTTCCTACAGGGTCTGCTCCCCTCAGGGGAGCACAGCATCCCAGGCTCTCCCTCAGGGTCCCATAGCCTCCTGACCACGGGGGCGCTGGCTCGGGCCTGCCCGCCTGGGAGCTGAGCTCCAGCCTCGCCCTGCTTTCCCCCCAGCCCTGTCAGACCCTGCTGCCAAGGAAAACTGCATGATGCACCTGCTCCGCACCCTGCCCGACCCCAACCTCATCACCTTCCTCTTCTTGCTGGAACACTTGAAAAGGTAATGAGCAGGGGCCCAATTGGGGGAGGGAGCAGGGAGCCCAGGGCAGGCCCCTGCTGAGGAGGACACATCTACTGGGGGAGACCCCCTTTCTCAGCTCTTCCTCATGGGCGCTGGCCTCTGCTGGGCCATCCCTAACAGGGTGAGGGTTTGCTTTTCAAACTCTTGCCCTCAAATTCTTCTGTTTTGAGAAATACTTGGGTCCTAATAGTGACCTCAGGTATAGGCCATAGACTGCTTAGAAAGGCAAGGTCAGAGCCAGGGACTGTAGATGGATTTTGCAGTTAGTGGTCATTCAGTCACCATAACATTTTTTAAGTGGAATGGAACAGACAGCATAGGGCACGCTGTGGGCAGTAAGCGTGCATGTTGTGGTTCTGTTCAGTTACACGCGGTCACGTGTTCTGGGTTCGGATGTAAAGTGTGTTTGTTGTGGGTCACAGTCAAAAAAGTTTGAAATGCACTGGTCTTGACCCACACCTCACCTAACAGGGAAACCGAGCCCCAGTCCACAGGGATTTGCTTGGGGTTAGCAACAACTCTGTCCTTAGAATGCACGTCCCCAATCCTAAACTAAGTTCCGCCCCCACCCCACCCCCACCATCTCCCCCGCCCTTTCTGTAGTCGGCTCTAACCGGGAGCTGCTGAAGTTGATGCTTGCAAAGTTCCGAACTGAAACCAGCCCTCACGGTGTCCCCGCCATTCACCTTTGAGCCCAGCACTGGTCCAGGTGTAAGTGGGGACAAAAAGTGTCCTGGTGTCCCTTAAATCTGTTTGTCACCCAGGACCAGGGAGCTCCTGAGTTGGGGCCATGCCGAGGGCCGGCTCCTCCCTGAACTCAGCTCTAGCCCTCAGGCCCAGGTTCCGGGCTGCAGCTCAGCCAGGCCAGCTCTGGAGGGCCAGCAGAGACCTGGAAACGCCTGGGGCTGCTGTCTTGTTTTTCCCATTATGAGACATTTTCCCTCTGGTTTGGCCAGGACCGAAGCCCCAACCAGTTCCCATAGTTTGGCGAGCACTGTGGGGAGGACACACAGAGGAGGAGTGGGAAGGGAAAATTCATTAGGTTTTCCACCCTGGGAACTGGGCACAGTCTGTTCCCACATCTGGGCCCCTGGCTGGTGTGTGTGTGTGTGTGTGTGTGTGTGTGTGTGTGTGTGTGTGTGTGTGTGTTGAGGGGGCTGGGCCAGCCGCACAGCTGCCTCCTGGCATGGCAGTGTTTGCCCGTTTCCAAAGCAGTCAGCATGTGCATTGTGGCTCTTGCCCAGAGGCTGGGAATGATGGTATAGTTGGGAGCTGGGAGGAGGCACTGCTCAGGGAGGGAGGCCCAGCGCCTCTTTGATGAGTTGGGTGGTACTGGGTCTGCCAGTACCACGGGTGGCAGCCCCTGCTGCCACTCAGGGGAAGTTTCCACAGAGCATGAGGCCTCTTATGCAAGAGAGGCAGAGAACGAATCCAAAGGGAGGCAACTCCGGGGTCCCATAAGGAAGACCCTTCTGGAAAGGCATGGGAGGAGAGCCCCTGGGCTCCGTCTGGGATTAGGGTGGTTCTTGCCACAGCACAGCCAAAGAACCTCAGGTCTAGTGAGTGCTGCCGGAGCACTGGCTCCCTACCTCTGGCCCCTGCCACTGCCCCACACACTGTGGCTCTTCCTCTGGGCCATGCACTCCAGCTTCACCGATCACGGGTAGAGCACAGAGTGGCGAGGAGCACTGGCTCTGGAGGCAGACTGCGCGGGGTCACATCCCAGCTCTACCACTTGCTAGCTGTGTGACCTCAGGCAAGTCACTTAACCCCTCTGCCCTTTGGTTTCTTCATCTGTATGCTGGAGATGATGATAGTTCCTGCCCAAAGGACCGTGAGGAGTATGAGTTACTATAAAGTTCTTGAATCTGTAATATCATCAAGGGAGTTGGGGTAGGCCCTCTGGCTCTGGCAGTTTACCATCAAGGAGTGGCCCACAAGCTAGAATCTAATACAGGAATGTGAAGGGACATAGCTGGAGACTTGGTCCATTGGCTTAGTCCCTCCATCCCAAGAGGTCCCCACCCTGAGGAGAGGGAGGCTAGTACCCACCTTCTGGGAATCCCTCCAGTTCTAGCTCGGGCCAACGGTCTGGAGCTCTGAGCAGCTGCTGAGAAATGACTTCTTTTTTCTCCCCTGCCCCAACCCTTTCAGGGTTGCTGAGAAGGAACCCATCAACAAAATGTCCCTTCACAACCTGGCTACTGTGTTTGGCCCCACGTTACTGAGACCCTCAGAAGTGGAGAGCAAAGCACACCTCACGTCGGCTGCAGACATCTGGTCCCATGACGTCATGGCACAGGTACCGCCAGCACCGCCCGGAACTGGAATGGTAGAGGCGGGCGACAAGCTTCCCCTGGGGGGCGGGGAGAACAGCTCAGAGTCCCACACCCCTTCCCTCCTTAGCAGCGGGGTAGGTGGTCTGCGGAATGTCACCAGGGAGGCAGGGCTGGGGACCAGCATGACAAAAAAAAAGGCTGAGCCTAGACCAGGGGCCCAGACAGGCTCAGGGGCACAGGAAACATCCAGGGGTCTTATCCTCATGTGTGGAAGCTCTAGGATTGCTTCTAGGGTCGGAAGCTTCCCTGGAATCCCTACAAGATTCAGGGCAGAGTCCAGTCTGGAGACAGGGCTGCCCAGCCAAAGGCAACCTCTGGAGCAGGTTGGAAGCTTCTGACTGAGGTTGGGGAAGTGGCCCCAGGCTCCCTGACCCTCTGTCCTGCAGTGCCCTCTGCTGCTGCCAATAGGCAGGCACAGCTGGGCTTCCAGGGAGGCCAAGCGGCCTGAGGGCAGGGAGGGGAGCGGCACAGAGGTGACCCCAGCACAGGGACCGTTTCTTCTCAACAGATCAGAAGGCTGGGAGGACGGGGACCCAGCCTGAGTCTTCCCTGTCCCCCCACAGGTCCAGGTCCTCCTCTACTACCTGCAGCACCCCCCCATTTCCTTCGCAGAACTGAAGCGGAACACACTGTACTTCTCTACCGATGTGTAGCCCAAGGTGGGATCAGCTGTGGGGGCGGCCCCAGCCGCCCCTCCAGCCGGGGGACCCAACACAGACTTGAAAGACTACAATAGAAAACTCCCAAACCCAGCACTCCAGACTCCAAGGGACACAGATTTCCAAGAACTGGAATATGTGCATCTTTCGTGCCACCTTGTACAAAGCCAGCTGACCCAGCCCCCAGCCTCACCACCATGCCCCGGGCCCCGCCCTCTGTACCTCTAGTTGTGTCTAATGCCCCGTGCTGTTCAGGAATTGTTTTATGTCTATTTGTCATGCAGAAATGGTAGTGACCGACCCAGTATGGGCATACAGACAGCCTGCTTTGTTCTTTCATTTCCTCCAACACTTTCTTTCCTCCTGAGTCCAGTCCAAGGGCTTTTATTTTGCGCTCTGTAACCACTGCCAGCTTATCCTCTCTTGGCCCTGCTCCCAGATTGCAGTCTCCTGGCAGCCTCTCCTTGGGTTTCCTCCACCCTCTACTTCCTCCCAGCCTGCCCACATGCATGTGCAGCCTTGGTTTTTGCTCCATCACTTTGAAAGTTGAGGAGACCCCGGGTGGCGGTGGCGGTGGTGGCTTGTCAAAGGCTGCCGCTTGCTGCCCCCGGCCCCCAGCCTTTTCCTTGTCCTCTACCTGTGGAAGCACACCTGCTTTGCCTTGCTGCCTGTGCAAATGTTGGACAAGGGGACAGACTCACACTAATCCTCAGCTTAGCACAGAGCTGGAGAGCAGATTTCTGGAATTTTCCACCTGACAATCTCCATTTCTGGGGTTTATCTGTTCTGTCTCCTGCCTACTTTCACTTAGGCATCTTTCACTGTTTCTTCTGCTTTTCAGTTCCTTTTCCCCTGGTGGTCTATTTCCTTTGAGCGTAGAGACTCAGAAGTGACCCAATATTAAGAGAGCCGGAGGGTCAGGAATCAGGGGAGGCGGGAGGCGGGCCACTGAGGAAACAAGACAGGTTGAACATTTGGAGGGGTGCCGTGTAGCACCAGGTGCCCCGAGTTGGGGGGAAGTGGCTCTCAGCAACAAGGAATTATAGTGGCTTTTGTAGTGGAGCCAGGTCTCTAGGGGGGCAACTAATATGGCTGAAGCAGTTATCTAGAAACACGCAGGCTCCATCCAGGAGGCAGTCCTTCCTGGCGCCTCTCGTACCTTGCGGTACCTTTGCCTTAGATTTTACACATCCTCCACAGCCAAGCACTGCCACAGGGCAGCCCCCGAGGCCGTGTGTCCCCCAGGGCCTAGGAAACACAGGCAGGGTCCAGGTCCAGCAGTAGCCAGTCATCCTGGTGCTGCCTCCCTCCCCACCCACAGCTTCTAAATGCAGCCTTTTGGGTGAACTCTAGGCAACTCCAGAAGTGGGGAGGAATGAGGAGTCATGGGCAGCTGCCTCTTTTGGGACTGGGATTTGCTGGGGACTTTCATTGTTGACACTCTTCCCCAGAGCAGAGGATCAGCAGGTTCTGTTCCCAGCTCGGAGACCCCTTTCTCCACACTGAAGGGACTGAGAGGTATCTCCTCCCACCTGAGCAGTAGCTGCCGGCATGTGGCAGGTGGCTTCGGAGAACACTCCTAGGCTTGAGCTGTAGTACACGGCTCTCTGGCTCCATGTGGCAGAGAAGTAGAGAACGGTTCCCTTAGATTGTGCTCAGGGCGGAGTTTTAAAGAAGGGTTTGCTCAGTGAGAGGCAGGGAGGGCCCTTTCTGATCTTGTTTACACCTGTTGCCCAATCTTGGGCAGAACGGTACACATTCTGTGCACATCAGAGGAAAGAAATGCCTAACAGGAGGGAAATACATAGCTGCCTGTTAGCGGTTCAGCGAGGAGCCCTGCTCCCTGGGACAGGAGATGGAGAAAGAACACCATTTGAGTCTAAAGATCCCAGCTTGTGACCATCCCAGGAGTCTCTGCACTCAGGAGTTGGTGTATGGCATGGAAGGCTTCTGCTTCCAAAAGCCATTAATTAATGGTAATGAACTGGAGGACCAGTTAGAGCTAGTTACAGCCAACAAATGGGTGCCTCCCACTTCCCTGAAAACAGAGACATTTGCTTCTCAGCATCAGGTAGCCACCACACCCCCCAAACTTGCTTAAGCAACTTGAGAACCGGAGGAAGGCTGCAGGGGCAGAGGAATGCAAAAGGCTCAGAATATTTCTAAATTCCACCCCCAGGGTGGGGAGGGGCAGGTACCAGACATGGACTAAGTTGCATCAAGGAAGTAGCCCATGGGTTCTCCTGAGAGTCAGGGACCGTGCAGCCCAGAATCCCCAGCCACTGTGCCCAGCCGGGCAGGCTGTGCCAACAGGAGCCCAGCTGACAGGCTGCAGGAATCCCAGTATGCCCATCCCTGCTGGCAATGGCTGTGGGCGGCCAGTTTTTGCTGATACAGGTAGGATGGGAACCTTCGTTAATATTTCACTTTAATTAAGTTGGTAAGGATATATTTTTTTTGGTCTATGTTCTGTTTCAACCTATGTAGATTATTATAAATTGATGTAAACCACATGAGAGGAAAATGTTAATAAAAAAAATGCAAAGCCCCAACATTTGCACACAACCCAGCCCTGTGGTGTGGACATTTGTATACTCAGTAGTCCAGGGAAGACCACCAATCTAAACATTTTAACTCCTCCAGCTGCATCCAGATGGGAGCTCCCAGGAATCTGTGCACCTAGTCAACTTCCCTTGAGCTTCCCTTCAGCCTACAGGGACTGTGGCACCTTGGGGGGAGGTGAGCCCAGCCCCCTCTGTGTGCTTCACAGAGGTCTCAGGTCAGTCACTAACCAATTCCTTTCATGAAGGACAAAGGCCCCAACAACCTGAACATCAGTGTACCTCCAATAGATGGCAGAAAGTTGTCCATCCCAGGGGAGTTTTCTTATTTTATGTAAACTCTTCTCTACATTTTCCTTGGAAGTGGGCGTCTTTGGGGCAGCCTTTTGGCCTAGTCTGATTGTTGGAGAGGCTGGATCCTCTAGGGGGCCCCGCTTCCCTTTAGGAGAGCCAGTGGGGTTAATATAGGTTCCTACCAGCCTAAGCCATTGGACACTATGTTTATTCTGGAGATCAGGAACAGATGTCTCTGAAAATTGGTGTTTGGTTTATGAGCTCATACTGACTCCTTAGCCATCTAAAACAGGAAACTATTCATCTCCTTTCTTGATTGAATAGTCAATGTGGACAATGCTTGGCTTATTGAAGTGATGGCTACTGACAGCCTAGGGCTCATCTGTCCAAGGCGGTCATGAAAGCAGCATTTCTTGTCCTCATTTGGCGTATCTGACCCTACTTTCTGGACCGGCTGGTAGAAGATGCCAGGTATCACAGCTGCCAGGTAGGAGTGTCTGTTCTTGCTCTCAAAGTGCTTATAGGTGACATATTTAGGGACTGTATAGGGAAACACTCTTTTGTTCCCAGACCTCTGAGGATACTCCAGCTGGCCTAGGGGCAATGAAGTCTCACACCTGTGAGACTGGATGGGATATTATATAGAATTCACCACATAAGGACAGGAATGCGTTGGCTCACACTCATTGCAAAGGAAACAGCATGCATAGCCAGAGGAAGGTGTTGCCAACTGAGTTGGACATTATCACTCATGTACACACTCACACTTGGGGCATCTGGACACATCAGCTGAGTGAATTCTGGTTAAGGGTGGGTGAGCTAGAAGACAGCAGAAGGGGGGAAAGAAAGCAAAGAAAAAACAAAAGATGAAGAAGTTAGCGTGCAGTTGAAAACAGGAGGCGTTACTGCTGGCTGAAGGCGGCTGGAATTATACAGCCCCACAAAGCCTACCTGCCTGCCCCCAAGTGGCAGAGCCTGAGCTCATCACCTTCATGTCATCACTGAAGCACCGGAGTAAAGAAGGTCTCAGGGCAGATCCCAACCAAACGCCTATTTTCTTTTGCCCCAGGGCACACAATTAGGATGAGCTTCTGTTGTCAGAAAAAGGCCACTAGATCAAATAAAAAACACTAAGATGTTAAAATACATATACACAAACCCAAAAAACCCTGATACCAGAGAATGAGTGTAGTGGTGAACAGCCGATCTTCACCAGCAGCTGCTGTGACTTAGCAGGACCACAGCGGGACCCTGCGCACGTTGTGTCCTTGAGCTGGGCCTGGTCCAGCGGTCAGAGCCTAAAACCAACGTGGCTCGGACTGCTGGCCTTCCCACCAGGCGGCCCATGGGGTTTTTAGAAGAGGCCAGGGCTTACGCGTGGAATTCTGATGCATCCCGGGCCACGGCTAGGCTGGGCTTCCTGGAGGGCAGGCCCTGGCTGAAGTAACAAACTCAGAAAACACTCCTCTGCAAACCCTGAGAATCAAATGTACCCAGACGCTCAGGCGCTTTCTCAACCTCTGGGCTACCTGGCACCATTTTTGGGAATTGTGAGATTTGAAAATAAAAATAAACCACCTTTTATTTATTCATTTATTTTATGGTTTGAACGGCCTTTATTATTTATAATGGGAAGTGGAAGAGGAGGGGACAAGACAGCTCCGGCTCCAGGGGCAGAACCAAAGACTCACTCTGTCATTATCCCCCCTCCGCCGCCCCAAAACTAACCAACCTTTTAAACTGTAATATAATTTTTTTAAACAAAGACAACACTAAACATAATGACAAAATGGGAGAGAAGGTGTAAATTCGCTGTGCCCTGCCCTCGTGTGAGATGGATGACTGCCTGGAGCTCCGAACTTCCTGGTGTACGTCCAGTCGCCTCTGTTCCCAGCACCAAACAACCAGAGGGCCAGCTGTGGTCAGGACTGAGCTTTGGGGAGCTTAATTCTTACAAGTCAACACACTGACTCCTGATCTGCCCGAGAGAGAGAGGCTGCCGTGGCACATCCCCCACTAGGCGTGGCTAGAACCCAGGAGCAGACAGTATGGCCACTCAGAGGCTGGGGGCAGAAAGCAGCCAGGTGGCTCCCTCACCACACCAACTACACGAGGGAAAACAAAGGTCTTCGGTCTCGGAAGCAAGTGCCTCGGAGTGGTACAGAAACTGCCCTCCACGGAACAGCTCTAATCTTGGGCTGGCACTGTCCTTCCCTGGAGGCAATAACTCTCACCGTAGGTAATAATCAATCGCAGCAGAGAAAGCAGCAAAACCTCCACAACCAATGACCCCGGCCTTTAAGCCCGCTGTAAAGCAAACAGAAATGGCGTTACGTGTAGTGACGAACACAAGCCGCATTCAGGAGTCTGCCTGCCCCATGAATGCAGAAACCTGTGGAAGCATTCGAAGTCATTCAACAAACCCATCAGATCCACAAGACTTCAACGAGCTGTGTATACAGTCTACTCTAGTGTGCTTTATATAAGTGTGCATTTGGCTTTTCTCACTCCAAAGAATTACTATTTGCAGCTTCGTGAAATAGCCCCTCACAGGCAGGAAACTGGTTAAGAGAACCAGCCCTTGGAAGCAAGTGAAAGCACACAGCCTGTTACCCTGATTTGTTTATGAAATAAATTCTTGGGAAGGTGATCAAAGCAGTCCCAGAGGGAGCCAGGCTTCTCAGAGTCCCTGACAAAGCGGAGTGATGGGAAGACCAGAGGAAAAGCTACTCTATAAATCACAAATGGCTGTCAGAGAAGCAAAAGCAGCTTTTAAGGACAGCAAATCATCCTGCCTCTCAGAGAATGAGAAAACAGGCTATTTGGGTAAATCAGGGCACGGCAGAGGGGAGAGTGGCCCAGCAATGGACACTGTGCAGAGTCCAGACACTGACACCCCATATCACACTCTTGACGGGCACGCCAACAGGGAGAAGTGCAGGGGACTGGTTTCTTTGTTGTTTACGGCTGACAACCTGACACTTGGCTTTCCATGGGTAGGAGTCTAAGAATCTTCAACATGAAAAGACATGACTGTATAACTTACATACAATATTAAAACTGACAGTTGTACAGTATTAACAAAAATGTCTTAGCTACTTGAAATGCACAGAGCTGCGAGTTCAGCACGGCCTGCCGTTTGGAATAAGTGGGCTCTCGGGAGCTGAGTGAGACCTAGCCATGCTTCCGTACTTATCCTGCAGAGCAACACATTCCAGGAATTACTGGGAGGAAGTTCTTCCCATCTTTTCAATGTGAGCCCAGTTCTAAAATCTAGATCCTTCTGTGATTCTCAGCCATGGGTGATTTTGTCCCCTGGGGAAAATCTGGCAATGTCCAGAGACACTTTCAGTGATCAACTAAGGGATGCTACTAGCATCTAGTGGGTAGAGACCAGGGTTACTGCTAAACATCCTACAATGCAAAGGACAGCCCTACTCTCCCTCCAGCAAAGATTTACATGTCCAAAATGTCAATAGTGCCAAAGATGAAAAATCCTGATCTAGACACTAGAAGTTTCCAAAATGAAGTTAATACAAAAGTAAATGTGATTTACTTCTCAGAGGGAAGAATATCAAGTGTCCACATATGCCTTGGGCTGTCCCTGAAACACTCATACATTTGGAAATGTTAACTACAGCATGTTGTCCGAAGCCACAAAGAAAACCATGTGAGAGTTGTTTACTAACCTCTGAAACCAATGGCTCCTCCAGTGATGCAGCCACTAATGACACTGTTCTTCCAATCTGATTTTCCCCGGTACTGTGGGTGGAGAAGTGCAGTTTAGAGCCAAAGAAACAAGCCAGACAAGATGATTAAGGGGGAAAAAACACAGCGTTTCTAGCTGGCTAAATTAGTCCCTCCCCAAAGGAAACCTAATCTTCTTTGCTTTCGAAAGTATAGTTCCTAATTTGAATGTGTTCTTGGATGCTTCCTGAAGGTGGTATCAGAGTGCAGAAACCAAGCATACAATTTGACAAGTAATCAAAATCTCTTTGGTTCTCCAATAAGTCCCATGGTTAAAATCTTTAACCAACCCCTGGGGTGCCTGGGTGGCTCAATTGGTTAAGCATTGGACTCTTGATTTGGGGTCAGGTCATCATCTCACAGTTCGTGAGACTGAGCCCAGCATCTCAATCTTGGGATTCTCTTTCTCTATGCCTCCCTCTCTCACACTCTCTCTCTCTCAAAAATAAATTAATTAAAAAAACAACTTAGGGGTGCCTGAGTGGCTCAGTCAGTTAAGTGTTGACTTCGGCTCAGGTCATGACCTCACAGTTCATGAGTTTGAGCCCTGCATCAGACTCTGTGCTGACATCTGAGCCTGGAGGCTGAAGCCTGCTTCAGATTCTGTCTCCTTGTCTCTCTGCTCCTCCCTGGCTCATGCTCTCTCATTCTCTCTGTCAAAAATAAATAAAAACATTATAAAAAAATTTTTTTTAATTTAAAAAATAAAATCATTAGGGGAACCTGGGTGGCTCAGTCGGCTAAGCTTCTGATTTTTGCTTGGGTCATGATCTCACAGCTCGTGGGTTTGAACCCCACATCGGGCTCTGTGCTATCAGCATGGAGCCTGTTTCAGTTCCTGCCTCCCTCTTTCTCTGCTCCTCCCCAGCTTGTGCTTTCTCTTTGTCTCAAAAATAAATTAAAAAAAAAATTTTTTTTTAAATAAAATCATTAACCAACTTTTTTTTTTATTAATTTATTTGGAAAGAGAGACAGTGCAAGTGGGGGAGGGGCAGAGAGGGAGACAGAGAATCCCAAGCAGGCCCCGCACTACCAGCACAGAGCCCAATGCAGAGCTCGATCCCATGAACTGTGAGATCATGACCTCAGTGGAAGCCAAGTCGGAAACTTAACCAACTGAGCCACCCAGGCCCCCCTAACCAACTTCTAACAGAGACATGAAAAGATGCTCAACATCATGCATCATCAGGGAAATGCAAATCAAAACTAAACGAGGTATCACCTCTCACCTGTCAGAATGGCTAAAATCTACAACACAAGAAACCACAGGTACTACTGAGGACATGGAGAAAGGGGAACCCCCTTGCACTGTTGGTGGGAATGCAAACTGGTGCAGACACTCTGGAAAAGGGTATGGAGTTTCCTCAGAAAGTTAAAAATAGAACTGTTAGGGTGCCTGGCTGGCTCAGTCAGTGTGAATATTGACCTCAGGGTTGTGAGTTTGAGCCCCATGTTGTATGGAATTGTTGAATCACTACACTGTACACCTGAAACTAAAATTACGTTGTATGTTAACTAACTAGAATTTTAAAAACTTAAAAAAATAAAATCATTAACTTCTAGTTTACAGAAAGAAGTAAAAAATAACGCAAGCCCAAATCATAAATGCACGAGAAGTTTATATTATGGACTAATGGAAATTCAATTTAGCGAGTACCAGACATTTCTGATCTGCTTTCTAATTAACATTCAGAGCATTTCTCTTTGAAGTCATAACATGGCACAGGCAAGGCTTTCTCAGAAGGCAGAGACACTTACAGATTCTACCAAGCACTCGGTGCAAGAAAACATGGCGCCCACAATGGCAAAATTTTTGGCGTAGGACATCCCTCTCTGCCCCATGTCTTTAAGAACTTCTTTCGCTGTCGGCGTACGGTAAGGATCCTTAGGGTCAAAGCCCACATTGGTATCAATGCCGGCAGTGAATACCCCAAATGCACCTCCCAATACAAATCCTAAAAACAAACAGAGATGAAGATTTCTTTGGCATGTTTTCTGGGTTACTGTAATGAGGTCCTACTCGAATAGCACATTTTGGATGGCCACCAGCAAAGAGGACGCTCCCTGCTGCCCCCTCACTCCACCTTGCCACTCAAGCTCTCCACTTACCTGGTTTCCACATCACACAAGCTAAGAACTACCTTGCTGACAGCTTCTTCTTGGTCTCCCTTTGTATTTCTTCCTCCTTTCATTGTCTAAAATTCCTCAAGATTCAATCTTTAACCTTTCATTCTGTCTATACTCAGACATTCAGCTGTTAACTTTGCATACCAGTCCCGTGACAATGGTGACATTCATAACTGTCACTGAGTACCATGTGCCAAGTACTCTGACACTTTATAGTCACAGCTTCATTTATTCTCCACAATAGTCCCATGAGGTACATACTATTATCCTCTCCATTCTGTAGCTGAAGCAACTGAGGCTCAGGGAGTAACTTCCCTAAGGTCACAAAGTTACCAAGTGGCAAATCCTACAGTGCTGTCCTCATCTCCCTGAGCCTTCCTGAGCCTGCTGGGCATTTCCATATACATGTCCTCTCATCACATCAAGGTCAATGTTTAATGAAATCATGGGCATCTCCCGTCCAGACTTTCTTACTTATGGCTCCTTCTTTCCAGTCACTCTCACTTCAAACCGCAAGGGTATTTCTTTTCTTTTTTTTTTTTTAAAGTTTATTTATTTGAGAGAGAGAGTGCACGTAAGTGTGCAAGAGCAGGGGAGGGGCAGACAGAGTGGGAGAGAGAGAATCCCAAGCTGGCCCTGTGCTGTGAGCGCAGAGCCCCATCTGGGGCTCGATCCCACAAACCGTGAGATCATGACCCAAGCTCAAACCAAGAGCCAGCTGCTTAACCTACTGAGCCACCCAGGCTCCCCCTCAAGGGCATTTTTGACTGCCTCTTTGCTTTCCTCTACAACCCTACGTTCACAATTACCATCCTAGTCTAGGGCCTTTATCACTTCCACCCTGGAGCACTACAAAGACTTATTCATCATTTCAACAAATATGCAAGTGATGTATTAGAGTCAGGCACAATGATGAACAAAGACTGAGGCCAGGCCTCACAGAGCTTCACTTTAGCCAATTCCCTATATGGTCTCCCGAAGCACCAGACTTTCCTTCACTACATTCAGTGCTGGGTCATCAAGTTCATCAATTACCGCCCTAATGCCTATAGGCAAAACGCCCAAATACTCAACCCCACTTGCAACTTGAAAGGACATTTCTCTTCCTCTTAGTCTACTCCCATTCTCTCAATCCCTTAAAATAACAGCTGCAATCTCACCTCCTCTTGTAGCCTTCCCCAAACCAAAATCAGAACAAAACAAAACCCCTCTCTTTGCTTTCAACTATACTTCACATCTGCAACTCTCGCCATATTTGTTTCTGGATTGTCTTTCATTCTCAATGAGATTTCAACTCCTCTGCAGATGTGGCCAACCTTTTTACAAGAGGCACCCCATACATTCTCAAATCCTCAAAAGGTTTAAAAAAGAAAAAAAAAAAAAAAGGAAAAAAGAAAAGGGCCAACGCCAGACGTCTTTCCCCCTTGTTCACCGCCATCTAATCACATTGGCGTCAATGGCCTTTCCGTTTTTCAGACTTCAGACTGGTTCCTACCAGACCCTTTGCATTTGCTGTTCCCGTTTGTCTGCAGCACTCTCTTGCCAGGTTCGTTCTCAACATTCTTGTTTCTCTATATATTAAAATGTTAGCTTCATGAGAACCAGGCTCTTGTCTTGTCTCCCCCTGTCCCTCCACTACCAAGCATGTGATAGTTGCTTATGACAATTTGTTGAAAGAATCCTTATTTAAAAGCGAATCAACGAATGAATGAACGAAGCCAACCATTTTATAACCAACCTCCAGGCCCCGGCCCGAACAGTACCGATTCTCTGATCCAATTTCCAGAGGCGAAAACTAACCTCAGGGCTTAGAGTGGGTTTACTCGAGTTCATAGATCGAGGCAGGGGTGTAGTCAAGGTCGAGGTCCACAGGCTCCTCGCCTCCCAGGCGCGTGGTCTTCTTGGCAGAGGACCCCTCTGCTGTCCAAGCCCTCGGCCTCCCAATGCTCCCCCCGCCCCCCAATCTTGCCTCACCTCCCACGCAGGCCAGAGCTGCCTTGAAGGCGCAGCTTTCCATTGCCTTCTCGATCATCTTCTGTTCCTCACTCTTGGTGGGGCTCGGGATCCCACCCAAACTACCAGGCTCCAGAAGCCGGGGCTGACGCTTGTCGCCCACCAGGTATTGCAGAAGAAGGCTGTACTGTAGCGGGGCTTCGTCGGAACCCGCCGCCTCAGGCGCGGAGCCCCCCGCACTGGGGGCAGTCGCCGCCATGACTGTAGATGCTCAAGAAACCCGGGCGTTCTTCCCGCAGCAGATTCCGCAAGCTTCCCGTTGAGGGCCTGCGCGCCTAGCCATCGTGACGCAACGGCAGATTCGCCACAACCAGCAAGACCAAGAAGCTGCGGAAGCAAAGTCCGTTCGTGCGCACCGGGCGTAAGAGATATCATGTTGCCCCAAAGCCTCTTGGGAATACTGAATCGGTCTCGTGCAGTATCCAGTGGCAGTGACAAACAAGATTCAGAGTCCACAGAAAGCACCCTCTGCTTCGGGCCTGCTGCGCGGGGGGTACCGGGATTTGTAGGCCAGGCATTTCCCAGGAAGCTTTGCGCGGACACTCGCCTGGCGGCCTCCTCTGAAGCTCTTGACCCGGTGGGGAGCGGTAGCACGCCCGCGAGGCTGCAGAGCGCCGGAGTGACGGCAGGGGACGCACGCGCCTCGCCACTGCTTTTCGAGCCGAATCATTCCTTGAAGAAGGGGGTTGTGAGAGGTAAATGATGGAAGGTGTTTTGTAAATAAGTGTGAAAGCGTGGTACAAATGTATGCAATATATGTTTTGTTTGACAGTTAAACCTTTGAGGAGAGAGAAGGGGCCCAACAAATGAGTGAACAAATGAGCTAAGCTAGCCAAGTATAAGAAAAATCGGAAGGATGGTAGGAGGTGGAGGCGAATGGCCAGATGGAGAGCTCAAGGCTGAGGCTGCTACTCCCTCCAGCCAGTTGTTGTCAGTGGAATTGGGGACGTAGGGCTAGCATTGCCATGGGAAGCCTGATTTATATTATGTTAAACCAATTAAAGTGTTTACCAGCTTGCAAACTCAGAACCTAAAGGTAAACTGTGAAATAGTACTATATATGAACCCAGAAAAACTTTTACAGTAGCTTTTATGGTACTAAAATAGATCCCGTACTGTCACACTGATCCAGCAGTGTATTTGAGTGTAATAGCTAAGAGAAACATAAATGCAAACAGAGGTGGTGAGCGTTGCCAGGCAACATAGGCAGAGATGCTTCTTTGGTACCCAGAGTGCTCTGTGCAGCCAAGCACAGCGTATGATTCCCCCTGCTTCTGTCCCCACCAGGCTGCTAAATGAGCTGCTCTGAAGGTCCCGTGTGGATTCCCAGTTGTTGAATCTAATTCAGACCTCATTTTACTAGACTTCTCAACATTTGACACTGTTGACTCCTCCCTCATTATTTTTTTTTTTTACAGTTTATTTTTATTTATTTTGAGAGAGATAGAGAGCAAGCAGGGGAGGGACAGAGAAAGAGGGAGACAGAATCTATGTGGGGCTCGAACTCACGAACAGTAAGATCATGACCTGAGCCAAAATCAAGAGTCAGAGGCTTAACCAACTGAGCCACCCAGGTGCCCTCCCCTCCTTTTAAAAAATTTTTTTAAAAAATTATTTACTTATTTTGAGAGAGAGACAGAATATGAGCAGGGGAGGATCAGAGAGAGAGGAAGAGAGAGAGAATCCCAAGCAGACAGGCTCTGTGCACTGTCAGTGTGGAGCCTGACTAGGGCTTTGAACTCACAAACTGTGAGATCATGACCTGAGCTGAAATCAAGAGTCAGATGCTTAACCAACTGAGCCACCCAGGCACCCCCTTTTTTTAAAAAAAGTTTTTGTTCATGTTTATTTATTTTTGAGAGAGGGAGAGAGAGAGAGCATGAGCGGGGGAGGAGCAGGCAGAGGAGGGGACAGAGGATCTGAAGTGGGCTCTGTCAGCACAGAGCCAGATGTGGGGCTCGAACCCATGAACCGATCGTGACCTAAGCCAAAGTCCGAGGCTTAACTGACTGGGCCACCCAGGCGCCCCTCCTCCCTCCTTTTCGGAGATTTCTCCGTATTTTTGGTGAGCACCTCTCTCTCCTAGTTTTGCTGCAGCCTCTCCAGTTGCTCAGTCTTCTTTGCAGGCACCTCTGCCTGACCTTTTCTTGTTGGTCCTCCAGGGCTTCATCCTTCATTCTCTTCTCATGCAATTCACTCCACCAGAGCAACTCATCCTTGTGGCCTCTACTGCCATCTCTAATGCATTAATGACTCCCAAATCTTCATCTCCAACTTAGACCTTTCTTACAAGCACAAGAACCAGACGTTTCCCATAGGCACCTCTAACTCAACACACCCTGCTAACCACCCTTTCCTTCCAGATGAGTGAGGGGCCCAGGGCTCTGATTCATGCTGAGGTTGTAAGAGCCACGGATGGATTTGAGAGAAGTTGGGACAGCCCCACCCCCACCCCAGCCACAGGCAAGTCCCAGGTAAGGCAGCCTTGGAAAGCAAGGGATGGTTTAAATAATTAACCCATGGGACTAACTAGAGAGCAATAATCAATCCCCAGATGAAGGGTATGCATTAGAGTTCCGGTGAGATCCAGGTCAGCACGTGGAGAAATTTCATGTGGCCAAGGCACATGAAGGAGGGAGCCTTTTACAGAACATCCTTGGCCTGGATCATAGATGGGGAGAGAACAGTTACAGACACTGATCTGGTATCTCTCTCTACCCACCCATCTCCTTCCATAGGTGGAATGAGTTTCAGCTGATGGAAAACTTGAACCTCTTCAAGTATATTCTGAAAGTGAGAAGTGGTTTCCCATGTCTGTTTCCCTGGGCTGAACCTTTGCCAGTAGTCTAGGGATTTATCTGGCCCTGGCATCATGGGGAGTCCAGCAGCCTCATGTGACAGTTTGGTTCCCCACTCCCAGGCTGTCTGTTCTGGCCACAAGGATAGGGGGAGCATCTCAGTGGGTCAGAGAGAACAGGAGGCAGTTAAAAATGAACCCTTCATGGGAAGTGTTGTAGGGAGAGTCAGAACACTGAGTGTCTGAGTATCTGACTCATCACTTGAAAGGACTCCGGATGAATGGGAGGAGGGTCTGGTCATACCATACCCCAGGTGGCCGGGAGACCCCAGCTCACCTGTAGTTCTCTCAGCGTGCTACAGGAGCCCAAGAGTCAAAGAAATAGCACAAGTGGGATAGAATAAGGAGATCCTAGTGGAAAGTGCATTGTGTCCTATGTGGATTTGAACTGTATATGAATTTGGTAACAGTGAGTAATCTGAATAGTCCTATTGCTGGCAGGAGGTATGGCCACATAGATATTCTGAATAGCCAACTGATTCACTGTAGATAGTGGGTACTAGACAAGTGACTTTCTTTTTAAAGGGACTTGGCCCATGACCTCCAAAGCCAAAGGATCTCTAGGAGCTGAGGATGGAAATATGGTGTCTGAGAAACTCATGGAAGGAGAAGATATTAATAAGAAGTGACTGGGTTGCCTGGGTGGCTCATTCGGTTAAGCATCCGACTCTTGATTTCTGCTCAGGTCATGATCTCACGGCTCATGAGTTCGAGCCCCATGTCGGGCCCTGTACTGACAGCTCAGAGCCTGAAGCCTGCTTTGGATTCTGTGTCTCTGTCTTTCTCTGCCCTCCTCCTGATCACACTCTGTCTCTCACTATCAAAAATAAATAAACATTAAAAAAATTTAAAGACCTAGAAGTCTGCTGGTAAACTGCTTGTGATTATGGATGACTTTGTTCTTTGCTTCTTGTGTTATTCAGTTTCCTTTTATGCATGTTAACTTTAAAAAAATAAAAATTTTTAAAACCTAAAAAAAATTAAAGAGAATCCATTCAAGTTACAAGAAAGCAAAGGATCAAAAGGACAAAGTGGTTTTTTTTAATGTTTATTTTTGAGAGAGAGAGACAGGCAGAACATGAGCAGGGGAGGAGCAGAGAGAGAGGGAGACACAGAATCTGAAGCAGGCTCCAAGCTGTCAGCACAGAGCCCGATGCGGGACTTGAACTCATGAACCAGGAAATCATGACCTGACCCGAGGTCAAATGCTTAACCAACTAAGCCACCAAAGCACCTGAAAGCATAAGGTGTTTTTTCTTGTAAAGTTCATACACTTTTCTCCAAATCCTAAGATATTTTGCTACCTTGTTACTTGATATTTAACATATATAGTAATACCTTTCAATATCTCAAATAAAGTTGTGATTGAAAATCATTTATATTAAAAATGGTTTCTATCTAATCATGTGGGTTTTCAAAAGCACATTATCAAATCACCCCACTTCTTGGAAGCAGTGTCAAGCCATGTCCTGTGAGGAACCTCCCTCTGTCCACTCCTCTAAGAGAGGCAGGATAAGTTCTCTACCGTTTGGACTTTTGAAGCAAAAAGAATAACAACATTTCTAGAGGAGGGCTGAAAAATCAGTGTAGCTAATTTGATTGTGAATAAATAATCACTGCTTTATTACTAATGGCATAAAATTTAGACTTCCGAAAAACTTTCTTTGGTGATCCTTATCTCTTGAGGTTCTAAAACTTTGAGATAACAGGGGCACCTGGGTGGCTCAGTCAGTTAAACATCTGACTTTTGATTTCCACTCAGGTCATGAGCTCACGGTTCCTGGGATTGAGTTCTGAGTCGGGCTTTGCCCTGACAATGCAAAGCCTGCTTGGAATTCTCTGTCTCTCTCTGCCCCTCCGCTGCTCGTTCTCTCTCTCAAAATAAATAAATAAACGTTAAAAAAAAATAAGACTCTTTTTCCAGGTTGAACTTTCTTTTCTGCATTAGATAGGTGACTTCACTTGGTGGACAACCCCCCCCCCCCACCCCGGTTCCAGGCTCACACCCTCAAAGTTCCCACTGATCCTCTATTTAAAATTTGGTAAATTGTTCATCATGGATTGTTTTCTTCATAATTTTGGTTTTTAAAACATTGCATTAAAATATTATTTATCTTGGGGCACCTGGCTGGCTCAGTTAGTAGAGCATGTGACGCTTGATCTCGAGGTGGTAAATTCGAGCCCCATGTTAGGGATACAGATTGCTTAAATAAATGAATAAGTAAAAATAAATAAACAAATTTATTTGTTTAATAAATAAAATAAAATAGTATTTCTCTTGATTATTGAGTTTTTTTGACATCCTCTTAAAGTTTGGTCTTACTCTTCACCCTTGCCCCAGCCAGGGATTTCCGGAAGAGTCTGTTACCAGCAGTGGGGTGCCGGGGCCAGCTCCTGCTTATTCATAAGAATTGATTATTGAATTTTTGGGATTTCTTTTAACTGGTTATTAAGCATGGCCATAGTTCTTATTTATTTATTTGTTTATTTATTTTGAGAGAGAGAGAGAGAACGAGCAGGGGAGGAGCAGAGAGAGAGGGAGAGAGAGAGAGAATCCCCAGCAGCCTCTGCACTGTTAGCGCAGAGCCCGATGCAGGGGCTCAAGCTCACAAACCATGAGATCATGACCTGAGCCGAAATCAAAGAGTCAGACACTTAACTGGCCGAGCCACTCAGGACCACTAAGCATGGCCATTATTTTAAATTATATACACTTACAATTAAATCCTACTAAAAATAAAGGCAATATATACTCAGAACTCATCACTTCCTGAATATTTTACTCCACTTTCTTATTTGTTGGGGGAGGTCATGGAGAAAACGTGACTGCTGATGACCAGTGAACTGGATCCAGGCCCTTGGAGGCTCCTCAGCCCCTCCTCTGGTTTTGGAATGTGGGTTCTGCTGGACGCCCTCACTCCCAGAGGCTGCTCCAAGGACACAGCCTTGAGTTAGTTCGGTGGTGTTCAGAGCAACTGGACGGCATACATGACTGAACCCAGGTGAGGCCTCTGTCTCAACTTGTGAGTGTGGCGAGTGGGCGTGGAGACCTGCACCTCGTGGCTCCCCATGACTAGCCTCGTTCCCTTGCTTATTAAACTTTCCACCCAGCAGCCTGGTGGCCTGCCTCTTGCTTCGGTCTCTCCCTGCTCCCTGTGTGGGGGCTGGTTTCAGATCACACCTGGGAAGCCTTGGAGGAGCCTGTGAACCAGCCTTATCGTCTGTGCCCTTGAGGCTATTAATGCTTATTGTACCCGTGTAATAGAAATGCTCCTTAATGGGTGTCCTGCTGGCATTTCTTCTCAGCTTTGTGATCAGTGACATCATGTTGGTGGCTTGAAGTTGGCCATGATGGAAATATTTACACCATAGAAATCAGTAAATGTTGTAAGTCAAAGCTTTTCTGTGATTATTGTTCAACATCTGCCAGCATACCACTCACTACAAGCAAGCTTTGGGAACCGAGAACACCTTCCTATTTCTGAGGAAACCGGTAAATGAGGGAAAATAAGGCAGAAAAGTAAGACATGAAGTGCTGGTAATGTGTAGGAAATTTCCAGGAAATCCTGACTGATAATTAGAAAGAGAGGGCCTCTGGGACGCCTGGCTGGCTCAGTCAGTAGAGTATGTGGCTCTTGATTTCCGGGTGGTGAGTTTGAACCCCATGTTGGATGTAGAGATTACTAATAATAATAAAAGAGAGAGAGGGCTTCTTACTTCCATGAATGTAACACCATGTTTGGTATCATTTTGGACCCCTTGTGTGGACAAGATGTGGCCCAGGAGCTCCTCTGGGGCTTTTAAGTACACTTCTTGCTTTTGGTCCAAAGGCAGTACTGTAGCACCAGGGACTACCTGCACCTTCTCAGAGGATGAGGGTCAAAAAAGGCCCCTCTAAGTACACAGTGGCTATTCAGTTCAGAAGGCTGCACAACATGATTTTTCATCAAGGGTTGCAAGAAGGGCTGGGGCAGTGCACAGCCCCATGTCCTGAGACTACTTTCATGGCCAAAGGAGAAAGGCTGGAGGTCCTCTGGGTTGAGAATGAGCTTTTCTGGGAGGAGCACAGGGTGCGGCTTTGCTGGCGCCAGGGCACAGGGCAAGCGCACTTCTGTATTATTCGTTATAACCCCTGGACAGCTGATCGATCACCTGCCACTCGAGAGCACTGTTGATCTATAAGGAACACTGGCAGGCAGGCCTCCAATCAGACTAAAGAATAAGATGGGCTTGCTCAGGGGGCACCTGGGTGGCTCATTCAGTTAAGTGTCTGACTCCTAGTTTTGGCTCGGGTCATGATCTCACTGTTTCGTGAGTTCGAGCCCCATGTACGACTCTGCGCTGACAGTGCAGAGCCTGCTTGGGATTCTCTCTCTCCTCTCTCTCTGCCCCTCCCCCATTGTGCTGTCTCTCTCAAAATAAATAAACTTTTTAAAAAATTAAATAAATAAATGGATTGTTCAGGTGTAGGTCAAGAAGAGTTTGTAGGATTGGAAGCAGGTCTGGGATTCAGGATGCTGAGGCCAACCTGGGCTTTAGAGAAGAACTTCCATCCCCCCACCCCTACCCAGGAGAAGAGGCTTTGGCCCAGGGGTGGGGGCTCTCTGAGGTCTCAGGAGGCAGCACCAGTGTGGGAGTTGGCAGGAAACACTCTTGCCCATGAACTGGGAGCAGAAGCCAAGTAGGAGGCCTCAGAAAGCACAGAAGAGCCTGAACCTACCAGGAGAGCTGTTGGGGGGGGGGGGTGGAGTTGGATCCCAAATCAGGGTCTCTGATGCCAGGAGAGCAGATCTGAGAGACAGACCAGAGAGCTCACCTAAGTGTGTGTGTGGCTTTTATTGGGCATCCACAGGAGGAAGCTTCTATGGGACTACTGGGTTCAGGTGGATCTAAATTAGAATTTATTTTCCTCCCCAAATGCGGTCTTACTGAGTTTCCCATCTAGGTGAAATGGTGATTCCATGAATTTAATTAGGATTAAACTCTTTGCATGCTGCATCCCCTAGATACCATCTGACTGTTTTTTTTTTTTAATTTTTTTTTCAATGTTTATTTATTTATTTTTTTGGGGACAGAGAGAGACAGAGCACGAATTGGGGAGGGGCAGAGAGAGAGGGAGACACAGAATCGGAAACAGGCTCCAGGCTCTGAGCCATCAGCCCAGAGCCCGACGCGGGGCTCAAACTCAAGGACCGTGAGATCGTGACCTGGCTGAAGTCGGACGCTCAACCGACTGCGCCACCCAGGCGCCCCCCATCTGACTGTTTTTAAAATCCATCCTTCTTTAAAAAAATTTTTTTTAAATGCTTATTAATTTTTAAGAGAGAGAGAGAGAGAACATGAGTGGGGTAGGGGCAGAGAGAGGGAGACATGAAATCCAAAGCAGGCTCCAGGCTTTGAGCTGTCATGACGCAGGGCTCAAACACATGAACTGTGAGAACATGACCTGAGCCAAAGTCAGATGCTGAACCAACCAAACCACCCAGGCGCCCCAAGCACCCCCTTTTTTTTATATCCATTGCCACGGCCATATTTTGGGCTCTAGTCAGTTTCGTTCAATAGAATTTTAGTTGTTCTTCATACCTACTACCTTGCTGTCCTCCAAAGCATCCAGAGTGACCTCTCAGCACAGAAACATGATTAATTCCCTGCTCAGAATTCTCCATGCCAGGATAAAATCTAAACTCAAAATGTTGCTTTTATAGCTTGTGCCCAAGAAGACAAATAGGCTTCAGTCCACGTTTGCTCTCATTGGAACATTTCCATTCCCAATTGTCTGCTTTCCATACCTCTTTTGGATCTAGAAGTGATGGCTCAGAATCATTCTTAATAATTTGTGATCTGTAGTGTTTGAGAGATGAGTTTGGACTTTTTGACTGTGTGTCATTTCTTTGACTTGTGCCCTCTACTCAGTCAAGGACAACTGTTAGAAAATATTTGTTATTATTATTTCTTAATTCTTTTTGCCTTTTCCCTATGACCTACGATAGCTATGGTAAGAGCAAAGGCATCCTGTGCTGTTTCCAGTGAGAGATCCTTAGACCGTAGCCTGATTCTGGTGGGTGGTCTTAACGCTCTGGAACAAATTTCTCCCACAGCGTAATTGTTTGGAGGTTTTACTTGCTCATACCCAGCAATCCAGATTTGCTTACCATCTCTTGTGCTGTTGCTTTGGCTTTGCTTACACAAAGCTATTGGAGATCTGGCAAACAATCTGGCAGTCTGGTGGATTGCTAGGACCTACTTCAGACTCGGTTAATGAACCATCCACTTTGCGGTGTCTGTGCTAGGGTCACAGTGATGCCAAGTTGTGATCCTGGCTTGATCTGAAAAGTATTGGAAACGATGGAAATGTGCATAATGTTTTTCTAGCACCTCACGCTTCCAACTCAGGAAAGCGTTAGGAGGCTTCAGGAACTAGAGGCCTCCTCCTGCTTTGCTGGGAGATGAACAGTGAAAAGAACAATAATGGTGACTTCCCGAAGTTACGTACGAAGTTGGTGCAAGATCATGACCTGAGCCGAAGTCAGATGCTTACCCAACTGAGCCACCCAGGCTCCCAAAAGACCAGCCTTTTTTAAAAGGGACAGATAAAACATGTAAAAGCCGTGATACAGCATTCATCTACAGGTGAAATCTTTTAAAGGAAACTCACAATTAGGGGCACCTGGGTGGCTCAGTGGTTAAGTGTCTGACTTTGGCTCAGGTCATGATCTCACAGTTTGTGGGTTCAAGCCCTACATCGGGCTCTGTGCTGACAGCTTAGAGCCTGGAGCCTGCTTCGGATTCTGTGTCTCCCTCTCTCTCTGCCCCTCCCCCGCTTATACTTTTTTTTGGTATAAGACCTTTTTTCTCTTTCATTCTGAGATGTCCTGATGTGCTTTATTTGTGTGTGTGTGTGTGTGTGTGTGTGTGTGTGTATTTAAGTTTATTTATTTATTTTGAGAGAGAGAGAGAGAGAGAACGAGCAGGGGAGGAGCAGGGAGAAAGGGAGAGAGAAAATCCCATGCAGGCTCCTTGCTGTCAGTGCAGAGCCCGATGTGGGGCTCAAACCCATGAACTGTGAGATCCTGACCAGAGCCAAAGTCGAGTCAGCCACCCAACCAACTAAGCCACCCAGGCGCCCCTGTCCTGATGTACTTTCATATTTTTTTCTCCACTTACAGTATCTTATCTTTTTTTTTTTAATTTTTTCTTTATTTTTGAGAAAGAGAGAGAGAGAGACCGGGAGAGGAGCAGAGAGAGAGGGAGACAGAGATCCTAAGCAGGCTCTCTACACTGACAGCAGAGAGCACCAGGCAGGGCTTCAGCCCACAAACCGTGAGATCATGACCTGAGCTGAAGTCGAATGCTTAACCAACTGAACCACCCAGGTGGCCCTAGTATCTTATCTTTTGAATAAGTCCTTATTTGAAAATTTAAAAAGTTTTTTTCTTGGGCTTAAAATAATAACCCTCTGGATTTTTCTCACACCTATTTCCAGTCCTTCAATTTCCTTCCCCAAGCAACTTGTTACTATTTCTTAAATGTCTTTCCAGATGTATTTCATCCACATGTAAGCATATTTGTGTGTGCATATGTGTATTTTTCTCCACTTAAAAATCTGTGGGTGGTAGCTTCATATTTCCTACCTAGTGTGCACCTTACTTTCTCTCATGCTACATTTTAGAGATATTTCATGTTAGTGTATGTGATGGTTAATTTTATGTGTCCACTTGATTGTCATTGTCTTATATTGTTATAAATATGTGTGGATACATATATGTTTGGCAAACATCTTTATTTATTACCACTCTTATTCACTTATAATGTAACATAAGATGTGTTTAAGTATTAGGGCGCCTGGGTGGCTCAGTCGGTTGAGCGTCCGACTTCGGCTCAGGTCATGATCTCACGGTTCATGAGTTTGAGCCCTGCGTCAGGCTCTGTGGTGACAGCTCACGGCCTGGATCCTGCTTCAGGTTCTGTGTCTCCTCTCTCTGCCCCTCCCCCGCTCATGCCCTCTCTCTCTCTCTCTCTCTCTTTCAAAAATAAATAAGCATTAAAAAATATATTTAAGTATTGTTAATTTAAAGTTATTGTATTCAAGTTACTAGATAAGGAGAGGAGTAAACATCCGTCACTCAAGAACTTTACCTCTTATGGGGAAGAGGTTAGTGTGTTTTTATTTATACACAGGATATTTGTATCACGTTAGGTGGAATTATGATCTTGTCATTGTCTTCTTTGAAGAGTAAGCATGGTTTAAGGAGACGCTTATGGGTGCCAGGTTGACAAAGGGTTGACTTGTGATGTTTGATTTTATGTATCAACTTGACTGGGATGCGGGTACCCAGATATTTGGTTAAACACCATTATGGATGTGTCTGTGAGGGTGTGTCTGGATGAGATTTACATGCGAATCAGGAGATTGTCCTCCCCCATGTGTGTCTTGTTTAATTGGATGAAGGCCTGAACAGAATAAAAAAGTGAGGTAAGGGAGAATTTGTTCTCTCTGCCTCTCTTCACGCTAGGACACAAGTCTTCTCCACCTTTGGGCTCAGACTAGAACTCACACCCTCAGCTCTCCTAGTTCTCAGGCCTCTGGAGTCAAACTGGAACCCTGCTATCAACTCTCCTGGGTCCAGCTTGCGGAGTGCAGATATGGACTTCTCAGCCTCCCTAATCATGTGAACCAATTCCTTATAATAAATCACTGTATATATTGGTTCTATTTCTCTGGAGAATATGGACTAATACAGCATACATTGAGTTTTCCTTAATCCTTTTCAATGACCAGATTGTAGTTCAAATAATGAATGTGCTATGATTCAATCATTTTTGTTGCTGCACAGTTAAGCTCTTTCCAGTTTTCCAGGGTTTTTTTCTGATTTCACCAGTGGATCAGTAAATATCTGTCCACATACATCTTTGTGCACATATGCTACTAGACCCGAAGATCAAGGAACGTGGTCTTGATGAATCTTAAAGGTGACATGTATGTGTGTACATAGATGTGTGTGTGTGTGTAACACATATGTGTCAGTACATGTTTTGTATGGCATCATGTGCCTTAGAATGCAATTTCTCAAAAGGGAAATTCTGTAAATGTGTATGTTCCATACAATGTTAGGCAGGCACGTTGTGGTTCCCTAATACATATTTTAATACAATAATAATTTTCAGAATAGCCAGTCAACTCATATAATATGACTAGCTAAGTACCAGTAGGGACATTATCTTTAAGTGGGTCTCTTGAACTGCATAAGCAGAGAGAGTGCTTTTCACAAGTCAAAGGATGTTGGCTATTCTTTACAGGAAGCCAAATGAGTCTCCTTGGGCTTCTTCTTGTAACAAACACCCACTAGAATTATGATTTTGGAATCATTTCCATTGCAAATCCCCTCTTTCCACACCCCTTTAAAAGGCAGCTGTGATATTTGGCTTCTAACCAAGGCCTGCTGCACCAACAATTCTCTAAATTTTATTTATATTTCATGTGCAGTATGCTCAAACTCTCACTTTCCCAGGTGCCAGATGCTGGTTTGGATATACTCCAGTGGAAAGTGCTTTCCTGTGAAATAATAAAAGTAAAAGGCTGAACAAGCTGCCTCTTTATATCAGACTTGCACCTAGTGGACCAAAGTTAAGTATGCTAATAATGACTTCACTCTTTTCCCAACTTTGTGATCCCCCGAATTCCCACTTCACCTACCTCCACACCTTTGCTTCCATAGGATATAAATGCTTATTTGTAGTCCTTTTACATCTCTTCAGTGTTCATTTGAAAATGTCAGAACGTAGGATCTATCTGTCTCACGTGATTTAAGTGGTGCCTAATTTGATCCACTGATGGGTATTTCAAATATGACTTTCAGGATTTTTCCCTTTTTAAAAAGTAATCTCTATGTCCAACGTGGGACTTGACTGACATCAAAAGTCTCAGGTTCTCTCAACTGAGCCTTCTAGTCACCCCTGCTTTCAGGATTAAAATAAATTTTTTAATGTTTATTTTTGAGAGCGAGACAGACAAACAGAGTGTGAGCAGGGGAAGGGCAGAGAGAACAGGAGACACAGAATCTGAAGCAGGTTCCAGGCTCTGAGCTGTCAGCACAGAGCCCGACGCGGGGCTTGAACTCACAAGCCATGAGATCCTGACCTGAGCCGAAGTTGGACGCTTAACCGACTGAGCCACCCAGGTGCCCCTCCTTTCAGGATTAAAAACAATTTTTTTAAATGTTTTTATTTTGTTTTTGAGAGAGAGAGAGAGAGACACGCACACACAGTGAGATCAGGGGAGGGGCAGAGAAGGATGGAGACAGAATCTGAAGCAAGCTCCAGACTCTGAGCTGTCAGTGCAGAGCCCAATGTGGGGCTTGAACTCACAGACTGCAAGATCATGACCTGAGCTGAAGCTGGAGGCCCAACCGACTGAGCCACCCAGGCGCCCCCAGGATTTTTAAAGATATCTAATAACTTAATGTCTGTTATGTTCATAGCTTTAATATATTTTCAGTAAAAAGTGATGTTTCCTTTGTGTTTTATTGTAAGTCTGCCCCTGCAGTGGCACAGAATTTTGGCATGACACTTTAAGACTTAACTCAGAATTTCCTTTTTGTGATAGGAATCTTGCTTGTTTAAAGGCAGTCTTCAATCCACAGATCATTCTTGTGAAGTGAGCAGATATATTAGGTGGATACTAAGAAAGCGGGTGTAAGTTTTAGGGCTGCCAATCCACTCTAGGCTCCCACCTCCACCTCTTTCATCAGTTTGTGTGGTTAACATTTCACTGAGCTGAAAAACGACAATTCCTTGTTCTAGCCTAGACAAGTTGAGAACCTTAGGCATGAAAATTTGTGCCAAAATCTTGCGATGATATAGAGGTTTAAATTAACTCTTGTAAAGTGTGCTATGATGTGTGTGTGTGTCTGTATGCTTGTGTGGGTGGAAAGCCGCTATAAAGTAGAAATACTTTGCTTGCCTGCCAGTATCTCTTCACATACTGGGCTCTGGCAGATCTCATTTTTTCACTCTTTCCATTAGATGGCGCTAGATGCCCAAGAAATAACTTCCAAAGGCATGGTGGAGGGCGGTGAGAGGGGCGTCTTTTCCTTTCACTGGGTTGCTGGTAGCTGAGCACACACACAACTGAAGGTCCTCTTCTATTGCAGTTTGGCACGGTATGCATTTTATTTTTTCGTGTGTATGGGGGGGGGGGCGGGAAGGCTTGCCACAGACCACCTGTTCAATCCAAGCATAGGGTAGCATCTTGCCAGCTGGCAATAAATAAATAAATAAATAATTCCTAGAATTTGTCTTAACTATCAACAGACTTGATAGAAAGTATAGAACCGATTCAGGAGTGCAGCCAGCATGGATTTAAAGCTGCTGCGGCATCTGTTTCATACACTTGCGGAGATGGAAGAGAGCCACTCACTGCGACCTGTGTACTGAACTCCCACAGCGCAACCCGCGAGCCACTCGCCAGTCTCAAGGACTCCCTCATGTGTGCTTAGCTACCCGAGAAATGCAAGAGGCGGCGTCCTCCAGTCCTCTTAAGGTAGACGAAACATACACAAAACACACGATAGAGAAATAAGTGCTAGCAAGCCCCAGCCTGATGAAGTGGTGATTGCGTATAGATGCTAAGTACTTGTAAGCATTCCGAGATGGGGTACGAAATGGCCGGTTAGGCCTTGCGCAGGGAAAGAGACAGAGAGAGAGAGAGAGAGCCGAGCACTCGGGTAGGGGGACTATGGGAATGTTTGGAGAAGTCCAGAGAGAACTGAGAGCTCGGAGGGTGGGGGACCAGTCCAGCTCCGCACCGACTGCAGCCTCAGAGAGGCCGGCTCGGTGACCCCTCTCCTTTCTGCACTTAGCCTCGGGCATGCCCTCAGAGTGGGGCGTTTCCGGCCAGCCTTCTTGCTAGGGCTCTTTCCCGAGCAATTCGGCCACGCGGTGGAAGCCTGCGCGGGATCGCCAGCTGCAGCAGATTAGGGCCCAGAGCGCGGCCCGGGACAGCCACGGAGGGGGCGGGCCGGGGGCGGGTCGGAGGGGCGGGCAAGGGGCGGGCCCTGGTGGGCGGGGCTCTCTTCTGCCCCTCGCCCGCCGCCCGCCTCAGCCGCCGCCGCCGCCGCCGCTGCCGCCGCCGCCTCCGCCCGCCGCGAGGACCGAGGGAGCGGGGTTGCAGCCGCCTGCCCGCCCGCGTGCCCGGGCTGCGGTGGGCCAGGATGTCGGGCTTCCTGGAGGAGCTGCTCGGCGAGAAGCTGGTGACGGGCGGCGGCGAGGAGGTGGACGTGCACTCGCTGGGCTCCCGCGGCATCTCGCTGCTCGGGCTCTACTTCGGCTGCAGCCTGAGCGCCCCCTGCGCGCAGCTCAGCGGCAGTCTGGCCGCCTTCTACGGCCGCCTGAGGGGGGACGCCGCGGCCGGGCCGGGGGCCGGGGCCGGGCCGGGGCCGGGGGCTGGGGCGGCCGCGGAGCCCGAGCCGCTGCGCCGCCTGGAGATCGTCTTCGTGTCCTCGGACCAAGACCAGCGGCAGTGGCAGGACTTCGTGCGGGACATGCCGTGGCTGGCGCTGCCCTACAAGGAGAAGCACAGGAAGGTGAGCTGCGCGGGCCTCGTTGGCGCCCCCGGCCTCGGTGCGCAGCCCGCGCGTTCGGGGAAGCGGGGTGTTCGCCGGCCCCACCCGCAACACGCGGGCCCCTCGGCCCCGCTCCTGGATCTTTGCACACGCTTCCCCTCGTGTCCCTTAGTGTCGCCTTCCTCTGTCTATGCCCGCCTCCGTCCGAGGATCCCGCCGGGTTGTGGCTCCCGCGGCAACTCCTCGGTGCGGGTGCCAGGCCGCGCCCGTGGGGGAAGTTTGACACCCCCAGGCCCCCGATCCCGGCTTCTGTCCCGAGGAGCCAAGAGCCAGATCCCCACGCGTCGGGAGCCTTGCTTAGTGGGCGGCTGCGCCGGGGGTCCCGACCCCGTGACCCCCAACCTCCGCCGTGGGCGCGGGGAGGGGCTGTTTCCTTCCCTCAGCCTCCAGACTCCCGGCGGATACCTGTAGTGGTGGGGGGTTGGCGCTCGCCCCCTACCCATAATGCCCAAACCAGGAAGTTTCCTCTCTCTGAGAGGAATCTTCTTTTCAGGGGACCCCTTCCCCCGTGACCCGGGACTCCGAGGCCAGGCCGCCCCGTGCCCCGGAGAGGCAGCCGCTGACCGTGGCTTTGGGTGAGAAGGGCGCTCACTCCTCTCCCCTTCTACCTCCTCCCTCCTCCCTCCTCCCTCCGCCCCCGCGGGCTCGACTAGTGGCCACCGGGGAGCTTTTCATTGTCTGCCTGTCCAGCAGTCCTCCCCAGATGCCTCTCAGGCGCAGGAACAGACCCGTCTTTGCAGGTCTTAGTTGCTTGGTCGGTGGGCCACTGTCGTCTTGGCACACTTCGAAATTAAATGCTGAACTGATCCCTTAGGTTAACTGGAAAAACGAGGCTTTGGGGAAATTTATACTTCGCTGTCAACTACTCATTCCCAGCATTTTGCTGCTGAAATTAGTTTGGGTTTTTGAGTGCATCTGTTGGATGAAGCTGTCTGTTTTAATAAAAGGGATTCAGGAAATCTTGTCATAAATCGAAGCAGGAAAAGTTTTGGAGCGTTCTTGCTTAATTTGTATGCGTGATGCAACGTGTGGATCCTGCACCTTCCCTTTCTGAGGAGAATCTTAGTTTATGGAGTGGACAGGAGAAGAAGGGCTGTTCTGGGGGTGTGGAGGTGCCCCTGGGGAGGATCGTAACGCATGCCATGTGTTTCTTTTATGTCTACAGAGTCTTGTTGAGAAGCATGATTTAGATTTAGTAAGACCAAAAGGCTTTATATTGTGACCCCAAATGTCTCGAGTAAATCATCTCCAAATAGTGTGAGGTGCGGATTTAGGATTTAAAGCATGAAATACAGTTTAACAAATACAGTTTGTAAACTTCACATTGGAAAAACATGAGCTCACTAACCACACAGAGGCAAAACTTGGCATTTTAACCACTTTTTAGGTGATCTTGCTCATAGTTGGGTTATATACTTGATAGTGCATGAATATGAATGGCCAGTCCTTTTTTGCTTTAAAAATATGGGAATTCTTTGTTTTCCTTGGTGGTTGTTTTTATGATCCTTTTGGGGAGACATAATATTCAGAAAGTGATTTACCAAAAAATATTTTTATTGTTATGGCAAGTTCCTATTGTATATACCAGTATGTGTAAAATAACGTCCTTATTGGGCAATACACGTGATTTCTAGCTCATGCGAACATGATGGGAAGCTGTTATAGACCTGAGGCCTGTTGTTTTTTTTCACAGTGGAGGAAGTAAATTTGCTGGATGGTAAAAACATGGAGCAGATTGCGATGTTTTCCAAATACTTAAAGCTTTTTCTTGCAAAAGGAGACTATTTCATATGCTATATGCCATGCCTGGTTCTGTCTGCCGGGGCTAGTCCCCTGCACACACACAAAAAGTGGCCCTAGTCTGGACCTGCCGATTCCACCAGGATGAGAGTCTGGATGACACAGGGCAGACCCTCATTTGAAAATACAGTTCAGAATGCTGAACATGCCCAAACCATGGTGCATAGCATCTTAAACATTTATTTGTCGCTCGGAGTTTTTCTGTCTCGCATCCTCTGGTTCACTTTGTTGTGTAAAACAAATCCAGTTTTTGAAGAGGTAGTTTCTACTCCTGGATGTTCATGAATAGGCAACTCAAGGTCTGTCTGATCCCGGAAACCATCCGTAGTGATATGCCAGGTAAAAAGACTCCAGCTGTGTTTTTTATGGAAAACATATTTTCAGAAATGACAACAGCTATGTACTCCCTCTGAAAGGAATTATTTTCTCCCTTGAAACCAAAGAAAGTAAACAATTCCCTTTTTTGTAAGGTTGAGTTTTTGTCTCTCTGTTTGAAACTGAGATGCTTAGAAGTCTGTGAGCTTGTAATGGCAGTTTCGTGATAAAAACAGGGAAAAGCCCAGGGCATCCCCAGTTCAGGGTGCTGAGCGGTGAACGCTTACCTTTTTGCTGATGGCCCCTGTCCATGTTGTTTCGCCAACTATAATAGTTTCAAAGAATAGAATTTTGTTTTACACTGAAGGGCAAACCAGAGTTCCAGATTACTAAGTTTTTTAAAGTTCTCGTTAACATTTGTTCTTTCAAACCATTCATATACTTCTTCCCACTGGGATAACAAAGGATATGGTTCTAATTAGTTATTGGCTGGCATTTCTCTAAAGAAAATTGAAAGATTATGGTGGGGAAAGAAAATGCCGTGTGGTATTTTTTTCTTCTTTTATTAATTTCCCCTTTATGTAGTAAGAAAGTCTGGGGATGACCATATATGTTAGGCTTGCATTTTGCCTGGCTCTGCTCACCTTGACTGAAGCTGTGAGAAAACAGCAAATAAAAGGACTCCAGCATCTTTAAACAACAACAACAAAAAAATGCTTTATGGATGGTTGTCCTGTTTCTGCTTGCTTTTGTGGTAGGTGCAAAAATAACTGAAGCTTCATTTTTTTGGCTTCCAAGCACACACATATAAATAGCTGTATAGAAATTGTAATTAAATGATAATAGAACTTTGACTGCCTTTATAAGAGCAGTTTTGTCAGGAAACCTATAATCTTGAAGTCAAGGCAGTTGGACTTGTTTTAATAAGTAGGTTTGCTTTTCCTTTTGTTGGGAGACATTTTTCAGATTTCCGGAGAGAGAGAATGAAATGAATGGTTGGAAAGTGGTGATGATTCGGACTTTGGGAATTTGATGTGTTCCTTCGGGTGGGGATAACTTACTTTGCTGGCCGAACAGGAGAGTGGAGCCCCAGGATCTTCTGCTTCAGCATCAGAGAGGGCAGCACGGAGTTTGGTTTTAAAGCCACTGGACTTCATTTTGCCTGGGCTGGATACCTGATGGAATACATTTGGTCAGTGTGGTTGCACTGACATCAAATGGTGCAGGACCACTGGTCTTAGACAGGTTTGCTGGGGTCTGGCTTGGCCCTAGACCTTCCTGCCAGACAGAAAGGAAAAGAGAAAGTTGGGGCCAATGAGTGGCAGTCAGGAGGCTCTGGTCCAGTCTACCTGCTCCGGTCTGCCTGCTCCAGTCAGGGGAAGGGGAATCTTCCTGTTTCCCTGTCTGGGTTGTTTGCTCTGGGTGGTTCTTTTGGTTCAGACTAAATCAGAGGTGTGGCCTAGAATTCACTGGAATCCCTTTGGCTCTTTGGAATGGGGCAAGGTTTGGTACCAACCCAGGCAATCTTTTTTATCTTTGAGAGAGAGACAAAGAGACAGAGTGTGAGCCAGGGAGGGGCAGAGAGAGAGGGGGGCACAGAATCTGAAGCAGGCTCCAGGCTCTGAGCTGTCAGCACAGAGCCTGACACGGGGCCTGAACTCACAAGCTGTGAGATCATGATCTGCGCCGAATTGGATGCCTAACTGACTGAGCCACCCAGGTGCTTCCCCCTGCCCTCCAACCCAAGCAGTTTTATAGCTCCGTCTCTCCCAGCTCATCTTCCCTCAAATCCCGATACCCTGACCACTAAGAGAATAACTTCTAGGACACTGACCACTTTCATGGTGCTAAAAGCAGAAAAAGCACAGCTTTGAAGATAGGGTTTTCTGCCTTCTGCAAAAGGAGCCTGGATCAGCCAGGACAGGCTCCCTCTGTTCACTTTGTTTCCAGGACTTGGATCTGTCTAATAAAAGACAATAGTCCAATTAAAGTAATAAAAGCAATTTTCCTTGAGAGGCTTTTTCCTTGCTCCATTATTTGTAATGTGCTTTGTAATCTTTCATTTTTCTCTGCATAATGAAGACGTCTAGTATATAGTAGGTAAAAATAGGGACTGATGTCCACCTGCCTGAGTTCAGATCCTGGCTCTGTCATTTGATAGCTGTGTGACCTTGTGAAAGTTACCCTACGTGTCTGTGCCACAGGTTCCTTATCTGTAAAATGAGATGATAATAGCATCTGCCCGGCAGATAGTATGTGCTCACTAAGTGCTAGCTATCGTTAAAAAATTCTCATGAAATCTAGTAATTCTTTCATCTCCTGAGACTTTGGAATATATCACATTACAGAATTGCGGTTACAAGGTATATTTTTTAACTTTTCAAACAAATGACTTCTAAGTGTACAGGGGGGTATGGTGAAGGAGTTGAAAGAATTGCCCTAGAAGAGATTATAATTGAGGAGAAAGACCTGGAAGAATGAAGCAATGAAAGCAAATGAATATTTAGAAAATACTATTCTTGGGGTTCCTGGGTGGCTTATTAAGTGTCCAACTCTTGATTTTGGCTCAGGTCATGATCTCACAGTTCATGGGGTTGAACCCTGTGTCTGTCTCTGTGCTGATAGTGTGGATCCTGCTTGGGATTTTCTCTCTCTCTCTCTCTGCTCCTCCCCTGCTCTCTCTTTCAAAATAAATAAATAAACTTAAAAACAAAACAAAACTGTTCCTTAAAGAACTGGTAGTCCTGAGATTTACTGAGCTCCATACTCACATTTGCCAGTGAAACTTGAGACATCAGATCAATGAGGCCCAGACGGGATAAAGGGTAACAACTTTAAGATGATGAGGCACCCTTCTTGAGAGAGATTAATTACGCACTTGGTGCTGGTTCTGCGGTTTGCCAGAGCTATTAGGCGCGTCTGTCGCTGATCCTGCCCTCTTAAATCCGGGCAGCGTGAAGGTTGTAGGGCTGCTGATCTTTCAGCTTGGGAAAGGGATGGTGCCTGCTCTCTGGAGCAGTGGAGACTCTAACTAACACACCCTCTAACACGGCCACCTCCCTTCCTAGCTCTGGAATGCTGTAGGATAGGTTTGCCCAGACTTGTAGCCACTGCGCCTTACGATTCAGGCCTCCAGTTAGGGACTCAGGCCTGACTGGCTAGCTGTTCACAGCTCTTGCTGATTGATAGAGGTTGGGATGTGCACCAGAGCACAGAGGAAAGCTGTGGGTTTTGAGGTTAGGGTCATTGATTTCATTTACCTTCTTTTCTCCCCCTCCCCCACCCTCTTTTTATCACTCTTCCTTTTGGTTTTGAGGCCTTGTTTTAGTATCTGCACAAATTTGAAAAAGGAGGCTTTGTGTGATACACAGCTGGGGTGGGGACTGAGTCGCTCTGGGTATGGGAGGTGGAGGGGGTCTTTTTTTATTTTTATTTTTGATAAGGCTTGGGGCTCTAGGACTCTAGCTAGCCCCTATCTGAATAGACCAGGCTCCTCGAGGGATGATTTCCTTTCAAGCGGGAGAGCATAGGCTTGGCATAGGATATTTTCTTCTCTTTGCGTTCTCAATTCCCAGCAGTGCTCAGTGTTAACCACCAGAGTGCTTACTTTTCTGTATTTTATTAATTTACCACGCTACTTATTCAAAGGCACTCGAAGAAAATGGCTGTGAATTTGGAATCTTTTTGCTGATCCTGGCTCTCATGAGGTTCTTGCGTACTGTTGCTTTATATCTGGCTGTTATCTTAAAAAGAAGTAAGAGTTGGGGCGCCTGGGTGGTTTGGTCAGTTAAGTGTTCGACTTTAGCTCAAATCATGATCTTGTGGTTCCAGGGTTCGAGCCCCACGTTGGGCTCTGTGTTGACAGTTCAGAGCCTGGAGCCTGCTTCAGATTTTGTGTCTGCCTCTCTCTCTGCCCCTCCCTGGCTCGCACTCTGACTCTCTCTCTCTCTCTCAAAAATAAATAAACATTCCAAAAAAAAAAAAAATTAAAGCTGATGGTGTGGAGCCTGCTTAGGATTCTCTCCCTTTCTCTCTGTCTCTACCCCCACTTGCTCTCTCTCTCAAATGAAAAAAAAAAGGGGTGGGGTGGGGTGCCGGGTGGCTCAGCTGGTTAAGCGTTGAGCTCCTGACTTCGGCTCAGGTCATGATCTCACAATTCGAGTTCAAGCCCCACATCGGGCTCTGTGCTGACAGCATGGAGTTTGCTTGGGATTCTCTCTCTCTGCCTCTCTCTCTTCCCCTCCCTTGCTCATGTGCTCTGTTTCCCTCTCTCTCTCTCTTGAAATAAACTTAAAAAATTTTTTTTAAAAACTCATAAAAAAATTTAAAAAAGAAGTAAGAGTTCTGAAGTCTCAAGAGTCATCCTTGCTTCTCTGGCACCCCTCACATCCACAGAGTCTTGCTGATGCGATTTCCTTAACACATCTCAACTCTGAACAATTCTTGCCATCCCTATCATCACGGCTTGAGTTGAGGTTTCATCTGGACGACTGTGTACCACCAGCAGCTTCTCCTGGGGCTCCTTGCTTCCAATCTTGATGCCTGGAATGGTTCTCAGACCATCTTCTCAAACTGCCTATAATCAATGATCAGTTTTATTTTATTTTGTTAATTTCTAATCCGTCACACATCAATCCAAGTGGCCTTACTAAGCATGACTCCTGTTGAGGTTGAATCACATGCAACTCCCCGCTAAGTTGACCTCACACAGGCTGGTCTCTGTCCTTTTCAACAAGAGGAGCCTGTTGATCACAGGCTTGGTTGTTGCTGCAATGTTGAACTGCTGAGTACTCATTCTCAATTTCTGTACTTACCTTGTTTGGGGCCAGTAGCAGCTTATGGGAAAGCACTGGGTTGCAAATCTACCTTGAGCCTTGAGCAGCGCTGCTCTAGACTGTTTCTGGAATGGTCAAGTCCAAAATCACAACTTTGATCATATCATTCTCCTACCTAAGAATTCTGTAATTGTTCTTCATAGCTTTTGGGATCAAGTCCAAATTCTAGAGCATGGTCCCTGACTATTCTCCTGTCTCCTGTCTCCTGTCTCACCTGCACAGTGTTCTTTTCCCTCCCAGCTGGCTGAGTTTGGAACTTCTAAACTTCAGTCCTGGTTCCCCTGTTTCCCTAAGAAGCTTTCTTGTCTCTTTGTCCTCTAGGTGGGATGATTCTGTGGGCTTCCATAGATCTTCTGCGCAAATGTCCTAGCACTTAGGCTGTGTTTGTTTCATTATTAGACTGTAAGCTCTTTGAGGATGGAAACCAACCAAAGAGGGGGGGGAGATGATCAGTTCCTTAGGTGCTGAGACTATGTGATCACAGAAAAGCAGGCATGGGACTTTTAGATTGGGAACTTGAACACATGGTAGCTTCCACATCGTGTAAGTTGAAATGTGTGCTTTCACTATTGTGTAGCTTGATTTTAATATTTAATATTAGAGTTGAGCCTTAATTGAATTGTATAATTGTATATATCCACAGTATGTGGGTGTTTTTGTTTTTGTTTCTTAACGAGTGCTGTAAAAGGCACTTAAACAAGCAAATGGATGTGTAACTCCATTGCCCTGTAATTCTGTGCTCAAAAACAGGAAAAGACTTGGAAATGTCAAAAATCTTAGGCCATTAAAATAGTCTCCTATCTGTAGACCTATCATTCCATGCTTTTATGTTTCATAGTTTGTGTTTCTCCGGAATCTTTCTTCCAAGGAACTCAAAATACATGCCTATTACATCTTCGAGCAACTAGCAATCAGTAGATACTAAACGTTTTAACTTTTCAAAGTATATTCGAGTTGGAGAATTGAAGCAAGAGAACCAATTATTAGATTAGGGTCACAGTGTTGGATGAAAGAGCTCAGCTGAAGTCCCTTAAATTCAACTCGGTCCTTTCTGTTTGTGAAATCGTATCTTACAAAATGTTCACATCAAACATTCTCTGTGGAAGAGGAGGGAGCTGAAAGTTCTCTTTTCAACAAATGGTTTTTGGTGTGGATTCACCCTAGATATGCATAGAAGACCCTGAAATAAGATAGAAGTAGTTTAACTGCTGAAAGCATTTGCTGTTGCCTGGAAGACAGGAGAGCCAGAACTTCTTTGCTGCTGCTGCCTTTCTGAGGTGGTGGTGGTGGTGGTGGTGGTTTCTAAGGGCCTTTTAATGATTTGGCTTTTTTTAGATCAGCCAGTGAAGTGGCCCCAACTCCCCTTCATCCTATGCAAAGCCTGCGGGCTGCTTTAGTGCTTTTTGTTCTGAGACAAAATTGAACTTCAGGTGTCCTGCCGAGATCCTAGGACTAAATCAGTCCTCCCTTTTATGAGGTTTTCAGAAACTGCTGTTCTAACTTCCAGTGAAATCTCAAACATGTGCTTTCTGCTTTATGACAAGTAAGAAGTATAGTAATTGAAAGTTGCTTGAGTGCTGTTATTCTCGAGCGAAACCCTGTAATGGAAACTTTTGTTCTGTGGCATCCATGATTAAAAGCAAACATAAATTTTCTGCTGCTTGCTGGTCGTAACTCTTGGACCAGATATACAGTGTATTTTTGTATGAACTACACTTAAAATCCTTTTCAAGAAACCATTTAAGCTTACAGTTCAGCATTCCTTTCAGTTACATCTTATCACTCCCCCACTCCCCATTGTCTTATTTCAAGGTAGACACCAATTACAGGTAAATTCAAGTAATATTTCTACGGTGAAGAATGCTTTCATCTCAGATCATAGTTGAATACTCGTAAAGAGGGTGTGGTGAGTTTTGCTGTTCTAGGGATAGGGTTTCCCTCTTTGTTTTCCTAGGGGAATTTTATCCAGATGAATCGGTTTTATAGAGTTTTACTTGTCTTTTTTCGTCAGTATGCTAGGGACAAAAATCTGAATGGAATCAGAAGATGTTGCCTTTTCCCCCTTTAAACGTGATCAGGTCAAGACAGTTTTCTTTGGGTCAAGACAGTTTTCTTTTGATCGTGGTGCCTCACAGCACAGCTGCCTCATCTGTTAGTCATTTTTCAGGGTTTGATGTGAAATATACAGATTGGGCAGAACAACCAGCTATAGGGAAAAATCATAGTGTTACCTCTGACCTCTCTCTGGATGGCAGTGAATGTAGGTGTGAGGATAGCGTTTTCTCAGCTCTGGGCACGTGCTTGAGTGACTGCAGCTTAAAAAAGCATTTATATCCACGGACCTTCACAAATTCTCCGCTATTAGAAGTGAACGTTTAAAATCTGTCACACGGTGGCTAAGAGTATGGGTTCTGGGTCTGGGTCTTTTGGGTTTGAATCACACCTTGGTGGATTTCTAGCAATGCAGTTTTGGTGCAGGTTACCCAACTTGTGTGTCTCTAGGTCCTGGTCATTAAAATGGAGATAACAGTATCTACCTCGTAGAGTTGTTGTTAAAGGGTTAAATGAGTTACTATTCAAAAAGAGTTTAGAACAGTGCCTAGTGCATGGTAAGTGCCCTTTAAATGTTTACCCTAGGCACTTCAATATTTCAGTTCCTGTGTTTTGGCTGTTTCAGATGACAGGAGAGAAAAATTCTCAGCTTTTCTTTCTTTGTATCACACCTGAACTCAGCACCTAGACTCTGCATCTAGTGGCCCAAAATGTAATCTTGTTTCTCCCCAGTTTCTCACTAGGACAGGGGTAGTTACTGGTCACTTGTTGATTTGATGACACACCATGCCTTTGACTCTGGGTAGAATTCTAGACCAGCTCTTTGACCAACTGGTTGCTCAGTTTTCCTGAACGGATTCTAATGGATTTACCTTTGAGCTGGGAGTAGGGAGCGGGGTCTGGGCTGTATATATTTCTCTTGCCATTTATTTATTTATTTTTTTGACTTTTTATTACGGAAAACTTCAGACATCACACCAGTAGGGAAAATAGCACAGTGAACCCCCTTGTACCCAGTGCTCAGATACAAGGATCACCAATTCATCATGCCCTCTCCCCCTCCCCTTCAGTGGATTTACTTTGAAGCAGCGCCCAAGCATTGTATCATTTCCTTCGTAAACATTTCACTAAGTAACTCGTTTTTAAAACATTTTTATTTATTTTATTTATTTTAATGTTTATTTGTTAATTTGGGGGGTGAGGGGCCGAGAGAGAGGGAGACAGAATCCCAAGTAGGCTCCGTGCTGTCCGCGCAGAGCCTGACGGGGGTCTGGAACCCATGAACTGTGAGATTATGACCTGAGCCAAAATCAGGAGTCAGATAGCTTAACCCACTGATCCACCCAGGCACCCTTCACTAAGTAACTCTTAAAAAAAATCATAATCTATCATAACCTCAAAAAATCCGATAATCCCTAAATATCGGCAAATATCCACTCAGTATTCAGATTTCTCTGATTGTCTCCTAATTTTTTTTTTATAAAAATAATTTTTTTTTGATTTGTTTGAAACCACATTGCAACTGGTAGCTATGTCCCTAAAGTCTTTTAAACCTAAAGTTTCTCCTTCCACTTGAACTTTCTCTGGGTCTGCCCCCTTGCCACATTCCCAACCCTTTCTTATCCATATTGTAAAGGTCTACAGAATATTGACTCTTGGGTTCAAAAGTGTCCTAGGCCCTTGTCGTTGAGACCAGGTGTTGGCCGCCTCCTAGTCCCTGGTGGCTCAGATGCAGTTCTTCAGAGAGGCTGCCCTTCTCCATCTCCACTCCGCTTCTCTCTGTGGGGGCCCTGACCTCTGGCCTGCTGCTCTCATAGTGACCTGTAATAGGAGGGCCACCCGCAGCTCTGGGTTTGCTTTCTGTCCTGTCAGAACCCCAGGAGAAGGAGGCCAGCTTTGGTCACCCTCCCATCCCCGGACATGTCTGATATTCTGATTGGCCACACCCGAGTCATATGCACACGTGCATAGCCAGAGGGTGGGGTCACAAACCAAGTGGACTGAATATCAGGAAAGGGGAGTGCTTACCAAGGAAAATGAGAGTGTGTTACTTGAGGGAGGGGACATGGAAGGACTGCAGATGCCCCCTAGAGTCATCTATGCCTAACCCCATGGCAGCATGCTCAGCAAGTGGTCACCCAGCCCTTGGCAGAGCATTTCTAGTGACCACAAGTGCCATCTCCTTAGGAGGCCATTCTGACATCAGCCATCCTTGCCTAAGGGACTGGCCAGCCTTCAGAGACCTGCAGAAGTTTTCTCTCTGAAAGATTCCCATGGTCATTTGGCCATTTCTTACATGATAAGGGTTCAAGTTTCATCACAGTCCTGGCTGTTCGTATCTGAGCCCACCCCACAAACCTGAACACGGACTCCAGGGGGGTCTGCCCGAAGCACAAAGGGTCAGCTTATCTAGATATTATCTGAATTTACATAATTACAGCTTGAGATTGTATTAGCTTTTCTGACAATCACATTACACTGTGTTGACTCACTGACCTTTTTGTCAACCAAAACTCCAAAGGCTTGTTCATCAGTTTTATACCTGAACAAATGAGAACAGAGTCCCAAATCTTATATCTGTGATCCTTAAGAATATGTTTACTTAGATTTGATTATTTTCTGCAATCTGTCAGAATCTTTTTTGCATGCGTATGTGGTCACCCACAATAATCATAGCCCCTTCTGAGCTATGAATTATGTGATCCCTTGCAGACCTTCACTAAATCTGGGGATGGAGTCCCAGGTCACACCACTAAAGCCTCCTCCAGACTAATATTGGTCTGTTGTTGAAACACCTTAGAATCCAGCCAGTTCTAAATTTGCCTAATTATATTACTATTCAGCCCACACCTCTCCATCCAGTTAACCTTTATCATAGGAGACCTTAACAGATTGCTGGCTCTAACTTAGAGATTTGCCATTTCCCTTTCAAGGAAAGATAGTGTGAAATGATTTCTGTTTAGTGAGCCCATGCTTACTTCTAAACTGATCACTTCTTCTCCTAAGTGTGTGTTTAATAACTGTAATAAGCTGTAGGATCTGTTGAAGGGTTGATGTCAGCTTCACCGATCTGTAGCTTGCAGAATCTCCCTGTTTTGCCCATTTGAATGAAAATCAGTACTGCCTTCCATCTGTTGGTTGCTGGTGATGAAATCACTGACAGGTGTTAGGTGATCTTGTGGGCATATTTTCTCCCTCTTGGATGTAATTCATACCTTACAGGAAGAGGGTTGCGAGATCAGGTGGGCCTGTGTGGAGTGTTGGTTGGTACATTTGTTTCCTGCATAGAACCCTGTAGGGATAGCTGTGGCCAGAGACCCCTGTCAGAGTGTAATTGGGAGCACCCCATTTGACCAGGATGCTCAGATCCTGCGCTTTCTGAAGTCTGTGTGGCAGTAGTGGCTGCCTTGTCCCCATCCCAACACCTCCCTCCTCCCACTCTCTCATTAGGGCACTAATAGAGCCTGAGGGAGTCTTTTCCTTAATGCCATTTCTCCCCATCGGGCTAGGGCAGGATGAGAATCTGGCTGGCTAATTAAGTGTGGCATTTTGTTTCAAAATTAGCAAGAGACAGGAAACCTCGCTGCAAAGCAACCTTAGCGTCCTTGCAGATAGATTTTTCGTAACACTTGACTTTTTAGAATGAATCACTCCGTTTATTTTCAAAATTTTACCTTCTTTTACAAGGGACTTGTTTTCTTACCCGAGGGTGTTTACCTGTTTAAGATTACATGTAAATCTGTTCTATCCTTTGCAGTTCGGTCCCTAAGAAGGCTGACATTTCAAATGTTAGGCATGAGGATGAATTGGCATTAAATGCCTTCAAACAATTTCCTGGGGGAAATCACTTTACTAAATTTGCAGAAGGGCGCGGGCTTCAGCCCTTGGATGCACTGTTTTCACTTTTACAAATGTGCTTAAGAGTAAAACACTACCTCGTACCACTTGAACGTCTTCTCTTTCATTTGGAGTCGTGGAAAGTATTAATTTGCAGCGGCTGTGGTGGAAACACTCCAGTTTTGAAGCGCTTTTTGAAGCACTGCTTTCCTGCAAAGGTTCAGTTAATGACTTTTTCTGAGGTCATCTGAGCTTGCTTTTTTTTTTTTTAATTTTTTTTTCAACGTTTATTTTATTTTTGGGACAGAGAGAGACAGAGCATGAACGGGGGAGGGGCAGAGAGAGAGGGAGACACAGAATCGGAAACAGGCTCCAGGCTCTGAGCCATCAGCCCAGAGCCTGACGCGGGGCTCGAACTCCCGGACCGCAAGATCGTGACCTGGCTGAAGTCGGACGCTTAACCGACTGCGCCACCCAGGCGCCCCTGAGCTTGCTTTTTGGTGGATACAACAGCCACAGAGACAGTAGTGACCAGGCGAGTGCAGATCCCCGGAACCAAACCTGCTGTGCCTTCACGAGGAGGCTGTTGGTTTGTACGCATCCTCAGCAAAAATTATGTCTCTGCTGCTCACGTTAAAAAGCCATTTATATTCCTTTACTCAGCATATACTTAAACACATTTTTCCACTTGTTAACTTTTTCCCATTTGCAAGAGAAAGCCAGGATTTCATTTTTTATGTTAGAAAATAATCCTCTTTGTAGAGATAATCGGTAATGGTGTCGTATATTATTCTTCCGGTAAAAGAATAGGTGTATACCGCGGGTATGAATGTATATGCTTCAATATCTTTTATACAAGTAGATTTTTTTTTTTTTTTGAGAGAGAGAGCGCATGTGCACACACAAGCGGAGCAGGGGAAGAGGGAGAGGGAAAGAGACTCTAAAGCAGGCTCCGTGCCCCGAGTGGAGCCTGATGTGGAGCTCGATCTCATGACTGTGAGATCATGACCTGAGCGAAATCAAGAGTTGGACGCTCAGCTGACTGAGCCGCCCACGTGCCCCACAAGTAGATTTTTAGCATTTGAAATTAATTTTTGTTTTCTGAAAGGACAGTGTCTTCACATGTTAAATAGAATTTCAAATAAAATGAGAGGCATGCAGGGATAAGTAAGTCTCACTCCCACTGCTGACTACAGCTTGCCTCCCCTGTAGCAGCCACCATGATCAGGTTCTTGTTATGCCCCTTCAGAGGTATTTTGTCCTTATTCAAGCATGTCCCTGATACACGCATACTTTTTTTTTTTTTTTTTTTAAACAAAGCCTTTTAAACAGATCTTGCTCATATTCTTGGCTGTCCCTGACAGGTGCTGCTTTTTTTCTCGGGTGGGTAAAGACTAGAAGTGCCATTGCATAGCCCTGTGGTGACTCTGTACTGTGCCTGCTGTGGTAATGAACCCAACATAGAGACAAGGAACAGAATTCCTCCCCTACAAACACCACTATCCCTAGAAGGGAAATGGCTTCGCCTGACATGTTTGCTGAGTATGGTGGGCTAAGGAGACCTTTGAAAGCAGCTTTCCCGTCCTTGGAGAGGGCCCCCCTCTAAAACTGACATAAAGCACTCAAGAAGACAGTGTCTGTGGAATTTCCACTGCTGTGCCCTGCCGTTTGGATAAATTAAGAGGTTCATTCTCTGAGCTGTCATTCTTCCCTTCTAAGAGTATTCGGATTTATACAGGAACAAAAGACTTCCCCAAGATGGGCACTTGTATTATGCTGTGTCTTTTGTGGTGACTAGTATTAGGCAACCTGTATTTAATATAAGTTTTTATTTACTGAGTGTGCTGCACTCTTAGAAAATCCATCACCACCAGAATCCAAGGTTATGAAATAGATCAAATAAGGGATTATATCTGTTATTTTCATTATGGAAGGATTATTTTATTAGGCCAAATCGTTTTAGGTTGTGAGCTTCTAAGAGATTAAAAATGTGATTTCTTCCACTTAGAAAACTCCTTGACAACATCTTTGGAATGCATCAGTTGTTTCGAGAAAACTGTACAAATATTACATCAAAAGTCCTCTTACTAAATATCACACACAACTTTTCCACTTTCCTCTGAACATTCCTTATTCATTTCTATATGAGGCAGCTGAGAAAACTTATAACTCAGTTATAGTTCATGGATGCAAGTTGCTTATGAAAAATCAAAAGGTTGCTAGGGGAATTAAATAGGTTTATTAAATAGATTATAGAGCTTATGAAAGGCACACTTTGCAAAGATCCAGTGAACTTTAAAAGGGGACTTGGGGGGCCCCTGGGTGGCTCAGTCGGTTAAGCGGCCGACTTCGGCTCAGGTCATGATCTCGCGGTCCGTGAGTTCGAGCCCCGCGTCGGGTTCTGTGCTGACAGCTCGGAGCCTGGAGCCTGTTTCAGATTCTGTGTCTCCCTCTCTCCCTGACCCTCCCCCGTTCATGCTCTGTCTCTCCCTGTCTCAAAAATAAATAAACGCTAAAAAATAATAAATAAATAAATAAATAAATAAATAAATAAATAAATAAATAAATAAAAGGGGACTTGGGACGCCTGGGTGGCTGTCAGTTAAGCAGCTCAGATCAGGATCTCACGGTTGTGACACTGAGCCTGCATCAGCCTTTGCGCTGGGCATGGAGCCTGCTTAAGATTCTCTCTGCCCCCCTCCCTCTGCCCCTCCCCTGCTCATCTTCTCTCTCTAAAAAAAAATAAATAAAAGAGGACTTGACTTAAGAATGGAAGGGGAATGAGTGTTAGTTTAGAAGCAAGAATATCTTCTGAACAATTAGTCATAAATGTCGAATAAATGTACATCCTATAGGCCAGGACAAAAGTATAATGCTTCTTGCCTTGCCTTACCTTCGTGAAGGTATCCTTTAAAGCTGTGTAATAATGAACACTCTAAATGTTCATCATGGAATGGTTAAGTAAATTACAGTACTCAGAATCATGTCGAACAGCTATTAAAAATGGAGTTAATGACCTTTGCTGGAACGTAGAACTATACTTCAGATATTGTATTCAAAAAAGCAAGATCCCAAATTACACAGATACCATAATTACAGTACAACACTGTTTAAACAGATGCATAAGAAAGATTGCAGTAAATGCCCCAAATTGCTTATCATTGTGTTGGGGTAGTGGTGTCTATGGTGGTGAGTCTCTGATTTACAAATGTTCCGAAATGTGATCGCTTGTGTAATGAAAACATATGGGAGGAGATAATGGTGCTCTTGCCTGGAAAGGGTGTGCGTATAGTTTGTGAACGCTTTGTTTTCGTGTGGGTTCTCTTACCCCCTTTCGATCTGGTCAGCAGTTGAGTGGCATTTTTAGAAGATGAGGAGGTAACCTTACTCACAGTCGCTGCCTTACTGAAGCGCCAACCTGCTTCCAGAAAGGCTTTCTGGAAAGAATAACTTGGAAGTGACCTTTTCAAATGAGGGGGAGGGTAGTCCAGTGGATTAATAAAGAAAGATATTCCAGATATAAATAACCACGTGGGAATGAAGGGGAAAGTTGAGAAGGAGAAAATTCATTGGATCCAGCAGGGAGAAGAGAGTGGGGTGGAGAAGAGACAGTGCCTGTTTGGAAACTGATGAGTGGCAGAGACTCCCCATGCTCAGGGGAACATTGTTACCTTTTATAAGGAAAAACAAAAGTTCCTTTGGCAGGTGGTGGGGAGAACACATTTCCGGTGATTCTGATTTGGAGGCGGGATTTCATCAGGCCTGAAGACTCTGGGAAGCGGACCTGGACACATGGGATTAGTGGCCTCTCTCAGGGTTTGGGCTTGGAATGAGAAAGACACGCCAGGTAGTAAGTAAGAAACAGATGCCGTCGTACCAGAGGCCAGACTCAAACTCGAGAACCTCGTCGTGGGCCAGGCTGCAGAAATACATTTTCTGTAGGCTTCATTAGATCATAAAGAGGAACCCTGGGTTAATGGCTTCTGTTTGTGAAATAAAGGAAAAGAAATTCCTCGCGGAACTTTGCACTACTGTATAGTGTTGGGGAGAGGGGGGAGCAGTGACTGGGACTAAGAAGCCCTCGTTCTGGATTTCTCACTTGATAAGTGCTCATATTACAAAGTCAAGCCTGCGCTTTTCAATGCTTTGTATTGACACTGCCCAGCTTCGGTCAGTCACGTGTTTTCTGAGTATCTTATTTGCCTCGGGCAGTGTCAAGGATGCAGAGAAATTAGTGACAAAGTCCCTGTTGTCAAAGGCATTTTTAATTTACCTGGGGAGATAAGGCATGATATACATATGTAAACTTAGAGTCTCTATACGATGATGTTTAGTGAGTTGATTGTAATAGGGATGGGGTTGCCAACAGAGGTTCAAGAACAGAGAGTCCCATGACACTTCGTCAGACAGCAGCCAGAGAGGCTGGACCGCCCGTCGTGGATGACCTGGCTCACACTTCTCTCTCCTGTTCTCTAGCTTTGAGATTTGGGCGAGTTACTTTAACCTTTGCAAGCCTGTTTCCCCATCTGTAAAATGGGAATGATAGTAGTACCTACCTTGGAGGGTGGCTGTGGAGGTTCCAGATGACAAGGAATTTAAAAAGCCCTTAGCCTACTGGGTAGCACGTGGGAGCTGGTCAGGAGGTGGTGACTGTCATTCCACCAGACCAGAATGCTTCTGAGGACGGGGACTCCGTGCTCATCATTATGTTATTCATCCTTAATGCATTTGGTAAACTTATTAACGAATACTGGGCACAAATATTTATTGAAAGACTGAATGAATAGGTTGGGATCTAGAATTAAAGAGTCGGCTAGAGTCCGGTAGAAAGAGAAATAGAATTCCAAGCATAAAAGCGAGTCTCAAAGTCAAACAGAGATCTACATTTTTCTGCGTATTTGTGCTTTCATCATCAATGAAGCAAAGGCTCTTGTTGTAGAACACTGGGCAATGGGGTCTTTGAATGTTAAACTGGGAAGGATGTTGGGGATCATGCAGCAACTCCCTTCCTTTACAGATGAGGAAACTAAGGCCCAGAGAGGAGGCAGCCACATTGCCGGCCAGCCTCTCAGCCCCAGGTTTCCTGTTGCCAGGTCAGTGACATTCCTTGATACTCTTCCCAGTAGAGCTTTAAAATAAAAAAAAAAATTTTTTTTAAAGGTTTATTTATTTTTAAGAGGGCATGAGTGGGGAGGGGCAGAGAGAGGGAGATATAGAATCTGAAGCAGGCTCCAGGCTCCAAGCTGTCGGCACAGAGCCCGATGCGGGGCTCGAACCCACCAGGGGTGAGAGCATGACCTGAGCTGAAGTCGGACGCTTAACTGACTGAGCCACCCAGGCGCCCCTCTCTTCCTGGTAGTGCTTTTAAAAATGGCCTACCGGTGTGTCCGTGTGACTTGGCCAAAGTTTGCTCGTAGCACAGAGAGATAAGCGTCCTGAAAAGAGGGAAATGCCACAAGTCCTATTTTTCCTGAGTGATTTTGTGTATCTTGGCCTGGAGACAGTGGGACTGTGATTTTCCTGGTCTCAGGAGCCTGTTCCTGAGAGCAGAGCCACTTTCCTGTGGAAGGGCTGGGGTCAGGGCCCAGGGTGCCGGTCAGGGTCAGACCTCCTGGGTGGAAAGCCTCAAGTGGCTGTAACTCATCGCTGAAAAAACAAACACGTTACTTCACTGAACAACAGCACCGAGCACTTAAGAAGGGGATTACCAGGGCTGAAATATGTGAGACAGAAAGAAAGGAATTTAAAAGGAGCCAGGTGTTTGAATTTGTGAGTCCAGGCTGATGAGGCTCCTAAGTGTGAAAGAGAAATTCCATTTAGATGACTGGTGGTCACGGTATTTTTTCCTGTTGGGCCAGCGGGGAAGGGAGAGGAGGAGGTGTGTTATCTCCAGGCAGTTAGCGCCCTTCCCGTGTTGAGGGTTAGCTGGGACCTGAACCCTGGGTACCTCGCCACATGTCCAGGGGTCACGCGAATTTGCCCCATGCTTCCTGGAGGTCATTCCAACCTGAGCAGGAAGATACAAGCCAGAGTAGGGCAGCCTGGACACATACTTGGTTTCAGCCTCCAGTTCGGGAAGGGGGCTGCTGGGCCAGACCAGCTGTTTACTAGAGGGAGAATTTAGATGTGCTGAAACTTAGGAGTGGGAATCATTCCTCAAGCCAGTTCTTATTAATGAATTATCTGGGTGGCTCAGTCGGTTAAGCATCTGACTACGGCTCAGGTCATGATCTCACGGTTGGTGAATTCAAGCCCCACATCGGGCTCCGTGCTGACAGTGCAGAGCCTGCTTGAGATTCTCTCTCTCTCTTTGCCTCTCCTACTCGCTCTCTCTCAAAATAAATTAATAAACTTAATAAAAAAAAGGAATTATGTTGGTGTACTTTAAAATACTTTCAGAAACTCAACACAGTCTTCTTGAAGCTGGGCTTTGTAGTTTGCTATCCAGAAAGGATTTGTGGCGTGGAGCTCTGGTGACTGCATGTGTGGTCACCTCCCTCCATGGTGACCATGCACAGAACATGTTTCTTCCATGTTTCTGCTTAAAGATGCCTTATTCAGCACATATGGTCAATTCAGGAATATTGAACTTAATGGTCACAGCCGTGTAACCCATGTCTGAACGAAGCTTATGTCACATACATTTTCTCATTAAGGCACAGCACAGCCTTCTTACACTCAGAACACCAGACAGCACTTCAGCATTATGCTTGGGGGGCCATTTTAAGCAGTGAAATCACCAACAGAAGGCACAAAAATTCGAAAAATGTGGCACTAAACAGACCATGAAAAGGACACTTGTTTATAGTATGAGCTGAAACAAGAAGGCAGAGTGTTGTCTAGTTTGACCTCAGCTGGGACACGTGTGGCAGGTGACTCAGATTCCTCACCAGTGCATGTCTGTCAATGACCTCAAAGGCGTCGCTAGATTGATTTGGGGGTTACAAATAAATTTGGACGAGTAGGCCAATTTATAAATACAGAATTTGTGAATAATGATTGTACCCATTTTTCCAATACATCATGCTGAACATGTAGGGCAACCTTTATAATACTGCTTGGCTTTAATGCCCACACCTTCAGCAAGTTCCCGTATTCCCACTGTCTTTTTAATTGTGTGGTTATAAAAAATTAAAAAATACAAATTTGCAAAAGGAACAGTGCTTGAGATTGTCCAGATTCCACCAACCGGAGATCATTATTGTTTGCATTTTGGTGCCTGTCGTTCTGGAGTTTTTTTTATGCAGATGTACGTACTGCTGTCTGTAGTGTCGCATGTTTTATAGATATATATGCATAAATATGCTTAAAACAAAATTAGTGTCATACCATACTTATTGTTATACAATCTGCATTTTGCAGTTCCCTATTGCTGGAGCCTAACAGGAGAGGTGGGAGTGAATGGTAAGGAATGAGTCTGGATGGGCAAGTAGGGGGCAGAAAATGAAGGGACGTCAGGGGGCAGGACTGTGTCCTGATGGGGGCCACTGATATGTTCTAAGAAGGGACCTTCCATAATCAGATTAGATAACCATGGTAGCTGTGTGGACAATGAACTCGAGGGGAGACCAGAGCCACACTGTCCAATAACTTCCTGCCACGTGTGACAGCAAGTACCTTGAAATGTGGCTGGTCCTAAGGAGATGTGCCATGTTAAATATATACTGGATGTCAGAGACCTGGTACCAAAAAAATAATGTAAACTATCTCCTTAATACTTTTTAAAATATCAATTGCATGTTGGAATGATCTTTTGGATATATTGGGTTAAGTAAGATAGATTAAAATTAATTTCACCTGATTTTTTCTACTCTTTTTAAAAATGTTTATGTATTTTGAGAGACAGAGAGAGTGCACATGTTCATGTGCAAGGGACAGAGAGAGAGAGAGAGAATGAGAGAGAGAGAATCCCAAGCAGGCTCTGTGCTGTCAGCACAGAGCCCGATGTGGGACTTGAACTCAGGAAACCACGAGATCATGACCTGAGCTGAAACCAAGAGTTGAATGCTTAACTGACTAAGCCACCCAGATGCCCCTGATTCTTTCTACTTTTTTACGTGGCTACTAAAAAATTTCAAATTGTATGTAGATTGTCCTGATAGATAAACCCCATCGTAAGTTGAAAATATCATTAGTCGAAAATGCATTGGATACACTGACCCTGCCAAACATCATGCTGAGCCTAGCCTACCTTACACATGCTCAGAACACTTGCGTTAGTCTACGGTTGGGCAAAGTCCATTTTATAATAAAGTGTTGACTGTCTCATGTAATTGATTAAATACTGAAAGTAAAAAACAAAACAAAACAAAAAGATGGTTGGATGAGTGCAGAATGGTCATGGGTATATTGGTTCATTCACCCTTGTGATCACGTGGCTGATGGGTTGCTGTGGCTTGTTGTGCCTCAGGAGAGATACCACACATCGCCAGAACAGGAAAAGAACCAGATTCAAAATCTGAAATAGATTTACACTGAATGCATATCACTTTCGCACCATCAGAAAGTCAAAAAATCAAGCCATTGTTAAGTCGGGAACCACCCGTCTTTGTATTGGACAGCACCCCCGAGGAGGCAGATGCTGAGGGAGTGAAGTACACAGGGTAGTGGGGATGGGATGGGGCAGGACAGAGGGAATGGATCTGAGCAGCATTTAGAGATACGATCCATGGCTGTTGTCCTGGCTTTGGAGGCTGCTGTGGACCGGAGACGGACATCCCGTGGAGACACTGCAGGTTCTGTTCCAGACTACCACCATAAAGCGGGTCAAATGAATTTTTTCATTTCCCAGTGCATGCAAAAGTTATGTTTATACTATATTATGAACTGTTAAGAGCGCAGTTAGCATTACGTCTAAAAAATGTACATACCTTAGTTAAAAATACCTTATTGCTAAAATGCTGACCCGATCTGAGCTTTCAGTGAGTCATAATCGTTTTGCTGGTGGAGGGTCTTGCCTCTATGGTGACAGCTGCTGACTGAGCAGGGTGCTGGGTGCTGAAAGCTGGGTGACTGTGGCAATTTCTTAAAATAAGACAACAGTGAAGTTTGCTGCACCAATGGACTCCTTTCATGAACAATTTCTCTGTAGCATGTGATACTGTTCATCTTCTCAAACACTGCCACTGCTTTATCAGCCAAGTTTATGTGATATTCAAAACGCTTTTGTTGTCATTTCAACAATCTTCACAGCATCTTTACTAGGAGTAGATTCCATCTCAAGAAACCACTTTCTAAACAGTTTTTTTAGTGTTTATTCTTGAGAGAGAGAGAGAGAGGACAGAATGAGAGAGGGGGTGGGCAGAGAGAGAGGGAGACAGAATCCAAAGCAGGCTCCAGGCTCCAGGCTCCAGGCTCCAAGCTGTCAACACGGATCCAACTCAGGGCTCGAACTCACAAACCGTGAGATCATGACCTGAGCCAAAGTTGGAGGCTTAACTGGCTGAGCCACCCAGGTGCCCCTCAAGAAACCACTTTCTTTGCTCATCCTCAAGAAGCAGCTCTTCATCTGTTAAAGTTTTGTCATGAGATTGCAGCAGTTCAAACATAGTAATAATGGGAAAGCTTGAAATATTGCAGGAATTGCCAAAATGTGACACAGAGACACAAAGTAAGGAAATGCTGTTCAAAAAATGGCGCCGGTAGACTCGTTCAACACAGGCTTGCCACAGACCCTTTAGTTATTAAAAAATGTAGTGTCTGGGGGCGCCTGCATGGATCAGTCGGTTAAGCTTCCAACTTCAGCTCAGGTCACCATCCCACAGTTTGTGGAGTCAAGCGCCATGTCGAGCTCTGTGCTGACAGCTCAGAGCCTGGTGCCTGCTTCGGATTCTGTGTCTCCCTCTCTCTCTGCCCCTTCCCCACTCGTGCTCTGTCTCTCAAAAATAAACAAAAATTAAAAAAAAAATTTAATGCAATGTCTGCAAACTGCAATAAAGCAAATTGCAATAAAAATGAGGTGTGTCTGTGTTTATGTCCCTCCCAAATGTATGTGTTGAAGCCTTAGCCACCAAGGTGATGGCATTAGGAGATGGGAGCTTTAGGAGGTAATTAGGTTTCGATGAGGTCATGAGATGGTACCCTCATCATGGAATCAGTGCCCTTATGAGGAGATCAGAGCTTGCTCTCCCCACACCCCCGTGTGAGACAGTGGTCTGTAGACCAGGAAGAGAGCTCTCACCAGACACCGAATCTTCCAGCACTTTGATTTTGGACTTTCCCTCCTCCAGAACTGTGAGAAATCTGTCTGCTGTTAAAGTCATCCAGTCTCTGTCTGGTATTTTGTTAATGGCAGCCTGAGCTAAGACAGGATGGATGAGACAGGAAGGAGTTAATGACATCAAGGTATGTCACCAGCTGAGATAGGGGAAATGGAAGGAAGGGTGTTGATTTTGTGGGGAGGCTAGGGAGAGTAAAAGCAGGCAGAGATGTTCAGTTGTCTGCAGGGAGGTAGGTCTGTGAGTCACCAGCAAATAGAGCCAGGAGAGAGACTGAGATTTCCAGAGAGTGGTGGAAAGAGAAGGTGGCCTGAGGGCAGGTCCTGTGGAGCACCAGCAGGGATCTGGGGACAGGGTGGTAAAGGAACAGAGAAAGGCCCCGGAGTGGGGATATCACAGAGCCAAGGGAAGATCTGTCACAGAGGAGGTGAGCAACTAGTTGAACATGAAATGCCAGAAAAGTTTGAAAGGTACCACTTGGACTTATAAATTTAGGAAGGGTGCTCTAAATCTTCAGTGAGCAATTTCTACACTTAGACTACACGTTAACAGTAGTCAACGTTCTACACCACTTCCTCTGTACCAGGCACAGCACTACAGGCTTCATACAACGGCCCCAAGGGGGCACCTACTGTTCTTGTTCCCACTGTACAGATGAGGCTCCTGAGGCACAGAGCCATGAAGTAACTTACCCAGAGTTATGTAGTGAATGACACCTGCAGGGCTTCAGCCCCCACCCAGTGTGTCCTAAACTTTTTTGCAACTTCCACACTTGCCCTGGAAGTGAGCTACTGTCCTTTCTGCCTTAGTCATGAGTCTCCTAGACCACACAAAAAAATCTACCCTCCCTTTAGTGCTAGCCTGTGGGAGCAATGGTGATGGATGGCAAATTGTGGAGAATTCTGCATTCCAGTGCGCTGAGGTCAGTGTATGCGGGAGCCGAATAGCGCTGGTTTTCAGGGCTCAGCCTGTGCTCCTGGGACAGCCTGGCTCCTCCCGTCCGTGCATTGTGAGTGGATGAACCTCCACTTCCTGGGTGCCCATCGTTTTGGCGCTTCCCATCATTTCTGCCCTCACGGCCATCCCACTAATGAATCCGCAGGACCCCAGGCCAAGGGCAGGGTGGAAGGGCCCGTGTAGCCCATTCCTGTGGACCAGGGCTTGCTTTACCGTGAGGAATGCTGCCCCCACCCCCAGCCCTGCCCAGACTCATGCCTGAGGTTTTACTGCTTTCGTTCACTTCCATACATGGAAGCGGGGTTGCCAACCTCCCCCGCGAGAGGGCCTGTAGCAGGAGGTTTGTTTCCCCACAGCTGACAGACACCCCCTGGCTCACATTTTTAAAATGTATTTATTGAAAAAGACTCTGGATTTAACCACACATGTCTGCAGAAAGAGAGCTTGGCCATCTCCCCAGAGAGAATAGGCAGGAGAAACTGCACTCTGGGTCCTGAGTGCTGTGGTTACAACACTTAACCTTCAACTCCGTGATTGTTAAGAAAGTTCTAATTGCGTAAGGGATGAACTAGTAAATCTTGAAATTAGTAAAAGAGCTTTTTGTGGGGAGGAGATCTATTTTATAAACGTGTGTGTATTAACATACATTAGCATACATACATTTTTGTCACTGACTTAAGAAAAGAGCATCTGAGGAGGACAAACCAGAATGTTGTAGTGCTCTACTGGAATGAAGTGCCAAAAACAACCCAACCCCGGGCTGCCAGTCCTAATACGTGTAGACCTTGACACTGCCCAGTAGCCCACTGACGTGTACTTGCAAAGAACTTAATTGGTTCTGCCAAGGAAATGCTTTTTATAGTGCACAGCACCAGGGTTCTACCCATTTTACTTCGCTTTTGCTTTATAAAAGGTCAATGGTCGGACCATGTAAGAGACTTCTAGAAAGCGATCATTGACAACAGTGGATGCTAAAGTCATTTTGGGAAATCCTGAGTGTGTATTTCTTGTGGAGCCCTCTTTACTGGTTTGGTGTGTAATTTGCTGGTCCTCTTGGGCCAAAGTTACCATATCGTCTCCTCCTTTTCTCTGCTACCGTTTTGGTTGCATACAATTCTTTGGATACGTTTTGCTGGATTTTTTTTTTTTTTTTTTTTTGTAATCTGCCTCACATTTCTGAACTTTGTTAAGAGTGGAATCTGAATTATTTGAAAGCTGTAATTCAAGACTGTAAAATTCTAGAAGCATGTGACAAACTCTGGTTTTGTTTTGGGGGCCTGGAAGAGGGGTGAGAAGATTGGTACTGGCCAGACAGTTTGCTCAGCCCACCCTCTCCCCAAACACTCAGTACTGTACCTGCCTTAGATTAGATCTTTAAAAAAATCACGCCTTCTAGTCCTTTCTTACCGTGATTTATTTTTGAGCTTAGAATAGCAAACCTTAAGCTTCTTGATCTCCATCCTTGCTCCCTTCCCCCACCGGATCCCTTTCTTTAATTGTGTAAAAAGATTTTGAAATTCTTCCTTGATTCTTTCCTGCCTCGAGGGAAAGGGGTGAATTGGCACCAGCTTTATTGCTGGAGCCCGTGATGTTGATCTGAATTCCTTCTCTTGCTCTTTTGCTAGTTAAAAGATTCCCTGCTGTGACAGATGGATGTGTAGTCAGAGGGCATTGAATTCGTAAGGTGGATGGGACTGCCTTCTGAGTTAAAGGGCTTCTTTTAAACAACCCTTCTTTCCCTTCTTTTTTAAAAAATGATTTCTCAAGCATCAGGCTGTCATCAACCTACTAATTGTTTTGCCTCCAAGCAGGACCAATACTTGGGGCAAATTACTTCTGGCTGTTGAGCTGTTTGGTTTCAGCATTATCCTCTCAGAAGCTGCTGGCCAAATGGCTGTTATCACAAGGTGTTGGGCCTGCACGCTGGGGCCTAAGGATGGGTAATGTCTGCCTGCATCAGTACCCCCCCAGCTGCTGCTCCCAGGCTGGAGCTCAGGCTGAGTCCCCCCAGCCCCCTGGGGTGGGGGTGGGGGTCAGGTGGGAGAAGTGGTGGTGGGAGGGCCCTCCCTTTGCTGCCCTTTTCCAGATTGAGGAAGCAGATAGTGCTAGCAAAGGAGGCCAGCGGAGCGGAGACTTAGTCTCTGTTCCTCCTGTTCTTAAGTGTGGATCCCATTGTCTTATGGGGAATATACTTCTCCACCTCAGAGCGCAGTGGGGAGAGGCAGGGAATGGTGATGGGACCTAGTTCTGTTAGGTTTGCCTCAAGAGCTTATCCCAAGTGAAACTTCAAGTTGTGATTTTTCAACCCTGGCTGATGCTCAGAGTCAACTGGGGAGCTCTTTGAAAATACATATACCCGGGCACCTGGGTGGCTCAGTCAGTTGAGTGTCTGACTCTTGGTTTCATCACAGGTCACGATCCCAGGGTAGTGGGATGGCGCCCTATGTCAGGCTCTGCACCTAGCATGGAGCCAGCTTGAGATATTCATTCTCTCTCCCTCTCTCTCTGCCTCTCTCTCTCTACCTCTCACTCTCTCCCCCTGTCTCCCCCCTCCCCCTGTCTCCCCTCCCTCACCCCACCCCTGCTTGCTCTCTCTCACTCTCTCTCTCAAAACAAAAAACAAAAGCCGTATTCCCAGTGCTTGTCACTGTTTTGTTCCCAGCCTATATCACAGTGCCTGGTACATAGGACATGCATTATATGAAATTAGTTAAATGCAGGGAAACCCTGTTCTGCCTGCCTATAATGTCTAAGAAAGTGAGTGGATACAATCTTGTAGTGAGTCATTCATACAGAGTCCACAGTAGCTGTGAGATGTATCCTTCCTTCCTGTATGCGACCCATTAGTCCTGCAGCTCTGGTCCATCTCAGGCAGGCCCTGATGATTATTAGTGTTAATATGCTTTTAGGTCGCCACTGTACTCCAGTATCTAGTGCTTTGTATGTAGAATGGGACACATGAATGAAGGGATGCTGAAAGTAAATAATCATAATAAGAGTCAGAGTTACAGCTTTCATTTATTGGGTGTGCACTTTGCCAGGCCCTGGACAAGTGCTTTGTACGTATTTAAGTTCTCACATCGATGTGGGCAGGCTGGGTCTGAGGACCCAGAGGGTGTCCCACAGGACCAGCCAAGAGGGTCCTTGGCTTCGCCCAAGATGGAAATCAAACATGAGTCGAGAGGAAGTAAGAGCAGGGTTTGTTGAAGATCTAGGGAGAGCAGATACAGCCAGAGCGTCTGGAAGACTTGGAAAGGAGAAGGAGCATGAGTCTTGTCTTTGGTTGGGGTCTGGAGTTTGTATCGAGGACAGTGGTGTGGTGTACGTGTCCTCTCAGGCATCCAGGAACTGTGCTCAGTGTCCTCCAGAAGTCATTTATGCCCTGGAGCCAGGGGTCTTGCTTCAAGGTGTTTGGAGTCTGTGGTCTTGGAAAACGTTCATGGGGACCTCACCAGACACTCCTTAGATGTTATCTGTTGTGCTGGGAGCCTCCAAAGAAATCATTAAGTCCTTGACCTTCCCAAGGTGGACATCCATTAAGGCATGTGTCAGGTAGGGGTGCAAGTCCTAGCAAGAATAGAAGCAGGACAAGACGCAAAGGAGAAAACCAGCTTTTTCTTTCATGGGGTCCCTTCCTTTTCCCTGTCTCAACATGGCCATTGAGGGAGGCACTATTGGACTGAGTAGTTTTGCTGGTCATGCTGGTAAGTGAGATACTGTTGGGTCAGTATTTGAGCTTGGCCCTCTGACTCCAGAACCTGCCCCTGGGGCTGTGCTGAGCTGCCTAGTAACTGAGGAAGGCTGTCACTTAAGGAGATGTCTTGCATGTGCCAGGCACCATGATGGGAAGTACTTACATGTGCTGCCTCATGTTACTTTCACAAGAACCTATGAGGTAGGTACTGTTACCCCCATTTCACAGATAAGGAAACTGAAGCAGAGAGATTAAAAGATGAGCCCACAGGGCTAGTAAGTGGCAGAATCACCTCATTTTCTTTTAATATTTTTTGAAGTTTATTTATTTTGAGAGAGAAAGCAGGAGTGAGCATGAGCAAGTGGAGGCGGTGTGTGTGGGGGGGGTGGGGAGAGAGAGAGAGAATCCCAAGAAGATGCTGCACTGTCAGCACAGAACCTGATGTCAGGCTTACACCCACAAACCCTGAGATCATGACCTGAGCCGAAATCAAAAGTCAGATACTGAGCCACCCAGTTAGTTACATTTTTAAGGCACATTTGGGAAGCAGATATGGCCTTGGTCTTTAGCAGGAATTTCTCAGCTCGGATATTACTGGAGATAAGGCAGGCACACCAAACACAGACTCTTAGAAAAGGGAGGATTCAAGAGAGTGGTTGAAACCTTCAGTTCTCAGAAGATGGGCTTCTGAATTTTCAAGCACATAGAATCCATCAACCCCTCGTCTTCTTTTAGTTAACCCAACTCCCATAACACACACACACACACACACACACACACACACACACACACACACACAGTGTCTCACTACCCCAGGAAAGAATGTCTATGGCAGCAAAGAAAGAGCCCTTTGAGCAGCCAAAAGGGTGAAAACAGCCAAGGTCCCAGGACCCCAGGGACATTTCCAGCCTGTGGTTTGCTGACCCAGCCCAAAGTGGCTCCTGATTGGCTGATCATCTCTGGAAGATTAGCATTTCTGTGAAAGGGCAGAATTGACAAGAGTCTAGAGAGAGAGAGAGGAAAAAAAAAGAGATAAGCTGAGGGAGCAAATAGGAGACGGCTGGCTGCCCCTGATACCTGAGGGTGGGCGGAGGTGTTGGGACAGCTGTGTGCACTGTGACCCTATGGTCTGCCCTACTGGACCCCTCTATTCGTTATATCGGGGGAGGACATCCATACCCTTAGTACCCACTGACTTTTCACTGTTTAACTTCTATCCCCCAGGGTTCCTCTAAAACCCACTTAGGATTGCTGTTGGGCAGCATGCACAAACACCTCCTGTCACCTAATGGCATGAACCACGTGGGCGATTTCCACATGGACCTTCTTTGTGTGTTTACGAAACACAGAGGAATAATCTTCTCTTCCACAGAGAAACATACTCCTTGCCCATTTTTCTAGAATCCTGCGTCCTTTCTCGTGGAACTTCTATTTCCTAAACTTTAATAGAGAATTAGGAGTAAAAAGCAATTCTGTTTTGCCTGCGTTCTGTGCGGTGCAGAGGTGATAGGAAGTGGTGGGCCTGGGGCGAACTGGGGAGAGCACCCTTCATCTCAGAGGAGTAGCCATGTGGGAATGCAGACCTGGGTGGTCGAATCTTCCAAAATGTTTACAAAACGTGGACTCTTCCGCTTTCTAAGTGGTGTTAGCTAGTTAAAACTTAAAAATGTGTGTGTCAGGCGAGACATCTAAGGGCCTGGTTTTGTCCTTGGGTGGCCTCCTGGCGATTTTGGCCTTACGGGCCGCCAGAGGTACAGCAGCTCCGAACACTGTGCTCTCTGTGCTCTGTCTGTACCTGGCAGCCTGTGGAGCATCAATGGGTGTGGAGTTTTGCACAGGGAGTTCCTGGGGGCATTCAGGAGCATGAAGCACGCGGTGTCCAGGGAGTTTATGGTCTTCTAGCAGAGGAAAGGCCCTACCCCTGTCAGAGAAGCGATGAAAAACAGAGAAGACGGCATTCAGCCGTGTGAGTCGGAAGGCAAGCCTGGGACCCCTTGGAGTGGTCAGGGAAGCTGGGGTTTGCTGTGGCCTGGAAGGGGAGGGGAGAAGAAACATTTCAGGCAGAGTTCCCAGGGTGAGCTCAAAAATGGTCACAACACATACTCCCTGCATAGCACTTGACTGTCTGCCTTCAGCGGTGTGCATTCCTGACTACTGCGAGAGGAGCCCTGCGAGAGGGCTGCAAGAGGAGGGCACTCACATTTACCTGCACAAGGGGAAAATGTGCCAGCCGGGGACTGAGCACTGTGCCAGTGCTTTACAAGCTCTTTTCCATGTTACCCATGAAGCAACCCTGTGATTAAGTGGTGTTAATCCACTTTTTTTCAAGTGAGGAAATTGAGGCTCAGAGAAGCAAAGTGATTTGCCCAAGCCATGCAAATTATCAAGTGACAGTGATGGGATTCAGGCTCAGACCTGTCCAAAATCCAGCCTCCTTCTGTCACAAAAAGCGTTCTGGTCCATGCAGCTGTGAAAGTCAGACCAGGGACTCAAACCCAGGTCCTGAGGGAGCCTAGGATGGAGGCCCGTTCTGGGAGGAGAGGAATAGAAGTCTGTGCTGAGGGTGGGGCTGGAGAAGCAGGCTAGAAAGTTTACACCAAATGTATGATGATTTAAGCAGCCATTAAAGGAGTTTGAGCAGAGGCATGAGATGATGATTGTAGTATTTAAGGAAAATTATTCTGGTACGATTTTGTTGGAGAACTAGAGCGGGGAAGGGCAGCCTGAGAGGCTAATGAGAGGGCGCGGGCCAGGGTGGTGACAGAGGGCATGGCTTGTCTCGGGAACAGGACTGAAGGCTTGAGAAAACAGTTTTCAGCCCCTTTTGGTGCTTCCACAAATGCTTTAAAGAGAAATGCTCGCTGTTGCAAATCATTGGTATGTTGTTGATTACTGAGGCCACCATTCCTAGAGTTCTCTGGTGAGCCCTTTGGGCATCTGACTCCATTTTAGAAAAATCCATTTCCATTTTGCACCCAATTTTCTCTTCTCCATGTATTTCACAGTTGGCAGGTGGTTTGTTATTACTGGTTTTAAAGTTTCCCCAAGTGTGGCCCTTGCCTGAAAGAAAATACCGACCCTGCTGGACGCAATTTTAAAAATGTTGACCTCTGCCCAAGCATTGCTGCATTTTTCTATTCAGTTTCTAAAAGTGAGGAATATGGACTTGCTGGGAATCCCTGAACAAAGCTTGGTGTTTTTGAGGTGAGAATGAGGGAAAAGGGCTTCCTTCCCTTCCTCCCTCTCTCCCCACCTGCACCCTGTTGACTGGCTTGCTTGCAGAGGGACTTTTCCAGCACCGGATAATTTGCCAGAGATGAAAGGAAGAGGATCTGATGACTTTTATTTTATCTTATTTTATTGATTGATTAATTGTAACTCTACGCCCAGTGTGGGGCTTGAACTCACGACCCCAAAATCAAGATTCACATGCTCTACTGTCTGAACCAGCCAGGCGCCCTGGATCTGGTCACTTTTAGTTACTTGAAACAAATAAACAACAATAACCTATCATACTTTCGGGCCTTTGCCATCCATTCAACTGAAAGGGCTCAAAGCGGAACCACTGACTGAAGTAGAGTGGACAGATGAGAGGAGCCACCATGTTGACATGAGCACAAGGCAGGGCCTCTAGCTGACGGGAAGATTACTACTTTTGGAGGCAGTCCTCATCCAGGGAAGGGTCTGTATAAACTTTCAGCCTTAAAGTCAGAAGGAAAGGGGCGCCTGGGTGGCTCAGTGGGTTACGCATCCGACTTCAGCTTAAGTCATGATCTCGCGGTTCGTGAGTTCGAGACCCGCATCAGACTCTGCGCTGACAGTGTGGAGCCTGCTTGGGATTCTCTGGCTCCCTCCTTCTCTGCCCTTTCCCTGCTTGCGTTCTGTCTCAAAATAAACATTAGAAAAAATAATAAAGTCAGAAGTATATTTAATCTTCTTGGAGTTTGGGGCTAATATAGACAAGATTGGAACATGAGTCACCTACATTCCAAACTCTCCTTAAAGTTTGAGCAAGTTATATAGCAGGTGATATTTATTTTTTAAGTGGAAGAGTTGAGTGACTTTTTTTTTTTAAGTTATATTTTTGGGGTGCCTGGTTGGCTCAGTCAGTAGAGCATGTGACTCTTGATCTTGGGGTTGTAAATCCGAGCCCCACATTGGGTGAAGAGATTACTTAAACATAAAATCTTTAGGGGGATCTGAGTGGCTCGGTTGGTTAAGCATCTGACTTCAGCTCAGTTCATGATCTAATGGTTAGTGAGTTCGAGCCCCATATCAGGCTTTCTGCTGCCAGCATGGAGCCCTCTTCTGCCCCTCTGTCTCCCTCTCTCTGCCCCTCCCCGACTCGCTCACTCTCTCTCAAAAATAAATAAACATTAAAAAAAACTTTTTAAAAAAGTTACATTTTTTTTATTGTAGTAGAATAGACATAATAACTTACAATTTTCACTGTTTAGTGATGTTCTTTTGAAGAAAGATATGTGATGTAATGCCAAGATGTTACTTATTTTCAATGTCTGAAGGCTGGAAGAAGTAACTTAGAAGAAGTGTGTAAGTTGTAGAGAGCAGACACGCCTAAGGGTGTGTGTTCAGGACCTTGTCAGGGAATCCTTTCTGCTTTTGCATTGTGATCGCAGAACCCTCTCTGGTCAGTAGATCTCCTTGGAGCCTCCATGTCCCTGCCTGTGACTTTTCTCTAGAGGTCCATAAACTGGGATATTTAAAATAGAGCCAGGAGTCAGCTGTCCACAGGGTAGCTTCATGGAGGACACGGACCTTAGTGGAGAGATTGAAAATTCACAAACATTTTAGTTGAGAGAGAATTATGATGCCTGAGAAGGAGCTAACCCTAATATTTACCTTTAGAAAGTGACAGGTTATTTAAAAATAGTGAAGTATGTTGGCACAGAGAAGGGAGGGGAGAGTCTCCAGCCTGTCTACCCTATAGAAAACCCGAGGAGGCAAACCCATGCTGTGAATTGATGGCTGTGCAGTGGCATCCTATTCTTAAGGGTTCTGGAAAGCCTGCTGGGTTGTTGTAAAATAAGGCAAACTGTAAGGTGCCAATCCTGAATAGTGAGGAGACTTGTCTGAGTGATAGCTTCATGAAGGGGAGTTGCCTTTGACCTCAGCAGAATCGATTTTTGGCAGCCCTACTGTTGTATTTTAAGGTTGCCTGGGGCTCTTTTGTTCTTCATTTTACCAAAAACACCTATCGGGATATTTTTCTCTTTCAAAAGTAATACAGGATCACTGTAGAAAATTGGAAAATATTAAAAAAGTGTACAGGGGAGAAAATCACCTGTAGGCCTCTTTTCTTGTGTACTCCTATTTCCACATAAGACTGTATTCTTCTAAAAGATGATCTCTGAGAGCTACATGGTATTTCACTATGTAAAAATGCCATGCTTCGGGCTCCTAGGTGTCTCAGTCAGTTGAGCGACACACTTCAGCTCAGGTCATGATCTTGCGGTTTGTGAGTTTGAGCCCCACATTGGGCTCTGCTGGTCAGCACAGAGCCTGCTTCAGATCCTCTGTCTCCCTCTGGGTCTGCCCCTCCCCTGCTCTCCCTCTTTCTTTCTCCTAAAAGTAAAAATAAACATTAAAACAATTAGAAGGACTACTGGGTCAGAGGTTTCATTGTATCTTTATGTATTCTCCCCCTTTCATTTGTTCTGTCCTCATTTCATCATTTTAATTTCTTTTGACTTTCTCTGTTCTCTTTTTATTGTTCCTTTCAATTCTATAGTATTGGCACTGTTGTTTTTTATGGCCTTTAAATGGATCTTGTAAAAATGCAATTGTATTTTTAGTTTTTTTTTTACGTTTCCTCATTTTATTCAGTTTCTTTCTTTCTTTCTTTCTTTCTTTCTTTCTTTCTTTCTTTCTTTCTTTCTTTCTTTCTTTCTTTCTTTCTTTCTTTCTTTCTTTCTTTCTAACACTTTGACCTAAAAACAAGCATGCATGCATTTTCTGTATTTTTCCTGTTTTCGGTGGTCTGTTCTTTGTATCTTAAATGCAACATCTTGCTTTTGGTGTTGTGGAATATTTCTGTCGTGGAATATTTGGTGTTGTGGAATATTCTGGTTTGTATGGCTCATTTGCCCTTGAATAAAGTTTTGTCAGGTCCCATGTTTGTGCACAGGTGGGGCTTGTAATTTCCACTTGGTGGCCCTCTGTCCCCTCTGCCTTGATGCCAATAGAGTCTCCTTTCAGATCTTGGGATTGTCGATGCGAAGTTAATTGCTACTTCAGCTCCTTAATATCCCCACAGGAGCCGGGAAGATGCTGGACACATGGGCAGTTCTAGCAGGGACCGTCTCTGTTCTCTTTCTTCTGTGTTGGTTGGTGCTGCTGAGTTGGGGTCAACTTTATGCTCGGACTTTTTTCTTGTTTCCTTCCTGCTGGCTGTCAGCTGTGACTGGCGGCCCGCCTGTTTGTCACATCTCTGCTGTAGATACCACACCTCTGCCCTCGGACCTCCCATCCCGGGCATCTCAGGTAGCGCTGTCTCGAGCAGCACACAGTCCGAGTGGCATGCTTCGTCTGCCTGTCAGGCCACTCTTGTCTTCCAGCACTTGAGCCTCCAAATAAGAGGTCGTCAGTGGGGTCCTACCAGGGTCTCTTTAACTTAATCTCTATAAACTGCGGCTGCTCAGGAAGGCAGTTGCAATTGTAGCCTTGTAGCCTTTTCAGATCCGGTCCCGGCTACCCTATTTATATCTGGCAGCTTTTCCTTTTCCTTTTCCTTCATGTCCTTATATCAAGCATAAATCTTCTGGGTTATCATTTAGCGAAGAGAGGCCAAACCTGTAAGCCGACGTGGATCCCTCTGTTTTTTTCCGCTGGGCGCAGCATTTTCCTCCCTCTGCTGCTTGCTGCTCTGGGCGAGATGACTTCAAAGCCTTTTCCCCAGAGGTAGCTGTCCTTAAACTAAAACTAAAACGAGACACATTTCTGAGCTCTTTAAAAAATAATAATAATAATAATAAACGCCCTGTGAATTCCCTGCTTTTCATGTGGTTCCTAGCCTCCCTCTGACAGCATGACCTGTTCTGGGCTGCCAGCTCTAATTCCTTTGATGTCTGTCTCCAGGATACCTCCCTGGAATCTGTGCAGAGGAGAGTGAAATTGTCTGGTGTGAGTGTGTTGGGGTGGGGGGGGGGGGAATGTAGGTAGGGAGAGACCCCAGTAACTTTGTGTACGTGTTCGGAAGGAAATGAGGTTTCACTGGCAATAATCCCGGACGAACATATGTTCTTCTTGATTATGGTGAATATTTCAGTTTTTCTTTCCTTTTCACCCCGCTCCGCCCCCAAGTTCCCCGCTTAAACTGCGACTTCAGGATTCATTGTGTGAACGATCATCGCCTGGTGGTTTACTTGTTTCCCAAATTCTTCAAGGCAGGCTCTCTCCTCTGGCCATTTCCTTCTCTGGAATGCCTGGATTCTTCTTTTAACCATGCCATTGCCCCCCTCCTTTTTTTCCTTTAAAAAAAAAGCATAACAAAAATTTTGTTCTTATGACCGTGTCAAATGTATATAGCAATCGGCAAAACAATACTGTGAACCCCCCCACACCCATCATCCAGCTGCAGCAATAATCAGTTCATAGCCAGTCTTTGTTTCTTCTCTCCCCTTTGCCAGCCTACTACCCCCTCTGTGGTTTTGAAGCAAATCTCAGGCATCATATCATTTTAGCCATAAGTATTTGAATATGATCTAGAAAAGGTTAGGATCTGAAAAACAACTTATCGTACCCGCAAAATGGATGATTACCTCATGACATCAAATATCCAATCAGTGTTCAGATATTCCAGATTTCATTTTATGTATGTATTTAAGAGTCAGCTTTTCAAATTACATCTCTATCTTGGTTGATCTCAAGCTTTCTTTCATTGAAGTGTTTACCCAGCCAAAGCCTAGAGAGCTCTAATTAAATGCCCCCTGCCTCCCCCCACCAGGCTAGCAAAGGTTATTCAGGGAAAGGCAGCCCATCCAGGATGCTTGGCCAGGTTCCCACCCAGAAGGTGTCTGGTCCCACGCTGTAGACCTTCCTATCCAGACAGCCCCCCATAGCTGGAGCCCTAGGCTCCTTCTCCTCCTTGGGCTTGGAGCCCCTGGAGACTGTGGACAGTTTCCTCATAAACTTTGAGTCTCTGGGTTCACAGCAAATTTTTGTTAAATATGTTGTTCCAAACTATAGCATTTTAAAATGTTATTCCCTTTTCCTTGTTGAACAGACTTGCATAGCACTCCCTTTGTACCTAACGTCGATCTAGGTGCTTATGTGTACGTATCGGCTCTTTGTTCTCATAAGAGCCCTGAAGATTAGCTTACACTTACCACAGGGAAAGGATTATTTTCTGTCTCTTTTATATCAGTAGGTATTGTGATGGTGAACACATGTCCTGCATTTTCTGGGACACTCCTAGTTTTATATCATTTTAACTTTTTCAGCAAAGGTGAGTTGATGTGTGTGAATGTAAACTGTAATGCCTTCGTGAAGTATTTCATATGTATTTGCAACTTGGGAAAAATTGTCTTGTGAGGCCATATATCCTGAAAACAGGTTCAGCTGACCGAGGACGCCTGACTGATGCTCCACATGCCTGTTAAGCCTGGGTGTCCTAATAGCCTTCTTTCCTCACTGTGTGGTCAGGGTTTGGCATCACAGAAAGGAGGCCGGCCGGCACACCTTTCTCTTCTCTCCCTGCTTCTCTCTAGCTTAGTGGTGTTCACCTGGCTCCAGTTTTCACAGCAGCATCCAGTCCTTAGATCACGTTTGGGGACGGGAAGGTGTAGAAGGAAAGGCTCAGTGGCTGAGCCACGTAGCACGTCCATTCACAGAAGGGCTTTGGCTGGGGTGAGTGCTGAGCCCGGGCTTGCACAAGCAGTGTGTAAGGGCTGCACCTGCCAGGCAGCCACTCACCACGACATGCACAGCGGTGGTGCTCAAAGGGCAGCTCTTCTACTCTAAGGGGAGGAAAAGGTAAAACTGAAGCCTTTGTCATCTAATGAGACAGATAGCTGTAGTCAGGTGTTCTTGTGAATAGTGTTTACACTGGGTTGAGGCCTGATTGCGTGGCTTTACTCCATAGGTTGAATGAATGGCACACTACTGATATGGAGCGACCCCACCATCCTTTGGGGGACAAAGGATGTAAGCAGGAGGGGGACAGACATGGTGTAGCCTCACAGCATCCAGGCTGCGGGTCTTATGTGGGCTATGTTGGAAGGATGGTAAAGCAGACTCTCATGCGGGCAGCCTGGTATGAAAGGTGGCTTTGTTCTCTGAAGGACTCCAACAGTCAGTATCCACATTAATAGCATTTTTTCCTAGAGCTCTATCAGAGTAAGCTCCTTCTGTTACTCACGGTCCTGTTCTGTATGAGTCTGGGTCTTATACACAGTAAGCGCTCAATATATAGGCATTGAGGGAACAAGCACATAGCTCATTGACCAGAATGCTTGTTGACTGTAGCCCTCAACGAGTTCCAAAGCTGGTGTCTTCTCATTTTTACAAGGCCTTACTAGCTCTTCTCTGTTATCAACCTCTCATTTTCTAGGTGCCTCCAGATTCTGCCCAGGCCAGAAGATTTGAGGGCCTTCTGAGCTTTCCTCTGGCTGCACCCTGACCCGATTTCATAGCTCTTGGTTTCGGAGAGTTACCCTTTCCCAAACTTCATTGCCTGGTTGGCCAGCTGCAAAATAGCCCCTGGTTTGTCCCTGCCCTGTCCGCACAGCCATCCAGTGTAAACCCCCCCCCCCCCCCCCCCATATCCCAGTGTTGTTAAGCCCAGGGGATTTTTGGCTGTCATGTAGAGCACATGACGTAAGAGAGGCAGTGACTCCTTGCCAGAGAACCCCCAGAAACCTAGGAATTGGGGTGGAGTCCTGCAGCTGTTTTGAAGAGCACAGCAAAATGATGCAATGGTGAGTGGCAGCGAATAAATGCTCTGTCCAACTAGAAAGTCTGCTTGGAAATAGGTTAGGAGAATGTTCTTACTTGGGTTGGAATATGGCCAGGCTTGGGATCTTATCAACCATCAGTCATCAATTTAAGAATGTTTTCAGAAGCGACCCCTTGGTTTTCTTTTCTGTACTTCCTAAATTTCCCATAGTCAGCATTTATCACTTTTATCATAAAGTTGAAAAGAAAATGCCTACTTAAAACTAAATCAAAGTTTGAGAACATCACGTCATTTGTTAAGTTGCATAGCAAGCCATGCACCCGTGTCTTTCCTCATCTACTTATTTTTTTTTAATTTTTTTTACGTTTATTTCTTTTTGAGACAGAGAGAGACAGAGCATGAATGGGGGAGGGGCAGAGAGAGAGGGAGACACAGAATCGGAAGCAGGCTCCAGGCTCCGAGCCATCAGCCCAGAGCCCGACGTGGGGCTCGAACTCACGGACCGCGAGATTGCGACCCGGGCTGAAGTCGGACGCTCAACCGACTGAGCCACCCAGGCGCCCCATCATCTGCTTATTTTTCAATTAATAAAGGGCAAGAGATGTTTGTGCTCAAGGCTTGAGAACCTGAGCTGCTTGCATTAGAATCCAGGAATTTGGTCCAAATTGATAGTGTTCTGGTATTCACGAAGGCTTTGATTTATATATTTTATCAAAAGCAGCTTAACGGAAGGCATATTTCTCAAACTGACCACGTATTGTTCAGGATAAACAGCTTTCTAATAAGTGCTTTGTGAATAATGGGGATATGGATTTACTGTGGGGGTCTTGAATATTTTTTAAACGCATTGTTTTAAGTTAGTGGGAGGCCAAGATGAAAGGACATTTCAAGATAAGCCCTGTGAGTAATTTTGTGTTGCAGCGAGGAGTTGAGATGGATGGGATTTGCTTTGGCATTCATGCATAGTCCTGATGCGAGAAAAGTGTCCCGAAGCAGAATGCTGCCTGGGACTCACCGCAGGACAGGGCCCTCATTTTGGCTGGGATTTGGGAATTGAGCATGTGGTGAGTCTAATATTAGAAAATCAGTTCTTACCCTCCCCCCTTCCTTATCCTTAAAGCTCTTCGTCCCTCTCACGATGTGTGTACCAAGCCTCACCTCCCCCTCCTTCCCCCTGTGCTCTCTCTGTGAGCAGTCTTTTAATTTATTTCTTGGCTGCTTATCTTCTTATTAATCAGATTTTCTCCCTTGGCCAAGCTCTTCTCCCAAAGGCCTCGCCTCGGTCTTAACAACGCACGCTGGCCAGTTCAAATGGTTCCGTGTTTTAGATGCAGATGTTGGCTTCTGGCAATGGTGACTGCATCCTGAAGTAGAACTTTTTCTCCGAAAGACCGAAGGACCTTCTATGTGATTGGTTCCACTGTGTCTTGGTCCCAGTGGCTCCAGGAATGAGACGCTAAATTATCTTCCATTTTGGAACTTCTGAGGATTTGGAAACGGGTGAATGTTTAGTCCTTTTGGCAGATGGAGGCTGCAGATATTAAAGTTGGTGGGAATGGACTATTCCAAGTGGTCATGAAGATTGAAAAGGAGCAGGTTACAGAGGGGGGCTTGAATGCCCATCTCCGATTTCCTTTGTGATTTGGACAATTCAGATCAGTTGAAAGAAAATTTTTACTGAGTACTGACAAATAGCCTTTCTGAGTCTGTTTACTCATCTTTAAAAGAGTTATTTCAGGGCACCTGGGTGGCTCCGTTGGTTAAGCATCTGACTCTCGATTTTGGCTCAGCTCATGATCTCACGGTTCGTGAGTTTGAGCCCCACATCAGGCTCTGGGCTGACAGCTTAGAGCCTGCTTTGGATTCTGTGTCTCCCTCTCTCTCTGCCTCTCCCTCCCCCTCTAAAAAATAAACATTACAAAAATTTAAAAGAGTTATTTGGGCTGGATAATTCCTAAGTTCTCTCCAGCTCCAAAGTTTTATGTGAACATCAGGTGGTTGCATGGATTCAGATGCAGTTGAGGGACGTTTAGACTTTGTAAGAAAATTCTGTGAATGGGTTGGCTTGAAATAACCCATGAAAATAATCTTGGAGCTAGTATAGTTAATTTTTTTGAATGTTTATTTATTTTTGAAAGAGAGAGAGGGGATGGCAGAGGAGCCGAAGCAGGCTCTGCACTGAGAGCAGACAGCCGGATGTGGGGCTTGAACTCACAAACCGAGAGATCATGACCTGAGCTGAAGTCATACACTTTACCGACTGAGCCACACCCAGGTGCCCGGAACTATTATAGTTAACACATGGGATAATAGTATTACTGATAATGGCTATCTTTAATGAACACTTACTATTTGTAAGACATTGCTTTTTTTTTTAAGTTTATTTATTTTGAGAGAGCGCGCGCGTGCATGAGCAGAGGTGGGGCAAAGAGAGGGAATCCTAAGCAGGTTTTGTGCTGTCAGCACAGAGCCCAACAAGGGGCTCGATCTCACGAACAGTGAGATCATGACTTGAGCTGAAATCAAGAGTCCGACATTCGACTGACTGAGCCACCCAGGCATCCCAGACATTGTTTATTTTTTACGTGTGTCAATTTAGTCTCCATAACAACCCTATGAGGTAAGTGTTGTCATTAGCCCCATTTTATGGATGGAGAAACTGAGGCATAGGGAGGTTAGGTAACTTTCATAAAATCATAGATTGGTAAGTGAAAAATCTGGATTCAGATCCAGGCAGGATGACTCCAAGCCCAAGCCCTTCACCATTATACCCCACTGCCTCTGTAATTAACTAATTACAAATGTGTCATATTAGATCCCCTCCATGATTTCCCAGCCCTCAGGTAACCTAGAAGAGTTTCAGGGCATTTAATGGTGGTGGATGCAGTGGCAAGACAGGGCTAGGATTGATGAGGTGGGAGTGGTGGGGGAGAAGCAGTTGGAGGAAGTGAGGGAGGCTGGTCTGAATTCCTTATCTTGCAGATGGCAGGCTGGGAGAGACAATAGGCCACTCAGTGTCCTTGTTCCCAGAAGAGAACTAAGAAAAGACATAGACCCATAGATCTTCCCTTGTACCTCCCCAAGTTTCAGTTTCAGTTCAGTGGCACTAATCTTTTTTTTTTTTTCTTAATTTACATCCAAGTTAGTTAGCATATAGTGCAATAATGATTTCAGGAGTAGAATTCAGTGATTCATCCCCTACATGTAACACCCAGTGCTCACCCCAACAAGTGTCCTCCTTAATGCCCCTTGCCCATTTAGCCCATCCTCCCCCACCCATAATCTTTTTTTTTTTTATGTTTATTCTTGAGAGAGAGTGCATGGGGGGGGGGGTAGAGAGAGAGAGGAGACAGAGGATCTGAAGTGGGCTCTGTGGTGACAGCAGCAAGCCTGATTCGGGGCTCAAACTCACAAACTGTGAGATCATGACCTGAGCTGAAGTTGGACGCACAACCCACTGAGCCACCCAGGTGCCCCTGGGACTAATCTGTCTTAAACATCATTCTCATTCAACCACTCATTAGGGCTGTCTTCTCACCTGTTCCACCTGCTCTGTCCCCGGAGCCTTGTTCACTGCTCTCTGGCCCCAAGGCCTCTCTCTGGCAGGCTGGCCTGTCTGCTCCCTGGGGGTGAGCCATAGGCTCTGTCCCATTTTCCTCTCTGCGATGGTTGTCCCTCTGCCTGGAATGTCTGCCCTTCTGCTCTCTGCCTGCCCAGATCCAACTGTGGCCTCCAGAAAGCCTTCTCCAACTTTCTGGAAACCTCCAACTCTCTGAGTTCCTTTTGGGAACCTCTGGTGTTATTTTCTTTTCCATCAGCAACTTGGCACTTACTTACCTTGATTTGTATTTTTCATTTTGCTTTCCAAATTGTACTATAAGCACTTTGAAGGAAGGGAACAGAACTGAACATTTAGATCACTCTGTTTATGTTCAGATGGGACTTAGACCCATTCTGAATTGGCTTTTGGAACTTTTCAAGTTTATTTCCCTTATATTTTAAGGTGTTTTTTTTAAGTTTATTTATTTATTTTGAGAGAGAGAGAGCGAGCAAGTAGGGGAGGATCAGAGAGAGAGGAAGAGAGAGAGAGAGGGAGAGAGAGAATCCCAAGCACTGTCAGTACAGAGCTCAATGTGGGGCTCAAACTCACGAACCATGAGATCTTGGCCTGAGCCGATGTCAGCCGCTTAACCAACTGAGCCACCCAGGCGCCTCTTTAATTTCCCTTAAAGAGGGATGGTTAAGCCTGCATACAGATCAGCCCACCAACCTCTGGACATAAATTCTAGCAAGACTGTTTAGGAGAAATGAAAATGAGTTCTGTTTCATGTTGCTGGCAATAAATGGTAATCAATGTATGAAATTCATTACCCTAAAAAGGAAAATGTGCAGAAAATTAAGTCATTAATGACGGTCACCTGTTCCTACCGAGAGACCCTAGGGCAACAGTGCCATCCTTTGGGACTTGTGTTTGGGGCTTTGTGATGATAAAATACTCCGGTGTCCTGAACTGGTATGATAAATTTCATCTTGCCCGTCAATACAGATTGATCGGTAGTAGCTTTGTGAGGCGAATGTTAAGGATTCTGAGGCTTTGTCTGATTGCTGTGTCTGTCAGAGGCTCTGTAAAGGGAAATGGAGGCAGGCATGGAATGTTCTCTACCTTCCTGGAACTCTGACTCCCTCCTAACAGAAGCAGAAGTGAGAAGCTGGCAAAGCATACACCCTGGAGCCCATCATCACAGTGTATATAGGATGCAAGATATTGCTTCCCCACTCCCACTTTGGTCTATTTTAAGTCAGAAATAGCCAAAGGATATCTGAGAGCTCTGTTGAGAATGCCAGGAGCCAGAACAGAAGTGAAGTGCCTCTTGCATCCTTATAATAGCAGATGACTTATGCAAAGCCAGCCACATGGCACTCCCAGTGCACTCAGCTGCTCAGCCAAGGGGCCACCCAGTCCACTGCCTGCCCATTGATAACTGTGGCCGATGTGTACCTCTCAGAAACTTCTTCCCAAGACAAGTCCTTGCTGCTGGCTTCCACCAGAAGTCAGGGCAAGGTCACCTCTCTCTGGCCCTAACTCGGGAAACTAGCTCTAGAGATTGCTTTAAAATGCTTGTTTTCTTAGAAGGGCTCTGGCTTTCACCTGGCCTAAGTGGATCGTAAACAGTTTAGCTGAGGAGATGATGATAGCACCAAACACTGTCATTGGATTTTGTTTTGCCCAAAACCTGTGGTTTTCAAACCTGCATCTGCATCAGAATCACCTGGAGGGCTTGCTGAAATACAGACTGCTGGGTCCTACCCCAGAGTTTCTGACTAGGTAGGTCTGGGGTGGAACCCCCAAATTCCCATTTCTAATTAGTTCTCAGGTGATCCCACTGATGCTGTGGCTGCTGGTCCAGGGATCCCACTTGAAGAACCACTACTCAAGACAAAACCATGCAACATTGGTTGGTAGCCAGGTAGGGAGACAGACTTTTCAAATGATCTTTCTTTCATCTTAGTTTTTTTCCTTAGGTTTCCAAATGGATTAAAATTATTTTAAAAGTTGAATAATGTATGATAATACAGATGCTCCGTTGTCCTCAAACGTGGGGCCTCCTTGGCTTTGAGTTCACACTCTCTTAGTTTATCCTCCGAGCTCTGTACGGAGGAAAATAAACCATCCGAGGGAACTTCCCCATCTCCCCAACGTGAAACCCACCTGTGCCTTTAACTCTTGCTTTGGTCATGACTGTTGATTCCTCTTGGCGTGTTCATTCCTGGTAGCATCTCAGTTAACTGTTTGCCCTTTCTCTTTGTATTTATGTATAATTGTTTTTCTGTTAGGTTTTCCTGTTAGCCTTGTAAGATGACCCGGTGCCCAGCCACCATTGTCATTGATCATGTCTACAATGTCACAGATTCCTTGTAGCTCCACATGCCTATTTCTTTCTTTCCTGGGGATGAGCATCCCCTGGCAACCCGCCTGCACCCACATAAACATAAACACCACACCTGTTATATTTCCTTCTTTGTGAGCAATGATGTCTGCCAGTCCCCATCCAGGTCTACATACCCCCTGAAGCCAGGGTGGACCCTTCACATCTGTCTGTTCAGATTAAGGGCCCAGAGAACACCTGGTGAGTAACAAACTCACCTGGATCTGGATGGATGTTGGGGGCCATCTCCCCTCTGCTGTGCCAGAGCAGATCACCCCGTGTTTCCCAGTCCTCACCAGAGAGTCCACGTGTGTCCTGGTAATTGGACCTTCCAACCTCTGATACTCCCCGACTGCCCACGTTCAGGTAGTTGATTCCTTATTATTTAACTCACTCAACTCATCTGTGGAATAACTGGGAGACAACATGCTGCATTCAAGGCTCAGTTCATGAATGACACATAGATAAAGGCTTTCAGAGAGGACTGGATCTAAATCACTCAGTGCGGTCGTGAGGATGCAGGGTTGAGAGTGGGTGAACTCCTGTCAGACGGGTGTGACATGTCATTGCGGGACCAGAGCAGGTGTTCCTTGTGCAAATGTGTGGGTCAGAGAAGAAAGCCTCACACAGGTCTCTTCTGGCTCCCGGGGGGTCACACTGATTGCAGTCATAATGGCACTGCTGTCCTATTACATATTTTACATGTATAGTTACCACTGCAGTCTCCCAATATGTGAAAAAATATATATATATATATGCATGCTTATGGCTAAACATAAATAGTACACATAGGCTTATAATAAAAAGTGATCTTCCTCTATTTCTTTCTATTCCTAAAAGCTACCACTTTTTTTTAAATTTTTTTTTTTTAACGTTTATTTATTTTTGAGACAGAGAGAGACAGAGCATGAACGGGGAGGGTCAGAGAGTGAGGGAGACACAGAATCCGAAACAGACCCCGGGCTCTGAACTGTTAGCACAGAGCCTGACGCGGGCCTCGAACTCACAGACTGTGAGATCATGACCCGAGCTGAAGTCGGACGCTCAACTGACTGAGCCACCCAGGCGCCCCAAAAGCTACCACTTTTAACTGTAATGGCTTTTTAAAAAAAAACTCTGGTGATTATGTGTGTATCTCTAAATAATATATGTTCCTGCTATTTCTCTGTCAATCCAACAAATCCCACATTATCTGTTACTTTTCTGTTAGGATGGATGACTATTTAACTCACTTAAACTAAACCTTACCTTCCTGGTTCTCTTGATTCCATTTTTAGCTTTAAATAACGCAGTTATGCCTTTAATCCTCGTCCTTCAATAAAGACTTTATGATTTGAGAATGTTGGTATCTTTCTACTTTGCCCTGCAGTTCTTTTCCCCTCTCTGTCCTATTTTCTGTTCTTGAATTTTTGCTCTGTCAAAGTTGTTGACACTTACATTCTGTTATATGCTTGTGATTCCTACATTGTGTGTAATTGAACATCTGTAAATATTGTTCAGGGCAAATTCAAGCAGTGTATTACGATTATATTTCTTGTACAGCTTTTTAAAATTTTTACTGAAGTTTCTTTTTTTTAATTTTAAAAAATTTTTTTTAACGTTTATTTATTTCTGAGAGACAGAGCACCAGTGGGGGAGGGGCAGAGAGAGAGGGAGACACAGAATCCGAAGCAGGCTCCAGGCTCCAGGCTCCGAGTTGTCAGCACAGAGCCCGATGCGGGGCTCGAACTCACAAGTGGTGCGATCATGACCTGAGCAGAAGTCAGACACTTAACCGACTGAGCCACCCAGGCGCCCCGTATTTTTCCTGAAGTTTCTAATGGGCTTTCCACCCCCCTTGTACTATTTGACTTAGGTCCTCAATTTTTCCCCCAAAACTCGATTCAGTCAGGCATTCTATTGAGTACCCCCTTTACCTTGGAGAATCCCCCTTTTCTGGGGTTTTCCAGTCTTCTGTCCATTCTGGACAGGTTGTTCTCTGAGCTGCTACACAGCTCTCTCATTCTGGAACTTTCCTGAGTTGGATTTCCAATGGGATCTTATTCTAATTCTAGTTAGAATTAGAATTAGAATTAGACTAGAAGTAGTCTGTCTAATTCAAATTCTATTATTCTAATAGGGTCCAAAGTCTTTTTGTTTGCTTTTTTTTTTGTTTTGTTTTTTGGGGGTCTTTTTGTAGGCCAGATACCAATTATTAGTGTTACCAAGGAGATCTTAAAGAGCAAAATACATTTTCGAGAGCAGAGATTTAAAATTTAATGTATGAGTTCAACACAGGTTAAGTGTAAATGAAAGTCAGCTGTCTTTGGATTAAGCACTACTATAAACTTTTTTTTAGAAGATTAAACACGGAAATAAAGCAAGGATTCCAAATGCTGTCCTTTTTCCAGAACAGCCCAGGGGCTTTGCAATCAGGACTTAAGTCTCCTCTGGTTGGGTCAGAATCAAGGCTGTCTCCAGGGGTTGAGGGGTGTGTGGTATGGTGGGAAGTGGTAGATTAAGATTTAACCTAAGCCCTGAGTTGAAATCTTGCCTTTGGCCCCTGTTAGCTAGCTAAACTCCCTTATAATACAAACAATAAAGCCAGACTTCCTGGAATATTGGGAAGATTTAATAAACCAAAGGAAAAGAAGACACATTGAAAAATTGGCATATTCTGTATATACAGGTTCTCATTATAAAGTTGTGATTGGATGTTGGATCTTGCTGCAGGAGCAAAATCGACAAAGGCTGAAAGAGGAGATCAGAATTTAATGCATAATCAAAAACTGTATACGATCACATTTAATAATCTAAACCAGCATTTTACTGCAGGAGTCACTAACTCAAATGCTGGTGGGGGCCATGTGCCCCAAATGGAAGCCCATGCAGGGGTCAAGGCCACACTCACCTCCAGTGATGTTGCCTTTGCAGGAATGAGGTGTTCTGTTTCTCCAAGCTTAAAATATGGATTTTAAAGTGAAACCAGCTAATTGTTACATGCTATTAGTTTAAATTTTTTCTTAACGTAGAACAAGCCAGGGGGCCTGGGTGGCTCAGTTGGTTAAATCTGGCTCTTAATTTCAGCTCAGATCTCACAGTTCATGAGATCGAGCCCTGCTTTGGGCTCTGAGCTGATAGTGCGGAGCCTGCCTGGGATTCTCTCTCTCTACCTCTCCCCTACCTGCACAGGCCCACGTGCTCGGGCTCTCAAAATAAATAAAGTTAAAAACAAAACACTAAGCAAGCCAAATAAAGCACGTATGCAGTTCACCAATTTAAGGCCTCTGCTTTACTGTATGGGGATTAAATGTAAATTGGAAGCAGTTCTTAAAAATGATTCTGAGTATCACATTTACACAGCTGACAATACTATTTATTGTCTTCTGGTTTTGTGGTATCTGTATGTGTTCATGATATTCCCTGATATTTTTTTTTCAAGGGAATTACGAATAATGTTGAGCTGGGGCACCTGGGTGGCTCAGTTGGGTTGGCTCAGGCCATGATCTCTTGGTTCATGAGTTCGAGCCCCATGTCGGGCTCACTGCTGTCAGCCTGTCAGCGCAGATTCTGCTTTGGATCCTCTGTCCCCTTCTCTCTGTCCCTCCCCCACTCTCATTCCCCACCTCGGGAAAAAACACCCCGAATAACGTTGAGCTGAACACAGCCAGAATGGAGTCCCTTAGGACACAGTGAGAAACTTCCCTCTAGGTTAATGTTCATCCAATAATCTGCACTTTGAGGGCCTGCTGGTTTGGCCACTTACCAGTTTGCCTTATCTGACCTTCGGGTCCCCGTCATGTCTGCTAGGATGCCATGGAAAAAAAGCTCATCGAATGCTTTTCTCATGAAGTCAGACATGCCAGGTGTACCACCTTTCCCCAAACTGCCACTATTTTGAAGTAAAATACGAAGTTAGATATCACTTTTTAAAGAAGTGGTGCTGAGCCTTTATAATCCCACTTCCTGAACGTCTGTGTTCATCAACAGGTTGACAGCACATTTCCACAGCGCTTTATTTGCAACACCTTCATCTCCACCCTCCTGGCTTCCTTATGCCAGTCCTGTGACATAATTCCTCCAGTTTTGGCTGAGGTCTGCTTCAAGCTTACAACTGTGGTTTTCCTTATCTATGATATTTATCCTTGCCTCTCTTTTTAATTTTTTTAAGTTATTTTTTTTAATGTTTTCATTTATTTTTGAGAGGAGGGAGGGGCAGAGAGAGAGTGGGACACAGGATCTGAAGCAGGCTCTGCACTGATGACACAGAGCCTGATGTGGGGCTCGAATCACAAACCGTGAGATCATAACCTGAGCCGAAGTCGGACGCTTAACCGACCAAGCCACCTGGGTGCCCCATCTTGCCTCTCTTTTTTAATTACCAGCAGCCCAGCTTCTCAGAGGAGATGGCTTTGTTGGTACAAGTTTCTCTGGCTGCTAAGATTCTAGGTCATTGAAGGAACATTACATGCAGACTTGAGTGACTGAAGGACAGCTGGTGAGGGTTGGCCAGGCTGATCTCCAGGCGCTATTTTGAAATTTGCTTCACCTGTTTTCCATGTAGCCCGTGTCCTTTTTCTCTCTGTTCTCTGCCCCCAAGAGCCCAGTGTCTTCTGATGGAAGTACCCCTGTCCTTCAGCCAGATCAGCCCCCCCCCACCCCCCGCCATCTTTTGCTTGTTTTTATCTCCTATTCCAGTACTCTTCCTAGCCCTCCATCAGATCACTCATTCCCCTTCCAGGTGAACAGTTTTCTGGCTGCCTCCGGTGGGAAGATGGGCCATCACATTTAAGAACAGAACTTCTCATTACCTAGAACCATGTTCCCAAGAACATGGGGGTGCTGCTATTAAAAGAACAAAGGAGGTGGGGGGAAGCCACATAAACAGTAAATACTTAGAATTTCCAGATTAAGAAAATCTTTTTTTTTTAATGTTTATTTTTGAGAGAGAGAGAGAGAGACAGTGTGTGAGTTGGGGAGGGGCAGAGAGAGAGGGAGACACAGAATCCAAAGCAGGCTCTAGGCTCTGAGCTGTCAGCACAGAGCCTGACGTGGGGCTCAAACTCATGAACTTGGAGATCATGACGTGAGCCGAAGTCAGATGCTCAACCAACTGAGCCACCCCAGCGACTCTAGAATTTCCAGATTTAACACAGTCCCGATTTTTTGAGCACTTCAGACCATCCTAAAGGTTTCTGACAGATAGTAATTTGTAATTTTTTTAAGCTTATTTATTTATCTTGAGAATGAGAGGGAGAGAGAGAGAGTAGGGGAGAGGAAGAGAGAGGGAGAGACAGAATCCCAAGCAGGCTCCACGCCATCAGCAAGGAGCCTGACTCGGGGCGCGAACCCAGGAACTGCGAGATCATGCCCTGAGCCAAGATCAAGAGTCGTACACTTAACTGACTGAGCCACCCAGGCGCCCCAGTAATTTTGTAATTTTACTAAGACCTGGATTTGAATTGCAGCTTGGTTGTAAATCTTAACTAATTAAAACTTGCTTCGTGAGGAAAATGGCTCTTCTGAAAAGAAAATCAGCTTGCTAGCATTAATGACATTAGGGACGAAAAAGCAAAGATGTCCAAAGAAAGGATAGGTCTTAGCCAGAAAAAAAGGAGTTTTGGATAAATTAAAGACTAGAATGATGAATTTTGCTGTGCTGGGAATAAGTCCACCGGATACTTCATAGGGAAACAAGGAAGTTCATGAAAGTTTTAGTGGTTGCCTGAGCCAGGACAGCATTTTTTTCCAGTGAGATAGAGTTTTGGAGAAGGTTGAAAAGGGGGTTAACTTGCAGTGGGAGGTGAGACATTAAAAAAAAAAAAAAAAGAAAAGGAAAAAGCCAGAAGCCTCTATAACCCTTTCTGTATTTATGGGTTGGGGGATTTATGGAGCTGTCTGGATGTTCCTCTCCGGAATGTCAGGGCTCCGATGTACCCCTGTCGTTGGATGTGTTCAGGCAGGTGCTGCATGGGCAGCTGTCAAGAGTATTGTGAAAGAAATTCCTGCATTTGGTTTCTGGGTGTCCTGATTCGTTGATGTTTAAGTGTCTATCTCTTCCTTGCCATCCTTCCTTCCTGCTGCCTTCTTTTGTGTGTATATGTGCCTCTTAGCCAGAGGCAGTGACATTGAACTGAAAGAAGCAGAGGTTTATGGTCCGCTGGTCCTCGCACCTGAAAATACTGGCTGCTCCTGGGGTCCCAGGCCAAACTTCAAAGCAAGCAGTTACTTTGCCTTCCCATATCTGTTTTAGAATCTCCTCTCCCGGGGCGCCTGGGTGGCTCAGTCGGTTGAGCGTCCGACTTCAGCTCAGGTCATGATCTCGCGGTCCGTGGGTTCGAGCCCCGCGTTGGGCTCTGTGCTGACAGCTCAGAGCCTGGAGCCTGTTTCAGATTCTGTGTCTCCCTCTTTCTCTGACCTTCCCCTGTTCATACTCTCTCTCTGTCTCAAAAATAAATAAATGTTAAAAAAAATTAAAAAAAAAATAGAATCTCCTCTCCCTGTTACACCCCCACATGCCATCCTCTGGTTGTCCACAATTGCCCCCTAGACCTGTCTGTCTCCCAGCGCTGTAAAACTCTACCGCTCGCCTGCCTTACTAGGGCAGTGTTTTCTAGCGCAGGCAGTTTGGCAGATGACAGTAATTTACACTTCAGGGGTGAACGAGGCTTGGTGTTTTGAGTGTTGGTGTTTTAAAATCAAATGAGGCTTGGTGGTTGCCAGAGGCTGGGGGAAAGGGATTGGTGTGTTAATGTTTAATATAGGTACTGAGTTTCATTCATTTTGGGAATGTGAAAAAGTTCTGGAGATAGATGGGGGTGACATTGCAGAATAATGTGAGCGTACTTAATGGCACAGAACTGTACTCTTAAAGCAGGTTGAAATTTTATGGTGTGTGTATTTTACCACGATTAAAAAAAGAATGAAGTCAAATGAAGCTTTCATGAAGAATATGGCACAATCAGTACAAGATCTTGTAGAAAATTTGGGAAAGACAGAAGTACAAGAAAACAGGAATCATAAATCTCCCCACTGCTAACATTTTACAATTCACCATATTTGTATAGCCTTCCAGCCCTTTCTTCTGTGTATATTTATTTTTTTATACGTAAGTGGGAGTAAACTATGCATACTGTTTTATAGTTGTCACACACTGTCACATGAGTATTTTCCTATGGCATTTACTATTCATCAAGACATCAGTTTTTTGCGTTTTTTTTTTTAATTAAAAAATTTTTTTAATGTTTGTTTTTGAGAGAAACAGAGACAGAGACAGAGCATGAGTGGGGGAGGGGCAGAGAGAGAGAGAGGGAGACACAAAATCTGAAGCAGGCTCCAGGCTCCGAGCTGTCAGCACAGAGCCTGATGCAGAGCTCGTACTCACGAGCTGTAAGATCATGTCCTGAGCCGAAGTCGGATGCTTAACTGACTGAGCCACCCAGTCGCCCCAAGACATCATTAAACAGTTACTTGATGCTCCATCATTCCTGACCCCCAGGTAAGGCCCCTTTCCCAGTATCCATTGTATGTACTTTCCTTGTGACCTCTATATTTATTTCATACAATTTCTCAGAGTTTATGATATGCATGTTTTGGCAGTATTTGATATTTGTCTCCTCACAAGAGTGTAAACTCCATGAGGATGGGTTCTGGTGTGGCTTTACCTTACCATGGTATCCCCATTGCCTTCCTGGCATGCTGTAGGTATGCAAACAAAAAGTGATTAGGTGAATACACGGTTACACATTCCCTTTTCTGATTTTTGCTCGTAAAGTATATATAAAAGCTCATTTTTTAAAAATCTCATTTGTGTATAGATAAAACTTTGTACAAATTCATAATAATTTCCTTATTAAAAATGTCTTTAATCCAATGTGTTTAGTGTTTCTTTATAATTATTAAAATAACACATGCTCTATGTGGGGTTTCTGAAAACATAAGAAAGAAGAAAGTAAAAATCACTCACAATCCTTTTTCCGGGGTCTGGAATAGTTTAAATAGATGATAATATCTGTTTCTTAGAACTTTGAAAGAAGTTGCCTATGAACCTGCCTGAGCCCAGTGCCTTTTTGGGCAAGTGGTGATTTGACAATAACAATGTGTAGATATTATGTGATTATTGTTAGATTCAAGTTTTTTACTTCTTTTTTTAAGTGTATTTATTTATTTTTAATATTTATTTATTTTTGAGAGAACGACTGTGTAAGGGGCAGAGAGAGGGAGATAGAGGATCCAAAACAGGCTGTGTGCTGACACCAGAGAGCCCGATGCAGGGCTCAAACTCGTGAACCCCAAGATTATGACCTGAGCCGAAGTCAGGTGCTTAACCGACTGAGCCACCCAGACAACCCCCCGGGGTTTTTTTTTTTTTTTTACTTCTTAATTAGTTTTGATCTTTTATATTTTCCTCTGAGAGTATCTGTTTCAAACTAGTAAGCTTTTCATTGGTGGAATTCTGAGGAGCTACTTTGTGAGCAAAGTTTGGACCCTTAACCAGTCTGTGAAGGAGTAACTAGCTTGCAGTCGCCAGGAAAATCAGAGGCTTCAGATGATGAAGAAACCTGGTTTCTGGGAGAGGGGCAGCAGAGGGTGGAGATGTATTAAGCACACTCCATACAGGAATCTGAGAATCTCTTGGAAGGAGTTGCCAGAGTGTTTCAGAATGTTCTTGTGAGGAGTAATGAGATGGTGCGTGTAAAAGGTTTAGCGCTCACTAAATGACTATTTTCATTATTCTTCTCTGCTAAACACCCTAATAGCACCCCCTGGATGGAGAAGACAAGGGCCCGGCCCCTGAGGGGCCCATTGTGTGTAGGGCCCATGTGTGCATAAACAAATATTAAAAACTCATGGATGGAGAGAGGATTAGCTCTCTGCCTGAGGAGAAAGCCTCACGCCCATGAAACAGTTGTAAGTACACATTAATGAGAAGTGTTAGAGTTGGCCAGAGGAGGGTGTCCCAGACAGAAGAAATAAACCTGTGTGGTGGGTGAAGGGGTCAGAATATGGCGTGTTCCAGGGCAACATAGAGTACCTGTCATTTGTCATAGATGTAGCGATGCCAGCTGGAAGCTGGAAAGGCAGGTCGGGGCTAGATTGTGAAGGCCGAAAAAGTTTGTGCTGTTCCTAATAGCAGTTGGGAGCCATTGAGGGTTTTAAGGCTGAGAAATGGTATGATCACAATCATGGTTTAAGAGATGGGACAATGAGAGGGAGGAGACCAAGGGCAGGAACAGCTTGTGGATGGTTGTGGTTGCTGAGATGAGAAACAGAGAAGTCCTGGGTTGGGAAAGCAGACCAGGGGAACCCAGAGGAGTTTGGGAACTGAGTGGTTAATAGAGTGGAAGTGAGAAGTAGAGAGGAGATGAGTGACCTCAGGCCACTGGGGGTCACACAGCACTTTATAAGAATTGGGATGGGCTCCATCTGGGCCCTTCCTTCCTTTGTCTCATCTCTCTGGCTCCTGGCCCCAAACTTGACCCTACCCCCAAACCAATACCTTGAGCTAACTAGGTCTTTGTTAAGCTCTTGCTTTGACATATACCCTTAGGTTTTATTTGTGGCCCTATCCCATTTCTGACTAATGATCCTTACACTTGGAACCCATGCCCATGAATACGGAGTTAGCCCATTTCTCTTTACCAGTACGGTCCCAGGCACCCACTCAAATGGGTTTACCGGAACTGTGCCCTTTGCCCAGCACACTGCCAAAGGTTTAAAGTGGGGAGCTGGCTTGATAATGATGTCATTAGCTGCCGATATAAGAAATCCAGGAGAGGGGCACCTGGGTGGCTCAAGTCGGTTAAGTGTCTGACTTCAGCTCAGGTCCCGGTCTCGCGATTTGTGGGTTCAGGCCCTGCAGCGGGCTCTGTGCCTATAGCTCAGGGTCTGGAGCCTGCTTTGGATTCTGTGTCTCCCTCTCTCTCAGCCCCTTCTTGCTCGCGCTCTGTCTCTCTGTCTCTGTCTGTCTCAAAAATAAATAAACATTAAAAAAAATTTAAATTTAGGGGAAGAAGCAGGTTTGAGGATAGCAGCAACCTCAGTTTGGACATGTTTGAGATTCCCTTGGGATAAACAGGTGGAGACAGCAGGCCGATGGAGCCCAGAAAAGAGGGCGGGTGAGGAATGAATGAGGAACCATTGTATATCAGACATTGTCTAAGTTGTGGGAGCAGATGAGCTCATCCTTGAGGGAGGACGAGAAAGCCAAGGGCGGAGCCAGCCCTCAAATTTAGGGGACAGGCAGAAGGGCCCTGGGTCAGAGACCAGCAGGGACTAGTCATGGAAGCTGAAGAGCCGGCAGAGGCAAGGGAAGAGTTCTGGGGAAGAGATGGTGTCACAAGGTAGAAGGCAGAGGGGACTGAAAACTGGGCGGTGATTTGCCATTAGAAATCAGCAGTGATGGGGCACCTGGGTGGCTCCGTCGGTTAAGCATCCTACTTCAGCTCAGGTCATGATCTCAGTTTGTGAGTTGGAGCCCTGCATCAGGCTCTGTGCTGACGGCTCAGAGCCTGGAGCCTGCTTCGGATTCTGTGTCCCCCCCTTCTCTCTGCCTCTTCCCTGCTCATGCTCAGTGTCTCTCTGTCTCTCAATAATAAATAAATGTTAAAAAAATTATAATAATAATAAAAAAGAAATCAGCAGTGACCTCGCTGAGAGTGGATTCTCTAGAGTTGCCAAGCCCAAGCCAGACAGCAGGGAGCCAGCAAGTGAGCGGGGGCAAGGAAGAGGTGGTGGTGAGTCAGCGAGCTTGGTGCTGAGGAAAGAAAGCAATTGCTTGAGGTTACAGGGCTGACTCTGTACATTGAGGAGAAGGAAGAGGGGCAGTAAAGGAAGACACTCCCGTGTAGGTTGTCACTGTTGTAAGTGCTTCATCTGTGGTCCCGCCAGACTTCATCACGGATCTGTGAGGGGGGCGCTCTGCTGTATATTACACAGATGAGGAAACTGAGTCACAGAGAGGTTAAGCAGCTCCTAAAGGCCACACAGCACTTACATGGCAGGTTTGGGGTACGAGAGCACAGGTGGAAGAGTTGGTTGTGGGAGTTGGGGTGCCAACTTGTGAGCCTTGGCGGGGAGGAGATGAGGAGGAAAACCAAGGGACGAGTGACCGGAAGAGTCCTTACCGGATGCCCTCAACTCGTGGTGGAGATAGACAAGGCTGTTGAGAACAAATGGCTCTGGGTGTAGAAAAGCTGGCAAACTTGGGAAAACACTGCTGTGGGCACCAGTAAGGGAGCTGAAAGAGGGTCACTGAAAAGACTTCCAGGCAGCAGAATCCTCAGATGCCTGGGTGGGCAGAGGACTGGAGACTGGGTTAGGGGGGCAGCATAAATTAAGAGCGAGCTGAGAATGTAGTCGTTGCTGCAGTGAGATTATAACTGATGAGACTGACTCTGCAGTGTAGGCTAGACAGTGAGTGAATTGGACAAAGGCGGAGAGCCTGGGAGAGCACTGCACATCTGGAGGGAAGGGAGCTGGATGCTGGGACTGAGAACATGGGAGGAACTGAGCTAAGAGACGATGCCAAGCCCAGGCAGGCTACCAGCGCACTAAGGCCAGGGGGTTTGTGCAGGCATTGCTAGGTTGTGAAGTCACATTCCAGTGGGGCCTAGGTGTCCCCAGATGCACCTTGCTGAGAGGATAGCCATGTGGGCATGTTGGCTCGACAGGCTGAATGTAAACAATTGTAAGATGCTGTCAGATTCCCCAGGGTCAAAGAGGTGGCTGGGTGAAGTGAAAGGGTAGGAAGCAAGATTTCTAAGTTTGCAATTCGGGATTTGGGGGTACTTGGGCGTTAAACATGCAGGAGGCTGCCATGCTAAGGTGAACTGGAGGTAAAGGTCCGCAGTAAGGAGGGCATTCTGGAACCAGGTGGGCAATCTAGCCCAGCGGTGAACACCTTTAGGGGGCTGGCAGGAGTTGAGGCAGAGAGAGACGGAAGATACATTTTGTTCTGTGGCCTGGAGGTTCGTGAATGTCAGTTTGTAGAGGGAGCAGCGGGAGGCAGAGTCAGATGAGCTCACGCAACAGTGGGTCTACCAAGATCGAACCAGGGTACTCCCAGGTGTTTTCTACCAGGACTGCTTGGCATCTAGCGGCATCGTCTGGATCCTTTGCCAACATCATTTTCCCAGTTGTTGTTTGCCTCCAGAGCTGTGCCCTACCTGATGAATATTGATTGATGCCATTCTGTCTTCCCTCTGAGGGCCAGGTGAGATGGATGTGCAGGGATTTCAGTGAATGAATCCTGGGCAGCGGCAGCGGGGGCGGGGGTGTGTGTGTGTGGGAGACTGATTCTGTAACCCGCAATAAAAGGTATATAGAAAGAGATTTGACCCTAGTCTTCACAGAATTGACTGCATTAATGTAGCTTTCAATCATGCTTAGATTATAGAGCCTTTTCCTCGTGGTCACTCACATTTAATAGCATTTCAGAATTAAGGCATTATCGCACGACATTGACGGAGCCCCGTAACAAAGGCTTTTTAATTGGAAAAACCATCCCAGAACCATTTTTTTAATAAGAAAAGAGGCTGTGCAAACTTGATTTAGCCTACTTTGTTATCTGAGTCCTTAAAGTCACCAAGGTTTCAGCCAAACCCTTTTTAAGTCGGGAAGACAGAAGCTCGTTAGAACTGAATTGTTGACTCAGGAGCCAAGTGGAGATGGGAATTAGGGGCCCCCTAGTCCAGTTCACAAAGGAAACTGCCGTGATGAGGCTCACTGGTGCATCTGGGCCCCTCCAGTTTCCCTTTCGACGCTCCTCCCTTCTCCCACCAATCTGAACGTTACAAAGGAAATAACCTTCATCAGGGTTCCGTGGCTCTGTTTCTGGCACAAAGGTGCCCGGCCTCGCACAGCCTTGTCTGTCATTCTGTGACTACGGGAGGGAAAAGCACGGTTGTCTTGGGAAAGACAATCTCGAATTTTCTGGGATTTTTGCGTTTGTTTTGGTTTTGGTACTTGTAGTAAGATAACGTTACAGGTTATTTCCTGATATAGACCTACAACTTTACTTTTTAAATGAAACCGATATTCTGTCTATTCCACAAATACTTAACGAGTTTCTGTTATGTGCCTAGCCCTATACTAGATCATGTACCCAGAGCTCAGTCAGCATTTTATTAGTATCCATGAGGGATTCTGGTCCACAAAATAGGCTCCAAAACACATTCGTTTTCTTCACTGACATACGAGCCCCGTGGTGACGTGTGTTGTGCGTGCCTCTTGTAGAGCTGGGGAAGCTGGGGGTTACCTCCACGCGGTTCAGTTTGGTCGGAGCGTCCACCTAGGGTGAGTGGTCCGAGTTCGGTGGAACAGTTAGGTGGGTCTGAGCCACGTCTTTGACAGTGTGCCTGACGCCTAGCCAAGGTGCTGTAGGTACCAGGGCTAAGTTCTAAGAGTAGGTGTGGGAAAAAAAAAAAGGACAGGATGAGAAGATGTGTCAGGAAGGAGACAGCAGCATGATCAGCGAGCAGGAGCAGGGTGAGAAAACAAGAAGGATCTGTCACAAAGAGGTGGTGACAAGGTATCACTTGGACTTGGCTTTTGGTTCATGAGTGTAAGAGTCACAGATGAAGGCTCCATCCCTTTGTTCACAGAAGAATAAGCAGTCTCACTGGAAGCAAAGTCTATTTGACTTGTAACTCCAACATGCATAAGGAAACAGGAGAAATAATGTCTAACAAATGTGATTGGTGAATGAAGGTAAAGACTTACAGAAAATCTGCCTTCAGCTTAGTTAGAAATTCTATTTTATTTTTATTATCATTATTATTTTTTAGACAGAGGGAGTGAGTGGGGAAGAGGGGCAGTGGGGGAGAGAGAGAGAGAGAGAGAGAGAGAGAGAGAGAGAGTAAGAGAGTAAGAGAGAATCTTAAGCAGGCTCTGTGCTCAGTGCAGAGCCTAACTCAGTGCAGAGCCCGACCCTGGAATCATGAGCTGAGCCGAAATCAAGAGTCAGATGCTCAACTGACTGAGCCACCCAGGTTCCCCTTGGAGGGAAAATTTCTAAGGAAGGGATCTATTGTACAGCATGGGGATTATAGTTAATAATACTGTCCTTTGTGCTTGAGATCCACTAAGAGGTTAGATCTTAAGTGTTCTCACGTAAAACATGGTTACTATGTGAGGTGATGGATGTGTTAATTGTCCTGATTGTGCTAATCATTTAATAATATATGCATGTATCAAATCACCATTTTGTATACCTGAAATAGATATAAGATTTGTCAGTTATAGTTCAGTAAGTTGGGGGAAAATAAAGAATAAATAGCCGAAAATCAGAAAGAAAAGAAAAAAGTTTCTAAGGAAGAGGTTATGATGGTGATTAACCCACAGGAAGGCCTGTTGGCTGCTGTAACTTTTGAGTAGAATGGTAAGGCTCTTCACACTTTGGGAGAGCTTCCCAACTCCATCTTGTCTTTTCTCTCTTCCCCTATTTGCCCCTAACATTTACCTCTGGGCCACAGGGATCCCTAGAATCGCTGAACACTTAGAACTTTGAATCCTTGAATATTTACAGTAGCTAATCTGGCTGGGGTGCAATTTTGTGTTTCACCAGGAGGAACCGTCACTTAACTACATCCTGAAATCTCTTTCATTTTAAAGTTTTGGAATATATTTTTATTTATTTTCATTGCCTCCTTTTTTACTTCAGTAAATTTGGAATCTAATAAATTAGTTTTACTCAAAAACAAGGGACTGGGCCTTTAATCACTTCCAAAAGCCCCCTGTAAGGGGAAATTATGTTTAAAATAATTTCATTTTCAGCAGGAAGAAGTAGAAAAGAATGAAATGGCTCCTGAGCCACAGGAACCTGAAAGCACATCACTTCTTGCGGTTTACCTATTTGATAACCATGCTTTCTGGAAGATACAATTTTCTGCTTCCATTTCTGTTGTCGACATGCCAGGATTTCCAGCAAAGTGGGCCCAGTGTTTCACTAGAGGTTACTTTTCCTTGGAAGCAATTCAAAAAAAATCATCATTCTGTTTCTCCTTTTTCATTTGACATTTGACTAAAACAGTGCTTTGGCAGCTAGACAGGAGCTCTTAGGAGCCTCAGTATTTTTTCTCCCAATCTTTGCCTTTCAAGAAGTGCCTTTTCAGACTGTGGCTTACAAGTGAGTATAGAGATAAAAACACAGACGTGATTGCTTAGAGACCAAAACTCCAGGGAAAAGGGGAGAATACCTGGCAAGGGGAAACCCTGGACATTCCAGCTCTGTCCCCATATGTGGTCACCCATTTTAGTGTTGTGCCCTCTGGTTTCTTTGTTGGGTCTGCTGCCCTGCTGCGTTTCCAGCTCCAGGCTCTCCTGGTTATATTCTTTTTTTTTTTTTTCTTATTTAGAGAGTGCAAGTGAGGGAGGGGCAGAGAGAGAGAGAGAGAGAGAGGGAGGGAGAGAGAGAGAGAGAGAGAGTCCCAAGCAATTTCCGAGTTTACCAGCTTCAGAGCCTGACGCGGGACTCGATGCCATGACTGTGGGATCATGACCTGAGCCAAAATCAAGAGTCACATGACTAACAGACTGAGCCACCCAGGCGCCCTCTCTTTGTTATATCCTATCTTTGTGCTGCACCAAAGCTGGTGAGTGTTATGCTGTGTCCTAATTAATTCTCACTTTTAGTCCTTTCGTAGAAACAATTCCTAGAGGTCATCCAGAATTTTACTGTTTAATACTTCAGAGGTCCTAATCATAATCCCACTTGTTGTCAACTATAAAATCCTATTTTTCTAATACAACTTCCTTTCTACCATCCCCCACCTTTCATATTTTTATTCATTTGTTTCTTTCTTCTACTTCTGCTCTTGATTCCATGAACATATCACTTCTTCCAGGAAGCCCCAGTTCCCCAAATAGGACTTAGATATGCCTTGCATGTACCTAACAGTACCTTATACTTCCCATATCTTAATACTGTCTATCAAATTGCATTTTTCATTAATTACCTCACTGGACTGTGAGCTTCTGGAAGCTTAGAAGCAAGTCTTTGTTAATCATCTTTGTCTCCATCTAGTCCAATGCTGGCACAGGGTGGCATTCAATAAATACTTGTTGAGTTGTGTATATTCTTGTCTCATCTTGCTCTATCCGTTGTAAACACTGTATTTGTTTTTAGTCTTTCCTCTACGCTCTCTTTGTATACTTCTTCCTCCTTAAAAAAAAATCTTCCTTCTTCCTTAATGAACACTTAATTAAGCACTTAATTCATTCCATCACTGTCCTTTTTACTTCCAGGCTTCTCTTTGGAATAATCCACACTCACCATATCCAAGGCTTTCCCCCCTCTGACGTCCAGGCTGATTGTATGTTCCCCCTATAGCTTTTCTTAGCACTTTGATGCATTCTTTTGCTAAAAGACTTCCAGGTTGCTGCAGCCATTGTCATGTGTGTTTCAGTCTCTCATTAGACAGTATCCCTGTGAAACACACAGACTCCACATCCACAGATCCAGACGTGTGGCATTTATTCTAAAGATGTGTGTTAAGTAAACCAACATTCGTAGGAGACTTGTTAAATAACCCCTCTGCAATGAATCTTTGTTTATCATAGTGGTGGCACAATTGATTATTATTATTTACACAGACATTAATTTGGTACCATCATGTTCAACTACCAAGAACAAATTAGAATGCAGTTAAAATCTTCTCTGAATTTGGGAGGGCAAACCATTCTAATTAGAGTTAATGTCCTTGCTGTAACATAAGTGACTTTTTGCCAGTGGAGGTAAAAAGAGAAATTAAAAAAAATTTTTTTTTTCTATTTCATTTTTCTCTGTTCTTTTACTGGTAAGGATAAGAAGAAGAAGGTGCCAGAAGAGAAATAGTTATCTGAGAACATCTGTCATCCGTTCATTGCCTGGGGACCTGGTGGGTAGCTGGAGAACCTGCCTCGTTATCATTTTTTCTTTTGGTCTTGTGTTGAGCCATAGTTTCTCTGGGAAATTGACCAAATCTTTCTTTGCCTGTTGAACCGGGTGTTGTGTTGAAGAGTCTGTGCTGTGGCAGGGCAGGGGCCAAAATCTTCATCTGTAATCACTCCTTTCTTGAAATGGCTAAGCCAAGGCATCTTTTACTAGAGGCAGAGAGGGTTGCGAGGACTTTGGGAAATTGACAAGCATAACAGACTTTTCAAACAAAAGGAGAAAATGTGCCTTTCCAGGGCATGTGCCATTTCGATGAATTACATCATTGAGTGCTGGCAGTGGTTTGGTTAACAGCTATTTGTTCTTCCAAGTTCTCATAAATTTAGGGGAAGGATTTTTGGTGACTCGTTAATTTTACTGTCTGACTTCACCTCTCTTGAAAGGAAGTTAACATACATCCATATTCAGAAAATTAAACTAGATTTTGTCAGTGAATATAAAAGAAATGACTCTAATATAAAACTTCTGTGTGATTCACAATTGGCTTTCGCCAATCAAATGACAAACCACAGACTGGGGAAAGAGGTTTCCAACGCATGCAACGGAGAAAAGGTCCATTTTTTTGGTAAAGCATAAGCAGCTCTTAAATTTGAGTAAAGAATCTAAACAGAGAGAGAAACATAAACATGTTTATGAGTATAAAAAGGTACGTGATTCCACTTGTACTGAAAGAAGTGCAACTGGTAAAACATATGCCACTATTTAGGCTGACAAAAAAAATTGATAATACACAGTGTGGGCAAGCATGTAGAGAAGCAGGTACTCGTGTGGTTAGAGGGACTATAAGCTGATGTAATTTTCTTGGCAGTGTCACTCAGAATTAAAATGTATATAACCTTTGACCTACCAATTCAATTTCTGGGAATTTGTCCAAAAGAATTTACAAATAAAAACAAAGATGTCTGTACAAATATATTCATGGTAGCAATATTTGTAGTTAAGATGTGAAGCAATATAAATGATTCTGAATAGAAGACTGGTTCAGTAAATTATGAAAAGATTGGTAATTTGTGCTGTGTATAGTATGCTTATATTTAGTCTCTGTGCCCAGTATCAGGTTACCGTTTCTTAACTCCAGACTTGTCCTTCATTGCCTGATCTATGAGGGTGGATCTGTTCCCTTTAAATATTTCTCCTTCACCAGCTGAGAGGTAATAAATTGATAACTGGCCCAGCTTTTTTAAAGCAAGGGGATGGGGAGAGATGATATTTATGCTTGTATAAATAGGCACCTGCATGAACATGTTCTGGGAGCTACAGAAGTAGACATTGAGAAGGATTACCTCTAAGGGTAAGACTGAAACCTGGGGAGATAGACTTATTTGAAGTTTCTTACCATGTGCACGTTTGATTTCATAGTTAGAGAAAACTACAGAACTTTGGTTAGACGTTCAAGGAAAAAAACCAGACTTGCATCAATGGAAGAACAGACTGTTCCTAGCTGGAAATGTGAAATATTGTAAAGATGTCATTTAATCAAAATTAATTTATAGACTTAATGCAGTCCCAAGGTGGAGTCAGGGCATGGTTTTTATCGTTAAGAAGCTTAGAGTATGGTTTGGGAGACAGAAACATAATGTTCACAGAAAATGCCTTGAACAGTTACAGAGCAGTATATCAAGTGCAAAGCAATAAAATTGAATACATATGTATTGTGGGAACTTGGAGTCCTTTGAGAGAATAGACAGAATGGAGTTAATCACTAAAGGATAGTTAAAAAAAAAAAAAAACTTATAAAAGATAAGCTATAACAAGAAGGACTCTTCCCTAAAGTCTGTATTCTCCCCCCACCCCCCAAGATGGAAACTCCCTCTCTCTCAAAGTCCTCTACATCTAGGGAGGGAACTCCTTCCACAGTGTATTTTGTATTTAGAAGACCTGTGTGAAAAAGTCTATGAACTGCCCAAATTCTTTGTTCTGTCGTGAGAAAGTCTATGAACTGCCCAAATTCTTTGTTCTGTCGCTGAATAAAGTGGCCCAGATGCCTCTACATTTTCACTTTTGAGTTTGCAAAAGACTGAAAATGAAGTAAATCAAGGACAGACTGGATCGGGTTGACCGTACAAGGAGTACAATTGCTTGAAGAATCTGGAAACAATACTGACCACATTTGTTGGCATTAATTCATCGAAGCAATAATGCTGTGTATAAGAAAGTATGTTGTTTAAGAAGAAAAGTCATCAGTTCTGAGTATTTGTTGCAATTGAACTCTAACTTGGAACTGATGAGAAATTCTTTAAAAAAAAAAAAAAAGCAAAACCAGAGTATTAAGCATTGGGAGCTTTAAAAAAAATTCCCACAGCATTTGGAAAACATTTTATCATCTCTATGCCAGTTATAAAGATTAGAAGCTAAGTCCTAGATTGTTCGATTTAGAAGGTATGACATGTTGCTCCAACCTGGAACTGGATAGAACTTAAAAAAATTTTTTTTAATGTTTATATAAATTTGAGAGAGAGAGAAAGAGCGCAAGCAGGGGAGGAGCAGAGAGAGGGAGACACAGAATCCAAAGCAGGCTCCAGGCTCCACATTGTCAGCACAGAGCCCGACACGGGGCTCGAACTCACGAACCAGAACCATAAGCTCATTACTTGAGCCGAAGTCAGACGTTTAACCTACTGAGCCACCAGGTGTCCCAAGGATAAAACCTTTTTAGAAAAAACAATCCCTTTTCTAGGTCTTCATGGAATCTTCATAGTGAATGGGTGAAATGACTTTTAAGATTTCTTTTCCTGACAAATAAATTGCCTTTATGTTTGGAGTATTTCATGATGATTCTTCTATAATAGCTATAGGGGTTAGAAATAGATATTAAAGGAGATCTCACTTGCTAACATTTCTTTAGATAATGTTATCTATTGCATGCCATTAACCATTAGCTGGTTTATAAGCATCACTTACAGCAGTTAGATTCGTTTCCTTTGGAACTCAAGTTTATGAAGCCATCATTTTTCATCCCTTGTGAAACTCCAGCAGAAGAAATGCTGTGTTTTGTGAATAGTCAAAGGTCGTCATGGTTTGGGTGGCTTTATTGTTTTTCTGATCAGTGCAGGTCAGTCAAAATGTTCTACTGAGACTTTTTCTAAAAGCACATCAATACCTACCTCTGTTTGGTATCACTGAAAAACAAATACAATATCTGCTAATCTGTTCCTTGCCAAAGAGGAGAAAATCGTAGAATTTCAGGGTGGATACTTGTGTAATGTTTGGGTTTATGAGCATTTGTGATTTCAAATTTTGCCCCGTTTTATGAGATAAAAACTAAGAAACAAGAGCAGAGTGTTTCTTTATCATTTAATTAATCTTAACTTAAAAGAAGATGTCAAAATGTGTTCTTCTCTTGCTAAGAGGACAGATTACTGGCAGGGCATATATTTATTAAAAGCCCTAATTTTGGTCTCCAATTTTCTTAAAACATGAGGAGGTTTTTTTAGTTTTTTGGTTTTTGGTTTTGTCTTTTTAAACATAAAAGGTTACATGGATTCCCTCATATAATAGCAGTTGTACTGTTGAGTTTCGGGTCTGCAGAAAATGTTGGATGCTCATGTGGATGGAAGGACCTTCATAATGACCCTGAGGCCCACATTTGGGCCCCAGCGCCATGCCCTGTTCAGATTTAGCCATAATGACTTCAGTCCAGAGATTTATTAGAACATGGGTTTTTTGAAACAGCCAAATTGGGCTCTAGAGGAGAAAAATCAGGGGTCAGAAATGAAATTGTTCTTCCTTTGTAGTGCATTCCTACTATGAGCAAGCTCTGCGGAACCTCAGTGAAGACAACAAAAGTTAACTACGATTCATTTTGTTTCACAATGTTAACACTGTTTCTGCTGGTACCTTTAGGTACAAAAGCAGGAATGCCTTTGATCAGGAGCCACAGGTATCTATCGGGGTGGCCTGGCTGGTAGAACAGAGAAGTCACGGGTAGATGGACAAAGCTACCACTGAGCCAGTCCCGTCGGTTGGCACCGAGTTTAGCACTGTTGAGGGTCTGCTTTGATGTTTAGTTCAACAAGTATGAAAACCACACAACAGGTATTCTAGTACTCTTGGCCGAGCACCTACCTTTGTTTTTTTTTTTGTTTTGTTTTGTTTTTCTGTCCCCTGGTATATTTTGTGTTATTTATGAAAGTAAAAGTGTCTGTGGAAGTGTCTGAAGACGTGCTCATGTCAACTCGAGAATGCTCCAGATGTGATACTTGAAAAATCCCTCCCCCACTTCCCCACCCCAGAACACTGCTATGAGCAGTAGAAGAACCTGTCGAACTTTGTGTGGACCCAGGATTTCCCAAAACTCACTTAGCCATGCAACCTCTGCCTGTTCCCCACCCCCCCCTTCTCCTTCTTTCTTTTTTCTTCTTTCTTCTTTCTTCTTCTTTTAATGTTTATTTATTTTTGAGAGAGAGAGAGACAGGGAGACACAGAATCAGAAGCAGGCTCTAGGCTCTGAGCTGTCAGCACAGAGCCTGATGCCGGTCTTGAACCCATGAATCACGAGACCATGACCTGAGCTGAAGTCAGACTTTTAACCGGCTGAGCCCCCCAGGTGCACCCCCCGCCCTGCCATTGTTCTTAATGAAATGACTAGAAGCATCATGCAGAACACTTTGGGAAAGGCTGATCTTAGATACAATCTGGACTCCAGAAACCTGGTGCATTTATGACTTAGCTATAAAGTGGGGATGCCCTCAGGGATGCCATTCACGACCACTGCCAGGATTGGCATTCTGTGTCTCAGGGGAGAGTGCTAATGCCAAGTACCTCCAATGGCCTTGACAAAGTAGGATTTGTTCTCTGCCTACAATGAATTTTCAAAAGAGAACAAACTTTCTGGTTTCTCTTTATATAAATCATTCTTCATAAAATAATAACTACTCACTTATTCACTTAATCAGTACTCAAGGGTTTCATTATTGTCTCCATTATCATAACAAGTGGGATGTAGAGGGGCATCTAGCAAATCTTTGTTCAACTGTCAAGAAATATTTAGGGGTGCCTGGGTGGCTTAGTTGGTTAAGCATCCAACTCTTGATTTCAGCTCGGGTCGTGATCTCATGGTTGTGGGATTGAGCCCTGCATCAGGCTCTGTGTTGATTCTGCATCGGGCTCTGGGGGTTCTTTCTCCCTCTCTCTCTGCCCCTCTGCCACTCGTGTTCTGTCTGTCTCAAAATAAATAAATAAACCTTAAAAAATATTTAGACCACAGCTTTCTTCTGAATCTTAAAATATTGATTATTTTTTATTTTATTTTTTTAAATGTTTATTTTATTTTTGAGAGAGAAGAGAGCATGAGCAGGAGAGGGGCAGAGAGGGAAGGGGACAGAGGATCCAAAGAAGGCTCTGTGCTGACAGCAGAGAGCCCAGTGAGGGGCCCAAACTCACAAATCGTGACATCATGGTCTGAGCAGAAGTTGGATGTTTAACTGACTGAACCACCCAGGCACTCCTACTTTTTTTTTTTTTTTTTAACGTTTATTTATTTATTTTTGAGGGTGTGGGGAAGGGCAGGGAAGGAGGGAGCGACAGAATCCCAAGCTTGTGGGGCTCGAACTCATGAACCAGGAGTTATGACCTGAGCTGAAATCAAGGATGCTTAACTGACTGAGCCACCCCAGTGCCCCAAGTACCGATTACTTCTAACCACCCAAATTCACAGATAATTTGTAAAATCTCTTAAAAGAATCAGGAGGCTGGAGGAAAGAAACAAGGCAGGGTAAATACGTGGATGGTGTGGAGGGTAGGTATTCTCCAACTTTGTTCACTAGTTCAGAACATGTTTTCTGAATTGTCTAATTCTCTGGGAGGCAAGGCTCATTCCTGGTGTGGGAAACAAAGGCAAAAGAAAAAATTAAATTTTCTTACAGGTTACAGGCCATTGACAAGTCATTGAAACAGGCAGGGTGACATTCCTCTAGGAGCTCAGCTGCCTCCATGCTAAGAGCAAAAGGCAGTCTTAGCCCAACAACTCCCCACCACCCCGATCCTATAAATCTACTTTAACATATAAAACTCCTTCGGAAACTTCTGTTATCTGTCTACCCCCCCCCCCCCCCCCCCCGCCCAATATATGTTAGCAATCATCCTCCAAGCATATGGTCCGCTGATATAAATCTGAAGGGTCTCATGACTAAGGTTTTGTTAGTACCAAATGATCTTTTCCTAACAACAGCTAGCCACCTCAAGGTCCTGGAAACCTTGCTTCCAAAATTCCTTAGAGACTTACAGTATCCCTAACCCCCTCCTAATTTGAAGGTATATAATCAGCCATCCGTCACAACCCCAGTGCAGTTCTTTTCTGCCTACCGTTCCTGTCCCTGTGCTTTAATAAAACCATTGTTTTTCACCAAAAATGGCACAAGAATTCTTTCTTGGCCACTGGCTCCAAATCCCAACATTTTCCACATCAGTTGTTCCCTCTAGAATTTGCTGACCAGTGATGTCTTCGTGTTTTTAAAGCAAGGTCTTCATTTTAACAAAATATCTATTTAAATATGCCTTGGAAATTATGATGGGATTTTTCCCGTAAAGTAGGTTTATGGCTTCTTGTATGGTACCAGTGCTAGGGGATTATTGATGTGTATTTCTTACTGTTTATATATGCCTTCAGGAAGGAAGGACAGCTGTGTGCAAAATGTTTATAGGCTGTAGAGAAGAATGCTATTGATCTGCAAGGATGATCTATTTTCTTCCAGGAGCTCTAATAACAATAATTAACATTTGCATGGGCACCGTACAAAGCACTGTCATAAATAAACATTATAGCATAGGATGCGTACAACAGCCCCGTAAGGGAAGCCGTGTGGGCATATTTTCATCTCCATTTACGTTTGATGAAGCTGAAGCTCACGAAGGTTAAGATTACTTGCCCAGAACCATTTGAAAAGTGGCTTTTTCTGTTTTAAAAATATTTTAAAAACATAGTATGTATTTATTATTTACAGGCCAGTCATTCAGAAATATACAACTGAGAAGTAAGCTGGAACTCTGGGGAATTCCTAGAGCCACATAGTCCATATAGTAGCCACCGGCCTCATGTGTTACTGTTGAGCACCCAGAATTGAGATGTGCTGTTTTAAATGCATTCTGGGTTTCAATGACTGAGTATGGAAAAAAAGAATGTAAAATATCCCACTAATACTTGTTTGCATTGATTATATGTTGAAAGGATAATATTGCAAGTATATTGAGTGAAAATATATTAAGATTAGGGGTGCCTGGGTGGCTCCGTCAGTTAAGCATCCAACTTCGGCTCAGGTCATGATCTCGCAGCTTATGAGTTCGAGCCCCGCGTCGGGCTCTGTGCTGATAGCTCAGAGCCTGGAGCCTGTTTCGGATTCTGTGTCTCCCTCTCTCTCTCTGCCCCTCCCCCGCTCACACTCTGTCTCTCTCTCTCTCTCTCTCAAAAATAAACATTAAAAAAAAATTAAAAAATATATATTAAGATTAATTTCATTTGTCTCTTTTTACCTTTTTAATGGGACTGGTAGGAAATTTAAAATTATATAGATGGCTCACATAACACTTCTAGTGGACAGCAATGGCCAGCATCATTTCCCATGGTTTGCAAAAGCATAATTTGTGTCTTACACAAATAATATGCCTTTGTATTTGGTAACATTCTGGCATGTGACAGTGCCCCTCACTTTTTTCGGAAGGGCCAGGTTGACCCAAACGTCTCTGTTTTGAAGACTACTTTAAGAAGCTTATGTTATTTTATAATTTGACTATAATTTCTGTGTTTTTAATGATCCCACCTTCCAGGAAAGGTTTGATCCAGTGGCACTGGACATGTTTGGGGTCCGTGGTGCTCTGAGTGTGAGAGTATGAGTTTGTGTGTGAACACACAAGTGTGTATGCTTGTGCTTGTGTGTGACTGAGAGAGAAGTGGAGAGGAAGATGGGAAACAGATTCTCTAGGGGCCTTTGCCAAACATTGCGGGTCCCCACCCTTAAGAATCTGATTCTTGAAGGGTGGGGAGTAAAGATTTGGATTCTCCCTCTCTCTCCCTCTCCCCTTAAAGAAATCCAGCCCTGTGGGTGAGTCCCTGTTACTGTTGGGAATGCATTGAGTTAGGGCAGGGGAAAAGGCTGAAAATCACATTAGAGAGAAACACTTTATAGCCCTTGACTCGCGGTAGAAAAGAGACCATTGGGAAACATTTTTCTTTTATGAGCCTCTTCTGATTTGTGTCCCTTCCTTTCGTCCCCGTTGGCTACGAGACATTATAAAAGTGGAGCCGGTTGTTAATTGGATGGCGGAAATCGTGGGCAGCCTACAGGTGTCTTTCTCCACTGCCCAGCCTGTTCCCCACACATGGCCTGTGCCCCCACCCTTCCCCAGGCTTTGTGGGGCTTCCAGGATAACTGTTACATCAGCAGATGTCGTTAGGCATGTACTGACAGAGTTTGGTCTCATTCAGCCTAATTATTAAAATTCTTGGCAGGAATTCTGTGTGAATCACCTCCAAAAAAAATTTGCATTAAAGTTAATGCTACAAGTCTGACTTCAGCCCACAAAACTGAGAAAACGAAGTCTGGAAATGTGGCCTTAACTCCTCCTTGTCCACAGACTAGTGCCTTTTCCCCACAAAGGGACATGAATTTTATTAAGAACCTGTGTTTGTTGGGGGTGGGGTGGGGGGTGCCTCCGAGGGGTCACACCAGGAGGGAGTTACTCTGAGCTGTAAATTAAGGCAGCTGTCAGGCCCTCCGGCTGTGGAGTTAGACATCTTGGGTTTGAGTCCTGCTAAGCCACTTAGGGATTGCATGACCTTGGGCAGGTTCCACAGCCTTTCTGAATCTTAATGTTCCATCTGGAGGATGGGGATAATGATACCTCCTCCAAGAGTTCAGTGTTACTGAACAACACAGTTGACTTTGGAGGGGGGACAGGGCAGAGTAAGACAGCCCCTTGAGGCAGTAAGCTTTCTGGTGGCATCATTTTCATTTTCTTTTTCTTTTTTCTTTTTTTTTTGAAGTTTTTTGATTTGTTTTGAGACCGAGAGAGAGTGCCAGTGTGCAAGCCGGGGAGGGACAGAGAGAGAATCCCAAGCAGGCTTCGCCTGGTCAGCACAGAGCCCGAAGTCACCAATTGTGAAATCGTGACCTGAACCAGATGCTTAACTGACTGAGCCACCCAGGTTCCCCCGGTGGCATCTTTTTCATACCTATTGTCTCCCTAATGGTCTGTGCCTGCCTCCATATGGCTATGCTTAGGACCTTCACCGTGAGTTTTGGGCTTCACAAAGACATTCTGATACCTTCTGCTTGAAGGTTGTAGATATCAGAAGTTGATATTGGAAGTTTAAGAAATTTTGTTTTCCTGTTACTGCTATAGTTAAAAAAATTTTTTGTTTTAATGTTTATTTATTTTGAGAGAGAAAGAGGGAGAGAGAGCAGGGGAGGAACAGAGAGAGAGGGGGAGAGAGAATCCCAAGCAGGTTTCATGCTGTCAGCACAGATCCCTCCACAGGGCTTGATCTCATGAACCCTGAGATCATGACCTGAGCCGAAATGAAGAGCCAGATGCTCAGATGACCCTGGCGCCTCCCTGGCGCCCCTAACGCTATAGTTTTTTTAAAGAATGATAGAGCTCATGTTGGTTTATGTCTGGGTAGGATCACAGATATTTGTTCTTTGTGTGTGTGAACAGTGGTAAGATTGATGAGAGGTAGGTGGTGAGTAGTAATACTTTCCCTTGGTTTCAGGTTCAGTCTTGACTCATCAGCTGGAGTAAACACCCGGGGGTATTTTTGGGACCATGACCATGGAACGGCTGGAACCTCCTGCCAGCATCACTGTCCAGCTGACAGATGGCACTGCATCAGGCCGTGTTTAAACTCCCAAGTTGAGGGGGGAACTTTCCTGATGAGTGTTCACAGGACAAAATCCAGTTGATTCAGATTTAGCTAACATTTATTGAGTCCCTACCGCTTGCCCTCTGGCACCTTGCTGGTTTTAACTGACAAAACGTCCTTTAGTCCTATGTTGTCTGAGGTAGGTTCCAGCGAGGAAGCGAGAGGTCATGGCGGCTGCAGTACTTGAGTCACTCTGAGTCGGGGCAGAGCTCGCAGGTGAAACCAGCTGGCCTATTTCCCAGGTCAAGGTCCTTCCCTGGCATGAACTGCGGAAAAGGAAGAAGATAACGTTGGCTTGTAACAGTGGGTACTGTTATCCCTCTCCACTTAGATATCATACCCCTTCCTTCCAGATTCCTGAATTTGGAGAGGCTAAGTGGGTGCAAATTTGAATGCATGTCAGCCTTCCTTTTTTTTTTAAGTTTCATTTATTTTGGGGAGAGTGCAAGTGGGGGAGAGGCAGAGAGAGGGAGACAGAAGATCCAAAGTGGGCTCTGCGCTGACAGGCTGACAGCAGCGAGCCTTCTGTGGGGCTCAAACTCAGGAACCGTGAGATCATGACCTGAGCCAAAGTCAGACACTCAACCGACTGAATCGCTCAGGTGCCTCCCCCCCCCCCCCTTTTAAGTTTGTTTATTTTGAGACAGAGATGGAGAGAGCAGGCAGGGGAGGGGCAAAGAGAAAGCAAGCAGGGGAGGGGCAAAGAGAGGGCGAAAGAGAATCCCAAGCAGGCTCTGCACTGTCAGGGCAGAGCCTAATTCAGGGCTCGAACTCAGTAACTGTAAGGTCATGACCTGAGCTGAAACCAAGAGTGGGACACTTAACCAACTGAGCCACGCAGACGCTCCATGAATGCATGTCGGACTTCCTAAAGTCCATGCTTGTTCCTCGGAACCTCTGCCTCTTAGAAGGTGCTTCTAGCCCCACAGATTGGGTCATTTTTTAACATCTGTACAAGAACAACCCCGAGCTTGTAAATATTGCAAACCTTTCTTTCTTGAAAAGAAAAAGGGAAAAATGTTTGGCCCTCTTCTTTGTAGGCGTTGGCTTTTGAGTGGTTTTTGGCCTTCTTATAAAGTGCTAAAGTTTAGGCCCAGTCCCAGTGGTAAGAATGAAAAATTAATGTCATTCATTTTTCTTCCTCTTTGACCAGCAGATCCCTTTTGCCTGTAAATAAACTCACCACCTACATGCTAGCCACAGTTTGCCAACAGTCTTCTGTGAGGAGAGAGGTTTTCTCCTGACATTTCTACCCGATTTGCATCTGTCTGGCTTCTGTAAGCGGCAGTGGTATGTGGGAGGGAAGCTTGGGTTTTAGTGCCAGACATTCAGTCCAGTTGACTGGCTTTTCTGACCTTGGGTAAGTCACCGTCTCTGAGCCTCAGTTTCTCCATCTACAAAATGCTTTTCTCTTCATATAAGCATTTCTGCTTTATGTTTAGAAAAAATTTCAGTGTTAAAAACCATAGCTTGAGGAAAATCATTTAACAAAACCCTCTGATTTCTCTGTATAAAATTTATATACAAATTGGGCAGGATCCTTCCTTCAGGAAGCTTACTGTATCCCAGGAGAGAGTCCCTGTACCTAAATCTCCATGACAGAGAGCAAAAAATGACATATGCCTAGAGACAAAGCGGAAAATGCTGGTTTTTTGTTTTTGTGTTTTTAAGGCTCAGTGCTAATTCCTATAGATACAATAATGAATAAAGCAGTCTTTGCTCTTAAGGAGCTAAGTCTCCTTGTGGGGAGAGATCTGCTGTATTTACTTTATAGCTTATATTAATGTCTGCCATTTTTTTTAATGTTTATTTGAGAGAGAGAGAGAGACAGTGTGAGTGGGGAGGGGCAGAAAGAGAGGGAGACACAGAATCCGAAGCAGGCTCCAGGCTCTGAGCTGTCAGCACAGAGCCTGACATGGGGCTTGAACCCACGGACCAGACTGTCCACAAGATCATGACCTGAGCTGAAGTCAGATGCTTATCCAACTGAGCCATCCAGGAGCCCCTGCCATTTTATTTGTAATTATTTATTGCCTGTCTTCCATCACTAGAATATGAGCCTACAGGAGCAGGAATCCAAGTGTCTCATTCATGGCCATATTTCCTATACCCAGCACTTTAAAATTGGTTGCATTAATGAATGGATGGATGAATTTTAAAAAATTTTTAAATGTTTATATTTGAGAGAGAAAGAGAGACAGAGCTTTAGTGGGGGAGGGGCAGAAAGACAGAGACAGACTCTGAAGCAGGCTCCAGGAGCCCATCCTGGGGCTCAAACTCACAAACAGTGAGATCATGACCTGAGCCGAAGTTGGACACTTAACCGACTGAGCCACCCAGGCACCCCATATGGATGAATTATTAAATAATGAAGTAAGGAGACCATTATGATACTGTAATGTAGGTGCTACCAGAAAAGCATGCATGAGGCAGGGTGGGCACACAGAGGAGAAATCCCAGCCCCTTTCCCCCCCCCCTTTTTTTTTTTTTTGGTGCTGGAGTGGGGAGTGGCAAGGCGGAGTGTCATAGTTTTTCAGAGGAGGTGACACCCAAACTGATTCCCAGAAGCAAAATAGAAGTTTAGGAGATAAAATTGGGACCAAAAAGTATCCCAGGCAATGGGAGGTAAAAGGGAATTTGCTCCCCAATGAGCACAGTACAGTAGACTGGGGAAGGGGTTCTCAAACCAGGGGGGTTTTGCACCTGTGGGGATTATTTGTCATGACTGGGGCGGGGGGGGGGGGGGTGGAGGGCGGAGCAGGGAGTGCAGTTAAACGTCCTGCAGTGCACAGGACAGGCCCCTGCCACAAAGAGCTGAGGTCCAGAAACCATGAGCTGGGGAAAAACTGCCTGGAGGGGTTTGGGGGAGGGCTGAGGTAGGAACAAAGATGAATAGGAGGAAAGAAAGGAGTGGCAGCGGGTAGGTAGTTACTTGAGAATTCAGTGTTGTTCAGCCGGCTCCATCCGTGGAAACTTCTAAGTGCGTTACGTCAGGTCATCCTTAAATAATCCTGAACCAAGAATTCATTTAACTCTGAGTTGAAGAGCACACAGCATCGAAGAAGTCTTTGCTGATCACCGTGATACTGGGGCACGCTGAAGCTAATAGATTATGCTGTCTGTAATTTCTCTATTTCCTTTCAATAATAGCAGAACATACAGGATGTCACTGAGGCTGCCCAGCCTTTTCTTTCTCTTACTGAATTTAAGCGATCACCTTTCTACATCTGACTGATGGGATAAAAATGCATCCGACCCTGGAAGTGCTTTCAAAAAGAAATGGAGTTTCTTTTTGTTGTTGTTTTTTCTCTTGACCACATGACTCATCTTGCTAATTGATTGTCCCCCAGCAGTGGTGGTTTTGTTTATGCTGTGCTGGGAAAAAAACCAGGTCCCTGATGCTGCGGCATTGATTTTCCCCCAACTGGGCACTCGAGGGCGGGCGGGAACAGCCCTTACGTCTGCCTCCGTTTCCAAAGATGGAGCGTTCAAGTTCTCCGGTGAGCCTGGCTTGGGCTTGCCCGGGACCTGCCAGGAGCTGAAGGTTGTTTTATTTTTCCCACAGGAAATAATTTTCCTGGGCATGGCAGCCCCGCGTTGCCAATCCCTTGCTTTCACGAAAGCTCACACATGTGTGACAGTGGCACTATTGTTGGGTGTGCTGGAGTTCCCATTACAGATCCTGTGTTTATCTCCTGCAGGGATTTTTCTGAGAGGCATAATCTAAACAGTGAGGGATATGAAGGCACCCCTGGTTTGGGGGGAGCGGGGAAGAGAGAGAGAAAGAGAATATTCTCTGTGATATGAGGCAATTGAGAAATGGGATGAGCTGTCGAATGGGAACACGCTATAGTAGAGCCCTCAGTCAGTTTTGGTAATCTGTGCCGCTTGGTCCTTTTTATTTAAAGTCTCGGAGATCTGGAGAGGCTGAAGTGTCTCTTGGGATGGGTTTAAGGGAGGTTTTTTGTTTTTTTGTTTTTTTTAAAGTTTATTGTTTGTTTTGAGAGGCAAAGACAGCATGAGCGGGGGAGGGGCAAAGAGAGAGAGAAGGGGGGGGAGAGAGAATCCCAAGCAGGCTCTGCGTTGGCAACACAGAGCCCAACATGGGGCTCAACTCAGGAAACCACGTGACTGTGACCTGAGCCAGAAACAAGAGTCAGAGTTTAACCAACCGAGTCACCCAGGCGCCCTGGGTTTAAGGGAGTTCTGAACCTGATGAGAAGCTCCTGTTGCCAGGAACAGCTCTGTCCATAAAAATGAATGTCAATTCCACAGAAACTTCCCTGGGCTAGGATTGATAAGATAAGTGGGGGGAAATGGATGGCTTAATAAGTGTTTAGAGTTAGCTAGAAGTTGACATACAAATTTATTTATTTGTTTGTTTGTTTGTTTGTTTTTAATTTTCTTAATGTTTATTTTTGTGTGACAGAGAGCATGAGCTGGGAGGGGTAGAGAGAGAGGGAGGCACGGAATCTGAAGCAGACTCCAGGCTCTGAGCTGTCAGCACAGAGCCTGAGGCGGGGCTGGAACTCACAGACCGTGAGATCATGACCTGAGCCGAAGTCGGATGCTGGACGCTTAACTGACTGAGCCACCCAGGTGCCCCGACGTACAAATTTAGATGATAGCTGAAACCATCTAGTAAACATGTACAGTTGACCCTTAAACAACACGGGGCTAGGGGCACCCTCCCGCGCTGTTAAAATTCCATGTATAACTTCTGACTCCCCACAAACTTCACTACCAATAGGCTACTATTGACTGGAAGCCTTACCAGTAACATAAATAGTCGATTGGCACATATTTTGCATGTTATATGTATTATATCCTGTGTTCTTACAGTAAAGTCAGCTAGAGAGAAGAAAACGTTATTAAGGAAATCGGAAGGAAAAGAAACTGTCTTTTCAGAACCGTACAAATCCGCGTCTAAGTGGACCCGCGCAGTTCAGACCCGTGTTGTTCGAGGGCCAGTTTGTGTGCCGGGCACCAGGTTAAGTGCTAGATGCACATGATCCTGTTTAATCCTCCCGGCAGCCTGGAGAGGTGGAGGAGCAATTCGTAAGGCCCATGTTACCAAAAGGTTCAACCTTGGAAGAACTTGAGAGTGGAGAGAAAAATTAACGGTGTTGGGAGAGCTCTGGTCTTTCTAAGCCGGACAGTATCACTGCAGCTGCTTGGGAATGCTCATTCATGCGGTTTGCCCGCCTGCCTGACTTTTTTTGCCGAGGCGTGCCCCGAGTGTTCCTCCCAATGCGTGTATTGTCATCCCTTGTTTTTCTGCCTCTCTGGGGAGCCTCGTTTTGTCCTCTTTCTTTGAGAGAAGCTGCACTGTCAAAGGAAGGGGTGACAGGATAAGAGGAAAGAGGAAGGAAATGGGACCACAGGTGAAAGGAGGAGTCAGGAGTCAAGGGGGTGTGTGTGGGGGGGGCATCGACTCTGTTACTGGTAACAACACCCGTGTTGTTCATGTTCCAGGTGTGCGCGTGCACTGCTGTCTGCCTAGTGGATGCACACTTGATGTTGTCACATCTCATCATGCATTCTGGGGGGCGTACAAAGCAGAGGGTAGTGCACACGGGTCGCTGTCCCCATTGTAACCCTGCCAGAGCCCTCGGACAGAAACACCGAGGTGAGCCGTGGCAGCTGCCACTGGAAGCATCTCGGGTGCGATTTAGATACTGCTTTGGCCTCTTGGAAGCCCAGGGCTCTCCATTCCTTATGGGCCTAGAGATCAGTCTTGACAAAGGGGACACTAAAGAGGGCGTCCTTGCCTAAGATGGCATGTAGTGTCCGAGTTGCTGTCTTTGAGGCCAGGACAGGAGGATTGGGTCCCTCTGTGTGGACTTTGCCTGGACTTTCCTAAGAGAGGTACTTTCTCTCCTAATAAGATTATCCTCGGGGCGCCTGGGTGGCTCAGTCAGTTAAGCGGCCGACTTCGGCTCAGGTCATGATCTCGCGGTCCGTGAGTTCGAGCCCCGCGTCAGGCTCTGTGCTGGCAGCTCAGAGCCTGGAGCCTGTTTCAGATTCTGTGTCTCCCTCTCCCTGACCCTCCCCCGTTCATGCTTTGTCTCTCTCTGTCTCAAAAATAAATAAACGTTAAAAAAAAAATTAAAAAAAAAAAGATTATCCTCTAGAAGAGTGTCTGTGATCCCTGGACACCCAGAAAACTCCCCTTTTCCATCCTGAAGTGTGACTGGATACAGCTGGACTGGTCAGCTCACTCCAGGGACTTAGCCTGCCCCACACAGCAGTATACGGACTGTAAAACTGGGAACAGTTTTGCCCTATAAGGACATATGGCAGTGTCTAGGGACTTTCTTTCTTTTTTTTTTTAATTAATAAACTTAATTTTTTAATTACAATTTTTTTATGATTCATTCTTTTTTTAAAAGCCCATTTTGGGGGCGCCTGGGTTTGTTAAGTGTCTGACTTCGACTCCGGTCATGATCTCATGGTTCATGGGTTCCAGCCCCGCATCAGGCTCTGTGCTGACAGCTCAGAGTGTGGAGCCCGCTTTGTACTCTGTGTCTCCCTCTCTGCCCCTCCCCTGCTCACTCTCTGTCTGTCAAAAATGAATAAACGTTAAAAAAAGGAACAGAACCCATTTTGCCCATCCTTCCACCCATCACCCCTTCTGGAAACCATCAATTGTTCTGTGTATTTGTAGGTTTATTAACACACTTTATTTTTTAGAGCAGTTCAGCTTACAGAAAAATTGAACAGAAGGTACAAAGAATCCCCATATACCTCCTTTCTTCCTACCCGCCCCCCCCACCATTTCCCCTATTATTAACAGTTTACATTAATGTGGTGCATTTGTTACAAGGATGAGCCAATATTCATACATTATTTTTAACTAAAGTCCGTCGTTTACATTAGGGTTCATGCTCTCTGTTGTATATTCTGTGGGTTTTGACAAATGCATAATGACACGTGTCCCCCATTACAGTATCACACAGAATAGTTTCTCTGCCCTAAAACTCTCCTGTGCCTTCTGGAGACATTTTTTGCTGGTCACAACTAGGTGTGTGTTACTGGTATCTAACGCATAGAGGGCAGGGGTGCTGCCAATATGCTCTAACCCACAAGGCAGCACCCCAACAAAATGCCAGTAGTGCCCAGATTGGAAAGCCCCGCTGTACAGACCCTTGTACAGGCGTGGTTGTGTGGGAACGGGCTTGAGAGGCTCCAGCGCTGGAAAGGAACATGGTGTTTGGATGGTGGCCGTCCTGGCCCTGCCGTGGCAGAGCAGAGGCAGCCGATGGGAGGGTGGGGGTGGGGGGTGGGGGTTTGGAAAGGCCTGAGGAGAAAATAAACTGTAACTTGCAGGCAACCTTCCAGCCATAATCCCTACACAGATTCCTGTAGCTCTCACCCTCTTAAATTCAAACCCTGAGGTCTGAGTCCAATTAAAATGCCAGAAATTATAATGATTGGGTTGTGCATGGTGGGGTTAGCTTAGGTTACTCTCAGATGGGATGTAGTCTCTGATCCATCCAGAAGTAAAAGCCCAGGTCTTGGGTTCTGATCCCCCGTGTGCAAGCAACACAGTTCTTTTTCTCAAGTGCTTCGGTTTCCTTTTCTGAAAAGGAAGACAGTGCTCCTCCATGTCTCAGCTTAGAATGGCTTTATGAGTTGGTCTCTGAAGCGTATACTGTTCGCTTGTGTGCTGCCAACATTGTGTTATGGGCAGCAGGACGTAAGTGTTGAAGACCTACTCAGTGAAAAATGTTCAAGCATTAGCATTTTTTTTACTGTTTATTTTTGAGAGAGAGAGAGCGAGCACGGGCGAGTGAGAGCGTGAGCAGGGGAGGGGCAGAGAGAGAGAGAGAGGGAGACACAGAATCCGAAGGAGGCTCCAGGCTCTGAACTGTCCTCACGGAGCCCGACGCAGGGCTTCAACTCATGAACCGCGAGATCGTGACCTGAGGTGAAGTCGGCTGCTTAACCGACTGAGCCACCCAGGCGCCCCAGCATTTTTATACTGAAACAGGCTCACGTGGATGTTGAGGTTTGCAGGTGAGGGTGAGAAGCTACAAGAAGACTGCATTTAGGGGCGCCTGGGTGGCGCAGTCGGTTAATCGTCTGACTTCAGCCAGGTCACGATCTCGCGGTCCGTGAGTTCGAGCCCCGCGTCGGGCTCTGGGCTGATGGCTCAGAGCCTGGAGCCTGTTTCCGATTCTGTGTCTCCCTCTCTCTCTGCCCCTCCCCCGTTCATGCTCTGTCTCTCTCTGTCCCAAAAATAAAAAAAATAAACGTTGAAAAAAAAAAATTAAAAAAAAAAAAAAAAAAGAAGACTGCATTTAAAGACAAGAGATTTGTCTTTAAAGGGAAAAATCCAGGCTGTCAAAGTCAGCAATTCTTGCAAATGGGGGGGGGGGGGGAGGGGGTGCACCCATGAAGTGGGCTGTACAGTTTGTATCAGTCTGCAGACCTCTCATTGCTCTGTAAATCTTGTCAAGTGGGAGCAAGGACTTTATTCCCCTGATAGGCATGGGAGGAGAACCGAAAAACCCAACTCCCTCCCCTGCAGAATGTAAATATGGATAAAGAGAAATATTCCTTTTCATAAATTACCTCCTCTACCTTCATCTTCCTGAAGTTATAAACCCCCAAAATGTAACCAGAAAAATAATGTTGTGAAAAAAAATCTTACTTTGTGGGTGCATCTTGGGGCTGGACAGGGAAAAGCTTTGCAGAACAAAAAGGTTCCAACTGAGGCATGTAAAACAAGTTTTATTAAAACGTTAATTATCTCCCACCTGCTGGTACTTTGTGAAGTTCGGAGGAAAAGGGCTAATTGAGAACAGCATTTGATGTTCATGAGCATTGCCGGGTTCTTTTCCTCTTCTTAAAAGGGATTTGTTCTTAATCAAGTTTATTTCATAATCAGTAGGTCCAGACACTGCATACACATTTGCATTTTTGACACTGTTTAATTAAGATCCTTTACATATGAGGTGTCGACTTTTGTTGTTTTGAATTTGATGTCTTGGTAGGTTTGGACCTTAGGTTTGGGGCGTTTTGCTGTAGACTAATGAATGGTAGGGATTACGAACTGGCTGTGCTCCTGCATGCTCTTTGTGAGTGAGGGGTACATTTTGTGTGGCAAGTCCAGGGGGAGCAAAGACAAAGCATTCCGGCGCTTTGTTCCTCCCTCTGAAGTACAAGGAGTATCCGTGGGCTCTGAAGTATTCATGGCCTTAAACTTGAAACCCCAGGCACCGCTCTCATTTTGCATCCTGCACAACCCCCCAGGATGAATCTGTCTGCATTTCTCATTTATCTCTGCCTTCCCACCATCTTCTTTTCGACACACCTAATTGCAAAATCACTCCGTGTATCAGGGCTCAGAGCTTTTCAGTGTTTTGCAACAACAGGAACTTCACCCCTTAGTAAGCATTTTACATGCTCGGGGACTGGGCGTAGTGGTCTGCCTTTCTCACCAACTCCTCCAAGCAGGCATGGGTCACATTGCTGGTGGGTGGCGGGGCTGAGATCTGAACCTGTTTACTGACGAGCATAAGCCCTTAACCACAAGGGTATGGTGCTTTCTCCTTGTGCTCTAAGAATTAGAAAAACTCCTAGCTTTCTGGATCTTGTTTTTTGAGTCTGGCATTTTGAGTGGACCAGTCAGTGTTTGTGTAAGTTCCAAGGTATCTAGAAAGTCCTCTGACATCCCAGCTGTAGTTTGAAGACCTTAATATACCCTGGTTTTTTAAAGCCTTAAAAATCTTGCCAAACCTTCCCCTGTTCTGAGATGTGGAGTAGTCCCCCTCCTTTTTTTTTCCCCCCATTAAAAGCTCCTTAAGGGACGCCTGGGTGGCTCAGTCGGTTAAGTGTCCAACGTCAGCTCAGGTCATGATCTCACGGTTCGTGGGTTCGAGCCTTGTGTTGGGCTCTGTGCTGACAGCTCAGATTCTGGGAGCCTGCTTCAGATTCTGGGTCTCCCTCTCTGCCCCTCCCCCACTCATGCTCTGTTTCTCCCTGTCTCAAAAATAAATAAACATTAAAAAAACAAAATAGGGGCGCCTGGGTGGCTCAGTCAGTTGAGCATCTGACTTCAGCTCAGGTCATGATCTCACAGCTGGTGAGTTCGAGCCCTGTATCGGGCTCTGTGCTGACAGCTCAGAGCCTGGAGCCTGCTTCGGATTCTGTGTCTCCCTATCTCTCTCTGCCCCTCCCCTGCTCACACACTGTCTCTCTCTCTCAAAAAAATAAATAAACATTAAAAAAAATTTTTTTTTTAAAAACAAAATAAAAAGCTCCTTAAGCCCAGTCTTCTGTCCTTTTCTGCGCTTTCCATGGTACCTGCACTACCTCCCTTAGGTGTGGTGTGATTCCAAGTTGCAGGGAAAGGAACACTTACTTTTCTGAACATGGATTGTCTTTTCTAGTTGTGTCAGCAACCTGTATGATGGTTACTGACGTCTCTGTTCTGTAAGCGAGGGAACTGAGGCTTGGACAGGCTCAGCCGACTTGCCCTGGACCTCAGGGCTACTGGTTTGGATGAAACAGAACAAGGATTCGAACCCAGGCCTGTGTGCTGCCAAAGCCCTGCCTGCTTCCTTTCCATTGAATGGGAATTGGGTTTAATGGAATTTTGCTGTTTCTTAGGAGGTAGAGAAGTCTTGTAGAAACACATGGAAAACCTTTCTTGTTTTTCCCCCCTGAAGCCAAAGGGGCCATCTCAGTAAAGGGGGTTTACTTACATCAAGTGAATGGAAAAACTGGGTCATGTCGCTGCCAGGAGCCTGCGTTTCTGTTTAATTGGCCAGCACACTCTTTCTTTGTCTTTGTTTACCTTGTGGCTAGTCCTGACAACATGGATTCTTTTCTTGGCCTCTTTGCTTGGGAGAAGCAAGCTGTAGGATTTTAACAGAAGGGGGAAAACTGGAAAAACTCCACTATGTGGTGCAAAAAAAGTATGCTTGTTGACTTTGGTGACAAAAGCCTATGAGTGACAGCTTCCTGCATCACACCCTCTGAATCACAGGCAGCCTGTTACTGCACAGCTTTGCACACACCCTCTTCTCCCCTCCCCCGCTGACCCTCCATCCCTGTGGTCTCTTCCCTGGGAGAGCACTGGTCATCTCCTCCCTGGGAGAGCACTGGCCAGTCCACCACCAAGTGTTTATTGAGCTCCTGCTAGATAAAAGTTTGTTGTACCCGGGTTGTCAGGCAAACATGTTAGAATAAATAATAGAATGAGATCAAGGCATTCTTCCTTTTGATTTAGATCAGGATCAAAGTGCCCAGAGGAGTAAGAGCTGTTCTTTCTATACCTTCTTCATGTCATGTCATGTCAGGATCACTGGAAAGGATTTTGATCCACTTTCTAGAACTGAAACTTTTAGGAGTCGGCAATGTCCCTTCAGACACTTAAAAATCATTGTGTGATTGGGACTTGATTTCCTCTCCATTCTTCCCTTTCTCCTGCTGATGTCCTACCAACCAGCCCCCCAATCTCTGGCTCTTCTCTCACTACAGTGACTTTTGGTAGCTTAGCAACACTGATTGTCATACGTAGCAAAGCCTTCCGTGCACTGCTGGCCCTCCCAAGGAAAAATCAAGTGAAAGTATCCAGCATAATATATCTGCTTGAACCGAATATTCACTTTGGCTTGGTAAGGGCAAAGCCCTTTTAGTCCGGCCCGGATGTGAAGGGACCTTCTGCTTGCTTTATTTATTGATTTTTTTAAAGCCAAAGCAATGTTAGCAGAGCCAAGAATAACGTTGGAGAGATTCTGTACAAGAGCATACCCATGCATGGTTTCCTGAAAGGAATCCAGTCTGCCTTACACTTGGGACCCAGGAGCTTTGGTTAGAGAAATCCTGTATCCCGATCTGAGTGTCACGGGCCCTGGACACAGAGCCTTTTACTTCTGATGGGTTCCACGTCATACAAGCCTCCTTCTGCCTTTTGTGTGGTTCTGTGCAAGGGCTTTGAGCTGTATTTAGAGCCTTTGTTCAAAATTTCCCAAGAGACATCAAAAGCAAGCATCGCAGTCCCCAGGGGGGCACGGAGCCTGTCTTCAGAATGGGGCATGTGCAAAAAAAGGAGGGAAAGGCCATTTAATTCCAGAGACCATTCCTGGCTGAAAAACTGAACAGCAGAAATGAAAGGACGAAGTAGGAGATTCACTACAGAATCCTTAACCCTTTTGACGGCCAGCCTCCTGCTCAGACATGCACATCTGTTAAGACGTTTGCCATCCAAGGCTTGCCTGGTCACTATGGGACCTGTCATCCTGCCAAGCCCATTTTCCTGGATCTCTCTCCCCTGTGCCAGTCTATCCCACCTGGGAGACCTGGCTCGGGACTGCTCTGTCTTGGATGTCCTTCTTTCCCCTAAGATGGCTCTTGCCAGACGATATGCTCAGCCAGACTCCTCTTTTTTTTTTTTTTCAAGTTTTCTTTTTAATGTTTATTTTTGGGAGAGAGACAGAGCATGAGCAGGAGAGAGGCAGAGGGAGAGGGAGACACAGAATCTGAAGCAGGCTCCAGGCTCTGAGCCATCAGCACAAAGCCTGACACAGAGCTTGAACCCATCAACCGTGAGATCGTGACCTGAGCTGAAGTCAGAAACTCAACCAACTGAGCTACCCGGGTGCCCCCAGACTCCTCTTTTTTTTTTTAAGAGCCTTATTTTTAATTTTAACTTAATTTTATTATTTTTTAACATTTTATTTATTTTTGAGACAGGGAGAGACAGAGCATGAACAGGGGAGGGTCAGAGAGAGGGAGACACCGAATCCGAAACAGGCTCCAGGCTCTGAGCTGTTAGCACAGAGCCCGACGCGGGGCTCGAACTCATGGACCGCGAGATCATGACCTGAGCCGAAGTTGGCCGCTTAACCGACTGAGCCACCCAGGCGCCCCTGATTTTTATTTTAGAGAGAGAGAGCAGGGGAGAGCAGAGAGAGAGAATCTTAAGCAGGCTCCACACTCAGTGCAGAGCCCGACACAAGGCTCCATCCCACGACCCTGGGATCATGACCTGAGCCAAAATCAAGCGTCGGATGCTTAAACGACTTGGCCACCAGCTGCCCCCAGTCTCTTTTTTCATGCATACCTCAGTTGCTCTTCCTTGTCCTCAGCTATATATCTGGAGAAAACCCCACAAGTTAATGATAATAATAAGAAATAACAAATTCTAACACTTGGTTTTTACAGTCTCTAGAAATTACAAGTGCAGGTAGGTGGGCCGCCCTGGCCAGCAGCGTATGACTGTTACTAAGGTGAGGCCGGCCAGCTCTCCACCGGGTACTTCGGTTTACCAAGTAATTTTGTGGGGTTGATTAATCATATGTGAGTGTATGGAAACCATATTTTTGGCCTCTGGTTCCCTGGGTTCTAGACCAGTTATTGGGAGGTAGCTGCTAAAGATCCGTTCGTTCACATTCTAGAGACACGTTTCCCTAGGACATCCATAGTTGGTGAGACCCTTGGGGTCAGACATCAGCTCAGGCTAGCTGATTAATTCACAAGGGCCATGCACCCCTGTCCTGGCCTCTGAATGTTTGTATTCTATCCTGGACACTGCATTTCCCTGTTCTCTGGTGGCTAGAAAACCAGATCAGGGACCAGAAGATGTGTTAACAAGGTAGAGGGATGGCCAGATGGAGGGATACTTCCCTCCCCCTAGTTCCAGCTTAACCCTTCTCCTGCGACCACTGAATGTCACCCCCCGCCCCCCGCAGTGCTGGGCACACTTCAGAACCTGCTTTTGTGCACCCTGATTTTCTCTGCTCTTTGCTGACACACCCCACATCACATCCACAGCACTCCCCACCCAGTCTGTCTTTAGCTGTGCTCATCCCCCTGACTAGGCCCATGTCTTGTGATCTTGCTGCCCTATCTCTGTACTGTGCACTGTATGGGTCACTTATCCCTACAATCCTCATGAAGTGAGCTTTCCACGTGCTTGTCTTTATGAGAACTTCTGTTTCCGGTATCATACCTGCTTTCCGGGGAGGAATCCAGAGGGTCTTCTCATGGGTGATCTCTCTTTTGGGAGGAGGCTTTAGTTTCTTAGCCCAGGACGTTTATGGCCAGTTTTTTCCTTCTTTAGCCTCAGGTCACGAAGGTGGTGTGGGAGGTACTGCCAGCTGTGGGTGTCACGGAAATTTGAGGCCTGTGCTGGTTGAACTCCAAGAACAAAGACTACTTTTACAATAGCCAGCAAGCAGCCCCTGCCTGCGAGCCAGGGGAGAGAAGAGGAGAGGCCTGGGCTGTGGACAGGGTGGTTCCCTGTCTGGGAAATTGGGATTTAGTGAGAGCGAGCCAAGTCCCTCATCCAAATCAGCTCTCTTCTTCCTCCAGCTGCTACCCTCCGGCCCAATGGGCACACGTCTTCCACAGGTTGGTGGGAAGAAAAAATGGGAGGAAAAGATAGAAAACTAGTCTTGTCTTTTCCGCTTAAAAATGAGGAGTTTTACATATGAGGACTTTAAGAGACAAAACAGATCAACATAAGGGAAGGGAAACAAAAATAATATAAAAACAGGGAGGGGGACAAAACAAAAGAGACTCATAAATGTGGAGAACAAACTAAGGGTTACTGGAGGGGATGTGGGAGGGGGGATGGGCTAAATGGGTAAGGGGCACTAAGGAATCGACTCCTGAAATCATCGTTGCACTATATATGCTAACTAATTTGGATGTAAATTTTAAAAAATACAGTTAAATAAAAAAGAAATGAGGAGTTTTAGATCCTGTGAACTGAGGTCTCAGACACGTGGGGGAGAAGTTGGGTCAGTTGCCTACAGATCTTTCCCTCACCCTACCCTTCCTCAGGAAAGACGGGACCACCCACCTGCCCAATTTCTGCTCCTTCTTGGCCTGGCCTTGGCTTCTGTCTCCTGGTTCCATGTGGCCAAGTAGAGTCCAGCTCGCTTTCCTAGCATTCTGCAGGCTCTGTACTCCATGGGATTACAGTTCTATCAGGATAGTTCTCTGCCTTTTTGTTTTTAATGTTTATTTATTTTGAGACAGAGAGAGAGAGAGAGAGAGAGAGTGAATGTGTGCACGCAGGTGAAGGCCAGAGGGAGAGAGAGAGAGGGAGAGAGAGAGAGAGAGAGGAAGGATCCCAAACAGGCTCTGTGCCCAGCACAGAGCCTGACAAGGAACTCAATCCCACGCCTGAGAGATCACAACCTGAGCAACATCAAGAGTCAGATGCTCAACCAACTGAACCACCAGGTTCTCTGCTTTTTTTTTTTTGTTTATTTATTTTTGAGAGAGAGAGAAAGAGAGGAAGCAGGGGAGGGGCAGAGAGAGAGGAAGACACAGAATCCGAAGCAGGCTCCAGGCTCTGAGCTGTCAGCACAGAGTCCCACGCAGGGCTCTAACTCACGAGCTGTGAGATCATGACCTGAGCCGAAGTCAGACGCTTAACCGACTGAGCACCTGGTTCTCTGCTTTTTATCACTTCTTGGGAGGTTGCAAGTCAATCACCTCCTGAAATCCCCAGCTGTTGATAGAGTCAATCTCACCTTAAACAAGTAGCTTCCCACAAGTCTGGTTCTTTAAACAAAGTTTCTGCACCCTCTCTGAACCTCAGTTTTCTCATATATAAACTCGGGGATGATGACGATGCCCACCTTCAGGGCTGTTGTGGGGATTAAATGAGACCATGTGTGTGGGAGGCCAGAATGATGCAAGGTACACAGTAGTTACTTTGAGGTGGTTGTAAGGAGCTGCTTGTAGTGAAAGAAGAGAGTAAAGCAGTTGAGACATCTGAGGATTGGGCATGGCATGTGACTTACTCTGCGGACTTCTCCAGATATGGTTGGGCTTTGCGATAGCACGCCAGGTAGAAAGCTCAGTAGCTAGTCTGCCGTAGATGCTCACTTTGCTTGTTGGAGTAAAATGATGTAGCTACCAGTCCGTGCCTTCACTTGTATTGACATTCATTAATTCAACAAATCGTTAAGCTCATACCTATACTTTCCTAGTACCTGAAAAGGTATGAGGGAAAAATTGCAACAAAATAGTCCCTATTTACCATTTAGACAAAGAGAAGACCAATCATCATGCAGAGTGACAATTGCTATTAAATGAGCTAACATACGTAAAGTGCTTTCATGCAATCGGAACCATCTTATAAGCGTGTAAGTAAGCCCCACACAGTGTAAGGGGATGTCTGGAGGCAGAGTGCAGAGGAGGGATACCTAGGCTTGTAAAAATATGTGATGCTAGGGGTGGCGCCTGGGTGGCTTAGTCAGTTAAGCGTCTGACTTCGGCTCAGGTCATGATCTCACAGCTCGTGAGTTAGAGCCCCACATCAGGCTCTGTGCTGACAGCTCAGAGCCTAGAGCCTGCTTTGGATTCTGTGTCTCCCTCTCTCTCTGCCCCTCCTCCACTTGCCCCTCTGTCTCTGTCTCTCTGTCTCTCTCTCTAAAATAAATAAATGTTAAAAAAAAAAAAAGACCACGACTAGGTGATGCTTGATGTAAGCCTTAAGGAAGAATGGAGACTTATCAGGTAGACAGCTATGAAGATAGGGATGGGAAGGAAGTATGAAGGGTAGGGTGGTGGGAGGGTGCTCGAGGCAGCTGTAACAGCTAAAGCAAAGAGTTGCTCCATGCACAAAAGGAACTCACTGCTTTTGCTTTTCTTGCTAAGGACTTTGGTCTTTATGCTTAGAGTGATTGAGAGCAAAAGAGGAAGTTAAGCAGAGGCTTTGTGTTTGGATGAGGATAGACCAGGGAGCCAGACTGGAAATGGTCAGGAGGCAGGTGTAACAACCTGGATCTAAACTCCAGCCAAGGCAGTTGGGATGGAGAAGAGGCAGTGGAGTGGGCTCAGGAGCTATCCAGGAAGTGACTGAGTAGGAGGAAGGAAGAAGGAAGATCACGCACGACTCCCAATTTTCAGTCTTGGGAAAATGGGTACAGGGTGGCTTTTGCTGTTCACCAGGACAGCGGGTAATAGAAGGAAGGAGGGTGGTGATCACTCGTGGAAAGGTGAATGTACCCAGTAGGCAAGTACCACATGTTCACTCTGGAGTTCTCGATCACCTACCCCTAGATGGAAAGAACAAAAATTTTTTCGATTCAAAAAAAAAAAAAGCACAGATCTTAAGTGTCCAGTTCAATGTGTTTGGACAACTGTTATGTAAATATCACTCAAAGCAAGATGTAGAACATTTCTATCTCCCTAGAAAGTTTCCTCATGCTCTTTTCTAGTCAACTGCCACCGCCCCCCCCCCCCCCCCGAGTCACCTTCGGTCTCCTATCACTGCCATTTTTGCACATTCTAGAATGTCATATAAATGGAATCATACCTATGCCTTTAACGTATGTGGGTTCATCCATACTGTTGTATGTATCCATAGTTTGTCCTTTGATATTGCTGAGAAGTACTCCATTGGATGAACATGTCACGATTTCTCTGTTTTCCAGTTGTTGGAGGTGTTTCCAGCTTGGAGTGGGACAAGCGGCTATAAGCTTGGACAGTTCTTATTATGAACATATTTTATTTATTTATTTACTTATTTTAAGTTTATTTTATTTTGAGAGAGAGAGAGAGAGAAAGAAAGGAGGGAAGGGGCAGAGAGAGAGGGAGAGAGGGAACCCCAAGCAGGCTCTGTGCTGTTAGCACAGAAGAGCCCAACGTGGGGCTCAATCTCATGAACCACAAGATCATGACCTGAGCTGAAATCAAGGGTCAGGTGCTCAACCAACTGAGCCACTGAACATATTTTAAAATTTCCCTTGGGGAAGAATTGTAGGGTTATACATTTACCTCCATAACAATTCTTCAAAGTAGTTGTACCATTTTATAGGCCCACCAGCAGTGTATGAGGATTCTGGTTCTTCCAACTCCTCACCAGTATTTAGCGTGGTGCGTGCTCTTTATTTCTGCTCTTTAGTGTGTATGAAGTGGTTTAATTTACATTTCCTTAATGATTAATGATGTTGAATGCTTTCCATTGCTTATTGGCTCTCCACCTATTTACTTCTTTGAGGTGTCTTCACATTTTTTGTCTGTTTTTTATTGGATCATTCATCTTACTGTTGATTCATGAGTTCTTTTTAAAGTTGGGGTACAAACCCTTTGTCCAATATATATTTGCACGAGCTTTTGGATTTAATACCACTTGGTCCCACCCATCTAAAAGTATTTGAGGCATTTCCAGATTCTTGCCAAGAAATTATAAGATGAAAGGGGCTTTAGTTATTATAATCATTTACTTTGGTTGTTGAAAGAGGGTGTGGGGGCACTGTTGCTGGCTCTTGGTTTAGGTGAGGGATTGGGTGCTGAGCAGGCCTGTGTAGGCCTAGGAGAGGCCCTGGATGTCAAGAAATATGTTCATCTGTAGTGCCAGAGAGAGAGTCCTTTCCGGCTGTTGAACAACCAGCATTAGAGCCTTTCCAAGAACGTATTCCTGGAGCACCTGGGTGGCTCAGTTGGTTGAGCGTCTGACACCAGCTCAGGTCATGATCTCACAGTTTGTGAGTTTGAGCCCCGCTATCAGCTTGCTGCTGGCAACACAGAGCCTGCTTCAGATCTTCTGTTCCCCTCTCTCTCTGTCCCTCCCCCACTTGTGTGCTCTCTTTCAAAAATAAAGAAAACATTAGAAAAAAATTAAAAAAAAAAAGAATGTATTCTTTTGTTATTTTTTTAAACAATGGTAAATAACGGTAACTTCCAAACTTAATTTCACAGTAGAGAAAATATCAAATGAACCCTCACGTTTCCACTGCCCAGCCACAGCGGTTCACAGCCAGTGGCGTTTCATCTGATCTCCATACACTAACTGTCCCCCTCTTGCCCGAGTTTTTTTTGAAGCAAATCACAGGTGTCATATCATTTCTGTCATAAATGTGTTGGAATGTATTTCTTTTTTTTTTTTTTTTTTCAACGTTTTTTATTTATTTTTGGGACAGAGAGAGACAGAGCATGAACGGGGGAGGGGCAGAGAGAGAGGGAGACACAGAATCGGAAACAGGCTCCAGGCTCTGAGCCATCAGCCCAGAGCCCGACGCGGGGCTCGAACTCCCGGACCGCGAGATCGTGACCTGGCTGAAGTCGGACGCTTAACCGACTGCGCCACCCAGATGCCCCTTGGAATGTATTTCTAATGGGGCACGTAGGTGGCTCAGTTGGTTGAGCGTCCCAGCTTCAGGTCAGGTCATGATCTCATGGTTCATGGGTTTGATCCCCACGTTGGGCTCTGTGCTGACAGCTCAGAGCCTGGAGCCTGCTTCGGATTCTGTGTCTTCCTCTCTCTCTCTCTCTGCCCTTTCCTTCCTTGCTCTCTCTCTCTCTCAAAAATAAACATTAAGGAAATTTTTTTAAATAAAAAAATAAAAGATAAGGAGTCTGTAAATACACACACAGATTATTACACCTTAAAAATTAATAATTTCTTAATAATAGTTGTGTTTTTAAGTTGATTTGAATGACCTTTGTCTGAATTTTGATCATCACTGACAGAAGACAAGCTTATTCTCTTTTCATCCTTCTTGGCTCTTCTTAAACTTGTCTGTGAGCTCTCTGGGGTCGTGTTCTTAGGGCACATTCTCACATTCTCAGTCTAGCTCTCTGCTTCCTCTTCACTTTTTTTTTTTCTTAAAACCTTTATGTCCAGTATCATATACACACAGAAAAGTACACAAGACATAAATGTACAAGTTAATGCATTATTATAAACTGAGCTTCCATAGAACCACATCTAAATCAAACAATAGGCCTTCATCAGACTCCAAAAGTGTTCCCTGGCGTAGCCCCCTTCTTACCTTCCAAAGAAACCATTACCCTGACTTTTATGGCAATCACTTACTTGCCTCTCTCCAGAATTTTCAACCTAAGTGTGCTTCCCTAAACACTGTGGTTTAGTTTTGCCTGTTTGGAGCTTTACATAAATAGAATCATTTATTAATCTTAAAATGAAGTCAGGTCAGACTTCTTATTTAAGATGGCCGCTCTTGTGACGTAAGAAGAAATCTTTCACCACCTTGGGGCATGCTAAGTTTTTTTCTTTAACCTTCTATCTTTTTTTGTAAGCTTTACTTGTGTTTAGGACTCCTTTTCCCCTTTCCAACCAATTTTCAATCTCACTCTGCCCAGCAAAACATTCCACAACCATCCAGACTCTAGCTGATTGTTTTTTGTTGTAGCTTCTCACTCCCATACAGAAGCTTCCTGCTTGTTGAGAGTGTGCACTCACTGAGCAGAAGCCAGGGCTCATGCTACCTGGCGAAGAGGGAGCAGCAAGCACGGGAGACAATTTCAGACATTTGAGCCACCGGACCCTGGATTGATCAACCTCTAGAAGCTCTGACCCAGACTGTAGGATTTGTGGAGGAGGACCTCATTTTGCTTAGCCGTATCCTGTTGTCCGACCAAATGCCCTACTTGGCTTCTGGTTGGAAGTATCTGTGCTTCGCAATCAGCTTATTCTTTTGGCCTAAAGGATGCTCTGCTCCTAAATATGTGTAAAGAGTTTGACAAACACATTGTTGGGTCTATTCCCTTGGTATGGGAGGGAAATACCTTTTCCTCTTTTCTCTGCGTCACCCTCCTCTGAGTAGAGGACTTCCACTTGGAAGAGTCTGTGGCTTTTCTGGAGCTGTTCTATTTTGAGACCGATTGTTTAGATTCGATCAGAAAAATAAACACTTATTTTGAATTTTTTCCCTGACCTATCTGAGCTAGGTTCTTTTTTAACTCTGCCACATGTGAATTACTGGAAATGCTCTCCTGTTGGTGAAATGGGTCATTTCCAAGATTTTTCTCTCCAGGAATAGTGTTAATGTATTAGTTTACTAAGAAAGGCTCAAACAGGCAACAAAGAAGTGCTTATTAAGACATTTTCTTCTTCTCTGTGCCCCTAATCACAATCTTATCATAAACCTCAGCCCTGGTAGTTAATTCAAAGTTATTTAATTAAATTCTTTCATTTTACATAGGAGGAAATGAACACCCCCAACCAAAAAAATTTTTTTTTTTTTTTTTTTTTTTTTTTTTTGCTCAAGGCCCTGTGTTGTTTCTAGAGACTAGGATTAGGAATTCTGCCCCAACTGAGGATAAGACCGTTTCACCCCTCCCTTGCAAAACAATGTTTTGTTTTGTTTTTTAATCATTGTGATCTCACTTTTTTTTTTTTTTAAGTTCTTGAATGAACGTTTATCCTTGAATTTGGTGCATCAGAAGATTGGCTTGGAATAAAAGTGGAATTTCCATTCTTAACCAAACAAAATACAGCTCAGAGATTCTACTTGAAAGATGAATTGGTCTCAGTGTCATTCTGTTCGTCACTCTCTTCTTGGATCAAAACAGTGCTTTACCACAGTGGGCATTGTGGTTGAATTCCATACCTGTGAGAGAAGCTTATAGAGACCTATGGCTTAAACCGCACATACTTAAGCCGAGTTCTTTTCTTCTGACCCATCCTTTGTGCTGCCCCCTGCTGGAGGCCACAAAGAGGCAGTTGCAGGAAGCACCTCCCCTTGGTGGAAGATGTAACCTCCTGGGTAGGGACAGGCAGAGTGTAATGAACTCCAGTGGGTTCACGTGCAGTTTTCATGGCAGACATCTCCTACTCATCAGTCAACTGGTGGTGTCCTCACCTGGTTGCTGGAAAGATCTCAATTTCCACGGGTCCAAAACCAAACCCATTCATTTCCTGACTTCCACCAGTTTTGCTTCCACTTTGTGTCCTGTGTCTCCATCCCTCTCTTTCCAGCCATTCTTTCACTAATGAATTCATTCAACAAATGTTTGACCTTTTAGCAGGTTCTGTCCGCTTTGTAAGGTTCTGGTTAACTCCAGTCACGGCATCATACTGATTCATTGACCCAAGCTACAAACCTTCTCAACTCGCCTCCCCCACTCTCAGAATCTAATTAGGTCCTGCACGATCTCTCCAGTAGTGCCTTCACTAGTCCACCGACCTCCAGCCTCATCCCCTCTGCATGGCTCCCAGCAGAACTTTCTACAACCCCAGTCATTCATACATACAAGCCTTCATCACAGATGGATTGAATCCACAACTCCATGTCATGGATGTCAAGGCCTCTCACCACCAAGCCCCACCTAGCTTCCTGGTCATCTGCACATTCACCGTGGCTCTATGCTCTGCCACGTTGACCTGCCCCAGAGATCCTCAGACTTCCAGCCACTGTCACACCCTGAGCCTTTGTGCATGCTGATTCCTCCACCAGAGCTGCTCTTCCCTTCTATATGTGGCAAGATGTGCTGCTCAAAAGTAAGCTGTATACATGTCCCTTCAGGGGTCACATTCTCCTAAAAAACCCATCCTCTGCTCTGAGGTTATCACGTGGCTCTGTACATCTCCATCATGGCATCTACCACCTGCCTTATAGTTAGTTCTTTACTCGTCTGTTTCCCCCTCCAGACTGTTCCCCAGTGTGCAGCCTGGGCTTTCTGTTCTGGCCTCATTTCCAGTAGTATATTTCCATGATGACATGAATGGGAGTCATACTTGTCAGCCCATGTGGCACCAGCCTCACTGTCTCCCGCTGCTCCCCCAACCTCCAGAACAAAGTCTAAGGCTTTATATTCCACAGGACAGGAAAACTTGTGGTTCCCCAAGTGTATAAGGGCTTTACTCTGCCTCTAGCTCTGTCTTGGATGCCTTATCCCATCCTTCCCATGGCCTGCCTGCTAAAATCCACTTCATTCTTCAAGGAGCAGTTCAGATGTCTCTTCTTCCTCCTTCACTTGCTCTAACTTGCAACATGATTAAATAATAAAAACAGCTGATACTTTATGTGGCACTGGCAGGCTCCAAACACTGTTCTAAGCCTGTGATGACACAAAGAAAGCACTCAACCAACGATTGCTACTGTTATTTGGATTTCTCATAATAAGTTGATGATGTTCATTGTAGTGTTGATGTGTTTCTTCAAAATTATTCTTTTTCCCTTGCCATTTCTGTCTTTTGTCCCAGCTGATTTATTTACATATCTAGAGCAGATTCTGATTCTCTCATACAGGACCCCGCAGTGGCGGCAGCTGCCTTCGTATGTGACAAAAGGATTGTGCTTGAGTGGAGAACTCAGGCAGGAGAAGAATAGAATTCTGTTTTAGGAGTGAATGTTGGAGATTTGAAAGAAGCTGGGAAGTGTTCATCCTCACTAGACTCCAGTCTGTTTCTTTTTCCCACCTTCCCTTTTCGGTCCTATGTAATAAATGGGCTCACCTGTTTTCCCTGGGGAAATGGTTTAAGTGAAGGCTTAAACATTTTTCCTTCATCAGCGGTGAGAAGAGCTGTTTTGTTTTGTTTGTGAAAGGAGACAATTTCATACAAACTCTTTGGGTATTGTCATCATTATTGATATGAACAAAGCTTCTAGAACTTTGCTTCCCCCAGCCCTTCTACCATAGGGGCTATGGAGGTCTCAGGTAAGCAGAAGCTGAAAGTTTCCAGCAAGAGCCTGATGTTCCCCAGTGCATAATTTCAAAGGTGATAGGCTCTCTCTGTGACCTGTAGAAGTCATTGATTTGGGCTCTGTGTTAGTCTGGGTTCTCCAGAGAAACAGAACCAGTAGGTTGTGTGTGTGTTTATAAATGAAGAGATTTATTACAAAGAATGGGCTCACGGAGCTTTAGAGGCTGAGAAGTTCCAAGGTCTGCAGTTGGCAGCCTGGAGGCCCAGAAGAGCTGTATAAGTTCCAGTCTAATACCAAAAGCAGAAGACCAGTGTCCCAGCTCAAAGACTGGAAGAGGGCAGATTCTTCCTTACTCAGCCTTTTGTTCTTTTCAGGTTTTCAACCCGATTTGGATAAGGCTTCCACTGGGGAGGATACTCTGCTTTACTCTGTCTAGCGATTTACATGCAAATCTTAATCCTAAACCACCCTCACAGATACACCCAGAATAATGTTTAACCAATATCTGGGCACACTGTGGCCCATTCAGATTGACACATAAAATTATCACAGGTGCTTGCATACTCTGTCTATCTGTCTGTCTGTCTTTTAATGTTGTAGCTCAGTGTCCAGGCCTACGGGTATATGGCAGCTTAGCTGAAAGACCAGGACTTGATCCTGGAGCTCACCATTTTGTCCCCAGTTCTTCCATATACAGCTGGTATTACTTCAGGCCTTCTTTGTTCTGTATTAGAACCATAACCCTCAACTTTTTTCATCTTCTTTTTCCTGATTTTTTTTTTTGCTATAGCACACATGGTATATGAAATTCCATATATAACCCACTTCTGTAGTCATGTCCAGATTTTGACAGTTCCTTCCCCATATCCCATCGCCTAGTTTCCCAGGAAATAAAGCAAATAGCACCATAGATGCTTTGTGACTTGTTAATTAAAGCATTTTATAAGCTTGAGAGAAACTCTTGGGTGTTCATCAGTAATGCAGGGTAGCTAGATTGGGAATGGGTAAAACACGTAATTACTGGTCAGCTAGTATACTTCAACTTTTTCCACTCGGGGAAGCTTATCAAAAACAAATGCTTGTGCTGTGATTTATATTTGAAAAAGGAATGTTTTACAAACGTCCCTTTAAGTGAAATTAATAATAGATGACTTATCATCGAGTTGACTCTACTAGACTAGTCTCTAATATTAGAGCTCCTGGATGCCTGAGGGTTGTATACTCTTTGGTTAATGGTGGTTGTAAATATGCCTTCAGAATTATGGCGGTGAAGATCACCATGTTTCAATTCAAAGCATATATCAAAGTTGTAAAAGTGTGGGTGATTCCAGAGTATTTGCTTAGAAGGAACAATGATAGGAAAAGAGTAGAGGAAATCAAAACAATGTCATGATTTACCTATGTAGCACTTTCTCCTTTCCTTTGGACTCATTTCTCCAGGTAATTTACAGAGCTGAGTATTTGAAATGAGGAGTCTTTTCTTAGTGGGTAGAGCTAGGGAACTAATGGTTTCCACTGAAATCTACATCTACTGATTATTCTTACGTCATCTTTCCATGGTATTAAGTTTAGATGTGGCAGAAACAGTGCTCAGTATTAAATGTGTGAAAGTGAACAGGGACAGAAACTTCTGCCAAAATGCCTCAAGAAGATGGTCCCATTTGCAGCTCAAAGCCGTTTTGGGTACTTTAGAGACCTCCTCTTCACTTTGTAATCTGGGTAGGTTCGAAGCCCTTGTTGGATCAGAGCAGAGATGTGGCAGGCAGCCCCCTGGAACCTGAAGTTCCCTCCCCAGGGCTTCCTGATCAGAGAGCACGAGCGGTGCCTGGTGAGTCAGAAGCTGGGACGCTTGCAGGAGCAGCTGCTGGGGTCTGTTCCGAATGGCCTCCTCGAGGCATTTTGGCCTTTGATGTAACCTGGTATGAGTAATGATTGCCTGCCCTTTAAAGAGAAACAGATTTGTGTTGGGAAGTTAACAGATAACAAAATAGAAAAAGATGCAAGAAGAGGAACTGCTTGGTGGATGGGGCTCGCCCAGGCCTCCAGTTTTATCTGTGAGAGGGCCAGCCTTGAGAGAGAGCACTGTGAGCATGGCCATTGCCTGGGCTTCTGCATGTGGGCTTCTGTGCGCTCTGAGTGTGTCACTTGTGCAGTGGTTTCTGAGATGAAAGGAAAGCCTCTTTTCCTCTTTGTCCTTTATGGACTTTTCCCAGCTGTACTCATTTACTCCTACAACCGTGTACTGGATGGCGCTAGGGCTACCGTGGTGGGGCTGTGGTTTCTGCTCTTGGTGCCAGTGCGAGCAGGAGACAGGTATGTGTGTGTTGGGATGGCGTTGGGTACACCATTGAGGGGCTCCTCACTCTGCTGGCCGGATGAGAGTTGAGAGAGATGAGATCAGGGAGGTTTACCAGAGATCTCACCAAGTCTTGAAGAAAGAGTAAGACTCAGATAAACGGGACAGGGAAGGGTAATTGAGATAGAGGGAATAGCATATGCAGAGGACAGAGGGAGGGGACTCCAAGGTACATATAGTTGTGAATGTTGAAGTATAAGGCCAGCAGTTGGAAAGAGTGATAGGAGCAAAAAATCTTATGTGGGAAAGTGCTGAAACTTCATCTTGAAGATGTCAGAAACGTTTTTAACATGAAATATGTGGTGTTTTTTTTTTTAATATTCACTTGGATGTATTTGCAGATTTTCTATTCTGTTCTATGAGTTTCCTGTGATGTACCAAAACCCACTGTATAGAGACTTTATGATAACTTTGAATAGCCAGCAGTACAAATCCTGCATTTTTATTCTATTTTTCAGGGCTTTACTGGCTATTCTTGACTGTTTTTTCCTGTGAACTTTAAAGCAAACCTGATGTTATTCTTTGGGGATCACTGTAACTGATCTACACTATTAACCTAGAAAGAACATATATCTCTGTGATGTTCCATGTTCTGATGGACTAACAGTATTCCTTTCCATTTTACAAGGTCATTTTTGTGTTTTTCTGTAGTTTTTTAAAAATGTTTATTTATTTTAGAGAGAGCAGGCATGTGCGAGCAGGGAGGAGGAGGACAGAGAGAGGGGGGACAGAGGATCTGAAGTAGGCTCTGTGCTGACAGCAGAGAGCCCAATGCAGGGCTCAAATTCACAAATCATGAGATCATGAACTGAGCTGAAGTCAGATACTTAACTGAGCCACCCAAGAGCCCCTTTCTGTAGTTTTCAAAAAGTTTTACTCATATAGGTCTTGCAAGAAACATGAAATGGTTTTAAACAGGTGTTTTTTGATAAGCCTGTAGATGGCCAGTGGGTAGGAGATGGAGGTAAGTGGTCTCAAGAATGGAGGCAGCGAGTCCACTGGAGATTTTGCCAGGGGTCCATCTAGGAGATGATACACAGGAAGCCCCACAAGCCTTGCCCACAACCTAAGTCACATGCCCCTGCCCCTGTGTCCCTCAAAATAGGTCAAGTTCCTGTAACTCTGAGGGTCTCTAATGACAAGACAGAGAGTCCTCATCCAGGACCTTCACTTACATTTTGACATATTCTGCATCTCCTTTGCAAGTTAATTGATTGCTCATATACTTGTTTAAACATTTGAATCTCCCAAATGAGGCTGTCTCTCTTTCTCTTTTTTTTTTTTTAATCCTTCTCTTATTAATCACAAGTTTGAGATTATCCAGAAGGCCAAATTGCTCTTCTCCCAGCCTTTGAGAAAAAGTCTTTAGTGTCTTGTAGCTACACGGTTTCACTGGACTTTTCCTTCAACAAAGCGAGACTATACTTTTGTAGCCGTGCAAGCCCTACCCTGAGTATAACTTGAAGGACTGGAAAGAATTCCCTGGAGAAGCCAGAGAACTTGCTGACCAGGCTGGCATCAGTTTTCTTTCCTGTAAAATGTTTCCACTCAAATGTTCCGACTGCAGCCTGAGGCTGGCACTGGCTGAGGGTTTGCAGCACAGCAGTATTTGAATGCTGGCCTTGCCCTGACCCATGTTCAAATCATTTGTTTCACTAAGAGTATATATTTTGAGATAGCAAACTAGATTAGCTCACATCCAGAAGTTTAATTGCTAATTCGGTTAAAAAGTCTTCATTTGATAGGGTCTGGGCTGAGACTGAGAGCCTCCAAGGCTCTCCCCTTTTTTTCTCTAATTATAAAAGCAGAGCTACATGTACATGGTTAAAAAATGTAAGCTGTACTAGAGGGTAAAACACAGGTGTAACTCAGTAACCACATGTCCTCCTCGAATAGGAGTAGATCCACGTACCTTTCTCTGTGTATTTATAAACACGCATATATGGATGGATAATGTCTGTCTCATTTACAGAAGAACCTTAAATTAAAAAATTAATTATGAAACTTGACAGTCTTTCCCTATCAGCACTTGCTGAACTGCCTCAGTCTTTGAAATACCGGCATTATATCCCATTGAATGCGTATAGCATAATTTACGTACCCAGACCCCTATAAATGGACATTATACCTCTCCCTTTGTCTTTTGCTATTTCAAATAATGGCTGTGATTAACATTCTTGCACACTCATGCATGCATATCTATAGAATAAATTTCTAGAACAGGAATTGCTAGGACAAAAGATAGGTACATTGTTAACTTGGATGACATTGCCAAAGCCCTTCGTGTAGGGGACAGAGCTGGGGCTGCCTGATAGAAAAGGTCTAACTTTAGCTGCTTGCAGCCGGCCTAAAATGCTGGCAGTTTCCTCTTCCCAGAAAATGTTGCTGCTCCCTAATACAGAGGCTGGAGGCAAACGCATTTACAAACTGTAAGGCAGCACCAGCGAGGAGCGTGAATGACATTTAGCAAGACAGATGACCTGTGGGGACCTCGGTTTTCTTGTCCGCTCCGTGTGGGCAAGATGATCTGTTTAGTCCCATGCCATGGTTTTATATAAACCCGGGGATGGTTCTAGTTCTGAGCCGTGGAAGCCAGGCCTCTGGGAAGGGCTTAAGCAGGAGATAAAATGCCAGAATCGGCCCTTCAATTTCTAGCTCCTTTACCTTCTTCACCTCTCACAATTAACAAAGCGGGAAGGCTTCAGGGAATCTGGCCCTTCCCTGGGCGGCAGACAGGCTGAGCAGCTCCTGGGTCATCTACGTCTTCAGCAGATTTCATAACAGTTTGCTTAACTGTGCATCATCCTCTCTGCTCCTTTAATGCCAAATACATTCCTTAAGGAGGCCCTTTAATTAGAAGAACCTCAGAGTGAGGGCTGGGGTAATTATGGTTTCCGTTGCAATTAGCTTGGAAATTCTCTCCCGGTAGAAGTCTGGTAAAAAAGGGGAAAAAAAAATTCTGAGATGCTGGACCCGAGAATTATCTAGAGAGGTAAGAAATGCAAGATGAGTTCTTCCAAAGCTTCACATTCCTCTTGGTGTAACCGATGTTTATTAGAGAAAAACAGCCCGAACACCGGAGGCAGGCAGCCATTTATATGGCAGAGCTCCATTTGTTCCTCTGTTGTATTCCCTTCGTGGAGTCGACCCCACCCCCCGACCCCCTTTGAGGCTGGTGCCTTAGTCACACATTATACATGGAGCAGAGAACATGGAACAGTCCGACAGCGCTTTTGCACATTCAAGAACCAACAGCTTGAGGAAGAACCATCTTTAGATTCCCTGAGAAGGAAATGGATTAACATTTTCTCTCTGTACTCCCAGCCTTTCACTTTGGGAAATGTCAGACCTACAGAAAAGCTAAAGAATAAGATCATGAAAGTCCATCGTACGCCCCACACCTAAATTTACCTGTGGTGAACGTTTTGCTGCTGCTGGTGCTGCCGCGGGTCTGCGGATCTTGGTTTTAAGAACCTGTGACATAAACCTGTGGGGCACCTGGCTGGTTCAGTCGGTCAAGTGTCCAACTCCTGGTTTCAGCTCAGGTCACGATCTCATGGTTCGTGAGTTTGAGCCCTGCATTGGGCTCCTCGCTGACAGCTTGGGGCCTGCTTGGGATTCTCTCTCCCTGTCTCTCTCTGCCCCTTCCCCTGCTCTTACTCTCTCCCTAGCTCTCTCTCAAATAAACAAACCTTTAAAAAAAAAAAACCTTTGGGGCATTTGGCTGGCTCAGTCAGTAGAGTATCCAACTCTGGATTTCAGGGTCATGAGTTCAAGCCCCACTTGGATGTAGAGCTTACTTATGAACCTGTGATATAAATCTGTACAGATAAATGAGTGGTGGGTATTTTTTCCCCCAAACTATCTGAAAGTAGATTGTGTACATCATGATACTCCAAACATTTCAGTTATGTATCTCCTAAGAACAAGGATATTCTCTTCATAACGACAGTCTCATTATCATATCCAAAAAAATTTAACAGGAGTATATGATACATGATAGATCAGTTGTCTTCTAGAATTTTTCAGTCTGAATTTGTGCAATTGTTACCTCATGATTAGATTCAAGTCAGACATTTTTTTTAAGTTTATTTATTTATTTTGTGAGAGAGAGAGAGAGAGAGAGAGAGAGAGAGAATGAATGAATGAATGAATGAATATCCCAAGCAGGCTCCACAATGTTAGCATGGAGCCCAATACAAGACTTGAACTCACCAACTGCAAGATCATGACCTGAGCTCAAACCAAGAGTTGGATGCTTAACTGACTGAGCCACCTAGATGCCTCTCAAGCATTTTTGTCAACAGTTCAGAGGTGATGGATACTTCCTATTGTATTTCACCAGGAGACGTGTCGTGGTTTTGTCCTGTTGTTAGTATATTAGTCCATTTGGGCGCCTGTAACAAAAATACCATAGACTGGACGGCTTAAACAACAAAGCTTTATTTCTCACAGTTCTGGAGGCCGAGAAGTCCCAGATCAAAGCGCTGGCGGGTCCTGTATCTGGTGAGACTCATGTCCTGGCTCATAGATGGCCTTGCTCTCGCTTCGTCCTCATGTGGCCAGAAGAAGCAAGTGAACTTTCTGGAGCCTCTTTTATAAGGGCATTGATCCCATTCATGAAGTCTCCACCTTTATGACCGAATCACCCCACAAAGGCCCCCACCTCCTAGTACGATCATGTTGGAGGTTAAGATTTCAACATCTATGAATTTGGAGAGCTAGAAACACTCAGTCTGTAGCCACTGGTGATGCTGAGTTTAAACACTTGGTTAAAGTAAGGCCTGCCAGATCTCTCTCTCTGGTAAAGGCATTTTCTCACTCATAATTAGCAATAAATGCTATGATACTTTAGGACCATAAGAATATTCTGTCCCCACTAACTTGTTACCCAGTGGCTTTAGCATCTGTTGATACATTGATGGTCCTTGCCTACATTTTATGTTGGTCATTGCAGAATGATCTTTGCATTCTGACATGCCCACGTTTATTAGCTTGCAGTCTTTTAAAAAGAAGAGACCTTCGTGCCGCACCCCCTCCCCTTTTAGGATCACTTCAGACTCATGGATTTTTAAAGAGTTCAATTAATCTATTAACTTTGTTATTCCTTTTAATGCTCTAATCATCCCAAACCTGATAAATGGGAACCTTTTCAAGATGTCTCTCGGATCCTTTTAACATGTCCCCAACATTCTTTAAGTGTTTCCTTGCTGTGCTGGCATACAGAAAGGCACTCAGGTTCGACATGGGCTTTTCTTGCCCCAGTCTTATAATCAGCTGTTTCTCTAAGAAACCCTGCTCCCTGTTGCTAGAGAAATGGTATTTAGAAACCAAGGTGTGTGGGGTGCCTGGGTGGCTCAGTCAGTTAAGCATCCACAACTTCAGCTTAGGTCATGATCTCGCAGTTCATGAGTTTGAGCCCCATGTCTGGCTCTGTGTTGACAGCCCAGAGCCTGGAGACTGCTTTGGATTCTGTGTCTCTGTATCTCTTTGCCCCTCCCCCACTCGTGCTCTGTCTCTCTCAAAAATAGATAAACATTAAAAAGAGGAAAAAAAAAAAAAAAAAAGAAACCAAGGTATCATGTATGCCCACTGCTAGGTGAGTCCCTTCTTCCAGACACTTCGAGTAGATACAACTAAGAAATTCACATGTTTCTTAAAATCTTGAGCTTATAGTGATATGTTCGATTCAGAACCAGCATCACAGGGCACTCCCTGACTTTCTCACTGCATATTGGCATCCCTCTTGTCCCACAGTGAGAACCTTGTCTGCAACTTTATAACACTGATAGGACCAACAATAAACCTACTAAGTAAAATTCAAGGTTTCTCTTCTTCTTTTTTTCTTTTTTTGACTACATCCAGGTAAGTGAACAGAGAACTGTATCCAGAAGTCACTTGGAATGACTTCGCTTTTTTTTTTAACCACAGATGAAGTAACAATCATCATATACAGTTAGGTTCATATATGTCTGTTCATATTCAACTTTAGGATTTGCTTTTTCTTCTCATGCTTTTTTTTTTAAGTTTATTCATTTTTTAACAATTTTTAAAAAATGTTTATTTATTTTTTTGAGACAGAAAGAGACAGAGCATGAACGGGGGAGGGTCAGAGAGAGAGAGACAGAATCCGATCAGCACAGAGCCCGACGCGGGGCTCGAACTCATGGACCGTGAGATCATGACCTGAGCCGAAGTCGGACACTTAACCGACTGAGCCACCCAGGCGCCCCAAGTTTATTCATTTTTGAGAGAGAGAGACAGAATGTGAGCAGGGGAGGGGCAGAGAGGGAGAGGGAGACACAGAAACTAAAGCAAGTTCCAGGCTCTGAGCTGTTAGCACGGAGCCCGATGCGGGCTCAAACTCACAAACTGCGAGATCATGACCCGAGCTGAAGTCGAACGCTTAACCAGCTGAGCCACCCAGGCGTCCCTCTCATGCTTTTTCTTTGATTGTATTCTTCTGGCACATAAAAAATATTTACGTGGTCCAAACGTTACCTTCTGATTTATTCTTTCTGTCCTCCTGACTGCAAAACTGTACCTGTAGCTCTTCTTCACGCACCCCCCAGGAGTGGGGGAGGGGGGTGCTGGTTCTCAGGGTCGGCCGTAACCAGAGGAGACCGATTCGGGACAGTGAAGTGTGGTGGTCCTCATCTCCCCCCGCTCTGCTCATTTGCTTAGTTTTGTCTATTGCTTTGGTAATTGGTGTGAAAGGGCACAGCACTCTGTGGGAAGATAATTAACGGGTGATGGGGAGGACCTGAGGTACAGGCCTTTTAGATCGAATGAAGATGTCTGAGCTTGCTTTTGACAGTCTGTTTACTGGCCTTTGACAGAAGTGGGTCTGACGCTGGTACCCCCAGAGCAGATCTGGGATCTGTGAAACAGATTTTCACTAAGCAGATAAGTTGCTTCTCTGGCGGACCTTTGAGCACAGCTGTTGTTTTGTACTGGAGTCATTCGGGTTTCCCTTTCCTTTTCAGGCCATAGTATCTAGTTTTAATCCCCTCCTGCATCAGAGTTGCAGGGAACACATTTTTTCTGTAGAATAAACATCTTGGGGAAGTTAACTTTTCACATTTGTTGTTGTTCTTCACTTGACGTTAAGGAGCTTTTTATAAGCAATTAAAACTAAGAGAAAACCCAAACCAAAAATTCCCCTAAACTCCAAATGACCTCAGTAGGAATCTCTTGCAGTATTTCTGGTCTTAACTCCTTTGGTGAGTTGAGGGAGTGACTCTTTATCTCACTCTATTCGACAACTTTCTACTGTTGGCAAATGTGGATAAACCCGTCTAATAGATTCCATTAAACATGGTTGTGGGGGTCAGACTGAGAAGAGTTAATCATAAAACTATAGCTGAACAGGAAGTTGGTTCTGAAAGTATTTCCTGGAATGGTTTGGTCTTTTTCTTGAGTGGTGAATGTTCTTGGTAATGAAACTCTCCCAGACTGTGAGGATGGGATGGCCTTTGAACCGGATCCTGCCAATATTAAATAATTTTGCCAGTTCTTCCTTGGAGGATGAAGCCTGATTTGATTATGTCAGGGTGCTCAGAACAAATAAGCTCTGAAAATTGACCACTGCCTGCTCTCAGCTAGATACAGGTTAAAAAGAGAAATGTGAGGTTTTCACTCGTATTTTCCGTATCTCGGTCATTCCAGTACCACCTTTGTGGTTTAGCCACGTCAGAATACCAGCTGTATTACCATTCATTTAATATTTTCCTTTAAATAAGCTCACTTTTAAACTTTGGCTTATACCGCTGTTAAAAAAGGAGATGAGCAGGTGCTAGAGAAATGGTCGTCACTTGTTAACATCAAACTAAGACTTTTCCCCTAAAGTAATTGGGAGGACCGGAAGAAAATTGAAAAAGGAATAATGTTTGATTGCTGTATGATTCAGTTTTATTTAGTGGGGAATACTTCTGCCACCTGAAGAGTGACCTCCATCAGGTATGGATAAGGGATTCCACTTAGGGAAACATTGCCCGGTGACAGATTTTGACTGCCCTGGTGGTATTTGGGATGGTGAGAACCACTAATACAGATCGCTTTTATGTTCAAGTTTTTAGAATGTCCTTGAAAAGTAGGGGTTTCGTAGTAGTTGGCATAGATCTAAAAAACCCCTTATATCAGGGGCACCTGGGTGGCTCGGTCGGTTAAGCATCCAACTCTTAATCTCGGTTCAGGTCATGATCTCTTGATTTGTGGGATTGACACAAATCCACGCTGACAGCACAGAGCCTGCTTGGGATTCTCTCTCTCTCCCTCTCTCTCTTCCCCTCAAATAAATAAACTTAAAAAAAAAAACACAAACAACAACCCTTATTTCAAATCAAGGCTCTAGTGCTTCCTTTAGAAACAGAATATAGGCATACATATTCCAGTCCATGTTCAGAAAAGGAAGCATAAAATGTGGCAAGACAAAATAAGGTTCAAGGAATAAGATACATAAAATAGAAAATAAAAATAAGGAGAGGACAAAGTAGCATTTACAGTGAGACCAAGAATATGCGTCATGGTGATGTGTACAGCCTGCTCCATGGGAACGTGAAGGTTTACATATCCTGACAGCTAGTGTCACCTTGGTAAAGAAAGCCCTCGACAAATCCCTCACAGACTCTACCTAGCTTTGATCCTGGTTCCTGGTGAACTCGGTGTGATGGTAACCGAAGGAAGCAACTTGTCACTGGGGATTGGTGCTTCATTTACCAATCAACAAAAAGTTGGAAAGTGTCTACCAAAAACAATAACTTTGGCTTTTGGTGGTGTTGAGCCCTTTTGGCAACAATTAGCGAAATCAGTTGTCTATTTGAGGCGGCCAGCCTGCACCGTAGGTTGGGAAAGAAGGCCTGTCTGTACTTTTTGTTCTAGAGGGGCGTGTGCCCGGCTCATCCAAAAGTAGCATCAGTTATTAGATCATTAGAAACAGGGGTGCCTGGGTGGCTCAGTCAGTTACAGCTTCGGCTCAGGTCATGATCTCACAGTTCATGAGTTCAAGCCCCGCGTCGGGCTCTGTGCTGACAGTTCAGAGCCTGGAGACTGCTTTGGATTCTGTGTCTCCCTCTCTTTCTGCCCCTCCCCTACTCACACTCTCTCTGTCTCTCAAAAATAAATAAACGTAATAAAAAAGAAACAAGTTACAAAGAAGAGAGGCTAGAATGGAAATCTGTTCTGATCTGTTTGAAACCACTCCCTCAGGAGAACATTTCTGATTATGACTCATGAATGGTAACGGTGCAGACTCTGAATGAGCCTCAGTAGCCCAGGGTTGAGTTCATGACCCGCTCCTATCTGAAGAAGCAGAAGTCCATCAGAGCCACAGATATTCTGATGCTTTTGATGGATTTCTCTACCGAGTGGAGAAATGTGTAACAGGGGTGTGAGGTGACCTGCCCCTCATATCAAACACTGGCTTGAGAAATCCCGACTTACTAAGCAAATAGCTAAGCTGTACTCTCTGTCACCTCTTTACCCAGGGATGGGTGTGTCTCACCAGTAAGTCCCATTTTACTGTGGATGATGCGGTTGGGCCTTGCAGGCTGATTAGCTGGAGTGAACTTAGCCATCCAGCTGCAGGGCAGGGACAGCCCTGGAAATTGTGGAGCTTCTAGTCAGAGGGAAGTACTTAGCAAGACTAATGGAGCCGTATTTTAAGACCTGGTGGGTTCCCAGCCTAGAGTACGCCCGCCCCGCAATGACTTAAGATTCCCTTCCACGCAGTGCTTCCGGTCAGAATTCTGGAGGCAAGGACTTCAGTGAGAAAGCCAACCTGAGGGGGTTTAATGTTTGTTTTGTGCTCGCCAAAGCCTTGACTTTAGAATGTCCATCTCCTCTTACTTCGGGTTTTAGGCCATTTCTTTCTTCAGCCGTTATTGCAAAGAATTTTGGCAGATGCGGGGCTAGATTAGACCCCCTTATCTCCATCTGCCCTCAGGGACTGCTGTGGGGCTGCCTGTCTCAGATGACAGGAATCATTTTCTGCTGGTTTCGATTGAGTTCTCTGGCACACTGGATTTGATTTGTTGTAGCACATACATTTCCCCAGCCAAGGTACACAGAGTCTTTAGACTTAGAGGCTTGTTTTATGATTTTTTCCCCCTAAACTTAATTTATTCTACATATCCCATGGCAGAGCTAAACATTTGTGGGTGTTTGGCTGCCAGAACTGGTGGGAGATCAGATGGGGCCGTGTCTATACTCGTTGAAGGATGGGAGGATTGCTTCCTTCTGGGACATATTTTCAGAGAGCATTGGACTAATTCAAACAAAACTTTTCAACAGACTCACTCATGAATAGAACTTGTGGGATAAATTGATCTTAGGGTAGCAAGTCAAGTTCTTACTTGCCTTAAAAATGCTATTTTGGACTCTGGGTAGAAAGTGATCCCTTCCCTCAGCTGGCATGCAACCCTGGGCATAGCTCTCCTGGATCTCCTTAGGGCACAGTGGGACCCAGGAGATTCAAGGGCTGAAACGAGCCGGGGAGGGGGACAAGGGAGGGGGGTCTGTGAAGGCTTTTAACTTCTCCTATGTGAGTATATGTACAGTTCTAACATTTTAACACTCCACTCAGGTGAGCACATGGAATCAGTTAAAAACCCATTCAACTAAAAAATACAACAACAATTAAGGTGCTGATTCCTGGCTGATTCATTTCGTCAGTAAATATTTTTATTGTGTGCCGACTTTGTGCCTGGTACTGTGCCGGCCACTGGGCACAGTATCAGCCCTGTCCTGTGCAGGCCATTGAGGATGACAGACATTATTTTGACAAGTCACACATATAATGAAAGTTGTTATCAGTGCTGTGAAGGAAGAACATTAGGACTTGGATGTATAATGGGGGACCTGGTCTAGACGGGGGTGGGGGGGGGTGGTGAGGAGGGGAGTAGGCAGAGATGGCTCTCCTGAAGAAGACATTTGATCCGAGATCTCCAGGATGAGTAAGAAATACCGGCAGGTGGGGGTGGGGGGAGCGCCTGGGTTAAGTATCTGACTTTGGCTCAGGTCATGATCTCACAATTCGTGAGTTTGAGCCCCACGTCGGGCTCTGAGCTGATAGCGCAGAGCCTGCTTAGGATTCTCTCTGTTTCCCTCTGTCTCTCAAAAAAATAAATAAACTTAGGAAGGAAGGGAGAAAGGAAAGAAGGAAGGAAGGAAAGAAGGAAGGAGGAAGGAAGGAAGGAGGAAGGAAGGGAAGAAAGAAAAGAAAGAAAGAAAGAAAGAAAGATACATATACACATATATGTGTGTGTGTATACATACATATATATATGTATACACACACACACACACACACACACATATATATATATATATATATATATATATATATATATATATATCCGGGGGAAGGAGAAAACAGTTGGGGCAGAGAGACATATGTAAGAAAGAGCAGACAGGACTCGAACTTCAGTGGGTGTAAAAATTGTCTGGCAACTTTCTTAAAATTTATGTTTTTGCATCTCACCCTCAGAGGGTTAGAGTCAGTGGGTCAACAGTGGGGCCCAGAAATCTCTTATCACCCCAGGGGATTCTGATGCAGGTCTTTCTGGGGAAATGCTGCCTTAAACATGGTTGGTGAAACTCTTCAATTTGCAATTTTTATGTGACACAACTCCAGGCCTCCTTTGTAAAGGTGGAGACAGTTAGGTTTGGCATAAATGTAACTCAACTGCTCAGGAGACCTTGCCAACTTCCTGATCATGGTGAGTGTTATAAGTTTCCTTGATGGAGACACCACTTCTGTGGCTGAAGTGGGTTTTCCCTGATGGGGCTTGTGGGGAGGAAGTCATCGCGATGCCTCAGTGACCAGTGAGACTGAGCCAGCAGGGTTTCCTCCTTGGTGAAGAGCTTTCTGGAGGCAGTGGGGCCACAGCCAGCATGTAGGGGTGAGCTGGGCCCCCCTAGGTTCTCACCCCCTTTTCTCACCACTGCTTCCACTGGCACAGGACCTAAAGGAGTTTAAGGTGGCAGGACTGTTACTGGGATCGGAGCCATTGATCAAACTACATCATGCTTTTTCCATCCTCTATTTCAAATTGCTGGTTCTATCAGGAGACAGTCTGGATGCACACTCCCTCTTTAACCCTCTGGAACCCTTGCTAACCTCCTTTCCAATAGAGAAAGCAGACCTCAGAGCCCTCTGCAGGCACCAGGGGCTGGATCAAGTTTAATAATTGTTTGGGTTTTGTTCTTTTTATTTTGACACATTCCTTCTATTTGGTGATACTGGTTTTCTACTTATAATAGCAATATAAAACTTCCTCTCAAGATAAATTTGTGTTTTGTTTGTTTTTTAAAGTCTATTTAGGGGCGCCTGGGTGGCTCAGTCGGTTAAGCATCCGACTCTTGATTTCGGCTCAGGTCATGATCTCATACGCGGTTTGTGAGTTCGAGCCCGGTGTGGGGCTCTGAGTTGATAGCACAGAGACTGCTTGGGATTCTCTCTCTCTCCCTCTCTCTCTGCCCCTCACCCACTCAATCTCTCTCTCTCTCAAAATAAACAAACTTAAAAAAAATAAAATCTTTTTTAAAGAGTCTATTTAAAACAAATAAGAGTTAGGGGCACACATTGTCAGTGATATATGTGAACAACTGGGTTGGGGAAATCTGCACACTGGAAGGAGCCATCTGGATTTTCTGGGTCAGTCAATCTTCATAGCAACTCTGTGAGACAAGAATGGTCATTTCCCCTAGTTTACAGCGGAGACATCTTTCTCACACAAGTGAAGCGATTTGGACAGCCTGGCCCACTTCACCGCTCTGCTCTCTCAGCCTGCTCTCCACTGTAACTGGGGGACACAGTGACCCCTGGGTCACTTCGGTGACCCCTCACCTTTCCTGCTTGCTCTGCCTCGTGCTTTCCGAGCATTTTCCCTTTCTGTCTGTGGCCCGGAGCTGCTCTCAGAGGGGCAGGCAGGGCTTCCTCCTACCCTTTGTCCTGGCCTCCGTCATTTCAGCCTGCAGAACTTGGGGTCTTCATTGTTGTGTCACCAAGGACAGAGCTCAGGGGCACTGGAATCCACTTGTTTGCTTTTGGACACACATGATTCTATGGGTGGTCTGGAGCCCAGTTTGAAGCTTGTTGACATCTAACAGTTCGGTTCTGGAAGAGGTTGACAGAAGATTACTGAGCTCTTGAAAACGGTCAGTGTGTCCCAGAAAGTCCGTGCTTCTTCTGGAGAATCACTTTGTGTGTGGTTTCTATTCAGAAGACCTCAGCAGCTTAAGTTTCCTAAGCAAGTGATTAGTGGCATATTCAAGGTCTGATTCACTGGGGCATTTCTGTTCTGGAGGAGAAAGCCAGTCTGGTTGCAACCTCAGAAACTTTACACTTTCTGCCCCTTTGGGTTCTGTGGTACCAGTGGCTTCTAGGATCAGCCTGAAGGAAAGGTGCTGGTGCACCTAGGCTGGGAGCGTCCTCCGAGGGCAGCACCTCACCGAGTGGTCTTGGAAACAAAAAGTTGGTGGCGACTGGCCATGTCCGCTTCTGAATGTCATGAATGCTGTTAGACCTTGGGAATGTGCTGTAAAGGACATTGGGTTTTGTAAAAGTGGCCATTCGTCTTGTCTGTAGAAACCTCAGACTTTCTTCCCCTCAACTCAGCTCAGGGCAGCGTCTTCTGGAGCCAAAGAGAATGTAAAACCTTTCTGGAGGGAGAGCCACCCCTTTACCCGGGAACTCAATGCGGGGTGGCGAGGGGGCAAGTTTGACCCACAAGTTGGAGAGGCAGGCTGCTTTTTCTCACGTCCACATAGAGTATTTTAGGCTCACGTTGGAGAAGTGAGGGCTTATTGTCAGGGCTGCTGGCTGGCAGAGAGCAAAGAGACACCTTTACAGCGGAGACAACTTTCTTACACACGTGAAGCGACTTGGACAGCCTGGCCAATTTGCTCTGTCACCTGAGGGGAGTCCTCTTGCTCCAGTCTCTGCATCCGTCGCCCTGAGTTTCCTCCTCAGGGTCCCAGGTTCCCGTGGGGACAGAAGAAGGATATATGAGAAAGGGATTTGGAAGGCTTCAGGGCATAACGCAGTTTTGCTTTCGAAGCAGGGAGGATTTCATGGTGCACGCGGGCCTTCCATGCACACATATCCACACATCTGGCTCAGTTAGGGGTTGTTTACGAGGACCAGAAATGCACTCAAGCTGGCATGAGCAGATTGGGTTAGGCTCTCAGAATACAGTTGTTAATCACACGGGCATCCAGATTCAGGAAATCGAGTTCAGCTGGGACACAGAGGACCAGAGCGGGATTCAGAATCCAGCCCTCTCGCCCTCCTCCTCGGGGGCTGCAGTTTCTCATTTGTGTCTCTGTTCTCTGCCATCTGTCTTCCTGACCGCCCCGTCTCTGTCAGCTTTGTTTCTCTCTGCTTGTCGCTGGTCCCGCAAGGCTACTCCTGCCTCCGCTTCGCCTCCACCACCGTCTCCTCGGTGCTTCTCCACCTTTTCCGCATCCCTGCCACACTTAGAAAACGCTCATCGTTTGTCCCCTGGGATGAAGGCACAGGCAGCTTGCCCCCAGAGGCCAAGGACTAATGGAGGGTGTGGGGACTCCAGGTGTCCCAAGGGCTGAGAGGATCAGTAAGGCGCCTGCCTCTAACCTGTTTGTTGCACATTGGTTGGGAAGCTCTGACCTTACTGAATCTGTCTTTGTAGCCAATTTCTAAATTCCCAGGAGAGCGTATGATTGGCCTCAGATCAGATGCTCATACCTGCTGCAGTCACCTGTGGCCCGAGTTTGGTGCCCATGAAACAAACATGTCCCACTGTGGGGGTTGGGGATGTGGGGCAAGGACCAGCATCCCAGTGGAGTGTCCAAATAGCGAGCAGGTTCAGATACTTAACAGTCTGCTTTCCTCCCTCGAAAGCAAGGACCTTTGTCCTTAATCTCTATACCCCCACACCATCTGGCACAAATATTGCTAGGTTTTAATGCTCAGTAAATGTCTCTTGATGAGTAACTGGCTAGCCGTATGCGTGCTGTAGGTCTGAAGTTGCGCTAAGCACCTGATCTATCTAGAAAACACTGTCATCTCCCCCACCCTCCGTGTCCTGTACTTGGACGCTGCTTCACCCCATTTCTCTAGCACTTATAGCAACCGGGGACATTCATGCCATTTTCTCCTTTCTTGTTACCATCTGAAGTCTCAAACTGAGAGTAGTTAACCAGCGAGGCAGGCCGCCTGTGTTTCTTCTCAGTATGAAGCATTTGGAACCAATTGTGCGGTGGCCCCTTTGAGTTAGCTGTTTAGAAGTAAAACAACACACACTAATACTTCATTGTAAAAATGCCTTTCCGGCCAATATCTTGGACTTTTGTGTGTCTGTGGAAACGCCCACCTAAATTTCCTGCTAGATTTTTTTTCTTCGCAGCCAGGCATTAACCTGGCAAATACTACTACCCACCCCCCCCTTTTTTTTTTTTAAATTCTGCTGGTGTGAAGCAAGTGGCAGAAGTTACCTTTTGGAGATCAGAGATCAGCACTCAGTAATTGGACATGAACCGTTGGTGGTTGACGTCCTATTGCGTGTGACAAGACAGCAGAGAACCTCTGCTTAATTAATAGTTTCATCTTAGACCCTTCCCTCACCCTGTTTTGTAACAGCTTTATTTAGCAGAGAGATGTGAATCGACGTTTCTTTGTAAGAGTCCGGGAATATAATACTTTGTTCTGTGTTTACTCCCATATTTACTTCTATATAGGGTACGTGGCTCCTTTTCTCCTTATTCTACATGAATCACTTGGATGCATAAATTCAAGGACATTTGTTTGCGGCTCTCCTACATCTGTCTTGAATTTCATCTTTTCCACCCTGTCTTCTACTTTCCAAACAATTTACCTCCCTCTTTCTCTCTCCCTGCTGTTATTTATTTCACCACGGACCCTTTCATTTCAAGAGTTGGCAGAGGGGACCAGTGCAAGCCACAGTCCATTTCTATATAAAGGCGTTGAGGAGCATGGTGATCACAGCTTCTTAGTATAGGACACGACTCCCCTCACTCGGGACACAGCTGGTCCATAGCAGTGTGGCCGAGGCTGGTTTCAGAGCCGCGGAGGAGCGTGCCGGGTTCCCAGTGAGGTAATGTCGTTCTCGTCATGGACCAATCCGGTCCAATTCACGGAGGACCTTCATGTGCCAGGCTCTGTGCAGAATGGTGCCTTATGACCGTCCTCTTTGATCTTTTTTTCCAGACTGGGAATTTCTCACATCATTGTAAATGTTTCCTTTCCTCCCCTTGTCATTTGGCCGGGGCTCAGTGGGCCTTCCTGAGGCAGGAAAATGGTAACAAGGGGTTTAACCGGGCACTTGGAAGGTTCTGCCAAGAAACAGAGCTTTCGTGCAGCCAGCGGAGGGCGGGGGGGGGGGGGGGGCAGGGGAGAACACAGCAAAAACACCCAATGTAATAACAATCAGGTAGGAAATTTGAAGGGAGCACTCTGCTGAGTGCTAATAGCTCCACTGTGGAACAGGTCTGGATGGCACTAAAATGATAAACATCTCTGTAATTCTCACAAACCACACTTTCTGCCCCTGTTTTCATTTCAAGAGTGGACGTGGAAACGCTCAGCTCGCCCTGCTGGCCTGTAAGTTTCAGCAAGGGGTTAGGAGGTGTTACACCATCACAGTCCTCATCTCCTGGAAACTGCGGGAAGCTTTGAGCCTGTTTGCCTGATTTCTTTTGGGAAGGCAACTTATTTAGTAGCTGTTTAGGGACCACGATGAATGTGTGAAAATAAAATGCCAGCTTGCTCGTTTTTCGTGCCACGTCTGTAGAGTCGAACGCGAGGAGCCAGTTAAGTGCCCTCTTTCTTGGCCTGAACATCTTCGTGGTCATCATCACTGATTGAGTTCCCACTGCATGCGAGGCACTGAGGATGCGAAAGCAGCACGAGATGTATTCCCCTGGAGGAATGCATCTGGTGAAGGGCATGTGAGCTGGTCTTTTGGTTTTGAGCCCCATGAAGATGACGGTGGTAGGATGGCATCTCCCTTCACGTCTCAAAACTCCCTTGTTGCCACAGGTCATGAAACCTGCCCCTTTCTCACTGGAGTTTTCCACCATGGTACCTGGTCCAGGAGCTCTGTCTAGTGCTGAGTTTGAGAGTTAATAGAAAATCAGAGCCTGGAGCTCCAAGGTCATAGCTTGTCAGCACCCCCAGAATGGAGGAGGCTGTCCTCAGGACCCACCCTGTGCTAACCCCATCTCAGTTGGGGGGGAAGGGGTTCTGTTTTCAGATGAAAAAGCCTTCTTAGCATGGATTTTTTGTAAAACAAAATGAAAACCTTGCTGGCGTATTTTCTGTAAAGTCCTTTGGATGGATTGGTTAGGGTGAATTGATGGTCTCTGCCACCTTCCAACTAAGGGCAGGGAGGGAAGAGAGAGATTCCCACCTTGACAGGGGACTTCCTGCAGCAGAACCCCACATCTACAAGGAGCGGTACCCTTTCTTCCAGAGTTCCTTTCTTTCCTTTTGGTTTTCTTTCAACCTTATGGGTCCTCTAACAATCTGGCGTGCAGACACTCAGAATAGATTTTTCTGTGCTATGAACTTAACATTCTGGGTTGAGCTTGGATGGCGACACATCTCTCAAAGGCGGTGGCAGATCAGGGATCCCAGCGTTCAAGTAAAAACACACTGCTCAGAGTGAATGTGGGCAAACTCGAGCTCTTTCCTGATTATATCAGCAGAGGGATGGATCCACAATGACACACGCCACAGAAACCCTATCTCTGCTCCCCCACCCTCACCCCCCAGGCCCCCTGAGTGATTGCCTTTGGAGCTGGAACATGGTCTCTCAGATTCCAGACCGACTCTGGCTCCTTGTCCTGTGTCATGGGCAAACTCCCAGCCACTTTAATCCTTCTCTCTCTACAGCATTTGGCCCTGGTCTGTTATTACTAGCCACCCTCTTACAATTCCAAACCACTGTGCCCAGTAGAGGTTTTTATACCAGATGGGGCTTTAGGAAATCCCTCTGTCAGCTTGTGAGAGCTGAGGCACGGGGAAACAGAACAGCCTTTCCCTCCGTCTGTGGTGTCGGCCAGAAAGAACTTGGCAGCCATATGTCGCTTTGTACTCCCAACAAACTGCTCATCTCCTGGCTTGTTGAGTCATTAGGGCAGGAAGTTGTACAGCATAGTCAACGAACCTCTTTAATTAGCGTTACACATGGTACCAGGTTCCAAGTGTTCAGGAACGGGATTCTCTCAGGCCACAGGGAGCTAGAGTGATTGGGAGATACTTTAGGGAAAAGAGAAATATTTTGCATTTCAGCAGTTTCAAAAGGCTGAGAAGAAAATATTTACATTTTTGCCTTTGTGTTTGTGGGCATCGTTGCGAACCTTAATAATTTGTTGTTGTTGTTGTCGTCGTTGACTGAAGCTGATCTGAAGGTGCAGCTTTCTTTTTCTTTTTTCCGTTTTTCTGTTTTTTAATGTTTATTTTTGAGAGAGAGAGAGAGAGAGAGGGAGGGAGAGACAGAGCATGAGTCGGGGAGGGGCAGAGAGAGGGAGACACAGAACCCGAAGCAGGCTCCAGGCTCTGAGCTGTCAGCACAGAGCCCGATGTGGGGCTTGAAGTCACAAACTATGAGATCATGACCTAAGCAGAAGTCGGACATTTAACCGACTGAGCCACCCAGGTGCCCCCCGAAGGTGCAACTTTCTGAAAGGAAGTTTAGTGGCAGAGTCTCTTGGTGAGTGACCCCTGAGAAGGAAGGAGGAGGAAGAGGCAGCCACCGGGGTTTTGGAATGTGCTTTAGTTCCCTGCCGGCTTCTTCCATTGCTGGTTGCACAGAGCACGTGGCTTCTTTCCTATGCTCACTTTTCATCCTTGCCAGCAACCCACTACTCTGTCACCAGAATCCCAAGACTGCAGCCCACTGCCGCTAGACCCAGGTCTCCAAGCCACAGGGAATGCCACGTTTTTAGTTTTTAGTTTCTCATGCCCACCAGCATGGCCACCACGTGTCTCTGGCCTCTTGTGTCTCTGCCTTGTGTCTTGTGTCTCGTGTCTCTGGTGGCTGTGTGCATTTCTTTTCTTTTTTAAAAAATGTTTATTTATTTATTTTGAGAGGGAGGGAGGGAAGAAGGGAGGGGCAGAGAGAGAGAGAGAAAGAGAATCCTAAGCAGGCTCTGCGCTGACAGCCCTGGTGTGGGACTCGAACTCATAAACAGTGAGATCATGACCTGAACTGAAGTCAGGAGTTGAACGCTTAACCGACTAAGCCACCCAGGTGCCCCTCTGTCGTGTGCATTTCTTAGTTGAGTTCTCTCACTCCACAGACTGGATGCTAGTTTGGAAAATGTCTTCATTTCCATGAAGAAGGGGAGCTATTGCCCCCACCCCCACCCCTCGAGTCGTTGTTGGGGAGGTAGAGACTCCTCTGCTCATCCCTTCCTTTGTCGGGCTTGATCTGCTTACCTACCTTCTGGCAGGAGTTCTCTTGTGGAATATTCTGTACTTACTCATATTGATTTGTGTGGGTCATCCTGGGTCCCAGCCCTGGTAGGGACCAGTGGCGCTATCGTGTCCTGATCACCACAGTCAGTTACTGCTGGGGACGCGCTCTTACGGTCTGACCGTGTGCCGGGCCCATTGCCCCCCTGATGGGCTGTCTGCTGTAAAACCGGAAGGGCGCACGTTAGAAGTGTTCTCCTGTGAGCGCTTGCCGTGTGCCGGGGGCAGTTCTGAGCACGTGTGCTATCCTCCCACCAGCCCTAGGAGATAGGCACCATGGAACCATTTTGCGATTGAAGAGATTGAGGCTTGGAGAGGCAAAGTCATTTGCCCGAGGTGGCAGGGCCAGGGTTCGGACCCACACTGTCTGCCCCCAGAGCCCGTGCTCTTGCCCGCTGCACTGCTTCCTGCCCTGATGCAGTGAGGATGTGACACTGCCAGAATGCAGCCAGCCCCTTGGAGAAAGGATTAAAGGGTAGTGGTGGTTTTGTGCCCCACCTGGTAGAAGAGAGCGTGCAGCCCTTTGTCCCGGGAATCGGCAGTGTGTCGAACAGCACTCTACAGTCACAGGGTAAGACGGAAGCATAGCATGCTGTTTGACTGGTGAGGTGTGTGGCACAGGGCTGGCTGCTGATGGAGATGGACATCTCTCGGCTAAAGAGATAGAAGGAAGCAGCAGATACCAGCCCCGACACCTCTCCTGCCAGGCGCACAGTGATTTCCGTTGGAAAAGAATATCTCGCAAAGCAAAGTGAGGCTCTTCAGAACTCAAGATGTCCGCACACCAGCAGTGAGACACTGGCTCGTCGGGTTGTCTCCTGGCCCCCGTTCCTCTATCTGTGGGCATCCCAAATGATACAAGGCCCAAGAAGTCATTTCTTCCACCAGAATGGGAACGTGCAGCTGACGTGGGTGCTAAACAGGAGTTAGAGGGTCACCACATTCTTCTACTTAGCATCAGAGAAATGGCAGTATTCTAACATCTATTGAACACTTACTAGGCAGCATTCTGAGAACCGTACATATTGTTTTTTAGTTGTTTTGAATGTTTATTTTTGAGAGAGAGAGCGTGCAAGCAGGGGAGGAGCAGAGAGAGAGGGAGACACAGAATGCGAAGCAGGATCTAGGCTCTGAGCTATCGGCACAGAGCCTGACGCTGGGCTCCAACCCACAGAGTGCGAGATCACGACCTGAGCTGAGGTCAGATGCTCAACTGACTGAGCCACCCAGGCGCCCCAAGAATTTATTAATATATATATTAATATATATTGATTAATATATTAATTAATATATTAATTCAGGGAGTTCTCACAGCAACAGTATGATGGCAGGTATTATCCTTATTTTATTCATGAGACAGTTGAGGTACTCTTGAGAAGTGAACTAACTTGCCCCAGCCCCCCCCCCCCGCCCCCCGGCTGATACATAGCAGGGTTGGGACTTGAACCCAGGCAGCCTGGCTCCAGAACCATGTTCTTAACCATTTTACCTATACCATACACTGCCTTCCACCAAAAGCATTGACTGAAGATTTGACTGACCAATAAGGTCAAACTCAGCCACCAGCTGTTGGTTCTTGTGACCACCCCGATTTGGAATAAAGGGGTGGGTGTGTTCAGCATACAGAACCAGCCCCAGCACATTCCCTAAACTAGATGGAGCCAGTCTCCTTTCTTCTTTTTTGATCCTTTATCCTGGCAGTTGCCATGATCTGTCCCATCCCTGTACATAAGTAGTCATGGTTCCAACTTTTTTTTTTTTTAATTGCAGTAAGATAGATAAAGCATACCATTTGTCATTTTAACCATTTTTCTCTTGTGAACTGTAAGATTCCTGAAGGCAGGCATGGTATTTCGCCCCCTTCATATCTTCCTGCGGCACTTTGAGTAATGTTGTAAGAAAATGACACCTAACATCAGATCGTATAGCCCGGCTGGGTCAGCTATCCATCCGCTGGAAAACTTACTGTTCTGACATTTAAAGAAATGAAGAATAAATTTTTAATGTCCCTTCTACCCAGTCTCTTTTGTTATTTTTTTTAAGTTTATTTATTTATTTTGAGAGAGAGAGAGAGAGAGAGAGAGAGCATGAGCAGGGGAGGGACAGAGAGAATCCCAAGCAGGGTCTGCACTGTCAGTGCAGAGCCCCACATGGGGCTCCACCCCACGAACTGTGAGATCATGACCTGAGCCAGAATCAAGAGTCGGATGCCTAACCAACTGAGCCACCCAGGCACCCCTTCTTTTTCGTTTAGTATAGCCTGGAGTGGCAGAGATGAACTCGGATGGATGGTGTGTGGTGTATGTAATGTGTGGCTCCTTTGCCTGCAGGAAGCAGAGTGTACGTGTTCTTTTCCAAACCTCACCCTTGGGGCACAGGCCCTCTTTCTGAAGCAACTACAGTGAAGGGAGAATTGATGGTCATTCCGGCTTTGTTAAGTGCAAATCCATAAGGAGGGCTTTGGTTTCTCATGATCAGCCTGGCCCTGCTCACTTTCACCTCTTCCTTGGCCTTGTCTGCTGGTTGGTTCCCTGTGTTGGCTTCAGGCAGAGGAGAGATGGGAAGGTGAGGTGGATGGGGGAATCGAAGGTCCTGTCCGAGAAAGGGAGAAGAGCTCGAATTCCACCAGCACTTGCTTTGAGCAATTGATGCTCCAATTTAAAGAGCCTTCTGGGCCCCCCGCTATCCCAAGGAACGGGGAAGAGTCTTGGCGATAAGGAAGCCCTTTGAATGGCTGCGTTTGATTGCTTAGCTAGCCATCCATTCTGGCTGTCCCCTCGACAGTTTTTCCTCTCTCCCTTCCTTCCATTCATTCATTCTTCCATTTGTCCACCCATCATTCACTGAACACATAACGTGTGCCAAGCACTGTACTTGGCAAACCAACAGCTAGCTGTACCGGGCTAAAATTTCAGCCACAGGACAGATCACACTAGAATCATGCCTCAGAAGCAAGATTTGGTCTTAACTCTGGGACAAGGTCCTGTTGGGGCACTTAGAGTGATTCTGAGCTAGCAGTAGCAATGATAACAACAATAATAATAGATATTAATCGTAGCAGGTAGCTGACTATAATAATGTAGTACCTAGTCTATGCCAGGCTCTATTCTAAGCACATATCTAAATCTTTACAACATCCAATGAAGTGTATGTACTGTTAATCCCATTTTACAGGTGAGAAAACCAAGAGAGAAGTTAGGTACCTTTCTGAGGACACCAACTAGCAGGTGACCAAAGCAGAATTAGATCTGGGCCAGCCTGGCTCCAGAGCCTATGCTAAGTAACCTCTGGCGTTATGTTTTCAGGGCACCTGGGTGTCTCATTCCGGGAGTCTGACTCTTGATTTTGGCTCAGATCATGATCTCACAGTTCGCAGGGATCGAGCCCCTCATTGGACCATGGGCTGACAGCGCAGAACCTGCTTGAGATTCTCTGCCCCTCTCCTACTCGCACACACACGTGCGCATGGTCTCTCTCTCTCTCTCTTTCCCCCCAACCCCCCGAAAATAAGATAAACTTAAAAACAAAGGCTCTGTTTATGATGATGATGTTGACTGTGGTCAGCATTCGGTGGAAGGGCAGGGGTAAGTCCTGCCTGAGACGGCCGCGCTGACCTTGCCGACGAGCTTGCTGATGAATCTTACATCTGTGTTAGCTTTGGCTTGATCCCATAGATTTGCAGCAGCTGTTGAGAAATAAAAACTTGGACCCCCAGTCAAGTGCGAGACCCAGTCCTCGGAATGAGAGGCAGATTCTGAGTCACCCTCCGGAGTTGGGGCTTCTCGGAAATCACCAGGTTGCATTTCCCTGTGGCATCTGTGGGTGCTGACGAATCCCCATGGTGTTTCAGATTAGCTTGGCTTTGTAGTGTGCATTTTTACAGTTTACCAGCTCCCAGTCCTGTCCCTTTTGATATTTGCTTCATTGTTCCGTGGATCACTAGAGAAGTGTTTCTGGCCGGCATTCCTAGGATGATCGCTCCAACCACAGCCTTCAGAGTCGCTAACCAGAACCAGCCGCCAGGCCGAGGAATGGGAACTCTCAAGTAACTCAATAGTCCGCTCTGTCATCCTTTTTGATTTTTGCCAAGTTGAGCTAATATTGTCTCCTCTTCTTTTTTTTCCATTTCGTCTTTGCTGCCTTGCTTCTGAATCTGGCACGCTAATTATAAGCACTTAGATCTCTAAGCTTAGAGGGTTTGCTGTGACCTATTCTGCCTGAGTTACCTGGCCTTTGGGCAGCTCTGAAGGGAGGTGGCACAGCCAGTCTGACTGTTGTCAATGTGAACTCTGAGTGGATGTTTGGCCGGATGGTCACTGGAGAGGGAGCAGGCACTGGAAGTCAAAGTCACTCGGTTGTCCCCAGCTGCAGCAGTGCCAGCCAGGGAGGTCCTTTTAAAGTGCTGAGGTTGGGGTGCCTGGGTGGGTCTGTCTGTTAAGCGACTCTCGGTTTTGGCTCAGGTCATGATCTCCCAGTTCGTGGGTTCAAGCCCCGCATCAGGCTCTGCGCTGACAGTGCTGAGCCTGCTTGGGATTCTCTCTCTCCGTCTCTCTGCCCCTTCCCCCCTACCCCCTTTCTCTCAAAATAAATAAATAAACTTTTTTAAAAACTTGGAGGTTGCCAGAGCCTTTTTTCTCCGATGGCCAGTGGAATGCGATCCCCTGCTCTACATCCAGTGTCTGGTTCAAAGGCTGCTGGGACGGGCACCGTGGGCCTTGGCATCTCTGCGCCAGGCCCACAGTCACCCTTTCCAGAAGGTGGGGAGACCAAGCGGAGGGTCCCATCAGAATCACACGTGGTGTTGGAGTTCTAAGCAGAGAGAAGAGCAGAATCCACAGAGTCCGTTCAAAACAATTTCCATATGCCCCTGTAAAACCTGGCAGTCCAGCGTGGGAAGTGGAAGGCAGAAAGGAAGGGGTGGAGAGGGGGGAGCAAACAGACTGCGTAAAGCTGGCTCCAGACTGTGTGTATGTTTTGCAGAAGGTGCTTATGGCGAAACTACCACTCGCCACAGAAGGAAATCCCAGTTTTCTGAGGCATCTTACAACACAGGCTACTAACTATACAGTTGATTGATTAACTTTACAATAGAGTTGACAGGAAAATGTTTTTTTGAAGAGGACGCTGACAAGACAAGGGCGAACTCAGCGTAAATTTGATGCCGATATTAGCGACGTGCCCCATGTGTGCAGCGCTTTGGTTTTCAGAGTATCTCCACACACGGCGCCTCATTTCACTTCATCCTGAGATGTGGGCGTTACTGTGCAAGGCGAGAGCCGTGACCTGGAGCCAGGGAACCGTGTCGCCTACTGATGTCCACTGAGAGATCAGGGCCTGGATATAAACTGAGCCCCTTAAAGCGCACTTTTTCGGCACTACCAGATTTCCTCCCAAGAAGGATCTTTAAGAGAGTGAGGCAGTGCTGATTCAGTGATGGCTCCTGACTCTGATGATCACACCAAGGAGGAATACGAGCTCCTTCTTGGGGATTCTTACAAATAAGTGCAGTTAGTGTGCCTGTGATCTTCAGCATCCTGAAGGCCAAGGATGAACGGGAGGCTGCAGGCGGTAGTCGGTTCTGGAAGAGTTTAGGAGTGTAGCTGCAACATGCAGTGAGAGAGTGACTTTCTACTCTTCAGTATTACATCATCGTGGAGTTTAGGCAAATGCTGATTTTTATTAGAGGGAGTTTTATGGATGGGGCAATATCCTAGCTCTCTCGGTTGATCAAGGTCAAGCCATGCCCTAAAATGAACTTGTAAGACAAGGGGAGTCATTATCTGAGGTCCGTAGACCACTTGGGATCAGACAGGTTCACTGACAGGCTTCAAGGAGTTCACGAATTCTATGAAATTACACACAGACTTTTGTGTATATGCATTTTTCTCTGGGGAAAGGATCTGTAGCTTTTATCCTCAAAAGTGTCTGTGACCCCAAAATGGTTATGAAGCCACTGTTTTAAAGTGGCCTTTTTGAAAATCTTTGGTGGACTGGAGATGTCATGCACACTTGAAAAGGCACTGGGTGAGTCTTGGGATCATTTCTTTAAGCTCAAGCTTTTCTCTTTTCCAGTCAGCATAAGAGACTCATCAAAGTGGACCTCTGTGACTTTTCTAATGGAAAGTTCACTTTCTGATTCAAGTATCAAACTTGACATGGTTGGAATGATCATTCCCGTGCCCACTGTACTGGCTCAGAGCAGAGCAACTGTGATGCTGCAGCCTGAGAAAGACAGTCCCATGCAGCCTGCACATCACTGACGAATGACATAAGTTCCTAAAAAAATCTCTATCATATGGGGCGCCTGGGTGGCTCAGTCGGTTGAGTGTCCGACTTCGGCTCAGGTCATGATCTCACAGTTCGTGGGTTCGAGCCCCGCATCAGGCTCTGTGCTGACCGCTTGCTCAGAGCCTGGAGCCTGCTTCAGATTCTGTGTCTCCTACTCTCTCTGCCCCTCCCCCATTCACTCTTTGTCTCACTCTGTTTCTCAAAAATAAATAAATGTAAAAAAAAATTTTTTTTAAATCTCTATCATATAAAATTATACCATGATGTATTAGTCTACAGAAGGACTGACTTTTCAGTGTCAGATGTGAGTCTAAAAGCATAATTATTTTCCACTGAACTAGTGGGCCTTTTTTTGGAAATAAAAGATCCCACAACTATGGATAAAACACAAGCCAGGATCTTCCTTGAGATCCCGTGTGAAAAAAAGGGGGGGTGGATCCCTAGGGAGGGAGGGATGGGAAGGATTATGGGGGTTACAGTTTCTTACCTCTCCAAGAAGGATACTGAGAAAAAAGAAATGTCTCTGATGATTAGGGGTGGGACAGCCAGAGGGCATCATAGTCCTTCTGCTTCATGAGGGAACCAGACCAAATTGTTCTTTTTTATCTGTGGGGGTTGAGGAGACAGCGTCCCTATTTTTAGAGTCTTAAGAACTGTACTGAGGGACGCCTGGGTGGCTCAGTCAATTAAGTGTCTGACTTTTTTTTTTTTTTAATTTTTTTTAACGTTTATTTTTTTGAGAGAAAGAGACAGTGCAAGCAGGAGAGGGGCAGAGAGAGGGCGATATAGAATCCAAAGCAGACTCCAGGCTCTGAGCTGTCAGCACAGAGCCCAATGTGGGGCTTGAACTTGTGAACCACGAGATCATGACCTGAGCCAAAGTCAGTTGCTTAACCAACTGATCCACCCAGGCACCCCAAGTGTCTGACTCTTGATTTCAGTTCAGGTCATGATCTCACAGTTTGTGGGTTCAAGACCCATGTCTGGCTCTGTGCTCGTGGTGTGGAGCCTGCTTGAGATATTCTCTCTCTCTCTCTCTCTCTCTCTCTCTCTCTCTCTCTCTCTCTCTCTCTTCCTCTCTCTTCCTCTCTCTTTCTCTCTCTCCCTTCTGCAGTCTATGCCCCTCTCCCACCTGGATACACTCGCACTCTCTAAATGAACTTGAGAATGCCAGTATCTTCTTTTAAAAAAAAAAAAAGTACTTTACTAATGCTCTCGGGGTAACCCCAGTAGGCCAGCCAGCCCATAGGTCACCCTGTCATCATGTCAGCTGGGGAGCATGGTCCTGACTCACACTGGGTGGCTAAGCATTTAGATGCTAGGTGACCCAGGTACCCAAACCCACCCTTCCTTAAAAATATATAGCCAAAAGTCAATCACGTGCTTACATTTCAAGTACATGTAGGTGCCCACATGCAAACCACTCTATTATAATCACGTTGAACCCTCCATTTTTATGTTTAAGGCCCACAGATTGCAAGCTACTTTAGGGACAAGTCTAGTGACCTGTAAATAAAGTCTTGTTACCAGATGCCATTTGTCTGTGGGAGCCCCAAGCCCCAGAGTAGATATGATAGTAGTGATCCCTTAACAATACATGTGACCAGGGAAGATTTCTCCTAGGAAGGCAAGGATGGCTTAACCTTGGAGTTAAAGGCTACTAATGAAATATACTGCAACAGATCAAAAGAGTAACCATAGAGGCGCCTGGGTGGCTCAGTTGGTTAACCGTCTGGCTCTTGGTTTCGGCTCAGATCATGATCTAATAATGGTTTGTGCGTTCAAGCCCCATATCAGGCTCTGTAGTGACAGCACAGAGATTGCTTGGGATTCTTTCTCTGCCTCTACCCTGCTTGTGCTCTCTCCCTCTCTCCAAATAAAAAATAAACTTAAAAATTAAAAAAAAAACCCATAAAGTAACCATCCATTCCTGATAAAACTTTTAGGTCAAAAAGTTCACACAAGCCTATATATTTTTAATTGTGGTAAAATACAGATAACGTAAAATTCACCATCTTAACCATTTTTAATTCATTCTCACTGACATGCAGCCCTTCATGGCCACCCATCCCTGTAACTCTTTTGATCTTGTAAAACTGAGCCTCTATACCCGTTAAACAGTAATACCAGCTTTCTTCCATCTCCACCGTCCACCCAACCCCAATGGTGGTAGCAACCACCATTACAATTTCTGTCTTTATGACTTTGACTACTCTAGGTACCTCATAGGAATGGAAACACACGGAATTTGTATTTTTGTGACTGGCTTCTTTCATTTAGCACAGTGTCCCCAAGGTTCATACACGTAGTAGCATGTGTCAGAATTTCCTTCCATTTTTTCTTTAATTCCACTTTTATTTATTTATTTTTTTAAGATTGTTTTTAGGTTTGGGGCGCCTGGGTGGCTCAGTTGGTTGAGTGTCCGACTTCGGCTCAGTCATGATCTTGCGGTCTGTGAGTTTGAGTCCCGCATCAGGCTCTGTGCTGACCGCTCAGAGCCTGGAGCCTGTTTCAGATTCTGTGTCTCCCTCTCTCTCTGCCCCTCCCCTGCTCATGCTCTGTCTCTCTCAGTCAAAACTGAATAAAACATTTAAAAAAAATTTTTTTTAAGATTGTTTTTAGGTTTATTGATTTATTTTGAGAGAGGGAGAGAGAGAACACGTGGGAGGGCAGAGAAGGGTGGGAAGAGAGAGACAGAGAGAGAATCCTAAGCAGGTTCCCCACTGTCGGCACAGAACCTGACAAAGGGCTCAGACTCCCAAACTGAGACACCGTTACCTGAGCAGAAATCAAGAGGTGGATGCTTAACCCACTGAGCCACCCAGGTGGCCCAGAATTTCCTTCCTTTTAAGGCTGAATAACATTCAAGACTATTTTGTTTAACATGTTCAAGAGTATCCGTCTCACGGGGCACCTGGGTGGCTCAGTGGGTTAAGCGTCCAACTTTGGCTCAGGTCATGATCTCACAGTTTGTGGGTTTGAGCCCCGCATCAGGCTCTGTGCTGACAGCTCGGAGCCTGGAGCCTGCTTCAGATTCTGTGTTTCCCTCTCTCTCTGCTCCTCCCCTGCTTATGCTCTGTCTTTCAAAAATAAATAAATGTAAAAAAAAAAAAAGAGTATCCATCTCATACCAATGGCTAGTCTTATATATAATAGTAAAAGGTATACCCATTATGATCAGGTGGAAGTTAAAGATGATTGCTACTTACTATTGTCCTGGAAAATTCCTGCCAATATAGTTCTTTAAGAAAAGGAAATAAACGATGTAATTGTTGAAAAAGAAGGTGAAGTTATGTTTATTTGCAAATAGCATGGCTTTCTATTCAGGCTAAAAACGTGCTTTGAAGTAAGAGTGTACATTTAAAAATTAGTCAGGTTTTACAACTCCATCTTTCTGTCTGCGACCTTGACCCCACCCTCTGGCCTATTCAAGGACTCTGTTCTTGCATTTTTCCTTCTCATCAATATTTTCCTCTTCTGGATTATCCCCAGCAGCATATACTAAAGCATCTCCCATCTTTAAAATACTGCCCCCTGACTTCATCTTTAAAATATCCTCTCTCTGACCTCATCATGTGTTTCTCCAGCTACAGTCCTATTCTCTCCTCCCTTTCCAGCAAAACTCTTAAAGTTATCTGTAGTCACTACCTTAGCCCCTTATCTGCCATTTTCTTTTTCTCTTGATAGCCTTTCCTGTTTTTATTGTTCCCGCTTGGTGTTTCGTGTGGGAAGCCGACTCGAGTTTGTCTGGTCCCAGGCCCCCTCTAGGTGTGTGTGCCGGACAGAGCTGCACCCCATTGCCTCCCTCTTCCACTCACTCTTTTGTCCTCACTTTACTGACTCCTCCTTGACCTGTCAAGGTCGTGAATAAACTTAGCTGCCACATCGCTGGTCAGTTCTCTGCCCTCATCTTACTCAACGTGTCAGCAGCATTTGACATAATAGTGTACTCTCTCCCTAAAACACTTTTGCCACCTGCCTTTTGGGACACCGGAGTCTCCCCGTTTTCCTTCTATGTCATGTGTCACTCCTTCTCAGTCTTTTGTGGGTGGTCCCTGGCTCTGCTCTGGGGTGCCTTTTCCTCTGTAGCCTGTCCTCCCCTTGGATAACCTCATGGAGGCTCATGACCCCTCACAGCATCCAGGCAGCGACAATCCCTGATTTATAGCTCATGCCCCCCAGCTCCCCAGAGCCTAGACTTGTAAGTCCAGGTGCCTCCTTGAAATCTCCCCTTGCACATCTAATGGGCATCTCAGATTGGCCTCTCTTATCTCCATCTTTCCCTCCCAAACTTTTGCCTCCATTTTTCCTCATCTTGGTTCATAGGACCCCTTGACACACTTTTGCTCAAACTCCAAAACCATAGTACATCCTTCATCTTTTTCTTTCCCTTATCCCTTCCGCATATTCAGTCTGTCAACCTACTCTATTGACTGTCTTAAGACTACATCATGTCCTCACTCTCTGCTGCTATAACCCAGGTCCTCCCCACTGCTCTCAACTTCTGCCTGGGCTGTTTGCACTGGCCTCTCCAGATCCTGCCTTCTCCTTGTCTTCCCCTACAGTCTGTTCCCTCAGGGCTGCCAAAGTGACCTTTTAAACTGTAAATCAAATCATACCACTCCCCTGCTAATGCTCTGTAGTTTCCTGTTACACTTAGAATAAAATTCCATCATTTTTACTAGTCTACAGGGCCTTAAAGATCTGCCAAGAGCGCCCTTCTGACCTCGTGGCCCCTCTCCCCCACTCTATCTGACTGTGTCTACCCCAGCCTTCTTTCTGATCTGCCTCCCAGCCTCTAACAGGTGCCCTGGGCCTCAGGTGGCCTCCCCCCATGAGCACGTGACTCGCCCCATCTCATATCCGGGATCTGTGCTCAAATGCCATTTCTTCAAAGATGCCTTCCCTGACTACTCGCCAAAATATGTACCCCAGGAGGGTGCCTGGGTGGCTCAGTTGGTTAAGCGTCCCACTTTGACCTGGGTCATGATCTCACGGTTCGTGGGTTCGAGCCCCGTGTCGGGCTCTGTGCTGATAAGAGCCTGGAGCCTGTTCCAGATTCTGTGTGTCTCTGTCTCTCAAAAATAAACATTGAGGAAAAAAAAAAATTTTTTTAAGTAATATTGGTAAGAATACTGAGGAATGGGCTCTCGTTTGCCACTGGTAGAAATATAAAGTTGCCCAAGCTTTTTAAGTGGTGAGTCATGGGTGATTTTTATCTCAGTTTTTACAGTTTGCTGTGTTTCTCATTTTTTCCAATAATTACTCCCCCCCCCCCCATAATTACTTTTTAAATCAGATAAATCCCTTCATCTTCCTTCCTGCCCCCCTTTAAAATTATTAACCTGGCTGGATCCTTGTACTTGCAGACTTAGGAAGCTAATCCCAGCAGCAGGATGGTCTTGTTCTGCTGTTGAGCCTTTTCTCCTAAAAATGTTTGATCTGAAGCCTGTATCAGGTTTCTCTGGAATGATGTAGTACTGGTCACTGCCGACTGTATGTGCAGAGTCGCTCCTGTTAGAAGGGCTGGTTTGGGAGCCCACTGGAAAGGCAGGGCCCACCCAGTTCAAGGTGGGGTCCCACGACCTTTCCTGCCAAGACCCAGGTCTCCACAGACAGGGGAAGCCTAACATTTTGTAGCAGATACCCCACCCGACTCCTTCGCTGCTTGAGATTGAATTAAAAACAATAATAATCTGCTCTGTGCAGCTGGACTTCTGGTGCCTGCTTCCCCTTGACACATCCGCGCCCCATTCTGCCAATGCCCAGGCGGCCAGCCCTCCTGTGTGGGCCCCAGGCCCCCGGAAGGGAGGCTGCAGCTGAATCAGCAGTGGGCCATTCTTCCATTTCCCGCTGGTAGTTAGACATTTGGGCCATTCTGCCATTTCCCGTTGGTAGCTGGACATTTTGTTTAATTATGTTGCTTTCTGGGCTTGGCAGTTAAGTTCCAGAGCACCAGTGGACCCCCCCCCCCCCCCCGAATGGCGGTCACTCTGATGGCCGGGAGCCGATAAAGGAGTCTGCACATCCTCAGCTTCCTGTCCCGGGCTGTTGCATTCGTGCTTTCTCAGCCTCACCCCTCCTAGACCCTGGTCCTCTGACAGTTGGCTGAGGCAACATCGAACCTGCCAGTAGATTGTGGGTTGTTTTGAGTGGCACTGAGTACTAAGAATTGGAGCCGGCTCAGGATGTTGCTTCCCTAGTGTTTGTGGGTGAATGACACACACAGCGACTGCCCATACTCCCAAGTGCAGGAACCGATGTGGTGGGAAGAGCGCCGGATTCTGGCTACTTGGTCTTCTGTTGGGATACCCTTGTCCCCTCTCCCTTGGAGCTCAGGTGCCACAGCAGAGCCGGGAAGCAGGGGAGCACCTCCCTGCTGTTGAGGTTCAGAGACACCAACAAAAAGCCTCCCTTCCTGCCTTAACCACCTGGTATTGGGGGTGCACATGTAGTTCATTTCCTAATTCATCTTCGTCTTTATGCTTTTCTTTAAAGTTTATTTATTTTGAGAGAGAGAGCAGGGGAGGGGCAGAGAGACAGGGAGAGAGAGAGAATGCCAAGCAGCCTCCGCACTGTCAGTGCAGAGCCCAATGCAGGGCTCGAACTCACGAAACATGAGATCATGACCTGAGCCGAAATCAAGAGTCAGACACTTAATCAAGTGAGCCCAGCTAGGCACCCTTCATCTTTATGCCTTTTAGAGGAAGTGCCCGTGGGAGAGGTGGGGGAGAAGAGCTGTCTTAGAACAGGTGTGGTCTTCTGTTGGCCTCTGTCACAGCTTGAGCCTGGATGGGACTCAGACTCCCCTCCCCTGTCACAGACCACAGAGGCCAATGATTGTAGCTTCACTTATTCATTTCCCTGTACAGCAGTGTTTTCCAGTTCTTTCGCCCCTCAGGCCTGATGGGGCTCAAAAGGATGCTTCGATTGATCTGGTTTGGACTTAACCACCTTTTTCACTTTGCTTCTTACAGCTTAAACTTTGGAACAAATACCGAATTTCCAACATTCCATCACTAATATTCCTAGATGCCACCACCGGGAAGGTCGTGTGCAGGAATGGGCTGCTGGTGATCCGTGATGACCCAGAAGGTAGGACCTTGGTGTGTCCATCCCGTACTCCCCGTTCTGTCCCCCTACCCTGACCATCCGTACTGGTAGAGAACATACAAATGAAATATATCTGAGGGCGTTTGTTTAGCTAGAGGATATTGTCGTGATGAAGTTGATGAAATTATAGTATTCTCTAAGTCATGGTTAACGTTTTTAAAGAGATCAGAATGTCCCTCTTGGGGGCTTTCATTCATGGGCCAAAGGAGATGGAATCTGAAAAAGGAAGTTCAGTTCTGAGGGCTGAGGAGGTCGTTGAGAAGCAACGAGAGCCTGGAGATGGACTTCCGGTGCTGTTTCCACGGCAGCCGTCACTTTAACAATTAGAGGCAAACTAAGCAGTTGTGAGATTTTTTCCTCTTTAAAATATTACCCTAGCAGAGTCATAGTCTTGATGTTGCTCTCCTGGCCTCAGGGGTGACTGACTTCATTTCTTGGTGCTGCCCAAGTCCTGCAGCCTTGGCCTTGGTGATGTACCCGGTGCAGGCTGCCCTAATCACCCTGCTCACTGGCTGTCCAAGGTCTGTTTCTGTCCCACTGGCACTGGAGTCTTAAAAGCATCCTAAGGTCTTCCCTTCCTCACTATCAGTTAGGGGATTCAACCCTGGTCACAGGTTTTCCAAATAAAAATTTCACCTGCTTCAAAGAATTGCCCTCAGTAAAACCCAAGGCATGGTAGAACCAAGTTTTCACCTTCGCAGATCACACACACACACACACACTCACTCACTCACTCACTCACTCACACTCTCTCTCTACTCTGATCTTGTTAAAAATGCAGATTTCCCAGCTCCATCCCCAGAGATATTTGGGACCATTTGTTTCAGGGCGGGCTTGGCCATCTGCACGTTTAGTCAGTCTGCGTGTCTCCCATTCCCCTCTCCCCCAACCCCAGGCGATTTTTGAGGTGGTGGTCCACAGACCACCCTGTGAGCAAACGCTGTTCTGTTGCTCTTCCTGCCTGGGGCTTAAGTGTCATCAGAATGGAGAACATCTGGGTTGAGTGAGTGTTACTCTTTCCTTTTACTGGATTTAATTCTCACTTGGTTCCCTGGGCCCCAACCCAGACTGACTGAATCAGAATCTCTGGGGGTGGGTCCCAGGAGCATCATATTTTAAAATTCCCCAGCTGATTCTGAAATGCCGTCAGAATGGAGAGCCACTGAGTTTCCGGGGTTGGACTTGAAGAAACTCATGGTTAATACATGAGGCAGTGATTCCCCATCCTGGCCCATCATCAGACTTCCCTGGGGAGTTGGTTTTGCTTTATTTTGGACATAGATCTTCAGCCTTGGCCCCGGATCCCAAGAGTCAGAGCATGACCTGGGCTTCTGTACTTTTCAAAAGCCCCCCAGGAGCTGGGTCCTATGATCACCCAGGTTCGGGAACCATTGTCTTGAAGGTAGGTGGGGCTGTGCCGTGGATAAGGTTCTGCCTTCATTCCTGGGTTTTAGCTCCAGATCCTATGCGTGTGTTAACAAATACTATTTGATGATAAAGCTGTCATGCCCTGCTGCTGTGACGACTCTTGGGTCAGAAGTCTCAAGGAAGAATCTTAACGTTCTTACCACCTGTTGCCTGTTTCAGGTTTGGAATTCCCTTGGGGACCTAAGCCCTTCAGGGAAGTCATTGCGGGGCCCTTGCTTAGAAATAACGGACAGTCCCTGGAAAGCAGCAGCCTGGAGGGGTCTCACGTGGGAGTCTATTTCTCCGCACACTGGGTGAGTGTTCAGGCCCTCCTTAGTCCAGACGGAAGGAAGCAGCGATGTTGCCACTAAGACCAGTTGGGGTTGGCTTCTAGGGGTGTTACTGCTTGGGTATCACTTCCTGGTGTTCTTACTTCCTCCTGCACCTGATGCATGGCTTGCATGCCACGAGCGCTTATTATTTTGAATGATAATAGCAGCAAGAAAATTCTTCTTTTGACTGGTCTGAAAGGGTAGTCTTCCTCACCCATTCTGATGAGGCTTCTACTGGTCTCCAAGGGGGTTCATTTAAACTGCTGCCTGCTGGCACGCCATGGAGGTGAGAAGAGCCTATCCTGAATGCTCACCATTACAAGGGGCACGTTTGTTTCTGCCTCTTTAATAAGCTGGGTCTTGCTATCCCAGTCCTACTTGGGTCTTGCTTACCTGGCCTCTGCAGGCAGGAGAAGACGAAGGTACAGGGTCAAACCGTAGGATCTCACTCTCCTCTTTTAGTGTCCACCCTGCCGAAGCCTCACCCGGGTCCTGGTGGAATCCTACCGGAAGATCAAGGAGGCAGGCCAGAAATTTGAGATCATCTTTGTTAGTGCGGACAGGTAACGCATGCTGGGGAAAGCGGCCGTGTGGTTCCCTTCCCCAAAGGTGGTTAATATGCATTTCTTTTGCCTTACGCTTCTCGCCTGCTAAGTGTAGAGTGTGGAGATGGGAACTGGGGAAGGTGTATCTGGGATGATTGGCAGACAGATGCCTTTTAGATTTTCTCGTGCAATTGTTTGAAGGGGAGCTGAGAAAAACCTGTTCTTGCTGTAAATATTGGGGCACGTCCCACTTCCGGCCTAGGTCATTTGAGGTTAGGATGCAATTTTCTGATTCGTTCAGCTTTATGGATTGTGATGAAAGGGTGTGGTGGGGGAGGGATGGAAAGAAAAGAACTGGAGGCTAATGGAATGTGACACCTATCTGGGATGGCTGTGCTATAATTTTTTTCCGCTTAGGCCTCGTGCTTCGCCTGGGGGCTGTCCTAAAAACCAGAAGGGCAGACATTCGTCCTGGAGTACGTCTGGTCCTTTTAGCCTCAGCTTCCTCTGCTACAGGCCCCCTTGCTGGTTTTATCCATCAGTGACCTTCCTTCATCACAAAACTCCAACTCTGGTTCAGACCGAGCCACCAGATGCTTCTGCTTCTCAAGTTCCTGTTCACAGAAGGATCTCTGAGATGCCAACACACTGAGGGCATTTTGTATCTTCTAAAAAAAATTTTTTTTAGTTTATTTATTTATTTTGAGAGAGACAGAGCTCACAGGAGGAGCAGAGAGAGAGAGAGAGAGAGAGACAGAATCCCAAGCCTGCTCCGCACCGCCAGTGCAGAGCCAAATGCGGGACTCGATCCCATGAACTGTGAGATCATGACCTGAGCCTAAATCAACAGTCAGACGCTTAACCATCTGAGCCACCCAGGCGCCCCAGCATTTTGTATCTTTGATATCTGCACTGTGCCATGCTTGGTGTATTGGCCCATGGTCCAGCCCTGGTACTCCCAGCTCCCCATCTCTGCATGTAACTGGGGATAAGCAATCATCACTCTTTTATTTTATTTTTTTAAAATTTTTTAACGTTTATTTATTTTTGAGAGAGAGCACAGGAAGGGCAGAGAGAGGAAGATGCAGAATCCAAAGCAGGCTCCAGCCTCTGAGCTGTCAGCACAGAGCCTGATATGGGGCTCAAACTCACTAGTCATGAGATCATGATCTGAGCCGAAGTCAGACACTTAACCCACTGGGCCACCCAGGTGCCACAGTCATCATTTTTTTTAAAGCTTTAAAAAATATCAACTTTATTGAAGTGTAATTTACATACAATAAAATGCATACATTTTGGACATACAATTCAGTGAATATTGACCCATGTATGTACCCCTGTAATTGTCACAGTGAAGTATAGAACATTTCTGTCATTCACAAGGTGCCCTTGTGCCCCTTCTTGGTCAGTTCTCACCCCCAAACTCAAGCCCCAGGGAACCCCTGATCTGCTTTTTATCACTTTGGATAGATCTGTCATTCCTAGAGTTGTTTATACATGGAATCCTAGGTTTATGCTCAGTTAAAAGTGTGCTCCTGTACACAAGACTGTTATATGCACAATTTAGAAGTATCACGGGGACTGCAATGTTGCTGTACTTCTAGGCTTCTTATAAAACTACCACCTGCCCGTGTTGGAAACAGAAACTTGGGCATGAGTTCAACTGGTAGGATCCACAGGAACAGGCTACTTGAAATGGCCTGGTGGTTCAGTTCCCATCCGCCTGTCGTGTGGAGGCTGTTGCTGCGCAGTAACCAGAAGGGGTAGAATAATGCCCCCCTGTAGCCTGGTGTCTGAGGAGCGTGATGTTCAGAGGCGCTGGCATCTGCAGAGCCCTGGGTGTAACTTGGTGGAAGGTGGGGAGGACCCTGCGGTGGCACTTTCAGAGGTAACAGAGCCTTGTTTCCATGTGTGTCTCTGTAGGTCAGAGGACTCATTCAAACAGTACTTCAGTGAGATGCCCTGGCTCGCTGTCCCCTACACCGATGAGGCCCGGCGGTCACGCCTCAACCGGCTGTATGGAATCCAAGGTAGGCGTTCCCGACTCCCTGGGGATCCCTGGAGACCCGCTCATCTGGGCTCACCACCTCTTTGGCTTTTCTTTTAGAGGGAAAAGGACATCTTTATTTCCATTACATGTTCATGTTCCTTACCGTCTCAAAAATGACATGCTGTGAATGCTGCAGTATGTAAATTACACCTCATTAAAGGCATTAAAAAAAAAAAAAAGGATCAGACCAGGTGAAACAGCTACTTCTCACCACCTGACCTGGTGGGTTCTCATGCCCTTGGGCTATGGAGCACACACTCCCAAATGACTTGGCCAGAATCCTGAGGGTTCTGTCAAACAGACCTAAGAGTGACCTTTGGTTCCATCAGTCAGACTCTCTAAGCCTCAGTTTCCTCATCTGCAAAATGGGCATGATAAATCCCTGCCACAAAGAATTGCTGGCAGGGATTCTTTGTAACCATGAAGTGGTTACTGGTTACTGAAGCACAAGAGTGAGGGCTGAGTGGCTGGTGCCTTCTTGGTGAGAAAACCAATGTCCTGAGAGTGTTGAAAACTGGGACTTGAAATACTAATCATGGCATTTTTCAGAAATAATGATTATTAAGTGAGACGAATTGTGTTTTTATTCTCTGTTATGTGAAACCTCCTTCCCAGCCTTCATCCAGCCCGGTTTTCTCTTGGTAAAGCACTTAGTTGGCCTGTTAAGAATTAAATACATTCTTATATGTCAATTACATCTCAATTTTAAAAGAAGAATTAAACTCATTTCCTTTGTAGCAGTACTACCAGATCCTGGTTAGCCCTAGACAGACACAGCTAACATCTGAGATCTCAGTGCTACTTGTGTTATAGGGAGTGAAGAAAGAAAAAAAAAAAAAAAAAAGACAAAATTTAGCCACAAATTCCACAGCTAAGGAGAACTCATCAGGTTCTTTTTAAGCTTTTTCTTCACCATTTAGAGAAAGCATATGGCTCTGTTGGGAGCTAAAGTTTCCAAATAATTAAAATTTAATTTCAAATCAGTGCTTCTGCATTTCATATGTGCCTAAGAGTCCTCTAGGGACCTTGTGAAAATACAGACTCAGATTTCCTGGGTCTGGGTGGGGTGGGGCTGATAGTCTGCATTTCTAGCAAGCCCCCAAGTGACACTGATGCTGGTGGCCCAGGGATCCCACTTTGGGTATTTATTTTTATTTTTAGAGAGAGAGGACACGTTAACAAGCTGGGGAGAGGCAGAGAGAGGAGAGAGAATCCCAAGCAGGCTCCAAGCTATCAGTGTGGAGCCCAACATGGGGCTCCATCCCATGACCATGTAATCATAATCTGAGCTGAAATCAAAACTTGGATGCTCAAAAAAAAAAGTCGGACACTCAACCGAGCCAGCCAGGCATCCCATGGAGGCTCATGTCTCCTATTAATAAGAAAAGATGAAAGGAGCTCCCTTTCCAAACAAAAGCTGAGTGATAATAACATTGTTTACTAGTCCAGAAGTGAAGGGACCAAGTTGAATAACTTAAAAGAAGATGCCAAAGCTTTTTCCTTCCAGCACTGTGTTTGCACAGAGACTTACAACATGAGTGCCTAGACGTAGGAGCAGTATCTGTTGAGATGAGTATCAGGAATGACCTTTGGCCAGTGGTACTGAGCAGAGCATTAAATTGCCACTTTGTGAGGATAAGTAAAACTTCAGGTCTCTCAATTCATTTATTCGTTCCTTCAACCACTGTTTACTGAGGGCTGTATTCTTCCAGATGTTGTGTTCTTCCAGACATGGGGGATACAATCTTGAGTAAAAATGGACCCAGTCCTGCGGCGCCTGGGCAGCTCAGTTGGTTAAGCGTCCGACTGTAGCTCGGATCATGTTCTCGTGGTTCATGGGTTCAAGCCCCACGTTGGCCTCTGTTGACAGCTCAGAGCCTGGAACCTGCTTCGGACTCTGTGTCTCCCTCTCTCTCTGCCCCTCTCCTGCTCACTGTCTGTCTCTCTCTCTTAAAAATAAACACTTAAAAATGAATGAATGAATAAATAAATAAATAAATACATACACCTTCTTGCTTTTAGGATTCAAATCTTTACTCCAAAGGTAATTCTGTGTATTACTTAAAGGAGATGTGACCATCTTATTGTCATTGTACAGTGGGAGATGGGTGCAACCAGCCAGTGCGAGTGTTCCTCAGCCTCAGTTCTGGGGCTGTGACTAGAAGGTCTTGGAGGGACTCCAGGTGAGCCCCATTGGTAGGCTGACTAGTTCCAGGTCTTTCCTTAGCATTACCTAGACTTTGCTGCCCTTCAGTGCCCATGTCTACATGCAGCCGTGCCCCACTCCTTCTGAGGACCACAGATTTCTCATCTTGGTCCTTGCAGCAATACTGGGACATTCCTGAGTTTTCTCTCTTCCCTATTCCCCTTACACACCGGCAGGTGTCTTTGATGTCTGTCTTCCTCTAACTCCTCCAATCATGTTCTAGCTTCTCCTGTCCCTCTCTCCCAGCTTCATGTCTGTGTGCATATATGTATTCATGCACAAATGAGTCACATAAGATGTGACTCTGTGTCACATGGTTGGGCCTTGGAACATACTGTCACTGATGACTGGGAGGCATCTTACATGTACATACCAAAAAGAATGTCAGCTGTCCTACCTCCACTAGGCATGGGGCCTCTTGGATCTTTGGGACATTGTTTCCTGTTTCTTGTCTTATTCTACCCTCACTGATACCACCACTCTAGTCTAGGCCACCAACAACCTAGTCCTGTCCCTACTTCCTACTGCGGAGTGACCTTGAGCTAGTTACTTAACCTGTCTCTCTCTCTTTTTTTTTAAGTTTATTTATTTTGGAGAGAGAGAGAGCATGAGCAGTGGAGGGGCAGAAAGAGAGGGGGAGAGAGGATCCCAAGCAGGCTGCACTGTCAGCACAGAGCACGACATGGGGCTTAAACTCATGAACTGTGAGATCATGACCTGGACTGAGAGCAAAAGTCGGATGCTTAACCAACTGAGCCACCCGGGCACCCCACTTATCCTCTTTTCTCAGTAAAATTGGGAGGCTTCAGTGTTGGGTACAGAATAGGCATTTAATAAGCATTTAACTGATTAACTTGGGGAGAAAAGGAGGAAATTTCATTTTACAATAAAAAGGTAACTTTTGGATGTCAAAAAGCTTAAACAAAGGCAACCAACAATATTAATAACATGTATGGCAAATAACCATAGGAAAAGATCTTTTATAGGAAAAGATGTCTCCTTAGACACTAGTAAAAAAGAATTTAGTCAAAAAAATGTATAAGATATGAGGTAGGCAATTCATCTAGTACATTGATATGATATAATCATATTTTCATGACATGGAAAATATTCAGCATACTTCCATGATTTACAAATGAAAACACTGAATTTGTATCTATCTCATTTGCAAAGAAGTCCCACCACCCCCACCATCTCCACCAAAAGATAACCCCCAGTGTAGGGAAGAGATCAGACTGCTAGTAGAAATGTAAATCAGGACAACCTTTCAGGAGAGCAATTGGCAATATACATCAAAAGCCTTTAAAAATCTACTAAACCTTTAATTTAGAAATCCCACTTGTGGAATTTCTGCTTAGGAAATTATCCTATAGTACCCAGCAGAAGCTGAGCTTCTCCTGAGCAAGTGGTGGATTTTTGTTTTTGTTTTTTTCTTTCACCTTTTATACATGTTGAATTTCATTGTGGACATCCCACCCCCCCCGGCTTTTTTTTTTTTTTTTTTGCTTTAGCCTCTGGAAAACCCAGAGCTGAATTTGTAACCACCTTTAGCAACTTTGCAAAGCTCACCTCTTTTGTTGCATGCCCTTGACCTTGGGTTCGTTTGCTCTTCCTTCCCTGTTTTCACTTCCAGAAGGTATTTTCCTCTGTTTTTGTTGTATTATATCATGTGCTTTTTAAGCAGCCTCTGATCCTTATTGGAAGAAAGGGAGAGTAGATTTAAATGCATAGGAATCTCTTTCTTGAGCTCCCGCTAGCAACCAAGCCTGTGGACTGAACTCAGGTGGGAAATAAGAAACGAGAAGAGTAGCCCAGTGCTGCCCTTGAGTGGACAGGAGGAGATTTACATTAGGAAATACCTAGAGAGCAGAGTATGACGATGTCTTGAGGACCTACAAAGTGTTGGTCCAGTCGGTGCCATTTTGTTCATAGAAGTCTCCATAGAAGACTGACACTTGTCCCAGAGGGCAGAGCAGGTGCTGGGCCTCACTTGGCTGCTCTGCTCCACCACGGGGCCACTTCACACAGAGGCACCTTTCTTCCCGAGCGTGTGCCATCAATGAGCAGAATCTTTTCTCTCCGAGGTAGGGAGCTGCACTTTCCTGGATGTGGGGGCCAGCATGATGTAGGTATTCCTAATGGTCAGTGCTAAGGCTGTAGGGTCACTTGAAGCTAATAATTACCAAAAGATGGTCTATATCATGCATAGGTAGTTTGAGGTGGCCGTCTGTGCCCCCTGTCTCTGCTCTGTGAGGTACTTGGCACAGAACAGAGACCTCATAAGGAAAGATCACAAGCTCTGCAAGATTCAACACAAGTTTTGGACACACTCCTAGGGCTGGAGGGTGCCCTGTAAAATGTTGGGTAGGGCACAAAAAAATTAAATTGATCATTTTCTGTCTGCCTTCAGATAGCAAAGAAGGGAACTCTTGGATTCCCCAGTTGTCAGCCTATAAATATTACATATTTACACCTATAAATAAACCTATAAATGAATATTACAGACGTAAGAGCCGCAGTTGTTAGGCGTGGCTTAGACAGCCAGAAAGTGGCTGACCATGACTGAGGAGGAAGAGAAGGGGGAGTTCTCAGAGACGCACTGGTTTGGTTTCATCTCTTAAGGCCCAGGCGGCGTGGGGATGAGAAGTACACATGTGGTTGCGACTTCCAGGAGCCCTCAGTTGAGGACCACAAAGCTGACCTGGAGAGGCCCTGTGGCCAGGCAAGCAGAGGCCGTCCAGCCACAGTGAAAGAATGTGAGATTCAGGCTGAACCCAGTGCCAGCCAGCCAGCGTCCTCTGCATTGGGCCAGCCCCACTGCTCCCCATCTGCTGGCTCCATGGCATACGGTCCCTGCCATCTGTGCTAGTCTCTCTTCAGGGAGGACCTGCCTGCTCTCCCAGCTCCCACCTCCTGCTTCCTTACTCTCAGGTTTATAGTCTCCCTGGCACGGGGTTTGTGCTGACTGCTTCCTTGACCACTTAGGACTCACTCCTGCAGGCATCCTGGCAGGCATTGCCTGCTGACCTTGATCTGCCTGCCTCCAGCCCTGTCAAGCCAGACATGCACTAAAGCACAGTGAAGTTAGAGTGTAGAGAGCAGCACAGGATCCTTCTCAAGGTAGCATCTCATGAAGAGCCATGCAATGGACTAATCTGAGTCCAGGTGAGACTCTGGCTTGGAGCTGTTGAACCAGGAGGGCTTTATTGAAGAGGTGGCTCTGGAGGATGGGATTTAGATAGGGAGTGTCTGGGGCAAAGGCCAGAGTGGGATACTGTAGTGTATTGTAGGGCAGAGTGTGCAATAAGGTCAACGGTGCCACATCTTAGAGGGCCTTGAGCACCATGCCGAGGTCCTTGAACTTGTGATCAATGCAATAGTGATACTTAATCTAGACCAGAAGAGAAATCCCAGAGGCAGATTGTCCGCTGATATTTCTGATGGACACATTGAGTGCCCACCGTGACCAGCCTCACACTGGGCTTCAGGCCTACCTATGACGAGAGGGAGGCTGCTCCCTCAGGCTCTGGGACAGGTGGCCCAGGTGGCTTCTGCAGCCCAGTGCCCAGCTCCCTGCCTCTGCCTCCCTCTAGCCTCACAAGGTCACTTAGTGTCTTCTGCTTCATGGCATTATGGGGGTTCCATGTGCATTAGAAGGTCTGGTTTCTGTTAGAGGCACATGTTGTTAGTAAGTTCTTGTGTAGCGTTTCGTAACGATCTTACCAGTCAGCGATACTGTGCTTACAAGTACACATATACCTGAAGAGGTGTCGTGGGTTCAGTTCTAGACCACCATAATAAAGCATAGTCTCAGTAAAGCCAAATTAATTTTTTGGTTTTTCATTGCCTATAAAAGTTATGTTTACACTACATTGTAGTCATTTAAATATTTATTTGTGAGAGAGAGAGAGCACGAACAGAAGAGGGACAGAGAGAGAGGGGGACAGAGGATCTGAAGCAGGCTCCGTGCTGACAGGACAGAGCCTGATACAGGACTCAAACTCACGAACCATGAGATCATGACCTGAGCCAAAGTTGGACACTCAATGGACTGAGCCACCCAGGCCTCCCTACAGTGTAGTCTTTTTATTGAGTGTTTATTATGTGCTAAATATGGTTCCATTTTCATATGTATTAAGTCAGTTAATCCTCACCATGTGATCAACACCATGTGATAAAATTGTTAGCCTGTTAAGTGTGCAGTAGCATTATGTCTAAAAAATGACATACATACCTTAATCAAAAAATAATTTGTTGCCAGAAAATGCCAGCCATCATCTGAGCTTTCAACGAGTTGTAATCACTGATCACAGATCACCATAACAAGTGTAATAATGATGAAAAAGCTTAAAATATTGCAAGAATTCCTGAAATGTTGACAGAGAGACATGAAATGAGCAAATGTTGTTGGAAAAATGGTGCCAGTGAGGGTGCCTAGGTGGCTCAGTCGGTTAAGCGTCCGACTTCAGCTTAGGTCGTGATCTCACAGTTTCTGAGTTTGAGCCCCACATCAGGTTCTGTGCTGACAGCTCAGAGCCTGGATCCGCTTCGGATTCAGTGTCTCCCTCTCCCTTTGCTCCTCCCCTGCTCATGCTCTGTCTCTCTCTCTCGCAAAAAAATAAATAGTAAACATTAAAAAAAAGGTTTTTTTAATGGCGCACCAATGGCCTTGCTTGAACAGGATTGCCACAAACCTTCAATTTATAAACACACACACACACACACACACACACACACACACACACACACACACATTATCTCTGAGGTGCGGTAAAGTGACGTGAAATAAAACGAGGTGTGCCTGTGCAGATGAATTTTCGTATCAAACTGCCTCTGACTACCCAACCAGAAGGTAGAAAAGCACATGGCCTGTTCTGGGGGTGGAGGGTGGCGGTTGCAGGGAACAGCATCGCACAGGCTGGAACAGAGCAGAGTGATGAGGGTGTGGAGCAGGGGCTGGCCCCAGACTCCCCTGGTGACCACGAGCTGAGCTCCGGCGCCTTCCCCTTCCTCCCTGTTGGTGTCGCACAGCGCAGTCTCTCCTGAGGTCCCTGTTCCTTCCTCTCTGCCATGAAATACCTCTTTTATGTCAGCAGGTGCATCACTTAGAATGTCTGGGCATCTCCTCCATCGCCTTTCTTCTTTCTTGTTAGAAGAAATACCAGCTGGGCTTTCTGAGATTCTGCCTTTGTTCTTCTAGAGTCTTGCTTTTGCCTCTTGCAGTTTTCCTTCTCTTTCTTACCTCCTTGTCTCTCTTTCTCTATTAGCTCCTTGCCATCCACTTCACGGAATGCTCGGGTCTCTCTTAGCTGTAAATGCTGCTGGCTCGGGCTGCTCAGGCTGCCATAATGCCCACGATGGCTTAACTAGCCGACATTGGTTTCTCACAGTGCTGGAGATTCGATTCCAAGTGACAGCTTGATTTTTGGCTTGTAGATGGCCACCCTCTTGCTGGGTCCTCACATGATGGAGAGAAAGCTCCGGTGTCTCTTCTCTTCTTATAAGGACACTAGCCCTATCCAATCAGGGCCCCATCCTTATGACCTCATTTAACCTTTATCACCTCCTCACAGGCCCCATCCCCAGGTTAGGGCTTCAAATATGAATTTGGGGGTAACACATTCAGTCCCAAACAGCTACCATTCCTCTTTTTCTGGAACATCAAAATTCTCAAGAAAAAAAAACGTAAAATAAGATGAGTTAAAAAAATTCTCAAGCCATTTCCTTGGCTTCTACCACGTGACCTGCCTCGTGCTACAAGGGCCACCAGCATGGTAAGGTCGTGGCCCCTGCCCTCATGGAGCTCAGAGAGTCTGCTTCACCTCTTGTTCTTCTGGCCCCATTACTGAGCTGCCACTGGCCTCTCAGGTCACCGGCACCTCCTGGTCATGTTTTATTTAATAAATAGTAGTCATGTGCATGTCATATGCCAGGTGTTTGCTGATGAACTAAAAAAAAAAAAATGTCTCTGACCTCATGGAGCTTACATTCTGGCAGAAAGAGATAGGCAGTAAACATAATTTTTAAAATCAAAGTGGGGGCACCTGGGTGGCTCAGTCAGTGAAGCATCTGACTCTTGATTTTGGCTCAGGTCATGATCTCAAGCTGTGAGATCCAGTCCCGTGTTGGTCTCCGTGCTGGGTGTGGAGCCTGCTTAAGATTCTGTCTCTCCCTCTGCTCCTCTCCCACTGGCGTGCACTCATGCATGCTCTCAAAAAAATAATAAAGTGTGTGGTGTATTGAGTTATGAGAACTATAGATTAAAAGTAGAGCAAGGTAAAGGAATTGGGAGGACAAGGGTGGGTCACAGTTTCAAATACGGTGGTCAGGATCAACTCCATGGAGAAGGTGATGAGAAAATTAACCTTGTGGTTCTCTGAGAGAGAAAACTATCCCAGGCAGAGGGAACAGCCAGTGCGAAGGCTCTGGGGCAGAAGTATGCCTGACGTGTTTATGGAACAGTGAGGCCAGTGTAGCTGGAACAGAATGAGCAAGGGGAATTTGGGGGTGCTTAGACTAGAGAGGGTTCCATAAGGACCTTTGTTAATAGGACTTTGGCTTTCACACTGAGTGAAGTGGGCCAGCAAGGGTGGGGGGTGTTGGGCAGAGGAGTCCCATAATCTAATGGTAGGGTCCCTCTGGTTGTTGTGCCGAGAAGCAGGGAGAGCCATTGGGACGTTGTTGTAGTCATCCAGGGACAAAATGGTGGTGCTCCGGGAGGGATAGTAGCAACAGGAGTGGCAAGATGTGGCTGGTTCTGTAGAGAGGTTGATGGTAGAGTCTTAGAATTTGCTGACAGACTCGATGTGGAGGGTGAGAGTAAAGGAAGAGTCAAAGACAGCTCCACGGCTTCCTGCCCAAGCAGCTGAGGGAAGGCGTCCCCATCAGCAGAGCTGGGAAAGCCTTGTGTGTTGGATGCGGGGCATGTGGACAGCAGCGATATGGAATTCAGTTGAACAGTAGTTTAATTCTGACCATGTTGAGTTTGACCGAGTGGTGGTGTAGATGCAGCAGTCTGGAATTGGGAGGGAGGTGGGCCTTGAGATATAAATGTGACATTTTCTTTTTTGTTTTTAATTTTTTTTCCTAATGTTTATTTATTTTTGAGAGAGAGACAGAGACAGAGTGCAAGCAGGGGAGCGGCAGAGAGAGGGAGACACAGAATCCAAAGCAGGCTCCAGGCTCTGAGCTGTCAGCACAGAGCCTCACACGGGGCTCAAACTCATGAACCGTGAAATCATGACCTGAGTTGAAGTCAGACAGTTAACCTACTGAGCCACCCAGATGCCCCTAAATGTGGCCTTTTCCACTTGATCTGTGGTTACATTGCAAGCCTAAAATCGGATGAGGCCACACAGGAGTGAGTCAGGTTATTTGCAGTCTACTGACCTCCCCATTCTCCTCTTGCTTCATTTGCTTTGTTTTCAGACACTTTGGGCTACCCCTAAAATCCTTTCTTCTCTCCTTTCACATCACCCCCACTCCTGGCTGTTTCCTGCCCCACTGTCTCTTGGATTTCTCCTCCACCATGTCCTCTGAGGGGTCCTGTCTAGGGCTCTTCTCCCTGTGTTCTCAGGGTTCCTTTATACCTAGCACGCCTCCTTTCCTCTGCTCCACCTCGTCCTCCTCTGCCCCGGTGTGCTGTATGCGTCAACATGGCAGAGCAGCTCCAAGTGAACCTTCCAGAAGATCTACTCTCATAGTAATGTTCATCCCCCGCCGAGAAGCCCTCATGGCTGTGGTTCTCCACAGTCTGGTCTCAACCACCTTTCCAGCCCTACTTCTTCCTGCTCCCCTATCCACACCGTCCTCCCCCACCCCTGCCATCTCTCATGGCCTCCCTCCCCAGCCCTCCATCACCATTCTGCACATCCTCCCCATCCTCCCAGCTCAAATGCTGCCTCCCCAGTGCCTTCCCTCATGGAGCAAACCTCCCTCTTCCGAACTCCTGTGCTTGTGTGATCTCTTGTCATGCGTCACGTTCCCATGTGTAGTTCCACAGGCGGACTCTCTTCTCGGGTATCAGCTGCTCCTTTAGGACAAGGAGTGGGGACATGTAGGTTCCAAACCTGGAGTTCTTTTCCTTTCTTCCCTACCTTCCTCCTCCCTCTTCCCTCCTTTCTTTCCTTTCTGGTTCATTCAGGCTTTTCTTCAGCAATCATTTCTTGGACATCTGCTGTGGCTTTGAGCCAGATCCTGAGGCAACGGTGACTGGTACCTGTCCGGCAGCTGGGCTGGAGACACAGGGAACACCATGTTCCTTACAGGGATGCTCTGTCCCCACGCTCCTCAATACACCAGGGATAGTCTCCAACTTTGAAGCCCTTGTGGTTCCCGCCCCTGGTTTGGTATCACTGCTGATGGCCTCTCTCAAGTCTTGGAAGCGGGCAGCTCCTTGCCAGGCTGTACCATCCCCTAGCTGGATTTCGCTTCTGTTTTGCATCTGAGGATATTTAAATGCCACCAGTCTAACTCTGCTACCTTTGAACTTGAAGGAATTGTCTATTCTTTTATACTCACCGTAGCATCACAGAACTCTGAAAATTATTTTTGATTGAACTCTATTTCTGAGTCTTGTGTGACTCTGTGGTTACAACTTCCAAAGTCATTCAACAGGTGTATTTACATGTATGTCTGTATTTTCTGAGCTGTTTTTACTTACAACACTTCTTTAAAAAACAAACCAAAAAAAGATTTTAACTTTTTAAAAAAAAATTTTTTTTTCAACGTTTATTTATTTTTGGGACAGAGAGAGACAGAGCATGAACGGGCGAGGGGCAGAGAGAGAGGGAGACACAGAATCGGAAACAGGCTCCAGGCTCCGAGGCATCAGCCCAGAGCCTGACGCGGGGCTCGAACTCACGGAGCGCGAGATCATGACCTGGCTGAAGTCGGATGCTTAACCGACTGAGCCACCCAGGCGCCCCAAAAGATTTTACTTTTAAGTAATCTCTCCATCCAACATGGGGCTCAAACTCACAACCCTGAGGTCAAGAGTTGCATACTCCACCAATTGAGGCAACTAGGCGCCCCTACTCACAACACTTCTGATACCAAATGTGTGTGAGTGTTTCCCTCTCCCCAACACCAACCTCCTGGGTTCTCTGGGTGTCCTGCAAGTTGACTGAATTCTGACACCATTGACCTGGAGTTAGTGGCAGATCCCACGAGTCAAGGGCTCAGTCCCACCAAAATCCCCACACTTCAGACATTAATATCGTAAGTGCAGGCGTCCTATACTTCTGACCAACTGGCCATAAATCAGGGGTTCCCATGACCCCCTCCTTGGGTTTAGTCCTTTGCTAGAATGTCCTACAGAACTCAGGAAAACAGTTGATTTACTATCATCAGTCTATTGTAACAGATGCAGCTCTGGAAGAGTCGGATGGAACTGATGCATAGGTATATGGGAAGGGGCACAGAGCCCCCATGTCCTCAAGGCACACCACCCTCCCAGCACCCCCATGGATTCAGCCCTCCCCCCCAGATCTCTCTGACCCCACCAATTAGTGGTCTTTATGGAGATTTCATTACACAGATACAATCAATTAAATCATTGACCATTGTTTTTTTTATGTTTATTTATTTTGAGAGAGCACACATGCATGCATGAGTCGGGGAGGGGCAGAGAAAGAGGGAGAGAGAGAATCCCAAGCAGGCTCCACACTGTCAGCGAAGAGCCCGATATGGGACTCAAACTCATGAACTGTGAGATCATGACCTGAGCTCAAACCAAGAGTCCCGGACGCTTAACTGACTGAGCCATCCAGGCACCCCCCTTGACCATTATTGATTAGCTCAACCTCCAACCTTCTCCCTTCCCCAGAGGTCAGGGGGTCCATCTGGAAGTTGCAACCTTCTCATCAGGCCTTTCTGGCAACCAGCCCCCACCTTCTGAAGTTATGTAAGGGCTCCCCCACCATTGGTCAACTCCTTACACACAACATACTTGTCACTCCCACATTTCAAGGGCCTCAGAAGCTCCTGTCGCAGGCTCTGAGACCAAATGTTGTAAGACCAAATATCGCGACAAAGAATGTCCCTCTCACCCCTGCCACTGAGGAAATTACAAGGGTTTTAGGAGCTTGGTGTCAGGAACTGGGGATGAAGGCCACATATGTATTTCTTATATTACAGTATCATCGTGTGCACACACTCCAGACATACACAGGGGCAGTAGAGAGGTCCTGCTGTTTTGAGTATCCAGTCTTCGGTGAATCCTGCAAGGCTGTGTGTGGGAGAGTTCGTGCTCCCCGCCTGACTCTCTGTGTGCCCTGGGCTGGGTGTCTCCCCCGGAAGCGTTCTGAAGGTGCTTTCACAGAGCAGTGCCAGGTACATTCCCCTGCCCACCCCCAAGGTGAGCCACCTCCACCTGGCCTGGTCTGTGCCTTAGAGCGAGTGAGTAACTTGATCTTGACGGTCACTTTGTGTATTGAGGCACGTGAGGACAGAGCTCCCCTGTGTTATCCTGACAGACTCGGATGAAAGTGGGTAATGCGGAAAGAACCCGGGGTCCTCTGGGCATCCTGCAAGCTGGACTTACAGCATCTGTGGATTGCGAGCCCCACCCAGTAGTGCACTGAAGGAGGCCTTGTTGAGGTGCCCGCCCGTCCAGGCGGCCATGCGAGAGTCTGGATCTTGAGGTCGTCGCAGAGCCTGCCGCAGGCCTTGATGAGCCTGGCCAGGCCGAAAGTCGCGCCGCTGCGGGCGGCTGGTCACTGGCTCCCTCTAGGCTCTGGACTGAGCCCAGGCTGTGTTAACCAGCGGGCTTCACCAGGCCACCCGGGCTCACCGAGGCCCTGACACTTGGCCTCATCTGTTTCCTTCGTCTCAGGGGAGTAGCCAGGTTACGCCGAGCCCTAGGCCTCCCTACCCCAACTGCTTTATGCAGACTGGGGAATTTGGAGCCCTATAAATGGTTTTAAATGCCTTTCTAAGGAAAGGGTTTAGACATACTTGGCAAAAGGCAAATCCCATTAGCAATTGTCTAACTAATCCGGGCTGTCAGGGAACACCGTGTTCTTTGCAGGGAGGCTTAGCGCCCCTTCTCTCCTGGGTTGGGGGGCCCTAGTGTTTTGTTCCTCCTCTCCTCCCCTGGCCCCAACCTCTGGGGAGGGCAGACAGCCTAAGGTCTGTGTAGGGCCCTGAGTGGACAGACGGACAGATGTAGGCCCTGCCTCTGGGAAAACAGCCCCCGAGGTGGATGGTGCCTTCAGTCCAGCTGCTGGGGGGGCAGAGGGGAGGAGGGGGCAGCAGCAGCATGAGGGCTACTTGCTGCAGGATTGTGGCTTATGTGGCTTTTCTGTCACCCTCTTTCCCTGCTCATCTTTCTGTTTCTGTTCCCCTTTCCCTCCTTCCTGTTCCATTTCCTGCCATTCTCTTCTCTCTTTCCCTAACTTTGCCCTCTTCCCCGCCCCTTTCAAAACATGAATTTGAGGCAGAACCTATTTATTGTATAGAAACGGGGGGCTCCTAGGGTGGCTCAGTCGGTTAAGCATCCAACTTTGGCTCAGGTCATGCACTCTCGGTTCATGGGTTCGAGCCCCGTGTCAGTTCTGTGCTGACGGCTCAGAACCTGAAGTCCGCTTCGGATTCTGTGTCTCCCTCTCTCTCTGCCCCTCCCTGGCTCACATGCTGGCTGTCTCTCTCTCTCTCTCTCTCTCTCTCTCTCTCTCAAAAATAAATAATAATAAATATATTTTTTAAAATTGTTATATGTAGAAACAAAGCATTTGGAGATTGTGTTTTTCAATCATTAGAGTGTGAGGGGCCAATGCTGGTGTTTTTAATAGATCTCAGGAATGAAAGGGCTGGCCCTGCGGGCCTGGGGAGGTCAGGCCACGCACTGCCGTGGGACCTCCTGAGCAGCGCCATTCTGTTTGTCTTGTTTAATTTGGAGAACATACAAAAAGAAAAAGCAGACAGGAAAAAAAAAAAATAGTAACAAGCACCCAGCGTGGCCACCACCTAGAACTGAGATTTTTGCTTCTGGTATTTAAAATAGAGATAAATGGGAGCATTAATACAGACCAAGGGGAGACTCCCCCTCACTCCTGTGCAGGGCTGTTCTCTTTCCTTTTCCCCTGGGGGAAATGCTACCATGCACTTCGTGTGTATCTTCATAATTGGTTTTCATATCCTTACAGCATATGTATGAATCCATGAATAATATATGGTCATGCTGGGTGTGTTTTTTAGAAGCATGTTTAAGTGCTGACATGCTGTAATATCGTTCTGTAACTTGCTTTTCTCACTAAACATTATGCTTTCAAGATTTGTCCTTGTTGATATTTATATCTGATTCACTTCTCTTCGGTGCTGAAAAGGGTTTCACTGTACAACTGGACCACGGTTTACACAGTCGTTACCCTGTTTGATGGACACTTGCTTGTGTCTGGTTTCTGTGTATTGTAGGAATGCTGCCACAAACGTCTCTGTGCCTCTGACACAGACACGTGCCCAAGTGGCTTTTGGGCTTGCTGGCCAAGTGCAAGTAGGCTAGACCCGTCCTCGCACCCTCCCTTGGGATTCTAAGTGTTTTTTTTTTTCTTTAATGTTTATTTATTTTTGAGAGAGACACAGAGAATGAGGAGAAGGCAGAGAGAGAGAGAGAGGATCCCAAGCAGGCTCCACACCATCAGTGCAGAGCCCAAGATGGGGCTCGAACCCACAAACTCTGAGATCATGACCTGAGCCAAAACCAAGGGTTGGCCGTTTGACCAACTAAGCCGCCCAGGTGCCCTGGGATTCTCTGAGTTTTACCACCCAGACCAGCTGCCTTCTCCCTTCCATAGCTCTCCAGGCAAGGGTGGGTTTGGGGGGAGCCAGCAGGGAGTGCAGAGGGAGCTGTTGAAGGGAACCCGTAATTGATAAGGCCAAGGCGTTAGCCTGAGTTTGTTGCCCTGCCCGACTGCCCTCCGGTTTTTTTTTGGTTTGTATTTTAAGCTAATACACATTTATCATAACACCATCTAAGAAAACTCGAGTCTATATTGCTCTCACCCGCATTCCTGCCTTACTACACAATTGTTTTCACTGTTCCGACTCCCTTTTGGTCTCTGTCCACACGCACACATACTTATATGTAGCTGTAATCATACACACGGGACTGGGGATTCTCTACTTTCTATTTAATGACATGTTACAGTTTCCATCCTGCTGTAGTCGCCATGATGACCACTGTCGTGATCACCTATTTTGCCCTGCCCTGTACCCTCACCTGTTCCTCCTGCCTAAGGCTCTGCTTTTCCTTCCATTTCTCTTTCAGCTCCCAGCAATCTTTGCATGATGACTGCCAGCCCCCTCGGGTCATGTTGCCATCTAGAAGCAGAGACAGAAGGTCATTGGGGTTACAGCCCTGCCTAGCTTCTGTTCCACTGCCCCGGGCCCCCTCTGCCGCCTCCTTCAAAACCCCCTTTTTGCTCAGCAGAAAAGCAGCCAAACTAAATGTGGGACAGGCTCAGTACACATGTCTTTGAGATTGTTTTAAATACTCACAGAAAGGCTCCTTCCAGGAGGAAACCGTTTGGAGCAGGCCTTCGGGCCTTGGTCTTTGTTCTGTAGGTTTTGAGAGAGACTGTGCAGGGGGTTCTGGGGCACTGTTCGTGGTCCAGCCCAGTTCCCCAGGGCAGGGGGCTTGAGGCAGAAGCTCTCTCTAGGAGCGCTGGTGTGTGTTCCTCACCCAAAGGTTACGCTTGGCCTGGTGCAAGTAAATGAACACCAACCCCACGTGTGGTAGACGTCACACGGTTCCTAGGATGCTTGCTGCAGCGTGGACATTGTCTCTGTTTTCTGTTTCTTTAGTTAGCCTCCTCCGGCCAGCACAAGGTTTCTGTGTATCTCACAAGAGCAAGGCACCAGTCTTTTCTGTACCTGTGCCTTCTCATGAGCCACATAATCAACCTAGGATGACCACAAATAATAATAACAACGAGGGGCGCCTGGGTGGCTCAGTCAGTTAAGCGTCCGACTCTTGACTTCGGCTCGGGTCACGATCTCACGGTACATGAGTTGGAGCCCCACATTGGGCTCTGTGCTGGCAGTGCGGAGCCTGCTTGGGATTCTCTCCCTCTTTCTGTCTCTGTCTCTCTCCCTCTTGCTCTCTATGTCTCTCTCTCAAAATAAATTAAAAACTAAACTTAAAAAATTACTTTAAAAATAATGAACTTATTTATAAGAGGGGCTAATACTTCTGGAGTACTCATTGTAAAACGCTTTCAGCATTTTATACTTGTCATCTTGTTTGTTGCTCCCGACACCCACTGAGATAGGAGACTGTCTCTACCCCCTGTGGTGGCCATGGAAATGAGGCTCCAAGAAGTGAGGTGGGTGGCCTGGATCTGCCTTGGAATTCTCACCGTACTTTCCCCCAGCCACTCCAGCGCCCCCAGCTGGGGAACCAGAAGCTCAGGCAGAGATGACACGTGCTCCCTTTGCATTCCCTTCGGAGAAGCCCCTCACTGGTGCCGCCAAAGTTATTTTGCACAAAGGCATCGATTAGAAATGTTCCATTCCCTTTCAGTTTCCCGTTAGGGGCTTTGCCCTATTTTCTCCTTCTAAGTCTCTGCTTCCGGGAACCCGCTTCAGGGGAGCCGGGAATGTATGCTGTGGGGGAGGAAAGGGAAGAGATGATTTGCGGTCTCAGCCTCCTTCCCTGTGGCCTTGAGGAGGAAGAGGAGGGCGGCTGCTGGTGCAGAAAACTGGATGCCGGGGGCCTTCCCTTGCCTACCCGCGAGAGCCCCTGCTGGCAGTGGCCAGGTAGAAAAAGCAGCAGCTTTTGCAACAGGCAGACTGGAGGTCCTGTCCCAGTTTGGCCACTTGTGGCCGGATGACCTTAGGTAGGTAACTTGGCCGTCCGTGAAAAGAGGATTAATCGTGCCTCCCACAGCTGTCTATTATGGGAAGGAAGTGAAGTAGCATGGGCCATGCTAGTGCTGAGCAGATGTGCTAAGACAGCTCTCCCATTCTTCCTGCGGGTCACCCCTGGAGGGGAGCACACACACTTAAGGCTCTAGGGCCGGGCATGATGGCAGAGGGGCCTGGCCCAGTGCATGTGCCAGAAAGGGGCTTCTCTGGGTTTGCAGTCTGACTGTGGGCATTTTACCAAGCTGCTTTCTGTTGATGTACGACAGTCACACACACCTGGTTACCTTTGGCTCTTAGACGTGGGCTTTGGTGTCAAAGCACAAATACGAGTGGGGACTTTGCTTTTGTGTAGCTGCAGGCAAGGGGTGGGGAGAGCCAAGGCCCAGGGGTGCTGTTCCTTGGTGGAATCAGCTGAGGACCCCTGAGCAGCCAGACAGGGGCTCCATGTCCTTGCCCTGCTGGTCCCCACCAGTGAGGACTTCAGAGAGGCTACAGCCGTGGTAACCCAGAAGGCCCCTTAGAGTAGTCCCTTGGAGAAACTGAGGCACCAAACCAGGAACTGGGTTTCTTTGCCTTCAGATTTTACTTTTCTTCCCTTCTCTGTCCTCTGTGGCTGTCCGTCTTCAGAGACCAACTCAGCATCCTATGTCTGGGCTACAAACAGGCTGGCTGCTGTGTCTCATATTAGCAGTGGGCAGGCCCTGGTTTAACCCAACACTCCTAAATTGCCCAATGTCAGAACCACACCAACTCTGATTAAAGAACTTAGCCAAAGCATATTTGAGATGGGGCGTGGCGATGGGAGGCCCCCATCCCCATCGTGGCCCCCAGCCCCTTCAGGCTGCTGACTCAGGCCCAGCCCCATCCTCGGGGCTGGGGAACCCAGGCCCCTGGAGGCTAACATGCAGGTGTGAGGATGAGGCTGGAAACGCCCATAGGCTCTGTGTGACTCCCAACTCAGGAGGCCTGGACAGCTGATAGTGTCCTGAAAGCCCCCAGGAGCCCTGGCTGCATGCATTTGTGTGTGGTGTGGTGGGAACGGCAGTTCTCTGGAGCCCATTTCTCTCTGGACTTGTTCTCCAGCATGCCAAGCTACTTCTAATAGGTGTGAACATAATGGACTCACTTAAGTCCTTTTGAAGACAGGCCCTCCACTGCATGCCTGCTGCGCCAGCAGCCGCGCCGGGTAACAAAACACTAGGACCACATTCCGGGTCCCTCGCTGTCCCCACCCTCCCCCACAGAGAAGCAAAATGTCAGTGGAGCAAATTACTCACTGAATGCTTTGGAATCTATAAATATTAAATTGCTACGGCTTTCGCTGGCCATAGAAAATTAAAAAGCTCTGGTCAGCTCCAGAGGAGAGGTGGCTGGTTAGGAGGGGGTGAGGGGAGCGGCTGCCAGTAGTGGAGAGACAAGTGTCTCCAAAAGGGCTATGGGCTGCGGTTGGTAGGGGGTACCCTGGCTGGAGGAGAGGCAGCAGGGAATAGGGTACGCAGAGCAAGGAGGTGGAAATCCCAAATGCGAGTGTAACCCAGGATAGGTTTTTTTCCTGGTTTTTCTCTTGAGGCTTTATGGGCAGGGGGGTGGGGCATGCTGTTTGTGGAGGAGAGTTCTGTGTTGCATTTCTTACTCCAGCCCAGGACTCTAAAGTGGGGGTGGCAGCATTGCCGTCAGCATGCTCCCTCTAGGGACTGTCCCCCTCAGAACCTCCCCAGGCAGCAGGGCTGGAGATGGAGGTGGGGCCCCTGGCTCACTAGCAGCTGGCTGTCCCCTGTTCTGCTGTGGCCCCTGCCCCAGGCTCCTCCCCTCCTCCAGCCTCTGTGCTCACACTGGTGGGACTGCCAGCCTGTGTGTGGACTCCCCTTGCCTGGGTTGATTTGTGCTGGCCTATGTGGGCAGCAAGTACGCTGTGTGGGGGGGTGTTTTCACACCCTGCAGGTGGCAGGGGCGTCTCCTGCTTCTCTGGGATCTCTTTAGGATTTAGTTGAGTGCTTCTAAGTGCCAAGACCCTGTGCTGAGTTCCTTAAGTGCACGACCTCGCTGATCTTTACAAAGATGGGAAGGAGGGTGCCGCGGTCCATTTACCACATTGCAGTGGAGGACACTGAAGCCAGGGGGTGAAGTGAGTTGCCCGGTTTCTTGGACAAGTTGCGGGCAGACCCGAGGGAGTCCCGTGGCTGGTCAGTGGCTGAGCCTGGATTCTGTCCCAGCACTTCTGGACTCTCAAGTGAGCTCTCTCCCTCACAGGCATCCCCACCCTCATTGTGCTGGACCCACAGGGGGAAGTGATCACGCGGCAGGGGCGTGTGGAGGTGCTGAACGATGAGGACTGCAGGGAGTTCCCGTGGCACCCCAAACCCGTGCTGGAGCTCTCCGACTCCAATGCCGTGCAGCTCAACGAGGGCCCCTGCCTCGTCCTTTTTGTAGGTATGAAGCCCCAGCAGGAGCCCCAGGGTGGGCTGGACAAGACAGACCTCACGTGGGGGGTGTCCATCCTGCAGCTTCTTTCCATCCTGAACAATGCCAACAATGCGGAGCCTGGGCCTTTGTCTCTCCCGGCAGCCTTGCTTTTGACCCCAATGATTTATTCATGGCTCTGCCCCTGCAGGAGGGGCTTTGAGAGCTGCCGCTGTGCTTTCCTTCCTCGACTGCCAGCTGGGAAGAATAGGTCAGGCTGGAGCCCGGCCCCCCTCCAACAGACCCATTGTTGGGAGGAGGCAGGGCTGCGTGCACAGCAGCTGCAGGGGCTGGGCCCCCTTGGGCCGAGGCCCCCCACCCCAGCCTCAGGGCCTTGTCTCTGCGTGCCCCCCTCGGTGTCTTCTCTGTTCAGTGGGTGACTGCTCTGGGGGCCAGGGGGACACCAGAACATCCACTCCAGGCTCCCTGCAGCCCCGTGGGATGACCCTGGTTCCTTTTGCAAACAGAGCAGCTGCTGGCTAAGGGCTACCTCACCCTCTGCCTTGGGCTGTGTTGCTCAGCTCCAACTCCCCAAATAATCTGGGGTATGAGGGTCATGGCTAAGATGCCATTGGGGGGGCATATCCTACCCTGTGCTCTGGAAGTCTGGTATGGGAGCCAATCAGCAGACTCAAGGGGATTCTTAAACTGACTTGCAAGCTGACCCCTGTGCTTGAAGAACAGAGGCCTCCTGGGGAATCACTGTCCTTGGGGCTTTGCCGCCTACTGCCTGCTCCCACACCCACATCCTGGGGCCTCTGGGACACAGTTCTGAATTTAGGGACAGTTGCAGCTCACTGGCCATCTGAGAAGATATGAGAAGGTCCCAGAGAGATAAAGCGAGTTCCCAGCGTCACAGAGCTGATGAGATGTAGATCTAGAATAAGTCCTGCCAAGTCTAAAGGCTGAGGGCCCCTTGGGCAATGTGGCATTTCTAGGTGCAAATCCTGCTACCTGTCTCTCCTTCCCGCTTTGCCCCTAGGGGTGTTGTTCTTGCTCTTGCTCTGGGCTACAGGCTCCATCAAGAGTGAGCCCCAGGGCCCCTGTGTGTGGCTGCTCCCAAGCTGCTCTTTCCCTGGAGGCAAGAGGTGACTAAAGGGGGCTCCGGACATCTGGGCAGGCCCCCTCCCACACAGGCAGTCCATCCTCTCCCAGAAGAGTCCAGCTAGCCCTGAAGCTGGCATTCCAGGGCCTCAGGGGCACCCCACTGCCACCATCAGTCCTGCCACTTTTGATAGGAGGTCAGATCTGAGGTCATGCTGTGATTCTGTGATTGAGAGAAGAGCTACAAGGACCTCAGATCCTGGCTCAGGGGAAGTTCAGCGCGCAGTGGTGCGAATGCGCTGCAAACACACCCTCGTGCACCCAGGAGGGGAGGCCTGTGTCCCAAGGGACGTTTTGTTTCCATTCAGGGGCTTCCCCGGATGGGCATTTCGGGCCCAGGACCCAGCTCCCTCAGGGGACACCACTCCATCTGTTCCACAAACTAGTGCTTCTCGTGTCTCTCTTTCCCCATTACAGATTCTGAGGATGATGGGGAGTCCGAGGCAGCCAAGCAACTGATCCAGCCAATAGCCGAGAAGATCATTGCCAAGTACAAAGCCAAAGAGGAGGAGGCACCACTTCTGTTCTTTGTCGCGGGGGAGGTGAGTGCACTGGGGCCTGGGCCGTGGGCTGCTCGGCTGGCCAACTCTTAGAACATGAGCGATGCGGCCCTAGGGGATGTTCGAAGGGGCCCCGGGATCTGGGGTGAGGAGCCCACAGACAACCGTGGCATGAAAAGGTGTCATCCAGCATGGTCCCTGCTGCACCTTCCTCCCTTTCGTTGTTGCTCAGCAGCCTCAGAGCAGCAGGAGGCCCTCCAGGGACAGCGCTGCCTCTGGCAGTCTACTACCCAGGCCGCTAGCACGAGTGGCAGCCACAAAGATTGTAATCAGTCCCTCCGCCCTGACCTGCAAAGTGGGCTCTCCCCCATTGCAGGCATCCTGACTGGGGGCCTCGACTCGGATCTGCAGTTCCCCAGCCAGCCCAGGGAGGGTGCTCAGGTGGGAAACTGCTGCTGTCCCAGGCTCTTTTCGCCCAGGACCTGTCTGTCCCTTGAAAGCCTCCAGCTGGGATGGGCTGAGCGGAGGACTTTACACAGGGTGAGAAGGCCTCAGCCGGGTGCCTGTCCCACCCTGGTGCTTGAGCCTCCATCCTGCAGATGGGGGAAATCCCTGCAAGATGGCCGTAGTCCCCCCCGCAGGAGGCCAGTCCACGCATGCTCCGCCACCTCCTCCCTCCCCTCTCCCCCACCCAACCCCAGGCGCCGGCCGGAAGCTATTGACAGACACACTTTTTGAAGCCCCCTGCCCTCCTGCCACCCATCTGCATCCCCAGTTGGTCAGAGCCCAGCGCTCGTTTCATGCTGTGTTGTCTGGATCCCAGGAGAGGCAATGAGGCCAGACCCCCAACCACCACCCATTCATCACCTCCTCAACAGCCACCTCTCCTAAGCCCCACCGGGTCCCTCACAGGCAGCTCAAGTCACCCCGCTCTGCCGTGGGGCGGAGGGAACAAAACAGGTTCACAGGGTCCTGCCTTGGGGCTACACGAGCCCGCTCTACACAAAGCACAAATGGAAGCTGCTCTGAATTTATTGAACTCTAACCCCTTTCAGATGGCCGAGACAGAAAAGATGGGTGCAGGACAGCAGGGGCCGAGCCAGGGGCAGGGCTGGGGCTGGGGCTGGGGAGCTCCAGTAACTGCTTTAGAAATGTGGCTGAAAAGGCGCATTTGCGGGTTTTCTGTGTAGCAGGCACCAAGACAAGCACCACCGGCACCATCCCACTTGCTCCTCACCTCTCTGACTGGGGATGGGGTCATTACCATCTCACAGATGAGTGAGGCTTCGAGAGCACAGACCGCTCACGCCTCGTCCCTGTGCGAGCTGCTCTTAGACCCATTTTGCAGGGGACAAGACCTGGGCTCACAAAAATGACTTCTCAAAGTTGCACATTAAGTAGGTGGCACAGAGGACTGAACGTGAGGTCAGTGTGACTCCAGAGGCAGTGATGTCCCTCCTGCTGCCCACGTGGTCTGGCAGGTGGCCAGGCCCAGGCCTGGAGGGAAGGGTCTAGGACAGAGGAGGGTCTGACAGGGTCATCCACTGCTCCATCTTGCCACCTGGCCACCTCGTCCTTCCTGTGCCTTTCACCTGGGATCCTGACCTTGGCAGCTGTCTTAGTCCAGTTCTCGTCCTCATGCTCAGAAGCAAGGCTGTGTGGAAGGGGATGGTCCTGGGATGTGAGAACATCAAGCACTGACCAAGCACCTCTGAGCCAGGACTCCAGCCCTCTCCTGCTCCTCCTGGGGCTAAGGGTGTTTATCTTGATCCCCTCCACTCTGCCAGGTGGAGGTCATCCCTTCTGAAGCCTTAGTAGACATTGAATTCATCTCCCTGTGGTTTGCACAGAGGGAGAGGGGAGGGGATGCAGCATTGTGCTCAGCTGGCCAAGGCCTCCTAATGGGAATTCGATACACAGTATTTGTCCAGGTGTCTCCCCTCTGTCTATCATGAAGGTTGTTTATTAACCCACATGGAGGGCCTGAGCGGGTGAACAGTGCCAGAGGTGCTGAATCCCTCATCGCCATTGCTGGAAGTGCATGCCATTTCTGGGGTAGGGAGAAAAGACGATCACTAATCATCTTCCTAAAGATTTGCCCTTTGAGAATGGAATGGGTGTTTGTTTGTTTGTTTGTTTGTTTGTTTGTTTGTTTTGTCTCAGAAACCAGTGACCAGTAAATCTCATACCTCCTATTCGCCAGCGTTTAAGGCCAGGAATACCCCAGGCCCTTCCTCTGCAGGGTGACTTGGGTCGGGGTGGCTATGTAGAGTCCATTTCCTGTTCTCTACCAAATGGGGGTCGGGTGCATGAAAGGTAATCTCAAATGGTTGCTCCATTACAGGTCTGTCTCCTATCTTTGGGTTTCTAGGTTTGCCGTTCTACTTAATAAGGCAAATTCATCTGGACAATCACTGGGAATGTATGATAAATGCAGCCACCCATGTAAGCCTCAGGAAGTACTGCAGTAGCCCTGTCTTTTCTACTGGCTGTGCAGTTTCACCCCCAAAACCTCAGGGGTGGGGTGGGGACAGTGATCTGTTTCTGTTAAAGATGTTCCGGAGTTGAAGGTTGGCCAGGTTGGCCTCAGATATCCATAGTGGGGCCGCCAATAATTGAGAGGCAGTTGCAAAAGTAAGTGATCAAAAGACATCACATTTTTACAAAGCAGAGGGCATGTTAAAGTTGCTTTTGTGCTAATGAAGAAAGAGGACTTCTCTGGTGGTTTGGGGAGATGCAGAGAGGACTTTACAAAGCACCCTCCCCTCCCCCAGGCAGGGCAGAGTCCACTGCTCCCTGTTCTGAGAGCCCATCGTTTCCGGACGGCCGCCCGCTCCTCAGGACAATGGAGTGGCTGCGTTCTGGGGACTCTCTAGCCTCCTTCTTGAAAACGTACTGTTTTCTCTCCCTCTGGTGACTTCCAGGATGACATGACTGACTCCCTGCGAGACTACACCAACCTGCCCGAGGCGGCCCCTTTGCTCACCATTCTGGACATGTCAGCCCGGGCCAAGTACGTGATGGACGTGGAGGAGATCACCCCTGCCATTGTGGAGGCCTTTGTGAATGACTTCCTAGCAGAAAAGCTCAAACCAGAGCCCATCTAGTGGGGCTCCGGCCTCAGGAGACGTTATTTAAAACTCGGTCTTCTCCTCTTCCTCCTCCCCTTTCTTCCCTCCACCCTTGGACTTTTCCGGCGTGTCCTGAATCACACAACCCAAGTGTCCAACCTCTCTGTGGTGCCTTGTTTTCTGCATTAACTCCTCAGCTAGCACCCTAAGGTGCACATCCTCTCAGCAGCAGAAGAACCCACCATGTTTGGAGACTCGGCCTGGGATTCACAGGGCTGGCATAACCCGGCCAGAGCCAGGACTGCATCACACTCTCAGTCACTAGCTCTGGGAGCAGTGTTTGCCAGGCATTCTTCTGCCGAGCGAGCGTGAAGGGACAGTGCGCTGGTGCTCTGGCTCGGCCTCTGGTGTCAGCATGCACACGCAGGGCCCAGGACAGCTCAGTGACACACGTACATGCAGGTGGAGCAGGGAAAGGGCCGCAGCCTTGCTCGCCTCAGGTTAGAGCTGCTGGTGAGAACATCCCTTCCTAAGTGACTTCGTCTAGTGACTCTCCCTCTTGGTGTGAGGGAAAAACACCAGCTTGGCAGTCGGTTCTTGGGCCGGGGATTTCATGATCTCAAAGGAAGCTTGTGTTCTTTTCTGGTGAGAAAGAGTAGCTATGGTAATGATTCATGTAGTAATTGCTTACTCTGAGCTCCTACCATGTGATTTTTTCCTTACATCTTTTTTCCTTGATCTTACCTTCTCCAAGTTTCTGCCTTCTTGTACAAACAGCCTCTGCTGTCTTGGAATTTTGTTAATTCTTCCCCTCGGACATCTTCCCGAGAAGAGGCACCCAGCCCTGTGTTCTTGGAGGTGCCCCACCTCACCCAGCACAGACCTCTGACACTCGGCCCACTCTGCCGCGGTGCCTGTGACCACCTTTGGTTATCTCTGTCATCCCTCTTTTCTTTTCAAAGCAGAACTAAAAAGAGACAAGAAATTACCAGAAGCCTCGCTTTCTCCCTAAGAACCTGCAGAAAGAGCTGTATCCTAGGGTGGCAGTGTGAGCAGAGGGCATGTCAACTAAAAGTACGCTTTGGATCCACTTTGCTGAGCAAGCTCAGGTAGCTTGGGTCCCAGGAAACAAAAGTAACAACTGCTGTGTCCTTGGGACTTGGGGTGGGGGCTTTACCTAGGGAGTCACAGGATTTGGGCCTATCTCAACCAGGTGTTAGGGTCTTCCACCTGATGGCAGGCCTCCCCCTCGTCTCCGCTGACAGCATTCTGTCAGCCAAGACCACTGATTTAGAAAACCCAGCCCCCGGTCAGCTATTGACACCATTGCCCCTTGCTGAATTGGACTGTTGCTTTGTAGTTCAGAGGTACAAGGTTAGCTGGTAATTAGACAGTTACTTGATGTCACAGCCTGAAATGCAATCACCTAGTAAGAAATAAAGCAGGCATCTCTGGACATTATCGACTTGGCCTTTCCTGTGGTTAATAACAAAAATCTTTTTGCTTGTGGTGCTGGGCCCTGGGGGGTCGGGGGTGGGGGGAGACACACAAGATCTTCTTGACTTTCATTGGATTCCTAGTAGCTATGTTTCAGAATTTTTCAGAGCAGAAACTAACTAACGTGGTCATCTGCCAGATCCTTCTGAGGCCAGGGAGCTCCTTTGGGTTAGTGCATCCGACATCCCTGCTGGAGCTCTGGCTGGCATCTCTCCTGGTTCCACTTGCCCTCATGGAGGGCGGATTCTCCACTCACAGGCATTCTTGTGGACACTGGTGCTCATCCCCTCCCCATAGGGGAGCAAGTGCTCTGAAGCCTGAGGAGGCCGGTTGCAGAAACAAGGAATCCCACACAGGTCTCCCAGTGAAGAACAGGCAACAGTTGGAGACCCTCAACTCTAGCTCTATGCTGGGTGGAGGGGCTTCTCTGGGAACGTTGCCAGTGTCTCCTCTGGGAGTGTGGTGGGTGTGGGGACAAGGTGTTGCACCATATCAAAGTTCTCAAACTACGTTGTCTTCTGGGATGTCCAGGAAGGACAGTCCCTGGAATGGAGATCCCTCTCCAAACATGTTTCTGCCCCATCATGGCTGCATCCCAAGCCTGGCTCCTACCTGCTGCCTAGCCTGCCATGCTGCCCAGGACCCTTCGTACTTCCTGGTACTTGGTACTGGTGTGCTGGTTGAAGGCATGAGGTTTCTCATGGGATAGCTGTGTGTGTGTGCTGAGGGGCACGGCAGATGCTGGACTCCTACAGACCTTGCTCCTTGGTCCTGCACCCTGACTGGGGCAGGGCTTCGGGCCTCCCGGCAATGTGCTCATCTTGATGCCCACGTGGGTGTCGTGAGCATCTGCCTGTGCCCTCAGGTTTTTGCTTTCTCTCTTGGGCCCCGGGAAGTTGCTCAGGAACTTGGTGCTGTACTTGAGGTTGTCGCCACACACGCCCCACTGCCAGGCCTGCCAGCTCTTGGGAGTGTGGTGGGTGTGGGGACAAGGTGAGGTCAACCTTACTTGGAAGATGGATTTCTTTGGACTTCTGCCTGTGTCCTATATCATGATAGCCTTGGAGGAAAAGTGGTCTCTCTTAGCAACTACTTATCTTCTGGCGCAGAAGGAACAAAGTCCGGGTAGGAGTCCCTGTAAGTCACGCGGCAGAAAAATCAGGTCATCTGTGATTCTTCTGTGACCTGTACGGGGCTGACAGAACTACTTGCCACTAAGGTCAATTGGATCCTTGGCACCAGAATTCCCCTTTTAGAGTGGGTGTGTAGGTTAAGGTCACTGGGAAGGTTTACTAAAAAAAAGCTTTAGGTTTATCTAGTGGCAGCTTTGAGGAGAAATGGTGGGGGAGGACCACTTCCCAGTGCCAATAAAAACCCGTTTCAGTAGCATGAGATCTTAAAGGTTCTTGATGCAAAGGTTCTTGATGCTGCTTCTTAAGCAGCTCCAAAATACCTTAATTCTTGTCACTAATTGGAAGCAGGTTAAAACCCCAGCTGTGATATATTCAATAGCTTCCATCAGCAGCAAGGGAAACCAGGCCCCAGTAGGTTGAGGCAGGAAGGTGGCTGTAAAAATGCCACCCTGGGGTTCCAGATTCTGTGCTCACCACAGTGACTTCCAGATCCGACTCTACTCGTGTTCACAACAGATGAGATTTTTTTACCTGTCCCCAACAATAAAGATCTGGTGAAGAAAAAGGGTATGTGTTTGGAATTGGGATGTACGGTGGGCAGCGGTAAATGCCAGAGGGCAACTGAAGTTCCTTTCCAGAAGCTTCCCCCCATCTCCAAGTATGTCCTCAAATTCAATGGCTCTCACTTACCCAAGCACAGGGAGCCAGAACTGTTTTGGCATCAGCCAAACTTCAAGTGGTAATTTTCAGCCAGACTTTTGTTTTTGCCTCTTGCCTAATTAAAGACACTAAAAAGCTGTTCTCTCCGCCTGCTGCCTTGTTCCAGGGTAGCAAACGGAGTTCTGCAATGATCTAGACATAGAACACAGTCCAAGAACAGATCAGCAGAACCTAATAAGGTGTCGCAGTGTCCGCTCAGGGAGAACACCACACGTGTGCACACGCATGTAGACTTGGAATCATAGCTCTGGGAGGGATGTGAGCAGGCAGCTGGCCCAGCGCCCTTCAGTCACACAGGCTCAGGCATGGGGACATCCTGTTCATAAGTTATTTCCCTGGACCAGGAGGAACAGGCCCACACTCGCCCAATGGGACTGGGCACGGCTGCGTGTGGCCGGTAGGGAACTTCAGCAGTGCCCTCTGTGGCCTCTTTGGGTGGTGCCATGTGAACAGAGGACTGACCCAGAGGCCCAGAGCTCAGGGTCTGTCAAGTTCCCTGAAGCGGCGGTGTTGAAGAAGCAAGCACTGAACCTGTATCCCTCTTTGTGAACACCCAGCAGGCAAGAGTCGCCATGGCTTTCTTCCAAGCAGGCTGCTCAAAGGAAAATCTTCTGTTGACAAATGGCTGTCGTCTGTTAGCTTCGTTCCTGATTATCCAGTGTTAGTAAATAATGCAAGGGACGTGGTTTCCAGGAACCAAGGCTGTTTGTAGGAAAATGTTACATTGGGTCCACTTTATGGCTGCGATTTCTCCTTCCAATGGGAGAAATACAACGTTAGGATGTCCTAGGCGTGCCTCAAATGTGAAAGCATGAAGAAAATCTGCTTCATTTAAGGCATACTGTGTCTCCACAGCCCCTTGGACTCTTGCAATACTTCCCAGGCTAGGAGATGTGTAACTGATTTGGGTAGGACTTGTTCTGAAGGACTGCTGGATTTCTATTAAATAACCTGCTAACTCATGAAGGTCTGTCCCCAAGCCTGTAGGTGACCGTGCAGCCCAAAGGAGGCAGGCAGCCCCAAGTCTGGGTTCCTGGGTGTTCATGCTTCACACAGGTCAGTCACCCAACACAGGTAAGCACAAGGATACAAGAGGGGGCATGATCTTAGGACCCCGGGCTAAAAAAGAAATCTCCTTCGGACATCACAGGACGTGGAAGTAAGTCCCTCTGCCGGTCTGCAGTCAGTTGCACCACCCCTTCCCATCACAGAGGTAAGAGGGAGGCTGGGAGGCCAGACCCTGTCACGGCCACATCTCGTCCCCAACCTTTGTTCCCTTCTTGCATTGTGCAGCAGCAGCAGCTTTGCGGATGGCCCTCTGACTATGACGCCTTAGCTGAAGAAGGTGGCTCCCCTAGAAAACAAACGTAGTTAAGAGAACCGATGCCTTCTGTAGCGTATTCAGACTTTCAGTCATACTTGGCCTCTGAGTGTTGGCTGCGGCTCTGGAGGGCCCGGCTTGCAGGCTGTCTCAGCTGCAGACATACGTGGCAAGCTAGTTCAGACTTTAAGTCTCCCACAGCAATAAACAGCTCATCCATTCATTTGACTTCCAGCTTGTTACTTTTGTGCATTCACTGAAGAAAGTCATTGGAGTTTAAAGATGTCTATGTGAGTGTTACCTAAAAAAGAATTTTTTTTTAAGCGAGTGGGGGCGGGGAGGGCTTGGCCCAGGGAACACCCAGGCCCTGCAGCACAGCTGGTTTTCAGCACTAGCCACAGAACCCTTGGTGTGGTGCTGTTTCTGGGGTTTTCGTGTGGCAAAATGGCAAAAGTGGAGGTAAAAGCAGCTCAGCTTGGGGCACCTGGGTGGCTCGGTCGGTTAAGCCTCCAACTTGGGCTCAGGTCATGATCTCATGGTTCGTGGGTTCGAGCCCCACATTGGGCTCTGTGCTGACAGCTCGGAGCCTGGAGCTTCCAATTCTGTGTCTGTCTCTGTCTCTGCCCACCCCTGCTTCACCATCACACTTTGTCTCTCTCAAAAACAAAAACGTTAAGTAAATAAATAAAAGCAGCTCAGCTTAGAAGGGGACATCTGGTGTTTTGATGATCCATGGGGCAAGTAGTAGGAGGTCACAGGTGAAACTGGTGGAAACCAGTCCCCAGAGGTCTGCTCATCCTCTGAACCTTAATGACAGGATCTTCACCTCGAGCTGGGGGAAGGGAAGAGGACTCTGCAGCTCTGCCTGCCCTGAAGCTGCAAACCAGGGTGAGGCTTCCCAGCGTGAGTTCCAGGCCTATGGGGACATCAACATTTGTCCAGAGCTACTTTCCCAGAGGTTCCATTCAAAGGAAAAAGTTATGCTGGTTTTTCCCTCGGCAACCGCTTCCCACTTCTGTCCACTTCCCCCTTAGTTTTTTGGCCCAGTGTCCATCTATGCTTCAGATTCTGCTGAGAATGAGAATCTGGATGGGTCTCCAACTTCAGCACCTCTGAGCACAAATGTCCTGCAAAATGCCCTCTGTGCAGAGACTCACTCCATCCTTTCTCAATAACTTAAATCCCTCCCTTCAGGGTTGGGAGTGGTTTCGAAGTGCGGCTGCCACCTTGTGGCAGAAACCGTCCATGGCGCTCCACTCAACACAAAGTCAAGGGGCCGCTCTGCCAACCATCTGACAGCTTCTCTTCCAGCCAGTGTAGTGTACTGTCCTATACTGCTCCTTCTTTAATTCTTATTTTCCGGGGAAATGGCAAAAAAACAAATGTTGGCCTTAAAATTGCAAAGAATTTGAGAAAGTGACTTTCCATGATCGTTCAACAAACCAGAGCCTCATCACTGGTTGCTTCCCCTGTAGTCATTTTAAAGAAAGGAAAATTTGCCTTCTTTGCTAAATTATATCCACAAATGTGCAAAAAGAACTCACAAGGCATGGCATATAAGCCATTGACTATGAAGTGAATGGGACGTAAATTTCTTTTCCTTCTTTCACCCAGTGTGATAAAGTAGACTTGGAATTATGTGCCAGGTATACTGTTTTGCATTGTTTTGTTTTTCTTAACAGTAACAAGGCATAGGGTTTGTTGTTCGGTCATTGATCTTTATTTTGTAACAAAAATCAGCAGGAACAATAATCCAGGGACAAAGCTGCAGGACACTGGCTTCATCCTTTAGTGACCTCGTTTTCTTAGCACTTTTCCAAGGTGTTGACAGAACAAATGCCAACAGACTCCAGGAGTACTGAGCTGCCTCCCAGATCTAGCCTGCTGGTGTGACAGGCATCATGGCCTCTGTGAAGCTGGAGGACGAGCCTTTGTGGGTTCAGCCCTGTATGAAGGCTGTGGGCTCTTCTACCTTCTAAAAGCTGACGGGGCATTGAGGGTCTCAAGCACAATCTGTGGGCCACTTGCATCAGACATTTGTGTGTGACCCTGGCCAGGCCCAGACCAAAGTGGGGCACCAGCCTGGGAGAGCACAGCCAACCAGAGATTGTTCCTGCAAAAACCCCTCCCCTTAAACATAAAGCAATCCCACTCTGCCACCACTTGGGGCACGAGTCATGCTTGCTCTCCGGGCTCTCTCGAGAGGAAGTTCGGCTCCGGAGCTGGGGGAGATCTCAGGAAGAATTCTCACCCTTGTTACTTTTGAAGATAAGCATAAATTCATGGAAATTCTTATTTTTCCAGTAATCATATAATGGCATCTTGCCCACCTCTTGCCTCCTGAATATGGCCTGATTACCATATTCTGCCTATCTCCTAACAACGCAGGAGGAGCTGGGAACCACCTCAAATCAAGGACTGACTTCCAAGATCCCTCTCAGGGGTAACTCCTGTCCCTGCTCACGTGTTCCGCCCTGACCCGCAGTTGTCTTTTCCCTTCAAAAAGCAGGATGCTTGCAGCCATAGCCGAGTTTAGGCTGTCCACACCAGGCACAACGGGAATCAGCAGCCTCTTGCCCCCAGTGCTCTCGGCCAACTGCAGGGACTCCAGGCTCACACCATGGGTCTCCCCGCCTATTACCACAGCTGCTGGTGCCTCTGTCCAGTCCAAGTCATAACTCTGGACCTCAACTTCAGGGAGCCAGGCTTTACTGGCTCCAGGTTCTAGATCCTCCTCCTCCTCCTCATACTTGTGTAACTTCGAGAGTTGTTGGTCACATACCCAGCCGTAATCACTGGCTTTATTAGACATGTGCGCCTGGGCATAAAGGCCACAGTTGTCAGCCACGTAGACCCGGGTGTCGGTGGGCAGGTAGTTGGGCAACGTTTCCCAGTCCAGATTATTGATGATGGGCACCTGGAAATGCGCACCCATCGCTGCCCGTAGCACTTTGGGTTCCCAGGCATCCACACAGCCTAGAAAATAGAGACAGGATCCAATTAAGATTATAAACCATCCCAGACAGGGGATCTTTGCAGTAAATCAAATTAATTCTGGATGAGGAGAGAAAGCAAAAAATGTCCTGTAGTTTCGGGATGGCTGGGACCTCTGCCTCCCCAGTTATGGCAGCATCCAGCAAAGGGACTATAGGGATGAATTCCTGCTAGTGCTAAACAAGACTTTCTTCATCCCTTCAACATTTACCATACACCTGAGCCAGACCTTGTACAGGAGAGGCAAAGAGCATTAATGCCTCCAACCTCCAGGAGCTCATGGTATCATGGGCGATGGTGTTCGGACAATATCTGAACACGTGACTACGATATCAGTAATTGAGGTAAAAGAAGTATTAACAGGGTAACAAAAATCCCATGTACGAAGCAGAGCTATCAGGAAAAATGTCCCAGAGAACATGACAGTGAGCTGGATCTTGAAGGACAGGAGGAAGCTGTCAAAAGAAAGGCTGAGGCAGAGGATAAAATTATAGAAGGGGAAGAGTGCCACAGTCCAAAAACTGTAAGTAAAGCGATCAGGTCAATAGCGGGTGGGGGTGTAGCGGGAGATGAAAGGGAGGCAGGCAAGGACCAACTTAAAGGAGGGTGGGTATGCCAGGCTGAGGAGTTTGGGACTTTGTCCATTAAACAATATAATGCTATCAAAGGATTTTAAGTAAAGTAGTGACAGAATCTGGTTTATGCTTTAGAAAGACCCATTTGGCTTCAGTGTTAAATCTGCACCAGAGCAGGGAAGACCCTACAGAGGGGAAATTAAGTGGGAGGCAATTACAGTGATCCATGGAAAGCCAAGGCAACAGCTTTCTCTTTCTCTCTCTCTCTCTCTCTCACACACACACCCTCACACCCTCTCACACCACAGAAAAAAGGCTAAAAGAACTATTTTTTATATTCAGACCCATGCTAAGCCCAGCCACTTCTGCGTGGTCTTTCTCAGGACCGCAAGCTGGGAGAGACAGCAGGGCCAGGGCATCACATGTCTGCCACCATCCCCTAACTTGTTAACACAACTCTCTGCATTAGAAATTACTGTAAAAAGTAAACCAACTTCAGAACAGAGTAAGTGGGCAAGCCAAATTTTAAAAGGAAGATAAGACACAGAGAATGTAACACTGCCCACGCCAACTGCCAACCACAGACTTTCCCAATCACTGCAGGGAACTGGAGAGAAGAGTTGGGCTGTGTGTCAAGAGGCTGCAGGCAAAACGGGGAGGACAAAAGAGGGCCGAGACTCATGAGGGGAGCCATCCAGTCTGACCCCTCTCTCTGGTGGGGAGTAAGGAACAAAGTGGGATTTCCCCCCTCATCCTCGCATCCTCCATACTGGGCACCACGCCAAGTGGTCCCTACTCCTTCCCCTTGTCCTAAACACCAGCCACCACCATGAATGTGGCAAACACACCACTTGGATTAAATAGGTACATCTCCAAAACCACACCAGCTCTCAGAGATCTCAACAATGGGGTGGGTAGGCGGGGTACTGATGATGGAACCCCGGTACCTAGCTCTCATGCTGCCATCTCTACATCTACTCCCATCTATTCCAACAATAGGAATTGTTGACTGGGACGAAGGAGTGAAAGGAGCAACTGAGGCAAGTCTCAGCAGCAGGTGTCATTAGTTTACAGTGAATGATAGCTGGAGTGTTTTCGATGAACTCTCTCCCTCTCACCATCCCTGCAAGTTGTAATAGGTGTTTTAGGTGTGTCCCAGCTGTTAGGCAAGTCTGTTTAGAACCAAGCCTACTCATCCCAATTTCTGAGGACAGGAGAGAGAAATGTCAGAGGCTAACTTGTGTGGGGATGTCTGACCCATCTTAAGGCTAAGGCAAATGCATCCCAATTTCATATTCACACTCCTTTTACAGGATTCAGAATGTCTTCAGTTAGGAAGGCTTCATATGCCCCCCAATTTGGGAACTCAAGATCATTAAATAAAGGACTCGAAGTGTTAAAACTGGCATGTATTTCTTTCCCTGATTTTAAGTTCTTTAATAACCTAGCCGGTGTCAAAATAATCTTAAAAGATAACTGACATTTCCTGAAGTACCTAACGTGTGCCAAGCAGAGTGCTAAGTACTTCATGTGCACCATCTCACTTCTCAGAACAACTCTACCAGGTAGATTCTGTTATGCCCACTTTACAGATGAGGGAAATGACACTCAGAATACTGCTCACAGACAAATGGCTAATAAGAGGCAGACCCAAAATTCAAATCCATGTATGTCTGCCCACAGAGCCAGCTCACTTACAAATGGCCAACCAATCCACTCAGAAACAAGTGCTCTGACCTTTGGTGAGTAATACTTTGCTGCAGCCTGCCCCAGCAGCAGATCTCAGAATCGTCCCCAGGTTCCCAGGGTCACGGAGATTGTCACAAATCAACAATAAGGGCAGCAAATGGCGAAGTTGAGTCTCTGGGTATGTCATCTTAACATGGTCAGGTTTGGCAAAGATCCCTGAGGAAACAAAACAGGCGGTTCACTTGTCTGATTTGAACCTGGGAGATAATTTGGCTTTTCAGATATTTATCAATCTTTCTGTGTTCTTAGTCATGTAAGTACTACATGAATACATTCTGATTGAAAAAAATTGATACAAAAAGTCCTGCCCGTGACACCTCCTCCCCGTAACTGTTTTCAATCTTGGGGGTGTATAGATCCCTTCAGAACCTGTTCCATGCATCTACGTACATATATAAATGTCTACCCATATACAGGTGCTTTTTTTCTTTCACAAACAAAATTCATACTCTATGTGTTATCCTGTAAACTACTTATTCAATTCTATAACAAGAGATGTCTTAGAGAACTTGCCATGTCAATACATTTGGAGTTACCTGATTTTAACTGTTGCATGTTATTTTGTAACATGAACATACCACCTTTATTTAGTTCTTCCCCAACTGACAATTTGATTATTTTCCACTTTCCCTATTATAAACAACCCTGCAGTGAACATCCCTGTATACCTCTCTATGCATATGTCCAAACTTTTCTCTATGAAAAACACTTGCAAGTAAAATTAATATATGGTGTGTGTGCACTTTTTTTTTTTTTTTTTTAATATTTAAGTAATCTCTACCCCCACATGGGGCTCAAACTCATGGCCCGAGATCAAGAGTCACATGTTCTCCCGAGTGAGCCAGCCAGGTGACTCAAGCACTCTTAACAGATACTGCTAAACTGTCCTCCCCAAAGGCTATTCCAATTTATTCACACCAAGAATACAGACCTATACCTAACCCATCAATGAAGGGAAGGGAATGGTTTCCCTATTAGGTATCTGTATGTGGTAAAAAGATCCTGCACCTAAGAGTCACAACAGCAGGGGACCTTAGAAGTCCTTTAACTTCTTTTCTTGTTAATTTTTTTTTTTTTTTTTTTTTTTTTTTGGAAGAAAGAGACAGAGTACAAGCAGGGGAGGAGCACAGAGAGAGAGGGATACACAGAATCGGAAGCAGGCTCCAGGCTTTCAGCACAGAGCCTGACATGGAACTGGAACCCATGAACCACAAGGTCATGACCTGAGCCAAAGTCAGACGCTTAACCGACTGAGCCACCCAGGCACCCCTTGAAGTCCTTTCATCTCTACCTGGACAGCTGCAGTGACGAGAACACTCTGCTAGAGGCCCTACTTACGTTACTGGATTCAGAGATATGCCAGAAGCCTGACAGTCTTATCTCCTTCTCCCTTTACTCCACCTCTCAAATATGAAATAAAAGGGTAAGCTAAATAATATATATTTTCAAAAGACACAAAACGATGAAAGGCAGTCATGACGACGAGGAGGGCTACAGAAGTCCAGGATGGGCTAGCCGCTATCAACACATGTGCCCAAAGTGGCCAGCAGGATAAAAATGAATGATACTTGTACTGTAGCATAGAGAAGGGAATTAGAAGTATAGCTAACAAGAGCACGGATACTTAGGGTGGAGGACTTTAGCAGTCCAAATCCCCACTCTAGGGGAGAGTTCTGTGTGTAGGGTCACAGGTCCCTAGGACTTGATGGGTTACAGAATAAGAGACAGTCCCCAAATTTCCTCTCCCAACTAATAGCTGCACTTTACCCACTACAGGAAAACACATGCACAACTGGTAGGAGAGACCCTGGCCTAAACATTAGAATCTTGGAAGATAACTTCTCCTACCCCAACTGTCCCTTACTATCCAAGAGAAACCTCTACATTTACTGCCATTCAATTCTCAGATCAAAAATATATTCCAATGTCAAAAAGATATATTTAGACTTCCCATATTCAGAAAAAAGGCTTTCTTTTTCCTCTTTTTTTTTTTAATTTTTAGAAAAAAGACTTTCTAAGTGCTAATAGACACCACCATCTATTAGAATCTTAAGTTAGAGGAGCCTGGGTGGCTCAGTCGGTTAAAGTGTCCAACTCCAGCTCAGGTCACAATCTCACAGTTCGTGGGTTTGAGCCCCATATCAGGATCTGTGCTGACAGCTCAGAGCCTGGACTCTGCTTTGGATTCTGTGTCTCCCTTTCCCTTTGCCCCTCCCCTAGTCTCTCTCTCTCTAGAAAATAAATAAACATTAAAAAAAAAAAAACCTTGAAAAAAAGAATCTTAAGTCAGAGTCAACCAAAGGAAGACACAGTTTCCTGTTCAATGGGCTAAACAGGGTAACAGCTTGCAGCTTACTGCTTACACCTGCTTCTAGAATAAGGGGGTCAACAACAGAAAGGTTATCACCACACTGGCAGTGGTCTTGTGCAAATAGAGGCCTAAATCTTTTAGTAAACACTTTCTTAAATTTTAGTTGGACATTATTGGTTGAAGAAGTGACCTAAAAATATATAACATTCAAGGAGAATATATAATATTCAAGAACTATAATTCAAACGATGACCAAAAAAACTGGCTTCAGCTTCCACTGAAAATACTACAAGATGCACAGATTTGAGAACTGTGTTTTTCTGGGTGTCTCAAGAAAAGGTTAGGCAATAACATTTTGAATTTAAGTAAAATTTGCTGCCTTAAGATAATTATGAACAAATGATCTTAGGTCTCTACTTCTGGTGACATGCTGTAACCACTGACCCATTATTCCTTGTGGTGTTACTAGGTCGGACCAATCCTTGATATCTTCAAATTTCACCTTAATGAGGCTGACACCTTTCAGCTTATCAATGGGCAGCTCCTTTAGGTATTCCAGACGGCTAAAGAAGAAAATTTTCGGTACAGCACCAGCCTTGAGAGCATCTGCAATCAGCCTGCGACCTTCCAGCAGGATCTTCCCGTGCTTTTCCCGAAATGGCCTGGACTTAACAATTGTCATTACACTGCTGTGGGCGGAAACAAAAAGACGGGTTAATTACCAGCATCCTTGTTACCGAGACACACCTAGTTTTAACAAACAGAAAGAACTTCATAGACATTAACAAATGAATTCCAAGGAAAACACTTATTCTGCCCTCCATGCATTATAAAAACCAATGGATTCTGGTGGAAGAAGTCCTCCAAAAGGAGGAAAGAGGTTGGCAGGCGGGAAGAGAAATGGGAAGAGAAACGGGAATACATGACAAGTCACAGGAACAAGTCACCTCAGCCTTCTGTCTCCGGGTAAAGCCTTATCATAGCGAAGCCCCGAATCTTCCCAAGTGCAGGGCTTCTGGGATGGAGGCACCTGAAGCGACGGCTTCCGTCGCGGCTCGTGGGGACCGGTCTCAGCCGCCGCTCTACGGGGCTGCTTCCCAGGACCGGGCTTCCGTTCCACCACCTGTCCGGATGGAGACACCACTCTCACGGGGCTCCGCCGCAGCGCCCGGACCCAGCGCCGCGCGTGGAGGTCCCAAGTTTGGACCACCGGCAGCAGCGGCCGGCTGGCCCAAACTAAACCCCTCAACCGCGCTGCCATCTTCCCTCGCCCCGTGGGTTGCGTCATGGAAGCGCGCCGGCGGCTGCCAGTGACGTCACCGGCCCGTCTGCGCAGCTGCCGGCGGGCAGCACTGTACGCCTGATGGGAGTGGCGCCGGTGGTTATGGCTTCTCGTCGAGCTTTGCACTTCGTATTCAAAGTGGGAAACCGCTTCCAGACGACGCATTTCTTTCGCGATGTCCTTGGAATGAAGGTGCAGACAGGGCCCGGAGGGGCTGGCACACGATGGTGGGGACAAATGGGTGTCCGACCTTAGCCTTGGACTCTTTTAGCCTTGTCGAGTTTTCAGCTTCGGGAAGTGTTGCATGTCACTGGTTGGGTTAGATGACTTTGAAAGGGGCCTTTGTTAGTCCTCGACTGTTTGCCCACACACGTTTCTTTCCTAGTTCATTTGCAGGTATTGAGCCTCAGCCCTCCTGGGGCTTCCAGCCGGGGGAAAGACAGTAAACAAAAAGTAATATAATACTTTTCCAGTAAACAACTCAGTCTCTTCCGGTTTGGAGCCTTAAGGTTTAGATTGCCTATTTAGAGCTTTGCTTCTCTCAGGGCTGCTTTGAATAGTCCCTTTTGTGTATTCAAAAGCGCCTGCCCTAAGTCAGAACCCATTCTTTCCAACACCCGGAAGCGCCCTCTCCAGCCCTGAGCAGCTGCCATCTACAGGGATCACCTGGGTGGCAAATGCTGGTGGAAGCTTTTGGGGAGTGTAAGCAAGGGCTTTAGAGGTGCAAGAGTGCAATTTAATGCAGAGACAGTGCAGAAGTCGTGGAGTGCAAGGGCGTTACCTGAATTCATCAGTCATTTAAAATACATCCTCCATGTTTCATGGTCGTGTGTTGAACTTTGGTGACAAAAATGAAAATGACCCTAGTATCTGTCTTCAACTAAAGCTCCTGGCCTAGGTTGGGGGTGGAGTTGAGAATTGGATTTGTACGTAGTACATTGTACATAGTACAGTAATGGAAGTCAAAACTTGGTAAGTGATGGAAAACCACAAAACTCTCCCTTAACATGTTTCCTCATTGATTAAAGGTTGTTACGAAAATTAAATACTGTTATATGTGTAGTATTTGATACATCGTATGTGCTATATAAGTGTTTGCTGCTACTGTAAGGGTTAAATTGTAGTGTAGGGCTAATGCTTAGCTTGAAAAATAACAGCTTTGTGTTGACACTGAAGGTTAAGAGATAACAGCCTTGCTTTGCTCTGGTAAACTATGCCTCATACCCTTGTAAATTAGGCTTCACCAATTAAGGAAACAAAAGTTCAAAGAAAAGAGCATCAGAGGCAGGGTCAAGGAGATCCACTGGTTGCAACTTAGAGGCAGAAAGTCTAAAGTAAACACCTCATTAGGCAACTGTTTCTAACTCATCTGGAACCTGTTTCTTTGTTCTGTTCCCAGGTGATGATAAAACGATGTGATCAGTTATAAAAACTCTGTACCCCGGCTGTTCGGGGCCGCACTCTTATCAAGAGTGTTGGTCCCGATCGGTCGGCCTTGCCTCTCATTGTAATAAACTTTGTTGTGACTGTCACTGTTGCCCGTAGCATTCTGTTTCAGGAGTCGTGTGGATGCAACACTACTATTACAAAAATACGACAGAAGAGATTTAACTTTGGGCTGGGTCATCAGGAAATAATTCATGGAGACCTTGTGTTTGAGTTGATCTCTAAAGATAGCTAAGATTTCCACAAACCAAGATTAGAGGGAGGAGTATACTAGAAAAGTTGAAGAGCCAATGCAAAGATAAGTTATGTTTGGGAAACACTGCTAGTTTTCTGTGTCTTTAGCTTAGATTACTTAGATGAAGTTGAGATGGGATATCAGGACACTTCTGATAGTATCTTGAATACTAAGAAATTTGGATTTTATGGCACAGTAATTTGGGAGCTGTCTTACATTTTAGAAGAGGGTAATGATGTGATCAGAGCTGTGCATTAGGCACATAATTTTGTGGTGGTATTAAGGAAAAAGATCAATGAAGATGATTTTTAATAGTCTAGGAGAGAACTGATGGGAACTTGAACTGGAGCAGTAGCAGTGGGAATCAAAAAGGAGAGTAGAAACAGACATAGAGAGCCTACTGTCTGTGGGGTTCCGTGTCAAATGGTCTAATAAATTATCTATTTTCACAACACATTGGGAGACTCAGACCCTAAGCAACATTCTCAGAGTTACACAACTATTGAGTGACATCCAGAATTCCAAATCAGAATTCTCTAATGCTGAAGGCCAAACTTTGGTTTTGGGGGGATTTTGTTGTTGTTGTTGTTTTAACTACACAGCACTGCTTCCCAGTGTAAGTAGATTTCACAGCTTTGGTTGTCTTACCGTTGGTGTCAAACTGTTCTTCCTTACCTCTACTACTTCTAGTCTGGGCAAGATATAAAGCTCATTATCTTTGTCTTACAAGTAAAGCTTATATGTTATTATATATAAGTTATAAATGTTTGTGTTTTAACATTTTAAGTTGTGCTAAATATGCTGTATACAGTACTGGTAACACTTGACAATTTATTGTAATTTCCTTACTAGATTCTGCGGCATGAGGAATTTGAAGAGGGCTGCAAAGCTGCCTGTAATGGGTATGACACCTTGTTTCTAATGTTATTTATTTATGTTGTGTTTATTTATATATTTTATTTTTTTTTATTTTTGAGAGAGACAGAGTGCAAGCAGGCGAGGGGCAGAGAGAGAGGGACACACAGAATCCAAAGCTGACTCCAGGCTCTGAGCTGTCAGCACAGAGCCCGATGCAGGGCTCGAACTCACAAACCGTGAGATCATGACTTGAGCCAAAGTCTGACACTTAACTGACTGAGCCACGCAGGTGCCCGACCCCTTGTTTCTTAAAATCTCATTTAGGCTCTAAATACTCCTGGAGAAGAGAAGACAGTTTCTCAAAGTGAGTATAAGGCAGTGGGATAAATTCAGGAGACAATAAATTAAGGTGGCAACTTCAAGAACACAAGTAAGTGTATGTTCTAAATGAAGCAACACTTTATCAAGGGTCTCTTAAGCTCAGTAGCCATAGCAAGCTGGAAAATTCCAAGCCTCACGAGAATTGCATGTTTGTTGATGGATATATATGAAAATAAAGATCAGGTTGAAGAAGCATCTTTATAGGAGTCTGTCCTCTACTTTAAAGAAAGGTAGGGGCGCCTGGGTGGCGCAGTCGGTTAAGCGTCCGACTTCAGCTAGGTCACGATCTCGCGGTCCGTGAGTTCAAGCCCCGCGTCAGGCTCTGGGCTGATGGCTCAGAGCCTGGAGCCTGTTTCCGATTCTGTGTCTCCCTCTCTCTCTGCCCCTCCCCCGTTCCTGCTCTGTCTCTCTCTGTCCCAAAAATAAATTTAAAAAGTTGAAAAAAAATTAAAAAAAAAAAAAAGGTAAATCTTTCCCTCGAATAAGTGCCAGACAGATGGTCTTTGGAGCCTCTGTGGTGGGACCCACACACACTGTCCATTGCTGCTTTTAGCACCAGCTGACAGGTCATCTCATCTTTATGGGTACTTAGAGGACCAGAGGTGACTGCCCACTGCTCTGTCCCAAGAAGTCCTTAGGGGAGGCCTGAGGCAGATTTTGTCTGTGTCACTGGGTTCACTTACTTTCATTTTTCTAGGCCTTATGATGGGAAATGGAGTAAGACAATGGTGGGATTTGGACCTGAGGATGATCATTTTGTCGCAGAACTGACTTACAATTATGGCATCGGACACTACAAGCTTGGCAATGACTTCATGGTAAATGTAATTTCATTCTAGTAGATTTTTGGCTGTGCCTTTTATTGAGATCCCTGATACGATGTTAGGTATGATGACTGCTGAATTGACGGCCTTTGGGTGCAGGTTAGTGATTAGTTTTATGGGGTTTTTTTTTTGTGTTTTTTTGAGAGTGAGCTGCAAACAGGGGAGGGGCAGGGAGTGGGGAGAAAGAATCCCAAGAATCCCTAACAGCACAGAACCTGATGTGGGGCTTGATCCCACAAAAGGTGAGACTGTGACCTGAGACAAACAAAATCAAGAGTTGGTTGAGCATCCAACTCTTGATTTCAGCTCAGGTCATGATCCCAGGGTTATGGGTTCAAGCCCTGCACTGGGCTCTGTGCTGACAGCTCAGAGCCTGGAGCCTGCTTCAGATTCTGTGTCTCCCTCTCTTTACTCCTCCCCCGTGTGTGTTCTCTCTCTCTCTCTCTCTGTCTCTCAAAAAATAAACATTAAAAAAAAAATTAAGCAGCACCTGGGTGGCTCAGTTGGTTGAGTGTCCGACTTTGGCTCAGGTCATGATCTCGCCATTTGTGAGTTCGAGCCCTGCGTCGGGTTCTGTGCTGACAGCTTGGAGCCTGCAGCCTGCTTCGGATTCTGTGTCTCCCTGTCTGTCTCTGCCCCTCCCCTGCTCATGCTCTGTCTCTCTCTCGTTCAAAAATAAATAAACATTGGAAACAAAAAAGCTAAAAAAAAAAAAAGTTAAGACTTAGAAACAGCTTTGACAGAGACAAGACGACTCTGGGGGAATGACTGAACCTTGAGAGGTAGAAGGGCCAGCGTTATGGGTCTGGTCAGGTCCTGATCACCAACCAGAGAATTATCTCTTGGGAACTGTTAAGATTGAGCTGCACTATTAACAGCCAGTGCTAGTCAGAGAAAAACATGAGAAGCTTTAAGGAGAAAGAGAAGAAGGCATTGCATGCGCTACATTCTTTCATGCAAGAATTCAAGTTACCGTGCATCTAATAGTTATAGTATCTTCCTCTTACTGAGCAGTTACTCGTGGTAGATATAATGTCTCTGGGCCCAAATACACAGCAAGATAGGAGGCACTAGTTTTTACTCTCTGCTAAGCAAACCTGCCTCATGCTAGATGTTTATTTTGGTCATTTGCTCTTGCTACTCCTGTTAACTCCTGTTAAAATAATAATGATATCAAAAAAATAAATAAATAAATAAAATAAAATAATAGTGATATCAAGGTGGAATTTTTAGGAGGACCAAATTATCTATAAAAGTGGTTTGTAGGGGCGCCTGGGTGGCGCAGTCGGTTAAGCGTCCGACTTCAGCCAGGTCACGATCTCGCGGTCCGTGAGTTCGAGCCCCGCGTCGGACTCTGGGCTGATGGCTCAGAGCCTGGAGCCTGTTTCTGATTCTGTGTCTCTGCATTCTCTCTCTGCCCCTCGCCCGTTCATGCTCTGTCTCTCTCTGTCCCCCCCAAAAAAAAAAAAAAAAAAAAAAAAAAAACGTTGAAAAAAAAAATTAAAAAAAAAAAAAAGTGGTTTGTAAATGAAAAGGACTGTTCAGATGTAACATACTAGTATCTTTGTTTTTCTCTTTCTCACTCTGTATGTCCTTCACTAATTTATTCATTTAATAGATATTTACTGTGACTTACTGTATGCCATGTACCTGGTTAGGTCCTGGGGGTACAGTAGAATGAAGCACGTTCCCTGGCCTAAGGAGCTTCCTGTCTTTTGGGAAACAAGTGAAGAGACAAAAGAATGCAGTGTGATATGTGCCAGGATTGGGATGAGGACAGGCAGATGTGGGAACACCTGGGAAGAACTCCCAGCTTATTCCCAGAGAGGTGAGAGTGCAGGGAAATCTCTCCAGAAGTGACAGCCGAGCCGGTGAGTGGGGTCGGGGTGGGAGAGTGAGACTTGTGTCTCGGCATGCGCGCAGGCCTGGAGGTGAGAGGCAGCATGGCAGTCAGGGGACAGTGAGTAGCGCAGTTTGTGTCGAGTGAGGTGCGTGAAGACGAAGGGGCAGATGTGAGGCTGGAGAAGTAAGCTGGGACCGCATCACGTGAGGGTGTTCAGACTACATTCTAAAAATAGAGTGAAGCCATTTTTAAGCGGCGGGGATGACACAGTGTGGTGTGCAAGAATCCGCCTGGCTGCAGCACGGAGATCAGGTTGGAAGGGAGCCAAGCTGGAAGTGAGGCAACTGGCTCAAAGGGTGGCATGGGAAGCGACTGGCCGCTCCTTACCTAACCTGGTAGTTGTGGGAGATGGAGAGAAGTGGGTGGACTTGAGAGCTGTTTAGGAGGTAGAGTTAAGAGGATTTGGTGATTGAGTGTATGTGAAAATTTCTTTGTGTTTCTCCTTTTCTTCGCTCTCCCAAATTTAAATCAGGGAGAGAAGAAAGAGCAAAACCATTTGGCACCATGAACATTGCACCGGCTCCAGTCAGATGTTGACTGATGGAGCCGCAGGGGCCAGAGAGCATGTAGGTGGAGGAGAGCAGCTCGGCTGTTCCGCCCTGGGTCTTCCTGAGAGACTCCGGCAGGAAAGTAACCCTGAGGAAAGGGACCTTCGGTGCTCCTCGGTTTGTGGAACAAAAAGAAAAACAGGTTACATAGACCTCCCACTTCTGTAAAGAATCCCTGTACATGAAAAAGAGGAGGATGGGGAGCCTGGGTGGCTCAGTCGGTTGGGCGCCCGACTTCGGCTCAGGTCATGATCTCGCGGTTCACAGGTTTGGGCCCCGCGTCAGGCTCTGTGCCGAGAGCACGGGGCCTGGAGCCTGCTTCGGATTCTGTGTCTCCCTCTCTCTCTGCCCCTCCCCCGCTCACGGTCTCTCTCTCTCTCTCTCTCTCTCTCTCTCTCTCTCTCTCTCTCAAAAATAAATAACTGTTGCAAAATTAAAAAAAAAAAAAGAGGATCAACAACTTAATTTTTTGAAAAAAGGACAAAAACTGAATAGACAGCCACAGAAACTCCATGAGAAATGTCTCTTAAACATTGAAAAAAAAAATGTTCAACTGCCAAGCTGCCATTTGTCACCGATTGGCAAAACTCAAAAAGTGTGATAACGCGCTGTGTTAGAAAGGGTGTTAAAAAAGCGCCACTCTCACGCGTTACTAGTAAGGGTGTACATGGCTACAACCTCACTTTGTCACTATCAAAATAATTAATGCATCTATCCTTTGGCCTTGCAGTTTCACACTTAGGAACTTAGTTTGCATGTATGTTCACAAATACGTTTAATGAACTATGTGCTAAATTACACATTGTGGTGTTTATTCATGCCACAAATATGTATTGAGTGCCTTCTATGTGCCAGGCACAGTTCTGGGAACTTTGGATAACCAGTGAATGAAACAGACAAAAATTTATGCCTGGCAGGGGAATAAAGTCATAGCAGAATAAGGGGTGGTGGGGATTATGGGACAAGTGACTGGTTTTAGTTTTAACGAAGGTTTCAAGGGTAGGGATCAATGAGGAGGTGACGTTAGGGGAAATTCTCTCAGGAGAGTAGAGTTAGGCATGTGGTATCCTGGGGAAGAGCAATCCAGATAGAGAACAGCCTGTGCAGAAGCCCTCAAACAGCAGCTGGCACATTTGAGAAAATGCACGGAGGCCCGTGTGGCTGGAATAGACAGAGCAAGAGGAAAGTGAGAGGAGACGGGTCCGAAATGACCTGGGCTCAGATTGTTTTGGGCCTTTCAGGCCATTAGAAGCCATCCCTGAGCGACATGAGGAGCTATCAAGGGTTTTAAGCAGGGGAAAAACAACATAAGGCCGCTGTCTTGAGAGTAGGGTGTGTTTCAGAAATTTTACTCTGGCTGCAGAATGGAGGATGGATTGACAAGACTCAGGGAAAGAGAGGCTGGCTTTTTTTTTTTTTTTTTTTTAATGTTTATTTATTTTAAGAGAGCACATGTGCGGGACAGAGAGAGGAAAGAGTGAGAATCCCAAGCAGGCTCCACGTTATCAGTGCAGAGCCTGACGTAGGTCTTGATCTCACGAACTGCGAGATCATGACTTGAGCCGAAATCAAGAATCAGACACATAACTGACTGAGTCATCCAGGCGTCCCAAGAGAAGCTGTTATGATAATCCAAGTTAGAAGTGCAGCTGGTCTGGGGTGCCTGGGTGGCTCAGTTGGTTGAGCCTCCGACTTCGGCTCAGGTCATGATCTCACGGTTTGTGAGTTCGAGCCCTGCCTCGGGCTCTGTGCCGACAGCTCAGAGCCTGGAGCCTGCTTTGAATTCTGTGTCTCCCTCTCTTTCTGCCCCTCCCCCACTCACACTCTCTTTCTCACAAATAAATAAACATTTTTTTTTAATTAAAAAAAAAGTGCAGCTGGTCTTATCAGAAGACAGTGTACATTTTTAGGTATTTTGATTAAATTTAAATGATACCTTGATAATTGGCTTAAATTATTTTGTTTAGAAAGCAAAAATAAAAAACATCTTAAATAGGTAGCTTGCAAACTAAAGTAAGATCAAGATTTCTCTGACTAGATCTTTAAAATTAGAAGAGATTATCTTTGTTAAATAAAAATTTTAAACAAAAAACAAAAATGAAAGATTATCTTTGGTGTTAAATGGATCAAACTTCTCTAGCCTTTGAATTTCTGTCCTACAATTCACAACATTTGGAATCTTTGGAGGAGAAATATGTCCTAGGCGAAAATTTTGAATGCCAATTAAATCTTCGGTGGCATCATGTAAAGGCAGCGGGGTTTTGCCTCATTCTCTTGTTCTAGAAAAGATCCATGGTTGGGGCGCCTGGGTGGCGCAGTCGGTTAAGCGTCCGGCTTCAGCCAGGTCACGATCTCGCGGTCCGTGAGTTCGAGCCCCGCGTCAGGCTCTGGGCTGATGGCTCGGAGCCTGGAGCCTGTTTCCGATTCTGTGTCTCCCTCTCTCTCTGCCCCTCCCCCGTTCATGCTCTGTCTCTCTCTGTCCCAAAAATAAATAAAAACGTTGAAAAAAAAAATTTTTTTTAAAAAAAGAAAAGATCCATGGTTATACAGTTGATGGTACTGTTGTTTGTCACAGGGTATCACACTCGCTTCTAACCAGGCCGTCAGCAATGCCAGAAGGCTGGAGTGGCCACTCAGCGAAGTTACGGAAGGTGTTTTTGAAACTGAAGCCCCAGGAGGATATAAGTTCTATTTGCAGAATCGAAGTCCACCTCAGTCAGGTAATTATAGCGGGACTAGTAAAAGCCCTCTGTCTAACGACATCTTTGATGAAAGGAGAGAGGAGCCAGATTTCTTTCTCCCGTGAAGTCTTTCTGTGTTGCGATGACATGTCTTTCCCAAGCCAGCGTTTTGTTCTTTGAGAAATCATATTTTCATATTAGAACTTCAGTGCATAATTCTAGGGAATCTAAACTGGTTTGGGCTCTATCCTACTGGTAATACCTACTAGGATATTTTCAGCTGTATCAAAATCGATCTCAGACTAGCTGGCACATGAAGGAAACGTTCTAGCTCACGGAGCGGGTATCCTATAGGTAGGAACAGCTCAGTGTTAGTGGACTCAGCATCTCAGCAATGGCATCAAGAATCCAACTCTTCTCTCCATTCTCTTGCCCACGGGGGTCCACCTGTCCTAGAGCCACTTCCCTCGTGGGGAGAGAGAGAGTGCACACATGCACAGGGGAGAGGCAGAGAGACAGGCCGAGGCGGTGAAAACTGAAGACAAATGTACTGAATTTACCATAGTCAGAACAGCTCTTCAGGGGTCACTTTACAATATAAAAATTTCCAATGATGTTAAATGTTTTAATAGAACTTTTATTCTTTTTGGAAAAAATAGATTTTTTTTCCTACACAGATAAGCAAAGAAGAAAGACGAAAACAGTACCCACATAGGCAGAGATAATCACTGTTAACATTTTAGAGTGTATCTTTCCAATCATTTATCAAAAGGAATGTATATCTATGTTTGTATGTGTGTGTGTACATATATATATATATGTATGTATATATATACACGTATATATATGTACATATATGTATATGTATGTGTATATATGTATGTACACATATATGTGTGTATGTATATATGTATGTATGTATGTATGTATATCTTATGTTCCATTATAGCGATTCCTATGTATTACATCCGGGAATCAAACAGTGCCTATTGTTGGATGTTTATGTTGTCCTTAGTGTCTCATTGTTACAAGCAACAGTGTAAAGAATATCTTTGTGCAGAAAGCCCTTCATACATCTACAATTACTTCTTTAAAATTTTTTTTTTCAACGTTTTTATTTATTTTTGGGACAGAGAGAGACAGAGCATGAACGGGGGAGGGGCAGAGAGAGAGGGAGACACAGAATCGGAAACAGGCTCCAGGCTCCGAGCCATCAGCCCAGAGCCTGACACGGGGCTCAAACTCACGGACCGCGAGATCGTGACCTGGCTGAAGTCGGACGCTTAACCGACTGCGCCACCCAGGCGCCCCTACAATTACTTCTTTAATTGGTGATAATAGGATAGCTCTTTCAAAAGCAGTTTACATTTTTTTAGGCTTTGGGTACATTCTGTCACATTGCTGCCCAGAAATGAACTAATTTACACTCTGCCAGAATCATATGATTATGATTCTCCCCCCTGCCCTATCACAGTTAACACTGAACTTTTAAAATTATCTGCCAGTGAGATGGCAAAATGTTGTGTTTTAATTCCAAATTCTTTGATTATTTGTGAGGTTGAATGTTTTTTCATGTGTTCATTGACCATTCCAAGTCCTTCTTTTGTGGGTTACCGCTTTGTGCTTTTTACCTATTTTTTTAGGATGTTCGTCTTTTTCCTACTAATGTTTAAAGGTGATTTAAATATTAAGGACTGGGGCGCCTGAGTGGCTCAGTCAGTCGAGCCTCTGAGTCTTGATTTCAGCTCAGGTCATGATCTGACAGTTCATGGGTTTGAGCCCTGAGTCAGGCTCTGTGCTGACAGTGTGGAACCTGCTTGGGATCCTCTCTTCCTCTCTTTCTGCCCCTTCCTTGCTTGTTCTCTCTCTCTCTCCCCCCCTCTTTCTCTCAAGAATAAATAAATAAACTAAAAGAGGAAAAAAGTATTCAGGACTTTTTGTCATATATGTTGCAAAAATGTTTCTCACTTTGTCATTTACTCTTTGATTATAATTTTTTTTTTTTCTTTTCTTGGAGGGGGGTGGTTGTTGTCTAGGAATTTTCCATTTCATGTGATTAACCTAATACATTTTTTCTTTCCTGGTTTTTCTACCTTTGGTGTCAGGTTTAAAAAAAAATCTTTCTACACCCCAAAATTGTAGCAATAATAATAATTGTAATAATAATTGTTTTTAGTATTTTCATGATTTCATTTTTTTTTTTAACATTTATTCATTTTTGAGAGACAGCACAAGCAGGGAAGGGGCAGAGAGAGAGGGAGACACAGAATCCGAAGCAGGCTCCAGGCTCTGAGCTGTCAGCACAGAGGCCAACGGGGCTCAAACTCACAAACCGTGAGATCATGACCTGAGCCAAAGGCGGATGCTTAACCCACTGAGCCACCCAGGCACCCCATGATTTCATTCTTTAAACTAAATCCTTCGGGGCGCCTGGGTGGCGCAGTCGGTTGAGCGTCCGGCTTCAGCCAGGTCACGATCTTACGGTCCATGAGTTCGAGCCCCGCGTCAGGCTCTGGGCTGATGGCTCAGAGCCTGGAGCCTGTTTCCAATTCTGTGTCTCCCTCTCTCTCTGCCCCTCCCCCATTCATGCTCTGTCTCTCTCTGTCCCAAAAATAAATAAACGTTAAAAAAAAAAAAAATTTAAACTAAATCCTTTAACCCATTAGGAATGTATTTTGCCATTTCGTTTAAAGGTGTAATTTTTCTAACCAAATGACAAGCCAGGTTTCTTCATGCCATTTTTTGAATAATGTGCACTTTCATACTGACTTATCATCGCTTTCTTATCGTAAACTGAACTCATATATACACGAGCCTGATTTAGTCTTCCTGTTCTATTCCACTGTGCTGACCTATCCATTCCTACTGTTTTATTACTCTCCAGATCCTATATTAAAAGTAACTCTAGCAGTGTCTGATCTTCAGAAATCCTTGAACTACTGGTCTAATCTACTGGGAATGAAAATTTATGAAAAAGATGAAGAGAAGCAAAGGGCTTTGCTGGGCTATGCTGATAACCAGGTGAGTGATCTTGGAGAGAAGTAATCTGTTACTTTGAGTTTGGCTTACAAATGAGGATCACATGAAGGTTATTCTCAGAGTTTTTTCACAGTGACTCAATATTTACATAGGTAAGCAGAAAGAAGAAAATAAAAATTGCTGATAACCATCACCCATATGTTACCTTTGTTTATTTTTAGGGCTATAACCTTTGCGGAGTCAGAAGTGATCATTGATTTTCATCTTTTTTTTCCCCCTTAAATAACCTAGCATTTGAACATGATTTAGTCCGTGCTCTCTGACTCAGCAGGTCTACTCCCAGGAATTTATTTTACAGACGTACTCACCATACACGTGCACAAAGAAATGTGTACAAAGTTATCTGTTGCAGCACTGTTTGTAATAGCAAAGGATAAGAAATAACCTCAGTGTTCTGTGCATTAGAGGAGTAGTTCAATAATTTATGGTTCATCCATAGAATGGATTACTGTGCAGCTATCAGAAAGAATGGGGTGAATCCTTACATGCTGACATAGTAACATTGGGTAGAAACAAGGGACAGAATAATGTGTAAATTATGCCACCGTTTGTGTGAAAAAAAAAGAAGATCTGTGCATGCCATGTGTCTTCCAGGAAACTGTTGACTAGTTGCCACTGGGGAGAGTAGAAGGGAGCGTTAGTTTTAACTTTATTCCTTTAGTACTGTTTGAATTTTTTTTTTAACCATACATATAACGTGTTCCAAAAAACAAACCTTTCTTATTTCTTTTCAGTGTAAGCTCGAACTACAGGGTATCAAAGGTACAGTTGATCATGCAGCAGCTTTTGGAAGAATTGCCTTTTCTTGCCCCCAAAAAGAGGTAATGTTTGGTCCTAGATCTTTGGTTTAAGCTCTGTGACTAGCTGGTTGAACCTGCTAAGAATGTCGCCCCCCCCCCCCCTTCTTTTGGTTCATTCTGATTGTGGCTTTGGTATCAAGTTCAACAGTTGTCTCAAGAGCAGCTGAGATAATAAAATCAAACACATGGTGCCCGAGTTCTCTCTGGTTGATCTCATCCTCCCCCAGGGCCGCTGAGGACCACGGCGTGAGTGGTACATGACCCCTTGCTCACTTTGCCTCTTTGTCTTCCTCAAGTTATCAGACTTAGAAGACTTAATGAAAAGGGAGAACCAGAAGATTCTGACTCCCCTGGTGAGTCTGGATACCCCAGGGAAAGCAACAGTGCAAGTGGTCATTCTGGCTGACCCTGTAAGTATTACTCAGGGAAGGGATGGGCTGCACCAGGGGTTTCTGCAAGGTGTCTTTCCGCCACATTTCTTTTCTCTTTATTGCGGTAGGATGGACATGAAATTTGCTTTGTGGGGGATGAAGCATTTCGAGAACTTTCTGAGATGGATCCAGAAGGAAGCAAATTGTTGGATGATGTGAGTCTCATTTCTAACTTTATATTCCCACAGGCCCACTGGGGATGGTCTTAAGTGTGTGGGGGAAGGGCCAAAGCAACAGGCTCCACAGCTGTGTCCTTTTGCTGTTGGGGTGACTTTTGAGCCAGGACTATGTGTTTTCATTGCCACCCATATGACTCTTGTTTTGTTTGAAGATTTTATTTTTAAGTAATCTCTATACCCAACATGGGGCTCAAACCCACAACCTTTGAAATCAAGAGTCTCATGCTCTACCGATTGAGCCAGCCAGGCACCCCTAAAATATTTTATGTTTTTATTTAAATTTTTTTTTTAACGTTTTTATTTATTTTTGAGACAGAGAGAGACAGAGCGTGAACGGGGGAGGGGCAGAGAGAGAGGGAGACACAGAATCAGAAGCAGGCTCCAGGCTCCGAGCCATCAGCCCAGAGCCCGGCGCGGGGCTCGAACTCACAGACCGTGAGATCGTGACCTGAGCTGAAGTCGGCCGCTTAGCCGACTGCGCCACCCAGGCGCCCCAAAATATTTTATGTTTTTAAAGTAATCTACACCCAACGTAGGGCTTGAACCCACAGCCCCAAGATCAAGAGTCGCACGCTCTACCAACTGAGCCAGCCAGCAACCCCCCCCCGCCGCCCCCCTTGTGACCCTTAACTGGGTGCAGCATTTGTCCCTTCGCATGTGCTCAGGCTGCCTGGGCAACCACTGCTGCTCTGCTGTATGCATCATGACTCCGCTTGCTAAGGGAAATGCCTGGATGCACCCCCTCACTTCTTAGCTCTTTTGGTCCCCTCATCTCCAATCTACACTGCCACTCCTGTCCTTTCCAGTGAATGGTTCTCCTCCACACACAAACAAGCTTTCAAGTCTCCCATCTTTTAAAAATCTTTTACCCCCAAACCCCTTCTCCGTATTTCTTTTAAAAAAATCTGCCCACATACCGTTTCTACTTCTTACCCCTTCCACGCTTCAGCCTGTTGTGCGCTGGCTCCTGTGACTCTGTGAAACGCTCATGTAGATGTCACCCATGACCTCCGTCTTGCTTAGTCCCACAGCTACTTTTCTATCTTCCTCAAACTCAGTCTTCAGCAGCATCCAAAGCGGTTGTTGTACTCCAACTCCTGGCACACACTGGGTGTGTAATGGGAACTCTGCGAGTGCTCTGTTGATGATTAAAGGAATGAATCAATCTGTCCTGGTTCTGTCACTTAATATCTGTGTGACTGACCTTAAGTGATTTGCTTAAATTCTCTGAACTTCAGTGTTGTTTTCCTTTAAGAAATCTCTGCGTCCAATGTGGGGCTCGAACCCACAACCCCCAGGATCAAGAGTTGCATGCTCAGGCGCCCCTAAACTTCAGTTTTCTTACCTAAAAATTTGAGAAAATCGTATTAGCCACCTCCTAGGATTGTCGTGTGGCTTCTAGAACGTGACAAACTGCTGACATAATAACAGACATTCAGCTAATGTTAGCGAAAGCAAGAGACAGAAAATGTAGCGTTTATAAATTTTATCATGAAGGAAAGGAGAATGTCAGGCAGCCTCTCAGGTGGCACATTCGTTAGACTCTTTTCCTTCTTACTTTTTCATATCACTGACCAACTTCGTCCTCTTTCGAGCTCACTTCTGCTTTGGTCTTACAGATCCTGCCATCGTCATATTTGACAGTTTCGCAGACACAGGCATGGCTTTCTGTCTCATTCCAAAATGATTTACGTGTGGTCCCGCTTTGGCTCTTTTATTCTCATGTGCCATTCTTCTTCTCTGAGTCCTCTGGTTACCTCTGCGCTGAGCTGCAACCATCATTCTCCGACCCTCTGTTTGTTTTTTTTTTTTAATTTATTTATTTTGAGAGGCAGCGAGAGCAGGGGAGGGGCAGAGAGAGGATAGAGAGTCCTAATCAGGCCCCGCACTGTCAGCGCAGAGCCCAATATGGGGCTGAACCCATGAACCATGAGATCATGACCTGAGCTGAAAACAAGAGTTGAACACTTAACTGACTGAGCCACCCAGGTACCCCCATTCTCTGACTTCTAATTTCTAGTCCCTACTCCTCCCTAAGCTCCAAACAAGTATTTTTTGTTGTTGTTACTGAGGTAAAATATACATGAGATTTGTTTGTTTGTTTGCTTTGAAGAGAGCTTGAGCAGGATAGAGGGGCAGAGGGAGAGAGGGAATCTGGGCTACCCAGGAGCCCCTGCCTAGAATTTAAATAAACGGAAATTTAGTGTTCAATTTTATAAGTTTTGACAGCTAACTCTTCTCATACAACTGCTGCTCAAAATATAGAGCACTTTCATCATTGTAGAAAGTTCTCTCATGCCCATTTCCAGCTAGTTCCCACCAACTACTACAGTAGCCAACTACTGTACTGATTTCTGTCACATTATTTGTGTTTGTCCTTGGACTTAAAAATGGGGGCGCCTGGGTGGCGCAGTCGGTTAAGCGTCCGACTTCAGCCAGGTCACGATCTCGCGGTCCGGGAGTTCGAGCCCCGCGTCGGGCTCTGGGCTGATGGCTCAGAGCCTGGAGCTTGTTTCCAATTCTGTGTCTCCCTCTCTCTCTGCCCCTCCCCTATTCATGCTCTGTCTCTCTCTGTCCCAAAAATAAATAAACGTTGAAAAAAAAAATTAAAAAAAAATGGAATCATTCAGTAGATATTCTTTTGTGCCTGGATTCTGTCACCCAACATAACATTTTTGAGATTCCTCCATGTAATTGTACATATCAGAGTTCTTTTTTCTTTACGTTTATTTATTTCTTAGAGAAAGAACATGAACGGGGAGGGGCAGAAAGAGAGAGAGAGAGAGAGAGAATCCAAAGCAGCCCAATTCGGGGCTCAAACTCACAAACTGTGATGAGATCATGACGTGAGCCAAAGTCTGATGCTTAACTGACTGAGCCACCCAGGCGCCCATGTTCTTTTTTTTTTTTTTTTTTCAACGTTTATTTATTTTTGGGACAGAGAGAGACAGAGCATGAACAGGGGAGGGGCAGAGAGAGAGGGAGACACAGAATCGGAAACAGGCTCCAGGCTCTGAGCCATCAGCCCAGAGCCCGACGTGGGGTTCAAACTCCTGGACCGCGAGATCATGACCTGGCTGAAGTCGGATGCTTAAACGACTGCGCCACCCAGGCGCCCCGTTTTTTTTAAATTGCTGAACGGTATTCAATTTTATGAATATGATGATTTGCTTACCCATTCTTCCAATGGTGGATATTTGAGTTATTTCCAGAGTTTTATCTATTTATAAGGAAGACTACTATGAACGTTCTTTTTTTTTTTTTTAAGTTTCTTTATTTTGAGAGAGAGACAGAGAGCACGAGTAGGGGAGGGGCAGAGAGAGAGGGAGAGAGGAGGAGCATCCCAAGCTGGCTCCTTGACATTAGCACAGAGGCTGACACGGTGCTTGATCCCACAAACTGTGAAATCATGACCTGAGCTGAAGTCAAGAGCCAGATACTCAACCAGCTGAGCCATCCAGGCGCCCCTACTGTGAACACTCTTGTGTGAATCTTATAGACATGAATCATTTTTCTTGGGTAAATACCTAAGAGAGGAACTGTTCTTACTTTGTAAGAAACTGCCACCACTGTACAAAGCAGTTGAACCATTTTACGCTCCTACCAGCCATGTACGTATCTGAGAGTTCCGACTTTTCCACAATTTGTGCTCTTCTGGGTTTTTGTTTTAGCTCTCCTAGAACATGTACAGGGGTTTCTCAGTGTGGCTTAATGTGCATTTCCCTGATAACTGTTGATGTTGAACACCTTTGCATTTGCTTATTGCCTATTTGCATATCTTCCTTCGTGAGTTTTATGCTCAAATCTTTCATCCATTTCTTTCCTTAGTAGATTTTATTTTTAATACTTGATGATTAAAAATTCCAGAAACACATAGGAGAGTACAGCAAATCCCTATGTGATTGTTACCATTCAACTCTGCCATAATCTTTCATCATTCCCTCCACCCCACTTTTTTTTTTCCCCTGGGGAATTTTAAGGCAAATCTTAGATGCTGTATTTCAGTCCTAAATACTTAAGTAGTTTATACATTTTAAGATGACTTAAAAGAAGTAAAAAATAAAAAAATAAAAATCAAGAAATTTTCTTATATACCATATTGATATTACACCCAAAAAAATCAGTGCTATATCCTTAATGTCAGTGAAGACCCAGTTTTTGTTAAAGTTTCCCTGAGCATCCAATGCAGGGCTCCATCCCACAACCCTGGGATCATGACTGAGCCAAAATCAAGAGTCAGATGCTCAACCGACTGAGCCACCCAGGCACCCCTCCCTATGTATTTTTTAATTATATTTAATATAATTGGACTATATCAATACAGAACAATGTATATGATCCACTGAGTTTCATGACAAACAGATTAGAAGAGACACCTCTGATCTCTTTTACATCTTAGCTATTCTAGTCTATAATCTCTAAATATGAATGTATTTCCATACTGTGTGTCTGCTCACATGACTTTATTCTCCTGGAATGGCCCTTCTGTCATTTGAGTTTTTGCTTATTTTTCAAGGCCTGCTCAAATCTGTTTTTTTAAAAAAATCTCATTGATTTATTGGAGTTCTGGAAGCAAGTCATTTGTTAAATCTCTACAAATGCAAGTAGTATTCCCAGTCTATGGCTTGCTGATTTATTTTAACACAGTCTTATAAGAACAGAAAAAATTTTAGTCTCCAAGTATTTGTTATCTTTCCACATTTTTTCTTGTGGTTGATTGCGAGTTTCATGGTGTTGTGGTCTGAAAATATGCACGGTATGATCTCAATCTTTTTGTACTTGTTGAGGGCTGATTTGTGTCCCAGTATGTGATCTTTTCTGGCGAATGTTCCATGTGCACTTGAGAAGAATGTGTATTCCACTGCTTTAGGATGAAATGTTCTAAATGTATCCATTAAGTCCATCCGGTCCAGTGTGTCATTCAAAGCCATTGTTTCCTTGTTGATTTTCTGTTTAGATGATCTGTCCATTGCTGTAAGTGGGGAAGAGCAGAAAAAATTTTAAGTCCAGTTTTATCAGCTTTTTTTTATGTTTAGTGCTGTCTCTGTCCAGACTAGTGTTAACAGCCAGCGAAACCTCTTCACCCAGATATCCATGGGCATTTCAAAAAGTAGAACAATTTAGGGGCACCTGGCTGACTCACTTGGAAGAGCATGCAACTCTTTGATCTCAGAGTTGTGAGTTCGAGCCCCACATTGGGTGTAGAGATTACTAAAAAATAAATAAAACTTTTTTTTTTTTTTTTTAAGCAGAGCAATTTAGGGGCTCCTAGGTGGCTCAGTTGGTTAAGTGTCTGACTTCAGCTTAGGTCATGATCTCACAGTTCATGAGTTCAAGCCCCGTATCGGGCTCTGTGCTGACCTCTCAGCCCTTGGAGCCTGCTTTGGATTCTGTGTCTCCCTGTCTCTTTGCCACTGCCCTGCTCATGCTCTGTCTCTCTCTCTCAAAAAATAAACATGAAAAAATGTTTAAAAAAAGGTGGAGCAATTTAACATTTTTATCTATTAGAAGGAAGACTGTTAGGAACATCCTTGTATAAGTCTCATAGACATGTTTCGTTTCTCTTGGGTAAATACCTAGCAGTGGAACTGCTTTTACTTTCACATTTAATAGGCTTTTTATCTTAGAATTGTTTTGGAATTAAAAAGCAATGTTTTTTTTTTTAATTTTTTTTTTCAATGTTTATTTATTTTTGGGACAGAGAGAGACAGAGCATGAACGGGGGAGGGGCAGAGAGAGAGGGAGACACAGAATCGGAAACTGGCTCCAGGCTCTGAGCCATCAGCCCAGAGCCCGACGCGGGGCTCGAACTCCCGGACCGCGAGATCGTGACCTGGCTGAAGTCAGACGCTTAACCGACTGCGCCACCCAGGCGCCCCTAAAAAGCAATTTTTGAACATTGTTTCTCCTCACCCCTAAGTTCTGTTAGCTATTTAGTCACCAAGAGGTGTGAGTTCCACTCTGAAATCTCTCGTCTATCCACTTCCCTTTGGAAAGGGCCCTCATTATCATCTATAATAGTGCAAAAGCCTCCTCTCACCTTCCAGCCATCCCTGCTGCCAACACCAGCTTTCTAACACATAAATCCAGTAATTTCAAAAACCGTTTAGTCTTCTCATAGCTCCTGCTGCCTCCAGGATACATTCCAAACTCTGACAGAGCATGGAGCGTGTCTGGCCCTTCCCTGCTATCTGATCCGTGCTGTCCCTCTCCCACCCTTCCTCCTGTTCTAGTCCCACTGAGCCGTGTATATTCACCAAGATGTATCTTCTTGCCTCCACCCGAAGGTTTGTTTCCTTCCTTCTTAGTCAGCTCATCCTTCGGAACTCAGAAGCTTTCTTGGATCCTCCACACCAGCGTTTGTTGTTTCCCTCATTTTTTATGGCTCCTAAGTGACAGAAACTTCTGCACCTTTGTCGGTTTTCTCTTATTTTGCATACCTTGATTTTCAAAAACCTTTTTATGTTCATCAAAAGAAAGTCACATAACGCTAAGATTTTATATAAGTCAGTGCGACGGTGTCTAGTCCCATCTCTGAATCCCACCGCCCAAGACAGCCACTTTCACCTTCACGGTTTCTAAATAAAAAATACATATACTTCTGTTTCTTCATTTTCAGTGGCAGACACCATCTTTGCACTTCCTGCTGAGGTATATGAGTCTTTTTATACCATTTCTCCAACCACTTAGTTGTTTTCTTTTGGTCTCATATCACCTTGTTCGTGCTTCTCTTATAGCAAATGCCCTACGAGACACACACATGCGTGCTCCCTCATGCAAAATAGTTGTCTCCATCTGAGTCCTCAGCTATTCTGTGCGCTCCTCAAAGCCTCAGACTAGGTCTCTGCCACCACACCCGAACCTAGCATAATACCTGGCTCATAATGAAAACTGACATTTTTAAAGGTATTTCTGTACTTGATTTTTGACTGAATAAATTAATGTATATCCTTACCAAATACCCTTTTAGCATATGCATGTTTTTATTACAGGAAGTTGGGGTTTTTTTTTAATGTTTTTATCTTTTTGAGAGAGAGAGAGACAGAGAGCGAGCAGGGGAGAGGCAGAGAGAGAGAGAGAGGGAGACACAGAATTTGAAGCAGGCTCCAGGCTCTGAGCTGTCAGCACAGAGCCCGATGTGGGGCTCGAACTCTCGAACTGTGAGATGATGACCTGAGCCGAAGTTGGACGCTTAACAGATTGAGCACCCAGGTGCCCCTGGACAGGAAGTTTTAAAAGACTTAGGTTCTAAGCCTAGATCACTCTATAAGCCCTTCTCCATGGTCTCAGCCTCATGGAATAATAAAATAAAAATACTCTAGTGGAACCAAAACATATTCACAAGGCTTCCTTTTTAATTAAGAGGCCCCAAACTAACCAAACAGTACCAACATCAGTAGAATGGTATCAGAGGAGTCATTGTAAAAGCAAATCATTCCAGGCTTAATGGCTAAAACATGAAAATAGCTTTTCATATCTGGTCTCGTAACACTGAGTCTCATTAGCACTGAAAGTTCTTGAGAGCCTACCCAGACGCGAAGAGTGACAAGCCTTCTGTTCTACCAAGGACCCCGCAGACTAGTGTGCTTGCTCCTTGCTCTCTGATCAGTCAGCTGCCCAGCCACACCCCCTGGCTGCACGCTTTACCCTTCGCTCTGCCATGTGAGAATCTGCAAACAGTTGCTCAAAACTCATCAGCATCCAGTGAAATTAAACATAATACTCTATACCGAATGAATGCATTCAGTATATTGTAATTGTTAATGACTGTGGACAATGCACTTGCAATGAGAGGTACCAAGTGGACTGTATGTTTTGTTTTATAGACTTAAATATACATTCCAATTCTCTTTCTATAGGCAATGGCGGCAGATAAAAGTGATGAGTGGTTTGCTAAACAAAATAAACCAAAGGCTTCGGGTTAACAGAAGACATCTCATGGAACAAGCATTTGTGATTCCTGTCTAGCACCTGCAAGGCCTGATGTGTCTGTCCATGCCTGATAAACGCTCTCACAACTTGGTTGTTTCCTGTACAGGCAAGGAGGCTGGGGTGGTGAAGATCTGTGTGTTTTAATCTTTGAAAGCTCCAAGACACATTTAGAAATAAAATCTTACTGTTGTCAGTCCCATTAGAGGAGAACTCTTGCCGTAAGCTGCGCTGTCACTGGAATGGCACATTCTATGTGTAACTCTAGTGGATTAGTAATTATTTTCAGCCTGGGCAACTATGTGGGACATGACCTTCGGTTGGAGATGGAGGGAATTTTGATAGGCTTATGGCAGGAATACTTCCAATACCATGATAGTATGCTCTTCTAATGCCTTCGTCTGGCAGGCCTTGACAGTGAAACATTTTAAAGACATTTTGTTCATTGAATCAAAAGATTTGACTAACACCCACACATTCCTTGCGTTAAAATTTTGAGTATCCAGAGAAAACAGATGGAAGGATCTAATGTGTTGTGCTGCTACATGCCTGGCTTCAGGCCACTTTCTTTATATAATTTTTCTAAATCCTCTCAAGAATTTCAATTTCTTAAATATGGATTAGATTTCTTAACTATGGATTAGATTATTTCTTCAGCCTGAAAAATTTTATTTTAACATTTTCTTATAGTTTTCTGTTTGGTTCTGCAGAACAAATTTTAATGACTGGAAACAGAATTATATTGGCCATATTTATTCTTAAATGGTTTTTGAAAGTATACTCCTGAAATCAAGTTTTTATACCAGCCATAAGATTCATTATTTGAAATGGTTGTGGCCAGGTTCTAATTATAGAGAAGAAACTGAGGAGATTGAAAAGGGCTGGCTCAGAGGTTCCCAGTTCCAGAATAATATGTATGAAATTACCTCAGTTATTCTCCCTTGCTGGCAGGAAATTTCAGGGTTTCAGTTCATCTTATAGGGTGGTCTTACCTTCACTGACAGAAAACAGTCCTTTTCCAGCTCCACAGCACTTTTCATTCAACTTAAATTCCCTGTCTTAGGGAAGCAGTCACGAGGTTCAAAGCAAACCAAGTTTAGAAGTTCCTTCCCTAAACAATTGGTTCACCTATTTTCACGTACATGGGGAAATTATTGTGTAAATTTTGAACAACCAAACTTCTCTGTGTCTCTTTAGACTAAGATTTGTTAATTCTCAGATTTCCCTTTAGCTTAATGAGTAATTCTTGATGTTTATCTCTGGTAATACTGTTCTTGTACAAAGAAACTATGCTTTTCCCAGTGTATTAGGCTGCTGACATAGGCCATCTGAGTTTGTTATTATAAATTAAGTGGTTTATGTAAGTACTGAATGACTAAACGCATACTGGATTTCTTTTTATTCACTTCAATTTTAATATACCAGAATTTTCCTCTCTTAAATTACAGCTATGCATGAGAAAAGTTAATGCTGTTTATTCACCTGGGACATTTTGACTTTACGAAATAAGCCCCCTTTTATCTCAAGCCAGTCATTTTTCTTTAGCTGCAATCTTTATTTTTTTTTTTTTTTAATTTTTTTTTCAACGTTAATTTATTTTTGGGACAGAGAGAGACAGAGCATGAACGGGGGAGGGGCAGAGAGAGAGGGAGACACAGAATCGGAAACTGGCTCCAGGCTCTGAGCCATCAGCCCAGAGCCTGACGCGGGGCTCGAACTCCCGGACCGCGAGATCGTGACCTGGCTGAAGTCGGACGCTTAACCGACTGCGCCACCCAGGCGCCCCAGCTGCAATCTTTAGTATTGTGTTCATCCTAAAACCATTTAGTGTACAACTTTGGCCTTTTATCAAGGAATCCCAAAGTTTGCCTCTGCCCAGTGTAGCTAGTGATTTTAGACCCCAGGTATGATTGCTTTCCCACCTCTGGTATGCTCCACGAGAAAACGAAGTAATAAGAAAGATGGCTTTGGGAGCGCCGGGGTGGCTCAGTCGGTTGAGCGTCCGACTGTTGGTTTTGACTCAGGTCATGATCTCACAGTTCATGGGTTCAAGCCTCATGTCTGGCTCTGTGGTGGCAGTGCAGAGCCTGCTTGGCATTCTCTCTCTCCCTCTATCTCTGCCCCTCCCCTGCTTGTGCCATCTCTCTCAAAGTAAATAAAACCTAAAATTTTTTTTCTTAGAAAGAAAGAAAGAAAGAAAGAAAGAAAGAAAGAAAGAAAGAAAGATAGATAGATAGATAGATGGTTTTACCCAAGCTGGTGTTTTAAGACAGATGAAGCTGGAAAGTTTTTGAGCTTCTTCAGGGTTGTGTTTTCAGAGCAGTCATTTTGTTTTTTGGCCTTGAGGGGTTGTGGACTTCTAGCATATTAAAAAAAAAATTAATGTTTATTTTTGAGAGAGAGAGAGAGAGAAGAGCAGAGAGGGAGACACAGAATCCGAAGCAGGCTTCAGGCTGTGAGCTGTCAACACAGAGCCTGACGAGGAGCTCGAACCCACGAGCTGTGAGATCGTGACCTGAGCCTAAGTAGAATGGATGCTCAACCAGGTGCGCCCCTAGCATATTAAGTTTAAATTCAAGTTTCCCTTGGGTTAAATCCAGAGAGATTTAGAATGGCTATGTTGCAAGAGTTCCCCTAGCTTAGGCCAGAGAGTTAGTATGAAGTCCATATTTGTTTGACATCTTGGTGGAATTAGCAAAGCTGTGGATATTCACTGCTCTTTTATGTGACTTTCTGCCCATCTCACCTGTCACATGTTGCCATTGTGGCTTAGCAGAGTTTTTAGGAGGGGCTCCAATTTGTGCACTGAAATTTATGGTGAGAGTTAATGGGAACTTGCAGTTTGGTCTAAGATTTCCTACCTTTCCTTTGGGAAGTTCATAGGAAATTTACTCCGGCCTTAATGATCAACAAATACTTTTGCCTCAGGCCTCTATAAGATAATAGAGTCAATGATTCAAAAATCGAAACAATATAAAAAGGTATACTTTGAAAAGTCTTGCTCCTACCTGTCCCCATCAATCCCATTCTCCCTGCCTCCTACTTATTAAGCATACAAATATACTTATGTTCTCCCATTCCTCCAAAAATTTTAACACACTGTGTACATACTTTTTTTTGTTTTGTTTTGAGAAAGTACATGCGTGCGTGCACCAGCAGGGGAGGGGCAGAGAGAGAGATTCTCTTTTTTTTTTAATTTTATTTTAGGGAGACAGAGAGTGCAGGCAAGCGGGGAGAGGGGCAGAGGCTGGGGGAGAAAGAGAGAGAGAGGGAGAGAGAGGATCTTAAGCAGGCTCCTAGCTCAGTGCAGAGCCTGACACAGGGATGATCTCACAACACTACAGTCATGGCCTGAGCCAAATTCAAGAGTTGGACATTTAACTGACTGAGCCACCCAGATGCCCCACTTTTTTTTTTTTTTTAAATAATGCATCTTATGGTTTTTTTCTACAGTCCTAACTATGGTGTATTTTTACTTTATCAGGTTTTATATAATGATTTACAGAATGGTATGGCTATACCTACAACTCCTGAGTTTATACCATATTTTGGAGCAAGATACTCTTTTTTTTTTTTTCTTTTTTTTTAAGTTTGTTTAGTTTTGAGAGAGAGAGAGTGGGGGAGGTTCAAAGAGAGAGGGAGAGAGAGAGAATCCCAAGCAGGCTCTGCACTGTCACCCCAGAGCCCGATGTGGGGTTCAAACTCACATGTGAGATCATGACCTGAGCTGAAATCAAGAGTTGGAAGCTTAACCCACTGAGCCACCCAGATGCCCCTCTATTATTATTTTTAAGTAATTCACATTTAATGTGAATCTGGGTCCTAAAAGCATCAAAATGTGCTTATAATATCCTCCAAAGAAGAGAGGACAGCACAACTATTGTACAACTATAAACTATTTGCCCAGTTTATAGTTACAATAGTTCTTTAGTCACAGACACCACTGGTGTCCTGGGGACACTTTATTCTCAAGTAATATCTGTACTTAGTCTATAGCCACTTCCTGTAAATACATGAACAGAAGATCCTAAAGATCTTTGGTTTCCTTTGTCCTCCGAAGTCTTTATGGTTGTTGCTTCTATTGTTTAAGGGTCCTTCATGAACTGGAGCTGACCTGATGTCATGATCTGTGAAAATAGTTTTTGAGGAAAAGTATTGGGAAGTTCCATGCCATAGCAGAGCCTTTTCTCTGAAATGTCTTTAGTAATAGCACTCCATATCCCAGTGCACTTTTTGTCCATCGATGCCTCCGTGATAATCAACACTAAGGAGTGGAAGCTGAGCTCAGGCACTTTGGCCTTTGCATGGGTCAAGGGGTGGGTTGTCTTTCTGAAACAAATTCGGGGGTGCCTGGGTGGCTTAGTCAGTTGAGTGTCCAACTTTGGCTCAGGTCATGGTCTCACGGTTCTTGAATCTGAGCCCCGTGTCAGGCTGTCAACCCAGAGCCCGCTTGGGATCCTCTGTCCCCCACCCTCTGCCCCTCCCCTGCTTGTGCTTGCACTCTCTCACTACCAAAAATAAACAAACATAAACAAATAAATAAACTCATTTACATGTACACATCTTGTCCTACTGACATGCAAGCAGAAAGCAGGGTTAACTGCAGACTAATCCCAAGGAAATTTTGGTTGCATTCAGAGGCTGGGATTTTGAAACCATCTGCTTCGGTGTTTCTCATCTGCTATGTTGTCATGCATCAATTACGTCACTAAATGTTTGACTTCCCTCAAATAATTGACTTCATCAGGCCTATGTTCCAGTGGGGCTTTGGGAAGTAGGACTTGACTTGAGCTTTTTGGAAGACAAAGACCCTTTCCCCTCAGTAATGTTGGGTTAGTAGTGAACAGACAACCCCTGAAGAGAGAGGAGCCTCAGCCTCCTCCTTCCTTCTCCTTTCCCCTGAGAGGCCTAGCCTCTGGAGAATGGTCTTTGTGACTGACCTCAAATCTTGGGGCAATTTCCATAGCATGATTCTTCCCCCAACCCCTCTACTCCTGCCAAATATCTATCTGGGAATAGGAAGGCTGGGAGCTCTTAGAATCCTACATGAAGCCAGTTTTGATGGAACTTTCCCTAGTGGAGAGGCTGTTTTCATATATTTTTGGACACCTCCCCAGGATTCTCCCAGTGACTTTGAGTGTAATCACCTGTCAGCAAACAGTCACTCTCATGCAGTTTAAGTGATTTATTGAGGTCTCTCAGCTACAGTTGTTATGGCTTCATGACATTTCAGCCATCAGACTTTTAAGAAGCCCTTTTCCCTACCAGAGGAGCCATGCCACTTCATTCTGTTTGGCACTCCTCCTTATCCACTGTCATTTTTCTTCAGTTCTTCCACTTTGGCAACATAGATCCTCATGGCATCCATCTTGGACATCCCTTTGTTCTCGTTCCATGCCTCCCACTTGGCCTTGGCTTTCACATCTGTGGCAGGTGGGGCAGGGATGTTGCAGTCGCCCTGGGTGGCCTGTTTGTAGAAGCTGTACACCAACAGTTTCTCCTGATCACTCACAGGTCCCTTCAACTGCTTGACAGCAGCGCAGGCCATCTCAAACTCTACTTGGCACATTGGGGGAACTGAGGCCGGGCCCCTGTGTCTTTTCTAGGTGACAGTTGGCACTGGAGGATGGAAGATGGAGAGTTAGAAACACTGGAGGCTAGTAATTAGGTCTCGGAAGAGTGAAAGGGAGCAAAGGAGACGGTAATGTTTGAGAACACGGGAGGTCCATGTGTGTCTTCCCAGTGAGAAGTCCAATGTGTTTTTATGAAGTTCAGATTGCAAACTGAGGCTCATTGGATTGGATCTCCCCTCCTATTGCTCTGGCTGGCAAAATGCATTTTCTGGGGAGAGTAACCAGTAACATTTCACAGGCATCTATTATGATGCCAGAAAATTTAGGATGCTGTGCTGCTGCTATGAGAAGGCGGCACTCTGGGGAGCGGGGGGAGGGCGGGTTGTGCGCTTTGGGGGGGGGGGGGGGCAGATGGTCTTGAGTGAGACCAGGCAGACCCGCTAGAGGCGAAGACGCCTCTGAGTGGCACATCTGTGCTGGTTAACGGGCAGCCGGGGGAGGGCGTTCAGTGCGGGTAATCCCGGGGGTTACTGTATGAGAGCGAAAGCGGAACCTGGGATGGAGCTAGTGGGTAGGAGCCACTGGGACTCAGAAGGCTGGGCTGTGCAGGGGCTGAACACAAGCGGTGTTGAGCGCGCGGGCAAAGGGAGCTGTAGAGCCCAGGGGCCAGTGACCGGAGGGACGTTTGGGGGCGGGGCGGGGCACGCAGGGCGGAAACGAAGCGCGAGTTCTTGCCTGTTGGCTGGTTGGAAGCCTCGGGCCGGTAGGGGGCGATGTGGCCCGGGCTGCCTGGGCGCCGCTGACCTGTCGGTGAGGACCGCGCGTGCGCGCGGAGCGGCGGGAGGATCGCGACCGACCGCGCGGAGCCGGGGCTGAGATTGTGGGCGGGGGCTGAGGCGCGCGGCCCATTGTCCCGCCCCCCGGAACTGCCCATTGTGCCGTGGCGCCTGCGCGGCGCTCGCGGCCTCGCGGGGGAGGGGCGGCCTCACGGCCGCTGGCGTCGCCGCCATGGACCTAGGTGGGTGTCTCTGGTGCCGGTCCTCGGCCCTCCTGGTCCGCGTCCCGAGACGGGGGACGAGGGCGGTGCTAAGCGGGTCCGGGCTAAGGGAGACCTCCGGGCTGGGGAGGGTTTTGGAGGGCGGGGTTATCCTTGGAGGCCGGGGGTCGGGAGGCCGGGATCTAACCCCGGCCCGGCAGCTCCTTGGCCGGCATCTTGCTCCCTCCGGACGCCTTTCCACGTGAAGGGCGAAGCGGCTGTGAAGTTAGATTTTCCTGAAGGTGGACAGGCAGGGTTTGTGCACGTGCTTTGGAAAATGCCCGGCTCAGAAGACGCCCGGGGGAATCCCGGATACCCCGACAGTCTCATTTATTGAATGGCTACCGAGTTGTTGAGCAAGCGTCTTTCGCTCTTGAGGTCCTCATAGATATAACGGGGATGATGATAATGTATCCACCACACAGTTTGGGGGCCTTTGGATTGAGAGCACGTGTATACAGTGTCTGGTACGGTGCCTTGTGCACAGCTAACGTTCATGCGACCAGCAGCTGTGGGGAGGGCCGCAGCAGCCGAGGGGCACTTTTGAACTTCTGTGCCTTTGATTCAGAATCCTCACAGGCAGGGTCTGCGGGAAGGGAGGGGAGACCTAGTATAAATCGGTGGCTCCTTGTCCAGCCTCCCACCCTGCTAGCCATGCTCTTACGGAGATAAGACCAGGAGGCTGTTCTGAGAGAGCTGGGGTGAGGCACCCCGAGATGTGCCAGTAGAAATGTAGTCCTATCCCCAGTTAGCTCTTCAGTGGTGGAACAGGAGAGAGTTTGGAGCCCTGCAGCTGTGGTGATTTCTGTCCCAGCCCCATTACGCTGTAGTAGAGACATTCTGAGCAAACTCTTCCTGAATCTCAGTGTTCCCATCGCTACAGCAGAAATGGTCAGCAGGTTGATTTGAAGATTCAAAAATCTCGCATAGTGCCTGACACGGAGTAAACAATAAACATAGGGAGGGAGTTACAAGCACCAGTTAACCAGGAGTAATAAAAAGACTTAGGATTTGCCCAGCTGTTAACCGATAGCTCCTGGGACTTAACTCCTTCAGGTAGCACAGTGAACATACCATCTCTGGAAAGTGGGTATTGGGGGCCAAACATTTTGGCTGAACTGATTGTGCAATAAAATTAAATACACAGAATCATGGGGGGCATATTTTGGGGTCCTAGGAGACCAACCTGAACCAAAAAAAGGGGGGGGGAGGGGCAGAATCCCCAGTGAGACCCCTCAGGCAACCTGATCTTCCGTGGGAGTCTGCCTTGACCACTGGGGGTCCAGGTGAATTGCCTTCACCAGTTGGTTGGATAATCCTTTGCCTTTAGCTGCTCCCTTAAAGTCGAAGGGCAGGACCTTTTTAAATCTGAATCAAGGCTCTCACTTGCTGGCTTCTGGCCTGTATAAATGGGAAAGATGGGTTCTTGGAGGCATGAGGGAATGAGGAAGGGGTGGCATCTCCATGCCCTGGGAAAGGGGAGAGGAGTCAGGAATACTCAATAGTGAGTAGTGTTTGTACTCTATTTTGTTTCCGGGCCGGAAGAAGCTTACTTGAGGAAGACCTATGTCCTTTCCTATTATTGAGCTGGGGAAGGCAAAGAATAGTGACAAGGTTCTGGTCCTGCCAACAATGGAAAGATTTGGGGGGGAATCAACGTTTATTGAGCACTTACCAGGCTCTTTGTAGCCAGATGCTTACTGTAGCTATATCTTATTTAACGCTCAGCAGCTCTGGGAGATGGAATCGGGAGCTAACAGCAACCACCTCTGCCAAGGGCTTAGCTAATATTATCGCTTGTTCCTCACAGTCCTAATAGGAAGTCTCTATTTTCCCCACATACACAGAAGGGAAGCTCAGAGAAGAAATCTAAGATTGCACTGCTTTTAAATGGTTGAACTAGGATTTAAAGCTGTGTCTAATTAAACATCCCAAAATGCCTTCCTTGAGAAGTCTGTTGATTCATGGCTCACTGGAGGAAGAACTTTTCTTTCTTAATCTAGTATTTTTTTGTGTCGACCTCTCGGTTTCTACCAGAGAACCAGAGCCTTCAGTAGCTTGTTCTGGTTTGACAGAAAGAGCTATGGGGTAAACTGTTTCCCTGAAAGGCAGAACATTTGAAATCTGTTTGCAAGACAAGGCTGTAAGGGAAAGGAAGGACGGCAAGGCTTGTCTGATTGCTTCTATGCCCACAGCCCTGGCCTGTGCCCCTCTTAGGCTATATCATTACTTAGAGGCTCAATTGTCACATTCCACACTACTCACTTGGTGGCCCCTGCAGTTTGGTACTGCTGTGATATCTCTCTCTCTCTCAGCCTTCCTCCCCACATCCTCTGCTGGCCCAGCCTGTGCTGGAGGGCCTAGCCCTTCCCCTTTCACACGCTTTTCCTGCAGGATCTCATTTACTTTGTTCATTCCATTGATCCCCTCTGGGTGGATATCTCCCTGAGCTACATTTCAGGATGGACTCTCCTCCTGGGTGTCAACCCCACCTTTCCATTGCTGGAGGATGTTTCTACCTTAATGTTCTACCTCAAACTCCAAATGACCCAAACTGAACAGTGGGTTCCTCCAAAACTGTTCTGATTCTTCTTTGTTCCTCCAGTGATGCCCATTGTCTTCCCAATCCAGGCTAGAGAGTATGGGAGTCCTTTTTTATTCCTCAGGCAAGTCCTTTTGACTCCAGCTCTGCAGCAGCTCTTGGAACTATCCCTTCTTCCCAGTCTCACTGAACCCTTCTCATGTCCAACTCTGATAATGACAACCAGCCTATACTAACTGATGTCTCTTTGCCTCTAACTCCTAATTATTTTAAAGATTTTTCACCACATTCTGTCTTGTTCGGTTTCTCTCTGTGCAGGACCCTTGAATATCTGCGAAGAAATGACTATTCTTCATGGAGGCTTCTTGCTCGCTGAGCAGCTGTTCCACCCCAAGGCACTGGCAGAATTGACAAAGTCTGACTGGGAGCATGTTGGGCGGCCCATTGTGGAGGCCTTAAGGGAGATCTCCACCACAGCACATTCCCAGCCCTTTGCCTGGAAGAAGAAAGCTCTGATCATCATCTGGGCCAAGGTTCTTCAGCCCTACCCTGTCACCCCTTCTGACACTGACACTCGGTGGCAGGAAGATGTGTTCTTCTCAGTAGTCAACATGATCCCTACCATCAATCACACAGTGCTTTTTGAGCTGCTCAAGTCTCTGGAAGCTTCTGGACTCTTTATCCAGCTCCTGATGGCCCTGCCCACCACTATCTGCCGTGCAGAACTAGAGCACTTTTTGGAGCACATGTCTGTTGACACTTCTTCAAAGGATGTGGCCTTTTTCCTCAGTGTCTGGTGGGAAATGATAAAGCACAAAGGCAATCAGCAGGACCCCCTGCTCTCCCAGTTTAGAACAATGGCCCATAAGTACTTGTCCTCTTCAGATGAGTTCTCCCATCCTCCAAAGAGGTTTAAGTCAGACCCAGATGTGTGTCCTACTATGCCCCTATTGGCCATGTTGCTCACTGGGTTGAAACAAATCCAAAATCGAATCCTGTGCCCCGGGATGAAGTGCTATGCGCTAGCCAACTTGGCTGACATGTTGACGGTGTTTGCACTAATGGAGGACGACCCCCAGGAAGTGTCTGCAACTGTGTATCTGGACAAACTGGCTGCGGTGATCTCCGTGTGGAATTTGGACACCCAGAACCCGTATCACCAACAGGCACTGGCAGAGAAGGTAAAGGAAGCAGAACGGGACATCAGCCTGACTTCCCTGGCCAAGCTCCCAAGCGACACAGTTTTCATCGGGTTGGAGTTCATGTGCAGCCTGCTGCGAGAGTGGGGGGAGGAGCTGCAGACCGTGCTCAACAGCAGCCAGGAGACAAGTTATGACAGCTACCGGCTGTGTGATAGTCTGACTTCCTTCAGCCAGAACTTGAAGCTCTACCTGGATTCCACCAGCTTGTCTAAGGAGGAGGGGCAGGTGGTCTCTGAGCTGGCAGAGTGTGTAGGGGACTTCCTAAAGAAAACAAACAGGGTGCTGAAGAACAAGGGCTTTGAGAAGGACATCACTGCCTCGATCGCCATGGCCATCATTGACCAGAAGATGGACCGGCATATGGAAATGTGCTACATTTTTGCTTCTGAGAAGAAGTGGGCTTTCTCAGATGAGTGGCTAGCCTGCCTGGTAAATAACCAGGCTCTCTTCCAAGAGCCGGACTTGTTGTTAAAGCTGTTGCAAACGGTGATGGAAGTCACCTTGACAGACAGAGCCATCCCTGAATCTCAGATCAAACAAGTGATCAGCCTGATCCTGGAATGTTATGTAGACCTCTCACTGCCAGACAAAAATAAAGTCCTATCAGGCACCCTGCGCTCCTGGGGGCGAAAGGGTCTGTCTGAGAAGTTGGCTTACTTGGACGGGTTTCAGGAAGACCTCAATACAACTTTTAACCAGCTCGCACAGAGTGCCTCTGAACAGGGCTTAGCTAAAGCTGTAGCTTCTGTGGCTCGCCTGGTAATTCTGTACCCAGAGATCACGGTGAAGAAAATGTGCAGCATGGCTGTGGTCAATCTTGGCACTCACAAGTTCCTGGCTCAGATTCTCACTGCCTTCCCTGCCCTTAGGTTCATGGAAGAGCAGAGTCCAAATCCACCCACCAATTTTGTGGTGTCATGCCTCAAAGAAACCGTCTGGAGAAAGTTCTCTACACCCAAGGAAGAAAAGCAATTTTTGGAGCTCCTGAGCTGTCTCATGACCCCTGTGAAGCCCCAGGGTATCCCAGTTGCTGCTCTTCTTGAGCCAGATGAAGTGCTAAAAGAGTTCGTCCTGCCCTTCTTGATGCTAGATGTCAAAGAGGTGGACCTCAGTTTGAAGATCTTCATCCAGACTCTCCAAGCAAATGCATCTTTAGAGGGATACTGGCTGCAGACCTGTTCTCCGTTCCCTCTCATCTTCAGCTTGTGCCAGCTGCTGGATTGCTTCAGCAAATACTGGCAGCTCCCCAAAGAGAAGCGGTGCCTCTCTTTGGATGGGAAGGATTTGGTGATCCATATCCTGGAGATCCTCTGTGAGATTGTATTGGCTAATGCTGAGACCTTCTCCCCGGACACATGGATCAAGTCCCAGTCTTGGCTCCACCGGAAGCTGGAACAGCTCGATTGGACAGTGCGCTTGAGAATGAAGAACCTCTTTGAGGGCCACTTCAAGTGTGAGGTGCCGGCTACACTTTTTGAGATCTGTAAGCTTTCTGAGGACGAGTGGACCTCCCAGGCCCACCCTGGGTACGGGCCAGGCACAGGGCTTCTTGCCTGGATGGAGTGCTGCTACCTCTCCAGCAGCATCTCTGAGCAGATGCTTTCCCTCTTGGTGGTAGATGTGGGCAACCCTGAGGAGGTCAGATTGTTCAGCAAGGGCTTTCTGGTGGCCCTGGTACAAGTCATGCCTTGGTGCAGCCCCCAGGAGTGGCAGTACCTTTACCAGTTGACCAGGAGACTATTGGAGAAACAGCTCCTACATGTCCCTTATAGCCTGGAATATATTCAGTTTGTTCCTCTGCTCAACCTGAAGCCCTTTGCCCAGGAGCTCCAACTCTCTGTACTCTTTCTGAGAGCCTTCCAGTTTCTCTGCAGCCAGAGTTGTCGTAATTGGCTTCCTATGGAAGGCTGGAGCCATGTGGTCAGACTTCTCTGTAACAGTCTGACCAACCTCCTGGACTCTGTTAGGTTGATACAGTCAGTTGGCCCTTGGGCTCAAGGACAAGAACAGGACCTGACCCAGGAAACCCTGTTTTTTTATACCCAGGTATTCTGTCATGTTCTGCACATCATGGCCATGGTCCACCAAGAGGTGTGTGAACCTCTCTACGTCTTGGCCTTGGAAATCCTCACCTGCTACGAAACCCTGAGCAAGGCCAACCCTTCTGTTAGTTCCTTGCTCCAGAAGGTAAATGAGCAGCGTTTCTTAAAGTCCATCGCCGAGAACATTAGCCCTGAGGAGCGGCGCCAAACCCTGCTGCAGAAGATCAGCAACTTCTGACCTTTGTAGATCAGAAAACAGCTGGGCCCTCAACATGGGTGGGGTCTCTAGGGGTCGAGCTGAGAAACATAAACTTTTCAGTTATGTGAAATTGTACACAAGCTAAGAAGGTATATGGCAGTAACTATAAAGAAAATAGTTTCTTAGATGTTTATAACGTACAAATTATAAAATTCTCTTCTGAGTTTTATCCTGTCTCTTGAGTCTTTCTCGTCAATAGTCTAGGCTTAGAGATTCTCTGACATTGGGCTCAGCTGGAGTCTTAAAGATCAAGGCAACCTGGGAGGAACTTGTTCATAACTGGACCTATCCACCCTAGAATTTGGCAAATGAGTCCAAAGGTGAAATCACCCAAGTGGAAAAATTACCAGGTATGTTCTTTTGCACTGAAACCCCTTTCCAGAGTCATTTCGTGCTACCTTGGAAAGGGCAACAAGGAAAAGCACTCCCTTCTGCCAGCAAGTGGCTGTGTGATTTGTGTGCCCAAACAGCCTGCACCACTGTAAAAGAACATTGGACCAAGAAAATTAAATGTCAGGGGGTAGACTACTAACCTTAAGTAAATGGGTGACTTCGGAATTGGAGTACGGTCTTAACTCCATTCAGTGGACCCAGGAGGGGCTGTGTGAAACCAGGTCTGGTAAACACAGCAGAGATGCGTATAAAGGATGGGTACAGTTATCTTCTGCCTAGGGTAAGTTGTCATGGTTTTGAAGAGTGGGAGCAGGCAGTGGTGTGTGCAGAAGCATGAAGATGCAAATTTAACATGTCTGGGTATATCCCAGAACTATGAGAACTGGTTGGTGAGACGTTTAATTTGGGAGGTAGGGAAAGGAAAAGGATATGCCCCGTCACCTTCCTGTGCATACCTTCACTCAAAATGGGGCATTATTCTGGTTCCCGCCCCCACCTTAAGTGGGTTGGCTTAGTGGCCTACATTTGGTTTTCAACCCTCCCAATTCCTCTAATTGGGACTTACATAGGAAGGGAAGAAAGCACCAAAAGTTACCTGATCAATATGCTTGAACTCTAGGACCCTACCATGTATTCTTGGAACCCCAGAAACGTTAGAGTAAGGTATAAACTAGGCCCTCCTAGACACTGACAGCATGACCACACCCCCAACACCCCCACTTCTTCCAGGTGCATGAATGGGCCGGAAACCATAGCACACAATAGTGACTCCAGTCAGGTCACAGGATGGGTCTGGAAAGAAGTCAGTATTGATGTATTTCACAAATGAGAAGAAGCTGGGAAATATTAGTGCAATTTAATCACCACAGGGGTGATTTATAAAGATACACCGATAATAAAAATGGTAAAAAAAAAAAATTACAGCATTTTAGGTTTTTTAAATGGCACCCATTAAAGACTGAAACAGTCAAAATTTGAGACACCGTTACATACCCAGTACTTTAAAAGTTCATGGACAACAATGAATTAAAGGCACTTTAAAAACATCTAGATTTTTACTACCACTTGAAAAAACACTGCATGGTAGCAGTTTCTAAAAACCATCCTAGTTGATAAGGAACAATTAGTACTGGCACCAGAGGATCCTATTTGCAAGTGGCGGGTGAAGGAGTCAGTCCACAGGATGTATTTTGGCCAGCGCTGTCTTGCGCCCTTGCTCTCCAGCCTTCTGCGGCAAAGTGGCCGTACGCTCATGTAGGAACAGGCTTTGGGACACAGGTTCTGGTTTATCAGGCAGCCTGGATGAGACATCTCACGGTTTGGAATACAGAAGCCTGTTTCCATGTCATATGGAAAGGGCAGTGTCAAAGCAGGGTTACCCAGTAAAGAGCTTGATAGGCACCGTTCGCTTTACCCCTATCGTAACAACGGCATCCTGTGCATGTGGATACGGGGAAAGCTGGGCTTGAGGGAACGTGCTAAGAAAGGAACAGCATCTGTGACTTTACAACAAGCTCACATGTTTGACACTGGTCTTCCCAAGGCAGCCTACGAAGACGCTATCGGCCTCTCTGCCTACTCAAGTGCTGTAGGTTCCCTTCCCCACCTCTTACCCTGCTGCCAGCGAGACTTCTGAATGGAAGTCAGTGGACACAAGAATTCAGTGTTGGCACGTGGATGACAGGATGAGGCATGGGACCAATGGGTTATCTAATAAGTGATAAAAAACTACCTACACACAGTGATTTTCCCAGGCCAACATCACAAGAACTGACGTGAAGAACCAAGTCTTGCTTCTGCTGGCCCGGTATGTGTGGATACTGCCCTGAGTGGTTGGAAAGGTGGGTAGCCACCAATATTAGGGCCAGGCGGGTGCCCAAACACTTACCACCCTAGTCTACCTGTCTCCATACCCCATGCTTCTACCTCCCAGAACCTCTGAGCTAAGACCCAAGGAAGGATCCTTGGGCTTGCATTGAAACCACCTTGCTACCAATGGAAATCTGACAGAAGCCAATAGTTGTTACTAAGAAAAAAGTGCTTTTGCAAAAGGGGTAGGTTAGAAGAGGGAGGTAATATGAATATTCTTTAGAAAAACTCAAATCCCTCTGCTTATCAATACCCCAAGGGCTGAGGCCACCCAGGGCACAATTTGGTCCGTAGAATATTGATTGAGTGGAGGAGGCAGCTGGTGTGAGGAGGCACCCTCACTGCCCGACTCCGGAGAGCAATTACCCATCCTTTCGGGCTGGGGGAGCATCAAGGAGCCGTGTTGCCTTTTTGCACAGCAGAGAGAACCAGTAGATCTGGGGAGCGATGAGGAAGCCATTGGCCACGTTGCAGTAGAAAGGGATATTGAATGGCACTTGGAGTAGGCTTAGTCCCTGCTGTTGGCCATAGGACCAGTACATGAAAGGGAAAAGAAGGATCCGACAGCAGAGGAAGGCGGTCAGTGTGAGGATTCCGTTCACTTTGTACAGAAGGGTATGCTGCTGCTTTAACTGCAAGAGAAGAGGGAAGGAGAATGCAGAGTCACCAAAAGGCTGTGCCTTCAGGGAACGACTAGCCCAAGCCCCACCGCAGTAAGGGCCAAGCATCTAGTCTTCTGACACTTGTAGAAAAGAGGACTGAATGCCACTGTATTTATGTGTGCATACAGGCTCATGGTTTTTCCAATACTGATACTGAATTTGGCATAAGCCGCCCAGCCGACAGGCATATGGAAACTGAATTAAAAAAAAAAAAATGAACCTGTATCAAATTGGAATCAGAAGTACAATTTCAACCCCATCGGCTCAGAACACCAACTGACCTTTAGGTCTGTTCAGTGGTTTCCTATCCCCACTATTCCTAGCACGAAGGGATTTCTCTAAACCCCACAATCTACCCAGGAAGAGCAGAGTCGGCTTCCTCCGCACAGCTACTGCCGTCTCACTCATACGTGCCTGAATCAGAACTCTGCCCAGCGACACAAATGGAGTGCTCAGTTCTGCCGTGAAGATACAGCCAACAAAGAAGTCACCAAGGTCTCCCCTAAGCTTCTGCGGAAGGAAAAGGGGAGGGAGGAAAAAAGGGGAAATAAGACATGGAGGTTAAGGAATCACCAGAAGGAAAAACCAACTAGGGCTATTGAGAAAGATGACCACAAGAGAGCACGAAGGGAAAGGGAAAGGCTAAATGAGCAAGTACAGGCCCAGTGAATGTGCTGCTGCTTCCACAGCAGTGACACTTTGATGGCCAAATCCCTAGGATCCAGAGGCAGCTTCAGATCAGCTGATTGCCTCACACACCAAGCTTTTTCTGAATTTCAATGTCAGCCGGAAGGAACCGTGTAGCCTACTTTTGGGTATCTAACTTTGTCACGCCAAGGGCATTTAGCCAGCTTGAGTCAACAAAATATGTGCCAGACCCTGTGCTGGATGTTAGGGTCCCAGAGCAATCAGGTGAAGCTTCTTGAAGAATGTAATATACTCTACCACTCCTTTTATCTTAAGAAAAACCAGGATAGCAGCTCTGTCACCTCGTACCACTGGGTACAATAAGTAAACTCTTAGGGCCCTGGTTTCTTTATCTATGGTACAGGGCTAATAATATCTAATTATTCTCTAATAACTTCTGATCACAGATAGAAAGCTACAAGCACCTGTCACCTGGTAGGCACTCAAAATTACTAATTTCCTTCCGGCATTCCCATTCTCTTCCTCGTTGGGTGGGTTTTTGTGGGGAAATGGGTCCAAGGAGAAATTATGAGGCTCTCTGCTTTCAGAGTGTGCTTTTGTGATCTCAAAATAGTGCATACAGTACTCTCCGGCACTGTTAGAGCAAATGGCCAGTTGACTGAGCTGCTCTCGTTTCTTTAAAACAATTTTTATGTTGCCCTGCATTGTGTCTTCAATTGTTCTTATATTGTATAAGCTAAAGACAGAACCTTTGACAGAGCCTGGGAGTCACAGTGGGCTGGGGGCTTGCATAAAGAGTAATGTCTGTAAGGAGGATCACAGACATTTCAGATCTTTTTTTTTTTTTTTTTTTTTTTTTTCCTGCAGGATCTGCCTGGGACGTTTTACTGCGTAAGTAGCTGGCCCAGGAGAGCGGGTGCAGCAGGGAAGGGGAAGGCAAGACATTACTCAGAGGCAACAGTCAAGAGAGCCAGTTTAACAGGAGAAAATGAGTGACCGAGTCTGCTGGTGGCTGTGCTGGAAGGCCATACCTGTGCCACTGGCACAAGGACAAACAGAATGACCGCATGGTGCGTGATCATGAGACGGTTTTTACTTAGGAAGCTCTGAAAAGTGGTGAGGGACTGTCTGCGGCTCCGGTCTCTAGTTCGGTACCATTCACAGAGGTACATGGCGTAGGAGTCATAGATCATGTATGGAATCAAGAACCAGACGTACTCCCGGGCAAGCCAGTGCCTAAAAGAAAGCATATGAACAGTCCATGAAATAACTATGGATCTCAATTATGAAAGCTCAAAGCCGACCTCTTCTCAAACACATCCCCTTCAACTTCGTACCTGATTGTTTCCTACTCCAAATACTTTACAATGGAGACACTGACAGTGATAAGGTGAGTGAAAAATTTTCTCTGAGTGACAGGGCAAATTCCTAAGTGTCAAAAGCAGAAAACCAGGATCCACTCAGGACCACAGAGCCAGCTGTCACTATTTCTCTGACTTAGCTACTCATTTCTAATGGGCTTTCTGGCGCTTTTTGATATAAGTTAACTTTGATATCGATATCTCTACAAATGATTCAATAGCCTCACCAAGAAACTGGTTTGAAGGTAGGTGTCCCAAATGCCAAATCAAATATTTCCCGTTTGACTTCACTTAGTTGCTCAATAGCTGGGAGTTTCCTCTTGCATCTGCTTGCAACCCCACTGTAGGGAGTTTCTGGGAGCTACCCCGACCATTTTCTTTAGAATTCTATGGCTAATCCCAATCGCACTCATTAAGAAAAATACATCTGGAAATGAGCCCAGAGCCCAAGGACTTACCTTACAGCAGTCAGACACCAGAAGAGAAGCTGGGACAAAAGACAGTGTTCCCATTTACTTGTCCAAAGGGGCTGAATCAATATTTGCAGAATCTAAATGACTGTGTATCACTGCCCCAGAGCAGATTAGAAGTCTCTAATTTCTACACTTTTGTTCCCAAATGATAAATAATCATTCTATAGGTAATGTGAAAAAAAAAATCAACATAGAAATCATATGCTATGCTGAGAAGGAACAGCTTCACTCAGTCAGCAGATTTGCTGTGCACCTGTCAGGTAGAAGTAATTTAGTTTTCTGGTTCTCAACCCGAATTCAGAATCACCAGCAGTGCTTGCTGAGGACTCTGTTTTTAAGATGATCTAGGTACCTCTAGAACATCCTTAGGCAGGAGTTCCTGAGTGGTTCAGCTGGTTAAGCATCTGACACTTGATTTTAGCTCAGGTCATGATCTCATGGTTCTTGAGATAGAGCCCCGCCTTGGACTCTGCTGACAATGCAGAGCCTGCCTGGGATTCTCTCTCTTCCTCTCTCTCTCTGCCCCTACCTACCCCCCCACCCCCCCGACTTGCATGCTTTCTCTGTCTCTCCCTCAAAATAATAATAATAACCTTTAAAAAAAATCTTCACGCATACATGTGAAGGTGGAGGGCACAGAAATGTGTCTATCTCTACTGTGTGATCAGAGAATCTAAGGCATAAAGAGACACAAAAGGAGGAAATGGAAAACCAAACTCAGGTGTGCGACCAGGATCAAGCCACTAAACACGTGGAGCTTCTGAGGGGAGAGGGGAGCTTCTGAGACCACACTACAGAACAGGCAATTAATGGCATACCACTATCTTCTGAAATGCTTAGTGGCTACTCGCTGCTTGCCCTCATATCAGCTCAGGATAATGCTGTGGAGTCACGTCTGTCAGTTTAATCTTTGCAAAGGAGGCTGGTTTCAAGTTGGATGTGACAAACTGGGGGCAGTGAGGGAACTTGTTGCATGATCAGAAAATGGCCAAAGAGTTGATCTGGCTAACATGCTGTGGTCAGTTGAAAGTTCTGGTGACTGATTGGATGAGATCCAACACAGATCGGATGAGTTTCATCTTCTATCTAGCTGACCCATTCTTATTCTTTGCTCTTCTGAACTCTTTCCTCTTCCTGCAACTCAATAAGAAACTATTTCACCCATTGAACTATGAGACAGGCAGGGCATTGAGCCCCAAAGCGGGAAAGAAGCGACTTGGATCCAGATTCCTTTGTGTCCCCACACTTCAGGGTGGTTCAGCTTCCACCACAGGGACCCACACCCTCAGGTTAGCCCCCGACACCTCAAAAATGGCCAAAGAGAATAAAAACGGAACCCAGCCAAGCTAATGCTGTCAGCCTGTGGTATATGCAGTCAAGGCCACTTGACCTATCTTCTGTCTGCATAGCCCATAATTCCTTGCAGATAGCTGGTTTCGTCTGCAAAAGAGGCACAGGAAGAAAAGCGCAAAAGCTACAGGGCAGCACAAATCCAAGGAAGATCCGGACGCTAAGTCTGCAGGCCACAGTGAGGTGGACGCTGCACTCCGGCTCCCATCAAGTTCAGTCTCGACAGGTGAAAAGCAGGGCACTTTGCAGAGTCAACATGAGAAAGGGACTAGAAGAGGCTCTGAGATTTTCCCAGCGTGTTTCATTATCACTCTTTAGGAGAAAGTAAGAGGGGTTCTGGGAACTCAGATGAAAAAAAAATGGTTTTTTAGAAAAATGGGGGAGGGAGGCACAATTGCTGAGATCTAAACACTGTACAAAGTAGACCACTCTGGTCTTTATGATTTTCTTCACTAGAGGCACCTTTCCTGACCTGTCTCTGGACCGAGTTATGATTGGCGTACAAGTCAGTTTTCTGAAAACACTAGAAGCCTCTTCATTGCCTTCAGCAAATCCAGAGGAACCACGGAGCCGCCCTTGTAAAGACAGGGTTGGTGGATTCACTCCTTTCCACCGAGGGGCTCTCTGCTACCCACACTGGACATACATTGGCCAATGAAGCTCCAGAGTAGGACCCTAGTGAAATCACTGAAAAGAACCAAAAGCTAGAGTTCCGCTTCCGAGTAATTCTCACACTTACGTATCTCACAAAGTACTTGGGTCAGTGGCCCACCTTCAGACCTAGACCCGTCATTCACTAGCGTATCTTGGGCTTACTTTCTCCCAAGTGGGCGAGGCCGAAAGACGTACGGAGAGGAAGAGGCACTAATTATGGTGCCCCAGCTTTCCCATCAATCGGCTCCCCAACAGCACGTGCTGATTAAGAACTAGCGCCTGAGAGCCACTCGAATAAGGACACTTCCACAAAGTTCGGCGCTGTCACTGGTGCTGCTTTCACCTGGCGCTGGATGTTACCTGTCCGTGATCACGTCGTTACAGGAGCGGATGATGACGATCCCCGACCCGGTGGCCAACACAGCCTGCACTGAAGAAACCAGTCTAACGTGCGGCAGAAAAGAAAAAAAAAAAAAAGAAAAAGTCCGGTCCAGGAGACAGCACAAAGCCCAAGCCTTCAACCTGCCTCTCGCGCAGGCGGCCCGGGCGCCAAGGGGGTGAGGGAGAGGGTACTGCCGCCGCCGCGCTCCCCGACCCCCGAGCAGCAGCTTCCCGCCCCGTCCCGCCCCGCGTGGGCGCCCTCCAGCCGGCTCCCTCTCCCTCCCGGGGGGACGCCCGCGGTCTTCCGAGAGCTCCGGCCAGCGCCCCGGAGGGGCAAGGCACCGGGGAGGCAGCCCCCTCGCTTCCTGTCGCCCCCCTTTTCCGCCCTCGGCGCGGCGCAGGGGGCGGGCGCCGGCGGGTCGGGGCGCCGGGCACAGCCCGCGCGCGGCCGGGGTGGGGCGGACGGCGCCCGGCCTCGCCCGTACCTGGTGCTGATCATCACGCAGTCGCTGTCGGTCCAGGCGGGCCGCGCGCGGCGCAGCCCCCAGGTGCACAGTGCGAAGAGCCCCGGGAAGAAGAGCGAGCCGCAGGCCAGCGTCAGCAGCATGGGTGCTCGGGGGTCGGTCGCCGCGCTCGGCGCCTCGGCGTGGCTCAGGTCGGCTCGGCGCGGCTCCCGACTGGCGCGGCCCGCCCGCGCCTGTTTCCACCCTCCGCCCTCCGCAGCCGCCGCCGCCGCCGCCGCCCCCGCCCCCGGCCCGGCCCCGGCCCCGGCCCGCCGCGACTCCGGCAGCCGCCGGGCGCTGGCCCCGAGCCCGCGGCGCCACTCCCCGCGTGACCAGGCCGGCGGCCGCGATAGGCGCGGGCCGGCCGGCCGGGGCGGGGTCTCCCCGCCGCCGCCCCTGGGCCCGGAGGCTTTCCCCGGGTTCCCCCGGCCGGCGGGCGAGCTGCGGCCCGGAGAGCTCCGAGGTTGCCGACGCTGCGCCCCGAACCGGCGGTGTGGAGCGTTCGCCGCCGCCTCCGGAGCGGCCGCGGGGCCCAGGCAGTGGTGGGAAGGGCCGAGGCTCTCGGGGCTTCTGTTCCGTCACCGCGGACGCGTCCCCCTCCCTCCCAGACCGGCGCGACCGACGAAACGCCTCGCACCTGCCCTCAGTCCTCCTCTGCTCCCCGGCCCCAGGCAGAGGGTGCGGGCTGGGGGAGGCCGTGAGAAATCCAGGTACGAAGGTGTCTTCGGTCGAGATCCCACCCCCACCCCCAGGGTTGGGGAGCCCTCCGGGCCGGGGCATCTCTCTTTGGCGGAAGGAAGGAGAGGCCCGGTGAGCTTGTGGCCATCTGCCTGCCCGGCTTATCTACCAGGCACTTTCGCGTCCAAATAGGAGTCTTAAGGAAAAGATCTCTCTGCAGGCCAAACATGGCTTTTCCACGTCCTGCCGCTGCTGCATTTCCTCCGGGGCGGGTCGCTCCTAAAAGGAATAAATCCCCCTACAGAAGCCAGCAGATCCTCCCTCAATCTTAGTGAGGCGGAATACCATGTCTGCACACCTTCTGTGGTTCTGCGGTGCTGCCTCTTGCCTGTGGGTCAAGATACTCTCCAGTTTCAGTGACTGTTTTGTTGTTGTTGTTGACAATGTTTTCTTATTTTAAAGTTCTCCATCCAGGTGCCCTAAACTTGAATGGGTTGGAAACGACTCATTTCCACTCAGCACCAGTCACGTGGACCAATACAGTAACTTCAACATCACGGGCTTCTGTCCCTCTTGGGACTTACCAAAGTTTTACTTTGCTTTGATCTCCCTCTTCCTCAGCTGACAAATGTGGGGGGAAGACAATTCCCTTGTGCCTATTGCAATGCAAAGGCTTTGTGGCTCCCTTCCCTTCATCAGCATGCAAAATGCTTACAAAAGCCCTGGAGAGGATTCTGAAATGGAAGTGAGGGAGGCTCAGCCTCTCTGGGCCACCGTTTGCTCATTTGTGAAATGAAGAGGCTGACCTACAAGCTCTTTAAGGCTCTTCCAGTTCTAAATTCTTAAGATCCTATGACTTTTATAAGGTAACAGATGATTTCTGTTAGATGCCAATTAAATTTCTCTAACATGGCAGTTATTGGTACAGAAGCAGATAATAGAGTTAACACAGCTTTTTCATCTTTTTGTGCATTGTTGAAGGATTTGACCAACATTAAGGAAACAGAATACTCAAAGGAAAGTCTGAAATGTCTTCCACTTAGGGCAACATCTCTAACTCCCAAATTCATTGCTGACATACGTGGTGAACTGGAAAAGACACTCCAATTTGGTAGCAGGGTATCTGGCAAATACAAAGCTTTCTGTATTTTCACATTTGCATGTCGACAAAGGACAGCTCTCTGTAAACTTTTCATTGTCTCCAGGACAAATGCTTGTGCATCCCATTTTCTGTTCCCTACCTATTTGTCCCAGTCACCTCCAGCTCCAACTTTTCCAGAGAGGGACAAGTGGTTACCATTTCTCCCTGCCTTCTCTCCTTAAAGGGACCAGCGACATGCTCCAAGGATGCTAACACTTTGAAGTGGTGGCAACCAATCTATTCCCTATGCAAGAAGCTGTTTGTACAGCTCTTACGGGGTCTATGAAATGAAAACAAAACAACAGATGTTTCACATACAGAAAATAGCAAGTAAAATCAGTTTCCAACACCATGCTCATCAAGTCACCAGAATTTTAAGCTTGAATCACCAGAAAGCCAACAAGCATAAACATGAGACTTGGCTTGTCAAGCCCTATGGCAAATGATAAAGCCAAATAAAAAGCACCAAGCCTTTTTAACACAAACTTCTACTCACTCTTCAAAAGTTTTGAGTCGTGTTTCCTTTGCTAGGAAAATTTCTATCTACCTGTTTCTTCCAGGCCTATTTATACATTTTCTTTTTTCTAAAATAAGTTTTTAATGTTGTATTTACTTTTGAGAGAGAGAGAGAGGCAGAGTGTGAGTGGGGGAGGAGCAGAGAGAGAGGGAGACATGGAATCTGAAGCAGGCTCCAGGCTCTGAGTTGTCAGCACAGAGCCCAACCTGGGGCTCGAACCTACAGATGAACCTACAGATCGCAAGATCATGACCTCAGCCGAAGTCAGACACTTAATGGACTCAGTCATATATGCCTCCAATATAAATTTCCTTTTCTAGACCACTTTTGCATTTGAATAGTGAGCATGTTGTTTTTTCATTTGTATGGATGTTTCCCCACCAAACTTGTTAGCTCTCAGAAATAGAACCATTATCTTTCCATTTTGTTTCCTAAGTTAGGCCTGGCACATTGCCAGTGCCCAAGAAATACTTGATACATTTTAAAGCTAATATTTATTGAATACTTACTATGTGCCAGGCACTCTATCAAACATTTTACAAGCATTATCTCACTGGATCCTCACAAAGAATCTATTATCGTGTGTGTGTGCGCGCGCGCGCGCGCGCGCACGTGTGCGCGCACACGTGCGCAAAGTAAGACCCAGAGCAGTGAAAAAACTGCCCAAGTTCACATTGCTGGTGGCAGAGTTGGAGTTTGAACGCATCATCTTCTGCCTTCAAGGTCAGTGTGCTTAATGACTACACTGCCCTCAAACCTGATAAACAAGAAAAGAGTAGTTGTCTTTCACAATATAGTTTCTGACTAATAACCACTGTTTCTAATTGTTTGTTCACGAATTAAAACGTGTGGAGTGTAGTTTATGGGCTCTGATGCTGCTGTTATTAACATCATTTTATATTTATACTTTACAATTTTTCAAATCACTTTCACATATCTCACTTGGTTCTCAAAACAACCCAGTGAAAACAGGTGAACATAGTATTTCATTTTATAGATGAAGAAACTTAAGTGCAGAACGGGAAGCTGACACTCCACCCTATGAAGTAGCAAGGCTCACGGTGGAACGCAGGGTCCTGATTCACATTCAGGGTGATTTCATGCTGTAGAGTTGGGATTTAAGGAGCTTTTGATTATGCTTCTTAGGTGGGTTTGGAGAGTGAAGTTTGGGTTAGTAGAAGCCAAGACAAGACTCATTTACCAAACCAGAATGCCACACCTTGAGTAAGAATTTATAAAGCTCCCAGTTTGGGAGGGCTATGGTGGGATTTCTCTGGTTTCTAACCTCTCTCTCCCATTCCTTTAAACCCCAATCTGGATATCATTAGGGGGCAGGATAGCAGAACTCTCTCCCATTCTGCTCCCTGGTTCCTCTAGCCTTAAATTGAAAATACCATATTTACTTGTAAGAGACTGAAAATACTCAGGTGAGTGTCTTTAAGATACGCGATGTGCAGGCTGCTACCCTTGATCAAGGACATTTTCTTCCTATCCAGAAAAATGGACCTAAGGAAAAGCAATTGAGAATCACACATGAAACGTCTTTGTTTTGAGCTCCAGAACTGAACTGAAAGAGATCTTTGGAGGTCTCTATCCACCCATCAGTTACCAAATAATAGTAATAATAAAAATAACAGAAAATGAAACTCTATTCTGAAAAAAGCCATATTTGCTTAGACCTGCACTTCTTTTCTGTAATAGTGGCATTGGAAGCAGAGACTAAGAAGGACAAAAGGAGAAATAAAATGATGGGAAGAGACGTGGAGAGAAAGATGCAGCACAGGAAGAAAATCTATCGGAAGACCGAGATCGGTACAGCTACAGGGAATAAAGAGGCCAAGATACATCCCCTTTGACTCAGGAAAACAGAGATACAGATCCAGAGATTGGAATTCACAAGTAAACAAAAGGAAGAGGCTGTACGACACAGAGACAGGTAAAAGGAGGCGTACAAAGAGAAAGTGATAGCCCTTTATGGAACATCATTTCCTTTTACACTGGCACCATCAAAAGCCACACTACACTGAAGATATATGGCACAGATAAGGAGGCACCCTGTTCTTAGGACAGAACGTGGCCAAGAGGAAATTAACTGCCTTCCTCTTCTTCTTCCTGCACTTGTTGGCATTCCATAAGAATACCTGATCAATATGGCTTTGCACTGATACTTTTAGATGTGTTTCCCCTTTAAACAGCGTGCCTCTGGTGGGCAGGCAGGGCCTGTCAGTCCCGAAGGCAGCCAGGACAGATAGCACAGGGGTCAGGATTAGAGGACCTGAGTTCCAGTACTGGCTCTGCTACACATAAGCTGTGTGACGTGGTGAAAACTACTTAACCTCTCTGTAAAATGTGGGTTCCTTTACCTACCTCCCAGGATGGCTGTGAGAATTAGATGAGAGATTTCAAAAATACAAGTCAACTACATGCCGGGCCCAGGCAAGGGACTATTATTCGTACTTATTTATTTATTTTGAGGGAGACAGAGACAATGCAAGTTGGGGGTGGGGGCAGAAGGGGGAGAGAGAGAGAGAGAGAGAGAGAGAGAGAGAGAGAGAGAGAGAATTCCAAGCAGGCTGTCAGCACAGAGCCTGATGTGGGGTTCAAACCTACAAAGCCGTGAGGTCACGACCTGAGCTGAAACCACGAGTTGGACGCTCAACCGACTGAGCCATCCAGGAGCCCCAAGGGACTATTATTCTTTATCTTGGTATCCCCCTAGCACAGTTTCCTGATGTTAAACTTCGCAGTGAGCATCTATGGGGTTGAAGAAGATTTAGGCCTGGCCTTAGCCGGCTTCCAGGAGGCAGCTTCCTCAGTTTTTTTTTTTGTTTTTTTTTTTAATATTTATTTATTTTTGAGACAGAGAGAGACAGAGCATGAACAGAGGAGGGTCAGAGAGAAGGGGACACAGGATCCAAAGCAGGCTGCAGGCTCTGAGCTGTCAGCACAGAGCCCGACGTGGGGCTCAAACTCACGGACTGCGAGATCATGACCTGGGGCGAAGTCATCTGACTGAGCCACCTAGGCGCCCCGGCAGCTTTCTCAGTTTTATCCTGCACTGTTTGCAAAAGCAAACTGTGAGTCTACGAGGCACAGTCCCACCCCAAGCACATGGCTTCTACAAACAGTGACCACGGCTGCATACCACAGGGAAGTCTTTGCTCCTATACACAGCGATAATGATATCGCTCAACAAAAACCATAATTTACACAAAGAACTGATTATGTAGTACTTGCCTTTGTGTGCTGCTTTATATTTTTAAGGCACTTTCACATGTTTCTTTTGCTATAAATGCAAAATTTTGCTTGTTTGCAGATCAGCACACATAACTAAAAGTAGTATGAATTCTAACTCTAGTTAAAAAAAAAAAAAAATTGAAGGGCATTGAACCATTAAGGAAATTACCTTTGAAATGAGTTGGAACCAGCAAATTGCTGTGAACAAATTCAGCTGCCTTCCTAAATTATCAGAGCCATAATTTTAGTGTCTTTGTGTCTCATAATTAATTCCGTGACAGGTTTATTTTGCTTACTCTACTTAACTAAACTCTGCTGGTATTTTTAGCTTTCTGGTAAAAAAAAAATGTTAGAAAGTAAAATATGCCAGGGCGCCTGGGTGGCTCAGTCGGTTAAGCCTCCGACTTCAGCTCAGGTTATGATCTCACAGTTCATGAGTTCGAGTCCCGGGTCGGGCTCTGTGCTGACAGCTCAGAGCCTGGAGCCTGCTTTGGATTCTGTGTCTCTGTTGCTCTCTGCCCCTCCCCCACTCGTGCTCTGTCTCTCTCCATCTCTCAAAAATGAATTAACGTTAAAAAAATAAATAAAAAAGTAAAACATGCCCACTATGGAAAATAATCACAATAATGCCATCACTGAGAGATGTCACTCTCAGATATTAACATCTTGGTAGAATTCATCCCAGTTCTCTTTTTTTAATATTTAATTTATTTTTTAAATTTACATTTAAGTTAGTTAGCATATAGTTGCAACAATGATTTCAGGAGTAGATTCCTTAATGCCCCTTACCCATTTAGCCCAGCCCCCCTCCCAGAACCCCTCCAGTAACCCTCTGTTTGTTCTCCATATTTAAGTCTCTTAGGTTTTGTCCCCCTCCCTGTTTTTATATTATTTTTGCTTCCCTTCCCTTGTATTCATCTGTTCTGTATCTTAAAGTTCTCATATGAGCGAAGTCATATAATATTTGTCTTTCTCTAATTTCGCTTAGCCTCATACCCTCTAGTCCCATCCACATAGTTGCAAATGGCACCTCTTTATATGCATTTATTACATATTTGATTGAGATCATGCTTTAAATTAATCTTGAATATTAATATTTCACTTAGAAGTATTTTCAGTGTTATTAAATCTTTACAAACCTCATTTTTCATAAGTCAGAAGTAATTTGATATATGATTATTACAGATGATCTTTTAAAGTGGGTTATCATTTGTTTTGAAAGGAATTCTTAACTGGGGCAGAGTGGGTTTGTCCATAGGCACACACTTTGGCACGAAGACAGGCAAGGTCTTCATGTGTTCTGGTAGCTTTAACTTTAAAAATAGTAAGAGTCCTGGGTGGCTTAGTCAGTTGAGCGTCTGACTTTGGCTCAGGTCATGATCTCACGGTTTGTGAGTTTGAGCCCTGCATCGGGCTCTGTGCTTTCAGTACGGGGTCTGCTTCAGATCCTGTCTCCCCCTCGCTCTCTGCTCCTCCTCTGAGCATGTGTGTTTTCTGTCTCTCTCTCTCTCTCTCTCTCTCTCTCTCTCTCTCAAAAAAAAGAAAAAAAGTAAGAGTCCTATCCTTATTAGCATTCAGTTTCTGTCTTTAAAGTGGGCATCATAAGAAACTAAAGCTGCTATTTAAGTATCATTTTTTCTTTTTATAGGCTGAGCTCTATTAACCTATTTTGTGAACTGTAATTACATAGGGCCTTGGTGCTTGTTTAGGCGGTGAAGGAAGAGCCATTCTTTGTGGAGCTAAGTTTGTAATGTCTTTTAGCATACACAGGCAATTTCCACCCCAAGAGTTAATTACGTCTCAAGAAGATTGTGGATGAAAATCTAAATGGCCAAAAATAAAAACAATGAAGAGAAAGCTAATTAGTTACAAGGACTTAAGAGCCTTATTTGGGAAGGAAACTTCATTATGTATAGCAACCAGCACCTCAGCCCCGAGCATACTGGTGCAATGCTTATGCGGCGGCTGAGTGTCACCGCTTGTCTGGGACCGACCTCACAAATTAGTAATTGTGAGTCTGAAGGCCGAATAAACTGTTGAGTTATGAGCCAGACTGAAATACGTCTGCCCTTCAGGCAGAGCAAATTCCCGTGTTGTCAGCTAACATGATGGAGCTGCCCGGCAGGGGTCTTAGAGGATTTGGAAGATTTAAATACTACTGCAGTATGAAGGACAGGAAGCCCTTGGTAGTCAAGATTCTGCCACTTTCCTTCTTTTACGTGTTGTAAGTCCATTGTTTCCGTATGCCACATCTGTAGCTTGATGGGTTTATCTCTATATGTTCTCTTCTATTTCAGTTTTAAATACCATGTTCACTCAATCTGCTGCTGTTTAACACCCTACTGTTGAGGTCCTAGCCAATATAACAGTGCACATATAAGCCTTCAAAACAGATTTTAACATTAAAAAGGAAGAGACTATAATAATTTATCAAGAAAAACTATGGAAACAAATTTGACAATAAATTATATTTAATATAAAAAATAAAAACAGAAAAGCAAAAAAAAAAAAAAAGAAAAAATAAGAAAATCAACTAAAATATAGAATAAAATAATTGAGGTAAGGTGGCTGGATACAAGACCAATACCCAAATTAAATGGCCTTTCTATAAGCCAGCAAATAAATATCAATTAGAAAATGTAATAGAAAAGGAGGATCATTTACATTGTTTATTTTAATTCCAGTATAGTTAACATACAGTATTATATTAGTTTCAAGTATAATATATTTTTTTAATTTATAATTTTATAATTTATAAAATCTGTTACAAGTTTTAGACCTAACAAGAAATATGCAAGACCTGTATGAAGAGAGCTATGAACCCTTCCTGTAAGACATAAAAGCCTTAAAAAATAGACAGCATGGTCCTACAGGGAAGATTCAATATTGTAAGCATGTATATTTTCCTCAAGTTGATCTATAAATTCAATACAATTCCAAGTGAAATCCTAATATGTTTTTAATAGATTCAGTAAGCTCTTTCTAAAGCTTATGTGAATTAAAGAAAATGTGCAAGAGTGGCAAAGAAATATTTGAATAAAGAACACTGGGGGAAGGGAGGAAGTTACAATATATCAAAATACCTCAAATTATCCTAACTGAAACAGTGTAGAAGAAACAAATAGATCAATGGAATAAAACACAGTCCTGAACCAGACCCACTAAATTTAGTCTGTAGCAAACACATCATACTTGTGAGGAAATGAAGAACTAACTAAGAAAAGCACAGAATCCGTTAGCCATCCTTTGGAAAAAATAAAATTAGTTGAATACTGCCCCTCCACAATACATGTCCTCCCAGAACCTCAGAATATGACCTTATTTGGAAATGGCATCTTTGCTGATTTAATTATGGTAAGGACTGAGGTGAGACCGCACTAGATCAGCGTAGGCCCTAAATCCAATGAGAGTATCCTTATAAGAGACAGAAAAGGACACAGAAAGGAAGGTGATGTGAAGACGGAGTGAGAGTTTGGAACGATGAGTCTACAAGCCAAGGACTGTGGGCAGCTACCTGAAGCAAGGGGAGGGGCTTGGGTTAGTTTCTCCCTCAGAGCCCCCAACAAGTAATCAACCCTACCAACACCTTGATTTCAGACTTCTGCCCTCCAGAACTGTGAGAAAATTAATTTCTGTTGTCATAATGCACTCAGCCTTTGGTAATTTGTTACGGCAGTCCTAGAAAATGAATACAATGCCACACACCAAACACCAACATAAATTCCAGATATACAAAAGATTAAACATGGAAAGCAACACTATAGATATACTAGAAGAAAAGTTTGAAAAATATTCTTATAATTCACACTGTCTCCCTCTCTCTCTGCCCATCCCCATTCATGCTCTCTCTCTGTCTCTCTCTCTCAAAAATAAATAAAAACATTAAAAAAAAGATTTAGAGACCAATGATGGCTGTGGGAAGGGTCTCTCATAGCAGTGACTCTCAATGGGGGACTGAGGTAGAGGAAGCCATCAGAATTTTGAAAAATATTATATTTAAGAAATAAAACTTTTCACTGGTTTTCTGATGTAGATCTAAAGTATAGATTTAAAATAAAAATCTATATTTTAAAAATAATTCTTGGCTGGTGGAGAAGGGATATCACCTGTGTATCAGTGATTGTGAAATTGAAGAATATTATGTGTGGGAAGGCTGTTCACAAAATTTTTATGTTTAGCAGAAGGAGGCAGGGGCTTAAAAAAAGAGGTTAAAAAAAGTTTAAGATATATTCAGTGGAATCCCCCTTTCCCTTCAAACTGCATGCAAAAGGTGCAAATGTGTATTTTTCTGGGGGAAAGGATCTATATAGTGTTCTTCATGTCCTCCAAGGGACTCAGACTCAAAAAAGATTAAGAACTACTGGTGTAGACCAGGAGAAGAGAAGTGGTTGAAGATCCAGCTCAGGAAATACAACAGAAGAAGTAGAGACAAAGAAACAAGAAAACAGGGCTGGAAGTGGCAATGGCATTGTAAGACACTTAAGGATGTTAGATACAATAAATTAATGGCAGCTACATTATAATGATTGTACTGGTTAGTTAATGTTAATTGTATAAAACCAAATGTTTTTGTTTTTGTTGTAAAGTGTAAGACGTACACAAAAGTTCTGTCATTTTGGCCTATATAGTTATCACCTTGTCAAATAGGTGAAGTTACTACTGAATGTGAATCCTATGTAGCCACTGCGGAAGTTCTAAAGGCATCTGGGAGCCAGCATGACTGAATGCCTGAGCTATGATCGTGGGAACAGGGGAGCTGCTGAAGCTAGCTGGCAATTAGGATCTGTTTAGCAAGAACGGGCATGCACAGAGAATGAGTGTGCCAATCAAAACAAAACTGGGTGTCCAGGCTATGGGGACAAGCAGAACATCTGACTGCCGATCAAAACCAAATGCTGGTGGTTCAGGATATTCAAAAAATTGAGGAATGAAGGACAGCAAAAGACAGTATCATCATGAAAAGCCACGTACTAAAAACAGTCCATAAAGGAATGCCAAGCAAACATTTTTTAAACAAGCTTTCTTGTAGAAATCAAATTATATTCCTCCAATTACAAGTTGGCGAGGGAACTTTGCCACCCACAGTGATAATAGGATCATAGTAATAATAGGATAATTGTGTTTGAGAGTCCTAGGAGGCATTTTAGAAATTTGTAGGGAATATTTTTGGTTAATACAGTGTTGGAAAGGGGCTACGCTACTGGCCTTTAGTGGCTAAGGATCAGGTATTCAGACATCTTGCAATTTTTTTTTTTTTTTACAAGAAATCTCACAAAAAGCTCAGTTGTTTAGGGGAGGGTCATTATGAAGGGGAAGCTTAACTGGAAGAAAGATACTGTCTTGATCTTATAAAATAACATACTCTGCACGATGTCTACTGAATGTAGTACAGCTACTTCAAAAACAATCAAACCAGTTGTAAATATACCAGGGTTTTGGAGATTCCCTTTAACAGAGGTAGAAAGAAACGCAAAATTGACAGGCATATGAAATTGAAAGACCTCACTGGATGTCATTAACAAAGGCTATTTTAAAACTACTTAATACTTCCATCCTAATGGGAAACATTATGAAAATTCATTTGGGGGTTACTGGATTTTCCCACTTTATTTTGATGCTGTCCTAAGAGATGCACCCCATAAATCCCCTGTGGCCTACTGTGCTCCTCCTTTAACAACCCCCCCCCCCCTTTTCCACTGCCTATTACAGGGTAGGGCTTCCAAGGTATGTGAGTAGGTTTTAAGTATTAGAGACTGCATTTATGCACCAGGTGAAATTTCAAGTGAGAAAATGTTTTCTGTAATACTCTGTCATCAGCTATACCCCATCCCACTGCATCACAGGAAAAAAATTGTGAGAATATCACATGCTCCTTATTTTCATCTCCAAATTTCTCATGTATGTAAATATCCATATTTTATCTTAAAACCATATAATCTGTCTCTCCAGACTGCCTCCTTCCATTTCCCTCTTTCGCTTATCATAAATAAGTCTAGCCTGTCATTACTTATCTTAACGCCCTTTTTTTAAATGTAGGGTCCACCTGTATCTCTGCTCTTTTGTCTTCCTACACTTTTTGTACTGGACAGCTCTCTTAAACCCAAGCTTATATTCATTACTAGTATCTTATCTGCAAAGAGGGAGAAGGGAAATAATTGAGTTGGGAGCTTCAGAGTAGGGAAGCAGGGGGAATGCAATTGAGTTGACAATGCATAAAGGACAAGCAGTGGAAACTGGATACCATGAATTTGGACTGGAAACCGTCATCCTTGTTTCATGACCTGTCACAATTATGCCCACTTCTCAGAAGCAGAGAAAACGAACATGAGGGGACTAGGGCTGATAACAGGCATGCTAAACTTGGTCATGTCACTTCTCTGCTCACAGTCCTTCCAAGGCTTCTCATTCGTTAACATGACCTTCAGGAGCCTCCATCATCTGGCACCACCTTTTTCTCTAGCCTCTTCTTTACCATTCTCCCCTTGGCTTTCAAGGTCCCATCCCCCTGGCCAATTTCTTCCATCCTCAAGGCTTCTGCACACACCATTCCTTTCATCCGTCACCTGCGATTCCTCTCACCACCCACCCTTTGCTTCAGCTCAAAATTCATTTCCTCAGAGATGCCTTTCCTGACCCCCAGATCCAATCAGAATACTCCTTCAAAATAGTCTTTCAAGGGGCGCCTGGGTGGCGCAGTCGGTTAAGCGTCCGACTTCAGCCAGGTCACGATCTCGCGGTCCGGGAGTTCGAGCCCCGCGTCAGGCTCTGGGCTGATGGCTCGGAGCCTGGAGCCTGTTTCCAATTCTGTGTCTCCCTCTCTCTCTGCCCCTCCCCCGTTCATGCTCTGTCTCTCTCTGTCCCAAAAATAAATAAACGTTGAAAAAAAAAAAAAAAAAAAAAAAAAAATAGTCTTTCAACGTATGCTTTGTCTTTCATTATGTTTATTTGTATGAATACTCTTTTCAGACATGGAAATAGCTCTGTGGAGGCAGGCACTTGATCTATTTTGTTGACTGCTAAATTCCCAGCACCTAGCCTAGTGCCTATCACCAGCAAGAACAGCAGGAACATTCATTCATTCATTCAATACATATATTGAGTTTATTGAATGAGTGAGTGAATGTTTGGAAGAGTTAGCTATGGGATCTTGGACAAGTTATTTAATTTTTTTTAATGCTTATTTATTTTTGAGAGACAGAGAGAAAGACAGAGCCTGAGCGGGAGAGGGCAGAGAGAGACAGAGGGAGACAGAGAATTCGAAGTAAGCTCCAGGCTCTGAGCTGTCAGCACAGAGCCCAATGCGGGGCTTGAACTCAAGGACCATGAGATCACGACCTGAGCTGAAGTCGGACGCTTAAGTGACTGAGCCACCTAGGTGCCCCACAAGTTATTGATTTTAACTACGTCTCCATTTTCTCATCTGCTAAATGGGGCAATGATACTAACTTCCAACCTCAGAATGCCATGTGGGTTAAAAGAGATAATGCATGCCTAGCATGGTGCCTGGCATATGGTAGGGGCTAGGAAATGTTAGCTCTTATCATGATTAAAAAGCTCTATGAGCAACCAGAACTCTTGTATATCACTGGTAGGAATGCAAAAATTATACAGCTATGTTGGAAACATGGTTTACCAGTTTCTTACAAAGCTTAACACAGACTTTCCATACAACCCGGCAATCCCACTTCTAAGCATTTACCCCAGTAAAATGAAAACTTTTGTTCACACAAAACCTGCACATGACTGTTCACAGCAGCTTTATTCATCATTGCCAACAACTGGAAACAACTCAAATGTCCTTCGACCAAAGAATGGAAAAACAAATTGTGGTATAGCCGCACAGCAGAATAGCACTCAGCAAGGAGAAATGAACTACTGATACATGCAACAACACGGATGAAACGCAACAGCTTCACGCTGGGTGAAAGAAGCCAGACTCCGAAGGTGACATGTGGTATGATTACATTTATATGACATTCTGAAAAGGCCACACTGTAGGGACAGAGATCAGGTCAGTGGTTGCCAGGCAATGGGGTGGAGCATGAGGGAATTTGGAGAAATAATAGAACTGTCTCAGGTCTCGATTGGGATGGTAGTTACATGACTATACACCTTTAACAAAACTCATGGCATTATAAACTGAAAGGTGAATTCTACTGGATGTAAATTATGCCTTAATACGAAAGATGGCAAAAAATTCCAATCAGGTGGATCAAAGTTTTCCTTTCAAAAAAAGTATTATAAAAGTACTACAGGCTATTGGTAGACATTCTGGAAAAATATAGAGTGTACTTTCCATCACCTGCAGAACAGTAATATTTCTTTGATGTCATTTTTATATGTGCAAAATACACATACATGGGGTCTATACTGTACATTTTTGCTCTCCCAAATGTACGTTTTACTTCCTGAAACATATTAAGCACGTTTTTCCATGACATTAAGTAACTTTCAAAACCATAGTTTTATGAGTCAGTACTATTCTATCGTATAGCCGATTTATATTTTTAAGCCTTCTCTTATTGTTAGAAATTGCTTTCACGGTTACTACAATTTTGATAAAATTAAAAAAAAAAAAAAGTTCAGCGGGCCCAAGGACTCTTCCATTTTGTAAATGCACAATGTTTAACTGGTAAAACAACTCCTCTGGTTGGCTACAATTGTCTCATTGTTTTAAGCGTCTGGAGGAAAAGCAGTTCCACAGGAAGATCTGGCCTCTCTTCCCATCGTGGTGCATGAGGACTAGACACCCTAATATTACCTGTATTACTAGCTTAAATTTGCATAGCACTTTTTATATTTAACGCTCACCACATCCTTGCAGGGGAAGGGGCAGATGCAGTAATTTGCCCAAGAACTCACAGCTTATCAATCGTGGAATGGGACTTAGACTCCAGATATTCGGAGTCTCGGAAAGTAAACACTGCCCCAGCGGCGGAGCGCTAATTTGGCTCTTCCCCCTTCCTCCACTAGGGAGAGGCTGCAGACACCCCCAGAAAACTCTGCCTAGAGGCTTGGCACACGGGGAACTTAACTCTGTCAAGTGGACGCTGTCCCTCCGACAAATTGTCCTTGGCAACATCGCCACTTACCAGCTGGGGTCATTTCTCCCCCGGTGGCAGGGGGACACCTACTGCCACTGACCAAGGGGGCCCTGGGAGCGGTAGGATCGCCGGCTTCGCGGCCTGCGAGGTTTGCTGTCGGTCGGTCGCGACGCTGTCGGGGCTCACCCTCACTGGGGGTCCTGCCGGGGGGGTGGGGAGGCGGCCAGGACCTCCCCAACACCGGGGCCTCCGTCGGTGGGGGGGGCGCCCTCGGCGAGGTGAAGCGTGCCCCCACACCATCTTAAGGAGAGCTGAGGACAGGCAGGGGTTGCGGGACCACTGGACTGCCCGGGGAAACTCCGGGGACGTGACAGGAATGCCTCCTCCGCGGTCGCAGAGGTCAGTCCTCCACTATCCCAGAGTGCCCCGGATCCCGGAAGTGCCCTGCTTTCCGGAAGTGCCCGGCAGGCTGAAGGAAAGGAGGTTTGCCTGAGCGCTGCAAAGAGAGGGCTGTGGTTCTGGAGCGCGGCGGGGGGGCGGCTGGAGGTGCTACTCGGGGTTGAGGTGAGCGTCGGGAGGGAGCTGGGCGGAGGGATGATGGAGGAAGAGGAACTGGAGTTCGTGGAGGAGCTGGAAGCCGTGCTGCAGCTCACGCCTGATGTACAGCTCGCCATCGAGCAGGTGAGCGTTCCGTGCCCTGACGGGGCAGGAGAGCGGAGGGTGGGGAAGTCTGGGGGTGTGACCCGAGGTGGGATGGGGAGGAAGCAGTCTTTGGACGGAGAGGTGGGAGCTAGGCGCCGAAGGGAAAGGACAGGTTTGGGGGGAGGTGGTGATGGGAAGGGGTTGCTGAATCCAGGGGAGGGAGAGGACCCTTTCTAGGCCTTGATTGTCTTTAGAGGATGAGGCGTCCTGGTGAGTTTGGGCAAAGGAACCGCGCCTCCTGAAAGCATGAACCTGGAAGAAGGGAGTTCGTGGATACCAACGTCAGATTTGGGGGATTATTTACCAGGCTGGTGTGCCGCTGCTCCCGCTTCTCAGTCTAGCCTCTTGTGAGGGACTAGGAATTGAGAAGGGGAACAACTTTAACACCTGCAGCGGGTCACAGAGCAGAGGGGACAAGGTTGAAAAAGGACCCTTTACCGTACTTAAATGGTTGAGAATTTCTGCTGTTGATTAATTTGGATTAGGTTGAAGAATATTCCCGGGAGGCCTTCCTTCCCTTCCGGAACTCTTTGGTTGACTAAATTCTCTTTTCAAGTTTACTGGGTTTTTAAGAGTAATTGTATTGGAAATAGTGACTTAGACCCTTGTGCAGGATTTTGCTTCTGATAAAGGGAGAGGATCTCTGTTAAAGGAATTGGTGTAGGGGATGAGATTTAAGAAAAGGAGGGTTGTGCCATATTTAATGACCACTGGGAAGTTTTTTGAAATAAAGCATTACTACTACCATTGCTAATAGTTAATATTTTCTGAGCGTTAATACTGATTATAGGTCTGCCACTGTACTAACTTATTTGTATTGTCCCATTTATAGATTTTTGGATGTGTGTTTTTCCACCAGTGGTTGGATTACCCCATACAAAGGACACTTGGCACATCCTAAGGATGCCAGACCACTGGGCAAAGGTTTTGTTGTTCAGGCCCCAGCTCCCCACCCGCCTCCACCTGACAGAAAAAGACATACATTTCATTTTCTCTTTGGACCTAATGGGCCCTAATAGAAGAAACAAACAACGCAGTCAGTTACGGTTTGACAAGGATTTTAGAAGAGTGTATTTTTGCTGTTTCTTAAGAAGACTGAGTTCTAGCATAGGTTTATCTAATGAGCAGACATCAGAAAAGAATTGGCTTCCCAGAATGACTGTCTTGAGCTGGTGAAATCCAGTACCCAGGGCATCACTCCACTGCTTTCATAATCTACCTTGTTACATGTTTTTCAAGTTGTAGCTTTTGAAGGGAGTTATTTTTCAGAGGCAGTGTTCTTTCTTCTGCTAAAGAGATGGACAGTTCCTGAATGCAAGCCCCATTTCCTGACACTGTCTGAAGCGTAAAAATTGCTTCAGTGCAAAGTGAATTCCAGTACTAAGCCATCACAGACATGTGCATAAGTCTTTTATCAAGCCTTCCTTAATACAGTCATGTCATCAGCTGGTTTAATCTGATAGTGGACAAAGCCCATTTATTTTCCCTTGTCTGTGGAATTTTGTTGATATCTGTGGAACTTGCCACTGTTGCACATTCTGTTAGTTGCACCAAGATGTTAAAATTACAGATGTTAGTGAAAATCAAAGATTCACTTTAACAGATATTTTCCCAAGCAGTCGTTGGGTGTTAAGCCTTTAAAATGAAAAAAGGTATGTTTCTTGCTTTCAAAGAATTTACCATCCAGTAGGAAGGAAAGAAAGAATACATTAAACAAGACAGAAAGATGACAGTTATTTTTTAATCCCCTGTCTTTATACAGGTGTTTCCAAGCCAGGATCCTCTAGATCGAGCAGATTTCAATGCCGTGGAGTATATCAATACCCTGTTCCCAACAGAGCAAGTGAGTATAGGGTTTCCTTCATTTCAGTGGCCTCTGGCTCATCCCCGGTGTTGTGATTGCTGTGTTATACTGCATGATCTAAGGAGACTTGATAAACAAATGAGAGTTAAATTCAAATCATTGTAACCGATTGGGGTTTGGTGGGGGGTTAGCTTATACCAAATACTTTTGTGTGAGAGTGGAATTCTTTGTATTGTGAGCATATTATTAGAAATTGTAATGGGGCACCTGGGTGGCTCAGTCACTTAAGTGTCTGACTCTTGATCTCAACTCAGGTCTTGATCTCAGGGTCATGAGTTCAAGCCCTGTATTGGGCTCTGTGCTGGGCATGAAGCCTACTTAAAAACAAAAAAAAAAGAAGAAGAAGAAGAAGAAAGAAATGCTATCTTTAGTCTGTAAGAGTCCCCTACATTTTCTATGGTAAATTGGGAGGTAGAAAGGATTTTTAAAACTAATCGGGAAGAGTGGGAGTGAGGTGGGGAGGATAACCCTGGGGTCATAAAGCTACTCTCACTCCTATCTTGAGATGCGAATTTTCAGACTTTGTTTTTTATTTTGTTGTGTTGGTTGGCTTGCCTATACAGATGGGTTTTTCTTACACAGTTGTTTTTTGGGTGTTTAGGTGAGAAGTAGAGAATTAGAAGCATCAGAGTCGGGAGAAAGTCAGCTAGAGTTCTTTTTGGTAATTCATTTATGAATTCAGCAAATGTTCAGTGGGCACCTGACAGGTACCGGTCACCAAGCTAGGCGCTGGGGGCACAAAGAAGAATAACACCCGGTCCATGCCCTTGAAGTGTACATGATCAAGGGCGGGGGGCTGGGGGAGAGACACTGATGAATGCTGTGGGGGAGGTATTGAATGGTTTAGTGAGGAACAAAGGAACATTCTTCCTAAGAAAATCAAAACCTCAGAGAGGAGGCAGGCCTTCTGCCAAATCTTAAAGGAGTCATTCCTTCATTTAGTCACACACATTTATGAAGTGTCTACTAAATGCCAGGCACTGTTTAGAAACTGGAGGGAAATGGTGTGGCAGGCAAGTTCCTAGTCTTGTGGAGTCTAGCGTGAGGAAGAAGACAATAAACAAACCAACAAATAAATATACAAGAAATTATCAAGTGTCATGGATACTATGGTAAACAGCAGGTGCAGCGGGGGTGGGGGGCTCCTTTAGATAAGTGGCTGGGGAAGGTCTGTGTGAGGTACTTCCCTTTAAACGAAGATTTGATACCTATGAAGGAGCCAGGCCTGTGGCCGTCTGGCGGAACACTACCCCAGGCAGAGTCAACTGATGGGCAAATCTAGGATGACAGGGAGAGAAGTTCATTCTAAGCACAGGACAAAGGCTCAGAGATGAGAAACACAGAGTGTGCACAGGGAACAGAGCCTCCTAGGAGATAAGGCTGACGGGGTTGGCAGAGCAAGGGTCCTGAAGGGACCGTGTTCTCTAGGCTTGCAGGCCCCGCATGCCTCTCAGGGAAATATTTTCCACACAGCTCATTGTCACCGGGCCCAGTTTTAGGTTTGTACACACCCTCAAAATATTAGGTACATACTGTAGTAGCCGTCCTAAATAAATTAGGTTTTAGTAGTGTTTGTTACATAAATAATAAAAACAGAGGTTTTTATAATGTACTGTCAATAAAGTATACTATATCCAGCCCCCCCAAAATAGAGATTTTAATGCTTTCTTTTCACACTCCAATGGGCATTATTGCAAACCCCTTTGGGATGTCCACGCCCTGCGCTGGAGACAGTGACTCTAGGCAGGGGCTGTTCACTTACGGACTTTAGATAGCCTGGGGGGCTCAGTGATTTAAGCATCGACTCTTGATTTCAGCTTAGGTCATGGTCTCATGGTTTGTGAGATTGAGCCCCGTGTCGGGCTCTGTGCTGACAGTGTGGAGACTGTTTGGGATTCTCATTCTCTCTCTCTCTCTCTCTCTCTCTCTCTCTCTCTCTCTCTCTCTCTTTCTGTGTCTCTCTCTGCCCCTCCCCTGCACATACCTTCTCTTTCTCAAAAAAAAAAAAAGGACTCTTGACAGGGTAATGACTGGATCAGATTCACATTTAAAATATTCCATCTGGCAGCAGAGCAGAGGGTGAGCCAGGGGAGGCAGAACTGGAGGCAGGAAGACCAGTTGGCAGATCACCTACAGGGGACGATAAGAGCCCGAGTGAAGACTGGGATTCAGAGAGCAAGTCCACAGAGCCATTTAGGAGTCCGAAGTCACAGACTGGTTGAAAGGATGTGGAATCTAAAATTCCTTCCTTTACCCACTTTACCACACTTCCTCTGCCCAGTTTTCTAAGAAATCTGGGCCTAGCTGGTGAACAAGACAGATGGGGTCCTTACCAACCCAGAGCTTCTGGTCTACCTTAACAGGTAATAAATACACCATTAACAGATTATAAGCGAATTATTATGGCTCTACAAAGCCTGTTTGTATAATTATGATTTGCTGCTTGCTCTCTAAAGACCCCTAAGTTCTGCTACAACTGTGATAATAGTTAACATTTATTGAACACACAGATACCATTCTAAACATTTAATAGTGGTGTTATGAGAATAAGGAGGCACAGAGGGAGAAAGAGTGCTCAGCCTTGCCATGAAGGAAGCGCACCAAGTACTGTGGGAGCAGAGCACACGCCGCCTCACTTAGTCTCAGGGACCCAAAAAGACTTCCCTGAAGACATGGCATTTCAGCGGCACGTTATACGCCAAATGAAGGATTTTTTTTTTTTAATTTTTTTTTTTTTCAACATTTATTTATTTTTTTTGGGACAGAGAGAGAGCATGAATGGGGGAGGGGCAGAGAGAGAGGGAGACACAGAATCGGAAACAGGCTCCAGGCTCTGAGCCATCAGCCCAGAGCCTGACGCGGGGCTCGAACTCACAGACCGCGAGATCGTGACCTGGCTGAAGTCGGACGCTCAACCGACTGCGCCACCCAGGCGCCCCAAGGATTTTTTTTTTAATTAAAAAAATTTTTTTTTCATGTTTTATTTATTTCTGAAAGGGAGAGACAGCAGGAGCAGGAGCCTGAGACAGGCTGTCAGCCCAGAGCCCAACATGGGGCTTGAATCCATGAACCACGAGACCATGACCTGAGCCAAATTTGGACGCTTAACCGACTGAGCCACCCAGGCGCACCCAAATGAAGGATTTTGAACTTTGCTCTCTAGGCTGGCAGAAGGAGTGGGTCAACACCAGATACCTTTAAGCTAATTTGGGGAGAAGGAGGAAGAGCAGGCTTTAGTGGTAAATAGAGTAGGAGTGGGGTGTAAGGGCAAGCTAAGTTTTGAACATTTGGGGGCCATTCCGGTGGAAGTGTGGATTTGGATATTTGAGTCTGGAGCTCATAATTCTCATAATTATTAATATTTTTGGCATATATCCTTCCAAACTTTTTCTTTTATTTTTTTAATTAAAAAATTTTTTTTAATTTTTATTTTTTGAGAGACAGAACATGGGCACAAGTGGGGGAGGGGGCAGAGGGAGAGAGGGAGGGGGGAGAGAGAGAGGGAGGAAAGGAGAGAGAGAGAGAGAGAGAGAGAGAGAGAGAGAGAATGAATCTTAACCAGGCTCCACACTCTGTGCAGAGTCCAACGGGGTGCTCAATCCTGTGACCCTGGGATCATGACCTGATCTGAAATCAAGAGTCGGATGCTCAGCTGACTGAGTCATCCAGACTCCCCCTTCTAAGCTTTTTCTAATGAACATATTTGGGGCGCCTGGGTGGCTCAGTCAGTTAAGCATCTGACTTCGGCTCAGGTCATGATCTCATGGTCCGTGAGTTCGAGTCCTGTGTCGGGCTCTGTGCTAACACCTGGGAGCCTGGAGCCTGCTTCAGCTTCTGTCTCCCTCTCTCTCTGCTCCTCCCCCACTTGCCTTCTGTCTCTCTAAAAATAAATAAACATTAAAAAAAATTTCTAATGGACATATTCATTTTTTTAAATAAAGTTGGAGAAAATGGTATGATTCTGTGTGATTGTCTTTTTTGAGATTTCACAGATAGCCTTTAGAGCTCATTGTTTAGTGTGAAAGAGGAATTCTAGGAATTAGCTGGAGGTAGAAATTTGGGAACAACTTGTATAAAGACAGCAGTTTTAGCTGTGAAAATACCATTTGCCCCACTGTATCAAGAATGCTGACTCATCAAAGCAAAAATAACTGTTAGATGTGGAAATTACATAGGAAACCACCAGGTTCTCACTTCTTCCTGATATGTTTTTGTATGTATTTGATTTTATTTATTTTTTATTTATTTATTTTTTTAAATTTTTTTTAACGTTTGTTTATTTTTGAGACAGAGAGAGACAGAGCATGAATGGGGGGAGGGTCAGAGAGAGGGAGACACAGAATCGGAAGCAGGCTTCAGGCTCCGAGCTGTCAGCACAGAGCCGGACGTGGGGCTCGAACCCGTGAGCCACGATATCATGACCTGAGCCGAAGTCGGACACTTAACCGACTGAGCCACCCAGGTGCCCCGTATGTATTTGATTTTAAGCTACTGAAGGTAGCAACTAGACATTTGTCATTCCACAGATGTAGTTATATGTCTTGTCTAATCGTACCTCTATGTACACGATAACGTGTAGTGAAGTTTCTTAGCAATGTAAGAAAATTTATGACACAAGGTTGCTTTTATTTCCCCGACCCCAGATTTACACTTAGCAGTTCATTTTCCAGCCCAGATTCCCATGGTCTGTAATGACAACGTAATAGAAATAGTGGCATGAATCATAATGTCTTTCACCTGTTGCTAAATCTTGGGCAAAACCCATCTCTACACCTCATGGACCTGCAGCAAATACTTCTGAGTCAAGTTTAGAATATTTAGGGGCGCCTGGGTGGCTCAGTCAGTTAAGCGTCCATTTTCAGCTCAGGTCCTGATCTCACAGTTGGTGAGTTCAAGCCCCATGTCAGGCTCTGTGCTGACCTCTTGGAGCCTGGAGCCTGCTTTGAATTCTGTGTCTCCCTCTCTCTCTGTCCCTCCCCCATTCGTGCTCTGTCTCTCTCTCTCTCTCTCTCTCTCTCTCTCTCTCTCTCTCTCTCTCTCTCTCTCTCTCTCTCTCTCTCAAATAAACCTTTAAAAAATTTAAAGTAGATGTCAGTGTATCAAGAATGAGTTTAGGGTCACTCTAAGGAGGAGGATGTGTATGCGGTGTCTGTTGAGTAGGAGCAGCTTGCGTGTCAGTGGTTGCCTGGAGATATGTGCCTGGAGGTAGGACATCCCCAGGTAGTTCTAACTCACTAGGTCCATGTGGCAGGAGCTCAGCTTGCTGTATTTATAGGGCTCTTAGGGGTAGTTCTGAAGAGTAGCCAGGTTTGGTAACAAAGATCTGGAAAATTTTTCTAGTCTCCTAGTAGAAAACTGAAGATAATCATTTGCCATGTTTTCATTAAAGGTTTGATTAGGGGAATCTAGGTAAAATCTATAAAAATAAATATAAAACTGATACAATTAATAACTTTGACAGAAGAGTCACGTGGAGCTGTTTCTAAAGATTTTTTTCTAAAGAATTTTTAATGACCCCCCCCCCCCCCCCCCCGCTAATGCTCTGGATCTGTGTTAAGTGAAAACAGTAAGATGCCAAATTGTTTCTCATGCCAGTTTAATTTTTTTAAGCCACATATTTGCTTAGAAAGAACAGTAGAAAAATACACCAAAACGCTGATGGTGATTATTTTCTGATGGAGGTGCAGTGGGAAGTTCTGTATTTTCTGTAATTAGCAAGAATTGCTATTAGAATCAGGAAATACTTTTCCATCATTAAAACATTTTTAAGTCATAAAACTGTACAACCACCTTATAACTAAACTAGATGGGTGATTCTCAAAGAGCAGATGTATCACCTCCACCCAGGGTCACCAATCTGGATTCCTTTGGGGCATTTCCCCAACACCAGGGGAGTCCCTCCACCCCGTGAGGATTACTAACCTAGCAAGGAGTGTGCCACATCCCTTGGATATGTGGGATGCCTAAAAGTTAGGTTGAGGATCTAACTTTAGAGGTAGCATGGTTAGGGGTGCCTGGGTGTCTCAACTGGTTAAGTGGCCGACTCTTGATTTCGGCTCAGGTCATGATCTCATGGTTTGTGGGTTCGAGCCCTGCATCGGGCTCTGCGCTGATAGGGCAGTGTTTGCCTAGGGTTGTCTCTCTTCTCTCTCTCTCTCTCTCTCTCTCCCATTCTCTCACTTTCTCAAAATAAATAAACATTAAAAAAAAAAAAAAAAGAGCATGGTAGAGTAAGAAAGAGCAGAAACCCAAGAGTCAAGATTGACCCCAACCAAGTCCAGCCATGCTGAATGTTATATACACAGCCTTGGACAAAACATCCATCCTTTCAGAGCCTAATCTCCCGCCCCCGCCCGCCCCCCCACTGAATAGAAAATAGCATGCCTAGTGTGGTTGAGAAGATTAAGGGAAATCATTTCTGTAGAACATCTAGAAGAGTATTGCATAATGAATCCACATTAAACGTTAGCACCCTTTCCCTGCTGGGGAACCAGCAGAAAATCTGGAAGATGAAGGGAACGTGGTCACCAATCGGTCTAGGTAGCATGTGGTCAAACATGATCATTTTATATTTTTAAACATTAAAAATTTTTTTTCAATGTAACTTATTGTCAAATTGGGTAACACAGTGTGTCAAGTGTGCTCTTGGTTCTTGGGGTAGATTGCCGTGGTTCATTGCTTACATACAACACCCAGTGCTCATCCCAACAAGTGCCCTTCTCAGTGCCCATCACCCATTTTCCCCTCTTCCCCCCACTACCCCCATCAACCCTCAGTTTGTTCTCTGTTTTTAAGAGTCTCTTGTGGTTTGCCTCCCTCCCTCTCTGTAACAATCCCCTCCCCCATGGACTTCTGTTAAGTTTCTCAAGATACGAGTGAAAACATGATATCTGTCTTTTCACTGAGCATAATACCCTCCAGTTCCATCCACGTTGCTGCAGATGGCCAGATTTCATTCTTTCTCATTGCCAAGTATTATTCCATTGTATATATAAATTCATCAGTTGATGGACATTTAGGCTCTTTCCATAATTTGGCTGTTGTTGAAAGTGCTGCTATAAACATTGGGATACATGTGCCCATATGAATCAGCACTCTTGTATCCCTTGGATAAATTCCTAGTAGTACTATTGCTGCGTCGTTGGGTAGTTCTATTTTTAATTTTTTGAGGAACCTCCACACTGTTTTCCAGAGTGGCTGCACCAGTGTGCATTGCCACCAACAGTGTAAGAGGGTTCCTGTTTCTCCACATTTTCGCCAGCATCTGTAGTTTTCTGAGTTGTTAATTTTAGCCGCTCTGACCGGTGTGAGGTGGTATCTCAAGTGTGGTTTTGATTTTTTTTCCCTGATGATGAGTGATGTTGAGCATCTTTTCAAGCATGATAATTTTAGAACATTTCTTTCTGGTCTTTAAATAGTTGCATTTTAGTGTTTTCCTCTTATTAGCATGTTATCATAAACGATCTTTGTTGTTTTGGAGCCTCCCTGCCCAGCATCTCCAGTAGTGTAAAAGTCCACCGCATCAATTTGGCTTGATTTATTTTAACTTTTCTACTGTGGCCATTTAGACCATTCCCATGTTATTGCTCTTTTAAATGCAGTTGAACATCCGAAGGCATAAATATTTTGAATTACTCTTCTTAGAAAAACTGTGATGGCTTAAGCAAGACCTTCATGTTTAAGGAGTTAAATTTAAGCATTGGTTAATGTATGTAGCACCCCAAATCAATATTTACTGTTGTGGAATAACCTCCAAGTCATATTGTTAAGTGAAAAAACTACGATGCAGGGCAATGTGCATTGTATAAAGAAAGGGACGTAAGTTATGGACATGCTTTAAATTTAAATACATAGACCGTTTCTGGGACAGTACAGAAGAAGCCAGCTCGGAGCCATTGCCTCTCAGGAGGAGAACTGGGGCGGACGGGCAGGACAGGGAGAGAAGAAGCCTAGCTTTTCACTAATTTATCCTCTTGTACTGTTTGGCTTTTTGGTTACGTACATGTTTTACCAATTTCTTTTTTGTTTGTTTTTGTTTTACCGATTTCACATAAACTATAATTTTTAAATTTTGATATAGTTATCCATTGGTACAATGAATTTATGGCTACCTTTCACCCAGATTCTTCAGATGTTAACATTTTTTTAATTAAATTTTTAAAAATGTTGTATTATTTATTTTTGAGAGAGAGAGAGACAGAGTGTGAGCAGGGGAGGAGAAGAGAGAGAGACACACAGAATCCAAAGCAGGCCCCAGGCTCTGAGCTGTCAGCACAGAGCCCAACACGGGGCTCGAACCCACAAGCTGTGAGATCATGACCTGAGCCGAAGTCAGACGCCTAACCAACTGAGCCACCCAGGCGCCCTAGATGTTAACATTTTTTAAATAGTCTTTTTTTACAATACTCCCCCCCCCCCCAATTTTTTTTTTTTTTTTAAGGAAGAGGTTATGCCCAGTTTACACATGAAGAAGTATACACTCAGGCTAAACAGATTGCCCTCTATACATAGAGCATGTTTGTAGTGGCAGCACTGTGCCCAATGTAGGTCCTCCAACAAACTCAGCTCCTTTTATTACACTGGTGGTTTATACCCAGTCCGGTTTTGGGGTAACTTGACAGCTTCCTCAATTAAAATAGTTACTAAAAATAACTTCTGTTTTCTGACATTCATTTTCACCTTAGTCTGGATTTCTGAAAATTCTCAGTAACCAGTGGCTTTGTCAGAACAGTAAACAAAGATGTAAATGGCCTGGTCTGACATCTCACTTGTGACCTGGTTCTTTTACCAGGCCTGCTCTTGGCAGGCTCCTGGCCTTCTCCTGCCACCAGAGGTTGTTGGTAATAATTAATAAGCACAGTTCCTGCATCACCCTTGCTTCCTTCTGAGGTAAAATAGCTGTTGAGGGGAAAGGAAAGAGGACTTAAAAAAATTGTTTTTTGAAAACTTGAGTTAAAATGGTGTTATAAAATTGTACAATCTCTATTCCACTAGGGGGCACCATTTCCTTGCATTTTCTGCTGGCTAAGGTTGGAAATAGTCCACTTGTGTGTCATTGTCCTAAAACTCGAAATAACTGTATTATAATTACAATAGCAACGGGTAGCCAATATAGAGCAGTTAGAAAATACTTACAAGTAAAAAGGAGAAAAAATTAGAATCCCTTCTCAGATTGAAATTACTGCTACTGATTTCATAGATTACAGCTACCAGTATAGATTCCACAGCTACCAGTGTTTTTCCTTCCAGATGTTTTTTTCTAATGGAGCTACAAACTTCGAAAAAATAGATTGATTTATTTATCAGCGTATAACATGATGTAGAGGAGTACTCAAGTCGTAAGTGTACAATTTGATGAATTTTCACAAAATGAATACAGCCAGGTAACCACCATTTAGAGAATAAGACATTCGTGCAGCGTCTTTAGATGGACCCCTCTTGCCTTCTCACAGTAACTACCTCCTCCAAAGGTAGCCACCATCCTGGCTCCTGACATGAAAGAATAGCCTCCCTCATTTTTGGACTATATAAAAGGAGTCATACGACATATGTCCTTGTGTCTGGCTTTTTTGGTGCAATATTATGTTAGTAAGATTTATTCCTCTTGTTGTGGGTTGTGATCTTTCATTTTAGTTGGTGTATTTTTGGTGTATGAACTTGTCACAATCCTATATGCCAGGGGTCAGCAAACTTTCTGTAAAGGGCTGGATAGGAAATATTTTAGGCATTGTGGACATTCTGTCTCTGTTGTAACTATTCACCTCTGCGTTTGTGGCTCAGAAGCAGCTGTGGATAATATGTAAATGAATGGGCATGACTGTGTTCCAGTAAAACTTTATTTACTAAAAATAGATACCAGGCTGGAATTTGCAGTAGTTGCCAACAACTGCTATACTTTTTTTTTTTTTTTAACTTTATTTATTTATTTTGGGAGAGAGTGCAAGTGGGGGGAGGCAGAGAGAGAGGGAGAGAGAGAATCACAAGCAGGGGACGCGAGACTCGATCCCACAAATGGCAAGATCATGACCTGAGCCGAAATCAAGAGTTGGATGCTCCATCCACTGAACCACCCAGGCGCTCCATCCCAGTGAACCACCCACTCTTTTTTTTTTTTTAAGTTAAAATTGTATCACACTATGATTAATTTTTTTGAGATGTCATAAATAGCCTCGATAGCTCATTATTTCCCTGTAAAGGGGAAATTCTAGAAAGTGAAGTAATAGCTGGCACTTTTCCTTCTTTTTGTAGTCTCTGGCAAACATTGATGAAGTCGTGAACAAAATTAGACTGAAAATAAGGTAAGTGACACCATATGATTATTAATCGTTGATGAAAAGTATGCTGTTGATTTTAATCATATTCTAGATCACACTTATCTGTTAGAACCCTGAAATCTCAAGTTTGCTGTTTATGACAACTTAAAAAAAAAATAATTCCTTAACTGGATTTCCATATGAACCTTGTGGCAAAGAATTGGATTTTTTGGTCAGTCTTCAAATTATTTCTAAAAAGGGAAGGAAGCTTTAACAGGCTATTCAAAATGGTTGGTTACAAAAGGAGGTAAAAGCATTTTTTCTCTATTTTTATTGGTTTTATTTCCATAGCAGATTGACCTTTTTTTGTACCTCCGAGTCTTAGATATGAGGATGGGTTTATATATGAATCCCTGGGCCACATACCAGCTATCAATATGGTCAGATGTGCTCATTGGCGTTTGTGGTGACCGAAGGTTAAATATTGGGATTCATCTGGGATGTGCTGGCCAGAGTTAGATGTCAGGAGTCCTTCCTGCCCAGTAGCCTGGTTCTGGTTTATCCATGTCTGGATTTCCAGCTGTGACACATGGCACATGACACGTGGTTGATGTCAGTACTTCAAATGCCGTTTTTTGCATTTGTTTTGTTTTGTTTTGTTCTGTTTGACTTTTGATGAAGAGAAGCCTCACTTTGAATCCAGGAGATGATTTCCCTTTTCCCTTATGACCTTCGGGCCTTTCAGTGAAGACCTTTGCCATGAGTGTGTTGTTCAGTCGGGTGCCTTAGGATGCGCAAAGACGCCTCTTGCTTCAGCTTTGGTGGGCTTCGGCTCTAACAGTTCTAGCAGAGACTACTGAGTTGGCCAGGATTTGCACAGGAAAAATGGTCCAGAAATCACTGCACGACAACATACCTTTGAAACATTCTCTGAACGGAAAGTGGAATTAAACCGGTATGAATGTCTCTGGTTGAGGTGCCACCAAATGGCCCGTGTTGGAACTGGAGTCCACAGATCCACCTCCTACACGGATCGCAGTCAGGGCCCAGAGGATGAAGCGCCGATCCCACATAGCACCCCGGCTCCTTAGCCCTTTAAGGTTTCTAAGGATGTGCCCGGGGATTCTGTGGGGGTCAGTTTGAATTCTCTGACTTGTTCCCATAGAGTTTCGGCAACATCGCCATTCCTGGTTTTCTCCATTGAAAAATACTAAGTTATGTTGGTGCTTTCTGACAGCTCTGAATAATAAGCAAGAATAGGCTTCTTAAAAGGCAGAGACTACTCACCAGTCTATGCTGGGCTCGGCTTCTTACACTGCCATTTGTGCCTTAGCTGGTGTCCGAGGCCTCAGTCTTCCATCATTCAAATTTGTCTGGATAAGGAGGTGCCCCCTGTGGGAGTTGATGGATAAGTTACCAGCTGTTTTTCTTTTGGTCACCCTAGAGTAGAGACTGTTTTAATGATTTGTATCCCTGAACTTTTTCACTAGGAGACTGGATGACAATATTCGAACTGTTGTAAGAGGTCAGACGAACGTGGGGCAGGATGGCAGGCAAGTAAGTAACTTATTCCTCCATATTAATCATATCCTCCTGATTTCTTCACCACCCAATGACCAAGTGACCAGAATGCTTGTGGAGAGCACTTTCTTTCTGATCTGTCCCCCGTGCGGCAGGAAGCGTGCATGACTTGTGTCACTACTATCAGAGGTGGGCTGCCTAAACCAGCAGTGAGCTCTCAGTCGGCGTCCCTTGAACCAGGAGCATATGGGAGCACAGCTCACCCGGGCCAGTGCCATGTGGGCTTAAGTGAGAAAACTGAAGTCTCCTTGTCTCTCTCCACAGTGTCAGACATGGATTCATGTCATAGTTGTATAGTTCTTTTTGGATCTAGCTAAGGAGGGCTGTTGGAAGGGAATGAAGGGGGAAAGGGGTGTTTGGGGAGGAGGCATGCTTCCACGACTGAGGGGCCAGCTGTTAGCTATTAACCATTTTCCTTTTCATTTGGATTCTCTTCTGTTTAGGCATCTTATTTCAGAAATTGCTGTCATAACAGAGATGCTGAGCATGCCTTTTCTGGTCTTATGTGCAGTTTCTGCTGTTCCCTTTTCGATACTAACTCCTTAGGTCAGTGTGTGCCTCTGTGATAGTTTCAGTTCTGTTATTTGTCCTCTTTGACATTTTTTAGTGCAGCTATTTTCTTAAAATATACATTATGCTACCCGAATTTTGGGGGGATGGAAGGTGTCATCCTATGTATAAATGTCCTGCTCTCTCTTATTCCTGCTTCTTCTGCTAGTAGCTTATAGGTATTATTTGTCTCTTTTACGTTTTTAGTTTTATCCATGTCTCGATTTCCCCTACGTTTTATGACTAACTTTTCTTCCTAATAACCATCTTCCATTGGCCTATTTGTAAGTATCTCCTTCCTTCCTTGTTGTCATCAGCAGCAGTATTTGTATATAGACCTGTTAGTTTCCTAAGACTGATCCGATTTCCAAGTCCCTGCATCGTTCTTAGCCCTTATTGCTTTGTTTTTGTCTATTTAGGTTTCTCCTATGAAGCATGGCTTCTTTGGCAGGTGAGGCCTGTGTACATGGGGCCCTTAGAGGTAATAAAGAGTAACAATGTAGCCTGCAAATACTCCAGCCTCCTTCTGCCCTTTACCTTTCCTTCTATATGTCTGGTCTTGTCATCTATCTCTTCAGAAACCTCAGTGGCCTCTGTCTACCAGATCGAATCCAAGTTCCTCTGTTTGGCATTCAAGGCCTCAATCTGCCTTTCCAGTTTTGTGTCCTGCCGAGACACAAAACAGCCATCCAAACAGAAGGCTTAGTGCTCCGCAAGCACCGTGCTTTCTGAACCCATGCGTTTTACTTTGTTTTGTCTGAAATGCTCCCTCTCCTCTTTTTCTTCCAGTAACTTCATTTCAAAATCTACCTAAGACCCAGCTCAAACACTGCTTCCTCCATGAAATTTTCTGTTTAGCTCATCTGGATATACAGGAATTAGAGTTTTAGACCTAGAAGGGACTTGGAACTCATCTGGTCCACACTTCTCATGAGCAGATTCATCTCGATACCCCTTAGTTACATGTATATCCTTTCTGCCCACAGACTCCCAGGCCTGTGCGTGTACTCTCCTTTGACTTACTAGCGAACAAATCTTGCCCCCTCGACTAGTTTATAAGCTCCTTGAGGCAAGAACTAAATCCTCCCCATCCTTGTATTTCTCTCAACACATAGTTCACGTGCAGTAACGTTTTATTCAACAGTATTGAACATTTGGTCTATGTGAGACTATTTATTTATTGTAAATAAGCAAAAGCCCTTTACCATGAAACACTTTGATCAGCGTGTGTCCCTATAAAGTTGTTTACAGCTTGATTTGTGTGTGCCCAGTCTCGAATGACTACTCTTTGAAATAATGACACACCTTTCTAGTGTGATTTCAACCTGCACTTTGAACGGCTCACTGAAATACTTAACGAGAGGGTCAGGTGTTTAAAATTCCAAGAATGTGAACCTAACAGGAAGGACGCATCAAGACTTTTTGTTGGGTCATGCCATGTAGAGGTGTATCTTGCAGTTAGTTATTTATGATCTGACCTGCGGTCACCAACTAGCAGTAGTGACAGGTCGGGCCCCAAATTAGACCGCCCGTGGGAATGTCGGCCTTCGCCACCTTCACGTGTTCATAGGTGACAGGTTGATGCAGCAGGGCCAGGTCCGGTTTCAGAGAGCAAGACCACATTTTCAAGAATGTTTAGATAGCATTTCAATCTGTGGTGGAATTTTGTGTTCGTCTCCTTAGAATCCAGACAGAGAGGAAGCCCAGAAGAAATAATTGCTTTTCCTGTCATCCCCTCCATCTATCTTTTCCAACAGTTTGTAATGCAAGCTCGAATAGAGACTTTTTTTTTTCCAGGGAGCTTTTGAGTCCCATTCTTGTCAGCCCCTGTGGGTAAAGCCTTGCTATCCAGCCCTGGCTGGCTGGTGGTTTGCTGAAGAGAGACTCCATTTGCCTGGCACAGACTTGGGAGAATTATGGATGTTCCAAAATACTGAGTTTTATAGGTCGAGAGGCCCAAGATTCCCCTCTTCCCTGGAACAGAGTAAAAGTTTGCTTTCAGAACTTGTTTCCTAAGCTTCTGAGGAACACTTGGGAGGAGAGCAATACTATGGGCAGAAGGAAATTTTCATTTTATAACTTTCACCTTGATTGTGTCCAACCAGAACCAGGGTGCTTTTTAATCTGTAAATGAGAGGGAATGTTTATTTCCCATTCGTGGTGTCTTGAAAGACTTTTTTTAGCAAACATTTTTGAAAAGCAGTGTTTCTAACTATAAAATTATCTTTGGGGAGGCAGTGATTTAGAAATTGAAGACACAGGAAGGCACTTCCTATAGTTTTTTGAGAATTCGGAACCAGCTGCCCAGTTAGCATTCTGCTACACATTTTGGAGAACTTTGGATCGTTGACCACGTCCTACGTGGCAGACGAACTGGTTTAGTCTGTGACCTCTTCTAACCAGACTGTGATGCTCATACAGAGTTAATACAGCACAGATTTCTCCCCATTTTCTTCTGCTGAAATCATCAGGCCAAAGCTTTAATTAAATGCCCACATGTTTCAAACTTTGTGGATAAGATGAGTCAATTCCACTAATACAGGATCTGATATGCTACGAGCCTTACGCAGCTTCCCAAGAATTAAAGCAGACAGCTTGGCTGAGGGGGGAAAAGAGGTGAATAGAGGAGTGGGTTAGAAAAAGAGAAAGCTGGCATGTGACATTTCGAGAGTGGCCAAACATTGACCAGTTCCCAGTAAGTTCACTGAGAAGCACCGAGAGGGTCAGCCACTGGGCTTCTGTCTTCTTGAGTGGAGGAGCTTGGCTACAGTGTTACTGTTGCATCAGAGCAAGACTAAGGTTCGGGAGGGGAAGAAATTGTTATTGCCATCTCCAGCTCAGTTCACCAACATTCGGTTTTTAAGAAGCTTCAAGTATCTGCAGTACAACCTTCCTCCCAGTTCAGGAATCCTTTCTATGGCATCTCTGACATTTCAGTGTCCTTCTGCCTCTGCTTGGACACTCACGATGATGGACAACTCGCTCCTTTGTTGTTCCACGGGAGAGGCTCAGTCTTTTCCAGTATCCAACAGCTTTAATTGTAAGAAACTTCTTTCCTTCTTAGACTGAACTGAAATAGTAAAATAGACCTCATTGTGACTTCTCGTTGCTGAGTTCTGCCAGCTGGACCGGTGTGTAATCCCTTTTCCTTATTATAGTTTCTGAAATTTTAAATGGATATTATGTTCCTTTCTTACTGTTCCTTTTTCTAGGCTAACCATTCTTAGTTTCTTCAGCTTTACAATCTGATCCTTTATCATCCTGGTTACCTTACAGTTTGTCAGCATCATTTTTTTTTTTTTTTTTTTTTTGAGAGAGAGAGAGAGAGAATGAATCCTGTCAGCATGGAGCCCCACGTGAGACTCGAACTCACAAGCTGTGAGATCACGACCTGAGCTGAAGTCAGACGCTTAACCAACTGAGCCACCCAGGCACCCCTGTCAGCATCATTCTTAAAACATGGTTCCTGGCCAAGAGGACACATACTGTGTGGGCACACAGTGGGACAGTTTACCTCCTTGTTCTAAACTGGGGTTGTTAACAGGGGAACTGGGGGCTCAGGGACTGTCAACTTCCTGAAATTAACTATTCATTTTTGTATGGATAGACTTATTTCTGAAGAACAGGTTCATTGATTTTTCAAAATTCTCTTAAGGAGTCTGTGACTCTTCAAAAGTTAAGGACCACTGGTTTAGACCCTGTTCTCCCATTCATTCATTACCTTGGATTTTTGGGTGAAATTTTGGGCCATGTCATGTTGTTGGCTTCTACGGAGTTGGTGGTTGTCTGAAATCCCCAGGTCAGGAGTTTCAGACAGATGCTCACAGCGCTAGAAAAGTAACCTAAATGGCTTCAGCAGGCCACTGTGCATCCATGTGTATACACCGGGCGAGTAAATGCCCTATCTAAAGGGGACAGCCACATCTCCGTTCTAACCAATTGTTGTCATGTCTGAATGCACACCTGGAGATGCCAGACCTATCAGGTTTTCAAGAGAAGCCGGAAATCCGGATTTTTGTGTGACTCTCCACATTTTTCAGTGTTGGCTTAGTGTTTTTCACAAATACTGCAAAGGCCAAACAAAACACATCTGCGCCAACAGTTCGCAACATCTGCCCCAGGGCTTTTTTCGTATGAACTACTTTTCAACTTTCCTCTGTTTGTTTAAGAAATTCTTTTGAAATCAAGTGCTGAACTTTATGTTGTCCCCCCCATTTCATCTTGCTAGTTTTGCTTGATTGCCCCAGCCAGTTGAGACCTTTTGGAATCTTGATGACTTCCCCTTTTTATCATTAGCACATTTGCCAGACAAATTCTATGTCTTGGCTCACGTTGTAGACGAAAAGGTTGAACAGGATGGGTTCATAGCCACGTGGCATGCTATTAGACACTTTCTCTTCTCTTCCTTATCCTCATTTTGGTACAAAGTGCCAGGCCCAGAAAACAAAGAATTTCTTCCTGTCCTTGGTATCTGTCCAGGGCCATGTTTCTTAAATTTTCCATGTCTCCATTTTCCTCAGATAATGGGGGCTAATCATACTTGCCTTCTCTCTTTTCATGGAGACATCGTATAGATTTATTAACTAAATCAGTAAAGCATGTTGCCTTCCAAGGAAGAACTGTTCTTTGCTTTTCATCCTCAAAATTAGGCTATCGTCTAATTCAGGCGTTAGAACAAAAATAGCTGTGCTCCCCAAGACCCTGAACTAGGTAGATGGCGGGAGTTTATAGCATAACATTGATCTTCATTTTGTGGGATTATGAATTTGTATTTGTCAGCTCTCTAGGGAGATGGTTTGAATTTGTCCCCTCAATCACTTCAAATTTATCCTCTCTTATCCTCTCTTTGAGAGGAAAATGAAGCCCATTGATGGAAGAAAATAAATGGCATTAGTATTAAAGGGGCTATAAATAGTTTGAAAAGAAAGGGGAGGGGGGCACTGTCGCTTGCTTCCTCCTGCTGAAGCATACTAAATCTAAAGCAATTGAGCTTTTTTTTCTTTTTAAAAATTTTTAATGTTTATTTATTTTTGGAGAGAGACAGAGCATGAGCAGGGGAGGGACAGAGAGAGAGGGAGACACAGAATCAGAAGCAGACTCCAGGCTCTGAGCTGTCAGCACAGAGTCCGACGCAGGGCTTGAAACCACGAACCCTAGATCATGACCTAAGCCGAAGTTGGACACTCAACTGGCTGAGCCACCCAGGCACCCCAGCAATTGAGCTTTTATTTTATTTATTTATTTATTTTTTATTTTTTCAACGTTTTTTATTTATTTTTGGGACAGAGAGAGACAGAGCATGAACGGGGGAGGGGCAGAGAGAGAGGGAGACACAGAATCGGAAGCAGGCTCCAGGCTCCTAGCCATCAGCCCAGAGCCTGACGCGGGGCTCGAACTCACGGACCGCGAGATCGTGACCTGGCTGAAGTCGGATGCTTAACCGACTGCGCCACCCAGGCGCCCCAACAATTGAGCTTTTAAAGCATATGCTCAAATTTGTCCGTTAGTGACCGAGAATGGTTAGGCATTTTTTGTTTTGTTTTGTTTTGTTTTTTAGTTTTTTTTTGGAATGACATTTTCAAAATGTCTACAGACAACACTAAACTTCAGAAATTGCTGAGACCTGAGAAGGACCTGGGAGTGCCGGAAGCCCTGTGACCACCCACTGGGGCAGTGGAGTCAGGTTGTGAGGGTTCTCGGGGCTTTGCGCCTCTCCGGCAGCCTTCCGTAGGCGAGTGGTGCCTCTGGTTTTGATCGAGGCTCTCCACCGTTCTCCAGGCAGCATTTCTTACATCTGGTGCAAAGGTTGGCTTGCCTTTATTTGACAAGTCGAATCTGAATAAGTGTTCAGTTTTGCCTACTTGTCAAGCACTGCTGACTGTAGTTGAGGCAAAGACTTGTAGTGACGGTTCAGTCTGATCACCATGCCTCAACCCTTTTATGGCACGTGAGCCTTACCAGCACTTTTCGACAGAGTGATTTGTTTGCTACATATTGGAATCCTGGCCACTTGCCTTCTATGATCTCTGATTTTAAGACAAGCTGTAAGGAAGTCAAATAGCTGTCCTTGCTCTCCTCTGTGGAGAGTGAAGAACTAAAAAAGGGCGCATTTTATTTGAATTCACTAAGGATTGGGGTAATTGGACATTGTCACTGATATAACATTGGATGGCATCCTGGTCAAATGAAAACACCTGAGCTTTGAATTTAAATTTTGGCTCCGCCCCTGGGTGTGACTTTGGACAAGTTTCTTAACTTCTCTGAGCGGAGGGTTCTTGTCTGTGGTATAGAGAGAGACAGTGATAACTGCTTCAGGGTGGCGGGGCTCTGTGGTGCTCAGCAAATGGCCGAGATGGTGCTGCTGCTGCTGATGTGACGTAACCCCCTGGAATATCCCAATTCCGTGCATCCAGGCGTTTGTCAAGTTCCTGTGACTTTTCCATCACTTCCACTCCTTTTCGTTCCTAAAGCCCTGCTTCAGGGCCACTTCAAAGGCTCTGCAAGCCTCCCTACTGTCCCTCGGTGAGCCGTTGTCTGTGAATGAAATTGCAGCACAGCTTACCTGTGGCCCAGAATACCTGCTGTTCCATCGGAGGTGGTGAAAGGCTCTGTTCTCTTGTCCTGGCCTTACGACCTGCATCGGACTTTTGCCAGGGCTGCCCCTCCCCCAGGGGTTTCAGGCTTTTGAGAGGTGTGTTCGAGCAGTGGTTCTCAGGGCCTCACGCCCTTCCTGCAGTGCCTGCTCAGAGTCCACCGACTCTGCTCCAGGAGGAGGCTCTCTCCGGTTTCCCACTCTGCAGCTTTTCTCACGAGCACGCAGCCAAGATCTCCAGAAAGAGCCGCAGAGCGGGTGCGAACCATTCTGTGCAGTCATCTCCCAGAGGTTCTGTACTGTCGTGCTAGCCCTGCACTTGGCCGTCGGTCATTTGTTAGAAATTTTAGCGGATTCCTTCCCGTCTGCTTGAACAGCTCGGCCACGTGTGAGATGGTCCTTGCTTGTCCCGAGCTCTCTGATGGATTCAAGGAAAGTTGTGATTTTTTTGGTTTGTGTATTTTTTTCTCACCGTTAATATAAGAGCAATGCTGTCTCTGGCTTCTGCATCCCAGGCGAGAGCCCAGCTGACCAGTGGCTTTCAAGGTGGCCTGGTATGATAAGTTCATTAATAAGGTTTTAGATTCTACATTGCAACTAATCTTTAAGAATCTACCGCTTTTTGAGTTTTGATGTACTTTCAAGGAGGATTATCAACAAGCCCAGGGAAAAGGTGTTAAAATATTTCTTTTCTTTTCAGTTTTTTTTTTTTTTGCCTTCTATTCAGATTTTATTTATTTTTTATTTTTTTTAGTTTATATCCAAATTAGTTAGTATATAGTGAAGCAGCGATTTCAGTGGATTCCTTAATGCCCCTTCCCCATTTAGCTCATCCCCCCTCCCACAACCCCTCCAGCAACCCTCAGTTTGTTCTCCATATTTAAGAGTCTCTTATGCTTTGTCCCCCTCCCTATTTCTATATTATTTTTGTTTCCCTTCCCTTATGTTCATCTGTTTTGTCTCTTAAAGTCCTCATATGAGTGAAGTCATAGAATTTTTATCTTTCTCTGACTAATTTCACTTAGCGTAATACCCTCCAATTCCATCCACGTAGTTGCAAATGGCAAGATTTCATTCTTTTTGATTGTCGAGTAACAACTCCATTGTATATATATACCACTTTTTCTTTATCCATCCATCCATCGACAGACATTTGGGCTTTTTCCATACTTTGGCTATTGTTGACGGTGCTGCTATAAACATGGGGGGGGGGGGGCATGTGTCCCTTCGAAACAGCACACCTGTATCCCTTGGATAAATGCCTGGTAGTGCAATTGCTGGGTCGTAGGGTAGTTCTATTTTTAGTTTTTTGAGGAACCTCCATACTGTTTTCCAGAGTGGCTGCACCAGCTTGCATTCCCATTTAAAAAATTTTTTTAATTGTTTATTTATTTTTGAGAGAGAGAGAGTGTGTGTGAGCTGGGGAAGGGTCAGAGAGAGGGAGACACAGAATCTGAAGCAGGCTCCAGGCTCCGAGCTGTCAGCACAGAACCCGACATGGGGCTGGAGCTCGCAAGCCGCAAGATCATGACCTGAGCCAAAGTAGGATGCTTAACCAACTGAGCCACCCAGGTGCCCCACTTTGCTTTTTAAACAAATTTTTTAATGTTTATTTATTGTTGAGGGAGACAGAGTGTGAGCAGGCAAGGGGCAGAGAGAAAGGGAGACACAGAATCCAAAAAAATTTCCAAGCTCTGAGCAGAGCCCACCTCGGGGCTCGAACACACGAACTGCAAGATCATGACCTGACACTTAACCGACTGAGCCACCCCAGGTGCCCCAAGATATTTCTGTCTTTTCTAACTACTTATCTGTGTGAAGCCGCATTTTCATCATATTTTTCAACCACTCAACATATCACAGCAGAGTCAATCCAGAGGCCTGCAATGAGAGTCCAGCTGGTCTCTCGTAAAGTAGATGCTGAAGATATTCACAAAGGCACAGAAATGGTGCCATTTTTGTGAAATTTGTTTTGTTTAGGGGGAATACAGTTGTTTTTCATAAAGACATGTTACTTATGTTAACATATAATGAGCTTATTGTTACTTTTTTTTTAAGAATTTTTTTTTTTTAATGTTGGGCACCTGGGTGGCTCAGTCAGTTGAGTGACTGTTGATTTCTGCTCAGGTCATGATCTCACAGTTTGTGAGTTCGAGCCTCGCATTGGGCTCTGAGCTGACAGCATGGAGGCTCACTCAGTAAATATTGAGTGCCTTCTTTATGCTGGACACTATTCTAGGCATTGAGGATAATGCAATGAACAATGCAGAGAGACCCTAAGTGTGACATTTTTTCACTTCCAGAATCTGTGACTGTTAAGGAGTTATTCTTGTGACCTTGGCTCACTAAACATGTTTGCCAGGAAATTGAAACTGAATTTTATTAAATGCCTTTTCAGCATCTACTGATATAATCACATGGCTTTTCCATCTAATTGATTAGCTTAGTTTGGGGTTTTATTTTTTTAACATTTAATCCTACCTGCTGAGTCATTGTGTTGTTGTCCTTCTAATGTGTTGTTAAATTCTGGCATTTGCATCTGGGATTTTCATTCATGTTCAAAAACTTCAGTCCTCTTTATGACTGAATAATATTCCACTGTATGCGTGTACCACATTTTTGTGTATCTGTTCCTCTGTTCCTGGACACTTGGGTTGTCTCCACCTTTTGGGTGTTGTGGACAGTGCTGTAATGAGTACTGACACACAAATATCTGTTTGAGTCCCTCCTCTCAATTCCTTTTAGTATGTACTTAGGCATTGAATTGCTGGATCATATGGTAATTTTTAATCATTTCAGTGTATTTAATCTCTTTGGAAACATTTTTTTTCCACATTGTTCTGAACTTTAATAGATTTATTTTTCCACAAGACAAGCGTACATTCGTATTTTATCTTCATTTAATCCATACAGACTGTGTTTCAGATTCACTGTAGAGTCATAAGCTTTTGTGTTCAGGACCTAATAATGGGGATGCTGTCCCCTCCAAAAAAGAAAACTACCACGATTATTTCCTTTAGCTAAGAAGTCCAGCAGTTGGACTCTTTCCTCCCTGACCTTAGAAACACATCAAGTCCCACTTGTGTGCAGCATGACTATTGAAAATGGTTTTAGGAAAATAGTGTGCCAAGAAGGAACACTGAAGTTTATTATTCTTCTGAGCCATCCCCATATAAATTGGCACTCCTCAGGAGCCAAGAAAGAAGGTCAAGCATAACTTTTGCCATCTGCTTGTTTCCATGTTAAAGGCAGTCACAAGTTTAAACTAGAGTCTCTACATCTAAAGAGGAAAATGCCATTCATCACTACTGTAACTGCTCTGGCTATTACCCAGGTTACTCTTGCTTTTGACTGCTAGTAGTTAGTGACTTGGGAAGGAAAATTCCATCCTTAGTTTGAGGTTGCACGTTAGAAAAATTGCTGACAGGGCAAAGCTTTCTGGGTTTCAGATCCTTGACACAATAAGTCATTCAAATATGTTTAAACAATGGATGGAAATTTGAAACTCTGTCTTCATGTAAGAACTTGACCTCCTTTTTGCTCTTCCTTTTTTCACCCATGGAAATACAGGATTTAGAACAGCGGGAGTTCAGTGCTGTGGTTGTTCTGTCATCATTTCCATTTATAAATCCCAGTGAGTCTGTAATATAGCTATAAAATGTCTTGTGCTGTAGTTTGGGCTCTGAGGTCTTCTCTAGAAGAAGATTGATTTTGTAAAATTAAAGATAATGCTTTTTTTAGTCTGTTTTGGTTTGGTGTTCTATAGTCTTCTAGATTAAAGCTCTGAAACGTAAGAAACTATCGTCCTCCATACAGTATTGGGTCACATGCCAGGATCTTTGATTTTTGTTTCCATGTTATATTGTAAACTCTGAACAGATGATGTGTTGGTCTCTAAGTGTTGCACGTGATACCTGGAGTATGGATGTTAGGCAAAATATATTAGTGCTACTTTCATAATGGCCTCCAAGCATAAGGGAGACATTTCTTGGGAGATGTACTTACTGACAGGTAAATTTGATGACCCAAATACTGTCTTTCATAAAGAAAAGAGGTGAACTGAGGGGTCTTTATCCCATCTCAGACCGAATTACTCACCTTTGTCCCCTTGTCATACTTCTGAACTTTTCTTGTTCTCGGTCACATAAGAACAGTAGGGACGGGTAGCCAACGCCTACTCATATGGTAATATCATTTATGTAGGCCAAGTGCTACACTCTTTTTTTTCATTGAATACTTGGAGATTCTGATCTTTGGAGATTTCTGGTGACTGGATGAGCATCTTGTGGTCAGGTTCCAATACATCTGTCAGCTCTGGAGTTACCCAGACCTCTAGAATTAAGAATGTATTATTGTAGGAGAAATGTGTCTTTCTTGATTGATTCACTATAAGCAGAGACATGTTAGAGTTGCTTTGACAGAAGGTACATTTTGAGTCATTTGTCTTGATCTATAATGTTGATGTTTTATTACAATATAAACATGCTTGTCTTACATTCTACAAAATATTTGTTGCAATATTTCCAAATTACTTGATGTAATATAAAATGGGTATAATTCTCTCCATTTTACAGGTGAAGAGGCAGGCTCAGATAGGTTCTGTGACTTGCCCCAAATCACAGTCAGTGAATCCCAGGTCCAGATTTTCTGCTTCCCAGTATGCTGTGTACTTGTCCATCCCAAATTCTCTTTTGAAATAGTGACAGGTTTTTTTTCTTTTTGAGAGAAAGAGAGGGTGCAAGTGAACCAGGGGCAGAGAGAGAGAGAGAAGCGGGTCTCACCCAAAGTGGGACTCCTGTTCACCCACAACAGGGCACAAGCTCACCCAATGTGGGACTCAAAACTCATGAACTGTGAGATCATGACCTGAGCCAAAGTCAGATGCTTAATGGCTAAGTCACCCAGGTGCCCAACAATGACAAACTTTAAAAGCGGATTTGAGAATCACTGTTCAGAACCTGAAAAGTTAAGTGGTTCCCAAGGGAATCCTAGCAATGACAGTGACCCATGGCCTTGTTAACCAGCTAGGTCCCTCGCAATGACAGTGACCATGGCCTTCTTAACCAGCTAGGTCCCTCGCAATGACAGTGACCATGGCCTTCTTAACCAGCTAGGTCCTTCACAGCATAATGAGGAGGCTAGGCAGAGAGAAGTGCTCAAGGCTGAAAGGAGAGAGCTGAGTGATCTGTGCACACCGGTAGTACTGGAGAGAGGCAAGAGAGATGGGAGGAGATCATTCAGATGGAGCCCCAAGGGGGTCCATGGCCTAAAGGGCTTTTGGTACAGAAGGTATCTCCAAAAGTCAGCTGAAGGAACATCCAGTTGTGAGCACAAAAGGTCGTTTTCTTCTGAATGAAGACTCGTGATATAGATGGGACTTTCTAAGTGACTAACAAGTCATAGTAAAATATGGGGGATTAGAACTTAACATGGCAACTGGGAAGTCCCAGCTGTTTGTGGGAAACAGTCCTTTGTTAAGCTGGGACAAATTGTTCCTTTAAGTGTGCCCCATTTCCTAAAATATTGAATTTCTCTACCTTTTATTCAGCTGAGACGTTTGTTTAAACACTTCCTTGGCGTTGCCATTTGGAGTTTTTGCCTTCAATGTGCTTGTCCCCCGGGGTTACGTTTCCTCAAAGGGAGCTGAGCTCGAATGCATTCACCACTCCCAGCTATTTCGGGGCTAACATATTTTAAGTTATGGGTGATAACAGATACAAGCAGAACTTTCAAAAGTGAATGTTTAGTCTTGTTTGGGCACTGCTGGATTTGTGTCCTGGTCTTGCCTTGTGATTTTAACTTCTGGCTTGTCTCCTAAAAACAATAAAAAAGATCTCTTTGGTTCATGTTTTCAGTGGCTGTGGTTTGCAGAAATCATAAATAAAAGTGACTTAGGTGGAACGGAGCATTTTAACAAATAAGGTGCGAATTACTCCTTTTGCCCTTTACATTCTTTTGGTTCACAAACTTGGAAAGAAATCTGTGCTTTAAATAAAACCCCTTTATACTCAAGATTTCTGAATAAGCAGTGAAGGAATTGGTGTTAACGCCAGTGATTCTCATCTGATGGGTGCCCATCCAGCCTTTGACCATGACTGCCAGACCTAGAAGATATGTGGTGTGTTCCAGGGTACAGGGAAGCTGTACACGTGCGCCCATCCGTAGCCATGAGATTCCCGTAGCCTCTGCTGCTGTTTGGCACCGTTATTGGGAATGGGCTGCATTGTTATTATTGCTGAAGCTTCTTAAAGCACCTCTCCTCCAGCTGAGGATGCCCTGTTTCCGTAGCAACAGCTCTTCATGATGCCAGAGTGGCCAGCAGTATCAAAACTAGGGACATGCCATAAATAAAGGCTACTTATCTACCTTCAGTAGATGCCCCTTGCTTTCCAAATGATTCTGGCATTCTTTCCTCATACCTCTTTGTATCATTCTCACCTTACAGTTATTTCTATTTCTTACATGTATTCCTTACAAGCTCTTTATTTTTATTTATTTATTTATTTTTATTTTTAAAAATTTATATCCAAATTAGCATATAGTGCAACAATGATTTCAGGAGTAGATTCCTTAATGCCCCTTCCCCATTTAGCCCATCTCCCCTCCCACACTCCCTCCAGTAACCCTCTGTTCTCCATATTTATGAGTCTCTTATGCTTTGTCCCCCTCCCTGTTTTTATATTATTTTTGTTTCTCTTCCCTTATGTTCATCTGTTTTGTCTCTTAAAGCCCTCATATGAGTGAAGTCATATGATATTTGTCTTTCTCTGGCTGACTAATTTCACTTAGCATAATACCCTCCAGTTCCATCCACGTAGTTGGAAGTGGCAAGATTTCATTCTTTCTGATTGCCGAGCAATACTCCACTGTGTATATGTACCACATCTCCTTTATCCATTTATCCATCGATGGACATTTGGGCTCTTTCCATACTTTGGCTATTGTTGATGGTGCTGCTATAAACATTGGGGTGCCTGTGTCCCTTCGAAACAGCACACCTATATTCCTTGGATAAATACCTTGTAGTACAATTGCTGGGTCGTAGGGTAGTTCTATTTTTAGTTTTTTGAGGAACCTCCATACTATTTTCCAGAGTGGCTGCACCAGCTTGCATTCCCACCTTATAAGTTCTTTAAAGACATGTCCCCATTTAGTGATCTTTGATACTCAGCATCTATCATAGTACATATAATCTTACTTTTTATTGAAGGAGTGAATAAAAGATTGAAACTTTTTTTTCTGGAGAATGTTTCATTTTCAACATGGTTCAGAGGAACAGTTTCCCTGATTCTGCATATGCCTGCAGATGTTGAACTTAACCAGCTTACTTACAAACTCTAAAGGATGGGTTAACAACCTTTGGCTATTGAAGTGATAGTCATATTTGAAATATTGTACTCTTCATCTGGGGGATCTGGGAATGATATTAATAGTGGCCTTTTAATGAGCCCCTTTTATGAGCTGAGTCCCCCGTCAGGGTTCTCTTTGGTGCAGAAGACAAAATCCCAGTTCAAGCTGGCATAGGCCAACAGGAGGATTATTAGAAAGGCACTTGTGTCTTGTTTTGAAGAAGTTGAAGTCAGACCATGGAATAGCAGTGTCGCAGCTCACCTTGTCAGACCAAACAGTTGAAGCCCGGATCGGAATAATGCACCCAATTTTTCTGTATCTGTCTCTCTGCCTGTGTTTACTTTATCATCACTACCTGGAGACCAGCCTCTTCCCCTTTCTGGGGAACCTCGCTGCTCTCTAACTCAGCTTCTCATTTGGGGCTCCCGCCAGGCAGAGATGAACTCTCTTTGCCAATTTGTTCTGGAAAGTCACAAGAAAACTATCTGGCTCAGCTTGGACCAGGGCTGCTTCTGAGACAGCCGACTCTAAAAGAACACAATGAGAGGAAGATTCCCAGGAGGAAGGAACTGGGTAAACAGTTTCAAAGGTGTTCATAATAAGCCCTGCATTCCTTCCTAGCAGAACGGCTTTGAGGTAGGAGCTCCTGTTCTAGAAATGATGAGCCTGTGCCTCCTGGAGGTAAAGTGGCTTGTTAGAGATCACACGGTAAGCTGCAAGGGCAACACTCAAGTCCCAGTTTGCTTGTTCGAAAACCCTTGCCTTTTACTAATACAGTGCGTTGCTTTTCCGAACAGTAGGGAAGGAAACGGCAGACAAGTGTGGAATTGGACAACAGAAATGATAGCAGAGTGGTGGGAAAATACAATCTTCTTCCCAGGAACCTTGAATATTAGCACCTTACTTTTTCAAGGAACATAAAGCCCTACTAGTTCTTCTGAAAACGAGCAACGTTTTCTTCCTTCCGGCAGTGGTGACAAATGGGATCTTCGTTCCAAATCTCTTAAAGGCTGCCTGTGAACCCACAGGATAAAGGCAATATAATTCTCTTATAACAGAGCAAACTGCAAAATTACATGCATCCACGCGCCAAACGGGATATTAATTTCTCAAGGCATTTCCATTGGATCAAATCTCCTCTGTCTATACAGGTAGCGCGTGACGGTTCTGGACAAAAAATTAAAAAGATGAAAGAAAAAAGCAGTGGAGTCTATGGTGCCAGGTCCCATGCTGCTTATCTTCTGTGCACGTGACCCAGCGTGGGTTTGGTAGCCTGTTCAGTCTACTTTAGGAGGCAAGGAAAATTAAGAATAGTGGGTACAGGGAATGGTGCACAGAGATAGCCTGATTGGTTCTGCTCAGTCTTCAGAGCTAGCCCGATGGGTTGCTTTGCATCTCCTAGCTGTAGAATTAGGGTTTCCAAAGAGGACCGCTGTAATAACTGCTGCTTAGTAATACCCTCGAATGCAGGCTGTAGCCACGCTTTCGATCTCAGTTTAGAAATTCCGGTAAGGGTAGGGGCGCCTGGGTGGCTCAGTCAATTAAGCGTCTGACTTCATCTCAGGTCATGATCTCGTGGTTTGTGGGTTCGAGTCCCGCATCAGGCTCTGTGCTGACAGCTCAGAGTCTGGAGTCTTTCAGTTTCTGTGTCTCCCTCTCTCTGCCCCTCCCTTGCTCGTGCTCCGTCTTTCTGTGTCTCTCAACAATAAATAAATGTAGAAAGAAAGAAAGAAAGAGAGAGAGAGAGAAAGAAAAGGGAAAGGAAAAGGAAAAGGAAAAGGAAAAAGAAAAGAAAAGAAAGAAATTTCGGTAAGGGTAGATTGAAAGCAGACATGTTTGGGTGATTAGTTCTGTTTTTAATCTACATACAGCTTGGAATGGGAAAGTAGCCACATTTTATTTTAAAGAGAGTCTAGGGACAGTGCCAGAATCTATCTCTCTGCACATTTTCTGATCAGCCAGGTAGTAAAAATATTTTAGTGTTACTTAAAAATAAAATCCGGATGATTCTTCCAAATTACAAAATGCTCTTCCTGTGTAATTGATTACTAGAGATTAGATATCAAACAGTAGGGTGTGTGTGTTGAGAGTGGACTTGCTTAATGGAAGAGGCTTCAGAAGAACCCTGTTCACTCTGGAAAATGAATTGTATTAAATTTCCTCGACTTCAGTACATTGTTATAACGAGCAGAAGTATTCCAGCCTGGGGAAAAAAAAATCTGGCAAACAGTTTATCTTTCTTTCAGACTCTGAAATATAAGATTGTGTGAGCCTTACTTGTTTGCTGGAAGAAAAACGTGGTACCTTCAGCAGAGACCGTTCTGGTAGGATGCCAGATTAAGAATAAAAGAGAACTATGGATAGAGACTCTTTCTCTGAGAAGGGATCGTGCACGCTTCTTCAGACCCTACTTTAAGTATAGAACCGGTCCATTTTGCCTTTTTACCTGAAAGTCTCTGTCTTAGCATATTTGGCTGGAAGATGGTGCTTCTAATCCCGTTAGAGCATCACTAGGTATGGCATGACCAACAATATCACAGAATTCTGTGCGGGCTGTGCCCTCAACTGTCAGTCCTTTCTGGTGGGCAGTTGCCTTTCAGGCAGTGCTTTTTTACACCATGAGCTGACATTTTTTAGAAGGCTGCAAAGGGTTTAGAATTTACTGACCCCTTGCAGTATCCTGGGCATGAGACTCCTTATTAGCCAAATAGATAACATTTACAGAAAGTGTGACGGTGTGTTCTTGAACCACTGCCGGTAGATGTGCCCGAGGTTGGGGAAAGGCGAGGGTGTCGGTCGGCACACCCCACTCAGAGTGGTGGTCTCGGCACTGCTACCCTTCCGACGAGTGCCCCACAACAGTTTGGATCGGTTGGCAAGTATCTGTCAAGTTCCACCTGTGCTCTAGCTCTGGTTAGATGCTGCAGGTGATGTGACCATATGATCAGTCACCAGAGTCACTTTGCAGCGTGAGCTCCTAATAATTATACTGAGACAGTCGCCATAAACTGGGCCTGCCCCTCCGGCAACCAGAATGGGTGATTGCCTGAACTATAGGGGATATAAGAATGCCATGCGTGTCATCGGTCTGTACTCTGGAGGACGCTTCTAGTCTTGTTTAGAACTCGTACACGAAACAATCCAAGAACATTATAAAAAGGTCCTTCTCTTCTGTAATTGTCCCATTACTGCCCCCAGCCTCCCAAATCAGTTTCTCCTTTTCTGTTGAGTCGTTCCCACACTAGACCTGTGCAAGCACCTCTCATCTTCAGATCTTCCTCCCTTCACTCCATCAGTTGACCCATTTTTCTTGTCTTCTCATAGCAAACACTTTTTGAAAAAAAACACTCTACACCAGGGGTCAACAGACTTGTTTCCTGCTAAGGACCAGATAGTAAATACTTTAGACTTTACCAGCCATGTGGTCTCTTACAACTCCTCGTCTCCGCTGTTGTGTGGTGAGGGTAGCCATACATGATACCTAAACGAATGGGACTGGTGTGTTCCAAACATTTATAAAAACAGGTGGCACACTTCCTCACGTCGTCACTGTCCACTTCCATCCCCGCGACTCCACTGAAATTGTTCTGGGCAAGGTCATCAGCGACTTCCTTATTATCAAATTCAGTGGCAATTCTCCATCCTAATTTACATAAAATTTCAACAAAATAAGAAAAGTCTCTCATTTCCTCCTCCTTCCAACACTCGTTTGGCTTCTGTGACACCACCGTCCCTCATTTTCTCTCATGTCACTGGTAAAACAGAGAATCCGCATCTTTTTCTCACTTTTTCTTTCCCTCTAGACTGCTGACCATTGGAGTGCCCAAGGACTCAGCCTGGGCCATTTTCTCTTCTCTTTGCTGTCTTTTCTCTCTTCCTGGGTGAGTTCTATTTCTATAGACTTAACCATCGCCTATAAACCAATAACTTCTAAATTTGAATCTCCAGTCTGCTCCTTTCAAGCTCCAGACACAGATGTCCAGCTTGAGATGTCTTGGTGTCCCCACTGGACATCCAGTGGGCTGTGCACCCCTAGCATATTGAAATGGAACTCTTGATTTCTGATCCCACCACCACCATACACAGCTGCCTGTCAAACCTGTTCCTTCTCCTGTCTTCCCTCCTTAGTTAAGGGACACATTCACTGGCTTTTTGAACCAAGACCAAAGAGTAATCCTTGATTCTTTCCTTTCTCTCATTATCCACATCCAGTCCATCAGTGAGTCCCGTGGGTCATATCTTCCTACAAATCCCAGTCACTCGCACCTCTTCCCCTCACCGTTGGCCACCTGCTCTAGACCGGCACCGTTTTTTCGCCTAGAGCACGGCAGCCCTTCCCAGCGGTCTTTTCTTTCATTCCTGCCTCTGGACGGCCCCTGCCACGCCTGCCATGTAGCAGCCAGGGCCGTGTTGTACATATGTAAGGCATTTGCCAGTTCCTTGTTTAAAGCCTTTCAGTGGCTTCTCATTGCACTTTGAACAAAATCCCGTGGTTTTACCAGGCCTTTGGGGCCCCCCAGGCTCTGGTGCCTACCTGCTTCTCCAAATTATCAGCACTTCCCACTCCGATTCTACCGTGCCATCCACTGCCTTCCTTTGTGGTCCTTCAAAACGCCAAGGTCTTTTTCTGCATCAGGATCTTTTATTTGCTGTGCTCTCTACTTGGAATTCTCTTACTCCAGATCTAAAAATGTTGACTCTACCTCATCCTGCAGGTCCCAGTTCATATGCTATTTCTCAGGAAACCTTCTGTGACCACCCTGCTGATCAATTCCGTCACCACACCTGTCCCTCTCTGAAATTTTCTTCTTTGTTTCTTTATTCAGTTGTTTTTCCAGTATCTCCTCCAACCTGTCACTTCTTGAAGTAAGTTCCTTGAGGACAGGGAAAGGGACCATGTGTGTCTCATTTCCCAGTGGTTCCTGGTGCTTAGAGGAGTACCTGGTACATGGAAGCTATTCCACAAATATCTGTTGAATGGTAGAAGAAGTGAATTAATGAAATGCTGACAGATGTAGTTGGGACCATAATTGCTGCAGGAATTCAGTGTCACAGTTCAGATACAGCTAGTCTTCAGTTACGAGACCGTGAAGGTCTGCATTGCTGGAAAATGAGAATTTATTTATGATAGAGTACGGATTTGACCCAGTATTTTTTTTTTCAGTATGTGAGGATTGTAAACCTAATTTATTGTTGCTTAAAAGAAGGTCTGCAGTTGAAATGTTGGCACAGCCATAAACTACATAAATGTGTTGCCTGACTACCCTGAGAGCAAAGGTGGAGCGTGTGTGTGTGTGTATATGTGCGCACGTGTGTGTGTATATATGTGTGCATGCATATACCATAATTGATTTTAAAATTCAAGTTAATAAACATGTATTGAGTACCTACTGTATCATTCTGGGCACTGCCCCGGGTGTCCATAAGTCACAATGGATGAGATATGGTCCATGCCTTCTAGGATGTCATGGTCCAACCAAAAGACACACTCACAAAAAACTTGTTATGAATGTTAAGTTTACATGAAGGATCACAGGCACCCAGCTGATGAATGAATTGATTGTGCCCTCTGCTGCATATGTGTTTGTTTACATATAGAGAGGGTGTTGGAAAGGAAGGGGAAGTTGGGGAAAGGATGGGGAAAAAGTGGCATTTGAACTAAGTCATGGGAGATAACAAAGATTTGCACGCTCTCGGTAGCTGTATTGAACATTTTATTTTGAAATTTTACTCCTTTGGTTGTGAATGGGCATTTGACATTTTACTCCTTTTTATCATTTTAATTTTGTTAGAACTTGATTTTGGTTTCTCACAATCTTATGAAATCTGAAGTTGGGCAGTATGGTAGTAGGCAGTGCTCAAAAGAATCTGGTTCATATCCTGGTTTTGAGGAGGTGACTATTTGAAGTGAGGAAGAAAATTCTTGGGGGTTGGAGGGGTGGAATGAGCAGATGTGGATTCACTCAGGGAGTGGCTTAGGCTAGGAAGCGTCAGATAGTGGGCAGGCCTGGTGGTTGTGCTGAGAGGGAAAGGCGTGGCCAGAAGGGAACGTATGCGCGTATGTCCCTGTATATCTGTACATATATGCGTGCATGCATTTGCTTAGGTGGTCCTGAGCCCCGGAAATAAACCTAATATTTGTGCAGTTTTTACATCTGTTATGTCATTGAATCTTCCCAACGACCGTCGAAGTAGGTATCGTCATCACTACTCTGCAGACGAGGAAACAGATGCCCAGAGAGGTTGCGCACACAGTGTGACAGCACAGGCGGGCCTCAAACTGCTGCCTGCTGGTCGGAAAATACAGGGTTAGGGTTTTCTCACACCGCCACAGCTGTCTCAGGGGTGCTGGATCCTAGGATGGCAGGAAACTGAGTGGAAACACTGCTGAGTGAGAGGGGGCATCCTTTTGGGGCAGAACGGGATTGAGAGGAGCTGCTCAGCATGACCCACTTGCGTTCCATCCCCTCTTTTGATCGTTTCCTGCATTTTAGGTAACGTTTCCCAAGTTAGGAATTTTGGGCCCTGATAGCAATGCCGACTGTTGTCTTAAGCCCAGACTTTCTGACGATTCAAATCCTGTGTCCAGGTGGCAGAAGCTACAAGTACAAAAGCTTCTTTGCCCACAAACCCCTGTAGATACAAGTGAAGTGATCCCACAGAGCAAACACAACGCTGACCCGGCACGCCCCAGGAGGTGCGAGCGGCTGCCTGAACAGTGTCCCCTCAGACTTGCAATAGGGCTAAAGACACAGCTTCTCAGAGTACCCTCTGGACATGCATTTTAGGAGCTGTAACACAGTCACACGTGAGGGCTCTGCGTACTTGTCCCCACGTGTGAAACTCCTGTTTGGAACTATGCCACACACAAGGGCAAGGAGCTCCAGAAGAAGAAAGGATTCCCAATATCAGAAGAAGGGGACAGCCTGGGAAGCCTACAGAGGAAAGAAAGATACGATCCCTGCCTCCACCAAGGAAGGAATTTCCAGCAGAGGAAGCCAGCTCAAGTTTCTTTTGGGGGATGTTTTCTAAGTACAAAAGAAAACGTATTCATTCATGGTCTCGGGTGGCTTTCTCATTGGTACAGCTGAATGCAGAAGTCCAGTTAATTCTATCAGGGCTTTTGTCATTCTCCCTTTCTCTCGGCTCTGCTTTCTTCCTGCCTCTGGAAGGCCCTCTCAGGAAGGCTCCTCTTTCCCTGTGCAGACTGAGAGGAAACACAGCTCTAGGGTGACATTGGTCTTATCATTACATTCATAAAAGGGCTTGTGAGGCCTGGTTAGGACAGACCACTCTTAAATCCAAAATAAATAAAGTGTGTTTGATGTAATGAAGTATGAGTTCTTCTGCTGGCTGCTATATCTTTTCTAAGTACATATGTTCTCCACATGTGTGCTTTTAGTGCCCTGACAACTCCTGAATGTTGCTTCCCCCTCCTCGTGGGAGCAACTCTGGTTTATCATACTTTAAATGTGTGGCATCCATCTTATAGGTTTTTCAGTAGAAACATTTGGCTCACGGGGCGCCTGGGTGGCTCAGTCGGTTAAGCGTCCAGCTCTTGATTTCAGCTCAGGTCATGATATCATGGTTTGTGGGTTCGAGCCCTGCGTCAGGCTCTGTGCTGTGTCAAGTTGCAGAACTTGCTTGGAATTCTCTCTCCCTCTCTCTGCCCCTACCCCACTTATGCTCACGCGCGCTCTCTCTCTCTCTCTCTCTCTCTCTCTCTCAGAATAAATAAATAACTTAAAGGTTTACCGCAGTTCTGGAGTCCCCGTGCACAGTTGATTTTGTTGAAGGCACAGTCTCCTGGAACTTTCAAAGTTCAGAGTTTCTCCCAAATTAGAACCACCTCTGTCTCTCTACAAGCTTTAAGGTTATTATGCACACATGTATGCACACACATGTGCCAACATGTACAGATGTGCATGTTTTATTCCTGTGTTGTCATCAGTAACATGGAGTCATCACTAAGATGGAGGGAGATAGTTTTTAAATTAAAACTTTATGATTCAGGTTGGCAAGAACCTTGTGTATTTGCCTGTATCCAAACGCTAGAGTCCGTCTACTATTTGGGTCCAGTAAAACTGCGTAAGAACAATGAGTCAAGAGCGCGCGTTCTGGTAGGTTTCTTCTGAAGCTAGACTCGATTATAGTGCAGTGACTGGGGGCCGTCTTGTGTTGCTTCTTGTTTATCATTTATTTCTTTTATTCTAGGCACTTGAAGAGGCCCAGAAAGCTATCCAGCAGCTCTTTGGCAAAATCAAAGATATCAAAGACAAAGCAGAAAAATCAGAGCAAATGGTGAGTTTAGGTTTCTTCCTGACTTTCTTGCAGTAGAAGAGGAAGTTCGGTTCTTGTCCAGTCACACTCATGAATGGGCTTTTTCTCCCACTTGCTGGCAGCCACAGCACCCACGTCTCGAAAGCAAGCCCTGTGCGTACATTCCAGATCAGTTCAAGAGGAGCAGCTAGACGTGCAGTGACTCACCCTCCCTGCTGCCCTGCATTCACAGCCCTTTTTTAAATAGGAAAAGTTTTCTTCTTCTTCCCCAAAATAGTGTTCTAGTCATTTTGGATTCTTTTCTTGAGCATTTGTTTATATCACGTATTTCTCAGTTAAGATCCACGATATGTCATGAAAACTGGTACTGGAATTGGGAGGTGGGACGGATCCTGCCACAGTGCATGCTTACGGTTTTGGTGAAGTTGTCCTCTGACAAATCTGTGTCCTCCGGTGATGTGCTCAGGAGGCCCGCCCACTGACGGAGAACCCAGCCTCACCCACTCCTCCTCCACGGCAGGCACTGTAACATGTCAGCTCCCACGCACACATTCTGGCCACATAATGTAATGTCTCTCAGTTGTCTCTGATCTCCAGTTTCCTCAGCCTGTAAGGTAAGAACAGTAACACCTGCCTCAAAGGCTTGTTGTGGAATTAAACGTATGAAGAGCGCTGGGCATAGTACGAGGCTTGTGATAGAAGCCGTTACTGATGTCGTTGCCCCCCTACTTCTTTTGGTTATAAAAACTCCCAAATCCATACAGTCTTTCCTCCCCACATCCTGTTACAATTTACTCCAGGAACAGACCTCATGTGTATCCTTCAGCTCTCTTCGGTGGCCGTGTGGCAAGATAGGGAAGGACATGGAGTGGGAGGGGGGCGGGCAGTTTGATAGAGCAGTGAAGAGAAGTGAAGTCTGAAGTCAGACTGCCTGGGTGGGGTCCAACCCCTCTACTTACTAACCGTGTTATTCAGCCCCTCTGTGCCTCAGTTTCCTCACTCTAAAACAGAGATGACCATCCTGAGTACATCATAGAATTGTGGGGACTAATTGAGATGACGTGTCACACATAGGCCCAGAGTGAGCATCAGTTGTTGCCGTCCCTCACCGTCAGCTCTTCCTGTTCATTCTCCCAGGCAGGTAGTGTTACAGACTTTAACTACCAAACCAAGAGTTGAAGGAGGGGAAAATAAATAATGATAATATTTGTACTTTGTCAGAGAATTAAATAGTCTTTGATAGAGGCTGTATGTCATCAAGGAGGGATTCGGATTGGTGGTTCTTTCCCCCAGGATGCACTACCCCCAGCACCATCCGCGGGCCGTTGAAGCATGGAAGTTAGTAGATGTTTTATTTTAAAGCAGTTTGCTTTCCTGGATGGCGCTTTGCTAAAGGGAAGAAGAGGTAGGACCGAAGAGAGAACGGATATTTGTTGCCCTCCAACAGTGTGCCAAATACCGTGCCATGGATGTCCCTTTATAGTGGGACAAGTGATCTCATTTAGCCCTCACAGCAAATTTATGAACTAGGTTTTATTATTATTTGTATGATTACCCATCTTATCAATGAAACTGAGACTCAGTGAGGCCAGGCAGCTTCTATAGGACACTGGACGTGCTGAGATTCAACCCTGGAGCTGCCTGACTCCAAAACCTTGGAGTCAGAACACGTCATGTTCTGTCCTTTTTTGGCTGCCCCTGGGTAACAGTTCAGGTACATTAACTAAGGGTGTTCTGTTTGTGTCGCGATCTCTGTGACTTTGTCCTGAGCATCCCTTGCTTGAGCTGCCTTTAAGGGTGATGTCTAGAGAAGCACAGGATATGTGATGGGGAAAGACGGGAGTTACTGGGAACAGAGAGACTAGTCACCTCTGGTGCAGAGCAAGGGGTGTCTGAAGAAGTAGAAAGGGTCAGATTTTGTGATGAGGCACTGGACGAGTACTCAGGATTTAGTGACTGACTAATGATGCAGGAATGAAAAGAGTCATAGATGACTGTGACTTCTAATACAGTAGTTAAAGACCCCTGAGCTAACAGACCCAACAGAGCTAAGGAACCTCAAAAGAGGTGCCAGGATTTTTCTGTAGGAAAGAGGGTAATGATTTCAGTGTTGGAAGTGGGTTGTCAGATTCTGGGGCCAAACTCCCGTATCTAGTTCACTATACCACTCCTGATCTTCTTTTTCCCCAAACTCAGTTATTCTGTGAAGAATAACAGGTTCTTAATCTGTTTCCCACCCTGGGCAATAGAAGTAGAGATACTGATAGCCTGAGAGTGACAAGAGAGAGCAGGCATGATGAGGAAGTCCCTGTGAAAGGACTTTTACTGCTAAGATCCAGGTCAGCTCAACAGGTTTGTGGGTGTTGAACTAAGCTGGGAGGGTTATGATCTTCACTCTATGCGTTCACCCCGGATGATCGAACTCTGATCACGTGAGCATAACTCACTACCAAGTTTTTAACTTTTTTTTTTTTAAGCTTATTTATTTATGTTGAGAGTCAGCACGCACATGCACGTGAGCTGGGGAGGGGCAGAGAGAGGGAGAGAGAGAATCCCAAGCAGGTTCCATGCAGAGCCTGACTCAGGGCTCGACCTCCGGAATCACGAGATCATGACCTGAGCTGAGATCAAGTTGGACGCTTAACCAACTGAGCCACCCAGGCCCTCCTCATCCTAATCGTTTTTAACTCTATACAGTTGAGTAGTACTATATACCTTCCTTTGTGAAAGATATACTTTATTTTTTAAGATTTTTTTTTTTTAAGTAATCTCTACACCCAACATGGGGGGCTTGAACTCACAACCCCAAGATCAAGACTCGCATACTCTACTGACTGAGCCAGCCAGGCCCCCTGGAGTTTGTCACTTTTCATGGAAGATAGCTCTTTCCAGTGACTGGAAGGCTTGTGCCTGGTGTCCAAGGCACTCCCTTCCTTCCAGGTATCAAAGAAATTGGGAAATCAAATTGCTCTTCAGAAAACTTCTTGGTCAACATCAACTCAGGCAGTTTAGTGGAACATTCTGCCTCATTATTAGCAAAGCTGGAGAATTGTTCCCACCTCACTGCTGAATGTGCTTTTCTGGTGACTAAAATACACTAGTATTCCCAGGTACAGAGTTTCTTTCTCTTGGATCTTCTGGGTCAACACTGTCCGAATTCTACCCCCCCCCCCCCCCCAATTACCTTCTCGGTTCCTGAAGACCTTACATCTCATCTAGAATAGTACATATTAAGTGTATTACATTTTAGTCTTCTTGAGATTTGAGAGCAAATCTTTCCTTGCTGGGGATCAGACAGTAAAGTCTATTTCCATGAATAAAGACCATCTCAGTAGAAGAGCCGACTAATACTGTTCATTGTATTGAAACTGATAGCCCTGTCAGAAGACATACTTTTCTAAAAAAAAAAAAAAAAAAAACCTTGTTCAAGAGGAGATGCGCTGAACTTGGCTCCTGGACCACATGCTCCATACTAAATTGCTATTTGGATCACTCCACTTGAGGTGAAAAAGAAAGTTCATGTCGTTCTCGCAATTGAGGATTTTGTACTCCTGGGTAAAGTCTTCTGAAGAAATGCCAGATGAAATTCAAATGGGCTGATTGGAGGTTATTTTGATTATACATTATGAGAATGTCTGTGTTTTCCGGGCTAACCGGAGGTTTTTTTTCCTTGCTTCATTTGCCTTATTTTCTTACAGGGCTTCTTGCAAATGAATTTAACATCTTTCTTAACCTTCTTCCTTTTTCTCCTGCGGTTTTTCGATATTTAGGTTAAAGAAATCACCCGCGATATTAAGCAGCTAGATCATGCCAAACGCCACCTGACCACCTCCATCACAACGCTGAACCACCTGCACATGTTAGCAGGTGGCGTGGATTCCCTTGAGTAAGCAGCGTCAACTTTCTCTTTGGGGTCCACCGCGAGTGAATGTGCCATGTAAAGAAAATGGCAGCATAGGGTTTGGTTTTTTTTTTCCTTTTCCTTTTCAGCCAAGTACTTCTCCTGCCCCACTTTCTGCAGATTGGTCTCAAATGTTAATCACCATTTTGTCTTTGTTTGTTTGTTTTTGTCTTTGTTTATTTTTTTTTTAACGTCTATTTATTTTTGAGACAGAGAGAGAGCATGAACAGGGGAGGGTCAGAGAGAGGGAGACACAAAATCTGAAACAGGCTCCAGGCTCTGAGCTGTCAGCACAGAGCCCGACGCAGGGCTCGAGCTCACGGACTGCGAAATCATGACCTGAGCCAAAGTCGGCTGCTTAACTGACTGAGCCACCCAGGCGCCCCAACCATTTTAGCTTTGTGCCCTTTGGTGTTCAAAATGTAACAAACACCTGACGCTTTGAAGTGAGGTGCAAAGGAGTATGAAAGGGACCCAGACAGCACGTGGAGCATGACTCTAAGAATACAAGTCATTTAAACGTGGCAAATCTCTACCATTAAGGCCAGCAAGGTCATTCAGGACTGTAACGGCTCCCTGCAGCCTCTGCTTGGCAAGTTTTCCGACTTGTGTTGGGCTGAGTCTCACTGCCGTTGGATGTTCAGTAGAGAAACAGAGCTTTGATTTATCATTCATCCCACCTTTTTTCTCCAACCCACTTTTTCTTTTTTTTAAGGTTTATTTATTTTTGAGAGGGAGAGAGCACATGCACAAGTTGGGGAGGGGCAGAAAGAGGGAGAGAGAAAGAATCCCAAGCAGGCTCCGCACTGTCAGCCCAGAGCCTGATGCCGGGCTCGAACTCATGAACCATGAGATAATGACGCGTGCTGAAATCAAGACTCAGACGCCCAACTGAGCCACCCAGATGTCCCCCAACCCACTTTTTCAAGGTCTTTTTCAAAGACTGTAGCACCCTGCGTGGTTTTTAGAGGAGCTATAGGGAATGATGCGTGAGGACATTAGAAACACCATTAAAACAAAGAGCTGGCTATTTACCGCAAGAAGCAATCCAAAGGCCTGTTTTACTAGCACAATTCTGACATGCCGGTTCACTTCTGTGGTCTGTCTCAGGCTGAGAATTTCCCCCTGCCCCAGTGTCAGTGTAGTCTCACGTATAGACAGAGAAAGAGCATCTGCACAGAAATTTAGATGCAGCATCCAAAGCTGGGGGGAGGAAGGGGTCAGACTCCTTCGTGGTCTCTCTAGGCATTGTGTGAGCTCCAGCGAACCCTGGCCCATCCTCCCGCAAGCAGTGATCAGAGAGGTGAGCCGGCCAGTGGGAGACTAGAGGAGCTGTTTCCTTGTCTGTTGCCCCAGATGCTGTGGTTCCCACCAGACTATCAGACCAGGCAGTGGTAGCAACATACCATATGTTTGCTTGAGCTTGGTCCTGTCTTTTTAAAAGCCTCTTTTTTTTTTTTTTTTAATGCCTAAGGGAAGTCATAAATTATACATTATTTTAAAAGCTCCACCCTAATGAAAAATTTAGAACTAATAGTTTGTCCTTCCTTGTGTAACTGTTGATTTTATTAGCCTTCTTTTATTTAAGCTTCATTAACATTAGTAGTAGTGAAAGTAGACCTATCTGAGACGAGTTGCTTAACATTGGCTTAAAACCTACAGATTTGAGTTAAATACATATAAACACCCTTTGTTGTAGGCTGGGATGATGTGTTCTGTTTGCCCCTAAGCTGTAATCCTCAGATAGTAACATTCTTATCCCTCATCTCTGTTAAAAGCCTGCTAATCCCATAACATCCAACCCAAATCCATAGTCTTCCTAGATTTCCCCTCCCCGACCCCTCCATCATTCCCACGTTCTTTTGTACCTCCTGTATTGCATAACTTGTACTTCTGTGTAGACTCAGTTTGTCCTACTTGGTTTTAGTTAGATGTGTACTTGGCTCTCTCTCTGTCTTACTAAACAATGTCACCTTGAGGATTTTGACTAGGTCTTATTTTTTTCACCAGCAAGGCACAGGACCTTACGTATTCAGTGCTCAGGTAGTACATGGTCACCAGATGGAGTTGATCTCTATTTTGTAGTTCAGAGTAGGTTGTCCTGCATCTGTATCTTGTGTCCTCAGTGTTTTTCTAGCGTTCTCGACTTCTTATTTCCTTGCAGAGCCATGACCAGGCGAAGACAGTATGGAGAAGTTGCTAATCTTCTTCAGGGTGTGATGAATGTTCTGGAGCACTTCCACAAGTACATGGGAGTTCCACAGATCCGGCAGCTTTCTGAGAGGTAAAGTGTCATTGGAGAAAACAATCATCTGCTTTAAGAAAAGACCGTGCTAGGATGCGCTTCAGCACTTAGCTCAGTATGTTCACTGCAGAATCTTGTAAGAAAGAACCTCAGATGTCATCTGATCTGTCTCTGTGTGACACAGATGTCCTGTCTACCATATCCCTTACCGACTCCTTACCATATCTTCTAAAGCAATCTATATTAGATGGTTGTGGGCCCGGCATCCCAGGACGGGCAGCTGGAATGTTGTATGTGTAGACAACTCTTGGCTGTCCACATTTATGAGAAAAACTCTTCCAGTTGTCTATTTCCTTGTAACGAATCACCACAATCCTTAGTGGCTGACAAACAACAGTTATTTTACTCCTGTAATTTGGCCTCCCTCAGCGGAACAGCTCGCCTCTGCTTCACACAGCATCAGCTGGGGTGGCTCAGGAGGGGTCTGAAGGATCCGTGACTCACTCTCCTGGCTGGCGAGTGGGTGCTCATTGTGCACTGGGAGTTCAGCTGAGTTGTCCTCCATGGGCTGTTTGGTCTTCCTCATGGCGAGGTCCCAAGAGAACCAGACCTTGGAAGTCCCATAGCATCATTCCTAGTCACAAGGCTGCCTGGATGAGGGAGGAAGGAACATAGTCTCTTCTAAGCCACCTCTCCCAGTGGGGGGAATGTCAGAGTCCCACTGACAGAAAGGGCACGTGGAATAGGCAATATTGCCGTGGGAGTCTTTGGAAAATCTTGTTTGCCACTAGAACTTCAGAGGTGACAAAATGATGACTTAACCTCTTCTTTCTTCTTACCTCTGTTGAGTTCCAATCCCAGATTCAGAACCAGTAGAAAGAAAGGCTGATGCTTAGAAGGAAGATGAAGATTCTAAAGGACAGTGGGAGGGGGGTGAGTTCAGTGTCTTTTCTATTAGAAAGAAGGCAAGGAGAATACCGAGAAGGCAGAGATGATCATGATTGACGAATCCTAACCTTTCTTGCCACAAAGAAGAGACAAGGGGGCTGGAACTTAGCAGCAGCCATCATCTTCACTTCTGCCTTCTTAATGAGGCCTGATTGCTACAGGCCTCTTTTTCCTCACGTTTCTGTATTTGTAATCCTATAGGTAATTGTATAAGTGATCCAGGGATATGTTTTCTTTATTTTAACAAAAGTCAGGCGTGCCTGGGTGACTCAGTTGGTTAAGCATCTGACTTCAGTTCAGGTCATGGTCTCACAGTTTGTGAGCTTGAGCCCTGCGTCGGGCTCTGTGCTGACAACTCAGAGCCTGGAGCCTGCTTTGAATTCTGTGTGTGTGTCTCTCTTTCTGCCCTCCCCCGCCGTCCTCAAAAATATACAGATGAAACCAAAGTGCCATTTAGCTGTACCTCTACCTATACAGGGAGTGACTCTTATCAATTTAATGTGTATCCTTCTAGATCTTTATCTGTGCACTTACATAAATCTATAGTTTCAGTTTGTGGTTTTCTTTTCTTTTATTATTTATTTATTTTTTTAAGTTTATATATTTGAGAGAGAGAGAGAGAGAGAGAGAGAGAGAGAGACCGTGGGTGGGGAAGGGGCAGAGAGAGAGAGAGAGAGAGAGAATCCCAAGCATGTTCTGTGCTGTCTGCACAGAACCCAACACAGGACTCAGTTCCACAACCGCGATACCATGACCTGAGCTGAAATCAAGAGCCAGATGCTTAACTGACTGAGCCACCCAGGCACCCCAGTTTTCTTTTCTTTATTTATTTTTTAAATTAATTTATTTGTCTTGAGAGACAGAGAGAGAGAGAGAATCCCAAGCAGGCTCCGCACTGTCAGTGCAGAGCCCGATGCGAGGCTGGAACCCACGAACCGTGAGCTCATGACTTGAGCCAAAGTCGGATGCTTAACTGACTGAGCCGCCCAGTCACCCCTTGTTTCATTTTAAATAAATGGTTTCACACCATATGCTTCATTCTGAAACTTACCTTTTGGTTTTAACCTCTCATTGTATTTTAGAGATTTTTCCACATCAATATGTACACACCTGCCTCGTGCTTTTTAATTGATACCTGGAATTCCAAAGTACAATACACTGCAGATGATTTAACCATTCTTACATCACTAGATTGTTTGCTTCTGATTTTTAAAATCTACCCCTTTTTACACATCTGTAAATATTTCCCTAGGAGAGATTTTGGGTCATGGGTAGCGTACATTTAAAATTTTAATAATGACTTCCCATTTGCCCTCCTAAGAGACTTTTTTTTATTTATAGCACTGTCTGGACAGTATCAGTACCCATTTCCCCATACCTTCAACGATGCTAAATGGTCAGTTTTCCGATTTATTTAACTGATGGATGAAAAATAACATCCAGTTCCTTTCATTCTCATTTCTCTGCTAACTACTGAGAGTAGTTTTCATTTAATTATTGACTATCTGCATTTCCTTTGAAATACCTGTTTGCCCATTGCCTCTTTGAATATTGAGTTCTTTCTTTCTTTCTTATTGTTTTGTAAAAGTCTCTATATATATTATGGACATTAATGCTTTGTCAGATCTGGTAGATCTTGCCTGTAAAACCATCTGGATGTGTTACCTGTTTTCAAGGCAGATCTTTGACTCTCACTGTGATTTCTTCCGTGGTAATTGGTCTATTCGGGATTCCTACTTTTTAAAAAATTGTGTTAATATACACATAACATAAAATTTTAATCCTTTTTAAGTATACACTTCAGTGGCATTAAGTATATTCACAATATTATATAACCATCACCACTTCTATTTCTAAAACTTTTTCATTACCCCAAACAGAAACTCTTACCCATTAAGTAGTAACTCCCATTACCTCCTCTCCCCCACCTCTGGTAACTTCTGTTCTACTTTCTGTTTCTGTGATTTGCCTCGTCTAGGTACCTCATATAAATGGAATCATATAATATTTGTTCTTTTGTGCCTGGCATATTTTACTGAGTACAGTGTTTCATGGTTCATCCATGTTGTAGAATGTGTCAGAATTTCATTTCTTTTTAAGGCTGAATATTTCATTGTAAATATATATTATACATTTTGTTTATCCATTCATCTGTTGATGGACACACAGGTTGCTTCTACCCATTGGCTGTTGCATGATAGACTAGGCAAATCTACTCTCTGGCGTTTCTTACTGCCTATCAAAAATCTGGTCAATCTGATTCTTACTCCTTTATAAGATCATCTGTTTTTGTTTGATTTTTATTTTGCTCTGGAAGCATTTGAGATTGGGGGGGTGTGTGTCAGGAATTTTACTAGGATATAGGTCTCTTGTCCTTCATGTTACTCTGTACTTACTGTATCTTCAATATAAAGACTCGAGTTTCAAAAATAGAACTGCCCTACGACCCAGTAATTGCACTACTAGATATTTATCCAAAGGATACAAAAATGCTGATTCGAAAGGGGCACATGCACCCCAGTGTTTATAGCAGCGCTATCGATAACAGCCAAATTATGGGAAGAAGTCCAAATGTCCATCAGCTGACAAATGGATAAAGAAGATGTGGTATATATATACAATGGAGTATTACTCAGTGATCAAAAAGAACGAAATCTTGCCATTTGCAATAACGTGGATGGAACTAGAGTGTATTATGTTAAGTGAAATTAGTCAGAGAAAGACATACATGATTGCATTCATATGTGGAATTTAAGAAACAAATCAGATGAACATGGGGAAGGGAAGGAAAAATAAGATAAAAACAGAGGGAGGCAAACCATAAGAGACTTAAATACAGAGAACAAATAGGGTTGCTGGAGGAGTGTTGTGTAGGGGGATGGGCTAAATGGGGGATGGGCATTAAGGAGGACACTTGTTGGGATGAGCACTGGGCATTATACGTAAGTGATGAGTCACTAAATTCTACTCCTGAAATCGTTATTACACTATGTGTTAACTAACTTGGATTTAAATAAAATTTAAAAAATTTTTAAATAAATAAAGACTCATAAGTTTCTTAAGTTGGGAGAAATCGTTTTCTTCTATGTCTTTGAGTAGTTTCTATGCATTGTTCCCTATTCTCTCTCTTAGTGGAAAGAATTCCTATTGCACGAATATTGGAACTTCTAGATCTGCTGCCATATTTCTTAATTTTTCTTTCCTACTTTGCATCTCTTTTTTCCCCCTTTTAAAAAGGCTGAATTCCTCAACTGAGCCTTACTGTTTTAATGTATTCCTCAGTCATGCCCATTCTGCTGTCTGGCCCAGCTGTTGAGTTTCTATTTCAGCAGTCTCACTTTAATCTTTAGGATCTCTACTTGATTCTTTTTTCATGGGCACAATATCCTCTTAAATCTCTCAGGGTGTATAGAGTCTGTGTATTTTGAAGCTCTGAGTTGCCTATTCTGTTTCTTTGTCCTCTGATAGAAGGTCTTCGGTTTGCTAATCATGGGACTCTCTTTCTTGGTATTAGCGTTCCTCTGGTGTTGGGTGATTTCTAGCCGAAAACTCACTTTTGGCTTTCAGATTCCGTCGTTCTGATCAGGGATGCTCTTTTCCTGCCACCCACCGGTGACGGAGAGGGGGCCGTGCTGCTCAGCTAAGTGCCGCAGGTGCTCTTCTGAGGTGAGGTGGGGCTGGAACTGCCAGGTGGAGAGGCCAGCGGCTGATCTTCTGGGCTTGGGGCTCCCTGCCCTGCCTGGGTGTTGTCAGCCCTCTGGCCACCGCTGGGGTTCTCAGACGCATACCCACTCCCTACCTGGCCGCACAAGGTGGGGACGCAGACCCGGACACTGGCTTGGTGACTCCTCCTGCAGGAGCCGCTGGCATTCCCCGCTGGCATTCACTTCCTGCTCTTGGTCTCCACTACCCTCATGTCTTTCATGTTTGAAAAGCAGTTTTCAGCAGTGATTTCCTTCTTCAGTCCTGTGCTCCCAGGCAGTCCAAAGAGTTTCTAGTGTGCCACTCCTTTTCTTGCCTGGTTCTGGATTTTTATTAAAATCTTGTCATTGTGTCTAAGGATTTGGGGCAGAAGGGGAGATTGCAGCAGGTACTCAGTGTGCTGTCTTCTAGTGGCAATGCCACAGAACCGTTAGGGAATGGAAGAACCAAACTTGGCAGAATACTAGGGAAATCACCACCCTTTCCCCCATCCTTCCTAACTCCTTCACACTTAGAACTGGCCGGTCGCCATATCACCCTGGGGTCACAAAGTAGCCAAGGGAGCAGACAAACCGGTCCTTAGGAGCTGCCGGAAAGAAGGAAGCTTGGATGGAGAAGGCAGACTTGTGCTCAGGGGATGGAAGAGGAGAAGGGAAGGCACTATCCCCTCCCTTTACCCTCGTGATAATCCAGAGTTGATCTTTTTCCCAATTCACTTTATTCTGTCCTTCATTTACCTAAAGGATATATACTATGGACTTTCTATATCCTAGGCCCCATGCTGGGGTACTGAAGGCACAAAGTAAGAAATACATATGCTCTGCCCTCAACGAGTTCACCATTGTTGTGAGGAAAAGAGAGACATTAGTAGAAAATTTTAGTGTAACGTGCATATAACAAAACTGGTAGATACTGTACAAGGAATAGCAGGACCTCAGAAGAGGAATTGAAAGATTCCGCCTTTGGGGGCTGAGGGCAGTAGTGACAGAAGAGTTCAGTTTGCATCTGGTCTTGAGGAATAGGTAGGATCTTACCACCAAGACAAGAAGAGAGGAGGAACAATAGGAGAGAGAGAGAGAACATCATGGTGCTTTGGGACACAATGGAGTGTGAAAGGCTACGTAGGTAGGTAGGATCAGATTTTATATGCCATGCTAAAGAGCCCTTTATTTTGTGGACAGTGAAAAATCTTAAGCGGGGAGAGGCATGATCTCATTTGTGTTTTGTAAAAGTCTGATGGATTATAGGCACAAAGGACTGGAGATTGAGACTATGTTCTAGCCTAGAAAAGATAAGAACCTTACCAAGACAGTGGCCATGAGGTCAAGGAGATGTGTGGAGGGATTGGTTACCAGTTGGTTGTGTTGGATAAGCATTGTTTGTTGTTGTTGCTTTAATTCTTTTAGAGAGAGCTAGAGTGAGTACAGGCAGGGGAGAGAGAGAGAGAGAGAGAGAGAGAGAGAGAGAGAGAGAGTGAGTCCTAAGCAGGCTCCACACTCAGCATAGAGCCCGACACAGGGCTTGATCCCAAACCGTGGAATCACGACCTGAGCCAAAATCAAGAGTCAGATGCCCACCCAAGGTGCCCCTTGGGTGGGCATTGTCGATGGCAGAAATACGGCAGAACTGAATTCTATTCCTAATTGTCTGTAGGGACAAACAAGACCTACAAGAGGATGCACTCTTTTAGGACTCTTCTTTTTAACGTTTTTCAAAGAGGTGGTTTTATACATTTGAAGGAACTTTGTGATCACTGTTGTAAGACATTCTCTTCAAAAAGAGAAAATCTAACATTCTAGTAGTATATTTCAGGGCTCTGCCATTCATTATCACGTAGGATTGCTGCAAACACAGGAGGATTTATTTTTCTTTTAGTTCATTTTGCAGCTTCCGTTTGCAAAACTTTTGTGTTGGTGATACAGAATATGTGCTATTAAGTAACACCAAAAACAACACAGGAGGAGAAATCTCTTGTTTTCAGTGCTTGACTACAATTGTTTTTCAAGAGGTACTAAAAGTTTGAGGAAAGTCCAGATTTCTTATTTTTAGCATCATTTCTGGTGAATTCTCCTCCCTTATGTTTACATAAGTGATGGTGGAACCATCTGGAAATGATAGAAGTAGCTGTTTGTGGGGAAGGGGGAAAGCAGCAGAGTTACACCCTATGTATTGCTTTAGTTTCTCCAGTTTAATAGCTTGCTGTCTGTAAATCGCAGAAGTCGCATGAAAGGTTGTGACCTTTGCCTGTATGTTTGAAATATGAAGTTCATGGACCTTGATTTGAATATACCTGTTTCTTCCAGCCACCCTTCTAGAAAATGCTTAAATATTAATGTAGCATTGAAGGAAAGATTTTTGTAAATACCATCTTTATATTTCAAGTTTCCTGGTTCAAGAATATCCACGAAAGCAACTGTTTCTAGTAATCAGTCGATATTTCCTGAGAAAGAGTAGAAGATTCTTGCATTCTCCTGAAACCTGTAAAACCCTTGAGCTAAAAAAATATTGTAGAGGACTATAACTTACTTTTTATATGAGAGAGATACTTGGCAGGTTGGGGAGAGGGGGTGTCGCATGGTGTAGCAATGAGAGAAATTGGAAAATGAAAAGGTCTGACTGTGTGACTTTGACAAGTTCTTTCTGAAAGAACTTCAGTTTCGAAAGTACAAGGGCTGTGCTTGACGATCTCAAATTGTCCCACTGAATCACTCTGATTCTGGGGTGGGATTCTTTACAGAGCCTGTCTGTTTGGAAATAGAGCATCTGACTAACTTAATTAACCGTTCTGTCCAGTGCAGACTTTGGGAGGTCAGCTTATTGTGAAGTGCCCAGGATGTTTTCTTTGGGACAGCCGTTGACAAGGTAATGGAAGCGTCAGGGTTACTTTATCCACAGATGTCGAAATAATTTTTATAATTTACTGTATCCTTCTGCTACCACCCAGTGTGCAAAGGTCACCTTTGAGCAACCCTTCATCAGATGGTGTGGAGGGTACTAGAAGTCATTTGGTTGACCTTCCTTTCTGATCAGCACGGCGACTCCTTTGTTGCCTAAGTGATCAACACCGAGTTGTCACCACCGAAGCAGACTGAGCTTACTTGGATACCAGGAGGAATTTTTATTTACCCTATTCTCTGTTAGTTGTAGGTAAATTTCTGTTCTCTGTTAGTTGTAGGTAAGTTTCCTAGCCGTTTTTATGAAAATCATGGTAGTTCAACTCTTTTCTGCCAACAGAGTCTCAGCCAGTCTCTCTTTTTACAGAACTTACTTTCATCATTAGAAGAGGAACGAGTTAGGCCCAGGATATGTTCTCTTAGGGTTGACTGCTTTCTAGGATCCTGTTTAGACAACTGAGCATAAAGACTATATTACATCTCACCCTGAAAATGCATGGAATCGTGGTTTGGGATTATAGATACCATCATTAGTATCAGTAAGGGAGATGGTTGCTCTTTCATCTGAGTCACTGCTGGATGCTTCAGAAACTGTGCTTGGAAACATTTATGCTCCGAAGCCTATTCTTGTGCTCCAGCATTAATTCCACATCCAACTTGCAGCCCCCTGTGAAGGTGCCTGCCGAGCCCACTGGCGCTGGAAAGGTGGGCGCTGGGCGGCAGTCAGTCCTGGAGAGGACAGCAGAAGGCATCCGATACAGGCCTGCATCCCACCCTCTTACTTCACAACTCCCTAGTTGTGGCCCGTGCTGGGAACATGACTTATTTACATGTGGCTCACTGGTGGCACAGCTAGGTCTGCGCTCCTAAGACGTGACTTTGAAACTGGATTGGAGAAGATGGCTAGGGGGTCTACAAATCACACCCTGGTTCTTCCCCTCTCTTCTGCGCTCTGGGAGTACCAGGCCTTATCATAGGCTCCGGTGGTCTTTTCAGGCACCCCGGCAAGAATGTGGAGTTCGGGGATGATGGGGTGGGAGGGGTGAAAGAGGCAGAGCTGGGACCTTTGTGTCACTGAGATGCTCAGGAGCCCTGAGAATATGACATGAGTGTCCCTGACTTGGGGTGGAGCTTCCCCTCCAGGGATTGTCCCCGTGGCTCAGGAGGGAACCGGGGCTGTCTGTGTGCTGCCAAAAGGCAAGCAGGAACAGCGGGGCCTGAGGCTCTGGAAGCTGCCTCAGTCTTGTGACCTGGCACCAGGGGAGGCTGTCTGCCTGGCCCGTTATGTGGAGTCACAAGACTTTGAGGTCCAGTTTTACAAAAGCAGGTTCTCTTCTCTCCTGTCAGACCTCATACTCAAGGCACGTTTCCCATTGTCCGTTGGGCAACTCTGGACGGCCGGCCCTGATTGTGATTTGGGGGCCGTCCCAGTAATAATAGCCTTATCTCTGTCACTGAGCAACTAAAGAGGCTGCAAACCCACTTACAGGAATGGTTTTAAAAATCTTGAAGATAGTGGAAAAGCCCTGGAAAGAATGTGGAATAAAGCATACTTACTCTGCCACAGAAAAAAACAGATTGTTTGGGGTCCTGCCTGTCCCCTCATTTAAAAAAAAAAAATTCTCAGTAGGTTGCCAGCCACAGCTGAATAGCCAAAGAAATTGTGGTTTTGAGCTGTTCACTATTTCTAGAAACTTTACAAAGTTAATTCCAAAGCAACAGGGTGGAGACCAAAAAAGGAAGAACACTATTTTATGGTGCTTTTAGCAAAGGTGAAATATTTGCCTCGGGCTCAGGGCAGTCCAGCTCTGGGGGAATGGCTGGTGCGAGGCATCCAACTCCTGGCGGCTGGGACAGGATGTGATCGTTGCAGGAGGTGCTGACACGCCATTCCTTTCTCCTCCTGGCCGCTTCTCCGTCCTCCTCTCATTGAAGCCGACAAGTATTTCTTGAGCTCCCGGTATACGTGCAGACCACCGGGTTAAGTCCTGACCGCATCCCTCTTTCGAACTCGTTTTTGTTGTCCATCAGTCTTCTGAGTGAACTTCATCTTCCTTCAGTTGGCCTTCACTCCCAAGTGGTAGCTCATTTTATCTTTCGGATCTTTTTCCTTTTTCCTTTAGAAAACATTCTTTTCGTTTTTTTGTTAAAACTTAGGATCCTGGTGTTGGTTTCAGGGTTGAAAAAAAACGTTTCTGAAGCAATATGGAGCCCTCCTGCATTCTGTACCACAAGGAGCACGAGAGAAATTGTAGCGGTAATCCAACACGAATTTCTATTGGATTGGGCATTATAACAGAGCATTTTCCCACAGCATAACTACCCCCTGATGACACTTTATAAAGATTAACATATACTACCCCACACCAGGTCGGGGGTGGCCTCGAAGAACTTTGGGATATAGAAAATCCATCACGAGAATAAATCCAATGACTGGGTCCTGGTCATAAACCTGCCACTAACTAGTATGTGACCTCTCTTATTTAGCCACACCTCCCCACTTCCCTGACGATCTCTAAAGATTTCTACAGTTCTGCCCCTTATCGATCTTTGCATAATTACTTATGGAGCTATGATAATTACACCAGGCAATGACATGTTCTCTTTTCCCTCCAGAGTGAAAGCCGCCCAGACTGAGTTAGGACAGCAAATCCTGGCTGATTTTGAAGAAGCATTTCCTTCCCAGGGCACCAAGGTATTGTTTTGCATTTTCCCTCTAGTCAGACATTATCACCATTCTTTCCTGATTCACACTCGCTACGGTTACTCTTCCTTTACCATTCCAAAAGTGTTGGCTGGCTGCCACGAGTCTGTTTGCTGAAGGTTCAGGGCAGTGAGACCGTCTCTGATTTTCAGTATCCCAAAGCAACGTTGATCTTCATCTGTGTTCTTCCAGCATCAAAAAGTGAGGATTTATTTTGGTTTAATTTAATGTGTGTCAAACCCAATATCTCGTCTGCCCAGTAAATTCCTTTTTTCTCATGGCTGTGTTAAAAAAAAAAAATCTTCAAGCCGCAGTGTTTTTTAGGATCGTTACATAACTTGCTGGTTTCAGTTTGGTGAAAAGACAGCTGGGAGGAGCATCCGCAGGCTTATGTAACTCTGAGGGACACAGTTAGGAGATTCACTTTTAATGATCAGAATCCTGTTCTTTCAGATTAATCCCTTTAGCTCTCGCTGGTGGCATGGCTGTTTGTGTTGTGTCTGCGGAGCCCGCAGTATTTCGCTTGTGAGCTATGGTTACACTTCTCCCATAACAAGCCTTGCCTCACTTGGCTGTCATTGTGCTTGGGTAACTGCTTTTAGCTCTATCTTTCAGACTGTAGCAGATGTAATCTTAATGCTTTGCATGTGTTGGGGAGAGAAGAACCTTCAGAAGCTTGTTTTCTCTATTATTTGAGCTATTTCGGGAGAAGGAATTATTCAACACAAATGAACCAAAGCACACACAGGCAAGCAGCATTCCTCACTGCACTTGGTGGGTGGAGATGGGGATATATGTTCATTTACGGAGCCAAGGAACGTTTCCTGGACCCGCTCTATAATTCAATAACTGGAAATATCTTAATCATTTTTCTTTGTGCTCCATAAAAGAAACTTAGGAAGTAGGTGGGAGTAGCTGCCCCAGCTTTGTAGATGACTTCCTATAGGAAACCTGCTCTTGATTTTAATGTCTGCAAATATTATGGCTGCCTTCTAGTAATCAGATATTTTATTTGTAGAACATGTTCCTTTCAGGACTTTGTTCTCTTTCTTCACTTGATATAACGGTAGGATGTGGATGTTGGAAAGCAATCCTGTAAAAAGGGATTGTAAGATATTCACAACTTATAAGCACCGGACTCTTCTTAGTGTCCCAAGTCTGTTTGACTATATGCTCTGCTATCTAGCCCAGTTTCAAGAAATATCAGAAAGATATGAATGAAGACCAGCTTTATTATTTAGAAGAAACTAGTCATGACCTACTTTGTCTTTTTCTCAACTCCACATGAAGTTCAAATGGTTTTCTTTAACAACTTGCTTCCTTTTTCTGCAGCTGGGTAACTTAGTTTTTCTAAGTTTTCTTTTTTCCTTTTCAGTGGCTGTTGACTTTTCTTAAAGGCCTTGTGTTGCCATTTCTACTTCACAAATAGAAATTGAGATTTTTTTAAATGTAAGTTTGTTTATTTTGAGAGAGAGAGAGAGAGAAAATACAAGTGGGGGAGGGGCAGAGAGACAGGGGGTAGAGAGGGAGAGAGAATGCAGGCAGGGAAGGGGCAGAGAGAGAATCCAAGCAGGCTGTACCCTGTCAGCACAGAGCCTGACGCGGGGCTCGAACCCATGAACCATGAGATCATGACCTGAGCCAAAATCAAGTCCGATGCTTAATGGACTGAGCCACCCAGCCGCCCCAACACTTACAAAACTCTTCAACTTCAGTTGAGATAGATACACTGGACAGAGTTTACCCAAAAAAAATCATGAAGATTTGGAAGAACGTCAGCCATCGCCTAATTGAAGTCCATTTTTTTCATTCATTTTTCAGATGAGTTTCAGTAACTGTGCCAAAGCTACACAGCTGTTTGGCCAAGCCAAGAGTAGATTCCAAGTGTTCTTTTTGCTATAGTTCACTCAGCCAACCATGTTCATTCAGTGAGCTACTATAAAGAAAAGTTCAGCATGTCAAATTGCTTTCAGTAAGAACAAAGGCCTTCCCACCATGGTGTATGAGTATGGCTCCTCGATAGCCCTTCTCTTGCTTTTCAGATCAAAAGGCCCAAACCATAATATTTACCTTTGGTTACCTCTCTGAGTAGTTGACTGTCAGCAAAACAAGTCTGGTGGTTTGGAACCTGGTTTTAGATTTTAAATGCTACTGCACTGTTTGGCACAAATAAAGTACCTGGGAACAGGAATCTGAGGTTGGAATCAAGGGGATGTGGCACGTGTGGAGTGAGACTGGTGTCATTCTGAATTTTAAAGCTTTTCAGCAAGGTGCGGCGCCTGGGTGGCTCAGTCAGTTAAGCGTCCAACTCCAGCTCAGGCATGATCTCTGAGTCCGTGGGGTCGAGCCCCGTATCAGACTCTGTGCTGACAGCTCAGAGCGTGGATGAAGCCTGCTTCAGATTCTGTGTCTCCCTCTCTCTCTGCCCCTTTCCCACTTGTGTTCTCTCTCTCTCTCTCTCTCTCTCTCTCTCTCTTTCTCTCAAAAAACATTTAAAAAAAATGTAAAGCCCTTCAGCAAGGTGATTTCAGTTTTTGTGTTCAGAAAGCAGAATTTCCTGTGACCATTGCTGACCCTGTTTCCAAAATGTCTCCTTGCTGATTCACAGAGTAGCTCTTATATGGGCTACTACAGACTAGCTTAACAATTCTTTCATCGAGTAACAAGTAACTAAAATATCCATCCACTTTGCAGAAGACTAAGTGTCAGGGGAGTGGAAGTAATAATAACTCCAAGAGAGGAATAAGAAGTAGCAGCTGTCAGAGGCCATGAGATTTAAAGGTTGTTTCTGGCCCTTGAACTGGTGTGCGTTGTTTGTTTTACCAGAGGCCAGGAGGACCCAGCAACGTCCTACGAGATGCGTGTCTGGTTGCTAATATTTTGGACCCTAGAATCAAACAGGAAATCATCAAAAAGTTTATTAAACAGCATCTGTCAGAATATCTAGTACTTTTTCAAGAAAACCAAGATGTAAGTATTACCCAAGTGAAATCAGATGTTACATTTGAATTTTATTGAAAATTAAATGCTCTGCTGATTTACATGTTGTTAGTATTACTGCCTTAAAACGTTGATGGTTGAACTGTGAGAGGCTGACTGGACAGTTCAGTAGTTCTTAACCATTTTGACGTCTCTGACTCTTTGGAGAAACTAATGGGAGCTACAGATCCTCTCACCAGAAAAATGCACCCATGCATAAAACTGCATGCAGTTTCAGGAAATTTATAGACACCTGAAGTCTAATCGTAGACCAAGTTCAGTACCTCTGGATCAAGTGAAAAAGTAGCCTAGATTCTTTAAAACTGTGAGAAATAAAGAGACTGGTTTTGTTTTTCTTGGTTCTGTGTTTCTGCTTGTTTCCTTAAACTGTCAACACTGCTTCTAAGCACTGGGTGGCTTTTGTTCCCTCCCTTCCTAATAAGGTTGCCTGGCTGGACAAAATCGACAGACGCTATGCCTGGATAAAACGCCAGCTCGTGGACTATGAGGAGAAATATGGCCGTATGTTTCCACGTGAGTGGTACATGACCGAGAGGATTGCAGTAGAATTTTGCCACGTCACAAGGTAGATTCTGTTTTTAGGCTGGTTTTACTGTTAATTGAAATCAATTGAAATTGGTCGATTGAAATCAATCCCCTGGTCTCTAGGGGCTCCGTGTTGCCTCGTGCATCGGGTGCCACTTCCACCTTTTGTTGTTGTCGTTTGAAAGTCACCATTTTTTTTTAAACATTTATTGATTTTTGAGAGACAGAGAGAGACAGAGCATAAGTGGGGGAGGGGCAGAGAGAGAATGAGACCGAGAATCTGAAGCAGGCTCCGGGCTCTGAGCTGTCAGCACAGAGCCCGATGCAGGGCTCGAACTCACAAACCATGAGATCATGACCTGAGCCAACGTCGGACGCTTTAACCGACTGAGCCACCCACGCGCCACCTGAAAGCTACCATTTTAATGAGAACTTTTCCTGTGCTGGACTCTCTCCCTTTAGGAGACCCTTTTCCTGTTGAAAGTCAGATTTTATATACCCAAAACCAACCCCTAAACTCCAGCTGTGGCTGTATTTCAACTTCTTCAACTTCAGAGTTCCAATCCGAGAGGAGAGAGAATGTATGTTTTTTTTCTAGAAAAAGAAGTGAAGAGGAGTACATGAGAGCCCTGGGCTAGTAGCCTGTAGCCAAAGCATTCGTTTTTTTCCCCTCACGAGTAATTTATGTATAACACAGCAGCTGCATCTGCTCCCGTCTTTGCTCTAGCGCTTTCCTTTGGCCTGACCCTTGCCTCGAACACTCTGCCTTTTCTAGTTAACCTGCTAAGGCTCATCAACCAGATTTCCCTGTGTTATTCATCACCCCACATTTTCTCCTGTGTCTCCATCACATATATCAGCATACAGTGTATGTATATATCCGTCATCATTTTGCTTTTCTGACTTGCTACATAGGTAGCTCTGTAGGGTCAGGGCTAGTGTCTACCTCATTGACATAGTAGACACTCAGGAAATATTTGTTGAACAAATTTCCTGCCCTTAACAGTGTTTTTATAGTTTTTGGATAGTTCATAGTATCAGCATCGAATGTTCTAAGCATTCTAAAGACCTTCTCTCATTCATCCTGTCTGCAGTTTCTATGAAGGTCACCCAGGGCCAGATAGCTCATTTATATTGACGAATTAAAACCCAAGAAGGTTAGATCTGTGTGTCCATGAGAAAGCTAAAACTGTAGTCAAAATTTTTTATTCTGGGGGCGCCTGGGTGGCGCAGTCGGTTAAGCGTCCGACTTCAGCCAGGTCACGATCTCGCGGCCCGTGAGTTCGAGCCCCGCGTCAGGCTCTGGGCTGATGGCTCAGAGCCTGGAGCCTGTTTCCGATTCTGTGTCTCCCTCTCTCTCTGCCCCTCCCCCGTTCATGCTCTGTCTCTCTCTGTCCCAAAAATAAATAAATGTTTAAAAAAAAAAAATTTTTTTTTATTCTGTATTTGATTGTGGTTGTGTAACCACAACAGTGTTATCACCCGGTAACTGGGTTTTATTAGTTATCTATGCCCTTCTTGCAGTGCACAATTACATTAATTCCAGGCTAATTAAAAAAAAAAAGTCTCATGTCTAAGCATAACTCAACCTTTAGAATAATTCATGGTAGGCATCTTTCTTAAAATCATAGAGTACAATTAAGTTGTATGCTTAATTAAGTTGTGTTTAAACACAGTGGGGGGATTTCTTAAGGGATTTTGCCTGTTGATTTCAGTTTTTTTAATAGACTTTATTTTTTTAGAGTAATTTTAGGATCACAGCAAAATTGAGAGGAAGATATGGAGGTTTCTGATATGCTCCTGCCCCTGCCCATGCATAGCCCCCCTGCTACCCGTATCCCCCACCAAAATGCGCATTTGTTAGAATCGATGGACCTGCATTGACACATCCTCACCACCCAGAGCCCACAGTTTACCTTAGGGTTCCCTCCAGGTGTTGTATGTTCTATGTGGCTGCTGTTTTCAGAAGCACATTTGCAGCCATAGGTTTAGATAACCTTTCAATGTTGATTTAAGGACACTTGTGGTTGTCACTTTCTACGTCCTGGTTAGCCAAGAAAGGGAATTCCTTGAGAAATTGGTGACTGATTCTCTGCAGTGTCCAATTCAGTGACTGTTGCACACTAACTTGGAAAAGTGAAGCCTGCAGGAAACTGGGAGTGAGCTAACGCCACAAATCCGTTGTAGCAGCTAATGCCGGTGCTGCTGCTGTTGCTGCCAGGCTTTCATTGTTGGAATTTTGGCCACCGTCCTACAGACACATAATTCTCAAGTAATCTCAGAGGCTCTTTGTTTCATGTTGCCATTTATTTGTATGGGAAGATGATCATAGCCCAGTACTTACTAAGAGCTCTCAGGTCACTGCTCCCTTGCGGCTCCCATCCTGAAACCGCACTGGAGTGGTACAGAAGCTTCGCAGGTGGGAACCACCGAAGCGTGGACACGTCACTATTCACACGGGGGTTCTGGTCTCTCACGTGTGTTTCCAGGGTTCCTGCTCTCTCGTTGGAGAGATGGTTATTGAGCTGTTTGGAAGAGGGAGCTTTGTGATTCAGTAATTGACAGCTTGTGCCATTGTGTAAAATACATGCGTTTTTATAAAATACTGAGTAAGTGCTTTGTGGATATTATTAACAAATTATGGAAAGATACAAAAATCAGAGTAACCATATAACCAAATCGATCTCCTTAAATCCTTGATTTATTTTTTGACTAGTGGATAATTTCACCTTAAAATTCTTATTTAGAATATGTATTTCTGCTCCCCAAGCATTAAACTTAGTTCGTGACAGACCTCAGGATTTGAAATGACCACATGCTTTCTGTTTTTTTAATATAAGCTACAGCCATTTACTTTACCCTATCTTGAATGATCAGTTCTTCTGACAGCGTTTATCTCTTTGTTTTGAAGGACAGAACTCGCCAAGATTATGCATACCAGAGCCAAGGAAATTGAAGTGAAATTGCTTCTTTTTGCTATTCAGAGAACAACTAACTTTGAGGGGTTTCTTGCAAAACGCTTCTCCGGGTGCACCCTGACAGATGGAGCTCTGGTAGGACCTTCCTGAGGGAGGCTGGGACATGAAGTCAGGGTGTGCGTGCTTGGGCTTCACGTTAGTCTTTAATCCGGTGGTTCCAGCCGGTGGCTCGAGTGCTCAATCCCCCAGTCCAGATATTTCGCTCAACTCGTGTGAGTGGTGACACAGAGTACTCTGTGGGTTTACTGTTTCCTATTGTGCGATACTTCACGTCTTTAGAATGTTCTGTCATCATTTTACGATGTTTTGCTCCATTTTACAGACTAGTAATTTTGTGAGTCATAGAGGCCTCACTTATTCACTCACAAATACCGTATTACTCTATCAACTGTTGAGTTTTATTACAATTAGGGTATGTTTTTACTTTAGAGTTCGTTCTCTTTTTTTCTTTTTTAAATGTTTATTTACTTTTGAGAGAGAAAGAGAGTGTGAGCAGGGAGGGGCAGAGAGAGAGAGGGAGACACAGAATCTGAAGCAGGCTCCAGGCTCCGAGCTGGCACAGAGCCTCGTGCGAGGTCTGAATTCGTGAACTGCAAGACCATGACCTGAGCTAAAGTCAGATGCTTAACCGACTGAGCCACCCAGGCACCCGTAGGCTTTGTTTTCTTAATGTCTCTGGTGAGCAAACCAGGTCAGTGTGTCCCTGTAAACCTCAAAGCCAAGCGTACAAACCCACATGTCAGGGAACTACTAAATGATAAAAACACAAAAGTATGCACGCAGGCCTGAGGCCCGTGCACCTCCATGAGGAAGGCGGAATGTAGTGTTGTTAGTTAACATCGCTTAGCGCCTGTGTAACCAGACACCAGCTCCAAAGCGTCTCTCTAAAAACTGTTTTTGGAAACCCAGCCTCCTTGCCAACACATCAGTGTGCTTTCTTCAGATTTCCTATCCATGAGGAAACCAAATTTTTATGTTTTATGTAATTTCTGTTCTCATCGTCACATACACGCACACGCACACACAGACTTTGAGCTTCTTGCATTCAGGAACCATGGTTGATTCATTTCTGCTCCCTGTCATGCAAAAAATACACAGACCTTGTGTAGGCAGGCAGGAGTGAGGAGGGAAGGACAAAAGGAGGGAGGGAGGAAGAAATCAAAGTTGAAAACTGGTAACAACAGAGAACTGATGTGACTTGGTAGGAAAACCCTTGGACCAACAAGTCAAGAGATACTTGTGATCCAGTCGAGACTCTGCTAGAATTCAGTGAACTGCCTTCTCTGTTAAACGAAAAGCAGAAACTGTCCTTCAGTAGCATTGTGCTAGGGGAAACAAGACATCAAACCCAGAAGCCACAAAGAAAAGTACTAAAAGATTTCACGACATAAAAAGAATGGATAACTAATGGATAAACAAGAAAGTAGGAAATAAAAATGCAGTTTAAGCTATAAGACAAATGATTAATATCCAACATAAAAGAATTCTTCAAAATCAGTAAGAAAATGGCAAGTAACCAATTAGAAAAATGAGTACAGAGCCTAGCAAGAAATTCACTGAAGAAATAGTTGGCCAGTAAACTTGAAAAAAAAAATAGAAGAGGATACAAATGTTCTTACATCGGGTTGGCAGAAATGTTACAAGACTAACAATACAGTGGCCAGTATGCAAATACGTGCAGCCTTTCTGGAGACCAAGTCGTCATTATGTAATCAAAACTTTAAATGCGCATGCCCTGTGAGGCAACAGCTTAACATCTAGATAGGAGGTCTATAAAAAAATCTGTACATGTATCAGAAGATGTACCAAGAAAGAGGTGAACTGCAGCCTTAAAAGGGGGGAAAAACGTGGAGGTTTCTATGTTTCTATGTTTATCATTGAAAAATGATTACATACAATATAATATAGCCATAATGTGGAACAGCGGTAGAATGGGGTCTCGATCTAGATGTGCTGTCATAGAAAAGAAACCCCTCACATACATTGTCAAGTGGAAAATGTAAGCTGTAGCCCAGTACATGTGGTGTAATTCTTCTTGATGTAAAAAACAAAAAGCATGCTTATGTATGTAAATGTGTAAGAAAAAGGTCTAGAAGTGACAACAGTGGCTGCCTCTGGGGAAGGAAGTTGGAGACAGTGGAGACGTCCCAACATGGGACTTGAACTTACAACCCCAAGATCAAGAGTCGCACGCTCTACCAACTGAGCGAGCCAGGTGCCCCTGCAACACTCAATTTTAAGGCAAGACCATAAGGCCCTACCTACTTAGGGAAATAAAATACAAGGAACCACAGAGCACTCTTTCCATACTTAAAAAATAAAACTACATGTGTATACTCCTCTGCTTGTTACTTCATGGTCAAAATGGATTTCTTTTTAGTAGTAACGAAAAAAATAAGCCACGAAACAAATGAAAATGCCCTTAAACTGCAGGTCACAAAAGGAAATAATAGGTAATAGAAATGTGACTGAAAGAAGAATGCATCTCTCTCCTGAGACGTCTTTGGTTGACCTCAGCAGCTCCTGATATTCTCTCTGCCCTCCCCAAGCCGTTTCTGGCCTGGTTTCAGACGGACACTCATCTGGCTCTGGGTTTAGCCCCACAGAGGTCTGCTTGCACACAGGAGGCTTAAGCATTGAACACAGACCCCATCCGAGAGTGTCCCACTGTGCACCCGTGGCTTCCAGCCAGGCAGGGTCAGGGGAGCCAAAGGACGGGTTTGTCCAGCTGACTACGGTAAATAGAACCCCGTGGAGGCTGCTTGAATGACACCAGTGCCACACAAACACCTGTTTTGCGCCATTCTTCTCCTTCTCTGACTGGGCCCTACTTCCTGCTGGTTTTGCTTTTACATTTAGGAGGCTCTGGGATTACTGGGAAACAGATGGCCCCGTTGTATCTGATGACCAGGAGAGCCTGTAAACTTGGAGCTGTCCCAGGACGTGTCGCCTCTCATTCATGCTAGGAAATGCCTCACAGGTCCAAAGAGGCAGAGTAATGTGGGGGCCAGGAAGGCCCCCTTTGGACAAGGTGAGCCTAACAAACAGGATAACCCTGTAGAGACCATGAAAAACTAGGAGGGGCTGTGTGAAGACCACGCTTTTTTATAGAAAGTAGGTACAGGAATGCCAAAGTGGCAATTGCCCCACTGTAAGCACCTTCTTTCTGTAGGGGAGGAGAGGGCTTGGGGGTGCTTGTCTCTTGGGGCAACATGGCCTCTCTCCACTGTCTAGGCTCCTGGGCTGCAGCCTTCTGTCTCCCTGTCTCCTGGCAGGTGCTGCGCTCTGTGGGGTTGGTCATGGTCAGATGGGAATGCTCGAACCTTTTTTTTTTTTAAACCAATTTCTTCCCTTT